>NC_134512.1:3623090-5041181 GCF_027942865.1 Odontesthes bonariensis | reverse complement strand
TCAAGAAAAGCCCTTAGAACTGTGGGCCTCACACAAATATGATGTTGGACTGATAAAGAATTGGGAACCCGTAGTGATAACGCCAAAATCTGATTACAGGAGTTGTCAGCCTCAGTATCCATTGAAACTTTAGGTGATTGCTGGTATTACCCCTGTATTTGAATCTTTGTTGAAAACTGGTGTGATTGTTCCATGTTCAAACTCCCCTGTGAAGACCCCTTTTTCCCCTTTGAGAAAGATTAGGGAGGCAGGACAACCCGCAGATTTGTGCAGGACCTACAGGCTGTGAATGCTGCAGTGCAGCCTTGTGCTCCTAATGTTCCCAATCCGTAAACTAATCTTTCTCAGGTTCCTCCCACAGCAAAGTTCTTTTCTGTGATGGATTTAGCTAATGTCTTTTTCAGCATCCCTGTGCATCCAGATAACCAGTACTGGTTTGCTTTCACCTTTAATGGAAAGCCCTACACTTTCACTCGTCTGTGTAAGCTACTGTGAAAGCCCAACAATTTTTAGTGCTGCTTTAAAATCTTACCTTGACTATCTCACACTCACAGCTCTTTTACAATATTGTTGATGATGATTATGTTTACAGTTTTAATTCTTGCAGGTTCCTGATATGTTTGAAGATTCTTGTAATAATGATGATCAATTGCTTTCTTGTTACTTGCTTATTGTCTCTATCAATAATGTGTTTTAAATCTTTTTGAATGAACAATTTTGATGTTTCCCAGGGACAATATATTTACTTATTTGTCAACTACATTTGTATTGTCTGTTTTGAGTGATTAATATTAACATATGTTATCAAAAGGAGGGAGATGTGATGGAAAATCTATTGGATATTGGTTTCTATGTCTTACAAACAATAGATGTCTCATTGTGTTTTTTTCACATGATTTACACATGATTTCTATAAGTGAAGTTTCCTGATTGCATCAGCTGCTTACACAGCTGATTTGGCTAAGTCAGCAAGTAAGAATCTTATTTGTCCCATGCACATTGTCCACCTTTGTGTAACACTCTACCTCTGTATGTATAAGTACTCATTTAAGTTCAGACTTCTTCAGAGTTGCAGCCTAGCGCTGTTACTCTCCTTCATGAAGCATAATAAACCTTGGAAATGTTGGTGCAGATTCACTATGCTTTGTTAATAGAAACTTCCACCACACTATTGGACCGGAACCTAGGTTTAACTACTTGTACAATGGCTTATGTGCACAACAACCGCTAACTCCATGGTTTGACAAAAGAATATGTGCCAATCTCCACTTTGTTGCCATGTCAACAAAGTGGAGATTGGCACCCTCATGGCAATCTGATTAGGTTTGATAGTGTGGCTTTTTCCACCTCTGCTGCTCCCTCCACTTCCACCACTCCAGCTGCAACTCCACCTCTGCAGTGGCTCCTTTTTTCAGACCTCCTCAGCCCAACTGTACCTCCACCTCTGCAGCGGCTCCTTCTGCCAGGCCTCCTTTGCCCAGCTGCATCTCCACCTCTACTGTGGCTCCCATCACCAGGCCTCTTCGGACCACCTATCCCTCCATCTCTGTGGCGGCTCCCATCACTTAACCTCCTCTACCCAGCTGTACCTCCAGCTCTGCAGCGGCTCCTTCTGCCAGGCCTCCTCTGCCCAGCTGCATCTCCACCTCTACAGTGAGATAGATGAAAATATCATCTCACCGTAACTACACCCCCATCTCTGCGACTGACACCAACGTGTGGTGTAGCTCTCACTGTCAGGCCTCCTGTGCCCAGCTGCACCTCCACCTCTGCTCCTTTGAAAATACTATCTCACAGTAACTGAAACCCCACCCCTATCTCTGCTACTGACATCAACATCACTTCTGCCGCCATCCCTCCGCTACAACCTCAGCAGCTCCCCCTGTCTCTAACTATAGAGCAGGTGGGAGTTGAGCTCAGGAAACTTCGCTCAGGGGAGGCTGTAGGCTCAGATGGAGTGTGCCCAAGGCTTCTGAAGGACTGTGCAGGACAGCTAGCAGTCCCTCCTTAGAGGTTCTTCAATATGAGCCTTCAAATGGAAAAAGTCCCGGCGCTGTGGAAAACTTCCTGTCTCGTACCGGTGCGTGGAGCTGAATGACTACAGACCGGTGCTTTAGCCCTATTCGGACGGGACTAGTTTAATGGGGGGACCTGGGGTAAAGTAATAATAACCGGGAAATCTAGTCCCGTCCGAACGCGCCATGTCAGTAAAGATAGCGGAGTATGTCGGTAAACTTTGCCGAGAATTCTACCTCCTGTGAAACGGTCCGGAGTATCTACCATAGGTAATACTAATCCCGTGCGAATGCGACCTTCGGTAATAAGTACGGAATATGTCGTCACATCCTTTTAAAGAGAGAAACAATTAGGTGTGTCTGTTTGCAAACATGGAGGTTCTGGATGAAGCGCTGCTTGCAAGCACCTGCTTCGACCTAGTCGGCGCCATGTCTGTTTACAGATGGGGTTTACGGAAGTGAAATGAAGACGTGCATAGCATCCAGGATGTGACGGTTGTGCGTAACCAACAACTCCTCCCATGTTAGATGAATATTACAGGGATTTCTTGTCCCGTCCGAATTGGTCATTTCTTCTCCCTTGCGTCGTCTGGTTAACCAACATTACCATACGTCCCCCCATTGAACTAGTCCCGTCCGAATAGGGCTTTAGACATCTCACATGATGAAAACCTTGGAGTGACTACTTGTCCATCGCATGAGATTGCAGGTTGCTGAAGCTCTTGATCCCCTTCAGTTTGCCGACCAGAAACACGTAGGAGTGGAAGACGCAATTCTGTACATGTTGCATCGGGCATATGCTTCTGTTCTTTGACTTCTCCAGTGCCTTCAACACCGCACGGCCCCCTCCCTGACATCGTGGATTATAGACTATTTGTCTGCCAGACCACAGTATGTCAGGATGGGGAAATGTGTTTCTGGAACACTGGAATGAAGTACTGGGGCTCCGCAGGGTACTGTTTCAGCTCCTTTTTTTTTTTTTTAACACACCCTGTACACATAGGACTTCAGGTACAACTCGGAGTCCTGCCACATACAGAAGTATTCTGATGATACGGCTGCTGTGGCATGTGTGCGCGGTGGACAGGAGAAGGAGTACAGGGACCTTGTGGAGGCCTTTACTGACTGGACCAAAAGAACTGTCTTCTCCTGAACACCACCAAGACCAAAGAGCTGGTGGTGGACTTCAGGAGATCTAAAACCCCATACCATTCAGTCTGCATTGATGGAGGGGAGATAGAGACTGTTCAGACCTGCAAATACCTGGGGGTGGTGCTGGATAATAAACTGGAGTGGTCTGCCAACATAGAAGCAGTGTACAGGAGGGGCCAGAGCCGTCTCTTTTTCCTGAGCCGGCTCAGGTCCTTCAGTGTCAGCAGTGATATGATGTGCATGTTTTATCACACTATCATTGAGAGTGCACTGTTCTATGCTGTTGTCTGCTGGGGGAGTTGCACTACAGACAAAAACTGTAACTCCTTCTTCTCTCATGTTCATCGCTCCTATTCCAGGATTGACTACTTTTTCATAGACCAAAAACTTTTATCCATAATCAAGTCCTGCTCATACAAGAGCATTGTTATTTCAGATCATGCCCCACTCCTCCTAACTCTACTCATATCAGGTAAACCCCCCACCCAGAAAATCTGGCAAATGAACCCCCTCATACTATCAGACCACGACTTTGTCCATTCTCTCGCTGCCGCTATCGACGTGCTCCTACAGATTAATTCCACTCCAGATACAACCCCATCTATCATTTGGGAAGCACTGAAGGCATTTCTACGTGGCCGTATGATCTCTTACTCATCATTCATTAGTAAGCAACGTAAATCTCATTTAATGGAACTATCTAAGGGCATTCTAAATATAGATAAGCAATATGCAGTCTCTCCCAAACCAGAGCTATATGGGCAGACTCCAGACCAAATTCAACTTACTATCCACCAATCAGGTTGTCCAGATGTTACGGAAAACACAGCAATCATACTTTGAATTTGGGGACAAGCCTAGTAAACTCCTGGCTTTGCAATTAAGACAGCGTTACTCTCAAAACTTAATCACCAAAATCAAATGCCCCGACTTAGGTATTATCACTGACACGTCTAACATCAATAACTGCTTTGAAAACTTCTATAAGGAGCTATATCGCTGTAAATCAACTACAGACCAGGTGCGGATTGATGCATTCCTTAATGCCCTCCCCACACCCTCAATAGACGAGGACACCAAATCACAGCTAGATCAGCCTCTTACTGTAGACGAAATTGCCCAAGCAATTATGTCTATGCAGAGTGGTAAGACCCCTGGGCCAGATGGGTTCCCCATCGAGTTTTATAAAACATTCTTGGACCATCTGACAAAACCTATGCTTGACATGTTTAATGACGCCCTCAAAACCGGCCTGTTGCCACAATCCCTCCGACAAGCATCAATCTCTTTGATTTTAAAGAAAGACAAAGATCCTCTTGAGTGTAGCAGCTATAGACCTATAAGCCTCTGCCCAGCGGACGCTAAAGTTTTGGCGAAGGTCTTGGCGAGGAGATTAGAGTCAATCTTGCCTCAATTAATCAATGGTGACCAAACAGGCTTCATAAAAAACAGAATGTCCTTTTTTAACATCAGACAAGTGCTAAAAACTGTTTACACCAACTCCGCTCATGGGTCCAGCGAGCTTCTTGCCCTATTGGATGCAGAGAAAGCATTTGACCGCGTGGCGTGGGACTTCCTGTTTGCCACTCTGCGTAGATTTGGTCTTGGAGAGGGATTTATTGCCTGGGAAAAACTCCTCTACTCATCTCCCCTGGCGTCGGTTCGTACAAACGACATACACTCCCCATACTTTGAACTTCATCGTGGGACTAGGCAGGGCTGCCCTCTTTCCCCATTTCTCTTTGCTCTCTCCATTGAGCCTTTGGCTATAGCTATACGCACAGACAGTAGAATTCATGGTATTACAAGAGGAGGGATAGAGCAAAGAATTTCTCTATTTGCAGACGATATAATACTTTACCTCTCTAACCCAACCATCTCACTTCCCCAGGTTCTTCATTGCATTCAGCAATTTGGCATGATCTCTGGATACAAACTAAACATTAACAAGAGTGAACTCTTCCCTTTAAATATTGCTGTGGATGCCCTGCCCCCATCTGCTGCTCCTTTCAAGCTAGCTAAGACCGAATTCAGATACCTTGGAGTCATAATCACTAGAAAACTTTCAGACATATACAAACGAAATTTCATATCCATTCTAGAGCGCACCAAACAGGACTTTGCCCGCTGGTCTTCACTACCCCTTTCCCTTACTGGCCATGTAAATTCAGTGAAAATGAATGTGCTACCAAAATTTCTTTATCTGTTTCAAGCACTCCCCATTTTCATTCCCAAGTCCTTTTTTAAAACCCTAGAACAGTCAATTACCTCCTTTATATGGAATAAAGGCCCAGCCAGAATACGCAAGTCAACTCTACAAAAACCAAAACCATCTGGTGGACTGGCCCTCCCCAACTTCCAAATATACTATTGGGCAGCAAATATACATGGCACCCTCTACTGGGTTCACTGCCATTATGGCCTCAGTGACTGGGTTCCAACATGGGTACATTTGGAGGCGGCCTCATGCAGACCGGCATCCCTTAGAGCACTAGCTTGTGCCCCACTGTCTATGCCCTTGTCTGATTTTACGCACAACCCTGTGGTAGGTCAAACTCTGCGCATTTGGAATCAGTTTAAGCGCAGTTATGGCATTCAAGCGATCTCCATACTGTCCCCCTGTAACAACAACCCATTCTTCCCCCCTTCCCTATGTGATAATGCATTTGGAGTGTGGCAAAAGAAGGGTATTTCTATATTTAAGGACCTATACATAGACAATACATTTGCCTCTTTCAACCAGCTGTCTTTGAATTTTCATCTCCCCAAATCCCATTTTTCAGGTACTTTCAGATTCGAGACTTTGCAAGGAAAAACTTTGTTGACTTCCCCTCCCCCCCAAATGAAGCTTTGTTAGATCGCATACTGAAAACGAATCCTTACAGTAAAAGAACGGTTTCCCGTGTATACGTTTCAATTATAGGTTCTACATCCTCTGACGATACAACTGTACGACAACATTGGGAGGCAGATTTGGGGTACAGACTTGATGATGAAGACTGGACTGAAGTTTTAAGAAAGATTCATTCTTCTTCCATCTGCGCTCGCCATAGTCTCATACAGCTCAAGTTCATTCACAGAGTTTACTGGACTAAAGTCAGGCTCTCCAAAATAAAACCAGAGGTTGACCCCATCTGTGATAAATGTAGGCAGGCTCCGGCTACATTGATGCACATGTTTTGGTTCTGCCCCAAGTTGCTTCCCTTTTGGACGTCCATATTTCAAGTAATCTCTGAGGCCTTCCACAAGACTATAGACCCTTCACCTCTAATCGCTCTCTTTGGTCTACCCCCCAGTAATGTTCGCCTTTCCAAGGCCAAGAAAGACGCCCTTGCCTTTGTTTCTGTAGTGGCTAAAAAGGCCATTCTTAAGACCTGGAAATCCTCTCATCCCCCCTCCTATGTACATTGGATGAGGGACCTACTGAATTGCTTACATCTTGAAAAAAAATCAGATACACGAGACAAAATAACATAGACAAATTTGACAGCACCTGGGGTCTGTTCATGTCCATCTTTTCCTCTCTTGACCCCTCTGAACTCTCTCCTCTGCTGACTCCCCAAGCCTAACTCCCACCTTGTCTTGTACTCATGTAACCTTGCTCTAAAATCCAGAGATACCCCCCCCCCCCATCCTTCCCTCAGTGAAAACACTACCATCTATTATCTCCTTCTCCTTTCCTCACCTTTGTTTCCTGTTCGTTTTGTCTTTTTTCCTTGTTTTTGAATATTGTTTTTATGTTACTGTTGTTATTTATGTTATTATTGTGTTACTATTGTTTGATTTATTTTTATTTTTTTCTCTTTATATTATTTGTATGCGAATATTGCAGTTCTACTGTCAGCTTTGCTGTTTATTTTGGGTAAGGGGTGGCAGGTGGGGGGAGGGGATTTTTCATGTTACTTTTCCTCTGACATTGTATACAATTTCTTGAAAAAAATAAAAACAGAATTTTGAAAAAAAAAAAAAAAAAAAAAAAAAACTGTAGACGCCTGGAAAAAAACGGTGAAAATGGCCAGTTTTGTGATAGGCAGGGAGCTGAACCCTCTTAGAACTGTGGTGGAGCAGCGGATGAGGGGGAAGTTATATTCTTTGATGGTGAACAACAAGCAACCCCTCCACAGCATCCTGGCAGGACAGAGGAGCATCTGCAGGACTAAGAAGTTCAGGAGGTCCTTTGTCCCCACAGCCATAAGGCTTTTTAACAATGACTTCTGACTTCTGTTCTAGAATGCGCTGCTGAGGGTGGCAGCACGTTGGAGTAGCTCTGTACCTCACATTGAGATTTTTCTTTTTTATAAATTTCATTCCTGTTATTTCTTGGAAGAAATTGCATTTTTTGGACAACTTTTCCTTCCTGCCTTGGATGCTGTGCAGCTGGATTGATTTTTCCCAATACTTTTGTATATTTTACTCTTTTGTTATGATGCATAACCATAGCAACAAGGTGGTTTACAACAGGGAGCAGCTGATTAACATTGGAAAAGCAGAAATAATTTGACAACTGAAGCCAGAAATCCCACTGGAATTGATAAGGAGGCGTCGTGGATGCAGAGCAGGAGCAAAGAGGAGAGAAAGAAAGAAGAAGTTCAAACCATCTCTGCCATCCGTCATCATGGGCAATGTAAGATCGTTAGCTAACAAGTTGGATGAACTTCTAGCCTTGACAAGGACTCAGCAAGAATATCAGGAATGTAGCATTATGTGTTTTACTGAGACATGGCTGCAGGATCATATCCCCGACTCCAGCGTCTCTCTGCCGGGCTTCCTGACTGTACGAGCAGATCGAGATTTAAAGAGTAGCAGGAAAAGGAAAGGGGGTGGATTGGCAGTGCTTGTCAACAACAGATGGTGTCACCCAGGACATGTTACTGTGAAGAGTCGTCTCTGCAGTCCTGACATTGAACTATTGGCAGTAAGTTTTCGTCCATATTATTTGCCAAGAGAGTTCACCAGTGTTGTTTTGGTGGCTGTTTACATTCCACCCTCAGCTGTTGCCGACACTGCATGTGATGTCATCAGTTCCGTTGTTGCTAAGATACAGACACAACACCCCAATTCTTTTGTGGCAATATCTGGTGATTTTAATCATGCCTCACTCTCTGCTACACTGCCAACTTTTCAACAGTTTGTCAGCTGCTCTACCAGAGAAAACAAGACATTGGATTTGTTTTACACAAATGTCAAGGATTCATACATTTCCAAATCAAGACCTCCCCTGGGTAAATCAGATCACAACCTTGTTTTTCTCTGTTCAGCATATAAACCCCTTGTCCAGAGACTACCTGTCACAAAAAGGACTGTTAGAAAGTGGTCACAGGAAGCTGAAGAAGCCTTACAGGGTTGTTTTGATGCAACCAATTCAGCCTGATCTGCTTCGTATGAAACTCCAGAAGACTCAGGTGGAGGCCTCAACAATCACCTGGATTAATGACTACCTGACAAACAGACCACAGTTTGTCAGACTAAAGAATTGTGTGTCTAACCAGGTGATCAGCAGCACAGGAGCACCACAGGGGACTGTACTCTCACCATTCCTTTTCACTCTGTACACTTCAGACTTCCTGTACAAGTCAGACTCCTGTCATCTACAGAAATATTCAGATGACTCTGCAGTGGTCGGGTGTATCAGAGATGGACAAGAAGCTGAGTAAAGAGAGCTGGTGGACCGCTTTGTGGCATGGTGTGGAACAATCATCTCATCTTGAATGTTAACAAAACAAAGGAGGTGATTGTAGATTTCAGGAGAAACAGGGTCAGATCAAACCCTGTTTCCATCATGGGAGAAGAAGTGGAGGTGGTTGAGGAATATAAATACCTTGGTGTTCATGTGGACAACAGACTGGACTGGAGACACAATAGTGAAGCCATCTACAAGAAAGGATAGACCAGACTGTACTTCTTGAGGAAGCTAAGGTCCTTCAAGGTTTGCAACAAGATGTTGCAGATATTCTACAAGTCTGTTGTTGAGAGCGTCATTTCCTCTTGCGTCATCTGTTGGGGCAGCAGCATCAGAACCAGGGACCTAAAAAGACTCAACAACCTGATAAGGAAGGCTGGTTCTGTTCTGGGGACGACTGTGGAACCTCTGGAGACAATAATGCAAAGAAGGATTTTGCATAAAATCAAGAGAATTATGGACAACCCTGAACATCCTCTCCATGAGACTGTTATCGGAAAACAGAGTCTCTTCAGTCAAAGGCTTCTTCAGTTTGGATGCAAAACGGACCGCTACAGGAAATCTTTCCTGCCCACAGCCATCAGCATCTATAATAACTCCTTGATTTAATTGAGTTACATCAACATTTAATTTCCCTCTGGGATAAATAAAGTATTTTTGAATTTTGAATTGAATTGAATGTTTTTCATAAAATTCTTTCTTTATTTATTCAATTTAATTTCATTATTTCTTCATCATTATAATTATTATTTTTGTTCTATTGAATAAATAATGAATAAAGTATTTTTCTATTCTAATATACACTCATTGTAAATATTTTAATTGAGCGACATTACAATTTGAATTTCCCCCACGTGGATGAATAAAGTATTTTTCTATTTCTATTAGAAATAAAGGTCAAGTCTTTGTGACAATGTCAAAATATCTGTGTATGTGTGGACAAAGCCTAAGACGACTTTCAATTTCAATACAACTGTCTTTTTCAGATGTATGCCTTGTAAATAAATACATTCAAAAATAAATCCATAAATACAACCAATCCTACTGCATAGCTCTTTGAGGAACTTAAATGTGAGCTCTTGAATGGTGCTCCTTCCAACAATAATACTAAAATAAACTCACAGTTGTCTGTGTAAAACAGTTGTCTCTGATGCCATGATTAATATGGAATTCTCCGAAGCTGCCTTACGGTCTTCTCTAAATAGTAAGCTAAAGCATGTCAGTAAATCATCTGTTCTGTCATCTGACATTTCCATGTCCCGGTGGAAGCACATACCACTCCAGAAACAGTACATGGCAGAAAAATATGGCAGAAAAAAAGGGGGAAATTTTTTTTTTTTTGAATTATACAACACTTCTCAGTATTTTAGACTCACCAACTGTAACCTGGGTCTTCTCATCACGGGTTAGATACTCAACAACAGGTCCAGAGACGTATCCTGAACCCAGGAGCAGAACTCGCTTCATGCCTGTCTTCGTCATGATCTGGGCCTTCGCCCTAAAAATAACCCATTTGAACCACGTCAGAAAGATAGTGTGACTCCAGTGAGGCTCAGTGTGTTTCTATTCATGTTCCACATTAACCTGAGCCACACAGGACAAACAACATTCATTTCTAAAGTTGGAAATAACACAGGGAAATTCAGAATGTTAATTAAATGAAGTTTCAACTACATGTCTAATTTTTGAGGATGGGGGGGATTACAGGATGAGAAATTTTAATATCTTAAATCAGTGATTGTACATCCACTGCAAATTTGTGCTGTTTATAGTGTCAGGAAATTGATAGACTTCAACAATACACAGAAGAACCAGAGTACAAAAAATAGATCAAGTTCTCATATATGAAACAAACAAGCGTTCTTGTGTTACCCACCACCTCAAATCTCTCAAAAGTGGGCCCCTGGACTTCTTAGCTCTAGCTTAATTGAATGCAACACACATGCATGTGTTGCAGCACCACTGACTGGAAGTCAGCTTGGCACTCATCAACTTAATTAAAGGAGAAAATATAAACGCACCCTCAAGAGAATTTCTTCCACACTTTACATATTTCAAGGGCCAAACTTTAATCAAAAGGATTAAGATTTTGGTGGCAGGGCTTATTTGGAAAAATTATACTTAGTATCAAGTTGGAAGAAAACTTATCAAGTTTGGGAGGTGGCCCAAATATGAGTGAGGGTACAATTTGGTGTGAATAACACTTAGGCTTCACTAAAGAAGAGGTTAAAACCTCTTCAGATATTCATAGAGCCCCTGAGGAGCAAGGCTGTTTTGAGCTTGACTGTTGATGATCAACACAAACAAATTAAATAATTAGTGAATTAAATAGCGTGTTAATGATAGCCAAAAAAGACTTAAGATATTTGTTAAGAAAAACAAAATAGTGATTTGGGATAACAAAGATTACATGTCAATGATAACCATGCAAATTACAATTACTCTGTTTTAAGAGTGAGAGGAAGGCATCGAATGAATCTCTCCAACTGCTGCAGATCCAACAATCCCAGCTTAGCACAGAAACTCAGTAAAACTACTAAGCATTCTTGACCATTTTTTCTTTCTAATAAATGAAATCAGAATTGATTTAGGAATATAAATTCCATGGCAGTGACATTGTCTCCTGAACCCATTCAGGGATTTCCATGATAAAATTAAGGGGCCGAAGATCACAGGCATCCAAATCTGATTTTCAGCCATATTCTTCCCGCATAGAGCTGTCTCCAAATTTTCGGAATCTTTTTTTATGTACTGTAAATAATTGAGTCTTAAAATGTTTCAAAGTGTTTCTTCGTGTAACATTATTCTGAAATTGCCTATCCCAGCTGCCATTGGGCGAGAGGCAGGGTACCCCCTGGACAGGCCACCAGTCCATCACAGGGCCACACAGATACAATTACACCCTAAAACATTTGACAGTTCTATTTCAAAGATAATTTTTGAATAAAGCATTATGCTACACAAGTATACCAAGGGAACCAGTAACACCACTGCAAAGTTTATTTATATTAGTGGGGAGGTGCATGTCAGGTTATGTCGTAACAAAGTCTCTCTACAGCAGAGCAATTTCCACCAAAGTGGTTCCAGTGTGGTTAAGAGCTAGAGCGGAAGCCTGAAATTGTCACAGGTCTTTGTTTTTCAACTTCTAAAACTCCAGCGCTACACTAGCGCTTACTTTTTGCTCGGCCAGAGCAAAGAACTGCTGACATCAGAGACTGCCAAATGTGCGTTGACAATCACTATATGCAGCTGAACTGAACAGTGTCTGCAGATATCTTCACAAACATTGTTGAGTGCATTAATAAAATTAGCTGATATTTATAGAGCCCATTCGAAACAGCGTGTATAGACTGGTGATATTGAGACATTCTTTTGCTAGGAAATATAGCAAATAGCAAATACTGTAATCTGTTGCTTTGGTAAAATAGCAAAATAAAAGCTGTCTCTCTACACAATGGTCCTCTACAGAAATTCAGAGAACAGAGGAGAGAGGGCCAAACATATACTGTAGAGACATTTAAAATGATGGGATGATGAGGTTCAGTCATGGCTCTCAAAAAAAAAGAAAAAGTCAAATCAGTTCTTAGTAATAACCTACTATGTCTGACCTGTCCCTAGCACAAGCCCCGAATCAGCACTGTCATAAACTAATAGGAACATTTTTAGAGCAAAAATTAGCAAACATATAGGGTGAGTCTTAAATGTAGTTGAAAATCAGCACCCTTCGCTAAGAAGGTGAAAAATTACAAGCTATGCTAACAGTCTGAGATGGTATGATCTAAGTCAGCATGGTTTGAACTGTTGTGAACATACTATCTGAAGGTATTTTACTTTAGAGTGGCTAGCAGCTTCACAGCCTTTGTGCTAAGCTAGGATAAATGGATTAATCTTTGGACCGGATGCATAGAATTAAACTGGTATTCATCTTCTAATTTAAAGATTAATTCTTAAAAAAAAACAAAAATAGATGAAAAAAAAGGTGAAATGATTCGACACAATTAATGATAACAATTTTGATGTTAAGTGAGAAGAGAAGATATTTCTACCACTTGATGCCCAAGGGCAAACTCCAGCTTCTGCAGTTGGCTAGCAAAGGTGGTCTATTAGTGTGCTAGCAGTGCAAGGTGTTAACGCAGTCACAGCAGACACAGGGGGCAGCACTGTGCAGAAGCAACCACAAGGGGAAAGTTAGTGGCTTTGTGTTCAGCTTGTACCACTGCCAGCTGAAGGATGCTAAAACATCAGAAACTAAAAAAAAAAAAAACTTTAAAAGGATCAGTTAAAAGGTGAAAGAGCAAAACAAGGGACTACAAAGCACAAAATTACAGTCATTAGAAAGTTATCAACTGTTATCGAAAACCTCTACATTTTGGAACGTTAGAGCAGGGGAGCTACGAAAACATAAGAAACAAACCACAGATATTACCTGTCTCGTAATCTTAAAACAAGTCATCCTTAAATTGGTTGCAATGACTCGTAGATGAAACAGGTATGCATCATCATGTTTTTTTTAAAACAGCTCATAATAAACATTTCAAATGAAAGATTACTAATTAAACACAAAACAAACACTTAACAAGATCATTTACTTTAAAACATGTACAATGCCCTCCATAATGTTTGGGACAAAGTCCCATTTTTCTTTGAGTTACCCCTCTGCTCCTCAGTGTAACATTCTAAATCTAACAATTTAGACATGATTAAAAAGCACATCCCACACTTTAATTTAGTCATTGAAATACATATCAGTTGCATCATGTAGAAATTACAACAATTTTTATACATAGTCCCCCTCATTTTAGAGCACCATAATTTTTGGGGAAAAGTAATGGCAAGTACATAACGCGGTCATGTTTAGTACTTTGTTGCAGATAACTTACACGCAATGATTGCTTGAAGTTGGCAACTGACAGACATCAACAGGAGGCTGAGTATCTTCCCTAGTGATCCCCTGCCAAGCCTCGACTGCAGCCACATTCTACTCCTGCTTGGACTTTTCCCTTTAAGTTTCTTATTCAGCATGTAAAAGACATGCTCAACTCTGCATGAATTTAAATCAGATGAATGGCTCTGGCCGTTCAAGAATTTTTCGTTTTTTTGAGTTTTGAGAAAGTCTAGCGTTACACAAGCAGTATGTTTGGGATCATTGTCTTGTTGCAGGATGAAGTGCTGTCCAATGAATTTGGAGGCATTTACTGGAAATTCAGTAGAGAAGACGTTTCTATCCAGCTCAGAATTCATTCACAAGAGCTTCAAAAAGGGCAACTGGACTTCTTCTTGGATCTTGAAGACGTTTTACCTCCCCTCCGAAAGGCTTCTTCATTTCTAAACTAGATGGTGGGAAGTATCAGCTTATAAGAAGAGAGGGTTGTTACAATTACATGTCTCATTGAATCCCCTGACCAATGTGCACGTCGTTTGAGTCTTTATCATCTATGAATTGTCTACCTCCCTGAAGGCGGGTTTTGATCACAGGATCAAAGATGTGAATGATTGTGAAACTCCCTGGGGAGGAGAGACAATGCTACATTGTAAGCTCTGAGAAGGTGATACCTGAGACCACCTCCTCTGTTCAAAGATGCTTTTTTCCAGTTTAACATACACTGCACTAAAAGGACTAATATCCGGAGAGATCCAACAGAATTAAGTACCGAGCCTGTCATTATGTTTGGCCCCAAAAGGCTACCGTACCAGCTGATTTTCTGTATGCTGTCAGTTCAGTCTTGAGTAAACGATTGGCAACCTGACTCCTGCCTGTCTCCTCGTTATTAACCTAAAATAAGGTAAATACATAACAACTGGCGACAAGAATGGGATTATCTCACATGTAGAAGTTCAGAGTGTTTGTTCTTATGACACTCGGCCGATGAAAGAGCGAGAGGGAGCACCGAAAGCTTAGCACTGCTAGTGCCACCGGGAAACAAGTTTACATATCTGCCACAAATCCAAAATGTTCCGGGGATATATACGGTAAGGCATTTGGGTTTGAGCGTACGCCATGTCTCAGTAGGAAATCCACGCAAGTCTGTACATGAGTCCCCCGTAAAGCAAATTGTCCCAAATACTATAGTGCCCTGAAATGAGGGGAACTATGCATAAAAAGTCTTGTAGTGTCTACAAGGTGAAACTAAAATGTATGAAAATGTTTTTGAATTAAAGTCTGGAACGTGCACTTTAATCATATTTGAATCGTTTGATTTAGATTTTACACTGAGAGGGGGAACTCAAAGACAAATGTGACTTTGTACCCAACATTAAGGAGAGTGCTGTACTAGATATCAAATGTAAAAGTTAGGCAGACATCATCAAAATTCTGGTCTGAAGGAAGACATACCTTCTTTCTCGAAGTTTTTCGATGTACTCAAATTTTGGGGTCAGAACTCCATTAGAGGTGATAACAGCCTTGTGGAACGAATAGATAAAAAGGTCACATTAAATCTCATTAAACTGTAAACAAACTTAACGTCAGGCAATGAAGCAGGAAGTCTGCTGCAGTGGTAAACAACAATTTTCTATGTGGTGCGGCACAGCTGAACTCTGTACTCTGTTACAACATGATGGTTTCCATGGTACTGCCGTCACCAATATTCCAAGCGAGCGGACACAATACTGGAGATGTGAAAATATGCAGTACAATAACCTCTTCACACACACACACACAGGTGAAAGCTATTTGTGTCACTGAAGCTTCATACTTTGCTACAATGCATACACTAAGCATATTACCAACATGTAAATTATCATGGATGTATTGCATACTGTTCTCAGTTAAACCAAAATAATGAACAAATTAATGTGATGATTATTTTTTTGTCTCAAGATCACAAGATAAAATTCCTATTCATAAACTTTATCTTTGCTCAGTTATTATACTACTACTATACAAAGATAACCATTCTTACATCTCTGACTTGTGGGCTGAACTCTTCTTCCTCCAGTGGTCTGGTGGCATCTGAATCCAGCTGGTAATGACAAAATACAACATTCATCAAGAAAAATAATGGGGCTGGTAGGTAAGTCTTGTTTGTTAGAGGTTTCATTTCCCTAACTATACCAAATCAAAATTTGTTACATCACTCCTTCACAGCAAGCTACATAAGAAAATCAATCAGAAGCAGAAAACAACACAAAATGACCTGGCCTAAAGTCTACACATCTTACCATTTCCCAGATATAGGGGAAAAGTCTGTCTCCAAAGTATTCAGTGGCTTCAATTGGGAGCTGAGCAGGAAGGTTGTCAATGGAGCACATGAGGATTCCATTTCCCTCCACACTGCCAGGACCACAAGCAAAGTATAGCTTAGTGATTAGTTTCTTCCATAAGATCAACAACTTCTCATCCTATAGTTTATGTTAAATGCAAACAGTGTCATCACTTAAATTCATTTCTCACTGGACCAAATGAAACTCGTGTTCTAAGCATCCCACAAAACTGTTCTTAAGAGCAATTATCAAGAGCGCTGGTTCCAGCACACTGAGGATAAGCACATTTCTTCTGGTAATGGAGTGAATCACTTTATTTAAGCAGGTGTACTTGCATTAAAGAAATATATATGTTGTAAGTGGTTGTTTTCTTTAAGCTAAACAACAGTGATCTAGAAAAGTGTGTAAAAAAACTAAACAAGCTTCAACAGTGTAGATGGAAGTCAAACAAGTAAAATAACTTGTGCAATTCAAACAAATAGGCAACCATAAGCTGTGTCCTGCAGCTCATACCATGACCGAACCTAAGAAAGACACAACAGAAAGAAATAGCAGAGGAATTACTCATTGAAATCTAAATATATGTACAACAGGGTTAACCCTAACAATCACTATGCCTATGTTTTCAACCTCCAAACGTTTATGCGTGATGCAAACAGTTACCAACTCTTCCCCCAAGTCTTGTGGTTCAAAATTGTTCATGTTCTTTTTGTTGTTTATTTTCATGCAGACGCAAGCATTTTGCTGCAGCTTGCTGCAACTGCTAATTACTTTTATGTCTTATTTTTACCTGTGTGTGAAGTTCTTTACAAGTAAGTTCTCCAAGCATGCACCTTGAGAGAGTTTTTCACGCATATTTGTTTGTCCTGTCTGAACGCTACTAATGCTATGGCAGCTAGCAGTAGCGACCAATTCATTGTTTTTACCTGGAAGCAGCTGACCATACAGGAGGGTTGTGGGCAATTTTGTGGACTGGTGTGAGCTCAACATTAGTCAAACTAAAGAAATGGTGGCAATTGGGGGAGGGGTACACATCCTATGTATCTTTGTGTGTCCATGGACAATAGATTGGACTGGTCAAAGAGCTCGGTAGCCACTTACAAAAAGGGCCAAGGTAGGTTATATTTCCTTTGCAGACTCTGATCATTCAGTCTGCAACATCATGCTGAGGATGTTCTATGAGTCTGTGGTCCCCAGTGCCATCTTCTTTGCTGTGGAATGTTGGGGAGGCAGCTTCAAGGTGGCAAACACAAAAAGACTTAATAAACTCATCAGGAAAGCTTGCTCAGCTGTGGAGGAGAAACCCAATCTATCATGAACAATGAATATGCTCCGCTCCATGTGGTGGCAGGATGGAGGAACACTTCTAGCCCTGTGCTCCACTGAACCGCACAGAAAATCCTTCCATCCCACTGCCATCAGACTCTATAACTCCCATCTACCTGTCCTACCTATCTGTTACACACACAATTAACACCTGACTCTGTAGATTATTAGCAATGGTGACTTCCACTTTCAGCTTCCTGTGATAATTTCTTCTGATAGTCATGTGTAGTATTCACCCTTAACACAAAAGTAATCATGTACAATGTCTTAATGTTTTCCTGTTATTAACTACCGTCTTACTTTCCATCCTTACTTATATGTATCACCTTGTGCAATATACTTATTGCTTGGGTACAATCATAGACTATATCATCATGCTCAATTACCACCACACTCTTTACTTTTTATATTATTATGTGCAATACGGGAGTACTAGAATTATATACTTCTGAATGTCCAGATTGATTGATTGATTGATCGGTGCAATCTGTTGGTTTCCTTAGCTAGGAAATTGTTTTTGAATTGGCTCTATATGAATGAATTGGATTATTTTGTAAATAATTATGATTACAATGGCTTGAATTGCATTTGAAATGTATTATTTAAGTGCCTTGAGATGACTTTTTTTTATTATTTGGCGCTATATAAATAAAAATTAATTGAATTGACATTTTTATTTTGTTTTATTGTAATTTCTTTACTGTTTATTTTCATTGACATTCTAACTTTCTATTTTTATTATAATTTGTTATTGACTTATTATTGTTCTTCTTATGTACGTCTAGTTGTGCAGCTGCAAATTCCTAAGACAACTGAATGCAAAATGCAACCCTTGGCAATATGAAAAAGTATTGCCATTTTTTTCATGCGTGGTAAAGCTCAATTTAGAGTCATCTTGATCTCTCCTAATTTCCCCTATACAGCGTCCCCTTAATGTGGACAAAATCAGCTGCTCCTTTGGAATCATGGAAACAGGACAAGATAACTCTAGTGTATGTATGTGTATGTGTATGTGCCTGTAGTTAAAACTGTAGTTAACGTAACACGTCACTGACGCAGACGGCTGCGCGCAGCGCATCAGTCCTGACTCATGTGCGAATGCAGACTGAAACAGTTCCACTGGAGAAGGACAGTTATCAGAACGAAATTCGAGTAGGACAGTTCTGATAACTGCGTTCTTATAACTACTCTCTGTCCGAAAGCGGCTAAAGATGCTTTTGTCAAACCCCACAAGTTAGAACTATCACAAGTTAGATCTATCTATAATAGAATAGAAAAATACTTTATTCATCCCCCAGTGGGGGAAATTCAAAATTTTTTCTTTTTAAAAAAACCCCAAATATTTACAATGAATTAAATGAATAACAATAATTATAATAATTATAACATAAATTTGAAAAAAAAAATCAAAGCCTTATGGCTGTGGGGACAAAGGACCTCCTGAACCTCTCAGTCCTGCAGCCTCTCACTGCAGCTGCTCCTCTGTCCTGGATGCTGTGGAGAGGATGTTTATTGTTCTCCAAAACAGAATATAATTTCCTCCTCATCCGTTGCTAAAATTTTATGTAGTACTAAAAAAAAAAAAAAAAAAGACATAGACAAAGTTCTTTTTTATGTGATTTAGATCTGTCAAAGCGCAAGTTGACACTTAAAATGCCTCTTTAATGGAAACAGTTTTTTAAAAAATACATAGTTTAATTTCAAATAGCATGTGCTGAAACCTTAGGTACGAAAAATTGTGTAACTGATAGGGGTGTAACGATTCATCTACTACATTGATGTAGCGATTTATATTCCTATGATCCAACTACATTAATCTCGGCAAGTTGGCCTTCCGGACGACATATATCGATCTAAAATTGTTTTAAAAGGTAATCAATCGATTGTATTGATACTAGGAAATAACGCATTGGATTAAAGCACGTCAGATTTTATATGGATGTTTTTTTTAGCACTTTTAATGATAAAAGTGTTAAACGTTACTCAATTCAGTCTGACCGTCTGTGACATCATCACCAAACGCCGGCAGCAGCGCAAATATCAAAACATAGCATGACGGTGGATGGCAGAGGAGAAGCCGGCGAGCGAGAAATTAGCAAGGGTTGTGTGTGGAAACACCCCTATGCGCATCTTTCCCGCTGCAGCAGCAGCGCAAGCCAAGGTGAAGTCAGCTCTGCAGAAGCCTCAGCCCTCGCCAGCATCTTTAGTCAGAGACTAGACCAAAACATCACGGCAACAATTGCCAAGTTTATCTGCAAAGACATGTGACCCTACACTGTGGTTGAAAATCTGTTCGGTTCTGTGAAATCTTAACTTATTCCAGCATTGTACAAAAGTACTAAGAATGATGTGAAGCTGTCACTTTCTCAAGCTGAACGAGTAGCGATAACGACTGATGCCTGGACGTCGTGCTCAAATCAAGGGTATGTGACAATTACCTCTCATCACATTGATCCGGACTGGAAAATGAAGACCTTTGTTCTTCAAACCAGAGGTATTGTATTATTTCTATGTTGAAAAACAACAGCAAAAGTAGCAGGTAAACCTACTGTTAATTATTTTATTTTTTATATCAATATTGTAATATTTTTATGTAGAAAAACAAAAGCAGAAGTGGCAGGTAAACCTACTATCTAAATGTTGGTTGCACTTACTGCATTATTTTTATTCAAAATGTATTGAATATCGAAAATGAGAGCAGAAAAGGTTAACTTCCTATTAATTGAACCTAAAGTGTTGGTTGCACTTTATTCAAATAAAATGTGAATGCATTCAAATAAATTTGCAATAAATTAATTGTTGTTTACTTGTTTGTTTATATCCATAATTTATACCTGATTCCCTTACAAGAAACAACGAATCTAGGAAACTTCACCTGCACTGTCCAGTATACAGGTATTTATTTCAGTCACACTGGTTGAATTGTTGGCTAAAAAGTTACTGAATCGATTTCGAGTCACTCAGTGGGGTTACATGGCACTGAAAGGATCAGATTATTGGCTAAATTACAATAAGAATGAGTTATTAAGTGCATATAGACACTTTAATCTGAGTTACTCGCGATCGGATTAAGACCCCGAGATAACTCGGTTGAAAGTCACACTAAACCTGTTTGTAGACACTAAAGCACGTGGAGAATTAGACTTTGCGTTTTGCGCATGCTCAAGATTTTTTCCCGGGGTCGGGAACCGGAAGTCGGAAGAGACAATATTACTGTTGTAGTCGCTGTGGGAAAGAAAAACAAAGCGATGGAGAATGCGCCGTTGGGCATCGCGTCTGTGCAACAAGCAGCTCATCACAAACAAAATATAGAGGGACGTAGCTTCATCTTGCTCTTCATTCGTCATTTTCTCGAATGCCTGAGTTTGCTGTTGTTGTTGTTGTTGTTGAAGGGGTCAACAGGAAGTGGCTCTATTAGCAATAGTTGAAATGGGTACAGCGCCACCTATCGTATCAGAGTATGACATGCTTTGTGCCTCTGATCCGATTAATTCGCTGCATTATATCCCCAGATAATTACCCTTGCTCAACTCATTCTTATTATAATTTAGCCAATTATCTGATCCTTTCAGTACCATGTAATCCCACTGACTGAATCGTTTCGGATCGTATCGGATCGTATCGTTCTAAATGAACCAATATCGTCCTTGAATCGTATTGGCAACCACAAATCGTGATTGCGAATCGAAGTTAAAACGAATCATTACACCCCTAGTAACTGACCAAACATTTACAAAATGTATTCTGATCCTTTGCAAGAATGCTTTTTATTTCATGTTTGTAGTTTCTTCTGAGGCTTTGCAATAAAGTTTTAGTGGACAGTTACGTTTGCCAGAGAAGGCTCAACTTTTTCAACGATGAAATCAAACTAAAATTGTATTCCAAAAGAATAGAAAAAATGTTAAAAATATTTTTAATCGTAAGACCTAAAATCCCTAATATCGGCCCAAAGTATTTGTGTGAAGAAAGAAGCATTGACATGAATGTAAACATGCAAGTGACATTAAAAAACGAATTATGAGCATTGTACCTGTCATGATCTATGTGTTGGTCAGCGTCGTACATGCAGAAAGGTTTATCAATGGTGGTGCACTCGGTCATGAACTCTATAGAGCCTCCGGTGTCAGCAGATATGTCACAGATAGCCAGCAGCCTGTTGAGAGAGGAGAAGGGCATAATTTCACCACTGTGGAAGAGATATTCAGATACTTTGCTTTAACTGTGTGAGGGTACATAAATCTATAATATGGACAGTGCCTGAAAAAACATACTGTCAAAGGTAGAGCAGGAGGCATGTGTTCTCCTTTGATGTCGCATCTGCTTTATTTTAAACAATGCAGGTGCTTTGCTTCTTATCAGTAAGCAACATGGCATAGGCTCCAGGCCCCCTACGACCCTGAATTGGATTATGAATAGTATAGAGTATATAGGATTGATGGGTAGGTATTGTATACAAACAAGAAAAAAGGCTATATAAAACAAGTAGTTCGCAGGCACATCACATAATAGGCTCTTTAAAAGAGTTATGTTGGTGGGATATAACACCAATGCATTAAAAAGAAATATCTGTTGAAAACCAAAGTTGTGAACTGTGGACGGTGGACAGTGTACTTCAAAATGAGTCAAAAACACACCATTTTGACATTCACAGCCTCCTCTAGTGTTTCTATAAAACTAATACCTAATTCAGGTTTAAAAAAATTAGATTAATTAAAAAAAACTGGTGCAACCAGGTGTACAGTGCAACAAGCAAAAGTTGCAGAGCGTGAGGCATTCGAAAAGTTTTTTTTTGCTTTCAAGCTATTTCCCTTGTGGGATCAATAAAGTATACATCTATCTATCTCAAATTTAGGAAAGTTCCTAAACTTAATAGAATGTTCAATTTAGCAATGGCTGTGACTCCTCCTCTGCCAGTGGTGTGGTATATGAAAATTGGTATGAGTGATACATTGAAGGTAAGATAATTGTCTTGATGGAGTCATAAATATTTGATAGAATATTCACATATATGAGATTATGAAAACGTGCTGAGTTGAGTAGGTTGCTTTTATAGAATGTCTAGTAGATATTACAACAGGAATTCAGTACATTTCACGGGTAGGATGAGAGAGGGCAAAATTCTTTGGATTATCAGCATTTTGTTCAGTAAATAAATTTGAACTACAGAAGAGGAGGAGGAGGAGGAGGTTGCATTCAAATAGCAGCTGTGAGACACAAACAGCCAGAGAGTGAATCAGCAATGCATGCTGCAATTCAGCAATCATCATTTGGCCCCTGTTGAAATAAGGCCATCCATTCCAAAACAGGGTGGAATGCTCTCTCCGGGTCGGGAATGAGATCCTTCCCCAAGTGGAGGAGTTCAAGTATCTTGGGGTCTTGTTCACGAGTGAGGGACGAATGGAGCAGGAGATTGACAGACGGATCGGTGCGGCGTCTGCAGTGATGCGGGCTCTGCACCGGCCCGTTGTGGTGAAGAAGGAGCTGAGCCAGAAGGCGAAGCTCTCGATTTACCGGTCAATCTATGTTCCTCCCCTCACCTATGGTCACGAGCTTTGGGTAGTGACCGAAAGAACGAGATCGCGTATACAAGCGGCCGAAATGAGTTTCCTCCGCAGGGTGTCTGGGCTCTCCCTTAGAGATAGGGTGAGAAGCTCGGTCATCCGGGAGGAGCTCGGAGTACAACCGCTGCTCCTCCGCATCCAGAGGAGTCAGATGAGGTGGCTCGGGCATCTGGTGAGAATGCCTCCTGGACGCCTCCCTGGTGAGGTGTTCCGGGCCCGTCCCACTGGGAGGAGGCCCCAGGGAAGACCCAGGACACGTTGGAGAGACTATGTTTCTCGGCTGGCCTGGGAACGCCTCGGGGTCCCCCCAGAAGAGCTGGAGGAAGTGGCCGGGGACAGGGACGTCTGGGTCTCTCTGCTCAAGCTGCTGCCCCCGCGACCCGATCCCCGGAGCAGCGGAAGATAATGGATGGATGGATGGATGGATGGCATTCCAAAACAGATTAAAATGATCTACGAAGCCCACTTTATGGGTTCTGCAGAAAGACTGCAGCCAGTTACGAAGACAAAAAGTATACTTGTGGTGATGGGACCAGTGGCTGGCGGACGCTGGCGGATGTAAGACGTATTGCATCACTTCATGTTACTTTCATTGTGTTCTGTGAAATTTCTTGTTCCTCTTGGACTATTAAAAATCACTTAATTTCTCCTTATAAGTTACACATTCTTGCATAGTTAACTCTATCGCATACTTGTTCTATTCTAATACTCACTCTGACGGATATTTGGTGTTTATTTTCATTTTTAGCGGTGTGTCTTGTTCTCTAGCTTAGTATGGCTACCCGTTCTCTCACTCTCTCCAACTCCTGCTTTCACTTGCTCCGTGTGTCAGATTATTAGTTACTCCTCTGCCTCCTTTAGCGATAATGGTACATGTAACAAATGTAGTCTTTTCGTAGTAGGAGGCGAGGTTATCTGAATTGGAAGCTCGGCTCTGCACCGCTAGCCAGGTCCCTTTAAGTCTGTGCGGAGCCACCTAGCGTAGCTCAGGTAGCTAGCCCCATTAGCTGCCCCTTTGCAGAACCCGAGCAGCCGGGACCCCAGGTTGGCTGGGTGGCGGTGAGGAAGAGGAGGCCCAGCCCTAAAGTCAAAAGCCTGTGGTTCACCATCAACCTGTCCACGTGTCAAATAGATTTTCTCCACTCAGCGACAACTCAGAAATTCTGCCGCTCTTATTATTTTTCCAGTAGATAGTAGAGAGGTCAAGCATGTTGGTGCAAATGATTCTATTACAATCCATGTCAGAAGCCCACAAAATGGTGGATTGTGTAGGGCATTTCCAAAGGAAAAAAGAGAAATAACTACCTTCTTACCATTCTGGATGTAATAACGAGATATCCTAAAGTCACTCCCTTGTATATTATAAAGGCCAAAACCATACTGAAGAACCTCGTGAAATTCTTCTCTTGGGCAGGTTTTCTATGTTCAATCCAGTCTGACAGGGGTTAGAATTTTATCTCCAAGCTATACCAGCATGTGATGGCGATAATTTAGCTGTTAGAGCAATAACAAAGCTGTTTAAGAGCTGTAACACTTTTTTATTTACATTATTAACTATTTACATTATTTTACATATATTTTTTTTTTTTGGGAACGTTGGCAAGGCGGCAGTGCGAGTTTGCTAAGGCGGCCGCCTTAACTATAATTCTCTGCAGGAAACACTGCAGGTTGTTTTGTGCAATTACAAGAAAAACACTAAAGGGAGTGTTCCTACTTTTATTATCAAGATTAAAAAGATACAAAAATCAGCCAACTATTATCGGTTAGCCAAAGAAAACATCAAGAATTAAATTACTTTTATCTTGGCATGACTTAGAAAAACAAAAAAAAGGATCTGTCATCTGCAATCCTAAATATAGTAATAGTTACCCATGCAGATGCAGTTCATCCAGACTGCTACAGTTTGAGACTTCACGAAAACCAACAAAGCAAAGCAGATCAGTCCAGTCCATACTGGCATTTGTGTGTGTCTCGTTCAAATAATAATGCAAATACAAGTGCATGTAAGATACTTAAAAAAGAAAAAGAGACAGTTTTTTTGTTATCTTGGAGATAATTTACAGGTAGCTGATATTACAATACACTGTTCTTACTTGTGAGGCAACGCTGGTGATCCCAAGTTGACAGCAGATAAGGTTTTGCAAGGTCTAATGAGTCTCTGGGCGTCCAGTCGTCGTAGGAGTCGTGGGGTGTGGGGATCCCAGTAAATACCATTGATCAGGCAGGTTGTGTAGGGCGCCACCTGAGGTACAGAATAAACTGCCAATGTTGAGGTCCCATGATACACAGACTAGAAATATATATACACACACACACACACACACACACACACACACACACACATATATATATACATACAGTATATACATCACTCTGCTCTTTCCTCACTCTGCTCTTGAACTGATGATTCAAGATGATCAGATCCTGCTGACACTTTGCTTTGAGGTAAGACGTACTGCATCAGTTCCTGGTACCTTGTTTGTGTACTGTGAAATTGCTTGCTCCCCTTGGACTACTAATAATAACTTTATTTCTCCCTATAATTAGAGTGTGGTCATGGAAGTGATTGGAACACCTGAATTTAATTCAGCAGCAAACGGCCACACCCTTTGACTTATCTTGTAGTATTTTATAACTTTTAATGAAAAGCCATGTACGCTGATACTGACCAAGTTTCAGGTCGATATATTAAAATCTCTAGGAGTTAAAATAAAATATAAGGCCTAAAAAAAAGCCAAAATCAAAGTGGCTGACCTCCTGTTTGATTTACCCAATGGGTCCAGGAGGCTTTTTAATACACATTGGCATGTCACATGAATGTGCACACCTGTGAGTTAAAGCAGGGGGCAGGGCTACATTTTTGTAGTATTGTAGAGGGCGCTCTTGAGCCAATTTGGCACATTCCCAAAATATTTGCATTGCGATATATTCAGGGTGTAATCTTCATAAAACATGCAAAGTTTAGTGAAGCTTGGGGGTTGTATACTTGAGATAAAAGGATTTCCTTTTTCATGGCGATTTATCAAAATTTGCCAAGGATACATTTTGCAAAAATTCTCAATTTCGAAAGTGTACATCATGAAAAGCTTGAAGGAGAACTCCAGGGCATTTGAAGCGCATTTCCATTGCTAGAGGTTGTCAAATACTGATAGTAGGACACAGGTCCAAATCTGCGCTCCCTGTGTGGAGATCGCGCTGTTCGCTCAGCCTGTCATGCGAGGCTAATACGTGGTGGCTAGGGGCAAGCGCTAACCCTTCCACGTAAAACAACAACTTGCACACTGCAGAAACGTCACACCACTTTATAAACCATCCGACAATAAAGTCACAAGCCTTACCATCAAAACCATATGCATGGTTCTCACATTACTGGCATGGGGACGTTACAAAACAACTTTATAAACAGCATGTAACTCACCGGTTAGTTGTACGCTCGCGCATGTGAAAGCCCAAAAGAGTCAATGGACGATAATCCCATATACAAAACAATTATCTTCTCTAGAAAAACTGCGTTCAAGTATTTAAAACATTACAACAATACATGCCCAGTAATATTGTTGTAATGTTTTAAATACTTGAACGCAGTTTTTCTAGAGAAGATAATTGTTTTGTATATGGGATTATCGTCCATCGACTCTTTTGGGCTTTCACATGCGCGAGCGTACAAATAACCGGTGAGTTACATGCTGTTTATAAAGTTGTTTTGTAACGTCCCCATGCCAGTAATGTGAGAACCATGCATATGGTTTTGATGGTAAGGCTTGTGACTTTATTGTCGGATGGTTTATAAAGTGGTGTGACGTTTCTGCAGTGTGCAAGTTGTTGTTTTACGTGGAAGGGTTAGCGCTTGCCCCTAGCCACCACGTATTAGCCTCGCATGACAGGCTGAGCGAACAGCGCGATCTCCACACAGGGAGCGCAGATTTGCACCTGTCTGTGTCCTACTATCGGTATTTGACAACCTCTAGCAATGGAAATGCGCTTCAAATGCCCCGGAGTTCTCCTTTAACCCTCATCTCAAACACTTTAGAGTGTAAATCATCAAGAAGTTGTAAGTCATGAACTAAAAACAATCACTTCCTGTTGTCAGTTGGCGGGGCTATGCAGATGTGCCAAAAAGATTACACCCTGTAAATTTGGTGCTGCTTGGATGAGAACTGAGTGATTTATAATGACTTTTGTTGTCATGAGGTGACATCGAAATTCACCTCGCCGCCACTGACACACCCTTCAGCAAAAAACTCAGTTTTGTAAGAGAAGTTTACCTACCTGAATACATTTGAAGTAGATCTACTGAATAATGACTGAATAAGAGTAATAAGTCCAAAAGCAAAACATGTGACTTCTTGTAGCCAGTGGTATACTGTTATGTAAATTTGTACAAGAGCTGAGTGTGATGATATGTGTGACGTTTAGTGCATTTTGGATGTAAATTGCAGCAGATATGTCAACCATCCGGTTCTGTTTTGGTTTTTTTGGTTTTGTTTACACACTTCTTTGGAACATATGGAGCAATGTTCAGGCTTCTATGATTAAATCTCTAGGAGGAGTTTATTAAAATATAATGTTTCTAAAAAGGGAAAATGATGTCTTTGAACCAAAATGGCCGACTTCCTGTGGGGTTTGGGACACTGTATCAAGAGTTTCCTGAAAATCCAGGTGCTGCAGTTACATGGGCAACCATAAAAGGTGGCGCGGTCGAGTCATTTTCCCCATAAATTCACAAGGAGTTTTTGAGCATTGTCAGGTCCCAAATAAAGCAATTCATTTAGGAACAGAAGAAGAAACAAAAACAAAATATGCTTGAATAAAATAAATACATTAAATTTAGGTTTGTTAAGTGAATAATTCTAGTTGGATGGAAGTAAATCCAGCACGCAAAATTATTTGTAAAACAAAAGAAGAAAAGCACACAGCTAATTCTGTTCTATCAAATTAATTTGTTTGTGTTAAAACCTGTTGGGGTTTGCGTGTCCCAGTGAGTCTGGGAGTTATTTTGCCCGGGGCTTTAAGCTCCTGGTAGGGTCACCCAAGGCAAACAGATCCTAGATGAGGGACCAGACAAAGAACAGCTCATTAGACCCCCCTTGACGAAAAACAATTTTGGACGACATTTTCCTTTGCCCGGGTGCGGGTCAACAGGGCCTCTCTCTGGAGCCAGGCACGGGGGCGGGGCCCGGCAGCGAGAGCCTGGTCGCCGTGCCTGTGCCCATGGGGTTCGGTCGGGCACAGCCCAAAGACAATACGTGGGTCCCCCTTTCGACGGGCTCACCACCCGTGGGAGGGCCCAAGGGGGTCGGGTGCAATGTGAGCTGGGTAGCAGCAGAAGGAGGAGACCTTGGCGGTCTGATCCTCGGTGACTGAAGGTGGCTCTTGGGACGTGGAATGTCACCTCTCTGCTGGGGAAGCAGCCTGAGCTGGTGCGCGAGGCTGAGCGGTTTCGGCTAGATATAGTCGGACTCACCTCGACGCACGGCTTGGGCTCCGGAACCAGCCTCCTCGAGAGGGGTTGGACTCTCTTTCACTCTGGAGTTGCCCGTGGTGAGAGGCGTAGAGCAGGTGTGGGCATACTCATTGCCCCCCGGCTGTGCGCCTGCACACTGGGGTTTACACCGGTGGACGAGAAGGTAGCCTCCCTCTACCTTCGGGTGGGGGAACAGGTCCTGACTGTCGTTTGTGCTTACGCACCAAACAGCTGTTCCCACCCTTTTTGGAGTCTCTGGAGGAGGAACTGGAGAGTGCTCCTTCAGGAGACTTCCTCGTTCTGCTGGGCTACTTCAATGCTCACGTGGGCAATGACAGTGACAATTCTGTTAGCGTCATCGGGCCGTGAATGATGGATGGTGTTAAATCAAAATAATCAATCAAGGTTGCTGATAATGCTGAAAGAAAACTATGTGAGGAAATCTGTTCCATGTTTTTTATGTTCACTCAACATTCTATTTTTGTGTATTGTTGAGTGTATTTAGTGGTGCTGACAGAAACAGAAGACATGTGAGTGAGTGAGAGGAACAGTTGGGAGGCTGGAGGAGGAGTGTTGTAACAGAAGTTAGCGTGGTGGTGGGACGGCGGCAAAGAAACTCACGCTGGTCCTGAAGTGTGATGTGTACAATTCTGGGTGGTTTTCATACTCCATGGGATCATAGATGCCATCACTCTTTCTCACCAGGTGGTGGTGTCTGCTCAGAACGGTGGCGTAAACTTTGGTCATATCTGAAAAAATAAAAATAAATAAATGTCAGCTGTAGTTGGCAAAGTTGATCGTGAGTAACAAAAACACCTCTAACTTTTACACACACACAGTGGTCTGCATATCGATTACACAGCAGGACACTCAAACACAACCCAGAGGCCCTCATTCTAATTTCTGGGGACTTCAACCACGCTCCTCCATCTGCCAGTCTGCCTAACTTTACACAGTATGTCACATGCCAAGCCAGACACAACAGAATACTGGATTTATCTTATGCCAACATTAAGGAGGTATATATGAAAAGACTGCAACCTTGTGATGCCTGTTTACAAAACCCTTGCAAACAGGCAGTCAGCTGTCACGCAGTGAGAGGATGGTTCAGCAAGGATAAGGAGGCTCTGAGGGACTGTTTTGAGCTCTGTGTCGTCATAACTCTGTGGCCCTCACGGGGAAGACATTCACAGTTTGACAGACCCCCTGCCCCCTGCCTGCTCTAACCTGTCCATCACAACGACCCAGGTGAGAGAGAAGCTCAGGAAAATTAGGAAGAAAGGCTACAGGCCATTCAAGTACTGTGCAGATTAGCTGTGTGGGATCGCAAAGCACCTCTTCAACATGAGCCTGAAGTTGGGGAGAGTGCCACAACTGTGGAAAATCCCAGTATCCTGCGTGGTGCCGGAACCAAAGATAACACAGCCCAAGGACTTCAATAACTACAGGTCGGTGGCGCTGACATCGCACCTGATGAAGACCTTGGAGCGGTTAGTCCTGGACCTTCTTCACCCCCTTATGAGAGAGTCAAAAGACCCACAGCAGTTTGCTTACCAGCCAGGCATCGGGGTGGATGGCATTTTCATCTTCCTCCTACAGAGAGCGCTCTCTCACCTGAAAAAGCCTGGAAGCATTTCAACTGCAGACAGGAACAAACTGACCAAAGTGATCAAGACGACCAGGTCTGTACTGGGATGGCCCCTTGACACTGTGGAGGTGGTGAGTGAGAGGAGGATGAGAACAAAATTCTCACCCCAAAGGATGAACGAGCTCCACCCTCTGAAGGACAGTCTGAGATCTCTGACCAGCTCTTTCAGCGCTGGCTTCTTCACCCAAAGTGTGTGAAGGAGAGAGAGTCCTTTGTTCTGGCCACAGTTCACCCACTAAACTCAAACTTATTCACTGACCGGACTTTACAGAGTTACATAATGTTTATACATATTGAATACTGCTTACATACCTGCCGTTTATATACAACATACTGTTGTATATACTGTACTCCATAACTGCTCATAAATAATCCTTGTATCTATTGTAGTGCCCTTATGGTTTTCTATATCTTTTCCCATTTGCCTATTCCCTGCTATAATGTATCTGATGTTGCAACAATGTGAATTTCGCCACTGTGGGACTAATAAAGGTTTATCTTATTATATCTCATCTTACATGCAAAACAAGTTGAATATTTGAAACTACGGTATAAATTGTTACATGCTTACATTGACATATTACCATGCCTGTAAAGAATTTTTTTTTTTAATGACTGTCCTCCAGTTGCCAGATCTCAGATAAATTAGTTCCTGTGTCATTTCTTAATTTATGTGGCTGCTATCCTTTGATACAATGCTGCAGATTCAAAAATTTGATAGAAGAGAGATTTCATACCTCCTTCAGAGACATCCTTCAACTCATGAGGTTCAACATACTCAACAGGAAGCTCATTGATTATGTCTTGGGCTCCCTGAAAAGAAAAAGGACATTTTTTTTCTTTACTAATAGATACATTTATCAACTAATTACCCAAAAGTTCATTGTTTGCCTGCTTTTCATAGAGTGGTTGGTTGCATGTAGTGTAAAGTTTTTGCTTCGAGTTGAGCATCTTTTTACCTTGGAAACATTTCCTGTTCCAGTGAAGCAAAATGTGACAGGGCCAATGGATTTGGGCATAAGCCCCATGGAAATCTCATACCCACAATCCCTCACTGCCTGGATTGCTTGGCTGACATTCCTGTAGTTGTGACTCATGCCAATGTGCTATGAAAAACAGAAAATGGTGGTGATGGCATTCTAATGAGATTAGGAAGAAAATTATTATAATAATTTTTGCACAAAAGGAAAGAGCCTTTTTAAAATGTTTCTTTTGTTTTGGCATGGCATTTATGAACAGTAATGTTCTTACCATGAAGGGAGTGTGATGGCCAAGGGCCAAAAAGCGAAGTCCCAATCCATGCAGAATGTTAATCATTCCTGTAAAAAAACAAGAATGATTTGCATGAAGTAAAAAAAAGCTAAAATTGACAAAATGCCAATACCAAAGTACATATGCTTTCAGAGTGATTGCTACATTTATTTGGCAATGATTGGACTAGTTTTGTAATCAGGGAAAATCTTTCCATTCAGCAGTTTTCCACGTTGTCAGGGGGACAGAAATCTAAAAAAAAAACTCATCTGACCTTTCAAATTATGAAGGTATGGTTGATTCACACCCATCTATCATCTGCTCAATACTCTTAAATCAGGTTCACAATAGCTGATGCTGTGCAAATATTTTAAAACAATGCTGGGAGAGACTAACCAGCTGAATCACCCATTGCAAAACATTTTTTTCCATACCTGCAACACCAGCCCACTGACCAAAAGCTACAATCCGATAACCATTGGCATCAACCATCTTCTCATAGTCAATGAGACGAACCTCCTAAAAAAACAAAATTACCATCATTATAGCTTTTTGAGGAATGTGAATAGAGTGTGGGCTTTGAGCTTTTTAATCTTTATTTAATAAACTGCATATGAAAGTCATTTAATAACAATTAAAAGGAAAAAAATACCCTATGGAGTTGGTCTTCACTAAACATATTTACAAATTTCTTTTAATTCAGTGAAAAAAATGGTATCTAAAAGAAATGGAAACTTTTAAATGGAAAATTCCATCGGTGCAAGACTCATGACACAGTCACCACATCACTTCATCTTCAAACTAACACTGTTATCTGTCATTAAAGCGGATTGCACCATGTTTACATGTTATGCAACTTGAAAATTATTTGAGTAGCTGAAAAAGTATAATTTCACCAGTTCACAGAATTATTTCTTAGTTGTAAACAGATGCAGATCATAAATGAAAAAAAAAAAAAACAGTAAGTATTACTGTTAAAAAGATAATATGGGACCAGTGTAAAAATCTCTTCAGAGGGAGTTCTTAATCTTATAGAATACAAGTTGAAGCTTTGGACATATTTCATTCAAGGATTTCTACTGTATTGACCATTTTCTGCTCTGTAGAACACAAAAGATAAGACACACAAATGATAAAATCACAGATTCACTATTGGTACTATTAGCCAGCTTATTAAGCTTCTCAATTTGAATGTTTTTCTTTTCTTTTCTAACAGGTGTTAGAATTCAAAGTTCATGGAAGCCGTCTTGATGCATTTGATTGCTTTGTCTGTGTCAAGGCAGTGTTCGTATACAACCGTTATTCAAGTAATCCAAATGATCCTAATAATGTAACCGTATAAAGAGAATTATTTAATTGAATTATTCATCATTTAGCTATGATAACTTAGCTGACAGCAGTTAGTTTTTAATTCAAGTATTATTAGCCCCTTTCACACTGCCGAATAACCCGCGTTTAATCCGCGAATTTAGCGTGTCCGCTGTTGTGTTCACACTGCCAACCCGGGCTGCCGCGTCAACTCGACTCGCCTTTCGACCCGCGTCGGACCCTAGTCTTTTTGCCGAGCCGAGTTTGATGTGAACACAATCGACGCGGGTCGGACGTGGGCGTGACGTGAGGAGTTTAAAAGACAGAATGGACAGCTGATTCAGAACAACAGCGACAGGTGAGGACAAGTTTTACTCTGTTTTAGCCTACATCAAGTTGGAGACATTTTTTAATATGGCCAACTGGGGAGACAAGGAGGTCCGCGAGCTCCTCAGCCCCCGAACAGAGGACGTTATTTTCCGCCACATTTCGGGGACGGTGAAAGATGGACCTCTGCTGGAAGGGCTGGCGAGAAAGATGGGAGAGCGCGGTTTCCCACGCAGCAAGACGCACCGTAAAGTAACATCTCCATGAACTGCATTGCAAAAATGAGTTCTCAAGGTGTCCCGCCATCGTTTGTTTGAAAAATTTGATGCAGACAGGTGTATTTCACCCTACCTCAGACGCATGGCTTGTGCCTACGTCATTGTACACGCCCAGCATTTTATGTTTCGTGTGACGCTCTGCCACTAGGCAACACCCCCTGAACTCGGCTTCAGGCGACACGGGTCACCAACACGCCAAGCGTTCACATTGCTCGACGTGGGTCGAAGGTGCAATTTGGACCCGCTAAGATAGCGGGTCGCAGTGTGAAAGGGGCTATTGATTGATAATCCCTGTGCCAACTTTAAAACATTCTATTGTACAATCTTAAAGGAGAAATTGTTTGTGTCATTGTGTACTGTGATAACTGCTTGCTGTGAAGGTCAGTATGTAGACTTTTTATTAACAACTCGGGGCGGTCGGTGGCGTAGTGGGTTAAGCAGCCGCCCCATGTACAGAGGCTACAGTCCTCACTGCAACTGGCCCCGGTTCGAGTCCCGCACCGAGAGGCCCTTTGCTGCATGTCTTCCCCCTCTCTCTGTCCCCTGCTTCCTGTCTCTCTCCAGCTGTCCTATCATTAAAGGCATAAAAAGCCCCCAAAAAAACTGTAACAACTCGTTTGACACCTTTTATATTAGCTGATAACATGTGCACTAACTAAGATTGTTTAATTAAGCTGTCTGGGCCAACATCTGACTCAAATACAGTTTAAGTCTGATGATATATGCCAAATTGATCAGTATTCTCGGGCGCGCTTCAGAAGTGGACATTCCCCATACCCACAAAGTATGGCATACAGCAGTTCACTTCAACATGGCGTCTTCCCAGTCATCTTGCCAGTGTTTAACTGGGGACAGCACAGTTGGCTTACTTTTTTGAGAAGGTCTTCAAGGAGGCCCATGTTGGCCTCCTGAGCTTTGATGGTGTGAGAAAAAAAAGCATACGTCTTCCTGGGAATGATCTTATCCTCCGGTGGTCTCTTCACTCCAATTATCAATGAAGCCTCTGAAATGTCCTCCTGTGGAAGAGCCCCAGCCTTCATGTAGTACTGAAAGAAAAGTAAAGGTTAAATCAGACAGCTGACAGCAATAATCACAATATGATCTTTTAGGTTTTTGTTTTTTTCCCTCTTTAAAATTGTTATTTCAAATGTAAAAGCTTTTAGTTCCAGAGGTAATGCATACATCAAGTTAACAAAAAGTTTTTACTGGTCATCAAGGTAAAATTCAGAATAACACACAGACTGGAAGTTAAACATGTAATAATGGGAGAATTGGTCAAGTGCTCGTGTACAAGAAACCCACCTTTATAACATCCATTGTTCAAATTCAGTTTAGACCATAACCTTAGGTACCATTTTCATCATATCATAATTTGAATTCCATCGGGTCACAGTGGATTGCTTGACAGACTTCTTTTAAAGCTGTTCTACAGACCAGAATGCTTGAAATATTTTCATTGCCAACATTGCCATCAAATGTACTTTATATCACGACGTTAAGGATGTGATCACTGCAGTTTAGCCTGGTGCATCCTCACAGGGCACAATGTTTGCTCCACGGTCGGTGACAAAGACAATGCTGCCGACCAGCAGCATTGTGGGGAATTTATGGAGCCATATCAGGGTCATAATCTTTGTTCATTTGAAACAAATATTTAAAATTGAAATAATATGTTTTAAAACTGGAAGTCTGACACAAAAAATTGTATTCAAAATAAAAAGAAGATCAGCAAAAGTTTATTTCAGTTTGAATTTAAGTTTCATTCATTTTTTTCAAATAATTTTTTTGTTTAGTTTTCACTTTTATACAATTTTAATATTTGAGATTGTATATTTTTATAATCAGATACTTCAATTACATTTTTAGGTTATTTTTCCTTCGTTCCAGATTGTTCATATTCAGATACTTTAAAACCTTTTTTTCAGTTTCAAAATTTTGGCACCGTTCTGGCATGAGGGGCGGGGCTTCAGATGACAGGGGTGTGGAATCATGAGTGACAGCTAGCTTACGGGGCTCCCTCTGCCTGATGTGCTGCAGCGGCGCGCGTCGGTGAAGTCATCCCAGTAGACGCGTGTGTAGAAAGCTTCCTCTAAGTCCCCCGATAGCCCCGGATAACAACAACATGGCAGCTATGAGCTAACAGTGCAATAGTACGCGTTCATTCATTCATTCTTCTTAAAGTATTGGTGAAATAAAGACAGATCATGCCTTATTTAGAGGCTGGATTGTCTATGCCCTGTTCTCTCCCGTTATATGGATACACGGGGATCTTGAGTAATCTAAATATCTTCTGAAGGACGCCGACTTTCACCAAACTGTTATCGGTGAGTAGATGAACGTATTTTATGCCAGACATAAGGTCCAGGGTTAAAAAAAACTAACTTCTTTAAGGTAGAGTAAGACACCTTTAAGTCAGGTTTTTCTATAAATAACTCAAGACAATCTGCAGCTATTCAATTTTGATTTAGTGGAGCAGGAGAGTATAGTAACACACTATACCTCTATCCATCTTTACAGTCATTTATCTCACCTTCTCGTGGATGGCTCTGCGGTCGGACGGTTGAACCAGGACTTTGATGCCATTGTTGGTGAGCTCTTTCACATGTCGCGGGGCCAGTGGTGCCCTCCTCTCCCACGGGTTGACATCCTCACGGCGGATGGCCACAACAGCCCTGTGGTGCTCATAGCGCCGCTGACCCGCAAGGCAGCTCGACGTCCTCTTAACTTGGAGACTGAGGACTCTGTACATGACTTTACCTTCCCTGCTTAGGATTAACATACGAGTATAGACTGTTGAATGCAAATATAACATTAACAAAGTTAATTAACTTAAAGCTGCAGTCGGCAACTTTTTTTTAGTCATATTAGCTTGAACTGTCATGGGATTATGGAAGTAGAATATTAAATAGGCTGTTTAGGAAAAATAACGAAATCTGTAGCTCCCTCTGAAGCCTGTAATCATGCTTGCAAAAACCGAGCGCTCCCGGCTGTTTTTAACCAATCAAGTTAGGGTGGAGGAATCCTACCTGTCAATCACAGCTTGTGCACACGCTGCTGAGCGTGTGTCTGCCCCAGCTTGTGTGCGCTCACACTGGTGTGAACTCACGTGCACAACCTCGTCCACAGAGGGGGAGGGGTTTGGGGGGCGATTCGGAGCTTATTAGAGGTTGGGGGAGGGACCTGAAAGTTGTATCAGTTCGCGTTTTCCGACTTTAGACTCGTAATTTTGAAAACCTGCCGACTGCAGCTTTAACTATAACTCACGTAACAATACATGTCAAACAAGAGTAAGTGTGACGAAGAAGTCAGAGGTATGCTTAGGTTTGTATACATTGTCTTTTGTTTCAATTAAATAAAAGACAGTATAAAATTTTTTTACAAACAGCACGACATTTTCTGTTAACATGCATTGCAGAATGTAACCAATTTATACAAATCTTTTTGGCGAAAAGCACAACTTTTCTTTAAACAAATGTTGCGACCTATTTTCTATTGAGGGAACTTACTGGAACAGGTTGACAATGTGGTTAATGTACAGGATAAGAGATAAGCGATTTTCACAAAATGTTTGTTGTGCTGCCTTTGGATTTGTGAATTTCTTGCTATATTGACCATTCCTCATCTCCCAACAATGCAGTACAACATAAATACAATGCTGCCTGTAATATCTGCATGTTGACATGATTCCAGGAGAGGGTTTGGAATCTTCTTTTTTTTTTTTTAAGAGAAATGACTGCCTTCAGTCTTTCTCACACAGACAAGATACATATCGACGCTACAAATCTAACAGTGGCATCAATCATCTCACCCAACTGTGAATAGCAAAACAAGTTTTGCATTTCTGAATTATTGACGTTCCTTATCAAATGAAAAGTACCAGTCAGAAATTTGGATTTTTTTTTTTTTTTTTTTATATTACAAGCTCCCTAAATACTCCAATCCTATGGCTGATTCCCAACTGTGGAACGTTATAACTAAGTCCACTGTATTTGCCATGCAAAAATGATTCAAGTGTTATCATGAATGAGAGTGTGAGATACAAATTTTGATAACTTTGATGACTGATTTTTCAAGTACACAACACAATTAAACAGTGTGCAATTCTTAAATTCAGAAACTAAAAATCCTAAAGAACTGGTTGTGGAGTTTCATTTAGTTTATTTTGTGTTTTATATTGTTTGTTCGTCTCGAGACCCCCACCACCCCCCAGCAATCCGTTCTGACCTGTAGCTTTAGCATACATGTAAGCGCATGGGTAAGTTCCAAGATCTGTTTGACACTGTCCTATGAATCTCTGGCCATTAAGGCCTTTTACACTATCACTCCCAACACTTGGACATACGTGGAGTTGGTGACGGTTCGAACCCACCTTTTAGAGCAGGTTCTGTTAGACCAGGTTCTGTTCACCTTACCAGCTCCCACCGTGGAAACGCTGCGACGGCTCGAAAAACAACACCGGAGTGTCACTGTGGTAAGACGAGCTGCAACTTCTAGGTCCCTACTTCACATGCGCACAAGGCAAAACTAATCCGTTTCCGGATGCAGTTTCAAAATAAACTTGCCAAAAAACTGGTGTTTATCTGCCGCGTGGACTGATAAGAGATGCCACAGATGCCACTGTCTGGGCTGAGGAATAGACTTTGACTAAAGTCAGTGCAATTCAATTCAATTCAGCTTTATTTATATAGTGCCAAAACAAATGTCATCTCAAGGCACTTAGATAATAAAGTCCAATTCAAGCCAATTGGAATTCAATTAATTGTAATCATAATTATTCATAAAATAATCCAATTCGTTCATATAGAGCCAATTCAAAAACAATTTCCTAGCTAAGGAAACCAACAGATTGCACTGAAACTTTTTTTTTTTCGGTCCAATCTCCCGTCCTGAGCGTGCCTGAAAGTCGTGTCACTGTGGAAAGGAACGACTCCCTTTTAACAGGAAGAAACCTCTGGCAGAACCAGACTCAGGAAGGGTGGCCATCCGCCTCGACCAGCTGGGGTTTGAGAAGACAGAAAGGGGGGGGCACTGTAACACCATTCAAAGGATACCTGTTGGAACAGGGAAACACGAGTTAATGACCACAATAATGTCACATGTACATAATGTCATTTGAGAAATTGAACAGGGGAAAAAGAGAGTAAAGTGAGGAAAGGTGTGACAGATGAGGCCCCCCAGCAGTCTAGGCCTATAGCAGCTTAACTATGGGATGTTTCAGGATCACCTGAGCCATCCCTAACTATAAGCTTTATAAAAAAGGAAAGTTTTAAGCCTGGTCTTAAAAGTGGAAAGGGTGTCTGCTTCCCAGACATTTACTGGCAGCTTATTCCACAAGAGAGGGGCCTGATAACTGAAGGCTCTGCCTCCCATTCTACTTTTAGAAACTCTGGGAACCTCAAGTAAACCTGCAGTTTGGGAACAAAGTGCTCTGTTAGGAAAATATCTTACAATGAGATCTTTAAGATATGATGGAGCTTGGTCATTAAGAGCTTTATATGTAAGGAGAAGAATCTTAAATTCTATTCTGAATTTAACGGGGAGCCAATGAAGAGAAGCTAAAACTGGAGAAATATGATCTCTCCTGTTAGTTCTCATCAGAACTCTGGCTGCAGCATTTTGGATCAGCTGAAGGCTTTTCAGAGAATATGTGGGACAGCCCAATAATATAGAATTACAGCAGGCCAATCCTTAAGTAACAAATGCATGGAGCAGTTTTATCGTATCACTCTGAGACAAGATGTTCCTGATTTTAACAATATTACGAAGAATCACCTTGTGATTTCGAGAAGCCAAAGCTTATTTTCTCGTGATAAAAGGTATCTCTCATTATCTAAAAAAAACAAAAAAAAAACACAAAGTCATGAAAACTGAGTGAATCAATATGTTACCTTTCACGATAACAAAACAATCAAATCAAATCTTCAAAATAATTAGTTGTAGGCGAGGCCTCTTTCAGCAGCCTTCTATGATGTCAATGACCAATAAATGTTTTTTTGCTGTGTATCATGTTGAGAACAGATTCCCTATGCTTTACATCAAGTGTGCAAAATAGGCACCACACTAAAACTCTAAGGCCAGCTTCATAACGAGAATGTAGAATTTGCATTGGCAGTTCTTTGCTAAACTGCTGCGTTGCATTGCATGAACTAACAGGTGTTCACACCACCCATTTCTCTGTTGCAGCACTGCTGTGGTACAGTAATAAAGAATAAAGAAGAGGACTACATATATTCAAATACATTACAACCATTTATTTACTGTATTAATAGCTCTTAATTGTTGAAAAAATAACATACATTAAGTGCAAGCACAATAGTTTACATAATTGCAATAACAAGGGGTAGCATTTTCAAATTCCTCAAGACTGCTCCACACTGTAAGACAGTGAATAAAGGGTTTGGTTATTTGTACAGATTGTCTGGTCAACAATCTAATTTTTATTATATGAGATTGCTGCTGCTTGTGTTTTTTTTGTTTGTTTGAATGTGTGTTTGTTCTCTGCTCGTCTGCTTCCAGGTGCTCCTGGTGCTTCTAAGGTTGGATTTCCCACAAAAGCCGTGAATTGTCTTCAGTTTTGTTTTTACAGGTGTAGCAGCTGGTTGTCGGATTTTTCATTGTTTTTTATGTTTGTCTCTTCATGTTTCTGTTCTTTTTTTGTCTTCTTTGCTCTCCCTCTCTCTCTGTCCCCCGGTCCGGTTCGGCACTATTATCATATCATGTAACATATTGTAACAAAAATAAATAAATAAAAATGAGGAGTTGATGGACATCAAGGGGAGCTTTACATTCATAAAGCTTCCCTTGACATAGCAAATGTGTTTAGCATAAACGGTATTCAGATTACAATTCTGCTGCCATAATGCTGGACAGGACAAGAGAAAAAATAAAAAAAAATAAATAACTCAAGGTGAAACTACTCAGAGTTGACTAAACTAACTCAAATCAGCGTTTCTGGAACCTCAGAGTAGATAAACTCAGAGTTCAGGATTTGACTCAGAGTTTGGCTTTGTGAAATGGACCCCTGTCCTTTAATACTTTGTTTGTGCAGACATAAGACGGAAAACAGAAAAAAAACACACTACAAATTTAGAAATTCATTGAAGGTGTGACCTGAACTCATCAAATGAAAGACTAGGCTTTGCACAATATGAAATTTTTATAGTTTATATGGCCAAAATAATTCACAATATCAATATTAGGTTACAGTAGTACGAATGGACAATTAGAATGAAAGTAATATTAGCAGTCTTTAATTTTGTGTATTGTGTCCATTTCTTTTTTGACAATTCCACTCACAAAACTCTAACCAAACTGTAAAAAAGGTAAAAAAAAAAAAAAAAAGAAAACGAAAAAAAAACAGATCACATGATAAACAAAAGCTCCATATGTCAACTGAAACATTAATTATTGTCATTTGTTGTTGGGTCTAAAAGTTAACCCAGCTGGAACACAGTTCACTCAAGACAACCCCAGTGATAAACAAAACACGCAGTGCACAAGATTGTATTTTTACTTGCAAGGGGAGCCGGACGGAGTGACAGAACTTCCTTCACCCGTGCTCAAATGACTCCATCCGACTTTCCCAGTGTGGTTCTTTTTATTACACAGCTTAGTTACAATCAGCATACGTAAAACAATCTTGTGAGCAAGATGCAACAAATGTTTCACTGGGACATCTAGTTCCTCACGTGTTGAGTGGTTTCACATTCTCCTACATGGGAAGACCAGAGCACCCTGTTTCTCACAGTTCCCTTTAATTACTTTGTATCACACTAAGCAAAGTTCACACACTGCATGTCTGTCTATAAAATGTTGTTTAAAGGCGGGGTAGGGGATCTTTTTCTGGAACATTTTTTTACATATTGCTTGAAATACTCTTCACACCCTCATTGCAACCAATTAATTAAAAGTTTTGACACAAATATGAAAAGTTTTAGTGGCCTCTAGAACGTACAATCTAGGAAAAACAGTATCCAATCATTGTGAACGGACCGTTCACAATGATTGGATACTGATGCCGTCTATCAAACTCCAATCTGCTCCTCCCTTCTCATTTTCCGTTTCCACATTGGAAACGGAAAATGCGAAGCTGATGACATGTCCTTCTACAAATCCCGTAGTTTTAAAATGGCGGAGCGACATGGAGACATTCATTGTCCGTGAAATATTACACATTATAGCTTTAAAGCTGCGGTCGGCAACTTTTTTTTAGTCATATTAGCTTGAACTGTCATGGGATTCTGGAAGTAGAATATTAAATAGGCTGTTTAGGAAAAATAACTAAATCTGTAGCTCCCTATGAAGCCTGTAATCATGCTTGCAAAAACCGAGCGCTCCCGGCTGTTTTTAACCAATCAAGTTAGGGTGGAGGAATCCTACCTGTCAATCACAGCTTGTGCACACGCTGCTGAGCGTGAGTCTGCCCCAGCTTGTGTGCGCTCACACTGGTGTGAACTCACGTGCACAACCTCGTCCACAGAGGGGGAGGGGTTTGGGGGGCGATTCGGAGCTTATTAGAGGTTGGGGGAGGGACCTGAAAGTTGTATCAGTTCGAATTTTCCGACTTTAGACTCGTAATTTTGAAAACCTGCCAACTGCAGCTTTAAGAGAAAGAAGTGTTCCTGAGGAGAACCTAACAAAAATGGCAAAGGACAAGGACAAGTACACCTACATAATCTTAAAGCTGCAGTCTGCAGGATTTGTTGTTGTCATACGTAAAGTCCTAATTTTTGGCATTTTAAGAGTTTACATCAGGGGTGTCAAACTCATTTTCACCGAGGGCCACATCAGCATTATCGTTGCCCTCAAAGGGCCGGATGTAACTTATAAATGTAACTACTCCTTAATGTTAAATAACTCTTAATTTATGACTTATTCAAGTTACAAATATTACATATATATTTGCATAAATGTAAAAAAAAATATGTTTGCTTGTTGCTCTGTTATTTTATCATAAATCTGTTTCATTTGTCAGGTTATGAAATCCACATCAACTCCATCAATCAACAATCAAACTATCCAAGTGAATAAAGAAAAATAACATCAAACACAAGTTATGACATTTACTTTGTCTCAAAACTTGAAATATCAAACAAAGCAAGCTTTTACTGCCGCATTGTTTTTGGTTGTGGCTTTCACGAACACATTTGATCGCAGTTTGCCTTTTAATTCTCGGGGCAGTTTGACGTTTTTCTTGAGGGCTGATGTTGGCACACTCAGCTCCGTGTTTGGTCTCAGAATGCGGACGTAGATCGTACTCTTTGACAACCGCCACCGCCTCATAACACAAAAGACATATCGTTTTTTCTCCTTGAAGCACAAGCACGTATTCGCCTTCCCATCTTTCTTGAAAAAGAAAAATTATTCTCTTCCTGGACATTTTGGGATCATCATTTGTATTTCTTAATTCCACTTGTTGGGAAAAATCGCCTCGATTTGGAAACACTGCAGTCTAGTGGCGGGATGCCGTCACTTTGCGCGTAACATAATCGGCATGCATTGTGGGAAATGTAGTTTTTGGTCACTGCACGTATTTGACTTCAATCAGACCTTTTAAGCTCTCGTGGGCCACATAAAATGACGTGGCGGGCCACATTTGGCCCGCGGGCCTTGAGTTTGACACATATGGTTTACATGATCTATCAGAACGCTTGAAGTTGAAAACGGTGACCTCCGTAGTCGCAAAATGCAAGAAATGCTTATTTTTTAACCGAAAAATAAAAAGTTATTCAACTTCCTGTCCCGCCCCATCAAAACACATGAGAACTCGTGCACGTCTACGTGCACGCCAGATGCGCGTACACGACTCCTCATTCATCAACTCACCTGTCATTTGCGATCATGGAAGACACAGTAAGTAGACTAGCCCGTAATGAAGTTCAATAGTCTAGATAAATAAGCGTGGGGACGAGCCTACCTTGTATCGTGCGTGCACAATCGGTGATTGACAGGCAGCAGAGCCCAGCTCGTAACCTGATTGGTTACCTTTTACCGGTCCGGTCTGCAATTTTGTAAACAAACCTGCTGGCTTTGGAGGGACCTAGCGGGACATATAGGGGACCTAGAGCACTAATTTTTTTTTGTATTGGGGTATTTAATGTACTACTTTCAGAATCCCCGGACAGTTCCAGGCATTATGCTTGAAAAAGAGTTGCAGACTGCAGCTTTAATATCCAAAGAGAGAACTTGCTCATGCCAAGATAATATTAAAGCTCACACACACACACACACACACACACATGAACACACACACACACACACACACATACATATTTATATAAATTGATACTGAAATACTAATTTCTTGGAGTGTATTTACCAGTTGGCTAATACTGAAAAATCATAACTGCATTTTTTTTTTGGTAAATCAACACATTTTAGGGCTTCCTTGAGAAAAGGAATTCTCAGTTTATATTCCTCGATATGGTGGCCGCATAAAAAAACAGGAGAAATGTATCTTTTTTCTCAGATGAAACAGAGGATACAGAGCAGAGGAAAAGAAAGTTGATTAATTGCCTACAGTGAGAGCCTAACTGTACTCAGACTTCAGACTTCCCCAACTATCTTATGGGAGAAACACATTCTTTGTAAATCAAACAGTGGCAGCTGAGGAAGCTGAAATTGAAGATGTTAATCCCATAATGAAGTACACTGTCTTATGGCCATGGTTGAAGCATTTGCTGACCAGGGGCCTCATGAACAAAGACTTGCGTGGATTTCCTACTGAAACATGGCGTACGCTCAAACCAAAATGACCTCCAACGTCGGATGTACGAATATGTGCGCACGCATGTATCCAAGCACATTTCGTTTGTACATCCCAATCAACGTGGAATTGAGCGCACATGTCGGAGCACCCAACTCCTCCCTGTCCACGCCCCTACTTAAATACACAAATCATATTTAAATGAGCCCTGCACCTGCGATTCCCCTCTCTGCACGATCAGAAAACAAAGAAAAGAAGCATGAGTAAGACGGTAAAAAAGAAAAATTACACTGAAAGTGAATTGGGAGTGCTACTGTCCGAAGTGGAGGCGCGCAAAAATGTACTGTTTGGCACGCTCTCATCCGGCATAAGCAGCAAACGGAAGAGGAGTGGGTGGGAGAGCGTGTGCCAGGCTGTGAATGCTGTGGGATCAGAGAGCCGCACACCTGCAGAGATCAAAAAGAAGTGGTCCGACATAAAGGTGGATGTTAAGCGGAGACTGGCTGCCCACCGCCGAAGTGTGGCCAAAACAGGTGGAGGGCCAGGAGTGGAGGTGCCCACCGTGTTCGAACAGCGCGTCACCGCGATTATGGGTGACACTGCTGTCTCAGGGGTGGTCGGAGCACGTGTGGGTGACTCCGATAACCCCCAAGGTAAATACCTGTGTATTTCAGTAACTTTTAACAAATTTATTAATACAGTAGCCTGTCCAGGTTCATCTGTAAATGCTACATGTGGTTGGAAATCTGTTAAATTCAAACATTCCCTCATATCAAAGACTTGAACTCATGTTTGATTACTCAATTTATTTTTTGGAACAGGAGAGGACACGGAGTTGCAGCCATGTGCCACAGGCTCCAGTGGCTCATCTGACGAGCCCAGCGTCTCCGTCGCCAGTACAGCGCAACCACCACCAGCTGCTGCAGTCCTCCCGACTGGTCGCGTCCTCACCCGTGCTGTCCTGGAATCACAAGAGGAGATTGTGAGGGCAATAGGCGGCATAAATGATCGTCTAGATCGACTTATTGGCGTCCTCACAGACATGGGGGAATCAATAAAATCATTGGCGAAGTAGTGAATTTTGCGTTCTTGCCTCTTTTACATAGTTGCAATCAAATGTTGCCGGGCCCGAATGGCCTCCTGGGTAGGACACACATTAATGGGCCCATCTTCTGGTTCGTCTGGTGGGGGGATATGCTGCTCTGGCAGTGGTATGACGTGCCGGTGTGCCACATTGTGGAGGACACCGCATGCCATCACAATGCGGCACACCTTCTCAGGACTGTAAAGCAGCATACCCCCAGTCCTGTCCAGGCAACGCCACCGTCCCTTCAGCAGACCAATAGCCCTCTCAACGACCGACCTACTGCGGGAATGGAGGTCATTGTACCTCCGCTCTTGGTCGGTCTGAGGGTTGGTGAGAGGGGTCATCAGCAGAGCTTTTGAGTGGATACCCACGGTCACCTGGGTCAATTGAAAGCAGACAAAGTTAACTGAATATACAGATTCCATTCGTTATTCTACTTGCATATGGATCACATACTATTTTTGCGCATAAGTGCGCCGGGGAAAAGGTGAGGCTGCTTTTACGCACGGGGTTATTAACATAAGTACTGTGCACAGACTTTGCACTGTGACACAGATGATCAGGAGTCACAATCTTGCGCTGTAGTTTAACCACAAAAAAAAACCAAATTAACCTTAACCAACGATTAGTACTGATGCTGTGAAGACGGGATAGAAATTGGGGGCGCACATGCTCAATGCACGTCACGGGGAATAATAGTCGGACAAAATTTACAGGAATAAAGGTACTTACCAAGTAGCCAACCATCGCGCACAGTGCCAGCTTGTAGTCTGTCCCCAACAATGCTGTTACTCAAAATGTATGAGTCGTGCGTTGAACCAGGCCACCTCGCCACAATGTTTGTCAATTGCATTTGCGCATCACTTGTGATTTGTACATTTATTGAATGATATTGCTTCCTGTTGACGTAGACAAATTCATCGTGCGATGGCACTTTTATAGCAACATGTGTGCAGTCGATAGCTCCGATTACATTTGGAAAACCGGCTCTCGCTGCAAATTGCGCTTTAATGTTGGCCTGTTCAACTGCATTGTATGGGAATTTAATATACCTGGCTGATATACGGATGATTCTGTCCCACACGGCTGGCATGGCTCGGCTCAGGGTTGACTGGCACAGTCCCGATCAGTCGGCCAGCTCCCTCTGCAATGCCCCAGTTGCCAGAAACCCCAAGGTGGTCATCACCTGTATGGGCACAGGCAGCGCATGGCTCCTCATTGTGTTGCGCTCCAACTCCGGCCGCAGCTCTGCGCATAGTTCGAGGATGATTGCCCTCGGGAACCTGAAACGGCTAATGAGCCAGTTGTCCTTATGTGCCAGCAGGTCCTCTCTGTCTTTAAAGACACACTCTCTCCTTATTGCACCATTTGCAAGGTCTTCTAGTAATGCCAAAGCAGCCATTGTTTTTTATGGTATGCATTGCACCACTTTGCGAATGGTTTTATATCCACTCGTGTAATTGCAGACACATGGGTGTGTTAATTGTTCATGTTTCTCAGATGTGCACATCACTCAGTCTGAGGACTAATTGTGTTCATATTTATTTATTATAACAGTTTCCCAACTTCACCTTAGGTGTCGCCAAAGGATCAACAGCTGTAGAAACGTGCGTACGCCAGCCCTGAAGCTGCCGTGAGGCACCGCACATTTCCACGGTCATTTCATTCTTGATACATCTGATCGTTGACCCTGAAAAGGTGCGTACGCCACTATTTTGTGCGTACGCACACTTTGTACATGAGGCCCCAGATCTGTATTAAAGAGTAGAGTTTGGGTAATGGATTTGTGCTAAAAGGATTGTTTGGTCAAACCACTAATAGAGAAAATAATCCCACGTTATTCTGTTATTCAGTTAGAATAAGCAAATAGATTCCGTTGCATAGTGCAACGTAGAAAGATGTAGAATTTTAAACTCTGTTGCTGTTGTTTTATATCTGTTGAAATTAAATTCAGTATGTGGTGCCGAAGTTGCTGTGTTGAAAAAAAAAAAAAGTCACGCTGAAGTAAATTTCCAAGAAGACCACTTTATTCTGTATTCTTTACAAAAGACAGACATGAGTTACTGTTTTCTGGGCACCAAAACTTTCCAGTTGTTTGTATCAAAGTGTTTTGTTTTTGTTAAATTTAAACACACAGATTTGATAAGCTATATTTATTTAGAATGTTATTCAGATTTTTAAACATGAAAAAAATTAACACTGGTAGATAGCAAATGTGTTTAGTCAAATAAAACATTTTATAGTTTTTTAGATGTTTGTGAAATTTCTCTTTAGCACATAACAGAAAAATTATAAATCACTGTTGGATTGTAGGCAAATGACTGAAATACGACACTGGAGTCAGATCTCACTATTAGATACATAACAAGACAGCTTCAACTGATGCGAAGGTCCATAATTGAAGAATGTGAATGTATTACAAGAGTCCTTGTTGCTCAAGATGAAATCATAATCATCAGTTAGACCACGGATAGTGCCTTAGTAGGCTAACAATCTATAAGGCAGGTCTCTTTATGAGTCTACTTCCTCAAGACAACATCACTAATCAGGCAATGGCAGGTTTTCCCTTATCAAAGGTCTCTATGAAGTCTTATTGCCTCTGGAGCATTTTGACTAAGTGCCATCATGTTCAGGCACTAAATTGGACCCACGATGCAGACAAACTGACTCGAGAGGTTGGTGAATGGGAAAAAGTTACATTTATTTTGTCCACACGATAGCAGGGGGAGCAGGAACAAAGGGGCTGCCAGCTGGTGCTAAAAAAGGGTATTCCAGGTTCCAGGGCTGTTTTGATGTTTTCCAGAGGGGTCGAGGCGAAGATGGTACTTGAATCCGCAAAGCAGAACAGAGCTGAACAGGGCAAAACAGAGTCTAGTGTCTTCAGGTGAGGCATAGATGGTTCCTGAAGCCGCAGAGCAGAACTGAGCTGAGCAGAGCCAAAAACAGAGTTTAGTGTTTACAGGTAAAGGAGCTAGAGGTTCTATACGTACAAGGACACTGACGATCTGGCAACAAGTGGAGGAGTGAGCCAGTCTTTTATCTTGAGTACCAGATGGTTGATGGACTACAGGTTTGAGTGACTCCAACTCCTCCCAGCTCCCCTACAGACAGACAAGACAAAACACACCCACAAGAGGGAAAGGGAAAAAAGGGAGGCACACTAGGATCCTGACACCATGTTGTTTTCCTCCATCACCAACAAACAAAGCTCATACAGGTCAATGTCGCAGGGAACATCCGATTTCCACAGACAGACAACCTCTTTCAGAATTATTCCAACTTTGTCATAATCTACTGGATACAAATAATCTTGTGAGAGATAGAGCTCAAGAACACTGCAAATCAGAGGTCCGTTTCACAAAGCAGGTTTAGTGAAAACCCTGAAATGAGGGAAAATCTGAGTTTTCCGTTTCACAAAGGAAGGTAACACAAACCAGAGAAAAAGGGGTAACTCTAGCCTGTTTCAGAGAGAGAGGTAACTTAAGCTCTCGGTCAATTACCGTAGTAACAGACTATGAACCTAACCTGGTCGGGACCAGGTTTTTCTCAATGAACCTCGAGTTTCTCTCTGTCTCCGCCCTCTTTCAGCCACACACACCATTTGATTTCCTCATTCATTAATTTAGTCAGCAGGGGAGTTTTCGCGTAGCCTAGTTTTTCTAGTTCTAGAAGTCCATTAGGCACAGTATAGAGGCGACTTTTTTCAGGAAATGGCATGTCCTTTCGACAACGATCCCGTGGATGAAGGTGCAGCATTACTGCGCAGATAATTAAATATTTGTCGGGAGATGGTTATCAGACCCATCATATCATATCATAGATGTTTAAGCATTTCCAGACAATTATCTTTTTGAGCGTTACAGTGTTAATTTCGTTAAACGAGACAAGACTAAAAATGTTCGTTGACGAGCCTTTCCCTAGGACAAAAGACGTGACGATGACGAGACCACAGTGTTCTAAAAAAACACAAACGAAAACTGTGTCATGAGATGCATTTCGTTGACGAACAATAACGAGACGAACATGCCATGCTAGAAATAAAAGCTAAACAAAAAAAATCCCTTGTTTTTGTCGACCATATAATTTAGAAGATCCCCCAGAACTTTTGAAAATGATTAAATGTGTTTCAGCCAGCAGTTGACACGTCACGTTCAAATATGTTCGTATCAGAATGTGGTAAACCGAGTGAAAGTGCTTACATGCTCATCCAAGTGATGGAAACAGACGGTTGAAGCAACTAGGGTATGTCATGTGCTATTTCAGTGATGGACTCGCTTACATTTTGACATGGTGTCAGGTTTGACGACAGCATATTACGCTGTCCGGTAAAGCATCACTTGTAATAACTTGGTGGGTGAGTGAGTAAAGTGGTTGAGGTTAATACATCGCCGTGTTAGTTTGCTAGCATGGTAGGCTAACACCCATGCAGGTAGCATAGGATTCTCATGCTGCGTTAGTTTGGCGGGTTTTTTTTTCTAAATTGGGAAATATAGTGAACATAGTGGTAAATGAAGGAGTCAAAGAAAACTTCGGCAAAACATTTCCCTTCTCTCATATTGACTTTACCCCGCTTTGTTTTACATGTTATTTAAACAGTAGGATTGCTTCAACAAGTTCTGAATCTCGTCGAACATGTAACGCGACTGAGCCTTCTTCCAACATGACGAGCAATGTGCTACATCGTATTTGTCTGCAAGAACGCTGCCTGCGAGACAAGTTGTTTTAAAAAATAAAGAGCTACAACGCTAACTAGAACGTTGTAGCTTAATAATTAGCCCGCAACGTGACACAGAGGGTGCGCAACTCTGCGGTGACATGGCTGGGCTTTTCTAATATAAAGCGGAGCTGCACAGACACTTGCTACGCGCGTGTGTGTGTGTTGCCGATGTAGATTGCCCTGCGATGCAAACTCAGTTACAGGCAGGGAGATGGCGAGTTATGAGAATGAAGAAAGGTGTTGTGTCTTGTCTATATGAACAATCATCCACACAGCATGATTTATTTAGCACTGTATGTGTATCCTGATTTTATGTTTGTCACCATTATTAATACTTGTGAGCTATTGTATAGCGTTTTGGGAAACAAGTGCAGCAAGTTTGGTAACAGCAGGTTTGGTGTTCTGCCTTCAAGTTGGAAAAAGTAATGTCCCAACTAGACAGGTTGATATCAGTTTGATTGACTTGGACTTGCATTGCGACTAAAGACTAAAACTAAAGACTAAAATGTTTTGACTAAAACTAGACTAAAATGTTGAGGATTTTTAGTCGACTAAATCATGACTAACAAAAATTATTTGTGAAAAGACTAAAACTGACTAAGACTAAGAACGCACTTTGACACAAGACTAAGACTAAGACTAAATTAAAAAATGGGTGACAAAATTAACACTGGAGCGTTACCGTTTCACGTCACAGTCCATCATTTACATACACAACCTAATCCTTATATTTGCAACATTACCAACATTTACCATTTGGTAAAATCTTTGGTGTATTGCCTACGTGTTACATGGTCTGTTGTGGTGTGAGGGGTCTCCACCAGGCAGATAGCACCATCAGAATCTGTTGGGACAAAAGAAAAAAAGACATAAAAGACAAATAAATATTTGTATGAATAGGCATAAAAAAGATATCTAAAGGTCTTCTGCCCTCAGGTGAATGCAACTATCCAGCTTATGCAGTGAGCTAAACATAAATGGCTTCAGTAAACACCCGAGAGACAACGTCGCATTCTTCAAAGCACCATTTGTAATTTTGTAAAACTGTAACAATAGAAATAGAATAAAGACATGTATCAACATTCAGTCTGTATGAATCTATAGATGACCCATTCGTTATCATTAGGGTTATGAGGGAACACTGTTAACTGTTCACTCTCAATGCCATAAGTCAGCACAAGATCAAGGGTGTGATTAAGGCAGTGAGTAGGTCTGTGAACACTTTGAGAAAATCCAATTGAGTCTAAAATAGAATTAAAGTTCATATTTAGGCTGTCATTTCCAACATCTACATGAATATTAAAGTCACCCACTACAATGACTTTTCTGTGCTCAGCACTAGTTGAGATAAAAAATTCGGAGAATTCAAACAGAAACTCGGAATAAGGGCATTCTCCCAATAGTGTGGATTAGTCACAAAAATGATTAAAACAGTAATGGGCCAATTTCCACTCCATGTACATATTGCAATAGAGTGAAAAACAGCTCAAGTATATGATGAAGAAATATACAGATACAGTCCAATGCCGGACTACTACAATGTAAGAATTGATAGTAACCCTTATGAGCAAATGTGATGAAATATGAACATGATTAAATGCAAATAAGACTAGTTCACTGAAACGTTTTGGGTGGAGTCCTTCATGATGCGGAGGGCCCTCCCCCTGCATCGTGATGTGTAGAGGTCCGAGGTGGTGGGAAGGCTGCTCCCCACCTTTACCACCCTCTGCAGAGCCTTCCTCTCAGCAGTAGTGCAGCTGCCATGCCACACGGTGATGCAGGTTCAGAGGACACTCCACTGCACAGTGATAGAAGCTCCTCAGAACTGAGCACCCAAGTCCAGCTTTCTGCAGCTTCCTGAGGAAGTAGAGACGCTGGTGGGCCTTCCTGACCAGACGGGAAGTGTTGGCACTCCAGATGAGGTTGTTGGATATGTGCACACCCAGGTACCTGAAGCTGGAGACCACTTCCACAGCTGCTCCTCCGATGTGAAGGGGAGGGAGAGGGTGCTTGTCCCTTCTGAAATCCACCACCATTTCCTTGGTCTTCTTCACATTGATGCAGAGATTGTTTTCTTTGCACCACTGCACCAGGTGTTCCACCTTCTCTCTGTATTTGGATTTATCATTGTTTGTCACGCGTCCCACTACTGCTGTGTCATCCACGAACTTCACTATATGACAGCAGGGGTGTCTCGCAGAGCAGTCATATGTCAACAGAGTGAATAGGAGGGGGCCCAACACACATCCCTGGGGCAAGCCAGTGCTGATGGTGATGGAGGAGGAGACGGTGCTGTGGATCCTGATAGTCTGGGGTCTGTTGGTCAGGAAGTCCAGGACCTAGTTCCCCAGTGTTAGACTCAGTCCAAGAGAGGAGAGCTTCTGCACTGGGGTCTGTGGGATGATGGTGTTGAAGGCTGAGGAGAAATCCATGAAGAGATGACAGATGTAGGAGTTTCTGCTCTCCACATGGTTGAGGGCTGTGTGGACCACTGATGAGATGGCTTCATCAGTGGAGCGGTTCTTCCTGTAGGCGTATTGATGGGGGTCCACAGTGACGTTGATGGAGTCTTTGATGTGCGTCATGATCAGCCTCTCGAAGCACTTAATGACTACCGGGGTTAGGGCAACAGGTCGGTAGTCATTTAGGCCTGTCACTGTGGAGCACTTGGGCACGGGGACGATTGTGGCAGTCTTTAAGCAGGTGGGGACAGATGCCAGTGATAGTGAGGTGTTAAAGATGTCCGCCAGCACCTCAGACAGCTGGTGTGCACTAGACTTGTAGTCAAGACCGCCTAAACCAAGACCAAGACACTACCAAGACCAGAGGGTATCAAGACCGAGACCAAGACGAGACCAAGGCCAAGACAGACTGAGTCAAGACCAAGTCAAAGTCGAGACGAGACCGAGACGAGACCAAGACAAAAAAAAAAAAAAAACAGCTAGTGAACTAGTGTTACACCATAACTTGCATCAATTGAATAAAAGCAGCATACTGGGGTAAGAGGTTCAGTCCCAGTTTAAATTCAATTTAAGAAGGTATTATGTCAACTACAGACAGAACAATGCAGAGATTTGTACTCCAAGTACCTACAACATAGGGGGAAAAGAATCTGTAAGTCATCTGTTTCTATTCAACCACAACAAACTACTGTATCTTACAAATGCAGTAATTTTAAATCTATCAATGAGTGCAGGTCTTTACATACAAAATAACCTCATCCAATCCAGTGTGACACATTAACAGAAAATTATTTTTTTCACATTGCATTAAGCCTCCTTATGTGTCAGCCAGCAATCAGACACAGGTAATGACAAGAAATGAAAGAAAAATATATACATATTCAAAAAAGTCTTAAGTTACTATACAATAGAATTGTGTCCCATGGTAGATAGATAGAAAGAGAAAGATAGATAAATACATTACTCTGTCTATCCATCCATCCATCCACCTATCTACCTATCTAATAATAACATGCTGTGGTAGCCCCACGCTGGACTGGTTACAGTTAACACAGGACAAGACGCCTAACCACCATAACCACGTCAAACATGATTGTACATTTTGTAGAATGGGTGTCAGTTGCAATTATGCTCAGGTCAACTCAAACTCAAGATTCATGACGAGACAGTGGTAGAGGAGTTGCGGCGTGTGAATCAAACTCGTTGCAAGGAGTTTCGAGCTGTCGCTAAACAATCAACATGTCAAATTGTACTTTCTCCTTCAAAAGTGTCTCTGGTTTTAGGACGTTTTTACCTCACAGCTTTTATGACACAATGTCAGTCGAAAACAGCTGCTCTGATATCTGGCTTCATCGGCGAGAATGCCGCTAGTGCTAACCTAGCAATGTCGAGGCACCCATGGCTCATCCTTCCTTGCGTGTCAGCAACAATATTATGCCAAAATCAACAACAAACCACATGGTACCAGGCCTTAAAGTGCTCACTGACACGGTTTGATATAAAGTATTTCTACTCAATGAATTCGCCAAAATATCTAACGTTGGTGAAAAATGTTAAGTAGCCAAGAGCCACTGATAAGTTAACTACCTGTACTTAGCATTTAGTTACACTCTCAGCCAAAAATGTTTCAGTAAGTCTGCAAAGAACTGAAGCTTGCAAAAAAATATCCGTCCCTAAATAATTTATACCGCGCGTGTAAGAAGAGCATGTCATGATAAATAATACTAGCACATGCATGATCTGGTCATGTAATATTGGTACGGATAAAGAGTTTGGAGCCAGTACCGACTAGCTAGCTTACCTCTCCGGGTGTCTCCGCTCCAGGTGTCTGGTGAACGTTGATGTGGTCCCGGCCCGGCTGTTTCGGTGAGAGACACTTTGCAAAACTGCAAATGTCTTTATGGTCCGTAAATGCAAATTTGATGATGCCGGAATTCGCTGACATTATTGTTAGGCTTCTAGGTCTGACTGAGACTGAGCTACAACGTAAACGTAAAGTTTTGCACTGGCTCTACACTTGCGTCTTTTGATTGGATGAGCGCCAGTTTCTTAATCACAACAAAATACATGCATGTCATTGATTGCTTGCATTTGAAAGGCGTGAAAGGTGAAATAATTTTATGTTGCATTATCGAATGTTATGTTTTGTATCATGGACATTATTTGTTGCAAATCTCCCGAGACCAAGACAAGACCGAGGGATCCGAGACCAAGACAAGACCAAGACCAAAGACGGTCGAGACTGTGACAAGACCGAGAACACGTAAAAGTGGTCTTGAGACCGGTCTCGAGACCAAGACCGGTCTCGAGACATCCAACTCTAGTGTGCACACTCCCTCAGTACCCGCCCTGGGATATTGTTGGGGCCCGCAGCTTTACGAGGGTTGATTCCCTGGAGGGTCTTCCTCACGTCTGCTGTGGTCACACTAAGGGGCGTGTCACCGGGTTGTGGTGTAAGTCTGATGCTGGTGGTGGGGTGTCAGGGTCCTCGAAGTGGGCATAGAACCTGTTGAGTGCATCTGGCAAGGAGGGGTCCCTTGGGCATTGTGCATCCCTGGTGTAATCTGTGATGCCCGTACTAGCTACTATTACTAAAACATATGTTTAACTATATGTTGTTACATGAATGAGGTCATCAGAGTCTTTTGTGAAAAGTTTTGATTAAGGTTAAGTGCCTAAGACTGGTTAAGAGGATTACACTATGTATCTGTCACGCCATGGGACTTTGTTTTATGTTTTAGTTTCATGTTTTAGGTCCAGGTTTTGATTTTCAATTCATGTTTAGTTTTTTAGTCATGTCTTGGTTTTCAGTCTTGCCATTGGTTTTTCCCCTTCACTCTGCTAATTAGTTAATTCCCCTCACCTGTCTGTCATTGTCTCCAATCACTCCCAGCCCTCTATTTAGTCTCCTGTCTCCCCTGTCTTGTCGCCGGATCTTTGTTTGTCACTCATGCCATGATACCCGTTTACACCATGTTCCTCGATTGTTCCATGTTCATCATTTTCCAAAGTGAAGTATTTACTTATTTATTCCATGCCATGTCCTTTTGTTAGTTTAAGCTACGTTTTTGATTCCGGCTCAGCTTTATGTTGATACTTTGTTTTTTGCTTTAATAAACAAAGCCTTTATTTTTGAAGTCCGCATCCGTGTCCTTCCCTTCACCTAAACCTGACAGTATCCTGGTATGTGAGTTCCAGCATAATGCTTGTTTACTCAGTCAGACAATATTCTCAACTTTAGGCCACCAAAACAGCATATTCTGCAATATGATCACCCTTAAGGTGTTATGTAGTGTTGTGCATAATTTTGTTAACTTTTCTGCTTTTGCCTCACATGTGTACTCATCACTGTACATATATTTCATTCCAGTGACAGTCATCATCTGGATGGTTACTTTATCAAAGTAGCAGTCAACCCATGATTTGTGCACTTTTCAGAGGTCATGCTGCTGTATAATTAACTTTGTGCTGTTTATAAGTCGGGACGGGAATGAGATCCTTCCCCAAGTGGAGGAGTTCAAGTATCTCGGGGTCTTGTTCACGAGTGAGGGACGAATGGAGCAGGAGATTGACAGGCGGATTGGTGCGGTGTCTGCAGTGATGCGGGCTCTGCACCGGCCCGTTGTGGTGAAAAAGGAGCTGAGCCAAAAGGCGAAGCTCTCAATTTACCGGTCAATCTACATTCCTACCCTCACCTATGGTCACGAGCTGTGGGTAGTGACCGAAAGAATGAGATCGCGAATACAAGCGGCCGAAATGAGTTTGCAGGGTGAACTCCGCAGGGTGTCTGGGCTCTCCCTTAGAGAGGGTGAGAAGCTTGGTCATCCGGGAGGGGCTCGGAGTAGAACCGCTGCTCCTCTGCATCGAGAGGAGTCAGATGAGGTGGCTCGGGCATCTGGTTAGGATGCCTCCTGGACGCCTCCCTGGTGAGGTGTGCGGGCCCGTCCCACTGGGAGGAGACCCCGGGCAAGACCCAGAACACGTTGGAGAGACTATTGGCGCTTTTCCACTGGCTCTACATGGCTCTACTCAGCTCGCCACGGTTCGGTTTGGTTGCGTTTCCATTACACGGGGTCATCGTAGGGGTCGTCCTGTGGCTTTTTGTCGCACAGAAGGCAAGAGAAGAGAGGCAGAGAAGACTCCTGGCCGCCAGACAGGAGGTAAGCTAACGGTTGCTAACGGTAGCTTTTGTTATCCGTGTTATGACGCTTCCAGTGATGACACTCATCGCCCAATCAGTGGAAGGCAGTCGGCTGACGTCACGTTTTAGTAACGCTTCGGCCCGCTTGGAACCAGGGCTGAGGTGGTACGAAAAATCGTCCCGGTTGCAGGTACGGTGTGCTAGTGTAAACACGCAATAGCGATTTAGTTTTATTGCTTCGAGCCGAGCCGAAGTGAGCTAGGGGAAAAGCGCCATAGGTTTCTCGGGTGGCCTGGGAACGCCTCGGGATCGCTCCAGAAGAGCTGGAAGAAGTGGCCGGGGAAAGGGACGTCTGGGTTTCTCTGCTTAAGCTGCTGCCCCCGCGACCCGATCCCCGGAGAAGCGGAAGATGATGGATGGATGGATGGATGGATGTTTATAAGTGTGCATTTCCTGGGAACCTCTTCGAAGGAGCTTGGGCAATGCACAGAGCCTTTGGGCTTTAAGAAAACAAGGCAGGAAAAAAAAAAAACGAGCTTAAACCCGATGTCATAGCTTTTGTTGTGTCATCTGTATCATCTGTTAGTGTCACTCTTGTATCTCTGGTATTGGTACTCTCACTGATCATATGTGACAGAAGCAATTCGCGCACCGAATGTTGGTTGTGATTTCATATTATTTTGTCTAACATGTTATTCAATTAGTTGGGCTTAGTTAGTATGCTACAGAGAGAACAACAAGTAACTTAGCTAAGCTTTTACTTCTCATTCCTCGCAAAGTCACTTGTTCAGTCATGTTCCTGTTGACATACGAGTTTCTACGTGATGAGGTAAAGATAAAGAGTTATGAAAATATTGGGCCAAGAAATAAAAAAGCCAGATAAAGATTGTGGGCAAGACCTATCCTGAGTGGGCAGACACTCATGCTGATAACAAATACAAGCTGGTTGGAATGATACACAGTTAAAATTTAAGGTTGACTTAGAAATGGTTTATGAGGTCAAAGGCAGCCAAAAAATAATGATAAGGAAAAGGGATGGATACTGGAGAGCAACCCAAAAGAGAATAAAGCGAAGCCCCAAAGGAGCTAGTCACTTCACTCTGGGGTTGTCTCATTGCATGTTTGGCCTGTATTTCTGATATTGGCAAAGTAAATGCTATCACATTGCTGCCTCCAGAAGATCATTTTTGCCTAATCTTTGTCACCTGATTCAATATTTGCCACTAATACAACTAAATCTTTTTAATTTAGATTGTTCTGGACCCAGACTGACTGAGGTGACTAAGAAAAATTATTGTCTTGTGACATTGTGCCCTCTTTTAATAAGCTGACACATCTCTTGATGTCTAATTGAAACGTATGAGACAGACTCTGTTGAAGTGGCCTTTCCCCGACCCTACTGAAACAGCTCTCCTGAAACCAGGCTGTTTGGATTACTCCCCCTGCCCACCGTCTTCCTTCTGATGTGTTGAGCAGCTGTTAACTTGAATAAACACAACGTTTATATTACTTTCACAGCTTTATTGCGCTTCACCATCCACATCATATGGCTGCCATATCACACCTGGAAGCATAGCAACAACTGCACCTCATACATCACACAGGTCAAAGGCAGAACTTTTTTTACCGTAAAGAACAGAATAAAAGGGAAGTACATGTTAACACAGCTACTCACTTTTCCCGGGCCCTTCTTTCCTTTCCAGGGAAATTTTTGGAGAAAGAGACAGCTTCTTCTTACCATGACAACAACAGATGAGACATAGCTGAGCATAGCTTTTTTTTTAACCTTTGTCCTGTCCAGCATTATGGCAGCAGAACTGTAATCTGAATACCGTTTATGCTAAACACATTTGCTATGCCAAGGGAAGCTTTATGAATGTAAAGCTCCCCTTGATGCCCATCAACTCCTCTTTTTTATTTATTTATTTTTGTTACAATATTTAACATGATGTGATAGTGTGATAGTGCCGAACCGGACCGGGGGACAGAGCGAGAGAGGGAGAGCGAAGAAGAGAAAAAAGGAACAGAAACATGAAGAGAAAAACATAAAAAACAATGAAAAATCAGACAACCAGCTGCTACACCTGTAAAAACAAAACTGAAGACAATTCACGGCTTTTGTGGGGAATCGAGCCTTAGAAGCACCAGGAGCACCTGTAAGCAGAGAACAAACACACAAACAAACAAACAAAAAAACACAAGCAGCAGCAATCTCATATAATATACAGGTGACCTAAAACCACAGGACAGCACAACAACTGCTTAGTGAGCATGCTACTGGTCGAATGTGTGTGTGTGTGTGTGTGTGTGCATGAACATGCAATACACATAGATGGTCCCACATAATAACCATGCTTAAATATCAGTGTATAGGGCCACAATCCCCCCCCAGCAATCAGAAGCAGGCCGAGAGGGCCCCCAGACCCAGGCCACCAACAGCCCCCAAGGAGCACAGAACCCAGGAAGACAGTTTTCTAACAGCAAGTGACTGTGGACTTCCAGTCAGAACACCAACATGATGGCTGCATGGTGGGAGAGCTCCCAACTGAACCTGAGTAATTCGAAAATCAGTCTGACTAAAACTAAAAAATAGGTATAGCCTCTACCAGGAAACCAAACAATATACAAAACAGGAACACATAGGAGGAAGAAAAAGATGGGTTACGGTAACGCAGGTAATCTAGGTTTAAGTTTGCAAGTAACATATGGATGAATGGCCAAATTGAAGCTAATCTAGAAGGTTCCACCAAAAAAAAACAACAGAGAACAGCTGGGGACAATATTATATTAAAGGTGAACACCAGACTAGCTGAATCTGAGGAGCGAACTGAAAAGGCTGAGGAGAGGATCCAAAATGCTAAAGAAGTCCTCACAGAGGTGTTAAAATTACATGTGAAGTGGGAGAAAAAGCTAATATACTTGGAGAGCTGCTCCAGACAGGAATGTAAGGATTTACGGGGTGCCGGAGTGGTCTGAGAAGGAGTCCCCAACAATGGCCTTGTTTGTACAGAAGATTCTTGTTAAGGGACTTGTGCTTGAGGTGATGCCACCAATACTCTAGGGTGCACTTACGATGGTGATCAGAGGCAAAACAATAGCCATTTCCTCCTAGCAACATTAGGTTAGAAAACTCCAGGTCGCACTGAGGAATCTTCAGAAGGAACATTAAAAAAAAACCTCAAATGAAGAAACTAAGTCAACAATTATAACACTAAAGAGAGAAATAGGTTAAACAAATACAAGCGAAATACAAAAAAGACTTATTTTTACGAGGCAAATATATTATGAGACTGAAGGAGTAAGAGAGGAGTAACATTAAAGAAAAAAAAGAAAAAAGTCATAAAAATATCCAGATGTTTTAAAGGTAAAAATAGTCAAGTGTTTATTGTTTAGCAGCAGCGAGGCAAACAACCCCCAGCCCTCCCCCCTCACCAGACCCTTTACTCCACATCACCCAAGGTCTCAAAAGGATGTCTCTATCCCAGCCAGGACTCCAGCGACCACCATCAACCGAGAAACGCAGGGCGGGCACCCCCTCCTCCTCCTCTTACATCATCTGTCCTGGCAGAGCAGGACACAAGGGGATGTGCAGGATGTTCAAGGAGCAGCACAACACCCAGAGTTCAAAACAAAGATAGCACTGTTCAAACCAAAGATACCATGCCATGATGTGTTCAGGGTCCCTGCTATAGAAGTCCGACTTCTGACAGCTGTTCTGAGAACAAGCTGGGGCCCAATAGGATTCCTGTATTAGTTAGTAAAAGAAGGAATCGAAAACAGTTAACCTGCTGGGTGAATTTATCTAATCTGTTATCGGTACCACGTACAACTCAGAATACATCAGAGACCACTGTAAACTCCACAAAGCTAGCCTTACTTAATATTAGATCTCTGTCCAATAAGTCACTGTTAGTTAATGACTTCATAATTTCACACAATTTAGATTTTCTTTTTCTGACAGAAACATGGTTAACAGAGAGCACAAGTGCTACTGTTCTTAATGAAGCAGCTCCCCCAAACTTTAGTTTTATGGATAAATGCCGAAATGGGAGGAAAGGTGGGGGGGAGGCTGCCTTATTTAAAGATACATTCCAGTGTAAAGAGATATCATTTGGTGATTTCACTTCTTTTGAATATCTGAGTTTTATTTTAAAGGGTGTTCCTAAAATCCTGTTCTTAATCATTTACAGATCTCCAGGATACTGTGCAAGTTTTATTGATGATTTTTCTGAATTATTGTCTGTTATTTCGACTGATTTTAACCATTTTATCTTGACCGGGGATTTTAACATTCACATGGATAATATGACGGATGGTAATGCCAAAGAATTTTCTTCTGTGCTGGACATGTTTGGTTTGTGGCAGCATGTAACAGAACCAACCCACCTTCGAGGTCACATTCTGGACCTGGTCATTTCTAAAGGTGTTGATATTTCTTCTGTTGTTGTTACTGATTTGGCCTTGTCTGACCATTTTTGTATTTTATTTGATTTACATATTACTCAGAATGTTCAAACAACCAGCTTCTCAGTTAAGAAGAGGTATATCAATGAGAAAACAAGTGCTCAGTTTAGGGAGGCCATAGTTATGTTACCAACAATGAGCGCAGAGTCGGTTGAAGGAATGCTGGATCATTTTAACTTGAAAATTTTTAATGTAATGGAAGCTGTTGCACCGATAAGAATCAAGAGCACCTTGATCAAACAGAAAACCCCATGGAGAAACACCACTACGGTCAAAAATCTGAAAAGAGAATGCAGGAAAGCTGAACGTAAATGGAGGAAAACAAAGCTTCAGATTCACTATAAGCTATATAAAGAAAGCCTGCGTAGTTATAACAATGAGCTGTGCAAGGCCAGACAGCTGCATTTATCTGAAATGATTAATAAGAATGTCAACAATTCTCGAACTCTGTTTGCTATGGTTGAAAAACTCACAAATCCTCCTAAACAGTCAAACCCAGACCTCCTCTCCACTGAGAAATGCAACGAATTTGCCCACTTTTTTAGCCAAAAAATCAAAACAATTAGACAAAACATTCACGCAACACAGACAAACAAGAAAACTAATCTGTGTCTGACGTTATGTCACAATTTAATAATGTTGATTTAAAAATCCTAGAGGAAACAGTTCGGCAGCTGAAATCAACAACTTGTTCTCTGGACATAATACCATCCGACTTTTTAAAAAACTGTTTTTACCTCAGTAGAAAGTGATCTCCTACGAATAGTTAACAGCTCACTGGCATCAGGCATTTTTCCCAAGTCACTAAAGACAGCTGCCATTAAGCCACTCCTAAAGAAGAGAACTCTAGATGCCTCTATGATGAACAACTACAGACCTGTCTCTAACCTCTCTTTTATATCCAAGATTATTGAGAAAGTTGTATTTAACCAGCTCAACGACTTTCTGAATGAAAGTGGAAGTCTTGATAAGTTTCAATCAGGCTTCAGACGTCATCACAGCACTGAAACAGCTCTGGTCAAAGTGTTAAACGACATTAGGTTGAATACTGATTCTGGTAATGTTTCAGTCCTGGTTCTGTTGGACCTCAGCGCTGCGTTTGATACTGTAGATCACAGAATCCTGTTGCACAGGCTGGAAAACTGGGTTGGACTTTCTGGAGCGGTCCTTAACTGGTTCAGGTCCTACTTAGAAGGCCGGAGTTATTTTGTTACTATTGGCAGCTATGAATCTGAGCGAGTGGCCATGACTTGTGGAGTCCCCGGGGGTCACTTCTTTGACCTCTTCTGTTTAACTTGTATATGCTCCCTTTGGGTCAGATATTGCAGAATTTTAACATCAATTATCACAGTTATGCAGACGATACACAACTTTATGTGTCTCTGTCACCGGACGACTGCAGCCCAGCTGACGTTCTGTGTCAGTGTCTGGAGGAAGTAAACACCTGGATGAGAGAGAATTTTCTACAATTAAATGAAGACAAAACTGAGATCATTCTGTTTGGTAGCAAAGAGAAGAGGGTCAGCGTTGGTACATATCTTGAGACTCGGGACCTTATAATCACTGACCAAGTTGGTAACCTCTGAGTGTTGATAGACTCAGATCTGACTTTCAGCAGCCACATCAAAGCTGTCACCAAGGCAGCTTTTTACCACCTCAGAAATATCAACAGAATTAAAGGTTTCCTCTCCCAAAAAGACCAGGAGAAACTGATCCATGCATTCATCTCCAGTAGACTCGATTACTGTAATGCTCTTTTAACTGGACTTCCCAAAAAGAGCATTAAACATCTGCAGCTCATCCAGAACGCTGCTGCTAGAGTTTTAACCAGGACTAAGAGATCTGAACACATCACACCAGTTTTGAAATCTTTACACTGGCTTCCAGTCAGTCACAGAATAGATTTTAAAAGCCTGCTGATGGTTTACAAATCCCAGAATGGTTTAGGCCCAAAATACATCTGTGATATGTTCAGAGAATATAAACCCAGCAGAGCTCTTAGATCCAAGGACTCAGGTCAGCTGGTCCAGTCCAGAGTCCAGACTAAACATGGAGAAGCAGCATTTAGCTGTTATGCTGCAAATAAGTGGAACAAACTGCCAGTGGAGATTAAACTTTCACCAAATGTAGACATTTTTAAATCCAGGTTAAAAACATTTCTTTTCTCATGTGTCTATGCATGAAATATCTTTTAACTTATCTAGACTGTTGCCTGATTTTAAATTCATTTAAATGATTTTATTTGTTTCTCTTTATATTATTTTATGTATTTTTAATGCTTCTTGCACTCCCTGCTGCAATGCTTTTATTTTATGTAAAGCACTTTGAATGGTTTGTACATGAAATGTGCTATACAAATAAATTTGATTTGATTTGATTTAGTTTTCTTTTCTTCTTTTTTGTTGAATTAAAGCTGAAATTTTTACAATAATCCACAAGTCAAAAGAGGGCCTTAAAACAATACCCTAAATAAAACGAAAACTTCAAAACAAATAATTACATCTCAAAATTAGAGGTAATTCAAAAACTCAAAACTAAGCCAAAACAAAATCAAACAAACCAAGAGGCTTCAAAACCAGTTTTAGTCAAAATAACACAAAACCAAAACACAGGACTCTTCAAAAACAACCTAGCTACAAACAAGTTCTAGTGGCGCCTTCAGAACATACAAAAAAACATAAGAAAAGTCACAGTCCAGCACAAGCTAATAAAGCTATCCAAATAATCAAACAAACACCCAGCAAAGAGGCAAGCTGTTCACACAAAGGAAGACAGCCGCCCTTCTGCTGGGAAGTGGAGGTTTAAATAGGGAGGCCTCTTCAGTTATTGATGGAGTCATCAAGGTGAAGAACCAATCAGAGCAGGAGTAGGCCTCAACCAGGAAGTGCCAGGAGTAGAGCTGCATCCAGTTCCCTCAGTGGAGACAGCAGGCAGGAACCTACACTTATACAGGAAAAAGAAACAAATAAGGCCACTGGCCATAACAGATGAATATAAGGTTTTGTAAAATTTAAAAAAAGTGCTGTTGATTACGTCTGGGTCATGGGTGACATTTCCTTCTGAGCTCTTAATAGAGGTGATTGTTGTTTTCTCTTTGATTATCTGGATTATTTTGCCTTGCTTTACTGCTTTTCCAGCTTCCCAGGCAACACACGCTGACATTCCTAGCAAGTCATTATTTTCTTGATATATAGACCATTCAGTTTTTAAATAATTAATTAAATCAGGGTCTTTAAGTAAATATTAAGATTCTATTTATTGGTCATGCATACACACAAAATTTGTCCTCTGCTTTTAACCCATCCAGGTTGGTACCTGTTGACACACACACATGGTCACACACTCAGAGACAGATGCCAACCTGGAGCGGTGGGCAGCCATGAAGCACCCAGGGAGCATGGGGGGTATGGTGCCTTGCTCAAGGGCACCTCAGCTGTGACAAGGAGGTGGACTGACACCCCTCCAGCTATCAGTTCCACCAATCTTTGAGTGGCGAGAGTGGGAATCGAACCGCTGTGGGAGAAGGATGTCATGACATCCTCATGACATCTGGCCTAGTTACATCTTGTGCTCGGCTCATATGAATATGGGTAAAAGGTAGTATGGGCTGTTTACATTTAGGGCAGACGCTCGGCGTCGCAGAAAGAGATTGAGTCCGGATGACGCATGTATGTTATGATTAAACCAGTATAAAGTTGGTTCACAGTATGAAGACGGTGGACATTTTGTACATTCTGTATGCACATTTGCTGTGACGGTTTGTTCAATAAATTCCCCAATGGACTGCTGACCGACCGCGTACTCGTCTCTACTTTCTCCACAACATAATGGTGACCCCGACGTGCGTGAGATTTTGTCAGCTGGAGCCCGACGGGACGCGTCCTCTGTGCGCCGACAGCCGAGATCAGTCGTTAAACCTGCAGGTACGACATATTTTTTCCTTTTTTTTCTGAAAGCGGCGGTGTCTGTTGGTGGTGTACAGGTGACGGGCCTCCGACAGCTCCACAAATTTAAAAGAACACGGGAGAAGGACGAGTATATTCGGTGAGCATCTCATTGTTACCTCTGCGCAGGGGGGCTGTTGAAATTGTTTGGGAAATTTTGGGCCAAGAGGAGCCATATGTGTGAATTGGGATAAAAATTGGGTAAACAGCAGCTTATGTGAGTTGTAAAGCAGACAGCTGTGGTCAGTTGGTCTGGCTTGTGTTGTTGTATTTTTTGTAATTAAGGAAGACTAGTCGCTAATGCTCGGGCAGGGAATAAATCGATGAGTTTAAACTGGAATAGTGGATACGCTTTTAGAGCGGGCAGAGTGGAAATCACTCGTTCATAGTGATGTCATAGAGCCAACGGCCGACCTTTTATGCATGGGGGGTTCGGGCTACCGTGGGACTATGGTTCGCATTAGTCATTAATATATGTGAAAATTATTTTCACTAGTCAAGGAGTAGACGAATGCTGGTAATTGATTGACTTGCGAACATAAAAGTTTGAAGGTGGAATCAAAAGAGCAGTTCAAGAAAACTCCGAAAAAGTCAATTCCAGTTCTATACGGGCACATTTTAAGTATATATGTTTATATCATTTTATATATCTGCGTAGAACTCTTTGGACCTCAGTATAAAGACCTTTTGAGAAGAAAATTCAAATTCGGTTATGTATTGACCACAGGAGATTTTTATTAAGAGGTCACAGCGAAGCTGATAAATACACGTCAGCATCTGTTGCTTTGGTCAGAGACCATATCACAAGGCTTGTAGGGAAAACACATTTTGTATTCCATATATTGCCGACACCCACATCTCCTGAAAAATTAAAAGTCTAAATGAAAGAAATTGATAATTTAAAAATGTGAAGATTTGAACGGTGACTGACAAAACTTTTATCGACGGACTTGGTGTGAGTGCGTGGGACCGGTCTCTATTGTCTGTCAATGTGTGTGTCAATGTGTGTGGAGTCCTGCTGGTTTGTGTGAATCAAGAAAGAGAAGAAAAGGAAAAAGTTCTAACTCATCTCATCCCTTGACTTTTGAGTATTCGTAGTATTTTAAGTTAAACTCAGATTTGCTTCATTGTTATAATTTGCTTCATTGTTATAGTTTGCTTAATTGTTATAGTTGCCACATTAATAACTTGGGGAGATAAGGAGTTGTTGCAGTAATGTGCTGTGATTTTTAAACGCTGTGTGTTTATTTCTTTAAGATTCTGTATTTTCGTCGAGTGCATCTTGTTATTATTGAATTATTGAAGACTGCTGTGATTGGTGTTAAGTTTCTAAAGTTCTATTCTCAAAAGGCGAGTGAAGGAGTTTTGGCTTTCAGGGGGACAGAGGGTGCTGCGCGGTCACGCGGCTGGTGTGAAGGCGCGTGCTCTGTCCTTGACATTTTTCTGCTGCTTCAAATGTTCGTGTGTGATCACACTTTCTTTCCTTGTGTCTTCCAGGGGCACTTTATGGTTGAACTGTAATAATTATTAGTTTTCTTTAGGTAATGTGCTAATTGCAGAGTTGTTATCAGTCGAGTAAATGTTGGTTTCGCAATTCCTAAGGGAGAGTTTCTGTCCTTAGGCCATCGATTCATCACGTCGTTCGACGTGAATGTGACATTCCTGATAAAGAAAGTTTTTCGCTTATGCATTGTTTCTGTATCTTTTGATTTGTAGTTTCCCTGTCCACAGCGTGTTAAATTGTATTTCTATCTCTTTCTTAACAAATGCCATTTTGAGGTGAAGGATAGTGCAACTGTTATTTCTGTGTTGTTTGGTTTGTATTCTTTTCTCTGTCCAGCTGGAAAGTTTGTATTTCTTCCTCTTTCTTAACTTGTCACAAAAAGTGTGACAAACGCCATTTTGAGTTTGGGTGTGGTTCAATTGTTATGTCTGGTTCAATTGTTATGATTGGGAGGAGTTAATAACAGCCTGGGAAGTAGACTAAGTGGTGTGTTCATATTTGATTGGTTACAATTCACGTAGTTCGCTGGAGGCGGGTTTAGAGGCGTGTTCATATTTCATTGGTTAGAAGTTACGTGTCTTAGACGTGTTTCATTGGAGTTAGATTTGGAGGTGTGTTCCGATTTCATTGGTCAAAATTGACGTAGCTGTGACGTGCATTGTATCATCTGGGATTGGTGGAGAGACATTGTGGGTGGATTGGATCAGAAACATCCGGGTGTGAGCAAAGGTTGGGGCAGCGCCAAGCCTGAGTCACTTTAAACAGAGTAAGCATTAACTGAGCTTTCGATTAGCAATAAATTAGCATTGATTAGCATTGGTTAGCAATCAATAGCATTGATTAGCAATAACTAGCATTGTCTAGCATAAATTAGCATTGATTAGCATAAATTAGCAATCAATAGCATTGATTAGCATAAATTAGCAATCAATAGCATTGATTAGCAATAATTAGCATTAAATAGCATAATTAGCATTCGATTAGCATTGGTCAACAAGGAAGCTAGCGTTGATTAGCAGTAAGTAGCATTGGTTAGCATTGCTAGCATTTGTTAGCATTGGTTAGCATTGGTTAGCATTTCGTTAGCCATAATTAGCATTGATCAGAAATACAATTAGCATTGATTAGCAATAGCAATAAGGCAAATATTGGTTTAAATCTTAATTGGCAATAAGTTAGCATTCATTTACAACGGCTAGGAAGCCAACATCAATTGACATTGGATAGCAAACAATAGCATTAACAATAAGCTAATAAGAACTTAACTACAAACTAGGAATCAAAATAGCAACGAGCTAAATTAGCTTAACAGTAGCATTGATAATATCCAATCCAATAATTAGCTGCATCTAAGCTAAATTTAGCCGAGCATTAAATGAGCATTAGAGTTAAATAATTAGTTAATTTAAATTGATCTTCAAAAGTAGTTTGGGAAAAAAAAAAAAAAAGGGGGGTAAGGGATAATAATAATTATTATTCCCGGTTCTAGGGAACTAACTAGGTGAGACGATGGATGTAACACCAACAATAATCGTTAGCGCTAGGCATCCAGGACGTTACAAAGACATTCAAAAATTATCTCAAAAATGGGAAAAAAGAACCAAAAATATGTTCCCACCCTGGCCAAAGGATGGCACTTTCGATGTAGCTGTCTGTGAAGTTATGGAACAAAGAATCAACGACCACAAATCAAAAAACAAAAGCAAAAAGAGACAGAAAAAGAGGGAGCTTGAATTAGAAATTTTGCATTTCTTTGAAACTGAAGGTCGTCGTTACAGAAGGAATTTGAAGGAAGGCGTAGCCATACTGAGGGGGGAACAGCCGGTAGTGGAGAAGGTCAAGCAGCATGAGTCTGCAGGACTATATCCAACACTGTCAGGGGTGATGAACATAAAAGGAGATTTTGAAATGAAAAATCAGGAAGCACCTTATGTACGCCCTGAACCACAAACAGCGGCTTCGAGCAGTCAGGGAGCCCCTGAGCCAGGCGCTGTCGGTGGTTCAGATCAGGTTGCAAGGGGAAACCCCTCACAATATCAGGCAGCGTCAGATCAAAAACCACCATGTGATCAATGTTCATCTTGTACTGAACACAGCAGTCCAACAGCTTCAACATCAGCCCAGGCCTCAGGTTATCCGAAACCACCATCTGTTGTAGAGGTTAGGAGTCCAACAGCCTCAGCTTCAGCAACGGCACAGGCCCCAGATCACCAAAAAGCACTACACCTAGATCGTACCACCACTCCCCTAGTAGAAAAGTCCATACTACAGGAAAGGACGTCACAAGAAAAATCCATGTTACATGAAAGGCCTCCCAAACATTGTAGTACGGCCAGGAAGACACCACAGGTTTTAGACTGTTATATAGAATATGAGGGGAAACTTGCAGAAGATTCATATTGGATAGAGCATACTCATTCCATGGTTGATTTACAGCAAGAGATAAACCAAGCAGAAAAGCAGGTTCAGGAACAGAATCCACCCGGCCAGCAGGGAAACGGCAGGGACAGAGAGTTTAATTTAAGATACCGACCAAATATTCATGCACCACAGAAATATACTGCGGGTAATTATCCGATTTTGGTGAATGGGATGCAGGGACAGTATGTGCCGTGGCAGATGCTCGACCTAGCGGGGCTGGTTGCCAGACTGCCGGACATTCACACAGGTGCAAGCAAATGGATAAGAGCTTTTGAGCAAGAAACTGTGGGTAAACTGTTGGCTGTGGGAGACATCAAGGCAGTGTGGGCAAGGTGTTTTGGAACTACTACCATGGAGGGCATTTTGAGAAACAGTATGAATGGCTGGATGGTGGGCCATCGAGCAGATGGAATTGGGTTCGATGCACATCGACCTGCATTGTGGGGAGCTCTGCGAGCTGAGTATCCTACGAAAACGGATCCAAAAGCATTAAAGAGCGACACACTGTTGGATACAGATAATCCAGCGGCGTACGTTGCACGCCAGTTGGAAAGATGGAAACAAGAACTGGAACAAGACATTGAACCGAACACAGTGCTCAACTCTGTATTCAGAGACTCTATCCTAGAAGCCATGCCCGACTCAGTGCGAGCGAGGCTGGAGGATGTGGTAGAGTTGAAATCAATGACACATGCGGCATTCCGGGATAATGTTGTGCATGCTATTGACAAATACAGGCAAAGTGAACGGAAACGGAAGGAGCAGGATAAGAACTTGCAGAGGAAACTCACACAGATGCAGTTGGAAGGACCCAAGGTAGGAGGCCAGGCCCTGATGACACCGGGGACCACTGAACAGGTACCTCCACCCTTTGCACCCTCTACACCTTCTGCACCCTCTGCACCCTCTGCACCCTTCCAACCCGTCACACCTCAGGCCTACCCGCAACCACCATACACACCATGGGCAGGAGGACGAGGCCAGTATCGAGCCCACCGAGGGTTCGGGAGAGTCACAGCTGGGAGACGGAGGTCCCCGGGAGCATGTTGGACTTGTGGCGAGGTTGGACACTTTGCTGACAGATGTCCGCGAGCACCAGGAAATCAGAATGTGCGGCAGGACCGCGGCCAGTCCCCGCGGGGTGGATCAAGTGGCCCGGCAGGCCCATGGGTGAGTCCAAACTTTGGTTATTAGGGGTGCCCACAGAGTCCTAGAGGGGAGGGTCAGTTTCCAGTCGTAATGGTGGGAGCTGATGAAGAACCGATGCTGCAGGTTCTAATCGAGGATGAGCCAACTACAATGTTGGTGGACACTGGAGCCACCTACACTTGTGTAAGTCAACATTATGCCACACACCTCCCCATGTCAAATAAATTTATTGAGACAATAGGATTCTCGGGAATTAAGCAGCTAGTACAAATGACCGCCCCCGTGCGCATCTCCACAGGGGAAAATGAAATCAGGATGCCAATCGGGGTATCTCATCAGACTCCCCTTAACTTGTTGGGGAGGGATGCCCTATGCAAACTAAAAATTAAGATTTGGTGTTCACCGCAAGGCATAATCTTGGATAAAAGAGGTCTGGAGTTTCCAGAGTCGACACAGGCAGACACAGCAAGAATCTATTGGTTGGGAGACATTTCTGAGCCAGTAACAGTGGCTTGGAACAAATGGGAAAAATACATTCAAGTCCAGTGCCCTAAAGCAAGGAAACCCACGCTCGATTATCATTGTACAATGTATTATGATGTTTCAAAAAGTGGAGAGTTCGAAGAGCCATGGGACAAACAAACGGAACACTCTGAGATAAATTTGACAACTCAATACATTATCATTGGAAAACAAGGGGCAGCCATGAATGTGGAATCAAATGCATTTATTTCAAAATGGTACAATGTGCCAGAATCTGCTCCACATGTTACTTTGTTGGTGAATGAGAATTTCAAAGCAAAGGATGTGGGGCCCATGATGAAAACAGCGTTAGGAGTAAAGTGGGAGCGAACAGAGAATCCGTTAATTTTCCAATCACAGGATGCCACGATGATTAAAATCCTATGCAGCATATCAGCATTGGCGAAACCACAGGCTGTTATGGCATTGGCGAACCAATCAGTCCAGACAGCAAAGCAAAGTGAGACAGAAAGGGTTGAGAGTGATCTGTTGAAAGAAATGATAGCTCATGTCCCAAACCAAGTGTGGTCTAAGAATGAGGCCGATGTTGGTTTGGTGAAATCTGCTAACCCAGTGAAAGTAGAGTTAAGACCTAATGTCAAACTTCCTAATCGTCCTCAGTATCCACTCAAGCCAGAAGCAGAGGAGGGGGTAAGTGGGACAGTAGAAGGTTTTGTAGGAAAAGGAGTGTTGGTTGAGACAGTCAGTGCGTGTAATACTACAATATTTCCAGTACTGAAGGCAGACAAATCTAAATACAGGTTAGCACATGACTTGCGCATGATAAACGCGATTGTGGAAGATTGGCCAGCAGAGGTGCCAAATCCATACACACTCCTCACCAACGTGCCTCCTGATGCAAAATTTTTCACAGTAATCGATTTATGTTCTGCATTTTTCAGCATTCCTCTATCCGAGGAATCCCAGTATTTGTTCGCATTCACATACAGAGGTAAGAAGTACACTTACACCAGACTTCCTCAAGGGTTTAAACACAGCCCTCATGTGTTTAACCAGGTCCTTGGACAGGACCTAGAGGGCCTCGCATTGAATGGTACCCTACTACGCTATGTTGATGATCTCTTGCTATGCTCACCAACACTTGAGGCGTGTCATCAGGACTCTATGAAGATCCTTGAGAGGCTGGCAGAGGGAGGGTACAAAGTTTCTAAATCAAAACTGCAGTATTGTCAACCTAAAGTAGATTATCTGGGGAGGGTAATCTCGCAGGGAACGATTGCTATTTCCCCAACACACTTGGAGGGAGTAAGTAAAGCACCATGTCCAAAAACAATTGAGGAAATGATGATCTTTTTGGGGATGACAGGTTTCAGTGCAGATTGGATAGAAGATTATGCAATTAAGTGCGCTCCCTTTAGAGGGATCATGAAACAATCCAAAGACCAAAGGTTGAAAGCACCACTGGAGTGGACCAGCGAGGCTAAGTTAGCCTTCGAAAGTTTGAAACAGGATTTGCAAAAAGCACCAACACTGGCAATACCAGACTATGAGAAGCCATTTTTCTTATATGTCTCGAACAGACACAACATGTACGCTTCTGCAGTGCTGATGCAGGAAACGTGTAGTGGTCGCAGAAAACAAGCCATTGCTTATTACAGTACAAAGTTGGATAATGTTGTACAAGGCTGGCCACCGTGTTATCAAGGGTTGGCCGCAGTGCAGTATGCTTATGAGAAATCATCCACAATAACAATGGGGTATCCAGTCAACATCATGACACACCATAACATCTCAGAACTAATAAATCAGGGAAAGTATGTTGTGACTCAGGCAAGGTGTTTGCAGTTTATGCATCTATTGACATATCCGGATGTGAGAATACAGAAGTGTACTACATTGAATCCGGCGGATGTCATTCCACTCGAGTTTGAAGGAGAACCACATGAGTCTGTAGCAGAAACTATGAGATATACCAAATTGAGACCTGATTTAGAAGCAACTCCGCTTGGGCGGGCTGATGTCACCTACTTTGTGGATGGTTCATGTTTCAGAGATCATTTGGGTAATCATGCAGGTTTTGCAGTTGTGAAGCAGGAAGGCGGAGACTTTGTGACGGTGAAGGCTGAGAAGTGTGAACAGCCATGTTCGGCACAGTTGGCTGAACTGAAGGCATTAACGGAAGCATGTCGACTGGCGAAGGGTAAGGTTGCAAATGTGTACACAGATTCTGCATATGCTCATGGTATTTGCTATTTGTTTGGAGCAGTTTGGAAGCAGAGAGGGTTCAGAAGGGCAGACGGGAGTCCGGTGCGACACGAGGTCCAAGTGAGGCAGCTGATTGCAGCCATGATGCTCCCCTCGAAACTGGCAGTGATAAAGTGCCAGGCACATCGGAAAGGTAACGAAATGGTCAGTAAAGGTAATAACGCGGCTGATGAAGCAGCGAAAGTAGCATCAGGATGCCAGGTGGCTGTTTTGGCACCAATGGTGTCACTGGAGCCAGTTGTTACGCCAGAGGACATCATTCTAATGCAACAGGAAGCAGGGGTGGGGGAGCACAATGTCTGGACGCGGAGAGGCGCCACGAAGAACGAGAAGGGATTGTGGAGATCACAGGAGGGTTTCCTGGTGGCACCAGTGGCTCTGCTGACAATGCTGATCTCTGATGTTCACAGTGTGTATCACTGTGCCAGGGCAGAGGTAGTGAAAAAGGTAAAACAACAAGGTTATTGGTCACCATACATGCATGCAATGGTTGATGAAGTGTTGGGTCAATGTGAAATCTGTGCACAGAACAATGTGCGAAAGGGTGTGAAGACACCAGTGGGACACATTCCGGTGCCAGAAGGACCCTTTAAGTCATTGGTCATAGACTATGTGGACATGATTAAAACAGTACAAGGGAAAAGGTACATGCTAGTGGTGATTGATCGTTTCAGCCGATGGGTCGAAGCAACTCCATCCAAGGATTTGGGAGCAGAGACGGTCGTGAAGTTTTTGGTAAGAGAAGTGATTCCTCGGTTTGGCATTCCAGCAGAGATTAGCTCAGATAACGGCTCAGCATTTGTTCAGAAGGTTGCGAAAGGCATTCTGCAGCAGTTGCGAATCAAGCAGCGCTGTGGGGCCGTTTATCACCCACAAAGTCAGGGGATGGTTGAGAGAATCAATGGAACTTTGAAAGTGAAATTGAATAAAATCTGTGCTTCAACTAAACTAAACTGGGTAGATGCTTTGCCGCTTGCACTAATGAGCTATCGTATGCAGACTCATAGAGTCACGCACCTAACACCGCATGAAATGCTAACGGGTCGACCCATGCCGGCACCTCAGTTGAGAGGTCCATTTAAAGGGCCCCCACTCGAGCAGCTGCAAACAGAGTTGAAAGCTTACATGAGGCAACTGACTGCAATCCACAGAACAATCTATCTACAGGAAAAGTCCAGAGACGTGAGTCTCGGACAGCCGGTTGAGAGACCAGTGGTGCCGGGCGACCAGGTGTACATCAAAGTATTCCGAAGGAAGTGGCACGAGCCAAGACGAGAAGGACCGTACGCAGTGGTGCGAGCAACGCCAACAGCAGTTCAAGTGGAAGGTAGCAACACATGGTACCATTTGAATCACTGCACTAAGGTTCGGGTTAAAGGCACAGACGGAGTTAAGTCCGAGGGGAAGAATGAACAAAAGGAAGATGTTAAGATTTCTGACACTGATGAGCATCCAGGTGTGGGTGTTGGCCGACGGCATGGGCTCAGGAGAGCAAGGCCTGGAGATGTGGGACGGGATCCCGCATCCAAGAGAGGCGGGAAGGGGTCCAGTGAGGAAGACACCGCGCAGGGGAAGTAGCCAGCCTGGGTCAGATGAGTATGATGCAACAATACACACCCACTCAGGCCATGCCACGCCACAAACTTTGCCAGCATTACACACTAGAGCTACTCATGAAAAGGCAGATGTTAAGCTTGAATTTAAGTACGTTGGAATAAAGGATGGTGAGGAAGTGTGGATCATGCGTCCGGTGGAGGAGACGACCAAATCACCGCCTCCGGACGCTACAACGAAGGGACAATCTGGGAAGAGCAGGGTGTCCTCGGGCCAGAAAGGAGTTGTTCACTATGGTGGTAAGAATAGAAAGATTTCACGGGAAAATCTAGGGGGACTTGATACCATTAGCACTACAGGACGGAAGAATCATGTTAATCCAAGAACATATGGAGGGTACATGCACAGGAAGAGACAGGAAAACAGTGTAAGTGTGGAAGATGGTTTGTGGGGGAAGGCAGCACAGAATATGTGGTATAGGTGGGCATGGTACACTACGAGAGAACTAACGGCGACGGAGTGTCTCATATGCGCAGACGCTCCAGGAGCATTGCCTGTTGTTGTTCCAGAGCCACACACCTTCAGGGACTGTGCAGTGGTTCAGCGACGGGAATGCAGAGAAGGTAGGTTTACACCTCAGAAGGATAAATGGTTATTGTTTGAGCTTCCTATGTGTGGGATTAAGTGCAGATTGATGTTTGGGGCAAATAAATTACAGGACTTTTTCAAAAAAGGGAGGGGCCACAAATTGGAGTCGTCCTGTGCTGAATTTAATCTTAGTACAACACAGGATGGGCCTCCGACTGATTATAGAGTAGATTACGATGGTGAGTTTGAATGCTTCACGAGTGGTGGATTTACTAATGACAGTGGAACTCACGTAGGTAATACTACCGTTAAATGCAACGTCACATGGGTTTTATCTTGGTTTCCACACGCAAATATGAAACCGATATTTATCAGGAAACCTGTGTGGTATGAAAATCCGGTTCCTTTGGATCAAAAATGTGAGGATATAGAAATGACAATTCCGACTCTCTACCTGTTTGGGGATCAGACACACCCAATAGCGGATAGTTATTGGATGTGTGGAGAGGACGTTTTGTTAAACGTGTTACCCAACAGGTGGATAGGCCTGTGTGCACTTGTGAGGATGAAGACTTCGGTTGTGTTAGTGTATGACAAGGTAAACGAGTTACTGGGGTTGGATGTGGAAAATGGGAGAATTAAAAGATCTAGTGGTGACTACATCATGGATAAGCACGTTTACTTGGATGCAATAGGGCAGCCGAGAGGGATTCCTTTTGAGTTCAAAGCACGCAGTGAGGTTGCAGCTGGATTTGAGTCCATTTTGCCGTGGATCACAATTAACAAAAATGTGGAGTGGATTAATTACATATACTACAACCAACAGAGAATTCTTAACTACACGAGTGAAGGGCTTGCAGCCTTTGGAGAACAACTACATGAGACGAGTAGGATGGCTTGGCAGAACAGACAGGCTTTGGATTGGATATTAGCGGAGAAAGGTGGCGTTTGCCAGATGGTTGGGGAAAAATGTTGTACATTTATACCCGGGAACACTGCAGCTGATGGTACGTTTACAACGGCCATGAAGAAGATCAGGGAGCTGAAAGAGGAGCTGAAGGGTAATGCTGGTGGTAGTGAAGGGTGGTGGACTGGTCTGGATGGGATTTTGGGAGAGTGGGGAGCGATGGCAGTGAAGGCGGGATTAGCTATATTGTCAATATTCATAATGGTTGCCCTATTGGTGTGTTGCATTATACCCATTCTGAGAAGGTGGTTGCTGCAAGTGATGTTCAAACGGAGTATGGAACAAACCAGGAGGCAGATGACCATGCAAGACCAGGTCTGAGGACCAACGCATGGGAGAGCGGGCCAACGAATGAAGGTTACCAACGGACGGTTCATATGATTCTTTCCTCGAGGGTGGAACCAAGGTTAGTCTGATAGGGAGAAGAGATGCTGAAGATCTCTTTGATTGGGAGTGACGTACTGGCGACCTCTCCTCCCAGAGTTAGCTTAGCAGTTCCAGACCCAGCCGGACGGATGTTCGGCCAGAAGCAGACGACACCAGAGTACAGGAGATGGGACGGGACTGGAAGAGCTGCATTACATTGCTTTTTATTACTTTTGTTGTGTGATAATCCATAATTTTATGTATTGTACTTGAGACGAAACTGTGATTAATCGGTTTGATGGTCGTGTATTCATTCTATGTTTATTATCAATCAAAACTGATCACTGATATGTCCATTGCCAATTGTGTCAGTCAACTGTTCGGAGTGCGACCTTGGTAAAGTGGTCGGTCGCCAAGTGGGGTGGGGCCGTAGGTGAGTTTTCCCAAGATAAGAACATGAGTTACGGAAGTAGCAGTCGGTGGGTTTTTCGCACCTATGCACTGCGAACAGTGGACAAGTGTGATGGCAATGTAAAATTTGTAGTGTTGTTGAATTCAATATCGTTTCATTTAATTTAATCATTTAATGTGATTCGAGTACACATATATATATTCCTTTTCAGTTCTTCAAATTGGTCCCGTTGATTGATGTTGTAGAATTATTAGGATGATGATCTAGTATTGATTATGTTAATTAATTCTTAATTAACTATGTGGGATGATTTTCTTTATTTTAGATTTTTTCTTTATTAAATCACTGATAAGTGATTTCAGGGGGGACTATGTGGGAGAAGGATGTCATGACATCCTCATGACATCTGGCCTAGTTACATCTTGTGCTCGGCTCATATGAATATGGGTAAAAGGTAGTATAGGCTGTTTACATTTAGGGCAGACGCTCGGCGTCGCAGAAAGAGATTGAGTCCGGATGACGCATGCATGTTATGATTAAACCAGTATAAAGTTGGTTCACAGTATGAAGACGGTGGACATTTTGTACATTCTGTATGCACATTTGCTGTGACGGTTTGTTCAATAAATTCCCCAATGGACTGCTGACCGACCGCGTACTCGTCTCTACTTTCTCCACAACACCGCCAACCTTCCGGTTATTGGATGACCGACTCTAACCACTGAACCACGGCCGCCCCACTATCTATTAAATCTCCAGTTTTTAGTTGGTGGTGTCATTCTCTTATTCATCAAAGTGATAGAGACTGGTGCATGATTGCTGATAGTAATGGAGTGGATTTTGGTTTCATAGATATCACAGAGGGCTGCTAGCTAAGAAATAATCTAGTCTTGAATATGAGTGGTGTATTTGTGAGAAAAAGGTTTAATCCCTGTGAGTGGGGTGATGGGAGTGCCAAGCATTGCAAAGACCAAAATCATTTGTGTACTGTTTAACAAATCTTGTGGACTGCCTTTTGGGCTTGGTTGTCCCAGGGGTCACCTGAAGCAGCTGACAGGTACTGAGTGGCTAAAAGGGCTGCAGTATTAGTGGTTGCTGAAGCTAAAACTCGGGTTTGGGATGAACTGGGGAGACTATGGAGAAGGACTTTCGGTTTGCCTCAAGGACTTTCTGGCAAACCATTTGACAACTCAGAAAGAGAAATTAGGGGCTTGGTGGGACATGGTGGGACTGTCTTGGCTGACACGCCTCTTCAATGTCGCATGGAGGTCTGGGTCAACACCTGTGGAGTGGCCGACCGGGGTGGTGGTTCCAATTCTTAAGAAAGGGGACTGGAGAGTGTGTTCCGACTACAAGGGGATCACACTACTCAGCCTCCTCGGGAAACTTTACATTACATTACGGTCATTTTGCAGACGCTTTTAACCAAAGCGACTTACAATAAGTGCGTTCAACATCGGTAGGCAAAAGAACTTCAGGTCACAAGAAATCATAAGTGCATTTCCTTCCAAAACCAAACAGCTAAGAGCAAAACTAATGCTAGAGTAAGTGCTATAAGTCAGGTACCTAGACAGATGGGAAGACAATTTAGAAAACAAAGACAATTTAGGATTAAAAATAAACACAAGAAACTTGTGCTAAAGAAAATAAAAAATTAAAATAAAATAAAGGACCAGAGTCAGTGAATAATTCCCTACACTCCCTATTATATAGATCAGTGAGCAGTGCTGACCAACATATCATTGGGGTCATCAGGTGGGAACTTCCTTCCATCAGTGTTTCGTCTAGTTGGGCCCACGACACCTCCAGGAGGCTAGACAATGACCACTGGCGTCTCAGAGTCACCCCCCTAATGCCAGCCAACACTGCCCCTCACACCACAACCACCATAATCTACCTCAGCCTCTCACCAACTGCACACCAGTCACAGCGGGGTGGGGATGCAAACCCTGGTTCGGGTAGGGGAAGAAATAAAAGAGGTAAGAAAAGCAGGAATGGGATTCAAACCCTGGTTCGGGTAGGGGTAATGAAAATATATAGGGTGCCAGTGGTGGAGGAAACAATAAGTGCGTAAGGAACTAGGACGGAGCAGGTGATGTCCTAAGAGGGCGGATCAGGGTAGTGTTTCCTGAAGAGGTGGGTTTTCAGCCTGCGTCGAAAGATGGGCAGCGACTCAGCTGTCCTAATATCAGTCGGGAGATGATTCCACCATCGGGGTGCCAGAACAGAGAAAAGCCGTGACCATGTCGATCGTGCGCAGGGACCCCTGAGTGACGGGGCAGCCAGGCGCCTGGTGGCCGCAGAGCAAAGTGGTCGGGCGGGGGTGTAGGGCTTGACCATAGCCTGGAGGTATGAAGGAGCTGTTCCTTCCACTGCCCTGGCCAGCACCAGAGTCTTAAACTGGATGCGAGCAGCTACAGGGAGCCAGGGTAGAGAGTGGAGAAGGGGAGTGGTGTGGGAAACTTGGGGAGGTTGAACACCAGACGAGCAGCAGCTTTCTGAACCAGCTCCAGGGGTCTGATGGCAGAACCGGAGCGCCAGCAAGGAGGGAGTTGCAGTAGTCCAGGCGGGAGATGACAAGAGCCTGGATGAGCACCTGTGCTGCCTTGTCGGTGAGGAAGGGGCGAATCCTCCGGATGTTGTAGAGGAGGAATCGGCAGGAACGGGTCACTGATGCGATGTTTGGCGAGAACGACAGTTGGTCGTCCAGGGTCACACCCAGATTCCTCGCGGTCCGGGTTGATGTCACCACGGAGTCATCCATGGTGATGGCCAGATCTCGGAAGGGGCAGCCCTTCCCCGGGAGAAACACCAGCTCAGTCTTGTCCAGGTTGAGCTTAAGGTGGTGCATCGACATCCACCCCGAGATGTCTGCCAGGCACGTAGCAATGCGTGCTTCCACTTGGGTGTCAGAAGGGGGAAAAGACAGAATCAGCTGGGTGTCGTCTGCATAGCAGTGGTAGGAAAAGTTATGGGAGTGGATGACAGAACCAAGAGATGATGTTTAGAGGGAGAAAAGAAGAGGACCCAGGACCAAACCTTGGGGAACCCCAGTGGTGAGCCTACGTGGCTTCGACACAGACCCTCTCAGTGTGACCTGGTAGAAGCGATCTGTCAGGTAGGATGAGAACATGGAGAGTGCAGAGCCAGAAACCCCCATTCCCTCCAGGGTAGAGAGAAGGATGTCGTGGTTCACTGTGTCAAATGCTCCAGACAGGTCCAGGAGAATCAAGACAGAGGAGAGAGAGTTAGCTCGAGCAGTTTGGAGTGACTCAGTTACTGCTAGGAGGGCCGTCTCAGTTGAGTGGCCCACCTTGAACCCGTACTGGTAGGGATCCAAGAGGTTGTTCTGGTGGAGGTAAGAGGACAGTTGTTTAAAGACAGCACGTTCAAGAGTTTTGGACAGAAAGGGTAGAAGGGATGCCGGTCTGTAATTCTTGATCTCTGAAGGGTCAAGAGCTGGTTTCTTTAGAAGAGGAGTGACTCTGGCAGTCCTGAAAGCAGAAGGAAAAGAGCCTGATGTCAAAGATGTGTTAATGAGGTGGGTCAGGTAAGGAAGAAGATCAGGTGCAGCAGAATGAAGGAGAGGGGAAGGGACTGGGTCAAGGGAACATGTGGTGGGGCGGCTGGATGTTACAAGGTGAAGGACCTCATTTGCAGAGAGGGGAGAGAAGTGGGACAGAGAGGGAGGTGAGGGAGAAGGTGGTAGAGAGGGAGGAGTGGGAGAGCGACAGGTGTGGGTGGTGTGGACAGCTGGGAGGTGAGGGAAGGAAGATCGGATATCGTTAACCTTCTTGTCAAAGAAGTCGGCAAAATCGTCAGGGAGGAGGGAGGAGGAGGGGAGAGGGGGTGGGGGTTGGAGGAGGGGGTTTACTTCAGGATGTTGGAGAACCCAACCTCGGATAAGCAGATGACAATGGATGGATGGATGAACTGTTGAAATGTTGGCAAGATGCAGTAAGAATTTGCAGATCAGAAGACTCGTTCAAAATTCTGAGATGTGCTTACAACTCAGACTTTGCACCAAAAAAAAGCAACAGTAGATTAAATGGACTACAAAAGGTTTAACTTTTTATCATTCATGTCTCCACAGGGGGCATTCCAGAGCTTTGAAACTCTTCAGAAAAACTCTTTGGAAAAAGAGGACGTTTATAGATATTTGTAAATCAGATATTATTTAACCAAACCCAAAAGAGGTTTGGAGAAATGGTGAATTTGGGCTCATACAGGTGTTTCTATCTTTGTCTTTAAACCTGGAGAGTGCAACAAAAGTATTTCTAGAATATAAAATGGTATTCAGGTATCTAAACAGGAGGGAACAAACCACATAAAGATGAAGTCAACACGTCGATATCTATAGAGAGTTGGTGGAGAAAATATGCAAGCTGCAGTGGACCACAATGGGGCAAACAAATGGGGAAAATAATAATGAGATTTTTCATTACACCCATCCAGAGACCACATCAAGGTAGTGGTGATGCTTGTTGGAGACTTTGTGGGACTAATGAAGCCAGCCACATTCATATCTTTTGTAATTGCCAGGTTATGGGAGCTTATTTGGAAGAGATCCATAAATGTAAAGAGAATGTAAAGAGAAGATATTAAGTTACTAACCATATATATTTGGTTGATGTAAATGATGGAAATTGGCACATTAATGAAAGAAAACTACTTAGAATGTTTTTTGCAGTAAGCAAAAAAAGCTATTATATGGAAATGGTTGAAGGTAAAGCCACCCAACATATAGAAATAGATTAATAGGCAAGGCAAGGCAATTTATTTGTAGAGCACAATTCGTACACAAGGCAATTCAAAGTGCTTCACAGCTACATAAAATCACAAGAAGGCAATAAAATCATTAAAAAATAAAAATAAAATATAAATAATCATTAATTAATTAATTTAAACGTGAAGAGTGCAGATAAAATACTTTCAGGTGTCATATGCACAGCTAAATAGAACTGTTTTCAGCCTGGATTTAAACATTGTCAGAGTTGAGGCCTGTCTCACATCTTCTGGAAGGCTGTTCCAGATTTTAGGAGCATGAAACTGAAACGCAGCCTCACCTTGTTTAGTCCTGACTCTGGGCACCAGCAGGAGACCCCTCCCTGAGGTTCTCAGAGTCCGAGTTGGTTCATATGGCTCTAACATGTCAGAGATGTAATTTGGCGCTTGACCATGAAGAGACTTGTACACAAGCAGAGCTGTTTTAAAGTCTATTCTCTGAGCGACAGGAAGCCAGTGCAGAGACCTGAGCACTGGACTAATATGGTCGTATTTCCTGGTTCTAGTCAGGACTCGAGCAGCAGCGTTCTGGATGTACTGCAGCTGTCTTACAGCCCGTTTAGAGAGCCCAGTGAGCAGGCCATTACAGCAGTCTAACCTGCTGGAGACAAACGCATGGATTAGTCTCTCTAAGTCTGGTTTAGACACTATTCCTTTGATTCTGGCAATCATTTTTTAGATGGTAAAAAGCTGCTGATGTTACTGATTTAATGTGGCTGTTAAAGTTCAGGTCTGAGTCCAATATTACCCCGAGATTTCTAACTTGATAATTAGGTTTTAGAGAGAGAGAGTCTCAAGGTGACTAATAACACTTTCTCTTTGTTTCTGTGGGCCACAGACAATGATTTCAGTTTTGTCTGAGTTTAGCTGGAAAAATTGTTTTGCATCCACACACTGATCTGTTCGATGCAGTGACACAATGTATCTACAGGCCCGGGTTCTCCTGCCGTCAGTGACACGTAGATCTGAGTGTCATCTGCATAGTTGTGGTCGGACACATTATAGCTGCATATTAGCTGGCCTAATGGAAGCATGTACAGTAGGGGTCCCAGGATTGACCCCTGGGGAACCCAACAGGTCATAGCCATTTGGTCTAATAATGTGCTTCAGATTTACACGATGGAAAAGAGACGGAATGTTTTACCAGATTTGATCAAAATGGACTATGCAAAATGGAGTATGTAATGTTATATATGTTATATATACTCTAAACAAAACTGTAATACTTTGCTTTTCTTTAATAAATAGATATCCATCCATCCATCCATCCATCATCTCCCGCTTGTCTGGGGATCGGGTCGCGGGGGCAGCAGCTTGAGCAGAGAAACCCAGACGTCCCTGTCCCCGGCCACTTCCTCCAGCTCTTCTGGGGGGACCCCGAGGCGTTCCCAGGCCAGCCGAGAAACATAGTCTCTCCAACGTGTCCTGGGTCTTCCCCGGGGCCTCCTCCCAGTGGGACGGGCCCAGAACACCTCACCAGGGAGGCGTCCAGGAGGCATCCTAATGGATGCCCGAGCCACCTCATCTGACTCCTCTCGATGCGGAGGAGCAGCGGTTCTACTCTGAGCCCCTCCCGGATGACCGAGCTTCTCACCCTATCTCTAAGGGAGAGCCCAGACACCCTGCGGAGGAAACTCATTTCGGCCGCTTGTATTCGCGATCTCGTTCTTTTGGTCACTACCCACAGCTCGTGACCATAGGTGAGGGTAGGAACATAGATTGACCGGTAAATCGAGAGCTTCGCCTTCAGGCTCAGCTCCTTCTTCACAACTCCTCCATTTGGGGAAGGATCTCATTCCCACCCGGAGAGGGCATTCCACCCTTTTCCGGCCGATAAATAGATAATTACAAAAAAATAAAATTTGACTGTCTCAGAACAGAGCAGCTATATCACTTTCAACCGAAGTCAAACGCCGTACAAGAAAGAGTTAAAGGGTTAGTTTCGGTATGTTACCTGTCATTAAAACTTGGGCACCCGGTGCACAATTTAATGCAGTAAACGCAAACATAATGAGCCTATTCCTCCAATTTTACCAAAAACACCATATCGCTCTATATATAGCTATATAAATATACTATATTTATCTGACAGTAGTAGCAGTGTAGCTGTAAGTTAGCAATAGATGCTAGAAAACAATGGGCCTCATCCAAGAACATTTTCGTATTTTAATTCTAAATTTCTCTTACTTTTTTCGTACGAAGGTGTTGCACGAACACGCCACGTCAGATTCATCAAACACTCTTAACTTCGGAAAAAGTGTGTAAACGACCTGCGTAAATGATGAATGCCGCCCGTGTGTATTTAAGTGCTCGTGCACGAGGATAGTAGATTTGCATACTCCACGCCCAAAATGATACCATATAAGGCTACACTTCCTATCTCTTGTGCCAGGAGTGTTGAGTCATAAGCATGGCATCAAGGCAAAAAAAGAACAACTTTAGGGGCTCTGAGATTGAAGTTCTGCTTTCAGAGATCCAAAAAGGAAAATCTGTCATTTCTAGCAGTGTCAGCAGTGGAATAACGGGACCTGCTAAAGCCAAGAAATGGGAAGCAATTACGAGTGCTGTTAATTCTGTGTCACCTGTAGTTTGTAATGTCACCGAAATAATGAATGGTAAAAAAAAAAAAAAAAACGTCTCGCCATGGTCAGGCGCTCAATGACTGCAACTAAAGACGTGCAATCAGTTGTTGCTTCATCATGATGGCCCTTTGATGGGGCGGTCCATGAGGGGGGGGGGGTCTTCTGGCACCACACCTTCTGGTCTGCCTGGGCTGGTTCAGGTGGAGACCCTCGTTCATGGCAATATTGTACAAATCTGGCATGCCTTTTCTATAGAGCAGTTTGCCCCCTGCTGTATCGAGACACACCCACCTGGCCTTCAGCTCAGTGCGCTCCACAACAGCACGGGTGCTTTGATGCGTATATGTGTGCAGTCTATTGCTCCCATTATGTTTGGCAGTCCAGCCAAGGCATGGAAGTCCCATTTGTACTTGTTGGACAGCGGTGTATGGGAATCTGATGTACCATGAGTGATAAACTGATGAGAGCTTTGATGACCAAGGGGAGCGCACGACTCACCGAGGACTGGGACACCCCCGATCTGTCTCGAATCTCCCTCTGAAAGGTTTCCGTTGCCAAAAATCCAAGGGTGGTGAGGACCTGGACGTGTGGTGGAATTGGGTTTGATTGGCGTGTTTCTCTCTGGAGTTGTGGCTCTATCAAGCTGCATATTTGCAGCAGCACAGTCCTTGGCAATCTAAATCGCGATGTCAGCCATTCGTCTGTCTCCGCAGGATATCTACACGTTCTCTTCCAAGAGCCTGACGCGCTAAGGCATCCAAAAGTAGCAAGTCACCCGCTGGTTACGCTTCCCATTGACCTTGTTATATACAGGGTCAAATTAATCTTCAATTAGTTCATAATTTAAGTCGAAGAAAATAATGTCAGCATCATTATTATATAATGTATATATTTATTTATGATTGCTTCAAAGTAATTAAATATACAATCCATTAGTCAAGAAAACTTGATTGGAATAACAGCGGACTATTTTACGAAACTGCTACGACAGCACTGGATCACTCTGTTCGTACCTGAAAGAAAATTAAAAATACAAAAAGATTGGTGAATGCGCAAATTCTCTTCAATCACTGGTACGCATGACTTAAGAACAAATTTGTGCATACGAGCGGTTGTTGCATGAGGCCTAATGTAGCTGTAGGTTTTGTCTTTTTAAAAGGGAGTTCTCTTCTCTGCTTTGGTTTTACGCATTGAATCAAAGAGAATATCAAATGCAATGTTTGTTTCCTTAGCCAGCACCTTTTTTATGAATTTTCATTATATAAAATGGACTAATTTTGATTTTGATTAATTTGATTCGAATGAATTGGATTATAATTAGATTTAGTTGTGCTGTATATTTTAAGTGCCTTGAGATGACTATTGTTGCATATAAATGAATATAAATTAATTAATTGAAATTGTAAACTTTTGCTTAAAACATAAAAGTTTACAAGTGCAAAGTACAAATTTAAAAAATAAATGATGATGGCATATTAAAGTGTCAGTTCCGTGCAGAGCATTGAAGTAATGGTTACCTTAATGCATTAATACATTCAGCAAAAAGGGATACCTTAATCTCATCATCTAGTCGATATTCTATTTCACCATTGAAGTTTTAAATTGAATTCATGCTACCCTTGATCAACTACATCCATATATGGTCATAACATTAAATTTGGTGTCAGATGTAAGGCTCCACTTTTATCTTTATTTTGATGTCACATTCAGTTAACATGAATATCATAGGAATCATTCTACATTCTAAACAGTGCATGCAATTCTAGATGTTTAAGAGTGGTTGTGGTTTATTACAGATTAGTCTTATTTCATTTTTTTTTCAGAATTTCTATCATTAATTATAAAGTTGTACTGGTTTAATTGCTTAGTTCTGTGAAGATAGTGACATCTTTGACAACAGGCTGACCACATTATCTTAAAAAAATATTATAATGCAAAGGAAAACTATTTCCATGCAACTATAGTAGGTAAACAGTTGTTTTCTGGAAATCAAATAAAATCTAAAAATATATTTAAATTATTAGATTGAATTATATATGTAAAACTATATACATAACAATAACAACAAAAAATACATATACCACATTTAAAATAAAAACTATGCAAAAAAAATAAAAATTCTTTTCTTTTCCATCTCCCTCGATTTTCTTTTCCCAGGTGATTATGACAGACTGATGGCAGCATCAATTGCAGTAGCTCAGTTTACAGCACTACAGGAAATATTACACTGGTGCAATTTGGTATTTCTTGGCAAACTTCTTATCAGTATCTGAGGCTTTACGCCAATAATACTATTTTTGTCAGCATGAAGCCTTGGTTACAAACGACCAAAAGCCATCCAGAGACCCCTGCTGAGAGCCCAATGAAGGAGAGTGGAGAACCACCACCGCCAGAGAGTCAAACGACATCTGGTAAAGGAGGCCACCATCACAGCGGCAGTGAGCCAAAAGGGATTGTCTATTGACAGCTTTCTTCAAGGTTGCCAGAGTATTGGGAGGAATCAATTCAATATGGATGACATGTGTCATCATTAACAAAGTACAACATCTTCAATGTGTTGTGTGTAGTGAGGTACTTGTGCATGAACGCGTGAAGCCTGTAAAAATGCTAAGACACTTGAAAATGAAACGCTCATCTCTCACTGCCAAACTAGTGGATTTTTTTCCATCGAAAAAAGCACAAATTACAAGGTCAAAAGACAGCGTTACCCACAGATTCACATAACGCTGCTTATATTCGTCAGATACAGTTTGGATGGAAAACTTCATGAGGACATGTTGTTTTGCTCCCCACTGGAGGTAACGCACACAGGTGAGGACATTTTCAAAAAACTCGACAGTAAGCTGAAAGAAGCACTGTGTTGGGTAAGTGTATCAGCATGTGTACAGACGGAGCAGGAGCAATGTTAAGGAAAAAGGACTGAAAGTGAGTCTTTGAGGTGGCACCTCATGTAAATTTTACTCACTGTATTATACACAGACAAGTTCTTGCAAGCAAAATACTTGATCCAAACCTTCTGGAGACTGTGATAAAAATAGTCAACTACCTAAAATCCCATCCAGTAAATATGAGACTGTTACCTCTAATGGTCCGTTACCTCTAGCTTTCCAAAGCTGTCATGGATGTACCGTTGCAGTTTGGATCTAAAATACATTTGTGAAAAGGCTCTTTCAGGACCGACTTACATTAGAAATAAGAACATATTGGTTTGCACCAATCATCATGCCCACCCATCTCACTGAAACAGCACCTGTAAGTTTGCTGCTACTACATATTGCATTACTTACTACAGATCACATATTAAAATTAAGTTGACTGATGTGTTTTGCTACTAGTCAGTATCAAATAAACATAGTTGTTAAGCTGTTCTGTTTTCTTGTTGTTGCTATGCCTGTGGCTGAAAGCGCCTAATCTTACAAGTGTATGCCTGAGCATGACGTTTTATCTGCTTCAGCTACCTCTGGGGGTCACGAGTGTCTTGCACTGTTAATTTTTGAGTCTTGGGCTGAAACCCTGCTTTAAACCACCCGAGTTTTGCTTTAGCAGTATGCCTAAAGTTATTGCCTTGATGGGAGGGGGAACTTCCTTTCAAGTAAAATTAAAATCAATAGAAGATAGAAACCGGTTTTAATCAAGAATTTCCCTGTATCGAACACTATCTGTTATTCCCGCAAATCTGACGAGTTTCCCTGACCCTGCCGATATCAAACTTCCCCACAGCATGATGCTGCCACCACCAGGCTTTACTGTGGAGATGGTGTCCTTGTGGTAATGAGAGGTGTTGGGTTTGTGCCAGCCCAGGCATTTTCTTTGATTGCTAAAAAGTTCCATTTCAGCCTTATCTGACCGGAGGACCTTCTTCTATATATATTGAGTTGCCTCTAGTATGAAATGCGCTATATAAATAAAGATGACTTGCCTTGCCTAGTTTCACACATGCCTTTTGGTAAACTCTAAATGTTCTTGCCATTTCCTTACCTTCCTCCGTCTCTTTTTTGTCTAGTCATCGGCTCCACTCCTTTAACCTGTGCCCACCTATTTGCAGCTGTACCTTGTCACCAATCACTCTCCCCACAGTATTTAGTCTTCCGGTTTGTTCATAGCATTTGTGAGATCCTTACCGTTACCGATCTTGTCAAGTCAAATTTGCTACCGTCACGTTAGCGTTAATGTTCTATTAAAGTTATTGTTCTGCATGTGAAGTCATCCTGTTTCAGAGGGAGCCCAGCTGGGATAGCCTTCTCCAATTCCTGGTCCCACTCCAGAGGGAGCCTAGGATGGCACGCCTCCTCCTGTTCCTGTTCCCGCTTCAGAGGGAGCCCAGGATGGCTCGCCTCCTCCTGTTCCTGTTCCCGCTTCAGAGGGAGCCCAGGATGGCTCGTCTCCTCCTAATCCTGTTTCAGAGGGAGCCCAGCCGGGCTCGCCTTCTCCAGGTCCTGGGCCCGATCCCAAGGGAGCTCATGGGGGCTTGACTCATCCTGTCTCTAGTTCCTGATCCAGTGACTGGATAGTGTAGTGGTTAGATTGCTCCCCTTCATGTTGGTGACTGGAATTCAAATCCTGACCCCCCATCCCTGCATGAAAGGTACTACCTCCAGCAGAGGTCCTTAGGCAAGACCCCCTTATGCTACCTGCCTGAGATATGAGTGTAAGTCGCTTTGGATAAAAGCGTCTGGCTGACTGCCCGTCCGTCAGAGTGGTCCTCGTTCCTCCTGATCTGTGTCTTTTTGTATTTTTTCTGTCTTGTCTCTGTCCTGTTCACTTCCTCAGTCTCTCTTCAGTGCGGTCGGTCATCAGCTCCACTCCCTTCACCTGTGTTATTTCCCTCAGCTGTCTTCAGTTCTAGAATGAACAGTTCTAGAATGCGCTGCTGAGGGTGGCAGCACGTTGGAGTAGCTCTGTACCTCACATTGAGATTTTTCTTTTTTCTAAATTTCATTCCTGTTATTTCTTGGAAGAAAATGCATTTTTTGGACAACTGTTCCTTCCTGCCTTGGATGCTGTGCAGCTGGATTAATTTTTCCCAATAATTTTGTATATTTTACTCTTTTGTTATGATGCATAACCATAGCAACAAGGTGGTTTACAACAGGGAGCAGCTGATTAACATTGGAAAAGCAGAAATAATTCGACAACTGAAGCCAGAAATCCCACTGGAATTGAAAAGGAGGCGTCGTGGATGCAGAGCAGGAGCAAAGAGGAGAGAAAGAAAGAAGAAGTTCAAACCATCTCTGCCATCCGTCATCATGGGCAATGTAAGATCATTAGCTAACAAGTTGGATGAACTTCTAGCCTTGACAAGGACTCAGCAAGAATATCGGGAATGTAGCATTATGTGTTTTACTGAGACATGGCTGCAGGATCATATCCCCGACTCCAGTGTCTCTCTGCCGGGCTTCCTGACTGTACGAGCAGATCGAGATTTAAAAAGTAGCAGGAAAAGGAAAGGGGGTGGATTGGCAGTGCTTGTCAATGTAGAGCCCCGGAAATATGTTAAGAACGTGATATTCAATTTATAGGTATATTTATTTTATTGGGAGAGCATTTATTTTATTTAGTATTTAGTTAAAACAATTCATTTGGTTTAGGGCTAAATATGTGTTAAAATTACTTTAGTTTTTTTAATTTATTTCATAGATTTCTGTCATGATAATACCCCGTTAAGAACGACACAATGCCTGATGGGAGTTGAAAGTTCATGACCTGTGATTAATACGCAAAGAGGAAACTACACACGCTGTATGCTCGAACTGGTGATTTTGTTAAATAAAGTTGCACAAAAGAGAATATCTATTTTGATTTTTTTTAGTTCTTTTCAAGGGTGCAACATAAATTTTGGTGTTTCCGCCCAGTTCAGCAAATGTTTTCTGCGTGAGAAGTGATTTTTCTTTTTATGAAGAGGGACAACGTCTCGACGGAGCAACACGAGCTAGTGGCTAAGCTAAGTGGCTATGCAGCTAACCAGACGACGTCTACTGTAAAAGAAAAACAACCGATGAAGAAACGGACATGAATCTTTCCAAGCGGTGAATCAACCAAGACAAAGACATCATGGACAGTGAGTGGGAATCCGTATTTGCCGATATTGAGAAGAAGCTGGTTACTCTGTCACTGGAGGAGCTAAATGCCCTAAGTGGAGCGCTGGGCTTGCAGTTCAGTGAAGAGGTGAAGTCATCATGTCGGTTAATAAGAAGAAAAATGCTTATTCACTTGGAAAGCGAAGATGTCACTTCTTTAGAGGACAGTGGATTAGCAATGTTGTTGACCACGAATGATTTAATAGATGACTTGAATAAGAAAACCGACACAAGTGTTTTGTCAGGTGCTGCGTCAGAGCGCATCGCTGCGGAGCAACAAGTGGTCGTTGAGCCTCTGCTGGTACAAATCGGTACTACACCTTCAGTTTTACCACCGCAAACATCAAGCAGCACAGCAAGTTCTGAAAGAGTCTCATCACAAGCCAAAGACCAAGTAAACTTGCATCCAATATACAGAAAGGATTTTCGGATTATTGGACAAATCGGTGATGTTGGACAAAAGGATAAACTGAACTTCACTAGTCTTGAAAGACAAATAGAACGAGGACTGAAAAAAGGATACGATGAGGGAGAGATCGTTGAAGCAGTGATCCAAGCCATTGCACCTGATGTGAAAGTAAAAAGTTATCTGGAGAGTAGGTCGGAATTATCCTTGAACTCTCTCAGGCAAGTGCTTAGGACACACTTCATAGAGAAAAATGCAACAGAACTCTATCATGCTTTAACACGTGCAGTACAAGATTCCAAAGAAAATCCTGTTCAGTTTCTTATACGCACAATGGACCTTAGACAAAAAGTATTGACTGCTTCTGATAGAGCCAAAGCTGGACTAAAATACAATCCTGAGCTTGTACACACAGTTTTTGCAAACTATTCTGACTGGATTACAAGATGATGCTGTTAGAGTGGACATTAAACCTTACTTGCAGGACACATCTGTTAGTGATGAAGTGCTTCTTGAGAAAATGAGTGCTGCCTATAGTGTTGAACTCGAAAGAAGGAATAAACTGTCGACCAGACAAAAGAGCATCAAAGTGGCTTCAGTTCAGGAAGAGGATAACGGCAAAAATGAAAATGTTGGAAGCTCAAAGAAAAGCAAAAATCAGACAGAAAAGCCAAACCCCATTGTGGAAAAGCTGGAAGCTAATAACAGAGTTATTTGTGAAGCTATCCAAAATCTTTCAACACAAGTCTCTAACTTGACTCAGGCAAAAGTGAAAACTGAAGACAAAAACATAAAAAGTCAGCCATACTATCAAAGTGCGACCAGAAGGAACCCCAGAAAATGTCGTCAATGCGAACAGTCAAACCCAGAAGGAAAGTGTACACACTGTTTTAAATGTGGAAGCAGTGAACATTGGGCAATTGGTTGTCGGAAAAAGAAAGACTCAACAGTGAATGTCAACAAGATTGAAGTACACGCTGGAAATGTTATTGACAGTGTTGTTCCACAGAAGGATGTGCCTTTGTCAAAAAAACAGGAAAAGACAGCGAGACTGATAGGACGCAAAAACCTTGTCCAGTGCAACATTGGAGGTGTTCCAGTCACAGCTCTTTGGGACACAGGATCACAAGTGTCAATTGTGGATCTAAACTGGAAAAGAGAACATCTACCAGACGCCGAGGTTCGATCAGTGAAAGAGCTTCTTGAGGAGGGTATGTTAGATCTTTCTGCAGCAAATGGGACTGAGATACCTTATGAGGGTTGGGTAGGAGTTGAGTTCAGTCTTACAGACAACAGAGACAGTGATCTGTTAGTGCCATTTCTTGTAAGCTCTCAGCCAATCACCAAGCCAATAGTGGGTTTCAATGTCATAGAAGAACTTACAAAGTCTAACATGTCATCAGATAGAACTCTTCCCAATAAGTTTTTGCACAGTCTTGGGTCAGCGTTAGACGTAGGACACAAAAAGGCAAAAGCAGTGTTCTCTGTGTTACGTAAAGACAAATCTACGTCAGAGAATCAAACAGTAAGGCTCGGGAGACAAGATGTTATTATCCCAAAACATCAAATGTTCAAAGTAATCTGTGGAAAATTCAAGAAAAACGTGCTAAAGGAGGATTACAAATACAACAGCAATTAATACACATACCAACTGATGAGGGAGCTAACATTTCAGTTGTAGTCGAAAACAACACAGACAACAATATTAGACTACAAAACAGGACAATAATTGGTTCATTATTCACTGTGGATTACATACAAGATGTAAAAGAAGTCACAAAGAGGTCACAAAGTGAAAGTGGACATGCACACACCAAAGACATGAAAGTGACATCAGAAAATGAAGGAAAAAACGACAAACAAATATGGGATCCACCAGTTGATATTTCACACTTAACAGCAGAACAACAAGATAAAGTGAGGAAAATGCTAAGAGGAAAGTGATGTTTTTGCACAAGATGAGTGGGATACAGGATGCATACCTGATCTGCAGATGGAAATACATCTCAAAGACAGCATTCCAGTGAAAAAAACATACAATTCAATCCCTCGTCATTTGTATCAGGAAGTGAAAAAGCACATTCAAGATCTACTCAGTAGGGGGTGGATACAGGAGTCATCTTCTTCTTACTCATCACCAATAGTAATTGTGAGAAAAAAAGACTCTACCATCCGGCTTTGTGTGGATTACAGACGATTAAATGAAAAGACACACCCCGACAGACATCCCATTCCAAGAATTCAGGAAATTTTTGAAAATCTTGGCGGAAATTCCTGGTTTACTGTGCTAGACCAAGGAAAAGCCTACCAACAAGGCTTTGTTAGTCCAGAGAGCCGAGCATGCACTGCCTTCATCTCGCCATGGGGACTTTATGAATGGCTGAGGATACCCTTCGGACTAACAAATGCCCCAGCTGCCTTTCAGAGGTATATGGAAGGTTGTCTTGGAGATCTCAGGGATGAGGTATGTGTGCCCTATCTCGATAATGTTTTAGTTTTTAGCAAAGATTTTGATCAACATGTGGAAAATGTGAGAAAAGTTTTACAAAGACAAAAAGAATGTGGAATCAAACTCAGAGCAAAGAAATGTGATTTCTTTAAAAGAGAAGTGTGTTACGTCGGCCGTGTCATTTCAAAAGATGGATACCGGATGAATCCAAAAGAAGTAGAAGCTGTGCAAGCTTTGAAAAGGTCGAGTCCGAAAACAGTCAGAGAAGTAAGATCCGTTGTAGGCTTTTTAGGCTACCACAGATCATTCATAGCTGACTTTTCAAGGATAGCAAAACCGCTTTACGATCTGTTGTCACACCCAAAGACAAAGAACAAATCCTTAAAGAAAAGGTCTATACAGTTGCCACCATCTCAGTCTGTGGAATGGACAACATTACAGCAGGAGGCACTTGAAAGACTTGTAGACGCTTTATCAGATCCACCAGTAATGGCCTACCCAGACCTGGAAAAACCATTTGTGTTACAGGTGGACGCGTCAGAGGAAGGTCTTGGGGCTGTCTTGTATCAACGGCAGGAGGGAGCATTAAGAGTAATAGGCTATGGTTCACGTACACTCACTCCAACTGAGAAAAACTACAAACTTCACTCAGGGAAGCTTGAATTCTTAGCTCTGAAGTGGGCTGTCACTGAGCGATTTCGTGATTACCTTTTTCATGCCCCACACTTTACAGTGTACAGTGATAACAATCCATTGCCATATGTGATGAAAAGTGCTAAACTGAATGCGGTAGGACATCGCTGGGTCTCAGAACTAGCTGATTTCCGTTTCACTCTGAAGTACAGACCCGGTAAAGTCAACCGAGATGCTGATTTTCTATCTCGCAAACCTGCAGAAATGGACAGAATAATGTCAGCATGTACAGAGGAATGTAAAGCTGATGACATTACAGCACTACAGCAAGGACTCAAAGCAGATCACAGTGGTGATACTGACTGGATTTCAGCTATTACATGCAATGTAGATGTACTGTCACAACTAACTGTTCCATGTACAACTCCAGTTGAGCCAATAGCAGTCAAAGACATTCAGATTGCTCAACAAGAAGACCAAGTGACACAACAAGTAATCACATTAAAGAAGAAAAATGAGGAACTTAAATACAGGGATAAAGTAAAAGAGCCAACTGAAGTAAAACGACTTCTAAGAGAATGGCCTCATCTTTACCTGGACAAAGAAGGAGTTTTACGACAAAAGACAAAAACTAGAAATCAACTTGTAGTTCCTGCTAAGCTCAAGAAATTGATTTATCAGCAACTCCATGAAGAAATGGGTCATTTAGGCGCGGACAGAATGATCTCATTGGCCAGAGAGAGGTTCTTTTGGCCAAAAATGCGAGAAGAAATTGAACATTATGTTACAAGAGTCTGCCGCTGCTTGAAACAAAAGAAACCCCACTACAAACTATTACAACCTCTGCACCTTTTGAACTAATCTCGATCGATTATCTGCATCTAGAGAGAAGTAAAGGTGGAATAGAGTATATTCTTGTAATAGTAGATCATTTTACTAAGTTTGCGCAGGCTTATGCAACATCTAACAAGTCAGGAAAGACAGCTGCACGCAAAATCTTTGACGACTTTATTCTGCGATTCGGATACCCTGCTCGAATTCATCATGATCAGGGAAGGGAATTCGAGAATGAGTTGTTCAGAAAGTTGCAGAGTTACAGTGGGATACAACATTCAAGGACAACTCCTTATCATCCCCAGTCTAACCCAGCTGAACGTTTTAACAGGACTTTATTAAGCATGCTCAGAACACTGGAAGAGACACAGAAACCTAACTGGAAAGACTATTTGAACAAAGTAGTACATGCATACAACTCTACAGTGCATGAATCGACTGGCTTTTCACTTTTTTTTCTGTTATTTGGAAAAGACCCGATCCTACCTATTGACCTACTGTTTCCAAAAGAGCAAAAGCACTCACAGTCTCATCAAGACTATGCAGACAAATGGCAAAGGTCAATGCAGGAAGCTTACAGCATTGCACAAGAAAACATGAGAAAAGTAAGCAAAAGAGGACAAGAGTATTACAACAGAAAAGCCTGGAGTTCAGACCTTCAACCTGGAGACCATGTTCTTGTCCAAAATCTATCTGAAAGAGGAGGACCTGGAAAGATACGTGCTTACTGGGAAAACAAAATGCATGTTAGAAAAGAAAGAAAAGGGAAAGATAGTCCAGTTTATATGGTGACACCATTAGATGGTGAAGGAAGGGAAAGAGTCCTTCATAGGAATGTTTTACTACCCTGTCCTTATCTTATTGATGGTCAAGATACTAAAGAACCAAAAGAAAAACACAAACAAAAGAGACAAGTAAGCAAACAAATACGCCAAATCAGAGACCAAGTTCATGAGGATTCTGACAGCTGTAGTGAGGACGAGTATTCTGTGTGGATTCCCCGTCAAAGCCAGACTACCAGCCTCAATCCACATGCCCCAGTCTTTCAGTCCAGATCAAGCCAACCTGCAGAAGAAACCCAAACTAGGAGACTTGTACAAAGACGAAACCAGTTTCAGGATGAGAATGATTCTGCTGACGTCAGTAATCAAGTGGACAAGAGACATGAGGAAGGAGACATTCAGAACCAAGACACAAGTCAAAATCCAGACATGGATACCGAAGATCAAGGACTTGAACTTGAAATGTCCGAGGAAGACATCAATGCTTCTTCGGAGGGTGATCAGGAGGTGGAAGTGGAGCAGGAGCGACGTTCCTCAAGAACACGTCAACCAAAATCCATCTTTACATATGATGAGTTAGGGAAACCTAGTGTCATATCTTTGAAGAAATAGGAATAGTATTTTGAACCATATCCAGTTACAGCTAAAGTTAATTGAAAATGTTTTACTTTTCATTTGGTGCAAAATATTCAGTTACAAGTAAGAGTCATTTTGCAGAAATGTATTTCTAGTGACTAAAGCTACACTTATGAGTTATTGATGCATTTACAGAAGGAATTGAGTGTTTTATAGGGTAACACAAAAGTAATCTGTAAGAGGTTATACTACATTCAAAGCATGTTTAATGTGGATACATTTAATAAGGTGGAATGGTAGATTTAGCCATATGTGACTTAATGGACTTGGGAGGCCTACCAATGTACCGATCATTTAAGTTAATACACTGAAACAGGAATATAAGTAAATGTACCTATCCTGTATACATGCATTTGTAGTCATTTGATGTGTAGTATTGGTTATTGTTTTGAAGAGCAACATGTAACTAAATGGTACCTGGATGAGTTCAATGTTAGAAGTTAGTAGTAAGGATACACTCTTTAAGTTTTAAAGTGTAAAATGTTCAGGAAACATTTTATTATTTTAGTAGGGGAGGGTGTAGAGCCCCGGAAATATGTTAAGAACGTGATATTCAATTTATAGGTATATTTATTTTATTGGGAGAGCATTTATTTTATTTAGTATTTAGTTAAAACAATTCATTTGGTTTAGGGCTAAATATGTGTTAAAATTACTTTAGTTTTTTTAATTTATTTCATAGATTTCTGTCATGATAATACCCCGTTAAGAACGACACAATGCCTGATGGGAGTTGAAAGTTCATGACCTGTGATTAATACGCAAAGAGGAAACTACACACGCTGTATGCTCGAACTGGTGATTTTGTTAAATAAAGTTGCACAAAAGAGAATATCTATTTTGATTTTTTTTAGTTCTTTTCAAGGGTGCAACATCAACAACAGATGGTGTCACCCAGGACATGTTACTGTGAAGAGTCGTCTCTGCAGTACTGACATTGAACTATTGGCAGTAAGTTTTCGTCCATATTATTTGCCAAGAGAGTTCACCAGTGTTGTTTTGGTGGCTGTTTACATTCCACCCTCAGCTGTTGCCGACACTGCATGTGATGTCATCAGTTCCGTTGTTGCTAAGATACAGACACAACACCCCAATTCTTTTGTGGCAATATCTGGTGATTTTAATCATGCCTCACTCTCTGCTACACTGCCAACTTTTCAACAGTTTGTCACCTGCTCTACCTGAGAAAACAAGACATTGGATTTGTTTTACACAAATGTCAAGGATTCATACATTTCCAAATCAAGACCTCCCCTGGGTAAATCAGATCACAACCTTGTTTTTCTCTGTTCAGCATATAAACCCCTTGTCCAGAGACTACCTGTCACAAAAAAGACTGTTAGAAAGTGGTCACATGAAGCTGAAGAAGCCTTACAGGGTTGTTTTGATGCAACCGATTGGATTTCTCTTTGTAAGCCACATGGAGAGGACATTAATGCCATGACTGAGTGTGTGACTGACTATATAAACTTCTGTGTGGACAACACCATCCCCACCAGAACAGTGAGATGCTTCCCTAATAACAAACCCTGGATCACCAGTGAGCCAAAGGAACTATTGAACAAGAAAAAAAGAGCCTTTAGGGAGCGAGACAGGGAGTTACTGAGGAGTATATAGAAGCAGCTCAAAGTCAAGATCAGAGAGAGCAAGGAGGTGTATAGAAAGAAGCTTGAGAGTAAACTGCAGAGGAACAATATCAGAGATGTGTGGTCAGGAATGAAGAAGATCACAGGCCTCAAGCAGAGGGAGGATCGGATGGATGGAAGTCTGGACAGAGCAAATGAGCTGAACACATTCTTCAACAGGTCCAGTTCAGGAACAAGCTCACCATCCTCCCCTCCTGTTCCCAGCCAAAGAGACATCCCACCCTCCTCTGACCCACAGCTTTCCTGTAACATCTCCACCTCCACCTCAGTCATGGATTCTTCTGCTTCCACTAGTTTGTCTTCAACCCAATCAGGAGATGCTGCTGTCCCCTTTGCCTCCCCCTCCCACTTTTCTGTTTCTAGAAGTCAGGTGAAGAGGCAGTTGGAGAGACTGAACCGGAACAAGGCTGCAGGTCCAGATGGTGTCAGCCCCCGAGTCCTGAAGGCCTGTGCAGAGCAGCTCTGTGGGATTCTGCAACACCTTTTCAACCTTAGCTTGACCCAAGAGAAGGTACCACTGTTGTGGAAGACATCCTGTCTGGTTCCGGTACCAAAGAAAACTCACCCTTCAGACATCAATGACTACAGACCTGTTGTCCTGACATCCCACATCATGAAGGTCCTGGAGAGACTCCTGTTGACCCACCTGTGTAAGCAAACCAGCACATATCAGGACCCCCTGCAGTTTGCTTATCGCCATGGAGTTGGAGTTGAAGATGCTATCATACACCTGCTTCAACAAACCCACTGTCATCTGGACAAAGCAGGCAGCACTGTGAGGATCATGTTCTTTGATTTCTCCAGTGCATTTAACACAATCCAGCCTGATCTGCTTCGTCTGAAACTCCAGAAGACTCAGGTGGAGGCCTCAACAATCACCTGGATTAATGACTACCTGACAAACAGACCACAGTTTGTCAGACTGAAGAATTGTGTGTCTAACCAGGTGATCAGCAGCACAGGAGCACCACAGGGGACTGTACTCTCACCATTCCTTTTCACTCTGTACACTTCAGACTTCCAGTACAAGTCAGACTCCTGTCATCTACAGAAATATTCAGATGACTCTGCAGTTGTCGGGTGTATCAGAGATGGACATGAAGCTGAGTACAGAGAGCTGGTGGACCGCTTTGTGGCATGGTGTGGGAACAATCATCTCATCTTGAATGTTAACAAAACAAAGGAGATGATTGTAGATTTCAGGAGAAACAGGGTCAGATCAAACCCTGTTTCCATCATGGGAGAAGAAGTGGAGGTGGTTGAGGAATATAAATACCTTGGTGTTCATGTGGACAACAGACTGGACTGGAGACACAACAGTGAAGCAATCTACAAGAAAGGACAGAGCAGACTGTACTTCTTGAGGAAGCCAAGGTCCTTCAAGGTTTGCAACAAGATGTTGCAGATCTTCTACAAGTCTGTTGTTGAGAGCGTCATTTCCTCTTGCGTCATCTGTTGGGGCAGCAGCATCAGAACCAGGGACCTAAAAAGACTCAACAACCTGATAAAGAAGGCTGGTTCTGTTCTGGGGACGACTGTGGAACCTCTGGAGACAATAATGCAAAGAAGGATTTTGCATAAAATCAAGAGAATTATGGACAACCCTGAACATCCTCTCCATGAGACTGTTATCGGAAAACAGAGTCTCTTCAGTCAAAGGCTTCTTCAGTTTGGATGCAAAACAGACCGCTACAGGAAATCTTTCCTGCCCACAGCCATCAGCATCTATAATAACTCCTTGATTTAATTGAGCTACATCAACATTTAATTTCCCTCTGGGATAAATAAAGTATTTTTGAATTTGAATTGAATTCACTCACCATTTACCCTCCTCTGTATTTAAACTCCTGGTTTCATTCACTCTTTGTCAGATCCTCTGTTCTCTTCAGGTTGTCCTCCCATGTTGCCATTTCTGCTTGGTTTTGTTTCCCCAGTTCATTCTTGTTCTGAGTGTTAGTTCCTGGGTTTTGTTTTTTAGTGTTCCTTTGGAAATGGTTATCCAGCTTTGCTGCACCTTTTGTTTTAAAATAAACAGTTTTGTTTTATTTTAACCTCCTGGCTTCCAATCTGTGCCCGCACATAGGTCCTCCTTCCTTGCCACCTCCCACACATGACACTGACCAGGTCTTCCTTCGATATTGATGGGAAAAATTAGATCTCCTGCAAACAAAATGGATGAGCTTGGAGCGCTCAGGGGAAAACAGAAAGTATATGTCACGGTTATTGTAGCGAGCAAAGGAGAACCCAAAAGCACGACAATGAGGCAGGTGATTAGCAAGGGAAAGTCCGTTTATTCAGTCCAAAAAACAGTCCGGGTCATAACCAAACGATCTGAGTGAGGCAAACAAATCCAACAAGGGGCAGGCAGGTATCAGGATCCAGGAAATCAGTCAGGGTCAAAACCAGGCGATCAGAGTGAGGCTAACAAATCCGACAAGGGGCAGGCAGGTATCAGGAATCCAAGAAAGGCAGAACTAGGTCAGAACAGGTAGGCAGGACTGGAAATCGCTGGAGAGCTTGGCAAAGAATAACACAAGACAATCTGGCAGGGAACAAGTGAAAGTGATGAGTATATATACACTGAGGAACTGATGAGCAAATAGACTGCAGGTGAGGAGGAGATGGGCAGGAAACCTAGGTGAGGGAAATTAGTAAATTGCATGGCAGGATCTGAAATGACAGGAGAGTTAGTGAAGTGACAAATGAAAATAAATAAACTAAGAATTAATGTAACTAGGTTACTGTATATCAAGAATACAGTATCATGTGTTTCACTGAGACATGGTTGCAACAGCATATTCTGGATGCAAATGTGTCCCTATAAGACGATGCAAGCCGACAGAGACATCAAGAGCAGTGGCAAAGCAAAGGTGGAGTTATCACAGTGCTTGTTAACAACAGATGTAATCCTGGACATGTGGATCTGTACTAGGGACATTGAACTGCTAGCTGTAAGTTTATATCAATATTATCTACCAAGAGAGTTTACCTGTGTTATTCTGGTAGGGGCTTATATAGTACCAGCAGTGACTATTGACACATTCTGTAAGGTCATCAGTTCAGTTGTTGCCAGGCAACAAACCCAACATCCCACCGCATTCATGGCAATTTCTGTGTAAACAACAAAAAGTAGGACTTAATCTATACTAATGTCAAAGATGCATAAGGCTCCTCTGCACTGCCTCCACTGGGAAAATCAGACTACATTCAACCATACAACTATTATTAAGCAGAAACCTGTCACTGCACAAACTTTTTCTCAGGAGGCTGAAGGTGAACTTATGCTTTTAATTCACAGACTGGATTGCACTCAATGTACCACATGAAGGGCAATGTCATTACTGAATGTGTGACATATTACATTATTACTGAGAGTTGTTCAAATACAGTTGAAAAAGAAACCAACAGAGAGCAAGATGAAGGTGTACAGAAAAAAGCTGGAAAGAAAGCTTCAGCAAAATAATGTGAAAGATGTGTGGTCAGGGATGAAAAAGATCACAGACTTTAAGGTGAAAGGTGAAAAAACTCTTTCTTTCTCACTGCCAACAGACTCCTTAACAGCTGACAGGAGGTTATAATGATGGACCACCTCATTAACTGTAGTTGACTGTTTACTTTTTTGGTTTGCACATTCATTGCTGACTATTGCATATACAGCTGATGCTGCACATTGATTTACACAATTATGTACACAGTTCAGTTGCAGCTCTGTTTTTATCTGCATAGTTATATTTCTGCATAGTTATATATTTTTAACATGCTGCCTAATTTTCCTTATTGTGTTTTATTACTCTTTCATTTGTTTGGTTTTCATTATGGACTGCAAAGGACGAATTTCATTGTAATGGGAAACATGTTTCATAGAACAATTATTCATAGAAGAATGTATAAGAGATTCTCTGTGGATGACTTTGTTAAAGGCATAAAAAAGGTCAATTTGGACTTCTTGAATTCAATTAAATTCAATTCATTTTTATTTATATAGCGCCAAATAAAACAAATGTCATCTCAAGGCACTTAGATAGTAAGTCCAATTCAAGCCAACTGGAATTCAATTAATTAATAATAATCATAATTCATAAAATAATCCAATTCGTTCATATAGAGCCAATTCAAAAACAATTTCCTAGCTAAGAAAACCAAAAGATTACACTGAAAACTTTTTGTTTTTCGGTCCAATCTCCCGTCCTGAGCGTGCCTGAGGCGACTGTGGAGAGAAACGACTCCCTTTTAACAGGAAGAAACCTCTGGCAGAACCAGACTCAGGAAGGGTGGCCATCCGCCTCGACCAGCTGGGGTTTGAGAAGACAGAAAGGGGGGGAGGGGGCCGCGGCGGCGGCACTGTAACACCATTCAAAGGATATCTGTTGGAACAGGGAAACACGAGTTAATGATCACAATAATGTCACATATACATAAAGAGAGTAAAGTGAGGAAAGGTGTGACAGATGAGGCCCCACAGCAGTCTAGGCCTATAGCAGCTTAACTATGGGATGTTTCAGGATTACCTGAGCCATCCCTATTCAAGGTAAACACAAGAAACTTGTGCTAACGTAAAAAATAAATAATAAAATAAAGGACCAGACTCAGTAAGTAAGTCCCTATACTCCCTATATAGATCTGCTCCTCACACCACAACAACCATCTTTTTACAGCCACAAGCTACCTCAGCCTCTCACCAACTGCACACCAGTCACAGCGGGGTGGGGATGCAAACCCTGGTTCGGGTAGGGGGAGAAATAAAAGAGGTAAGATAAGCGGGAATGGGATTCAAACCCTGGTTCGGGTAGGGGGTAATGAAAGTATAGAGGGTGCCAGAGGTGGAGGCAGAACAAGACACACTAGCAGATACACTATCAGATTCAACAGACCTAACTATAAGCTTTATAAAAAAGGAAAGTTTTAAGCCTGGTCTTAAAAGTGGAAAGGGTGTCTGCTTCCCGGACATTTACTGGCAGCTTATTCCACAAGAGAGGGGCCTGATAACTGAAGGCTCTGCCTCCCATTCTACTTTTAGAAACTCTGGGAACCTCAAGTAAACCTGCAGTTTGGGAATGAAGTGCTCTGTTAGGAAAATATCTTACAATGAGATCTTTAAGATATGATGGAGCTCGGTCATTAAGAGCTTTATATGTAAGGAGAAGAATCTTAAATTCTATTCTGAATTTAACAGGGAGCCAATGAAGAGAAGCTAAAACTGGATAAATATGATCTCTCCTGTTAGTTCTCATCAAAACTCTGGCTGCAGCATTTTGGATCAACTGAAGGCTTTTCAGAGAATATGTGGGACAGCCCAATAATAAAGAATTACAGTAGTCCAATCTTGAAGTAACAAATGCATGGACTAGTTTTTCTGCATCACTCTGAGACAAGATGTTCCTGATTTTAACAATATTACGAAGATGAAAGAAGGCAGTCCTAGAAACCTGTTTTATATGCGAGTCAAATGATAAGTTCTGGTCAAAAATAACTCCAAGGTTCCTCACTGTAGAACTAGAAGCCAAGGAAATACCATCTAGAGTAACTATATAGCTAGACAATTTCTCCCTGAAACGCTCAGGTCCAAAGATAACGACTTCAGTTTTGTCTGAATTTGGAAGCAGACAGTTCTGAGTCATCCAGGTCTTTATGTCTTTAAGACATGCTTGTAGTCTGACCAACCTATTGGGTTCATCTGGTTTTATAGATAAGTACAGCTGAGTATCATCAGCATAGCAATGGAAATTTATGCCATGCTGTCTAATAATGTTACCTAATGGAAGCATGTATAAAGTGAAAAGAATCGGTCCAAGCACAGAACCCTGAGGAACTCCATGACTTACTCTGGTGTGTGAGGAAGATTCTTCATTTACAAGAACAAACTGAAATCTATCAGATAAATATGACTTAAACCAGCCTAATGCAGTTCCTTTAATCCCAATAACATGTTCAAGTCTGTGTAATAAGATACTGTGATCAACCGTATCAAATGCAGCACTGAGATCCAACAGGACAAGCACAGACACAAGTCCGCTATCAGAGGCTAAGAGGAGATCATTGGTAACTTTCAGCAGTGCAGTTTCTGTGCTATGATGCACTCTGAATCCTGACTGAAACTCTTCAAACAGATTATTTCTGTGTAAGTGATCACAAAGCTGAGCTGCAACTATTTTTTCAAGAACTTTAGACAGAAAAGGGAGATTGGATATAGGTCTATAATGAGCCAACACTTCTGAATCAAGAGTAGGTTTTTTAAGTAAAGGTTTAATTACAGAAACCTTAAAAGTCTGAGGTACATATCCTGTCAACAAAGACAGATTGATCAAATCCAATATGGAAGTGTCAATTAATGGGAAAACCACCTTGAACAGTCTGGTTGGGATTGGGTCTAAAACACAAGTTGATGGTTTAGAAGAGACTATTGCTGTTGTTAGTTCAGAGAGATCAACTGGGCAGAAGCCGTCTAAATACAAATCAGGTTCTAAAGATACTTCTAAAGCTGCTGTACTTGATGATACATCACTGATAATAGTGGGAAGGACTCCATCAATCTTCTCTCTGATAGAAACAATTTTATTAATAAAGAAGCTCATGAAATCATCACTGCTGAGAGTTAAAGGAATAACTGGCTCAGCAGAGCTCGGACTCTTAGTCAGACTGGCTACAGTGCTGAAAAGAAACCTGGGGTTATTCTTATTCTCTTCTATCAATGATGAATAATAAGCAGTTCTAGCTTTACGAAGGGCTTTCTTATACATTGTTAAACTATCTTTCCAGACTAACTGAGACTCTTCTAAATTAGAGGAACGCCACTGTCTCTCCAGCTTTCTTGCAGTCTGCTTTAAAGCACGCTGTCACACCCAGAGAATGGAGGACGCAGATGCAGGAGGTTTAATTCCAAGACTTTTATTTGAGGGCAGCAGATCAACCAGTTCCTCGTGAGAGAAGCTAAATGGGCTATGAAATATTAATCTAAGAATATACTTTCCAAAAGTGGAGAAGTATATCTATATAAAAATAATCCAAACTCAAAATCACTCCACTAGCGGAGGAGAAAACAAAAGACCATGAAACTTTACTTTTAAACTAAATATCACTCCTACTGAGGAGGAAAACAAAAGAGCCTCTCCTAAAAATCGGAGGAAATATGCTGAGAAAGATTTACAAACACAAAGGCCACTCCACCCAGGAGGGAAAACAAAAAGGCTATAAACAAATTAACACTGTAACTCTTACAGGTTCTACATTATCAAAACTTACTCTAGGGAAAACAAAAGTCACTCTTACGAGGATAAATACCACTGGGAACTCGGAAAACGGGCTTGGGAATCGGGCTTGGCAAAACGCTAGAATGATGCACTATTCGGAGACAGAAAAAACACATTGGCACAAGAAAGGGGGAGACGCAGACTCTTAAGCACACAGGGGTAATGGGGAACAGGTGGAATCATTCATACCACAATCAGACTGGAACACGAGAGGAAGGGCAAGTGACCTGGAATGAGAGGGAAGTTAGTCTTTCAAAATAAAACAGGAAATGACGAAACAATACATGAAACGAGACAAAAACCCAACTTAACCTCACCACGGTGTGACACGCAGCTGTGAATTATACCAAGGAGCCAACCTCTTCTGGCTGATTACCTTCCTTTTCAGAGGGGCAACATTGTCCAGTGCTGTACGCATTGAAACTATAGTGCTGTCAACAAGAGAGTCAAGTGTTCCTGGAGTAAAGTTTAGGTAGTCGTCCTCTGTCATATCTGCACATGGCAGTGAAGAAAAGGATGATGGAATTAATTCTTTAAATCTGGTTACAGCATCCTCTGATAAACACCTTCTATATGTAAATGTCTTCTCAGAAACTGTATAGTCAAGTAATGTAAACTCAAAGGTTATCAGAAAATGGTCAGATAAGACAGGGTTATGAGGGAACACTGTTAACTGTTCACTCTCAATGCCATAAGTCAGAACAAGATCAAGGGTGTGATTAAGGCAGTGAGTCGGTCCGTGAACACTCTGAGAAAATCCAATAGAGTCCAGTATAGAATTAAAGCTCATATTCAGGCTGTCATTTTCAACATCTACATGAATATTAAAGTCACCCACTACAATGACTTTATCTGTACTCAGCACTAACTGGGATAAAAACTCTGAGAATTCAGACAGAAACTCAGAATAAGGGCCAGGTGGACGATACACAACAACAAACACAAGAGGTTTCTGTGATTTCCACTTTGCGTGGGAAAAACTGAGAATCAGAGATTCAAAAGAGCTCAAACTAATCTCGGGTCTGGGACTGATTAGTAACCCTGATCTGAAGATAGCTGCCACTCCTCCTCCTCTGCCTGTGGTTCGAGGAACGTGAACATTTAAACAGTCAGAGGGAGTTGCTTCATTAATGCTAACAGGATCCTCCTGCTGCAGCCAGGTTTCCGTAAGACAAAATATATCAATATGATGATCACAAATCAACTCATTCACTAACAGAGACTTCGAAAGGAGAGATCTGATATTCAGCAAACCACATTTAATAGTTTGATGTTTTTGTTCAGTTAAAGTTTTTGTTTTAACAATTTCTTTTTGCACAAGAGGATTTGCTTCTTTTGTGTTAATCGATTGGGTGGGTAGCAGCAGGTGGGAAGCTGCAGAGAAGTGTGTAAGACTACAACTCTGCATCCTGGTCTGAGGCCTGGGTTGTCATGTTTTAGGGTGGCAAATAAATTCATCCATATTTCTAGAAATGAGAGCTGCTCCTTCCAAAGTGGGATGGATGCCGTCTCTCCTCATCAGACCAGGTTTTCTCCAGAAAGATTGCCAATTATCTATGTAGCCCACGTTGTTTGCTGGACACCATCTAGACAGCCAGCGATTGTAGGACGACATGCGGCTAAACATGTCATCACTGGTCAGATTTGGCAGGGGTCCAGAGAAAACTACGGAGTCCGACATTGTTTTGGCAAAATTACACACCGATGCAAAATTTATTTTAGTGACCTCCGATTGGCGTAACCGGGTGTCATTAACGCCGACGTGAATAACTATTTTACCATATTTACGTTTATCCTTAGCCAGCAGTTTTAAATAGGATTCTATGTCGCCCGCTCTGGCCCCTGGAATGCATTTGACTATGGCCGCTGGTGTCTCTAATGCCACGTTTCTGACTATAGAGCTGCCAATTACCAGGGTTTTGTCCTCAGCGGGTGTGTCGCTGAGTGGGGAAAATCTGTTTGAAGCGTGGACAGGTCGATGGTGAACAACGGGCTTGACTTTAGAGCTATGCCTCTTCCTGACAGTCACCCAGCCACCCTGTAATCCTGGCTGCTCAGGTTCTGCTAGGGGGAGGCTAATTGAGCTAGCTACGCTAGGTGGCTCCACACTGGCTAAAGGGACCTGGCTCGCTATCGGTTGATTTTCAACAGTGCAGAGCCGAGCTTCCTATTCAGATAACCTCGCCTCCAAAACCACAAAAAGACTACATTTGTTACATGTACCATTATCGCTAAAGGAGGCAGAGGAGTAACTAAACATCTGACACACGGAGCAGGTGAAAGCAGGAGAAGGAGGAAGAGAACCGGTAGCCATGCTACGCTAGAGAACCAGACACACCGTTAAAAAGTGAGAATGAAGATCTGTAGGAGTGTGTTAGAACAGAACGGTAAGCTATAGAGTTTAACTATGCAAAATTGTGTAAGTTATAGATCGAAATAAAGTGATTATCAGTACTCCAAGCGGAGCAAGAAATTCCACAGTGCACAAGCAAGGTAACAGGAAGTGATGCAACACGTCTTACCGCAAAGCGTCAACAAGTATGTTCTTGAATGTAATGATATAGACTTCGCATTGTCAATTTTTGTAAAATTATTTTCAAATATTTGTGATAAATATGCCCCAAGGAAAAAGCACACTGTCAGGAAGATCGAAGCCCCCTGGCTAGATGATGAGCTAAAAAAGTGTATCAGAGAGAGTTTACATGAGAAGTTTGCAGAGGCATCTGGTTGCTCTGCTGCTTGGCAAAAGTATTGAGCTTGTAGGAACAAAATAACTAAAATGAATAGACAGAAGAAAAAAGATTACTATCAACGTAAATTTTAGGAATGTAAAAATGACAGTCAGAGAATTTGGAGAACACTTAATGAAGCTGTCAGTAGGAATAAAATGGGCAAAGCGCCTTCATTCATAGAGGTGGAGGGTGTTACTCTAACTGGACCAGTGGAAATTGCAAATTACTTTATTAATTTTTTCATTAATAAAGTAAATTTGATTACATATCAGATGCCATCTGTTGATGAAAAACTCTATAATTAAAAATAAGACTGTGAAGGAGAAACTGTTAAGTTTTTAATTTAAGAGGATAAGAGCAGAAGAGATGGAAAAACTTTTGCTTTCTATTAAAATTGAAAAGCCATGTGGTGTTGATAATATAGATGGTAGGTCACTGAGGCTGGCGGTTAAGTCTATTCAGAAGCCAATATGTCATATGTTTAATTTATGTTTTGAGAACGTTGTCTATCCACAGTGATGGAAGATCGCAAAGGTGTCTCAGTGGGGAGCCTTTCACAGGTCCAAAAAGCAGGCCTGTGAGTATTTCACCAGTTTTAAGCCAATTAATGGAGAAAATATTATGTAAGCAAACTCAGTGTTACTTTGAAGAAAACAACATCAATTCTGAGAGTCAACATGCATATAAGGTGGGCTATTCCACAGGCACAGCACTAAGAGCCCTCACTGACAATTGGCTTAAGTGCGTTGATAGAAAGTCAATGGTTGGTGCTGTACTTTTGGACTTTAGCGCTGCATTTGACATTATTGATCATGAATTGTTACTAAAGCAGGTGCTATAAAACTAATGAAAAGTTATTTGGTTGAAAGACAGCAATGTGTAATGTTTAATGGCAGCCTTTCAGAGATGGGAACCCCTCAATGTGGTGTCCCCCAAGGGAGCTGCCTGGGCCCCCTGCTCTATTCGATATTTGTAAATGATTTACCTTATGTACTAAAAAGCGTGTGTATGGAGATCCATGCGGATGACTCTACAATGTATGTTTCTGCAGAGAATGTAGTGGGTATCAATAATAAGTTTGATACCCCAATAAGTTTTTGCAAGATGAGTTGATGATGGTCTCTAACTGGGTTAGTGAAAACAGGTTAAAGTTGAATGTTGTTAAAACAAAGAATATCATGTTGGGTTCTAGATATATGCTAAGATCAAATCCTGAAATTAACACAGCTTGTTTTGCAGGGTGTCGCTATGGAACAGGTCAGAAAGGCCAAGTGTTGGGTGTGATGATCGATGAAACACTTTCCTCTTCCACACATATCAATAAAATGGTGTCTAAAATGAGTAGTAATATTTCAATGATAAGAAGGGGAGCTCGTCTGTTGACCGGATCAACAATAAAACTGGCACTACAATCGTTAGTTCTATTCAGTCTAGATTACTGTCCAACAATATGGTCCAGTGCTGCAAGTCAAGACTTGAATAAACTCCAGCTTGCCCAGAACAGGGCGGCACGCCTCGCTCTCCGCTGCTCTGGGAGGAGTAATATGGAGTGGATGCATGCCGCACTGTCTTGGATAAAAGTTGATCAAAGGTTGGCATGGTGACATTTTTGTTTAACATCTGGCGTGTTGGTAAATCTAACAATGTGTTACTACATCTAGAACCCACCAATACTAGACATGGCTATGTTACCAAATATGCTTCTGGTGTTCACTTTACTCTGCCTTTACCAAGAACTAATGCACTAAAGAAGACTACAATGTATAGAGCTATAACATATTGGAATAAGCTACCATTACATTTAACCATGATAAACAATAAAGTAAGCTTCAAGAAGAAACTAAGAGAAGCAGTAATTAGCAAGGAAATCAATTTTTAGCTAGTTGGCCTATTCTGAAACTCTGAGTGTGTAGAATGAAATGTTTTTGTTGTTTTGTTTTTGTTTTTGTAACAAATTGAGTTTTGAATTGCATTATATCTTAGACCTGTTTTGTTAGATTTAGTTATGTTTTTAATTGTAATGATTGTATTTTATTTAATTGGATTATGTTTGTAGTTTGAAGTGTGAATATTTGGACCGCAGGAAGAATAGCCTTCACTGTGGTGAGGACCAATGGGGATCTGTAATAATAAATAAAAATGTTTCCTGACTGTGCATATGACAATAAACTTTCAATCAATCAATCAGAGGCCTGGACAGAGACAATGAGTTGAACATGTATTTCAATAGGCTCAGCTCAGATCAACACAGAACATTCTTCTCCCCTGCCTCCAACAACATAGACCTCAGGTCATGTCACTCAGGTGTGGGCTGGAGGTTGGTGGAGCAGAGTGGGCGTTGGCCAGTCTGTGTGCAGGTTTGGTGCTCTCCTGCGGGTTGGTTGCAGAGCAGTACTGAGAGTCACCTGTGTTCCTTGGTCAGAATGACTGTACTGGAAGTTGTGAGGTGTACAGTACAGCTGAATAAAAGAACAGTTCGGCAACCGCTTGTCTCAGAGCCTCCGCAAAGTCATTACACTGGTATCAGAAGTGATTTCGGACAGTAGACGGCATTGTGTCAGACTGGTTATACATTGCTCTTGGATTAGCCTGTTAGCCGGAGCTAGTGGCGGAGCATGGATGTGAAGCGGAAAGTGCGGGTGAAAGACGAGGTGAGCAGAGACGAGGGGAAAGACGGCGCCTACAGATGATCAGCTGATGCGGTCAGTGACTTCACGAGGGCTGCACAGGAGGCAAGAGACCGTGTAAGGGAGGCCGCGGTGGAAATGGCTAACGCGGCCAGGCTGACTCCCACAACGGTGGTTCGCACCACTTCTTCCCGCACCAGCAGTGGCGGCGCCAGCAATTTTTCGTTGGGGTTGCTATGCGGTTGCTGCATGAATGTGAGGAGTTGCTAGTCAAAACTATGGTAAATGCTATGGTGTGTATACTTGGCGTTCTGTGCGCAAGTGGCAATTTTCTCAGCTACAGTTTGGTTGAATTTGCTAATTGAATGGAGAAATTCCAAGAAGTTACCTCTGTTTGAGGACTCTTCTCCCTCCCGATGTCCGCGAAGAGCGATCCCTTGGCAAGCAGTGTAACGCAAGGCCTCGACAACAGCCTTCATGTACACCCTATTCTCACGCACCCCCTGAGAATGGCCCTTGTCCAGCGCATTGCAAATCCTAGAGCCAGCGACTCTCCTTGTTTTGAATTCAGCCCATGCCGCCATTGCATATTTGTGTACCGCTGGTATGTTGTGGGTTTGTAGTGTTTTCTGTGCTTTCACCCATGTGCTAAACCCATTCCCTGTGAAAGCGTCCTGGTGGACTCCCATACCCCTCCTTCCGAAGTGCCTGCATGCATAACAATACATTGAATCTCGAATTGTCGAATACTCAACCCACGAGTATTGTTGATACCATCCTGGGCTAAAGGCGCGCATCTGTGAACTGGATTTTTTCTTGGGATATGATCCCAGCACAGGACGACGTAGGTCGTCACCCGGAGTCTGGCTTATATCCTCTGGTGGTGCACCTTCACTGGTAGCTGGCCTAGCTAGCACACCCGTTCCAGGCTGCTCCTCTGGTCTCGCACAATCCCCCTCCGAACGACGGCCAAGTCCAACAGAATTCTGGCTAACGAGCCCATCCTCAGCCTCACCATCGCGGGTCGTATTTCTGTGAGCTGGTTCCTGTATGTTTGAACTTGATTGCCTTTTACGAAACAGTATAAACTTTTCCATTTTTCTGAAGCATGCACCAACGACTGGGTGGGGGAGGGTCCCAGGCTGTGTCGTGTTGAACGAGAGCCCACGGCCCTGAGTTGAAGTTTTTTATGCGCTCCCTCCGTTCCACCGATTCATTCCACTTAGTCCGATTCATATGACACAAATGGTAGGGATGGTGCCGGATACCGGTATGATTCGGCCAGAGGTTTATTTGGACGTGGTCAATGCCGTTTTACTAAAATGTCAAGCAAAGCGTGGATTATTGTTTTAAATAGGTCGTTTTGACAAAAAGTCTGGGGTTGCTTTAGGGTTGCTGAGTAATTTCTTGGGGTTGCTATAGCAACTGCAAGCAACCCTGTAGCGCCGCCTCTGCGCACCAGAGACGGTCTGCAGGCAACTGATGTAAGCGGACGCGACTGTGCTCAGACTCCGTTGGTTGTCTCGTCGGTGAAGACACCCAGGTACGCTGGTAGGTCAGACTGGGAAGCTTTCCTGGCCCAGTTCAAACCGTTGGCCCAGGCTGAGGGGTGGTCTGTAGAAAAGAAAGCCCTGCAGCTGGCTCTGAGCCTCACCGGTGATGCGTTGTCCTGTCTTCTGCTGCTGAGCCCTAATGACAGACGTGATTATGGGGCTTTGGTGGGGGCTCTACAGAGACGTTTTGGACAGTGTTTACAACCAGAGCTCCTGCGTAATGAACTGAGTAACGGCGTCAGAAAACCTGGGGAGCCACTATGGGTTTTAGCCAACGACGTGGAGAGCCTGACGCGGCGGGCATATGCCCCCGAGTGTACAAGGCGTGCTTGCACGTGATCAGTTCATCAGAGCCCTCGCTCCCGCAGAGCTGCCTGTTCAGGTGCAACTGCTAGACCCGCAGACCCTTTAGTCGGCCTTGGAGATGGCGGTGGAGAGAGAGAATGTGTGGGGTATGGCTGGCAATGGTGGGGCCTGTCAAGATAAGAGCCCATCTGCTGTGAGGGCTGCAGTAGGGAGCCACCTGGTGGAGGAGAAGCCGGCCTGGGTGAGTGAAGTGACTGAACTTTTGACAGCTGTGTCATTACAGACAACACGCAGACTTCGCCCAGGACCCAGGGTCTGCTGGGGGTGTGGCCAGCCGGGACATTTGGTCAGAAAGTGCCCCAGCTCAGGCAGATTGCCGGGAAACGGCTCAGGGCCCGCATAGCCGGGGATATGCGGACCTGGATTTCAGCCCCATCTGTACCACTGAAGCTACCCCTCTCGCCACCACCTGGAAGTGCCCTTCATCACAGCCGGGGAAGCATGGCACAGTTTTCCCCAGAAGCATACGACAACTCAGATGTGGGGATGACGTGGGGTGGGACGTGCCAGTACTGGACAGTGTTGTATAAAGTACTGAAATCTCACTGAAATCTCACACTCAAGTAAAAGTATAGGTACCCCTCCAAAATATGACTTTGGTAAAAGTCCAAGTCACTGACTGAAATGTTACTTGAGTTAAAGTCTTAAAGTATCCGAAACGTCTTGTACTTAAGTATGAGAATTACTGTAAAAATAGATGTACTTAAGTAATGTAATGAAAAGTATAAGTAAAAAGTAAACAAGGCAAATGCAGTTTGAATGACATTTTTTATATTTTGGTAAACTTTGAAAGTCAAATACACTTAAAATCTACACACAACCAAGTGCAGGCAAAATTTAGACCAGGTTTAGACAGAAAATACAAACTTTGTGAACCTTTAAGTTTTTCTTCTTCAAGTAAGGTCAGTGCTGAAAATGAGGCGTACATTACACCATTAAGAAAAAAATTAAACAAAAGAGGCTGCTACTGTTATTGCCATCATTATAAACAAAATTTAAAGAAAAAAATAGGAGAAAACTGAAGCTTATCTGGCATCTGAAGAGGGAGTCCAGTTTGAAACCCCTTTTGTAAACCTTTCTAAAAAATAAATAAAATAACTCAGTACAGAAAATGCGGCCAACATCACCAACAAAAAAAGCTGTTACGATTACTGTACTTCATAAGCTATAGGAGGTGCACACACAACCGGTCATTATATAAAAGAAAAAAAGAATTGGGAGGGAACTGCAGCTTATCAGGCATCTGAAGAGGAAGACCTTTTTTGTAAAACTACCTTAAAACCTAAAAAAGGGGAGTTTCTGTGAGATAGAATTGCCACGTCTTTGGGCAGGCACAACATGCATGGGGTCAAAACACTGTTGCGTTTTTTTTCTCTCTCCCTCTCTTTTTCTTTTGTAACGAGTAACTAAACCGAACAATGAAAACGTATTGGAGTAAAAGTATGCAATTAAGTTCGGAAATATAGTGAAGTAAAAGTGAAAGTTGTCAAAAAATTTTAAACTCGAGGAAAGTACAAAGTATTCCAAAATATACTTAAGTACAGTAGTGAAGTATTTTTACTTCGTTACTATACAACACTGGTACTGGAGACTCCTTTTATGTTCCTGTTACAGTTGAAGGGGTGCCCTGTGCAGCACTAGTGGATACGGGGTCGACAGTGACTGTGGTGAGACCTGATGTGGTTCCAGAGGGGACCTGGCTCGAGCCCACTTTGGTACATCTGCGCACGGTCACAGGTGAGCTGGCTCCTATGGCTGGCAGGGCCGTGATGTCTATGACTGTGGGGGGGAAATCGCTACGTCACACAGCATGGATAGCTGCTGTACAGGACCCGTGTATTCTAGGTCTAGATTTTCTACGGGCTACAGGCTGTCAGTTAAACTTTTTAAGAGGGACTGCGAGTTTTTATGAGGGGCCAGTTGTCACTTTGTTCCCCAAGCTTAGTCAGGATGGGCACCCAGGCAGGCTAGCAACCATGGCAGCAGAGACTGTTGTTGTCAACCCTCTCCCCGTGCTTTCCTCTGTTGTGTCCCCTTTTCAGAGTGGCAGTGGTCACGCTACCCCAGACAGGGATCTTTCCACACCGCCCTCAGGTAGACTCAGGTAGGAAAAGAGGGAGTGGTGGCTGCAGTGAGAGAGATATGGAAGAAAAACTGTAGTTGCCTTGATCCACAGCAGCAGGAACAGTTATGGCAGCTGCTGCTGGAGTTTCGAGACTGTTTTGCCATGAGTGATGGGGAGGTGGGGAGGTCTAGTCATTGTAGCGTTGACACGTTATTAATTAATATTTACCTCGAAAATAGCAGGGACACCACCTCTTTTATTTTAATTTGTTACGTTACAGTCCAAAGAGGAAGACTGTTTAAAATCTTGCAATCCTAGTATGTTATATTAAGAATCAGTCTCATTCTGAGTCGTGCGTCCTATTTGGAGTGGTAATCGGCTTTAGTAACTGTCTGTGACGCTCTTAAATGGGTTAATATAAACATTTATTCAACATTATACAGGTATATAGGTGTATAAACAATTGATAAGAGACAGAATATGGGTACTTTGCAATAGTTGTAGGGAAACACGGTTGAAAGGGAGAGATGACTTAGCTAAACGGGAGGACTAGTGACCTGGGGTTAAAACATTAATACTGAGTCTGGTTCTTCACACGGAACTGCTATGGCTAATCACTTCGGCCGGTTATTTCCTACGGATCTCTGCACAACCATCACCTCCAGAGGAAGGATTCAGCACTCCGAGTTCAGCAGAGTTCCACTGCTCCAAAGATATCAGACTTTATGCACCTTACTTTTGCCGTAGAGTATCGTGGTTATTTACAAGGTGAGCGTCAGTCCTTGGAGACCACGTTTCCTTGGTTACCAGCGGCTGGGCGTCGTTTAGTCGGCTGTTCTTCTTGGGCCGGGCGGTGTGATTTAGCAAACACTCGCGTGTATCGGACCAGACTTTTATAAAAAAAGGGAAGTCTAAAAAAATGGGAATTAATAGTTACGGAGTAAAATAGAGAGAGGACAGAAGAGTTGCGGGGAAAGGCAAGATTACAAGAGGTCAAAAATTGTAAGCATAAGCTTAGGGGACAAAGGGAGTGGTCAAGGCTTGGAGGACCACAGGGAGGTCCCAGAGTTGCGGATTTTGAGAGTAAACAGTAAGAGCGAGCTAAGAGGGGGGAGATGGTAGATATGAGAGAGTGAATCTCTGGTGCGCTCGGGTTTTAAACTCGAGGTCACATGTCAGCTTTCGTCCAATCAGCGTTTCACTGTCCCCCAACCCAAAAGCTAAAAAGGGGGATGGAACTGAGAACAAAAGGGAAAATTCTCTCTTTCAAATGCATTTACCTACGTTACACTGATTTATACAATATAATGTTCTTAACAGACAATATTGTCACATAAAAGCAGGCATAAACACAAATATGAGCATGAAACACTTATTAGCATACAATACTTCATATTATCATGACAAAAATGGTAATGACAACTTTGCTTGCTGTTAACTAGAATGATCTGCGGCTGTTTGGGTAATACCTGTGGAATTAAACACTATTAGGTTATGCATTGCACATAATGAGAACATTAAACATCCGTAGTTGAAATTGTCCATGGTTGTTTAGGCTGACATAGTGAAAAGTGTCCGTTATCCATGTCCTTTGGGGGGCACTGTGGCTCCACGAGAGGGATTCCTTTTAAATCCAATTTTCATAACTTGATAATTAATGAAGGTACAAGAATGGCGAATGTTTCAAAATGATCTGTAGATTTATGCAGTTCTGATTTTAACAGTTTTATTCCAGGAGAAAGTGAGGATTATGGTGAAAGTTCTACTTTCTAGAAAATAGAGAGTTGAACATTCCTTTGTAACAGGCCAGGAAAGAAGAGCAAGCCTGGTTTGTTTCTCTGTCAGAGGGTGTCAGTTTGCATAATTTATTATGCGTGGCTGGCGTGGAGGAGAGAATCTCACAAAGAGACTCCAGTTGGTCGGAATTCACATCTGGGTCCTTATCTTCTTTAGGTAATCCGTTGAAAGGGTCATAAACAGTGAAATGTTTTCGATGTCAAGACATTTGAAAAAGGGGGGAAGGTTAATGTAAACATCTCCGTTCTCTGTCTTTCCTGAGAGCACGCTACATATCCCCCACTTGATTCGGAGGTGTCCTGGGGAGATCTCGGAATCACGGAGGAGTAATCCCAGTGGTCTCAGGTCCAAGAGGCTGAGGTGTTCTCTGAGGTGGTTGTGTTGGCTTTTTCTATCTTGTAGTACTATTTTACTGTAAGACTTATGGAATTAGAAAAACATATAAAAAGATATAACGAATTTAACTACGCTTTCTTAAGGGACTATAGTCGTAGCCTGAAACTAATGTCTAACCTATCTTCTAGCTAATTCTTTATAAAAGGGTAAATGGACTAAGTAACAAAGAAAAATCAAAAAGGGGCAGAGGTGACAGAAAAGTTGGCTTAGAGTTATACTTCATTCGCTAGTTCGTGGACTGCGGGGGAATATATGACTCGGGGTTCTTCCGATTCTGTCTCCTCATCAAAAGTCACTAGATCGGTGGTGTTTTTGTCCTGATCTGGCTTCTTACGTTTGTTACGTCTCGTGGTCCATTTGAGTAGGTTAATTTGGCCCTGGAGGGCGTTAGCGCGTCGAGAATATAGGTAAGCGATTCCGAAGGTGAGGAGGTAGCCTAGGGCAACCATAGTCGCGGTTACTGTGTCGGGGCCTGACCACGAGTAGGATATAGTTGGTCGGGGAGGTTTGTTGCTGGAGGTTATTTCTTTCAGCACGTTCTCTATGGGACTGACGTCAATGGTTTTAAAACCTTCAAATTGGAGTTGAGTGACCGTGTCTGCCTCAAGCTCCAGGGATTGCTTTGAGTGGAAATCGGAGATTTCTATTTCCCCGTCGTATTGGTCAGGATTAAGGTGGTAAAGGGCCAGGTCTCCTATGTGAAGGATTGCGCCTTCAGGAACTGTGACCCACAATGTGCGGTTTGGTAGTTCCATTTTGGTAGACGTGTCGTGTTGATCGTAACTAATAGTGGCGGTCTTCGCTGGAGTGTTAACCAACCAGCGACTTCCCACAGTTTCTGCTTGGGTGTTAGTTACTTGGTATTTTGGTGTGAGAGTTGTTTGGCACTGGGAGTCTTCGGTGAGAAGTTTAAGTCCACAGAGGCCCCCAGTGTCGTCTCTAACGAATGGTTTGCTGGGGCAGAGATAATGAATGTCTCTGGTAAGGGTGCACATTTTTAAATTGGGCGCGAGGTAGAGATCTGGAGAACTATCGTGGTACGCTACCACTGTTGGTGTGTGCACTTTAACGTGGGTTTCACCTTTCCAGATTCCTACGTTGATGACGTCTTTTAGTCGGTAGATGTTGTCGAGGGTAACTATGGGAAGATTAATGAGGAAGGCTATTTCGCGGCCTTCGGGATTTACGTGAATGGGGACTGCGCTGCCTAGTGTATAAGCTAGATGTGCTTGCAAGGGGTTAACAATTTCTCTAGTGGCCGTGGACAGAATGTCCTGTACTACGGCTAGCGACACTAGGTACGGAGGGATTTTTCCCATAGCTAGAGTATCAACGGAGGAGCTAACATCTCTTATCAGATCAGACATGAGCATAGTTACCAGCTGTGTGTGAGCATAATCAACCTTTAAAACTCCCAGCAGTGTGTCTTCTGCTGCGACTGTCTTCATCAGGGTTTCACTATGGGAGTTCAAAACCAAGACCGTGCCTTCCACAGTTTTGGTCACCGTGCTGAGCTGTCCTCTCTGCAAGTCTAGTTGCTGTTGGATGCCCGGGATTTCACCCTGCAACTCACCCATATGACGCTTTATCGCGGCAATGTTTACGGCATTCACGGCTGACGCCCCCAAACTGAATAGGGAGCCGACGGCGGATGCGGCTGCCAGTAGTCCCCCAATGAAGCGTTTCTCCCTTCTGTTCGCCCCACTCAGTTCTGATTGAGTGATGGTGAACTTCTGGAGTTGTTGCAACATATGGGTGATGTCTACCTCCGCATGAGTGATGACTTCTCTCTTCCACCGAGCGCCGGCCCACGAAGTCAGTTTGGCGGAGCTAGGCACGTTCCTCGTGCACAGCACACTAGGACTGAACCGGACATACACCTTCTGGGTGTGTAGCCGGCAGTTGGTGATCAGGAGTCCGGGTTGTTCCATTAGAACAATTCCGGAGTCTGGTCCGGGTTCAACGATCTCAGTCCAAGTGGGAATAGTTGCCAGTCCCATCGTCGCAAGTATGAGCCAGAGTGTCATCATCCTGGTGAAAGACAGTGATGGATATTAGGGCTTATTTCAAATTGATACACTTTTGGTTGGACGGAGGTTAGAGTTGGCTAGTTCACCCCCACTTGCAGTTAGTGTGTTAGTAGCTTTTATTAGACAGGCAGTCGGATCGGGAAGACGGACTTTAGTTTGAACTATTCTGGTTTTGCCTATTTTGATTTTAGTTCCTTGCTAATAATATTGTTTAGGAGGGAGCTCTGTGTTCTTTTCTTTTATCGTTTTGTTAAGGCTTTTGCTCCCCCCCTTGTGGATCTCGGTTTTATGGGTTTGCTGAGACCTGATTGTCCTCAGCGGGTCCCCTAAAGCTTTTATGTGGTCTAATTTGGTTTCTGTGGACCCATTTGGACTTGGCTTCTTTCTGTCCTTGGCTGATTTTTATCTGATACACCACTGGTGACAGTTTTTCGGTGATCAGGTGGGGTCCTGTCCATCGAGGAAGGAACTTTTTGGCCAGCTTTCCAACCTTGTGACTCGTCTGTTCACCGGTTTTGGTGAAGTTGTAGTACCAGACCTTGTCCCCCACTTGGAGTTCCTCCTGTGAGGCTTTTTGGTCATAATAGCTCTTTCTTCCCTCGACCGATTTTTCCAGGTGTTTCTGAGCGAATGCAAAGGTTACCTGTAGGTGTCTGCTGAGGTCCTTCATGTACTGGTGAGTGGTGTACGCTGTTGCTACACTGGCTTCACCTGGTTGGTAGAGCAGATGCAGTGGCATTGTCATCTGTCTGCCTGTCATCATTTCAAACGGGGAGATTCCCGTTGCTTCGTGTGGTGTTGCTCTGATGGCCATTAAGACCAACGGCAATTTTACATCCCAATCTCGTTGGTTGGATGCAACGTACTTCTTGAGTATGTTCACCACAGTTCGGTTGGCTCGCTCTACTTGACCTGAGGCTCGCGGGTGATGACTGATGTGAAAGTTTGCTTTCACACCCAGAGCTTGCCACAACTGTTGCATGACTTCTGCCGTGAAGTGTGTTCCTCTGTCTGAGTTGACACGACTCGGAAGGCCGAATCTTGAGAACACATGGTTCATGAGCAGGTAGGCGGTAGTTTCAGCTGTATCGTTTGCAGCTGGTAGGCATTCTACCCATTTGGTGAATGCGCATGTAACCGTGAGGAAGTATTTGTTGCCTCTGGTTGATTTGGTGAGAGGTCCCACCCAGTCAATTTGGAGGTCTGACCATGGGAATGAGATGCCTCTCCTCTGCAACGGAGCCCGGTGTATCGGGTTTGTCGGCTGAAACTGGCAACACACAAGGCATCCTTTGATGTAGTCGGCTACATCTTTTCTCATTTTTGGCCAGTATGCCACTTGTTTTAACGCGCTGTATGTTGCTTTGACACCTTTGTGTCCAGCCGCGGGAAGGTCGTGTGCGTGCACGAGCATCACCCCCCTTTGGTTTCGAGGGACCACGAACGCAGGTGAAGAGAGTGCGTCGGAAACATGAACTAAGACACCTTTGACCAACCGCAGGGCTGATCGAGTGGCAAAGAGTTTCCTTAAATCAGGGATGTTATTGAGGTCAGACTCAGAGGGTGTGTTTGAGCCGTCAGACACGAACAACACCATTTTATTGATGGCAGGGTCGAGCGATTGAAGGGTGACCAGGTCAGTGTCGGTGAACGCTGGTTCCACTGACACTGATCCATCGTTAGATGTCTGGGCGGGAGGGTTCGTTTTGGAACGCGTCACCACACAGACCTGTGGTTCGGAGGAGTCCGCGGTGGCTGCGGTTAGCCACGAGGGATCCAGTGACCAGGGGATGCCATGCATCGCTCCCTGTTTTGCCAAGGAATCAGTTAGATCGTTCAGTTCTTTGTCTTGCCCCGGTACACGTGAGTGGCCTCTGACCTTTTTCCAGTAGATCTGCATGTTGTTGGACTCAATGGCGTGGTTACATGCCAGGAACAATTCTTTATTTTTCACAGGTTTTCTGCTGGAAGTCAGGAAACCATTGCGTTTCCACGTGGCAAGGTGGCAAGAGAAACTGAGACGAGCGTAGTTTGAATCAGTACAAATCAATAAGTCTTTCACACCTTTTTCTGCAGCGAGTTGTACCGTGATCAGGACACCTGCCACTTCTGCGTATTGGGACGACTGTGAACCAAGCTGGAAGCTTTGAGGTTCATAGGGGTTGTTCTGGAGCCAAACGACGCCTGCACCTGCTCGTGTAACCGTGTCATGATGAAAAGAGCACCCATCTACATACGCAGTAGTCATGTTTTTACATACGTTTTCATCGTAGTAGTGGTGGTGGGGGTTGGTTACAGGTGAGGGTTTATCTGTAATTGCGCAGAGTGGAGGTGTATCTGCAGTGCAGTTCTGACATGCAGCAAGATCGGTGCCGAGAGGGCTCTTTTTGTTCTGCGCGTAGCGGACTTCTAAGTCGAAACTTTGCAGAGCCATTAGCCATGAGGCCACACGGGCATTTGTTACAACTCCATCCCTTATACGTTGGCTGTTAAGGAACGTGGTAGGTTGGTGTTGTGTTTCTACAATGACCTTTTGGCCTCCAAGGTAGTTGGAGAAATGTTTAACTGCCCAAACTGTGGCAAGCAGAGCTTTTTCACAGTCAGAATATTTCAGCTCGGGTATAGCTAGCGTTTTACTGGCGTACGCCACTACTCTCTTATCCTGGTCGTATTTCTGATACAGACCAGCGCTTAAACAGTGAGTTGAGAAGCCCACTTCGAGGTGGAATGGTTTGTCGCAGTTAGGGTAGTTTAAACATGGTGCTGTGCACAGTTTTTCTTTTAAGGTGGACATGGCCTTTTGTTGTGGCTCAGCCCAGATAAAAGGTGTGTCCTTTTTAAGTAGTTCAGTTAGAGGTTTTGCTATGTCGGCATAGCTCTCAATGAACTGTCGAGAGTAGTTGCAGACTCCTAAGAAGCTGCGGAGCTCAGAGACGTTTGAGGGAACTTTGATGTTACTGATGCCCTGGATGCGGTTAACTTGTGGCTCGACACCACTTGGTCCTACTAGGAGACCGACGTAGTCTACTTTGGTTTTGCACCACTGACATTTTGAGAGTGATATTTTTGCACCCGCAGTGGTGAGTTGACCCAGGACATGGTCGATTTCCTGAATGTGTGCATCCAGGTTGGGGCTACGGAGAAGGATGTCATCGACGTAGATGAGGTTACCTCGTTCGCCGGCATCAGGACATGCTTTGTTCAGAAATATGTTGAATTCAGCAGGTGAGTTGGCGTAGCCAAAAGGACACCTGGTGAATGTATATTGACGGTTAGCGAACGTGAATGCCAACTTGTGTTGGTCCTCAGCGTGTACTGGAATGGTCCAGAAACCCGACGCCACGTCTAGAGTGGAGAAGTATTTGGCATTTTTAACGCGAGGAAGTTCTTGTTCAAGCTGAGTCATTGGCCACCTCGAGAGAGGGACCTGTTGGTTGAGTTTTCGATAGTCGATCGTGAGTCTCCATTTTCCATTGGGTTTCACGACCGGCCAGAGCGGTGCCGAGTAAGTGCTGTTACAAGGCCGAATGATCCCATTTTTCAACAGGTCGTCTATTATTTCTTGTATAGGCTCCTGTGATGCTAGAGGAATCTTATACTGACGCACAAAAGTTGGCGGTGCGTCTGGTGGAGTAGGAATGCGCATTGAGTGGATTGTGGTTAACCCACAATCCGAAGAATCAAGTGAGAAAAATTCCTGATATTTGAGAAGGGTTTGGCGTAGCTTGTCGCGTTCCTCGTCATTAACGAGAGCGTTAGCTTGCGTTACCACTTCTTCGATTCGATCAGCAACATTAGGGGATGGCCCTGTTGTTACTTTTTCCTGTGCGTCGGGAGAGTCTGGGGTTGATGTAACCGCTAAGACGTCAACCGTGTGAAGTGTCATTTGTTCATCATGACTAAGATCAATGCGACTGACTGAGTTCTGGTCGAGAGTCACGACCGAAAAGAGTGCGATCGCCCTTGAAGGCTTTGTGTAGACAACGTGGGTTGTCTGATGTTTTGGGAAGAGTGGAGTTGGGATTTGTCCCAGTATTGGGATGCCCAGCTCAAAGTCATGGAAGTCAGTACTGATAAGCCAGCCCAGTGGCGTGCCTTTTGGGATCAGTATGGCTTCCTCGCCGATGTTGTTGATCAGCAAGAATGTGGTCCTAGAATTTAGGCCCAAAAGAGGAGTTGCTTCCAGGGACAGTCCAAGTTCGAAGAACAATGGCGAAGGTTGAAACAGAGCTTGTGAGTGGTTAAGACTCTGGCCTGGTTGCATGCATATCTGGAGAGGGGCATTCGCCGTGCGTGCTGGTATTGTGGCATGTTGGAAGTTAGCTACTTGACATACCTCTGGAATTGTCTGTCCTGACTTCAGGTTGTCTGCGTCAGGCAGATAAGAAGAATCACGCACGGGTGTTAGTGACCACAGAATGTTATTTACTGTGTCAATTTGGACTCCTAGTCTCACCAGTATATCGCCTCCTACGTACACTGAGTGTGGAAGGTCGGGAATAACCAGAAAAGTGTGAACCAGCATTCTGTTATTCCACTTTACTGTGAGAGCACAAACACCCATGGCAGTGAGTGTTGTGGTTGGTGTAGGATCTGATGGGAAACGGAATGTCTTTTTCACCATCCGGAGATTGGCGTTTTCTCGTGCCAATGACTCATACAGATCCTTACTGATTGCGGATTTATCAGCCCATAAAGCTATAATCACATCATCTATCTGCGACTTTTGCAGTTCAAGACCTCCGAGCACCTGTGGACAGTACTCGTCCTGCGTGGCTGACGGTTGTAATGCACACAGGAAAGTGTCTCGCTGTGTCGCGAGCTGCGTCACCAGGTTGTCAGGGTCGGCCTGAGCGGCTGGACTGCTGTGGACAACCTCATCGTGTGTTACGGTTTCGGACGGCTCGAGTGAAGTTATCTGTTGGACAGAGTTATGCTTTTCACTTTCAATGACATAGCAGCTAAAATCTTCATTGTACGGAAAAGTAATCGTCAGAGGTTCTCGCACTTGTGCCCACACTTTCAATCGTTTGAAATCGAGTAAAGGCTCGAAACGGTTCAGAAGATCTTTTCCGACAAGCAAAGGAATGGACTCAAGCGATGACACATACACGGGATGAATCAGAGTCATTGGTCCGATTGACAGTTGTATCAGAGATACTGCTGACAGCGTAGTGTTATTAGAGGCGTACGGGCGCACCTCCAGAGAGCAAGGTTGGAGTTTTAACTCTTTATTGCCGTGGTTTGCTGCCTTACGAAGTCTGTTAAAAAGAGATAGAGACATTAAAGTTATATCCGCGGCAGTGTCGAGGAGAGCTTCATGTCTCAGCACATCTTCCAAGGTTAGTGAGATGTAAAACTTGCGTGCGACTCCCTTTTCAGAGAGGTTGCAAAGAAATTGGTGTACAGGTGGTTCAACTTGTATCAGAGAGGCATCCTGGTCAGAGGAGATCTCTTTTTGATCCAGCTGTACAACCAAGACTGCGCTAGGTGGGAGAGGATCTTTTGCCTCTTCTTCTGTGCTGTTCACAGAAGTTTGTGACTCTGTTTGAGCCTGTTGTGGGTCCAGCTCAGATTCTGGAGTTGGCTCGGCTACTCGTTCTGGCTGTGAAAGGGAATCAGCTGGCAGGGCCAGGTTCTGTGTCACAGTGGTTATAGACAGAAGATCAGACTTTTTGTTAACTTTCTTTTCTTTCATTTCTTGCAACAAACGTTTAATATTGTCTATCTCATCCTGGCTGAGACCAAAGGCTTCTTTTTCCTTTTCAGATCTCATGCCTGGAGAGTCTTTGTTGCTCCTTTTGTGTGAATCATTCGATTCCTGTTGGGATAATTTGGACCATTCCGTGCGTGGATGTGTGTCCCGAGGCCTATTTTTATAGTCACCCTGATTCTCCCGAGCTGGGTATTTGGGAAACCGGTTTGGGAAGAACTTTCCTCTGTGAGGGTTAAAAGGAGGTTCGTTGTGTTCTGCACGTGAGTAAGATCGCTCTTTACTGGGCCAGTGAGGTTTCGAGTAACCGTCTCTCGGATGAGACGGTTGAGTCTGTGATGTCTTGTGACTCTCACTAGACCGTTGTGGTCGGGTGTCGTGACCAGGTGCCTTACCCCTTTGGGCTCCTTCGAGCTCCATAGGTGGGTGTTCGGCGTTCAGCGTCAGAACAGTGTTATGCTCTGGCTGTTTAGCTTGTCTGTGTTTCTGGAAACCTAAAGTGGCCCACTCACGGAGCTGCACAATTGTGGCTGTTCGCGGATTAGCCATGACCCCCAAGTGGTGACTAGTAACGGGATGGAGATTTTGGATGAAGAGCGTTTTGAAATTTATATCTTCCTCCATTCCCTTGTCGTTGCGTGAGCCAAAATAAGCCTTGAGGAGACGGTAATAGTACTGCTGAGGCAGCTCACTACGTCCCTGTTTAACCATCATGGCGGTACTTAGACCAGACTGAGACAGCTCATCTGAAAATTCCCTCTCCATCGTTTGACAGAGAAGTGCATAATCATTTTGGATGTAATCAAGCTGACGTTCGATGAATCTACTTACTTCACGGCTGGACGTGATTTTAATCAAGTAGATTTTGTCCGTAATGGATGCGTTTGGAAATCGACGCAAATAGAAGTCAATATCATTTAAGTAAGCTCGGGTGTCGTGCGGCCCCCCCGGAGTGGGTTCGAACCTTGGCACGTTGCGAGCGATTTTGTCTAATTCTCGGTCAGAAGGTCCCAACGGTGTGTGGTTTTCCAGAGCAAGGACCGACTGATCCAGTCTGGTTGGTTCTGGGGACTCACCGTGGGCTCTGAAAGGATTTGGGGTAGCTGGCCCTGTTGGGGGAAAGAACGACTCCCCCTGGGCTCCCTTATAGCTAAAACGGCCTTCCTTTTCTGGTTGAGAGGTATCATGCATTTTCAGTTTGCGTTCAGCCTCCAAGGACTGACGTAAATCTCTTTTTGCATTTATCAACTCTCCTGTTAGGCGTTCGTTTTGCTGATACGCTTCATTGATTTTGTCTTTAGCTTCGCCGAGGTGTTCCTGCAAAAGCTGTATCTGTTTTTGTTTAGCACTGAGATGCGTCTCATAGGATGCGACTTCAGTGTTCAAATCCTGCACTGTCTGCAGGGCATCGTGGAGAGGTTGTTGCGAGTCCTTATGGGCTTTATCAACCTCTTCCAGTTTAGCTTGGTTAGCCAGCAACTCTTGTTGGCACTGCTGGAGCGATTCCCCAAGCTCCCCGTTTATCCCTTTTAGTTGATTCATATCTCTGTCTGATTGTTCAACCTGGGTTGTTAATTTCTTTATTTGGTCAGCAGCTTGGCTTGCTGTCCTTTCAGAGACGTCTAATTTATGTTGGAGGAATTTCTTTTCCTCCTGTAATTGCGTTATCGTTTGCGACCGAGTTTTGAGTTTTTCAGCGGCTTGCTCCACCACCTTATGTGCATGTTTGAATCGCGCGGAGAAGACGACAGCTAAGCTCCCCAATAACTTTGTTAAAGTTTTGTCTTTGGGCGTCTTCGCTTCCACTCCTGCAATAAGTTCTGACACTATTGCCCCGAGCTCGTTGGGGTCAGTGCCTGTTATTTTGTTGACATAACCTGGAATTAGCTCTTCAGTCAAATCCATCAGGGTGTTTTCCATTGCTTCGAATGGATCGTCCTGACTGGACGTGTCAGAAGTCATGTTGATTTGTTGAGAAAAGTTTTGTTAATCTATTTGTTTAGGCGTAACCGTGGTAAGCAGTTAGGCAAGTTATAGACTAAGTTTAGCGTGTCTGGAAGAAGGGAAGGAAAGTAAGAGAAAGAAAAAGAAAAAAAATTAAAAAAAAAAAAAAAATTCTTTCAATTTAAAATTAATAAAATAAAAAAAAAAAATAATTAAAAATTAAAATTAAGATTAATGATCAAAAAAAAAATTAAAAGTTTATCGCTTAAAATTATTTAATTCCAAATTGCTTTTGAAATTAAACTTAAAACAAAATTAAATAACAACAAGATGGAAATAATCAAACAAAAGAAAATTCAGAAAGAAGTATTCCTTAATAAAATTTATCTTACTTGATTAAGCCAAATTATTGATAAGTTCTTTCCTTCTTCCAAGTGTCGTTCCTTTTCTAATGATGTTAATTTTGGGGTTGCTGATTGGGGTGTCGCAATTTAGGAGTTGTGGATATAATCCACCGTTTTAGGTTGACTCTCTTTTAACCTTAAAAATCAGTTACTGTTGAGTTTTCTGATTTTAAATTTCCTATTTATTTAAGAATCGTTTTTCTCTTAAACCCTTAAACAAGTTATGCAAACAGTCATTGTTAGTACAGGAATTAGTTGTGAACCACGTGATTGCTTTTCAATTCAATCACTTCACCACAAGTTACAATGGCGCTGGTCAGATTTGTTAGTCAAACACCATTTCCCAGAATTCCTTCACTTTGTTGTAATTAACCAAGCTACCAGCAGATGACGCTAAGGCTCGTTCTTGTGTTATGTGCAGCGGACTTCCAGGGGAAGAGTGAGAAAGTGCTGACGTCAGATGTTGACAACTTTGGCACCTCCCACTCAGGAAGACTCGTTAGCGTGTGGCTTTCTTTGTCACAGCAATTTAGCTTTAGTAGAATCAAAACCAAGCTTTTAAACATCAACATTCATGTCACAAGCAAAAAGAAACACGGCGGTTTCTAACACAGCTTTGCAGAAAAGACAGCAGCAGTTTGCGAGACGTGGCAGTCTCCAACTTTCCACCTTAAACTTTTAAGGGGCTTCTAAGCACGTCAGCGCTTCTACTGACGTGCTGACTCAAATGGGCTTGTGCTTCTACGAACACCAAGTTAAAACAGACTTCAACTCTTCAAAATTGACTATAACTACCCTCTCTTCGGGAAGTGATAATACACACGCCGTATAGACGTTACTTTCACCGGCCACGGGAGGTTTCGCCGTAGGCCTGTCAAATCTCCTGACTGTTTGTAAACAAACCAGCCGCAAAAACTTAGGTAGCTACTTCTAGCTTCTGCACGGAGTCCTGAGTTCAGTAGACAACACCGGAGTTTCGCGGACAGTTGTCTCTGTTTCTCAGAGCGGTTAGATCAAATGATGGATACTCGCACCATTAATCCCCACTTGGCCATATATTATTGAGCGTTTTAACACGCTCTTGCATGCAAAATTACTTCAGGAGGAAGCACCCCAGGCAGCTGGTGTGTTCCGTTTCTGTGTTTTTGTAATTCTTTCTTACTACAAAAACCATTCAAACAACAAGTTTATGCGTCCATAAAGTTCGTTATTTGGCTCTATATCTTTGCTTTCGTTAACTCTTAACTGCAGGAAACAAACAGTTTGTAGAACAATGCTCACACACACAGGCAGTTTTGCTAAGCGCGGCTACTTCACAAATCGCCTCGCACGGACGGCACCAAAAATATATGTAGCGTTGACACGTTATTAATTAATATTTACCTCGAAAATAGCAGGGACACCACCTCTTTTATTTTAATTTGTTACGTTACAGTCCAAAGAGGAAGACTGTTTAAAATCTTGCAATCCTAGTATGTTATATTAAGAATCAGTCTCATTCTGAGTCGTGCGTCCTATTTGGAGTGGTAATCGGCTTTAGTAACTGTCTGTGACGCTCTTAAATGGGTTAATATAAACATTTATTCAACATTATACAGGTATATAGGTGTATAAACAATTGATAAGAGACAGAATATGGGTACTTTGCAATAGTTGTAGGGAAACACGGTTGAAAGGGAGAGATGACTTAGCTAAACGGGAGGACTAGTGACCTGGGGTTAAAACATTAATACTGAGTCTGGTTCTTCACACGGAACTGCTATGGCTAATCACTTCGGCCGGTTATTTCCTACGGATCTCTGCACAACCATCACCTCCAGAGGAAGGATTCAGCACTCCGAGTTCAGCAGAGTTCCACTGCTCCAAAGATATCAGACTTTATGCACCTTACTTTTGCCGTAGAGTATCGTGGTTATTTACAAGGTGAGCGTCAGTCCTTGGAGACCACGTTTCCTTGGTTACCAGCGGCTGGGCGTCGTTTAGTCGGCTGTTCTTCTTGGGCCGGGCGGTGTGATTTAGCAAACACTCGCGTGTATCGGACCAGACTTTTATAAAAAAAGGGAAGTCTAAAAAAATGGGAATTAATAGTTACGGAGTAAAATAGAGAGAGGACAGAAGAGTTGCGGGGAAAGGCAAGATTACAAGAGGTCAAAAATTGTAAGCATAAGCTTAGGGGACAAAGGGAGTGGTCAAGGCTTGGAGGACCACAGGGAGGTCCCAGAGTTGCGGATTTTGAGAGTAAACAGTAAGAGCGAGCTAAGAGGGGGGAGATGGTAGATATGAGAGAGTGAATCTCTGGTGCGCTCGGGTTTTAAACTCGAGGTCACATGTCAGCTTTCGTCCAATCAGCGTTTCACTGTCCCCCAACCCAAAAGCTAAAAAGGGGGGTGGAACTGAGAACAAAAGGGAAAATTCTCTCTTTCAAATGCATTTACCTACGTTACACTGATTTATACAATATAATGTTCTTAACAGACAATATTGTCACATAAAAGCAGGCATAAACACAAATATGAGCATGAAACACTTATTAGCATACAATACTTCATATTATCATGACAAAAATGGTAATGACAACTTTGCTTGCTGTTAACTAGAATGATCTGCGGCTGTTTGGGTAATACCTGTGGAATTAAACACTATTAGGTTATGCATTGCACATAATGAGAACATTAAACATCCGTAGTTGAAATTGTCCATGGTTGTTTAGGCTGACATAGTGAAAAGTGTCCGTTATCCATGTCCTTTGGGGGGCACTGTGGCTCCACGAGAGGGATTCCTTTTAAATCCAATTTTCATAACTTGATAATTAATGAAGGTACAAGAATGGCGAATGTTTCAAAATGATCTGTAGATTTATGCAGTTCCGATTTTAACAGTTTTATTCCAGGAGAAAGTGAGGATTATGGTGAAAGTTCTACTTTCTAGAAAATAGAGAGTTGAACATTCCTTTGTAACAGGCCAGGAAAGAAGAGCAAGCCTGGTTTGTTTCTCTGTCAGAGGGTGTCAGTTTGCATAATTTATTATGCGTGGCTGGCGTGGAGGAGAGAATCTCACAAAGAGACTCCAGTTGGTCGGAATTCACATCTGGGTCCTTATCTTCTTTAGGTAATCCGTTGAAAGGGTCATAAACATTGAAATGTTTTCGATGTCAAGACATTTGAAAAAGGGGGGAAGGTTAATGTAAACATCTCCGTTCTCTGTCTTTCCTGAGAGCACGCTACATCATCTACTATATACTCATCTACTAAACTACTCATCTAGTGTAGCATGAGATCGACACGGGCGAGGCACAGCCTATCAAGTGCCGCCCACGTCGCCTCCCACTGCCTCGTCAGCAGGCATGTGACAAAGCTGTGGACGTGATACTGCAGGCAGACCTCATTGAGCCTTCAGATAGTCCATGGGCAGCAGCCGTGGTCATGGTTCCTAAGAAGGTGACTGGCTGGCGGCTCTGCTCTGACTACAGGCCAGTGAATGGCGTAAGAAGGACTCCTATCCCCTGCCTCACATTGACGAGTCACTGGATCTGGTCTCAGGGTCCTCCTGGTTCTCATACTTGGACCTCCGTAGCGGGTATTACCAGGTGCCCCTTGCTCCTGAGGCCAGGTCTAAAACATCATTCTGCACTGGGTGGGGCTTATGGTAGTTCAAGGTCCTTTGCTTTGGACTTTGTAACGCTCCTGCCACCTTTGCCAGGCTGATGGACAGGGTGCTGGCTGGGGTGCCTCATCAGCAGTGTGTGGTTTACCTGGATAACATCCTGGTGCATGGCAATTTCTTTGAGGCTGCCCTGGGGTCCTTGCAACTGGTACTATCGCGAATTAGAGCAGCTGGCCTGAAACTACATCCAGACAAGTGTCATGCAGCGGGAGGTGTACTTTCTTGGACCTAAGGTGGGAGGGGAGGGCATCGGCACCATGAAGGAGAAGGTGCAGGCTGTTACCAACTGGCCCACTCCCACTAATCAGAAACGGCTTAAGAGTTTTTTAGGCCTGGCGTCGTACTACCGGAGATTTGCTCGGGGTTTTGCCGGCACCGCTGCGCCCCTATTCCAGCTACTACAAAAGGTCAGGAGGTCATGTCAGGAGGCGTTCAGTAGTCTCCAGCGTGCTTTGTGTTAAGCCCCGTTGCTGGCTCCGGCTGATCCTACTTTGCCTTTTATCTTAGACACAGATGCGAGCAGTGTGGGTGTTGGGGGAGTGTTGTCACAGGTGTGGCCAGAAGGTGAGCATGTGGACATTCAACATGCATGAGAAACATTATTGTGTCACCCGCAGGGAGTTGTTGGCAGTGGTATTGTCAATCAGGCACTTCAAGTACTACCTGTGTGGGTTGGAGTTCAGTTAGGACTGATCAGTCAGCCCTGCAGTGGCTCATGATGTTCAAAGAGCCGAAAGGGCAGGTGGCCAGGTGGCTAGAGGAGCTCCAGGCCTTTAACTTCAAGGTGGAGCATAGGGCTAGGGTGCGTCACTCTAATGCGGATGCCCTCTCACGCCGGCCATGTGCAGCAGACAGGTGCCGGTTTAGTGAGAAGAGAGAGGCGAGAGAGAGGGAGCTCCTGGAGGAGGAAACCGGGGCCTCAGAGCAGTCCCGGGGAGAGCTGATGTGTCGGGCGCTGCAGGGTGTAGACATGGCAGAGAGGAAGCAGCAACAGGAGCAGGATGTAGACCTTCTGTTCTGCAGTGGGTTGTGGCACGGCAGCTGCCGACGTGGGAAGAAGTGGCAGCATTCTCTGCCACAACCAAGGGACTGTGGTCCAAATTTGATGCTCTGTGGCTGGAGCAGGGCGTCCTGCAGCGGGCCTGGAAGGAGCCTGCAACGGGTGAGGATAGGTGGCAAGTTGTGGTCCCCAGAAGCCTGCGTGTAGAAGTGCTTAGGACCATGCATGGGTTGCAAAAACCCTCCGCCGCCTCCGCCAGTGCTTCTACTGGGGCGATGTAGGAGGGACGCAGAGGACTTCTACCATCAGTGTGACCCCTGCGTGGCCCGCAAGGGTCCCCCTGGTCTGTCACACGCTCCCCTCCAGTAGTTTTCAGTGGGTGGCCCGATGGAAAGAGTGGCGGTGGACATTGTGGGCCCTTTGCCGCGCTCTTCCAAGGGTAACCACTATGTTCTCTCAGCCATCGACTACTTCACTCGGTGGCCAGAGGCATACCCGCTGCCCGACCAAGAGGCAGAAACCGTTGTGGATGCACTGCTGGGGGGCATGTTCAGCCATTTTGGTGTGCTGGAGATCATACACTCCGATCAGGGCAGAAATTTTGAGACGGGTATTTGCTTCGATGTGTGAGCGGTTAGGTGCTCACAAGACTCACACCGCCCCCTTGCGTCCACAGAGTGATGGGTTGGTGGAAAGATTCCACCACACCTTGGGTCAGTAGCCGGCTATCCTTACATCGAAGCACCAGAAAGACTGGGATGATCATTTGCCCCTGGTGCTAATGGCGTGTCGGTCTGCAGTGCAAGAGACCATGTCTTGCACAGCTGCTCTTCTTATGTTGGGGAGAGAGCTGCGCACCCTAGCCATGGTGGCATTTGGTCGGCCACCAGATTCTGAAGACACGCCCCCGGGTCCTGAGTACGCACGGAAACTCCAGGACCGTGTAGCAGTCACAGTGCCGTGTGGATTAAGAGTTTTTCAAACTTTGACAAAACCAACATTCCTGTGGGGGATGTTTACGTATGTGGATATAAACCAGATCTTCATTTTCTTTCCACATAGGAAAAAGAGACAGAAACTGCCTAATTTACAACACCCTTAAGAGCTTTTGGGGAGTCGAACTCCAACAGACACTTGCCATTAAAATTGGAAAACTCGAATGAACAAAGAACTCACTCTTGGAAAAGTGGGACACTTACTATCTTATCTAGACCATAACTCGAAAGTTGACACTTTAACACCCCTCTTCACCATCAGACCGACCAGATGGCTATACATACGAACTGAGAAGACTCACTTTTAGTAAATCTTAAAACTATATTAAATGTGTTTGATAACCGTGTACAATTTCTTTCAGGTTTCCCGCTTGATCACAAGACGCATATAGAGACAATTTGTACGATTCTGGCTTAAATATTGACAAAGAACTGATTTTGGTGGAAAATGCCCAACCTGCCTGATGGAACCACATTGCCCCCTAGTGGTCTGCAGTGTTGATTAGTTGAGAGGACTCAGTAAAATGGACAATATATGCAACTAGTAACTTCTAACGATGTCCCTTCGGTATCTATTTGGTATTTGTTTAGTGTCCCCATTGTTAACACAGAAATTTGCATCGTGTAATTCACTATTCATTTGTCACGATTTCATAGATATTCATCTGAATTTTGAAAGTCATAATTGTCTTTATCATGTGTGTTATTTTGATGTCTTTATATTACAAGTCTATGTTATATCTTTAATCTGCATATCTTAACAAGATGTGGTGTTTTCAGAATCACCGAGACAAATGTTCTGAGATGGGAGTAATGGAGAAATAAGAGTTTTCTTTGTCTCATCCAGAAATCCCCCCTAGCACAGATCACCTTACAGAGACATGCACACAGTTCAAGCATGTCATTGGCTGAAAAAGTAGTGTAAGCCCCGCCTCCGAGAGTCAAAACCCGGAACCGCGGAAAAACACAGTCTCTCTTGCCTTCTTCCCCGCTGGCGCTCGTGCTTGCTGGCTCGCTTCAGGCGTCTGCGCTTGCCCTCTGGTGCCCTGGATCTTGTTCCAGAAGGGTTCCAACCCAGAGTTTCAGAAGAAGATTTGAGCAGAAAACAGCTGCTCATAGACTTTTAGAAATGGTTTAAGCAGAAGAGAAGAGCTCGCCGGAGTTTGGGAGTTTTTCCCATAATCTCAGGAGAGAGCGGAAGGACGTGTGGATAACGATGCAGCGGACGACCGGAGGAGACCCTCCAGAACCCAGTGAGACCCCGGAGACGAGAAAGAAAGACCCGAACAAAGAAACAGATTGAAATACTCTGAAGATGCACGTTTTACGTGTTTGTGTTCGTCCCTCGCCATCCACGTCCTAACCAACCTGTTTCACGCCATCATCACCTTTTCCTACCAAGAAAGCCAACTCCAAGCAACCTTTTATTAATCTTCTGTGAACTTAAGTTCACTTCATCAGAGAAAGCAGCAACGGACCAACTCTGACACAACGATGGATTTGATCATCCCACAGTAAAGCCCTCGACATCATCGTCCCCGTTTCCCGGTGAAAGAAGCAACTGAGAAGTCCGCTAAAGTCAGCCACCACAGCCAGGAAGGCCCAGAGAGCGGAAGAGAAATCCCCTCGGACCCGCGTGGCCGCTACCATTGGTCCGAAACGACTGAACAGAACTTCAGCACAGTAAGACCGACCCGTTTTCACCTTAAAGTGGGTTTGATGGATGTCTCGAGGCTTTCACAGAATGATAAATTAATCCGAAATGTCAGTACAGTATTTAGATTCAAATAGTCAGCCAACCTAAACTATTTGAATAAATCCAGTATTTTCCCATTCCCCATATTTTATTTTATATTCACTAAGTGTTTTATATAATCACCCATATTCAATGCATCTCCTGTTTGTTTAAAGGTTCATGTCTAAGATCATATCATTGTAATAAACAGCTCATATATCTATATATATATGTTATAATCACAGATTGTGTCGTATGCTTTCTTTACGTAATGTCTGTCCAACCAAACGAGAACTTCACGAAAGTAGCGAGATATGAGACTGAATATTAATTGAATATTAATTTAACACCAGGATCGTAAGATTTCGAACAGTTTTCCGACCTGACTGTGACTTAAAATTAAGTCAAAACCTAGGTTGGTGGTGCCCCCTAAATTCGAGGTAAGGTTTATTTGAGACTGTAAGAACATCTCATAAATCCTTATATTTAATAGGTATATAAATACCCGGTAACGCTACATATTTTTGGTGCGCCGTGCGAGGCGTTTTACGGTAGACTGACTTACGTGAAGGAAAGCATAAACATGATATTGGCTGGTTCATTATCTGTGTGTGAGCAATGCAAGCAGTGGCTGTGTCTGTCTTTATAAACTTAGAATGACTAAAAGCACTTTATCAGAGTAATCGTGGACGCATGATAACTCTCCAAATCCGTGGGTGCGCAATATTAATTGCACACCGCAGAAGAGCCCAGCTGTCGCTGTGTCCCCCCAGAATAAAGATTGCATGCACAGCGTAAGAACGCTGAATTTAAAGGCCTGGCCGTAGTTGCGAGTTTCCAACACGGTTGATTTTATTTTTATGAGTATCACAAATTCAGCCGCGAGTCCCGGTGAATTTAGTCAACTCAGAGCCTCCTCAAACACAGGAGTTTTGATCCGCTGTAATCTTGCAGCCGGACATAAAAAAAAGCATCAAGGTGCTATATTGAAACCCCATGAAGTGGGGGAGCGAGTTTAAACGTTGTTTAACGGAGCGTTGTGACGCCTAAAATAAAGTAATACAGATTACTTATTGAAAGTTAAAGCTGCTGAGCTTAACTGAATGAGTCAGAGCCGTCGCTCCTGATAAAATAAATGAATAAAATACACACGGTCACAAAACGTGATCGCATGAATGACTTAAACAGTCAATTGTTTTTGTATTATTAAATAAACGACCGGAACGCCGTGTCTGTTGAACCCAGTTGAAAGAAAAACTGAGGGTGTGTTTATTTTTAAAATGCTTACAAGCCCTAACTAAAATAATATACGGCAGTAGTGGACAGACCAATTTTGCTGCAGAAAAATTGAGTTGGTGACTCTATTCGTTGTTATTATCAAAGTTGGTGACTTTTAGAAGCATTCTGAACTGAGGCCGCCGTGTCAAGCATTGTGAATGTTGCAAAGCTGTGTTTAAAAGTTTGTGAGCAAACTACAACATCGCTTGTGCACTGTCTGTGAGAGACGTTAACCCTTTCATTCCCCAGTTGAAATGAGGCGAATTCACTGAGTGCTTGAAGGACTATTGGTGGGCGGTGCTAGAAATCGTCACCAGTGACGTCAACTCCTCACTCCCTTCTCTCAAACCCGCCCACTTGAAGCTTTTTGGACATGTGAACGCTCAGGATCACATTAAATAGGATCACAAAGAAAGCTGATCATTTTGCTTGGTACTAACGAATACCAGCTTTATTTGAATATTCTTTAATGCATTTGAATTAATTGTTTGACACAAACAATACCAACTTTGTTATTTGGAAACATTAATTGAAGCTAATTTATCTCAAATGTGTGTCTTTCACCAAATCAGATTACCTTAACAGGAACTGATTATAAGACACTAAGGCTTAAAGAAAACAACAGCCAAGAGCTTGTATGTTCCCTTTCGTGTTAGCATTAATGTTTTCCATCTTTTTACCATAACGGTTAATGATAAGCTTCTAAATTAAATGCATTTCTTCCAGTTTTGAGTAAAATAACACAGTCGTGTTTATTTTAACATCCTTCCTTATTTGTTTCTCAAGTAAACAAATCCAAAAGGAAGAAATTAATTTCAGGAGAACAATCCTTGTTCCCAACTACCTTCACATTAACCCAACTATTTTCCCTTGTTCCAAACTCAAACCTATTTTCAGAAAGAACCCTTTCTGAGACAAGTGAAAAACCAAGATGATGGACTTAACAAAACAGTTGATACTGGGTTACGCCTTAAAGAAAAGATGCATTAAAACACCTGAAAAAGAGCAAATCAGTTTAAAGCCATTGGCTGAGACAAAAGCTAAAAAGCCCAAAGAAGAATCTCTGACCAAAATGTTAAGTAGTCTAGCTGTGGTGTTCGTTAAACATGCACACCAAGTGATGGAACAAGCCGCTGACAAACTTAAAACTCGGTCACAGAAAAGGCCACAGTTTCAGGAGGAAACCAAATTCCTCCAACACCAACTTGAAGCCACTGAGAGGGCATCCAGCCAAGCTAATGCCCAAGTAACAGAGTTAACAACACAGGTTGAGAACTCAAACCAACAAATTATTCAACTCAATGAAAACAACAAAAAGCTTGAACAGCTACTTCAAAACTGCCAACAAGAGTTGATTTCAACCCAAGTCCAACTGAAGAAGGTGGACCAAGCACAAAAACAGTCCCAGCAATCTCTACACGTGGTTCTGCAGAAAGTGCAGGATTTAACAGCCAAAGTGCCAACTGATGACAAGCATCTTAATGTTGAAAAGGAACAAATGCAGCTGTTGACAGAACAGCTAAGCAAAGCTAAGGATGAGCAAAACGCCGCTCATCCACAGCAGGAACACCTATCAGATAAACCAGAAGGTGTTGAGATAGACCTACGTCAGTCTTTGGAGACTGGACATGAACAGGAAACACATGGCTTCCCCCAGGAAGACAGAGGGAACCCTTTTCTTGAAGTGAAAACAGCCTACAAGAGCTCAATTATTTCACCCCCGTCTTCAACGACAACAAATTCTTTCAGATCTGAAAAGATCGTTTATGATCCAGGTAAACCGGATCAATCATTTCCTACTCTAGGACCCCACGTTCCACAAGCTCCTTCTGACGAAGAGCTTGACAAAATTGCTCGCCATGTGCCCAGATTCGAGCCGACTCTTGGGACGCCACATGACACCCGAGCATATTTGGACGACATTGATTTCTTCCTGCGAAGGTTTCCAAACGCATCAGTTAACAACAAATTCTACTTGATTAAGGTTACATCTAGCCGCGAAGTCAGTAGATTCATTGAACGTCAACCTGATTACATCCGGAACGACTATACACTCCTCTGCCAAACACTCGAACGCGAGTTTTCAGATGAGCTGACCCCATCTGGCTTAACCGCTGCCATGATGGTTAAACAGGGACGGAATGAGCTGCCTCAGCAGTATTATTACCGCCTCCTCAAAGCTTATTTTGGTTTCAGCAACAAGGTAGGAATGGAAGAAGACATGAGTTTCAAAACTCTTTTCCTTCAAAACCTCCATCCAACTACCAGCTATCACTTAGGAGTTATAGCTAACCCTCACACTGCTACCATTCAGCAGCTACGTGAATGGGCCAGTCTAGGTTTCCAAAAACATAGACAAGCTAAACAGCCAGAACCCATCACCACACAGACCCAGAACCCTGGTTCTTGGTCCCCAGAGTTAGAAGTGGGACAAAGTGGCAGACCTCCAGCAGAGGTCCCCCACTGGCCACATTCTCAACGGCCTAAGAAAGGCTCCAAACACAACTATTCCAAATCCTCATGGCCCAGCCATGAACCAACTCACTGCCACAGTGAAAACCACAGTGTTCATTCAAACCCGCAAAAAGACATGTCTTTTCAAAATCGACATGACCAGCAATCCGCTCGAAACCGCAACCGCAATTATAGACTTCGGTCTCGCTATAAATCATCACACACTGCATGGTCACAACCATCACCAGATCAGAAAACAACTGAGATGAGCAGAGTCATCGACAAAGACCACATCAAATCTCAGCAATGGTCTAGTGAAATAAGTGCCATCAGTCAAGATGATATTGATAGCCTGAAAAGTCTGCTACTAAAAGAAAAGAAAAGTTCAGAACCCAACCGTGCTAACAGAGACTTAGAAATGCTAGCCTGTTCCTGGAGGTAGGACCATACACTCCAACAAACATTCTAGTAACCCCGAATACCAAACCTTTAACCATAGCTAACTCTTAAAGGAAGCAAAGAAGCTTACTCTCAAAATATCACTTACCTAATCACGATAAAACTACTCCGTAGTATCATGATGCCTCAAGATTGAATCCAGGACACCTCAGTGTTCAAAACTTCAATTTTCAAGTCTATCATCATCTGGTGACACACTCAACTTACCTTATTTCACCCATGTGACATCTACAAATGGGGGAAACTGGTCTATAACTGAATTAAAAGCAAAATTAGCAGTGAAATGCTGACAACAGCTTTCACCATGGATCCTCTAGTTAGAATATCACTCGTTGCTACTGTACAGTGAAGCCCTGTCCAGGACCGCCGCCGCGACAAATATGTTACACATTACTGTTCGTATAAAGTCCTGCGAATATTGCTCACACTCAGGTAGTAAACGTGCTCATTTCCTAACTATTAAGAAATACCACATCCTAGATCATGACTCTAACATGAGTAAAATTCTCCCCTAACATTGATCTTTTTCCAAAAGAAATCTGCATGCTTTTACTAGGATTTTCCATTTGAAATTATATAGGCTTAGAAACCTTTACTTATAAACATTATCTTTAGCTATTAGACATTTACTACGTAGGTTAAGTAAGCTTAACAAAATTACGTTTATAGCCATTGTACGTTTATAGCCATTGTTGTGTCAGAATTGTATTAGGCTGTCTCGAGACACCCACCATAACCCTCTTGAGAGTCCTAGCAACCACCAGACTCGGACACACTGGACTTCTTCACCTGCGATTCGGATCAGCCACGAGTTCAGATCCGATTCGAATGGGGGAATGTAGCAGTCACAGTGCCGTGTGGATTAAGAGTTTTTCAAACTTTGACAAAACCAACATTCCTGTGGGGGATGTTTACGTATGTGGATATAAACCAGATCTTCATTTTCTTTCCACATAGGAAAAAGAGACAGAAACTGCCTAATTTACAACACCCTTAAGAGCTTTTGGGGAGTCGAACTCCAACAGACACTTGCCATTAAAATTGGAAAACTCGAATGAACAAAGAACTCACTCTTGGAAAAGTGGGACACTTACTATCTTATCTAGACCATAACTCGAAAGTTGACACTTTAACACCCCTCTTCACCATCAGACCGACCAGATGGCTATACATACGAACTGAGAAGACTCACTTTTAGTAAATCTTAAAACTATATTAAATGTGTTTGATAACCGTGTACAATTTCTTTCAGGTTTCCCGCTTGATCACAAGACGCATATAGAGACAATTTGTACGATTCTGGCTTAAATATTGACAAAGAACTGATTTTGGTGGAAAATGCCCAACCTGCCTGATGGAACCACATTGCCCCCTAGTGGTCTGCAGTGTTGATTAGTTGAGAGGACTCAGTAAAATGGACAATATATGCAACTAGTAACTTCTAACGATGTCCCTTCGGTATCTATTTGGTATTTGTTTAGTGTCCCCATTGTTAACACAGAAATTTGCATCGTGTAATTCACTATTCATTTGTCACGATTTCATAGATATTCATCTGAATTTTGAAAGTCATAATTGTCTTTATCATGTGTGTTATTTTGATGTCTTTATATTACAAGTCTATGTTATATCTTTAATCTGCATATTTTAACAAGATGTGGTGTTTTCAGAATCACCGAGACAAATGTTCTGAGATGGGAGTAATGGAGAAATAAGAGTTTTCTTTGTCTCATCCAGAAATCCCCCCTAGCACAGATCACCTTACAGAGACATGCACACAGTTCAAGCATGTCATTGGCTGAAAAAGTAGTGTAAGCCCCGCCTCCGAGAGTCAAAACCCGGAACCGCGGAAAAACACAGTCTCTCTTGCCTTCTTCCCCGCTGGCGCTCGTGCTTGCTGGCTCGCTTCAGGCGTCTGCGCTTGCCCTCTGGTGCCCTGGATCTTGTTCCAGAAGGGTTCCAACCCAGAGTTTCAGAAGAAGATTTGAGCAGAAAACAGCTGCTCATAGACTTTTAGAAATGGTTTAAGCAGAAGAGAAGAGCTCGCCGGAGTTTGGGAGTTTTTCCCATAATCTCAGGAGAGAGCGGAAGGACGTGTGGATAACGATGCAGCGGACGACCGGAGGAGACCCTCCAGAACCCAGTGAGACCCCGGAGACGAGAAAGAAAGACCCGAACAAAGAAACAGATTGAAATACTCTGAAGATGCACGTTTTACGTGTTTGTGTTCGTCCCTCGCCATCCACGTCCTAACCAACCTGTTTCACGCCATCATCACCTTTTCCTACCAAGAAAGCCAACTCCAAGCAACCTTTTATTAATCTTCTGTGAACTTAAGTTCACTTCATCAGAGAAAGCAGCAACGGACCAACTCTGACACAACGATGGATTTGATCATCCCACAGTAAAGCCCTCGACATCATCGTCCCCGTTTCCCGGTGAAAGAAGCAACTGAGAAGTCCGCTAAAGTCAGCCACCACAGCCAGGAAGGCCCAGAGAGCGGAAGAGAAATCCCCTCGGACCCGCGTGGCCGCTACCATTGGTCCGAAACGACTGAACAGAACTTCAGCACAGTAAGACCGACCCGTTTTCACCTTAAAGTGGGTTTGATGGATGTCTCGAGGCTTTCACAGAATGATAAATTAATCCGAAATGTCAGTACAGTATTTAGATTCAAATAGTCAGCCAACCCAAACTATTTGAATAAATCCAGTATTTTCCCATTCCCCATATTTTATTTTATATTCACTAAGTGTTTTATATAATCACCCATATTCAATGCATCTCCTGTTTGTTTAAAGGTTCATGTCTAAGATCATATCATTGTAATAAACAGCTCATATATCTATATATATATGTTATAATCACAGATTGTGTCGTATGCTTTCTTTACGTAATGTCTGTCCAACCAAACGAGAACTTCACGAAAGTAGCGAGATATGAGACTGAATATTAATTGAATATTAATTTAACACCAGGATCGTAAGATTTCGAACAGTTTTCCGACCTGACTGTGACTTAAAATTAAGTCAAAACCTAGGTTGGTGGTGCCCCCTAAATTCGAGGTAAGGTTTATTTGAGACTGTAAGAACATCTCATAAATCCTTATATTTAATAGGTATATAAATACCCGGTAACGCTACAACCGCATACTTTTGCTTGGAAGCAACAGCTGAGTGCTGGTCTGAGACAAAAGCGCAATTATGATGTAAGAACACAGGGGAGGCATTTTCTGGCTGGTGAGCTGGTGTAGGTCTACAGCCCCCAGCGCAAGAAAGTTCGGTGCCCTAAACTTGACAGCCAGTGGGTGGACCCTTGTAGAGTGCTAGAGAGGGTGGGAGAATTCGTCTACCGGGTGCAGCTGCCGGCCAAGGGGAGAAAGGTGGTTCTCCACAGAGACAGACTGGCTCCCTACAGAGGGGTCTCTCCCGCACCTTCACAGACCACATCAGCAGCTCCGTCCCCGCAGGCTTTCTCACCTTTCCCTCCATATCCCTTTCCCCATCCCCACTACCAGCGGCAGCAACACCAGCCTGCTCATCTCCAGCGCCCAACCTGGCGAGGCCACAGAAGCTTAGGGACTTTGTGGGCCGCTCTGGCAGGGAGTCTAGTTAGGAGTGAGACCTCGTAGTCTTAAAGGGCAAGAATGGACCCTGGTCTCACTGGAAGGGCCGGTAAAGAATTTTTTTTCCTGTTGTCAAAAAAAAAAAAAAAAAGCATTTATATGGAGAATTGTTTTGTTACTAATTGCATATTGTTGTTACTGTTGCATTTTTTTTGTCATCTCCTGCATGTGGTTGTTGAACTGAATGGAGTTCCCATGTCTACACATGTATTCCTCGTGGGCGAGGAACTTTGTTTTGGGGTGGGGGGGGGGGTGTAACGACCCAGAATAAGGTTAAAAGCACACAGTTGGCTTGTTTCCTCCTCTCCCTGTCAATCACTGGACCGTGTTGTGGAGAAAAGGAGTCGAATACGCGTCGGTCAGCCGTCCATTGGGGAATTTATTGAACAAGCCGTCACAACAAATATGCATACAGAATGTTCACCAATGTCCAACGAGTTCATTTTGCGACACCCTTTTATACTGTCTTGGATCATAACAAGCGTACGTGGCCCTCTCTGGAGGCGTCTAGCTTTCGCCGTAATCATAAACAAGCTCATTCTAACTATCAACAATATTCATATGAACCAGTCAACAAGGCACACAATGTAATTAGGCCGTGTCATGAGGACTGTCATGACATTCCTCTCCCACATAGTCCCCCCTGAAATCACTCATCAGTGATTTAAAGGGGATAGAGTATCAAAATCGTCTTTTTCACGTTTTTGGTGTTAGTTCTGAGTCTCCCCGCTGTGGGGAGTACACACGAAGTGCCAGCAAGTGTCAGAACCTCTGTTTCAAGTACTCCCCTTTTTTAAATAGCCCCCAGAATATCCCCCAATCCGTTTTTGTGAAAAAGTGATGTCACTTTTTCAGCAATCGCCCCCCCACACCCAAGTCCACAGCCACCCCGTTTCAGACACGCCCCTTCGGCGAGAAACAGGAACAGGTGAGCCTTCCAAGGCTGTGAAAGCGGACTACGATCGTTATATATTCTTCCCCCGGAAAGCAATGTTCGCGATCAATGGCTTTTATTTATTTTTAACAGCATCCCCTGCACATACAACCGCCGACTTTTCCTTTGCTCTGCGCATTTCACGGAATACAGTTTCACAAACCTTGCACGATTCCGAGCAGCTCAGTAGATGGTCAGTTCCAACAGGGACAGACACAGACTGCAGCGAGCTGTGCGCTCCGCTGAGAAGGTGATCGGCTGCACGTCTCCAGGACTATGGGGCGAGCAGGTCGGATCACAGCTGACCCTTCTCTATTTGCACCACTCCCCTCGGGCAGGAAGCTTCGGTCCATTCGGACCAGAACCTCCCGTCACAAAAACAGTTTTTCCCCCTTGCAGTTGGACTTATGAACACTTCATGATCACCTCATAACCTGCCCCAGTCACTTTACCATCATTAAAATTGCACTAATGAAGCTGCACTGTTGTTGCTCTGTATATTGGATACTGTGTATTGTTGTACACACCTTGTACATTTTATATTCATATATTTTTATTCTTTATTTTTTCTTATTATATCCTATGTTACATGTTTGCACCTTACGCCGCAGCAAATTCCTAGTTAGTGAACACTGTTCACTAACAATGGCAATAAAACGAATTCTGATTCTGATGAGCTTTCTTTCCAGTCAGTGTATTACTCTATAGCTCTGTTTTCAGTGAGAGCAAGGGCAGCCAATCAAGCAACGGCAACCGAATAGCGCCAACACCTACCTGCATTTCATAATGAGGTTGCCAGATGAGCTCTGAAACGACGGCAATAAGGGAAAAAGACGCATTCTAAACCCAGCATAGTAACAGCTGTTTCAGAGAGCCTTTTAAGGAGGTTCTGAGCCATTACAGACCCAACCAATTTTTTTTGGGCTACATATCACATCACAGAACAAGGATTAATGCCCCATTCAACCATTCTCTATCACCTTTAATAAAGAAATAATCTAAAATGAAAGAAAATCATCCCACATAGTTAATTAAGAATTAATTAATAATCAACACTGAATTATTCTAATAATTCTACAATCTCCAAATCCAAGGGAACATATTGAATAAATGAAAAGGAATATATATATATATATATGTACCCGAATCACATTAAATGATTAAATGATTAAATGAAATTAAACGATACTGAATTCAACAACAATACAAATTTTAACATTGCCATCACACTTGTCGACTGTTCGCAGTGCATAGGAGCGAAAAACCCACCGGCTGCTACTTTCATAACTCATGTTCTTATTTTGGGAAAACTCACCTACGGCCCCACCCCACTTGGCGACCGACCACTTTACCAAAGGTCGCACTCCGAACAGTTGACTAACACAACTGGCAATGGACATATCAGTGATCAGTTCTGATTGATAATACACATAGAATGAATACACCACCATCAAATCAATTAATCACAGTTTTGTACCAAGTACAATACATAAAATTATGGATTATCACACAACAATAGTACTAAAATGCAATGTAATGCAGCTTTCCAGTCCCGTCCCATCTCCCGTACTTTGGCGTCGTCCGCTTCTGGCCGAACATCCGTCCGGCTGGGTCTAGAACTGCTAAGCTAACTCTGGGAGGAGAGGTCGCCAGTACGTCACTCCCAATCAAAGAGATCTCCAGCATCTCTTCTCCCTGTCAGGCTATACTTGGTTCCACACCCGAGGAAAGAATCTTGTGAACCGTCCGTTGATAACCTTCATTCGTTGACCCGCTCTTCCATGCGTTGGTTCTCAAACCTGGTCTCGCAAGGTCATCTGTCTCCTGATTCCTTCCACTGTTCGTTTGAACATCACCTGCCGCAACCACCTTCTCAGAATGGGTATAATGCAACACACCAATAGGGAAACCATCCTCACTATCAACAATATTGCTATTCCCGCTTTAACTGTCATCGCTCCCCCTTCTCCCAAAATCCCAAACAGACCAGTCCACAACCATTCACCCCCACCAGATTCACTCTCCGTTCTCTGATCTTCTTCACGGCCGTTGTGAACGTCCCATCAGCTGCAGTGTTCCTGGGTATAAATGTACAACATTTTCCCAACCATCTGGCAAACGCCACTTTTCCCTCTAATATTCATTCTAAAACTTGTCTGTTCTACCAAGCCATCATACTCGTCTCATGTAGTTGTTCTCCAAAGGCTGCAAACCCTTCACTCGTGTAGTTAAGAATTCTCTGTTGGTTGTAGTATATGTAATTAATCCACTCCCCATTTTGTTAATTGTGATCCACGGCAAAATAGACTCAAATCCAGCCGCAATCTCACTGCGTGCTTTGAACTCGAAAGGAACCCCTCTCGGCTGCCCTATTGCATCCAAGTAAACGTGCTTATCCATGATGTAGTTAAACTTGTTTACCTTGTCATACACCAACACAACTGATGTTTTCATCCTCACAAGTGCACAAAAACCTATCCCCCTGTTGGGTAACACATTAAACAAAACATTATCTCCACACATCCAGTAACTCTCAGCTATTGGGTGTGTCTGATCCCCAAAAAGATATAGAGTTAGAATTGTCATTTCTATATATTTTCATATTATTGATCCAAATAAATAAATCCTAATAAATATTGGTTTCATATTTGCGTGTGGAAACCAAGATAAAACCCATGCGACATTGCATTTAACAGTAGTATTCCCTCCGTGAGTTCCACTGACATTATTAAATCCATCCCTTGTAACGTATTCAAACTCACTGTCGTAGTCTACTCTATAATCAGTGGGAGGCCTATCCTGTGATGTACTATGATTAAATTCAGCACAAGAGGACTCCAATTTGTGGCCCTTCCTTATTTTGAAAACAATTATGTAATTTATTTGGCCCAAACATCACTCTGCACTTAATACCACACATAGGAAACAATAACCATTTATCCTCTTCCGATGTGAACCTACCTTCTCTGCACTCCCGTTGCCGGACCACCGCACAGTCCCTGACGGTGTGTGGCTCTGGAACAACAACAGGCAATGCTCCTGGAGCGTCTGCGCATATGAGACACTCCGTCGCTGTCAGTTCTCTTGTAATGTACCATGCCCAACTATACCACATATCCTGTGCTGCCTTAAACCATCTTCCACAGTTACACTGTTTTCCTGACTGTACCTGTGCATGTACACTCCGTCTGTTCTTGGATTAACATGATTATTCTGTCCTGCAGTGCTAATGGTATCAAGTCCCCCTAGACTTTCACGAGAAATCTTTCTATTCTTACAACCATTGTGAACAACTTCTTCTGACCCGAGGACAACATGATCTTACCAGATTGCCCCTTTGTCGTGGTGTCCAGAGGCGGTGATTTGGTCGTGTCCTCCTCCAGACCCATGCCAAAACAGCAAGCGGGTACTTTGATGCTACTTTCGCTGCTTCATCAGCCGCATTATTACCTTTACCGACCATTTCGTTACCTTTTCGATTATTTGACACTTTATCACTGCCAATTTTGCGAGGAGCATCATGACTGCAATCAGCTCCTTCATTTGGACCTCCTGTCGCACTGGACTTCCGTCTGACCTCCTTAACCCTCTCTGCTTCAAAACTGCTTCAAACAAATAGCAAATATCATGAGCATATGCAGAATCTGTGTACACATTTGTAACCTTACCTTTCACCAGTAGACATGCTTCCGTTAATGCCTTCAGTTCAGCCAAGTGTGAACATGGCTGTTCACCCTTCTCAGCTTTCACCGTCACAAAGTTTTCGACCTTCCTGTTTCACAACTGCAAAACCTGCATGATTACCCACATGGTCATGTCACTCAGGTGTGGGCTGGTGGTTGGTGGAGCACGTTGGCCAGTCTGTGTGCAGGTTTGGTGCTCTCCTGCGGGTTGGTTGCAGAGCAGTATTGAGAGTCACCTGTGTTCAGAACTTCCAGTACAGCCAGAATGACTGTACTGGAAGTTGTGAGGTGTACAGCTGAATAAAAGAACAGTTCGGCAACCGCTTGTCTCAGAGCCTCCGCGAAGTCATTACAATATTTATCGGCGTTAAATAATTAACAAGTTAACGCGATAATAACGAGTTAACTCATTATTTCTCCAGTTTTTTTTAATACATTTCAGCCTATACTGTTATGTAAGAACCTGCGGAATATATACATGAATGCCTCCACAACTGCCTGGATTATTGACTCCCTCAGAAACAGACCACTATGTGTGAAACTGAAGGGTTGTGCGTCTGAGAAGGAGGTCAGCATCCATTTGTTGGAGTAGCAGCGTTAAAGCCTCATAAAGAAGACTGGCTCCGTACTGGGGACTGTTTTGGAGCCCCTGTACCTGATTGTACAAAAAGAATGCTAATGAAAAAAAGAACAATACTACTCACCCTCTAAATAACATAATAGTGTTTTTTTTCAAATATCTTTATTGGGTTTTATTACTTTATAGAACACTTGAACTGTGACTACAACACGTCACAGAACCAGTATCACTCACACACACATACGCACGCACACACATACCTAAACTTGCACAATCCTAACATTAATAACTCAAAGTACAAAATTCTCAACTGACATATAGATACATTTCAATGTAATAACGATCTCCCTTAAAATAAACAAGTAAATAAACAAACATAAATAAATAAATACATTACATTCCAGATTCTATAATGCTCATGTATGGTTCCCAAAGATGAACAAACTCTTTCAGTTTTCCCTTAGCAATATATGTTAGTCTTTCTAGACCAATGCACTCTGAAAGTTCTTTTATCCACTGTTTCATGGAAGGAGCCTCTATATTCTTCCAATGAAGTGCAATCACTCTTCTAGCTTGTAGAAGCCCAAAGTCCAGTAGTTTAGTCTGTTTCTTTGTTTGTATGAAGTTCAGTGGATAGATTCCAAGTACACACAGTTTAGCATTTAAAGGGATGTTGATATGAAAGACTGCTGACAGACAATTGACAATATCTTTCCAGAACTTTTGAATCTTTGGACATTCCCATAAACAGTGAAGAAGGGTTCCTTTGTTATTTAGACATTTAATACAAGTATCTGGAATGTTGTCGGACATATGGTGAAGTTTAACAGGAGTTATATAGATCCGCATTAACCATTTATATTGGAGGAGCTTAAACCTTGTTTTTATTGTTTGTGTTTGTACCTTTAAACAAGTCTCATTCCAATCTTTTTCAGTTATATCTTCTTGTATGTCATCCCTCCAGGCCTTTAACCTATCCATTGCTGAATCCTTAGAGGCAGCTATTACTAAGTTATAATAAATAGAGAGTTGGCCTTTCCTTGCCATACGTCCAAGGGAGACCTCCTCTATTATTGACAATGGTGGGACATGTATATATTGTCTGGATCTGGATGACATGAAGTTTTTTAGCTGTAGGTATTTAAAGAAATGCTTTTGAGGAATTTGATACTTCTCACATAACTGATTAAAGGTAAGCAACACTCCATCCATATACAAATCTTTCACTGTCTGGATGCCCTTTGCATTCCATAATTTAAATTCCCCATCTTTTTTACCAGGTGGGAATTGTTCATTACCCCAGATAGGAGTAAATTGAGAGAGTACAGGAGACTCTCCTATATGTTTGTGTGCGGCGTGCCACATTAAAATTGTGTTTTTCAGGAAGGGATTTTTTGTATGTTTTTTAAGTGTTTTGACATCTGAAGAGTAAAAATAACTATGCAAGGGCAGTTCTGGAACAGACTCTTGTTCAATGCTTACCCAAGCTGGGGGTGAAGTTGTAAAAAAGTAGTGTGCAGCTGACGTTAACTGGGCTGCCATATAATACCATCTGAGATTGGGAAACTGCAGTCCCCCTCTCTCATACGGCTGGAATAGTAATTTTAGGCGGAGTCTTGCTTTCCTATTGTTCCAGATAAACTGGCTGAACAACTTATTCAAGTGACCATGAAATGATGCTGGTAATGGCAGAGGAAGTGTCTGGAAATAGTACAGGAATTTAGGTAAAATTGTCATTTTTATAATATTTATTCGTCCCATCATGGATATTGGCAAATTAGACCATCGGTTCAATAATTCAGTGACTTCATCTACCAGGGGATCATAGTTTGATGGGATTATTTTATGGAAGTCTGGAGTAATTTTAACCCCCAGGTATTTAAAACCTTCAGTAGTTGTTACAATGGTGTTGCTATTGTGGGGTTTCCCCTCTCTTCCTCATTAAGAAACATTAATACGGATTTAGAGTTATTAATTTTGTACCCAGAGAATTTTCCAAAGTCTTCTAATTACCTTGTCAGATTTGGGACGCTCTTTTTTAGATCAGTAAGAAAAAATATTATATCATCAGCAAATAAAGAAATGAGGTGGTCCCTTTTTCCAATTTTTATACCTGATATTCCTGCATGTGCTCTCACTGCTATAGCTAAAGGCTCTATTGCTAATGTAAAAAGTAGTGGTGACAAAGGACATCCCTGTCTCGTTGATCGCTGTAGGCTCAAGGGTTTTGAAATGTTGTTATTGGTTAAAATTTGTGCAGTAGAATTGTGAATCCATTGAAGGAATGAGTTACCCAATCCATATCTTGGAAGTAGTTTCAGAAGGTAGTTTCACTCAATTCTGTCAAATGCTTGCATTGCATCCAGAGCCAACAGTGCTGTATCTTTCGCATCATGTTTCTCATATAATATAATTAAAACCCGTCTGATATTGTGATAGCCCTGTCCATTTTTAACAAAACCTTGTTGGTCATTGTGGAGGGTGGTGTGGTGCATCAGGTGCAGAGGAGAGGTGGGAAGGGCTCAGAGGACAGTGGGAGGGGAGATGATTGGCACACCTGTACATCGTCGGCTAATCATTCTCCCCTTTATCAGTAGCGTGCTGGTCCGGGCAAAGGAGAGAGGATGGTGAGATGACCTGTTTGAGAGACGGCAGAAGGCAGGAGAACCCAAACTTACAGGAGAAGACAGCGATCATCCCCTGCGTGCAGGCTAGTGAGCCTTGATTGCCAAATAAAAGGTTAACTTCCACAAAGTGGTCTGTGTGTGTGTTGGGGAGAACCCACGGTGGCACGAATCTTGCCACAGTCATCAATTATCAATTTAGGTAAATATGTGTCTAGTCTCCTAGCGAGAGCTTTACATAATATCTTAGTGTCACATCCCATGAGACTACTACCCCTGTAGGAGGAGCATTCAGTTGGGGATTTATTTGGTTTTCATAGAAGAGTTATAGTAGCTACTCTCAATGAGTCTGGAAGCGTTCCCAATTCAAATGATTCATTATACATGTCTAGAAGCGGCTGTACTAGTTTACTTTTAAATTCTTTATAAAATTCTATTGGCAGCCAATCTGGTCTAGGTGTTTTACCACTATTTATTTCTCCTATAGCTTCTAAAAGGTCCTTTATTGTTAGTATTATCCTCCTCTGATAATGTCTGGAATTGTAACTGGTCGAGAAAAGTGTTCTGAGCTTCTTCATTTCCATCATATTCTGATTTGTATAAAAGCTTGTAAAACTCTCTAAAGTTATCATTTATCTCTGAGGGGTCAATAGTTAAGTTACCTGTTTTTGTCTTAATGCTATGGATTGTCCTTTCAGCCTGTGTTTTCTTAATTCTCCAGGCTAATAGTTTACTTGCTTTTTCTCCTTGGTCATAATATGTTTGTTTAGTCCACATTAAGCTCTTAGCCACTTTTTCAGTTGTCAATTTATCATATTTAGCTCTTAAAATAGTCAAGTTTTGTAGTTTTTGGGGATCATTATCATGATAGAACTCTCTCTCAATGGTTTTAATTTGTTTTTCTAAAGAGTTTCTTGTTTGTATTGCCGATTTTTGTTACTGGTGTAGCTTATCATTTCTCCCCGTATATAGGCTTTAAAAGCTTCCCATCTGATACTGGCTGTGGTTTCACATTTGTTTAATTCGAAATACATATCTATAGAGTTTTCTACAAATTTGGCAAAGTTTGGATCCTTTAACAAAAACATTGGTAATCTCCATCGTTTTGTATAGTGTTCAATTTTACCCAATTGGACTTCCATAGACACTGCTGCATGATCACTAATTACAATGCTATTATACCAACAGTTTTTAACCTGAGGCAGTAACTCAATAGATATGAGAAAATAGTTGATTCGGGAATGAGTTTTATATGAGTTTGAATAACATGAGTATTCCCTTTTTTTAGGGTTTTTAATTCTCCAGATGGCATGTAGTCTAAGGTCTTGCATATAATTATGGAGTATTTTTCTGGTTTTTGTATGGGTGTTGTCAGTCTGAGTAGATCTATCAAAAACTGGGTTGAGAGTACAGTTAAAGTCTCCTCCTATAATGTATAGGCCTTCCAGAGCAGACACCATTAGGAATAGTTTTTCAAAGAAGGATGGGCTATCATCATTGGGGCCATATATATTAATAAGGTTTATTTTTTGTGACAGGATACTTACTTGCACAATAATGTACCTCCCTTGCGGATCTGTTATGACTTTTATTGTTTTAAAGGGTATCGATTTGTGTATAAGAATAGCAACACCTCTAGCTTGACTATTGAGGTAAGCATGAAATACCTGGCCAGGCCATCTTTTGGTTAGCCTCTGAATATCTGTTGTGGTCAGATGTGATTCCTGTATGAAAATAGTCTTAGATTTTAGATCTTTTATCCTATTTAATACTTGTGTTAATTTAGACGGTGTCCTCATTCCCCTGACATTCCAGCTCGAAATATTAGCAATCAGACTATTTTCCTGTTTGGTCCTCTCCATACACAATTATTGCATTATTTAAATGCATCTGGGATAGTAATAATGACAAGTTAAGGAAAGAATGTAAATAAAAAGGAGAAACATTATTATAGAGTTGCAAGTTGGCGCATACATTCAAGCACTCACACACACTCAACATAGAACCTGCTATGAACAATCCCTTACTAAACATTGGCATTACCTTCGTAAATGCCTACCCCTCCCTTTGAATCCAAGTGGATTTGGAGGACGCTGATCCACAATATTGGGGAGCAACTAGTCAGTGTGAACTCAACAGATAGCTCTCTGAACTAACAGTGTCCATGAACCGTGTTATTATGTTTGCATAACAATATTTTTAACCCTTATCAAAAGTATCATAACTTACTTTTAGGTCTTAACTTTCAACACGTAAACAACAACAGCAAAGAGAAAAAACAAACAAACAAACAAAATAAATTCAGATTCACGACTGTAAAGCCTTTCAACAACACAATAGACCATAGAAAATCAACCACATTGATAGCAGTTTTATAAAATTGCATGTACTCTAGATATCACCTGCTTTGATTCGTTGTGTAGGTAGCCCACAGTCCCATAAAATGTCTGCTTCTTTCTGCTGCTTCAGGAACAGTTCCCTCACAACTCACTCAGGCACGTTCGCTGCTGCTGATTGTAGTGGAAGAGATTTATAAAACTCCTCGGCTTCCTGTGGTGTTGAGAAGATATGAGTCTTCCTATCATACAGGATCCTAAGCCTGCAGGGGTTGTGCAGGAATCCACGGAAGGCGTTGATGTCGACAAACGGCTTTATGACCGGGTGAAACCCCCGTCGGATGCGTATTGTCTCCGCGGAGAGGTCCTGAGCAAATGTTATCTTGGCCCCATCATGCACGATTTCTCGTTTTCTTGCCTCTCGATACACAAACTCCTTCTCTTGGAAATTTAGAAAGCGGACCAGCACCGCTCTGTTTTGGTTTGCTTTCTTAGAGGCCATTGTGTGATGCACTCGCTCGAGTGTGAATGACTTTTGGGGTGGCAGTTCCAGCCATCTTGGCAGCACGTCGGTGATAAAGTTGAAGAGAGTTTGACCTCCTTCTGCTCCCTCTTGTAGGCCAAATATGCGCAGGTTCTTTCTCCTTCCCCTGTTCTCCAGATCATCTGTTTTGGCCTCAAGGAAAGTTATTCGCTTGGTTGCCAACTCTAATGCTGTCTCGACTTTCCCAACTGCCCTCTCTGTTTGGTCAATGCGAGTTTCGGCTTCTCCTAGACGGGTTGTATTAGTCAAAACATTACGTTTTATCTCCGTCACTTTACCTTCCAACGCAGCCATAATATTCGCCATTCCGGTCAGTCTTATGTCGATATTATCAAACTTTGTTCCAAAGTCCGACCGTAATGATTTTAGCTCACTCAGTACCTCATGTGTGCTAACGTTAGGCATGCTAGCACCTTCGTCGCTCTCCGGACTTTTAGTCTGGAACTCCCTCCCCCCACTCATAAGACAGTCAGACTCCATCACATCATTCAAATCCCAACTTAAAACTCACCTATTCAAACTGGCATACTCCCTATAACTGGACTCCGTGCATTTCTGTTTTATGTTGTCTCATGTTTTTATGCTTTTATTATTTTTCTTAATGCTCTCAAATTTTAATGTAAGGTGACCTTGGGTGACCTGAAAGGCGCCTCGAAATAAAATGTATTATTATTATTATTATTATTATAACTGCACTGTAGCTTTTTTGAGAGTTGTTGAAAGTTTGTAAGGGTATTTTAGAAGAAAAGTAGTCCACGGTTTTGGAGCTTCTCTACCGAGCTGCCATCTTGGTCACGTGACCCCTCCTCCCAACATAATAGTGTTGAAACAATGTGGTGTATTCCTTGAGAGGCTTCTTCAGCTCCCCTAACACAGAGCGATACTGGACGTCATTCCTGCCAGCAGCAATTCCTTCATTACGACAGCTTATTATAAATGTTGAGAGGAGAGAAAAATATTGCAACAATATAAATTCTCTTTGGGATAAATATTATTTTTTCCACTTAATTTAATCTAATTCATTTATTTTTCAGCTCATGAAAGTAATGGAGAGACTGGTATAGGCTATCCCAATAAAAAAGGGAACATCTATTAAGACCCACTATAGCTGCGTATTAGGGGTTGAAAATTTTCATTATCTACGTACCTCAACAAGCCCTCTCTCATCTGTACAAAGAGCACTGTGTGGATTATATCTTTTAATTTATTCAGAGATTTTTCATTTTATACAATTCAGCACTTTTACGTGAGAGGCTCCAGAAAATGGATTTGGATTCTTTCACATTTTCTTTGATTATTGACTATCTGATAAACAGGCTACGGTTTGTAGGAGAGAAGGGTTGAAAGTCTGAAATAAGGGTCAGCAACACAGGAGCAATACAGGGAACTGTACTACCTCTCTCTCTGTTTCATTTCTCTCTATGCACCTCAGACTTCCACTACAATTTGGGAGTCCTGACACATTCAGAAACTCTCAGATGGCTCTGCACTTGTGGGATGCATCAGTAAACATAACACACACGCGCGCGCACACACACACACACACACACACACACACACACACAAAAGATAATTGTGTTAGTCCAACCAAAATTGGACTTTTAAGATTTATGTAAATTAGGGCTGGGCGAGTTAACTCGTTAATATCGCGTTAACTTGTTAATTATTTAACGCCGATAAATATTTTATCACGCATTAACGCAGGTTTTATTATTGTAAAAGTCTGTTGCTTTCTGCTGCAGAACCACCAAACATGGAGAAGGGTACGGAACTTTTACTCTGCCATTTTCATTTTAAAGTTGGACATCACCAATACAGGTGCTCCTCGGTCTCTGTGTGAAGCTCACGGAGCTAACCAGTGCTACTTCCTGTTTTACTTGTTTCAACATAAAAGCATGTATTTCAAAATAAATTTTTAAAAAAACCTCCTGCATTTACAGCCAAGTTGAATTGTCTTATCATCGAGGCTTCTACATAAAAACTACATAAAAATGCTGATGTTAAAAGTGTGTTTGCACAACAAATGTTATGGCACTTTCATTCATATGGCAGCACATTTAAAATAAAACTAAATGCTAAAAGCTATACACTACTTTTGAATTAATTTTTGGATTTTGCGTACAAATGCAATTAATCGTGATTAATTAGGGAAATCCTGTGATTAATTAGATTAAAAATCTTAATGGTTGGGGCGGTCGGTGGCGAAGTGGGTTAAGCAGCCGCCCCATGTACAGAGGCTACAGTCCTCGCGGCAGCTGGCCCTGGTTCGAGTCCCACTCCGAGTGGCCCTTTGCTGCATGTCTTCCCCATCTCTCTGCCCCTGCTTCCTGTCTCTCTCCAATTGTCCTATCATTAAAGGCATAAAAAGCCTATCAAATCAGTCCTGCATGCATATGCTTAACTAGACTTCTGGTTTCAAAATATACAACTGAATTTCCAATAAATATGCTCACATTAACATGTCATCCCATTGTTTTTGTCAGAAGACAAACATGTTAGGAACTGTGACTGAAAAGCGGCCCATTAAGTTTCAACTTGTGGCTGCTTAAAACGTTTTTAGACTGTACCTCTGCTCTAAAATCCAAATTTTATAAGTCAGTGGCTTAAAGAAACAGAAAATACCCACAGCAATAAATCTACAGATTTCCTTTTTTTAATGACAAATGAAATATAACTTTATTTTCCCCTTTGGGGGATTGATAAAGTGTTATTCAGTTCATTTCATTTCATAGAGAGTGCTAACATTTCCCTGGTATTTTACAGCCATTTAAGAAAAATTGTTGTCAAGACTATGCTTGAAAGATGTTGCCTTCCAAATGCAAGAACTCATGACAAACACAAGGTGGCACAATCATTTACAGGAACGTGCCCTTACTTGGTTTCCTCATGCTTTCTCTTTGCAGAGGAGAATTCCCTCTGCAATGAGGTTTTGTACCAATTTTTTTTACAGTTTGACCATGAATTCAATTTGAGTGTACCTAGTCAATGTAAGACATGACTGTAACTATTGCTTTATGTGACCAAAAGAACTGCAACTGTAAAGAGGACCCAAATGTTTAGTGGAATGGTACGCACCCAGTAAGAAAATTTTAGTAGTAGCTGCTGCTCTCGGTCTTACTTTCAATAGATTTCTTTTTTCACAAACGGCACTAGTGCAGGCTTTAACCAATTAACATTGAGTCTCATTTGAGGGACACAGAAGTATTTAGCTTGGAGCAAGTAGTTATTTCCTTTTTTTAAACAACCCCAAGAGATCTTTCAAGGACAGTCCCGATGGCCAAGTATGCAGGCTACACTGTGATGGCCTATTTGACAAGTTTTCAAACAGTTTAAAGAAATGGCAAGGTTATTTTGACTTTTGGCTGGCATCTATTTGTAACTATGTATATAAAAATGACCTATGGATCAGCCACTTCCATTTATCCCACAGACTCATACACACACACACACGCACGCACGCAGAAAAAACACACACACACGCACATTAATCACAGATAAAGTACTGAGGAAACCTTTACATCCATGACAAGCTCCAAGACATATGCCCTTGGAGATTTAAATACTTTTGGTCAAAAGAAGTCTTACGTTTGTCCAATATGATAGGAGCAACTCTCAGTGATGTTCCCAAGTTCAAACAAACAATACAAACAGCACAAACAACCGTGTGTTATACAGAATAGTTGATAGCCAAGGTGGAAAATAAAAGTAACTGAACTTTCATGCTTTGAAGGTTTACAGATTTAAATTCAAGACGAGTTCAAAATTATTCTTTTCTTTCCTTCTAACAATAAACAGTTTGATGGAACCCATCATAAACTGTTTTTACACATGAACGCTGGATATTTTCAGAGAATTTGTGGATAATTTTGTCTGCACTTATTCCACAGTTGATGGTCACACATCTGCCTCACAGTGCAAGATTATGTGTGTGTGCATGTGCGTGTGTGTGTGTGTGTGTGTGGAGATGGGGTGGGGGGTGGGGGGTGGATAGGATATGATGCAGAAATGATGCTTTGGAAATCGTAGTTTCCATTACATGTTGAGAATAGGCTCCTTGTTTTGATATGATTACTACATGTATCTGACTGTATCCACAACAGCGAGGAGCTAGTGGAAAGCCAAATGCAGGTCAGAACAAAGGCGAATAAAGGAGCAACTCTCAACAGCATTTACACCCACTCTTTGCTGCTACGTTGGTACATTGTCTCACTGTTGATTTTCTGGCGATTTTACAAGAAGGGTGTTTGCAAAATATTCTCAAGAAGTCTGATCTGAATGACTCGTTCACACATGCCATTACTCCAGAACATGAGTGGAGTATTTAAGGAATCCAGTGCATGTGCAGAAATCCCTCCAATGAACACGATAATTTAAAGTACAAAACTCATTGATGTATAATTGTTTAATTTTATGTATTGTTTTTGTTGTCAGCAAATGCCATGACAATATCAAAATGAATGCTTTCCTTACCCTAACAGCTCCAAGCCCATAGTTCAAGTGGCATAATTAAAAAACTCAATAACTCAATAATAACACAACTTGGCATTGTTTCTTTCATCAAATAATTACCCAGTCAGGGAGAAAAGATACAGCTCTGTGGGACAATTTTCACTTTCAAGTAAAAACACATTTGGAGCTTATCAAGTGAGTTTATTTATATGGATTTTGTTGACATTAAGAAAAAAAATATATCACAAGGTTTATCCTTTGAGATGTTGGCACAAATTTGTTTTTGTTTACAATAAAATCTAACTTAACATAAGTTGATGTGTGCTGTGTCATTACTGCCAAACCTCTGATTTTAGAAATAATCCTTCTCACATCCTGAGATCTAACTGAATTATAATGATGACTAGAAATTGCTGTTGACTAATGGTTTAATAATTAGCCATTATTATAATAGAATAACTGACTTATAATTAGAGGGCAGTAAAGTTCAGGTTATCCCCATGTGTCATGTGTACTAAATCCACAGTGAGCTGCAAGAGACAGACTTATCCGGTCAGGATGAGAGTCCAGGTAAGGGTCGGGGCTAGAGTTCAAGGTAACACCATTTTTGGCGTGGGGGGCCTCTACGGGAAACACAAGGGTTAAGAAATGCCCTGAGGTTTTTTGCATTTCGTTTTAGGGTCAATGATTAAACTTTTTCTTCTGGGTTGGAGCATTAGGTGAAATTTATTTAAATTAAATTAAATAACATCAGGGGTGCTGCACGGACTGGTTTCACTTTCTAAACTTTGATGATAATCATGATATTATGAAGTCTCGTGCGGAAGGGATTTTAGGGTGATTCAGGGAAACTAACTCAGCTTTTCAAAAGGACAACACTGAGGAAACAATGTATTTGTGAATAAATGATTGTGCACACTTTACCATAAATGAGTCAACACAAAGCGTTAAGCTTTATAACTGTGCAAGAGAAAAATATACTGATTTAGTTATTAAAGGAAATGAATGATGTAATTAGTAGGTACAAAAGAGGCAACAATAATCATTCTGGGCATTAGGCAATATTTTTGAGGAAATTATTCACCTTATTAAAATATTTAGCCAAAATCAGTTTGACGGACATATGAATGATTAAAGAGTAAAACTCTAAGGAATGAAAACACAATATAAATTACTATTTAAAGGTTAGTTATTTTACAGTGCTAAATAATAACGATATGAGTAGTCTACTTATCTGCGCAAAAAAAGTGCACAAAATCAAACAAAATAAATCTTCTCCCTGACACCACAAGCCGCCAGGTTTAGTTTAATGTGATAAAGATTTGGAGAAGGTTCTCAGAGGATATTTTTGGTGAATTGGAAAGAAATAGAGCCAGGTCTCTCAGGGCATTAAGGAGGACTATGCCCCAGTCGGGTCATGCAGCTTTCTGACATGTTTCTTCAGGTCAAAGTTCCTGCAGAAGCCCTTGCCGCAGGTGGGACAGGTGAAAGGCTTCTTGTCGTTGTGCGTGTGCATATGGAAGGTGAGGTTGTACACCTGGTGGAATGCCTTGCTGCAGATGGAACACTTGAACTGCTTCTCCCCGCTATGTGTCAGCTTGTGGTTCTTGTAGTTTCCTGCATAGAATTAGAGCATGATGAGAAATAAAGACATCCACGGTGTAATGACACAAATCATTTCATTGCACCTCACAAGTCTGTTGTCTGAATGGCAAAAATGCTATGAGATCTCACTGAGAAAGACCCAAAACAAAATATTTAATTCAAACATGGATTTTATGTGCATCACAAAATCAATAGTTTCTGTATCAAAGGAGCATGATAACTGCCTGGCAACAACTCAAACTGTTAGTTTGATAAGTCTTTTGTCAACAAACTCCCACCAACACAGGTCCTGGTTTTGCTTAGGCACGCATAGGCACAGTCCTTTTAATATCAATCAATCAATCAATCAATCAATCAATCAATCAATCAATCAATCAATCAATCAATCTTTATTTATATAGCGCATTTCATACCACAGGCAACTCAATGTGCTTAATAATAATAAACATGATCTTAAGCTTAAATCACAGCAGCACAGCTATGACAATCAAATCTGTCAACCTGCAGCCTTCAGGGAACAAAAGTTGGAAAGTAAAAAATAAATATATTTCATATATTTCTTTATCTTACACCATAACTTTATGTGAATAAAAACTGATGTATTATTATTATTGTCAGTGTTTAAGTTTGAATATTGAGTAACTAAGCTCCAGACTGTTCAAAAGTAAGAAATGAAGACTGACAAGATTAACAACATTTTATATGTACTGCCTCACCTTTCTGATGGAATCCTTTCCCACAAAACTCACACACAAATGGTTTGTATCCTGCGTGGATGCGTGTGTGCGTGTTGAGGGTAGAGCTGCGGTTGAACGCTTTCCCGCACTGGTTACACTTGTGAGGTTTTTCCTGTGTGAAGTAATCAAAATATTCAAAAATCATGGTGGAAAATCCAAAACATATTGCAGTCAAAGGGATATCATTGGGATCCAGGAGAATATAGAGAAAAAGCAATGATTTAAGAATAAAGTTGGGATTTTTTTTTTTTTAATGAATAGATTTTTTTTAGCTTCCATTTCTAAAGGACTTTATTGACATTTCCAGCGGAGACGTTTTCCTGGGAGAATGCTTTTCGGAACGGGTTGTGTCACAGTGAAAACCCAGGAGAAGCTCTATCCCTACAGACAGGCTAAGCTGCAGCGTTTAGTGTGTGGCTGCAGACTCACAAATAGTTTAATACTCATTAGAAAACATACTAGGAAAGGCGCTTTTTAAAAAAATTAAATGTATTATTATTATTATTATTATTATTATTATTATTATTATTATTATGTGTTCAACGGCAGTTATCAAAATACAGAAAAAGTAAACTCAATGTGAAATCCTTGTCCTTCCTATTATAAGGAAGTTTAAATCTAATGCATTTAAAAAAAAAACATGTAGCTACTTTGTACGACAACCCTGCTTCGTGGATATATAATGAAAACATTTTCAAATAGATGACCCAACATAGAATTAGACTGCTATCTCACAACGTGGTTTACTTTTAAATGTCGCCTTCTAAAATCGGCCACTGTAGGTTATTTGTTGAGAAAAAAAAATAGATCAACAAATAACACAAAATTTAACTAATTGTTTAGGAGAGTAGTGATCATAGTGGCCGGGATTCAGCATTAAAATTGTCAACAGTTTTCTGGAATCTAAACATTGACTGGTAATTCTAGTGGAAGCTTAAACCAGCCAACAGAGAACACACGTTCATGAAAAGACAACAAATAAAACGCCGGTAGGCAAAAAGTCGGGTCCGAAGAAGCTGCGCCTGGGCGACAGTATGGAGTGAATAATCTTTGATAAAATAACGATTAGTTCGTCTTACCTGAGTGTGGATGATTTTGTGTCGGCACAGCGTGCTCGCCTGTCGGAAGCCTTTCCCGCAGACTTTACACACGAAGGGCCGCGCACCGGTGTGCACGGGCATGTGGCGGGTCAGATTGTAGTGCGCATTAAACACCTGAGAAGGGGGGAAACAGCAATAACAATAATAATAATAATAATAATAATAATAATTGAAAAGAAGAATCTCTTTTATCATCACGTTGCGTTCGGTTAAAAGCGGAGTAATCTTCTGGGATCAGTTAATCGGCCGAATAGCCTAAACGGAATCATTTACAACGAAATTAAAACAACGAAAGGCGGCGACATTACCACAAATTCCTAAACAAGCGGCAGGTCCCACTTTTAATAATTTATTCTGAGAAATCGAAATGATAAAAGTCTACTCCTTTAGACTGCCAAATAAATTGACATGTTTCCCCAAAACAGTTGCTCGAGCCCTGCGTCATTTTCACAGAAAATAAAAGGCCGACACACCTTTTCAATAGAACAGCAAATAAATCCAGAGTCGGAGTGGTGAAAGCGCAGAAGCATATCCCAAGAGAAATGCAAACCCTTCAAGTAGGCCTACATCTAGACATGTACAAGACAAAACGTTTGTAATATAACCATGTATTAAATTCAGTGCATATCAATAATTAGGCAAATGGGTGGCCATGCTTCCTGTACGCATTTAAATTATTATGCTGTGGACAAAGGCCTGTGATCCAGTAAAGGCAGTCGGAGTACTTGCAGTTTGATATATTTTTTTTTTTTCATTATTTAGCCTATGAGACAGAGCTAGGATTTTTTTTTTAACAATCAAAGCCTTTTATCTGATCGTTTGATTTGCAGTTCTGGGCATTCTCTGGTGTGATTTGGCTCAATTCCACCCTGCGATTGGAATAACTAAACCTCGAAGGCACTCACCTTGCCGCAGACCTCACAGGTGAAAACTTTGGGCTTGCTGCTGGGACAGGTGCCGCTCAGCCGGGCAGCCGCCGCGGCCGCCGCTGCTGAACCTTTAAAGATCTTGTCCGTGAGTATTTGATCCCTCTCCTTCATGTAGTGCTGGATATGGCTTTGAGACAGTTCTTTGAAGGCCTGCACACCAGACACTGAATACCTCTCCCCGGTCTGTTGCAGCCCAGACTTGCTCTTCTCCGACATGAGGGCTTTGTGTCGGGCGCTGAGCAAGTAAGAGGCCATAGGGTGCAGGTTGACCAGGCCGGCCGGCGGGGGACAGGCGCCACTTTCCCCGCTGCAGTTTAGGTAGCACACGGTACCCATAGTGTGGAGGGAGGACTGGTTCACCACGCGAGGTCTGAAGAGTTTGTATTGGCCTGCGGTTTGGCTCACAGTGGAGTCCTCCAGCTGGTTCGTATAGTTCAATCCAAAGCCGAAAAAGTCTGCAGGAGCCGGTAGAGAAGAAGCGTCCAAGTGGCCCGGGTCGAGTCCGGTAATACTGAGCCGGTGGCCCGACTCAAACCCAATCGGTACCAGTGGGATCATGCAATGTAGCGAGGATGGACAGACATCGGATTTCCCCAAGGGAGCGGACTGGAACCAAGTGGGGAGCGGTATCGACTTGGGCTCGGGTGTTCTGGCCATAATCCGGTCGATGGAGAAAGCGAGGGGTTTGCTGCCGCTGCCGGAGGTGAGCATGTCTGAATCCGCGGGCTGGCTCCTGGAAGCCGGGGGGGAGCCGAGGATCCCCGCTGGGCGGCAGAGATAACCGTCCATTATCTGCGCATCAACCACGCTTAGACAACAACAACAACAACAACAACTGTAAACTTCTGAGATAAAGCGGGAGTCCGCGCTGCTTCTCACCGGCCCGCACGAAAGGGCACCATCTGCCGCGGAACCCTCCAGCAGATCAGTAACTCTGTTTCCCCACTTATTGACGGCAATCAGTGCCGTCCTATTAGCCTGATCAGTGCGTGTGGAGAGTCAGAGACCTTCCTGATCGTTACCGCGCAGGAAGGCGAGCGGACAAGGAGATCATTTGCTCAGTCCTCATCCGTCAATTCTGCTCTTGTCGCTGATGGAGGTAAAGAAGGAGGAGGAGAGGAGGAGGTTGTCCTTTCTTGCAGGACTCCTGTTCAACTGGGAGAAACTTGGTGAATACCAGGTCCCCTTGTGGCTTTGCGTGACATCGTTTTTAATCTCAATACGCCAGACGCAACATGCCGCGGAGGCAACTTCAGGGGCTTTCACAGTTTTAGAGCAGATTTTGGATGCGTCTTTGCTTCACAGAGTGCAACTCATTCACGCGCAGAGTACAGATAACGGAGAGCTGTCACGTGCACGAATATAAGGCCACAAAACGGATCCAGACATTCGGCAGAAAAACTGACTTGAAGTTCATGTCGGTAATCTGTGAGTAATAAACTTTGAAACGACCACCTTTTCTCTCATTTCAAACACAAGACAAAGATGCAAAGTGGGTGCAGCCGCGTGCAGGCTCAGATGCTCCCAAGGAAAATGGGTCAAATCAGCTGTGCACAAACCGACAGCTCAACCTTCACCGATAGAAAGAAAGAAAGAAAGAAAGAAAGAAAGAAAGAAAGAAAGAAAGAAAGAAAGAAAGAAAGAAAGAAAGAAGCGGGGGAGTTGAATTTGCCCTCCAACATAAAAAAAAGTGAACGCCGACAGCCCAGAAATGAAAATAAAATGACATCAGTCACACAGTTTCAGTTCAAATGTCCGGAAGGTATTTGTTGATGTTGTTACTCGCGCGGGAGTGTTAAGGACAAAGAGAGTTTAAAACGACTAGTTTCCCAGAAAAAAATCCCACAAATTTTCTTTTTAAAATCATGTTAATTTTTTTCATTTATTTTTTTAACTTATGTGGCTTTCCCTTCAGGTTTTCAGGTATCAGCAGGCAGTCTTAACCACTCAATATCTATTCTATTTCCATAAAATTGAACTCTTTCTACCGCGTCGACAGCATCCGTTTTTTCAAATCTACTGTTAAAAGCAGGATACACACCTGCTATAAGAGCCTGATATTTCGCCAGGTCGCTTCACACACACACACACACACACACATATTTTGCAGCCTTTGCAGTTACAGGTGATTTCATGTTATGCAGTTGTATTAAGGTTTTGCTTCGCTTTGGGTTTTAATAATCCATCATTAATGGTTCATGATAACGAATAAAACCTTTATTTTTATATCAACGTATAACTGGTTCTGCAGAGGGCCAATTATTTATATTATTTGATTATTTTTTTCTATACTAACGACACCACAACTGTTACTATTACCCATTCCACCACTTCTACTACTGCCACTAATAATATCTATAATGATGCTGATATTGACAATATTAATAATAAGTTATATTTATTAAGACTTTTGTAAGAAGACCACTTTACTGCTGCTTCTGGCATGTGAGCTCTTGCTTCTTTTTTGTCTTATCAGTGACGCTCCTTCACACTGTGAAGGTCTACATTCTCGTGGTCTATAATTCTTTTTTAATATGGCCTCCTGATTTATAATTATCTACACGTTTTAAACCCTATTTGATCATTCTGTGGACCATATAATGCAAAACTGGTATCCAATAAGAATTCAAATTAGCCTACTCGTGATAGCCTATCATTAGCACCAAGTGATGACATATGTGCACAGAAAAAGTGAAGATCGCCAATCTGCTACAGGCTAGACCAACTGTATTAAGCTATTTCTTGTGCCTATTCTAAAGATTTCTAATAGGATCCATTTATTTTTCATTTATAAATAATAATGTCTGACCCGATTTATTTTTAAACAAAATAAAGAACAACCTTTTATTTATTTTTATCGTTTATTTTTCTAAATTACCAGCAGCCAGCGTTTATTTATCAAGAAAACTTAAACGAAGTTTTTGTTACAGATGTGTGCTGTGGAGGACTCAAATGAAGACTAACAGCCTGGAGACAGGTAAGTAAGGGGAAATAATAGACTTTTATTCACAACAATAAACTTAGCATGAGATAGTTAGACATACAGTGGGAATTAAGACGAGGATTTCGCGAGAATGAAAGGAAATGGTGCTGCATATCCAAGTCCACGTGCGGTACCTGGTAAACAAGAACAGGGTTAGGGACAGGGACGGAAAGAAAAAATTAAATGTGGGAGAAACAGAATAAAATAAATACATAGAGGCTGGATCTGTGGTAAGCTTAATACTAAGCAAACAGAGAGTAGGAGTAAAATAAAAAGAGCGGATAATTAAAAAAACCAAAACTAAATCAAATAAAACCAGAATATGTAACAAAACCAACTGAAACGTAGACCATGGCAGTTTTACATGAGAACCAATGAACAATGTCTTATTGCTGTTTTCTTTATCAGTCTGTAATATAGTCTTCATTTTGAGTATTTGGTACTGTTTTCTTCTTTTGCTTAAATTCTTGATATACAAATTGATAAAAGCTAAAGAAATATAATAATAATGATAATAATAATAATAATAATAATAATAATCATGTAGTTAGATGTTTTTGTTGGAGTAAAGAAAAATATCTAGATTATGAATTTGATGAGGAGAGAAAAAAATGACAGCCAGCATACAGTTTCCAGGGAAAAGGCGCTTTAAACCACAAGGTTAAAGTCAAATGAATTAAAACGACAAAACTTTATCAACCGGTGAAAGTTAAGCTTAATATTGATATTATAAGTTCTAAACCTCTGAGTGCATAGTGGACGGTCGGTATGTCTGCATATGTCACTCCTTTTAATTCAAGATCTATTAAAATGCACGTCCCAAGTTAATGTAGAATGTACTTATCAACAAATCATTAAGATGATTTAAGAAGAAAAAAGTACAAATACCACATAGCAGATGTTGACAGTAAAAAAAAAAATGTTGGAAAGCAGATGCTCAGGAGACAACAAGAGAGTGTTAAAAAAAACAACATTATGATTTAAATACACACACACCTACCTGGTGGAAAATTAATTTCATTCATTCATTTCCATTTTCTATAGCCACTTTTTCGCTGTTCAAGGTCTGGGGGATGAATCTATACCGATACCACCACATGAGAGGCAGGGTACCCTGGACAGGTAGCCAGTCCGTCACAGGGCCAACACAGAGACAAATGAGACAAACAACCATGCACGCTCACACTTTGTCAACTTAGAATCACCAATTAACCCCACGTGCATGACTGTGGGAGGAGCCAGAATATCTGGACAAAACGCACACAGAGGCAAGGAGAACAAGTAACCTCCACACAGAGACACTCTAAATGACAACTTCACTTGGAACCCTCTTGCCTCGAGGCAACAGCCAGTAGAATATCTCACAACTACTTAAATACAAGTCAGTAATATATATGCATCTATCAATCCATCCATCCATCTATCTATTTTTATACCCATTTTATAGAATTCAGGGTCGCGAGGAGACTGGAGCCTCTCCCACCCCTGGATGAGATGCCAGGTACACATGTCATTAAAAGATTCAGAGACTCAGGAAAAATCCCTGCGTGCAATGGACAATGATTCCATAAGGCAGCACGGCATCAGTGACAACAGTATGTGACACCATCCACAAATGAAGGTTTAAATTCAGTCAAGCAAAATAATTAAACGCAAATATTACTGTGATGCCTACTATCTGAGATGTAAACTGTGTTGTGGTCAGTCAAATAAAAATGTGAAATTCTTTTCATAAATCATGAGCACGTTTTAAATACGCTCTTGACCCAAATTTGATGAAATATGTTGCTGAGATAGCACCGTCGCCTCACAGCAACAGGGTTCCAGGTTCAACTCCCGGCTGGGGCCTTTCTGTGTGGAGTTTGCATGTTCTCCCCGTGTATGCGTGGGTTGTTTGTCTGGTTTGTCTCTGTGTGGCCCTGTGATGGACTGGCGGTCTGTCCAGGGTGTACACCGCCTCTCGCCCATTGACCGCTGGGATAGGCTCCAGCCCCCCCGCGACCCGACCGACGGATTCAGCGGGTATAGAAAATGGATGGATGGATGTTGCTGAGACTATTAAAAATGAGCATGTTATTTCCAAATAATAGAATTTCAACATTTCATTTTGTTGTGAGTACTATATAATACTACTGCATCTATTTGCAATTTGTTTTACATTGTACCTGTCCAGGTGACTATCTTTTTATTTCAATCAGAAATATTTTACCTCTTGATACATCTTTTGCCATATCATTAAAACATTGTGCCCTAGAAAATATAGTGGACCCACAGGATAAAGGAGTACAAGTGAAAGTATATGCAAAATATTCAGTTCACTTTTGTTATGCACATTAACCGGCCTGCAACTGCTCTAAGGCAGTACCGAAACAGCAAATTAGCCAAATTCCCTAGAGTTTCCCAGAGAGCACATTTCCTTCCAAATAAGTTTATGTACAGCGTTGCCCACCTTAAATTTTAGGTAGCAAAATTTCAGTTGCCACATCTACAAGCCAGAAGTATAGTTCATCCACAAACAATTTTGTATGTAATACATCGGCTGATGGATTGGTTGGTGTATTGAGTGGCCACATAGCATAGTTCAAGATAGAATACATACATATTTTGTATTGCAAAAATTTTCACCTAACATAATGCAGGTGTGGAAAAATTCAACGAAAACTGAAAAATTAAAAATAAATGCATTCAGTTTCCATAGCAATGTGAAAAACTAATCTTCAGTTTGAGTTGAAATGCAAACAGAATGGAAAAAACACCCTACAAGTTGAAAACAGTGGTGCTTGAAAAACGTTTAATTATGACATTTGACACCTGAACAATACAGGTGCAATATAACACAAATATTCCCGAATTTAATTTTTGGGCTTGAGCTGCACAGACACTGAATGGGACAGTAAAAAAGATGGCAGGTTTTTGCACATACTCAATGAGAGGCCAACAATTTTACCACCAAAGAATTGACACAAGTGAATACAACAGCCGCAATGAGACACTTTATCCTTTCACTCTCGGTCAGATTATACACATTAATCAGATTACTAAAAAAAATCCAGACCTTTTCAGTTTGATGACACATCTCTGAGACCATTAGTAATGTTGGATGCAACATTTCCCTTTAGAACTCACTATTCTTATCACAATGAACATATATGACATTGGATCTACATCAAGATGTAGTCAGGCTTCTCAAGAATTTTCTTTTAAAGCACTCATACAGTGATATTTTTAAACCCTTCATGTAGTGTTTGTGTAGACCTGTGTAGAGTGTAGAGCTGCAGAAAGAAAACTAACACAGAAATGTTTTTTACCCCCATCTTTTCCTGACCGAGGCCACCAGTTTTCAAGTGACTGTGGGGACATTTTGGGGCAACAGAGTTAAGATTCAGAGGCTACAGCAAAGTAGTCAAAATGCATGAACTTGAAGTAACAAGAATTTGTCAGAAGAGTTTGACGATGCGAACACTTGACCCATTTTGATCCCAAGGCATCAAATACTGACATATGTTCAAAACTCTATGATGTTTATGAGATGCACGAGGTGGCCTCAATGTATTGAGCGTGGCCAACATAGAATCTAAGCTAAGTATCATTGGGTTGCTAGTAGTGTTATAAAGCGTAAAACAACAAACATATAACAATGAATAACTTATTTTTGATCACAGCAGTCAAAACCTTACATTTCTAAGGCTTTTGTCAAAAGTACGTATCTTCGATTGATTGTGTTGATTTTACTGTCAAGAAAATATATCAATGGCACAAAATGACATCAACCAGCGTATGGCTGCATTTGGTGGTGAACTGAGTTCAACTTTCTGCTTTGAAGAGAGCAAGACAATGTTGGTTTCTGCACGAGAAGACCAATTTCCAGTGTCTCGCCTCAATTTCCTGTTTGGATTACAGTCTGACATGTAAATATCAACACGCATGTACAGCAGCATCTGGGCAGAAAATCTGCTTTCTCTCACCTGATCGGGACCCTTATTCATGAAGAATGATCTTTTTACGGAACATATACAGTAAGGGTAAATGTAGTGGGATTTTGAATTCTTTTTTCTCTTAACAGAGAGAAACTATAGGTGCTTTTGAAAGATTTCCAATGTTCATTAGGGGATTTCAGTATCTGGAGGGCAAAACGTTTATGGTAAAATAGCTTCATGGGGCTATAACAAAAATAAAACATGTGGGAGTTTTAAAGTATTGAAAGAGGGAGTACAACATACAACAAAACAAAAAATCTCTTTGATGAAACAAAAGAAATTCAAATTTAGTCCAGCTTTTGGTTTTTATGCACATTATCGTAAGTAAAATTTACTCTACAAGTAAATTGCATGAATATATGTTGACAACTATGTCTGCTCATTTTCTCCAGCCCCTGGTTCAATTTCCATGTGATACTATTGAGCTTTCCTTTTTTTTTTTTTTAGTTTAGAGACAACGGTTCCAATCCACTGCGAGTTGAGTCTGACAACTGGTTTTGAAGGCTCACTGTTTAGCTAGATTCAGGCACCAAAACCACTTCAGCAACAAAGTGAGATAGGTTTAGGTACCTAAATTATTTGGTTAGGTTTAAGCAAATAATTATCATTGTTAAAATACACATTGCAAAATTACATCAAAGCGCACTCTGACAAAGTCCTGACAAAGAAACGGCACAATGTTTTGATTCATATTGGACAGTTCTGTTGTTTGTCTGATCATTGTAAGTCATGTCCAACATTATTTATACTTACTTTGTATTGTCTGAGTGAGTAATATCAGTATATGAAACATAACCAATCCCTTCATTAATCTCCACAGTCTGTGTTATGTTGAATTTAGCTTTATAATGCTCGTGTGATCATTTTATATGTTAAAAACTGTTTGCAGGGCTGAACAGTGGAGTTGTGGAGGGTGGAGAGGTGGTTAGCACTATCGCCTTACTACAACAAATTTCCCCATTTGCATCTGCATGTCTGGGTTCTCTCTGAGTACTCCAGCTTCCTCCCACAGTCCAAAAACATCCTTGTTAGGTTGATTGGCTATACTAAAAATTGAGCATGAGCACGTGTTGTTGTTAGTCTTATATGTCTCTGTGATGGACTGTCGAACTTCCCAAGATGTCACCTGCATGTTGCACGATGACAACTGGGATAAACTGACGCCTCCCCTCACGACCCTGAATAGGATAAAGTGGGTGTGAAAAATGATGAAAAACTTATTGCAGCTTTAGAGATCAAATGCACTGACAACAACTGTTCTGCTGATAACAGCATAACTTGTCCTGTTGTTGATGAGTTCCTTTTGTCTGCACATAATTCTAAGTTACAGACCAGGTTCCATTTTGCTCTGATTTAAATCTGAGTTAAGAATATATGCAAATATGAGTGGGGAAAAGTTTTTCTTTAAAAAAAAAAAAAAAAAAAACAGATAAAAAAAAGAACAAAAAAATGTTTTCACCATTTTACTGAATTTTTTCGTCACATATCACTGTTATAAACAACATAACACACTATGAAATAGCTATAGCTAAATCTTCTCTACAGCAGGCTATACTGAATTCTGCATCAGTTTTGTTTCAGGTACTATTTAATGTGACTGGTTCAAATGAAGCTCAACAACTGCATCTGTATTAACTAGGTAACATAAGGATAACCTATCATTTTGTAAAGAAGCAATGTATTTTCAGCATTTCTTTTATAAGATAATGATTGTTGACTTATACTTCAGCTTAGTGTGAACTACCAACATTAGCAAAGTAGAACAGTATCACACTGCAATGGAGGGTCCTCACATGTCAAGAGAGGGTGTTTATCAAGTAGTAACAACATGTGCAAAGGGAGGATGTTTGCATGTATGAGTTTAGTCATCCTCATCGCTGTCTCTCATGCTGATACCCTGGAGGCCATCGCCCGCTTTGACGGCTGTTGTAGCTTCCTCCACTGTCAGCCTGTTGTAGATGGTTTCATAGCTCTTGTTGTTGAGTGTGGCGTCCAGGACACCTTGCAGTCTGAAGTCACGGTAGGTCTTCTGATGAGGTGGAAGAGTGGGGATACGTAAAAAAGGAGAAGGGGCGACATAACAGAGAAATTCTTAGCAATGTAGAGAGCAGGAGAAGGCGGCTGCTGTTCGCCGGTTGAAAGGACAAAAGCTGGAAAAATTGAGGCTCAAGGACATTCAGTCTTTTATGTGTCAAACAAGGAAGGCATACTGAAGTGACTGAGTGGTTTCTACTTTCAGTCAGGAGCTATTATCATTCCTTTTCTCACTGCTTTCTAGTTAAACTAGCAAACTCTGAAAAGACAAAAGCAGTGTGAAACAGCGAAACACAATTGAGCAGTTTTCTCTTTCATGTCCCAAACGCTGCTGCCGTCAAGGACACTTCAGTCTGTTTGTTGTGTGTAATTTTTTTTCTTCTTTTCCTTCACTGTAAGTTGTGAATATGTTTTATTGAATAAAGTCACAATTCAGAGGAGCAATATAGTTACCTCAAAAAAGGTAACAAAAACCAAGAAGATTCAGGGTCTGAAGATGTAGGTCTGATGAGGTCTTTCTGTGTCCTGAGTTTGCATGTTGTCCCCGTGCCTTCACACTTCATATATATTTTTTTTAATTATTTTTTTGGGCACTTCATTTTTTGATAGGCTGGTTACTTGTTCAATATGTACCTTGCCTCTTTGCAATTTCAAGCCTAACAATCCTCCATAGGACAAAGCTTTTATAGCTAATGGATGGATGCAGGTAAGAATTTCGTGTGGCCGGTTTCAGGCCGATTCATTGTCCCTTTTTAGACAGTAAAGTAAGGAGACTTTGAATGAGGTAGAAAAAATGTACCACTGAATGGAAAATATTCTGAATTGTGAAAAATGGACATCTCTAAACTCAGTTAATTTTCTTTGTTAAACATTCTGGACTTTGTTTACCTTTACAATCTTGATGAGTGTTTTCAGCTGGTACATGTGAAGGTGGAGATCCAGTCTATCAGCAAGCCAAATACACACCAACTTCATTGAGCTTGTGTACCATTGCTGTAACAAGTAGAAACACACAAAAAGTAAAGGGTAACTTATCTGGAAGAGAAAACAATTGTAACTGTCAGCATCCATCACAGTTTACAGCTGGAAAGTTTGTTCAAAGCTTTGTTGGAATATTTGTAAGTACACAGTCACATGTAGTGATGAATTACCATCACCAGTATTTCAGGAGTTCTTTCTTTCAATATTACCTCCAGATGAATTGGTGGTTTGATCATTTTATTCTATAAGTTATTGTTCAAACTGCAACAAAAACAATCTGTTTTGACTTTCCTTATTCAGAAAGGGAAAGTATTCCTTCATTAGAGAAACTGATCAAGTAAACTGAGTGAAAATGAATGGACTCAATACAGAATTTAAATAACTGAGTTGTGTGATGAAGACAGGACATGCTGAGGTTTGTAGGCATGTCTCAGCTGTGTTATTCAGAGGAGGAAAGCATACAAATAAAACAGCACAGAATTTCGCCATTGCCATGAAAAAAACAAATCTGGGCCTGTCTATGTTCACTTCTTACAATTGCAATAGGTGAAAAGAACAATGAAAGCACTGCTGCCACTATCACTGCGAGCTAGGCACTTTGTATTTAACTGATAAATGTTTGTGTGAGACTGTGTGGGATGAAATGTAGCTATTGATACACCTTTCAAGTGGGAAGAAGCAAAGGCCATTTTTGATTAGGAACAACGTGGGAAAGAAACAATAGCTGGCTTTTAAAAAGAAACAAACACCCTGTTGCTGTTTTATCAGAATACAAGAAAGCAATATATTTTAATCCCACCTTGAGCTAATTAAAACTCTAATGTTTTATATTCTAATTAAAGGCTTTACAATAAATACTGAATAAAGAAAAAATGATAAGCGCACCACATAACATACAATTGATGAGATGTTTTAGAATATCTGAAATCTTGGTATGAATCCAGTAATGCACACAATCTCTGGTGGAATATTGCAGTTTGAAATCCCTGTACACTATGCCACACTTAAGTTCCGAGAATGCAGCGCAGTAGTGACGCTACTGTAGATAAATAAAATGTAGATAATAGCTGTAATATTAAGAAAAATCAAATGAAATGTTTTAATTTGCTAAACAAATTAATCTGAGTATCAGAGTACATTGTTAATCAAAGCATCCTTAAGTTTGTTCAGGTCACCACAAGCAAACACCCTAAGAAGCATGTTTAGACTCAGTGCTATTTTTCATTACACAGGTTCAAATATCCTTGTAAATAAAAATAAATATAAAAGATTTGATGTTAATAGAGTTACAGCTGTTTCTGAACAAGGACAGTAAATGGGTCTTATTCTAATATCTTTGCCCTCTGAGTTTGGATGATAGCTGACGGCGAGTTGTCTCACTTCAGTTGTGACGGTGACCCTTTACACAAGGTCAACTGATTTGCAGCATGAAAATGGCAAAACCCAAAGAGGGTACAACATTTACTTGTTCAAAGACACCGATTCACAGGAAAACTGGTGAATACTGCTCGTCAAGGGACAAGTTCAGGGCTCTGCTTTGAACTTCAGAGACGGTGGGAAAAAAACAAGAATCTGTCTTTTACTTGCAGAATACAAATTGCTGGTGAAATGCACACATTTGGTGGCTTTATTCAGTTATCAGACACAAGAATCCTCAAGGAAATTGCTCAATTATGACCCATATGGGTGCCAATGCCGAAGGCATTAGACACACATATTACTATTGTGTCGGACTCTTATTGTGAGAATGCTGTTAAGCAAGACTTTTGGTGTTTCTAACTTTTATAGTTTTTAAAATATTATGGTTTTTGTGCAAATTTTCCTCCCTTTAAAAGTAATGGTAAATCCTTTCAAATCATTAGAAAAGCTTCCTCCTCCTTCAAACGGAACTACTTCAGCATACTTTCAGCTAGAGACACCATTCAAACGTTAAAATGTTCCCAAGACATTCAGCTACTGAATAATGCAGCTTTTTTGAAAATATTTAGCAAATTTGGAACTATCACGGTTTAATAATCTTGTAAGATCCTTGATGATTTTCTGAATTTACAATGCATTCCAATGACACGGAATGTTCATATGAAGAGTGGAGGCTCCACCTGAGAGTGGAAGAATACAGAAAGATTCTTCCGAAAAAGTTTTTAACCTGTCACTGTTTCCAAAATCTTTAAGCCACAGAAATAATTTTAGCATTAAAACGTAGGAAAATTTGTCCTCTTTCAGCCAATGTAACTTTCATAGCCTTCAGGACTTTACATTTTGAATTAGAAGCCTCTAAATCACAGCAGTACCTTCCAACTGCCAATCCTTTTTGCATTTTTCTTCTCTTTTCTATACTTTTCTGCCTTCATCCAGAGCCAGCTCTTTTCAAAAATACCTTTCAGGCGTTTTGAAGCTTCAGCGAATAACATTCTACTAAATTTTCCCATTTTTCTGCATTGTTTCTCTTCTTTCTTAATTTTTTCACTTTTTGTTTAGCATTTTCTTCTCTTTTCTGCAGTTTTCTGCCCTCATCCAGCTCCAGGTCCTTTAAAAATCAAAGGACCTATGTTACGCAAATTACCTTTCAGACCCTTTGAAACTGGGGCAAATAATTGTCTGCAAAATTTTCAAATTTTTCTGTATTGTTTCTCCTCTTTCGGAATTTTTTCACTTTTTGTTTTGTTTTTTTCTTCTCTTTTCTGCAGTTTTCTGCCCTCATCCAGCTCCAGGTCCTTTAAAAATGACCTTTCAGACACTTTGAAACTTGGGCAAATAACTTTCTGCTAAATTTTCACTAATTTCAGCTTTTTTTTAGCATGGTCAGCTATCCCCATTCAGCTTATCAGCATTCTCACTGCTTTTTCGCAGAAACGGCTTTTTATGGGTGCAAAAGCCAAAGGCAGGGCACACATATTACTATTGTGCATACTTATTCCGCTTATTAAACTTTTCCCGTTTCCGTCATACATTTCCGACCGGCATAAAAAGCACATCGCAGCGTGCTCAAAAATCGGGAATAGTGTGCTATCATTTTTCTTTCTCATTATTCAAAAAAATTCTGGAAAAATGGGAAAAACTGTGAAATTTCACAATGGAGAAATGCATTGTACATTCTTATTATTATTATTATTATTATTATTATTATTATTATTAAGCATTTTTATTTGTTTTTACTTATTCTTCTCTTTATTTATTACCTGCTGTAAAGCACTTTGGTACATCGTAAGGATTGTCTGTAAAGGGCTGTAGAAATAAAGTACATTTACATTGAAATCCACAAAACGAGGTCAGAACGGACCTAATTTGGAGGCCTCATAACTCAGCCATACGGCATCTAGACAAATTTTACTTCAAAACGTAGGTATTTCTGTCCTCTTTCACCCAAAAACACCCTCATTGAGCCTGGCCTCAGATTTCTCACAAATCACCTCTGAGCGCAGTGAGCCACCACTCCAGCTCCATTATCAACAGGCCGACTCATCAAATCAATGTGAAAACTCATTTTAAAACTGCCATAAAAAACAAGCCATACATAGGAGCAGAATAAAAATTACACCGCTGGCTTCTGCCATCCCTTCCAGTGCTCACGGTTCAAGAATTATTCAGATACGACTTTTACTTTTTGAACAGCGACTGTTTGTTCGAGGCATACGCCTCAGTATTAAACTCCAAGGTTAAGGACACAGTGAGGGCACTTTTGTCAGTTGGCTCCTGTCTTTCTTACAAACGCAGCTGTCTCCCATAGCAACTAATTATGAGGCCAGAGCCAACATGGCTGCTCTGTTCTCTCACTACTTATGAGGGCAGAGCCAAGATGGCTGTCCCTTTATAACAGCTTTATGCCAGCCTGTGTTATGTGTGCTCCTAATACAATATACAATATTTAGTACATTAGTTGTACTTCCTGCGGCAGCTCAGGAAGCTCAACCTACCTAAGGAGCTGCTGATCCAGTTTTACACCGCCATTGTTCAGTCTGTTCTCTGTTCATCCATCACCGTTTGGTTCGGATCAACCACCAAACAGGAAAAAAACAGACTGCAACGGACAATAAGGTCTGCAGAGAAGATTATTGGTGTCAGCCTGCCCTCCATCCAGGATCTGTACCTGTCCAGAGTCAGGAAACGGGCAGGTTACATCTCTGCAGACCCATCACACCCTGGACACAAACTGTTTAAACTCCTCCCTTCTGCAAGGCGCTACAGAACTCTGTACGCCAAAACAACAAGACACAGGAACAGTTTCTTCCCTCAGGCTGTCTCTGTGTTAAACAGCTAAAACCGGACTTCAGTGTTTCATCCTTGCACCATGCACCAATTTGCACTTCTGATTTAATCTTGTTCTATGTCTATTTTTTTGTCTATTTTTTTGTAATTGTTGCACTAAAGAGAGTGAGGTGTAACCGGAGTCAAATTCCTCGTGTGTGTCCACATACCTGGCAATAAAAAGCGATTCTGATTCTGATTCTGATATAGCATGACAGCCTCTGTCTGTCAGGGGGCAGTAGCTGCAATGGAAACAGCACAGTCCCTCTCCATTAGAAATACAGGGGACTCCACAGAAACCACTCACAGCCTCCACATTAATGAGAACAGCCTCAAAGTTCTCTAACATCCACAATGTCTCTTAAACCTGGATAAATTCTACCTCAAAATTTAGCTATTTTTTATCTTCTTTCCATCTCTGTGCTGGATCTTATGGTTTTCTCTCAATCACCCCAAAACAGACAGCGCCATCACACACTGCCATCACTATCATCATAAACTAGCTCTGCTTCTCTCCTTTAAACTGATAGTGAGGGGTGTTTTTAAACTGCCATAAAACCTGTATTAGAGCCCTGCACTCCCGCGGGAGTCCCGCGGGACTCGCGGGACCCAACGCAAAGCAGTGCGGCGCGGGACACATTTTGAAAGCTCATTGCGGGCGCGGGCGGGAGGGGGAGAGCCCAGTGTGGGAGCGGTGATAAGCTGCAGTCCCACTAACTAAAAACGTGTTTAATATAAAAGCTATAATGAATCTCCTGCTGCTGAAAACAACTGAGAAGAAATAAAGCCTAACTAAAAGAAGTTCAAAAGCGCGATCCATCTCTCCTTTTATTCAGGAGATGCGCATTGCACAACGACGAGGGACAGGGCATGGTTAACCTACTTAAATAATAATTGGATTACATGTTACATTTTCAACATTCTGGGTTTAGAAAAGGTAGGGTAATTAATAACACATATTGTTTTCATTCCACTTGTTTGCATTTAAATCAATGTAACGTGAGCTGTAACGTGAGCTGTAGGCTTAGGCTCAAATCCACTCAAAGTAGGGGGCGGGGCTCCATCACGCTGTGTTTAAAATCATATTAACTAAAAATATATACTTTTACTTCCAAGAATGGAAATGTGAGGAGTAGCATATAACATATGTACAATGTATTATTCTTAATATTCACGGTAGATTTTGGTAGGTATGTTGGGTAGGCTTATTGCTGTAAAGCCTCAGCTGCTTGTGCCATCTAATGCGCTCCTGCACTATGTGCCCCACGTGAAGGATCAGACAGTGGTGTGCGCAGCTAAGATCATGTTTCTTTCCTCAAGCCAATGACAAGAACGTCCGTGAGAAGTAACGCGAATGTCTGAATCATGCGTATAATCAGTGTATATATTCAAATACAATACTGAAAGAGAAGCTAATGAGAAAATCCGCTGATGATGATGCAGGTGAGGAAGGTGAGCAGTTTAGTCCAGAGCTAATCCAGAGAAAATTCCTCCGTTCCATAGAAACTGGTCTTTACAGTGATGCGGTTAAGTTCCAGCTCAAGCCATATCTCAATAACCGTACTGTCACAGATGAGGTGCTAATTGAGCGAATCAGTGAAGCTGCAAACTTAGAACAAGAAAGACAGCAAAAACTGAGAAAAACAGCAATAAACAAGCCCCCAAAATTCAGTGAAGTGCAGGCAGAGGTGTATCCACCTGACACCTCAGTGGCAGCAGATGGCACAGTTACTAACCGTGAAGCAGCGGGGAAAGGCAAGAAAAGTCAGGGACTCAAGATGGAGGCAGACTCAATAGAAGCACTCAAGGCTGAGGTTCTAGAAATTAAAAAGTTGATGTTACAGACAGTGGAGGCCACAAAAGCCAGACCGACAGAGAAAATGTTTTCACCTAGCCGTAGTCGGCCCAGGGGTTGTAGGGCGTGTCAGGAAGCTCAGATAGGTGACTCCTGCAGACATTGCTTTAAGTGTGGACAAGAGGGGCATCTCTCCAGAGGATGTCGACGGACCAGAGAGCAGCAGGGAAACGAGACTGGGCTACCGAGCCGGGACCCTCGGTAGCCCATGAATCATCCAGTCTCATCATGCAGCAACCTGCCCCCCCTCCCACACTGCCTCAAATCTCATCAGTTAACTATCTCCCACCACGACGTAAGGAAAGACTCATCAAGTTGATTGCAAAGCGACACACTGTCTATTGTACACTGGATACGGTTCCAGTGGAAGCATTATGGGACTCAGGCGCTCAGGCGACCATCATTAATGAAGAATGGAGAAAACTGCACTTACCGCACAGCATGGTGCGACCTCTTAGTGAACTGTTAGGATCAGACGTTTTATTGGGAGTGGCAGCCAACCAGACTGAAATACCCTTCATGGGCTGGGTGGAGGTAGAGTTCAGATTAGGGAAAGACTCCGCCATGACAAAGCCACTTCTCGTACCTATTTTAGTGTCAAGTGACCCACGTGTAGCAGAAGAGCCCATAATTGGCTACAATGTGATAGAGGAAATAACAGGAGACGGTCGTCAGACAGAGACAATCAACACTGTGTGTCAGGCCTTCCGGATAACAGTCAAGACAGCACAAGCAGTGCTTCAGCTCATCCATGCCCCTATCGGTGAGGAAGATGTAGGAATTGCACACACAGGAAAAAGGACACTCACTTTAGGCGCTGAACAGGTCACCACAGTGTATGTTAACGTCAACACGGGAGCTCAGTATCATGGCCAAGACCTGCTTCTAGTCCCAAGTGAAGAACCTACATTGCCAGAGGGGGTAGTAATAGAGGAGGGTCTAGTCAGCATCCCCAGGAAAAGGTCAGGTTATGTGCCAGTCCCCATCGCCAACACAAACAAACACAGTGTAACCCTGACCCAGCGCACCGTTCTTGGTCACCTGCAAACAGTCAAGACTGCTTATGCGGCCAACGTTGAACAGATGAACAGAAGAGAGGGAGTGAAGCTACCAACAACACAGCATCAGCCACAGGTGAGGGCAACTAAAAAACAACAACCCGCCTGGTGGGACCCTCCGGTCGATCTTAGTCACTTAAACGAGGAACAGAGGAGGACTACCAAACAGCTGCTGAGAGAGGAGTGTCACGCGTTTGCGTACGACGATGACGACATCGGCTCAATCCCCTCATTGAAACTCCACATCACGCTGCATGACACCACTCCAGTAAGAAAAACATACATGGCAGTCCCAAAGCCACTGCACCAGGAGGTGAAGGAGTATATTCAGGACTTGTTGAATCGGGGCTGGATTGTTCCTTCACGTTCTCCGTATTCCTCACCAGTGGTGTGCGTGCGAAAGAAGGATGGGACTTTAAGACTGTGTTGTGACTACAGAGAACTGAACAAAAGGTCAGTCCCTGATCGCCACCCCATTCCCAGAATCCAAGATATGCTTGACACACTCACTGGCAGCTCCTGGTTCTCCGTACTGGACCAGGGGAAGGCCTATCACCAGAGGTTCCTGGATGAGGAGAGCCAGCCCCTGACTGCTTTCATAACCCCTTGGGGCCTGTACCAGTGGGTCCGAATCCCGTTTGGGTTGAGTGCGGCGCCCGCGGAATTCCAGAGGAACATGGAAGACTGTTTGCGTGGATTGAGAGATGTTATGTGTCAGCCGTATCTGGACGACAATTTGGTCCACAGCCCAAGCTTTGAGGACCACATCGAGCACCTGAGAACTGTTTTACAGAGATATCAGGAGCACGGGGTCAAACTCAGCCCCCGCAAGTGTGAAGTTTTGAAGAGGAAAGTGAGATTTCTGGGCCGATTGGTGTCTGGAGAAGGCTACAGTATGGATCCATCTGAAGTGGCCCCTGTCCAAGCCTTAAAGGAGAGAGCTGAGAAGAGTGATGGGATTCCTCTCATACTACCGAACATACATCCCAAACTTCTCCAGGATAGCACAGCCTCTCTACCAGCTACTTTCAACAGCACCTGATAAGATGAGCAGAGAGAAGATCAGGGCCACAACCAGGAAGAAAGGTAACCTCCCACCTAACACTCCTATACAGTGGACAGAGAACCACCAAAAGACATTGAACTCTCTCATAGACAAACTGATAGAGCCTCCCATCCTAGGGTACCCAGAGATGACACAACCATTCGTCCTCCACACCGACGCATCTCAGGAGGGATTGGGAGCAGTACTCTACCAGAGGCAGAACGGCAAAATGATAGTCATAGGCTATGGTTCTAGAACTCTAACACCACCTGAAAAGAACTATCACATGCACTCAGGGAAATTAGAGTTTTTAGCACTAAAATGGGCAATATGTGAACGTTTTCGAGATTATCTGTATCATGCTCCACACTTTGTAGTGTATACAGATAACAACCCCTTAACTTATATCCTTTCAACAGCTAAGCTTAATGCTACAGGTCATAGGTGGGTGGGTGAGCTGTCTGAGTTTGACTTCTCCATTAAGTATAGGCCGGGGAAGAGTAATGCAGATGCAGATGGCTTATCCCGCATGCCATTAGACATTAATGTGTTCATAACCCACTGTACAGAGGAGGTGGGTCAGGAAGTGTTTAGGGCAACAGTGCAGGGAGTCAGTGTGCAGAGAGACACCCCCCCGGTCTGGGTAGCCACAGTCCCCATAGGAACTCTAGACTTAGTGAGAGATGCGAGTGCACACCCGCAAACCAAGTCCCTGACACCAGAACAGATCCGAGACAGTCAAGAAAGAGATCCTGTCATAGGCCAAGTTCTGTATTACAAGAGAGAAAATCAGCACCCGTCCAGGAGAGCTCTTAAAGTGGAACCGCCGGACGTCAGAGTATTAATGAGACAGTGGGCAAAGTTGTATGTAAACGAGGATGGAATTCTCTATAGGAAAGCAGGAGATAAACAACAGCTTATCCTCCCAAAAGAGTACCGTCAAAGAGTGTTCCACGAGCTTCACAGAGAAATGGGACATCTTGGGGTCGAGAGGACTATGAACCTGATCCAAGATCAATTCTATTGGGCTCGTATGTACTCTGAAATAGAACACTTTGTCACCCAAGAGTGTGAGTGTCTCAAAGCAAAGCGACCTCACAAAGCAACCAGGGCTTCTGTAGGAGCCATAATTATTTTCTTTATATTTTTTGTTTTCATTATGGTACACTTTATGGTTATTGGTTCACTTTGATTTGTGTTTGTGTTTTTTTTTTATTGGTTATCATTGGACATGGGTGTGACACTGGGCGTGTGGTGGTGCGCAATTGGAAGCCTTTAATTAGCCCTACCTGGTACCTGTGCGCGAGGTCAGTTTGGCGTGGGGTGAGTACGGGGGAAGGCTATCCTTTTGTGTACCGCATCGCAACGCACCGCACCGCTCCTTTGTCTCAACGTTTTTGCTCTATCTTGCAATCGGAAATGACTATTGGAGTCATATTGGATGATATGGAGAGCAATAAACGAAAGAAACCGGAATGAGTGTGTGGACATTATATCATTGAGTGCGCGTAAGACAACCGATTTCCCCCTGCTTAGCCCACAGCGGCGCTTAACGAATTGGCGTTGGATTTAGCCGCAATAGCTCCCATGGCAACCATTGTCACAACACGGCCAGGTGAGCTAGTTTTCATTGACTTTTTACACTTAGAGACATGCAAACAGGGATTTGAGTACATTTTAATTGTGATTGATCATTTCACTGGTTTCGCCCAAGCCTACGCCACAAAAAACAAGTCCGCCAAGACTGTTGTTGACAAACTATTCAATGACTTTGCACTGCGCATTGGATTTCCAGAGAGAATCCACCATGACATGGGAAGAGAGTTTGAGAATCAGCTGATGGACCAACTACAGAAGAGCTGTGACGTGCGGGGGTCGCACACAACATGTTACCACCCCCAAGGCAACGGAAAGTGTGAACGATTTAATAGAACAATCTTATCAATGCTCCGTACCCTCACAAGTGAACAGAAGGCTGACTGGAAGAGCTCACTGACAAAACTGGTGCATGCGTACAACTGCACCCGCAGTGGGGTCACAGGGTTCTCTCCCTACTACTTGCTCTACGGAAGGTCACCTCGCTTACCAGTAGACCTGCTGTTCAACCTACAGCCCAGAGAGGCAAAAGAGACTTATATGGAATATGTACAGAACTGGCAAAACCGAATGCAGCAAGCCTATGAGATTGCATCCAAAACAGCAGCCCGAGAAGCTCTACGAGGCAAGAAAGGCTATGACAAAAGAGCACATGGAGCCGACCTACAACCTGGTGGACGGGTGCTTGTGCGTAAAATGTCAGAGAGGGTCGGCCCTGGTAAACTGCGATCCTACTGGGAAACTAAAGTGCATGTGGTGGTGAAGAGAAGGAGCAGTCACAGCCCGGTGTATGAAGTAGCACCAGAGGGAGGTGGTAAGAGTCGCATATTGCACAGAAATCTTCTACTCCCATGTGACAGTCTGCCCTTGGAGAATCCGGAACCCATCCCTGCAAAACAAGAGAGGAAAATGCAGACACGGACGAGAACAAGACAGCACCAAATCAACGAACCAGTGGAGGACTCTGAGAGCGAAAGCGGTGATGAAGTTGAGCTGGTGTGTCGTTTCCCATACGACCAAGAACCAAGTCAGAGAGCTGCAGACTTGAATCCAGAGGCAGAGCCATTTGCACCAGCTCTGACGGTGCAAGACAGAGCACCAGATCTGGAAGATGCAATGGTTGTGGAAGAGGATGCAGATTCAGATGACAGGAACATCACAGCTGATGGACATGGTGGGAATGACACTGTAGAGCCTGTGGAAAGTCTGCAAGAGTCGTTAGAAGAAGATGATGCAGACCCTCTGCCAGCGACCAGCTACACGCGGCGACACAGGCACCGTCCCCAAAGACTGACCTACGACTCCTTGGGTGAACCAACATGGGTGAAAGCGGGTGCAGAGAGCTTGCACGTTGGGAGAATGTCCTCAGCCTGTAACCCACTGGTCATGTGGCGACCGTGGGCATCACCAGACATTGAGATAATGGGTTGAACTCACAGTATACGAACATTACTCAAGTTCAGAGAAAACGGACGCTGAAAAGTAGAGTGGTGAAATGTTATGGACTGTGAAGAAGAGACAATTCCAGGAGAACAGATTGAACTGCTACTGTACAAACGAAGCGACTGGTAACAGACTAAAAGAACTGAGGCCGATATGAGTTCTGTTATATTTGAGAGTTGATCTGACTGGGGTCAAGAGTACAGCAACTGATCTTTAGTGGTATAGGTCTAAATGGGTCAGATACTTTGATAAATGGGTACTAAGGGAATTGAATGTCAGGTGCCACTTTAAACTAAGTAATACCATGTTTTCAGAGAGAAAGTTCAAGGTGTTGTGCAAAGGTACACTTTGGGTATCTGAAATGTCTGAGGACATTTATTATTGGAGGGGAGAGTGTGGCATACAGAGCCATAGTTAATTTGATTTCCCATTTTGGACAGCTCATGTTCAGGGTGGTGAAAATAGTCTGGGTGTTTTGTGATAAGATAGGAGATTAGTTTATTGTTGTTATTATTTAGTGTAAAATATGGTCATCAAGCAATCGGGATGCAGTGTCTAACCCTTACCAGCAGAGGGCTCGTTCGCTACACTGTGTGTTCAGGGACAAAGGGAAGTCTCGCGGGAATACGTTCCGCGAACGAGAACACACCTGTGAATGTGAAAGAAGCTGTGTGTGGCGAACGGGAATAAATAAGTTTACCTACTTTTGCTCTTTGCAGGTAAGAAGGGAGGGTTAGAAGGGTGTAATTGATGTGTGAATATGTTATGTGGTATTTTATAATCCCGGTTGGACTTAATGTGATTTTGTTTATAAACGTTACTTGTTCAGCGAACGTAATGTACTGAGGATGGATGGCCAGTGGTTAGTGTTGGTTGCCTAGCAACCTCGAGCGCCCGTTAAGCTGGAGAATCGTAGTCAATCTGCGTTGCTCATGTGTAGTTTATGATTTAAGAAATAAATAACTTAAAATAGATATATAATTAATTTGGTTAATATGACAATGTTTATGTGGTACTTTATAATCCCAGTTGGACTTTGTGATTTTGGTTATGAACGTTACTTGTTCAGCGAACGTAACGTATTGAGAATGGCTAGCCAGTGGTTAGTGTTGGTTGCCTAGCAACCTCGAGCGCCCGTTAAGCTGGAGAGGAATAGAAGTTGATCTTAAAAGCTTGCGCTGCTCATGTTTAGTTCATGGTTTAAGAAATAGATACATGATTAATTTGGTTAATATGACAATGTTTGGGAGACGTGATTGACTGACTGTGTATTTCAGAAATAAGTTGATATTGAATGTACTTGATGAAACTGGTTTTTGAATAGTGATGTAAAATACATAATTATTTGTTTTGATGTTGGTGCTGATGTTATTAGAGAACGAGAACACACCTGTGAATGTGAAAGAAGCTGTGTGTGGCGAACGGGAATAAATAAGTTTACCTACTTTTGCTCTTTGCAGAACAAAAATCATTACAACAAATTAAATGTGTAGTGGAGGCAGTCTTCACTCTGCACCACGCTACATATTTTGGTAGCAGATGCGTATTTGAATATATACTCTAACCTGTATTTTAAACAGGACCTTGATAGAAATGACATAACTGTCTTCGGCAGACCTTTCTGTTATTATCAGGTAAATTTTTTTTTTTACACTGTGATTTATAAATCAATTGAAACAGCTGTTTGTTCTAAGGGGGCACAACCTGTCCTCCTCTGTCCCTCCTTCTTTGTGGTTCCCTCACTCAGGACAGGACTTGGTGGGCTGTAGCTTGGCACCAATCAAAATTTCTTCAGAAATTTACTTGTATTCAGATCTACTATTCAAGCCAGAGGCAGCTTTAACTTCACACAATGACAAGATCTGTAATTCCCTTCTAATTTAAGAGATACAAATACTTCTAGGTCATTCTATGCATTTGAAATAAGCCAACCATGTCCTTAATAATTCAAAGGTCATGGTAGTATTTGATTTAATCTAAAGTGTAAGCAACCTTTGACTTCCTTCATGCTGGCTGTTAATTTTACTGAAAGTAGTAAGCTTATGTCTCATGTTGGGCAGAAACAATTCTTCGAGTTACTCTTCGAGTAACTCAATTACAAAAAATCCTCGAGGCAAACACTCTGCCCCGAAGCTTCGTTAAATTCCTATGACGTGCATTATGCTTCCTGCTCAGCGCAGGGATCATTGTTCCACACGGACTGTTTTGAGAAAGCACACCAGTGTTACACAGAGACATATAAAGAAAAAAAGAAAAATCTTTATATGTGTATGGTGTTGCAAATAGACATAATATACGTAGATGCCTCATAGACTGACGCTGCCTATTGACGTATCAGCGCGCCCTCCATCTTGGATGGGTCCCAAATGCCCCCACATTACATTTATTTCGACTGAGGAAGGTGTATATCCCCAACTACAATAATCATAACTCCCGAAATTTTTACCAGATTTTCACAAGGTTTAGTTTGTTACAAACAGCAGAGATTTAGTTATGATACAGGATGCTGTCACGCATCAAAAATACGTGCTTTCAAGCAGAAAGACTTTGTATTATGCTCTTTAACAAATGAGCATATGATGGGCGATGGCATATTGAGAAATGTATAAATTAATCAATTTTATATTTTAATAAAGAAACGAGTTTGATTGTTCATTTGAATTTATTTCTCTCTCTCACACACACACACACACACACACGCACCTCCACCCTCATCATCAGGTTTGAAGTGCTCACTACAGAGCTTTGACGACTCAGTCGCAAACAAAACCCTCCCGTCTTATGGCAACTTCTCAATGCCTCCTCAGGCCTGTATCCCTAGGAAACCTTCAAAATATGAAGAAAAAAAAAAAAACCAGCAAGACACAATGAGAGAGACTACCAGTCCCCGCTGTAATAACGTTGCACGTAAGTAATGTTAGTTACGATGGCATACGGTAAAGTAACCAAAATTATTGTTCAATCTTACTTGTGAAAGGTAATCCCACGCGATCTGGTATCAATACTGCACCAGTTATTGCAACCGTAAATTGCACAAAATACGGGCATAGTTGATCGCTATCCGTCAACTCCAATTGATTCAAGTGCTAGCCTAGAGTGAGGAGACCCACCCAATATGGCAGCGATGCTGGATTACGTTCCAGCACGCCATGAGGTGTCTACGTATATTATGTCTATGGTGTTCAATTCAATTCAATTCATTTTTATTTATATAGCGCCAAATACAACAAATGTCATCTCAAGGCACTTAGATAATAAAGTCTAATTCAAGCCAATTGGAATTCAATTAATTGTAATCATAATTATTCATAATCATCCAATTTGTTCATATAGAGATTTTTTTAGATTTTTTTTTTTGTGGTGTTACATTCGGAATTCAGTTGGCGCAATGGCGGAGAGCCAAGGGACCCTGGCACTAAATGGGTAAATTGGAATAAATGTGCTTAGTTTTGGAGCCAAGTTTTGAAGTTGGCATAAATACCTGTATGTTTTTTTGAGAAATAAAAGCCAGTTGCTTGATCATTTTACAGCCTCATCATTTCCATTAAGCATTTTTTTAATTGGTTGTTTAATAATGCAAAATTATTTTTTATATGATTACTGGATTAATCGATGGAATAATCCGTAGATTACTCGATTACTAAAAGATTCGATAGCTACAGCCCTAGTCTGATGGTTGAAAACATTTTATCGTAGATATATAATTATATATAAATCAAAACAATTAGAAAAATCCTAGAGGAAACAGTTCGGCATCTGAAATCAACAACTTGCACTCTGGACATAATACCATCCGACTTTTTAAAAACAGTTTTTACCTCAGTAGAAAGTGATCTCCTACAAATAGTTAACAGCTCACTGGCATCAGGCATTTTTCCCAAGTCACTAAAGACAGCTGCCATTAAGCCACTCCTAAAGAAGAGAACTCTAGACGCCTCTATGATGAACAACTACAGACCTGTCTCTAACCTCTCTTTTATATCCAAGATTATTGAGAAAGTTGTATTTAACCAGCTCAACGACTTTCTGAATGAAAGTGGAAGTCTTGATAACTTTCAATCAGGCTTCAGACGTCATCACAGCACTGAAACAGCTCTGGTCAAAGTGCTAAACGACATCAGGTTGAATACTGATTCTGGTAATGTTTCAGTTCTGGTTCTGTTGGACCTCAGCGCTGCGTTTGATACTGTAGATCACAGAATCCTGTTGCACAGGCTGGAACACTGGGTTGGACTTTCTGGAGCGGTCCTTAACTGGTTCAGGTCCTACTTAGAAGGCCGGAGTTATTTTGTTACAATTGGCAGCTATGAATCTGAGCGAGTGGCCATGACTTGTGGAGTCCCCCAGGGGTCAATTCTTGGACCTCTTCTGTTTAACTTGTATATGCTCCTTTTGGGTCAGATATTGCAGAACTTTAACATCAATTATCACAGTTATGCAGACGATACACAACTTGTGTCTCTGTCACCAGACGACTGCAGCCCAGCAGACGTACTGTGTCAGTGTCTGGAGGAAGTAAACACCTGGATGAGAGAGAATTTTCTACAATTAAATTAAGACAAAACTGAGATCATTCTGTTTGGTAGCAAAGAGAAGAGGGTCAGCGTAGGTAAATAGCTTGAGACTTGGGACCTTATAATCACTGACCAAGTTCGTAACCTCGGAGTGTTGATAGACGCAGATCTGACTTTCAGCAGCCACATCAAAGCTGTCACCAAGGCAGCTTTTTACCACCTCAGAAATATCAACAGAATTAAAGGTTTCCTCTCCCAAAAAGACCAGGATAAACTCATCCATGCATTCATCTCCAGTAGACTCGATTACTGTAATACTCTTTTAACTGGACTTCCCAAAAAGAGCATTAAACATCTGCAGCACGCTGCTGCTAGAGTTTTAACCAGGACTAAGAGATCTGAACACATCACACCAGTTTTAAAATCTTTACACTGGTTTCCAGTCAGTCCAGTCAGTCAGCCGTGGCTAGAGACGGTCGTCTAATAACCAGAAGGTTGGCGGTTCGATTCCCACTCTCGCCACTCAAAAAGGATTGGTGGAACTAATAGCTGGAGGGGTGTCAAGGGCTGAGGTGCCCTTGAGCAAGGCACCGTACCCCCATGCTCCCAGGGCGCTGAATGGCTGCCCACTGCTCCAGGTTGGCATCTGTCTCTGAGTGTGCGACCCTGTGCATGTGCATGTCAACAGGTGCCAACTAGAGCCCTGCCCTGCCCTGTGAAGCACTTTGAATTGTTTTGTACATGAAATGTGCTATACAAATAAATTTGATTTGATTTTTGATATAGATAGTAGATTTATATATACAATTTTTTGTCTTGTAAAAGTAATTATGTGCCAAACAGTTGAAACTCATCATAAATCCCACGAAATAGTACAACTATGCCACGTACTGACATAAATTGGTAGGCTATCTGTATTGTCCTTTTTCTTGTAAGGTATTAGATGTAGTAATATTATAGTAAATTTAGGCTTTCTGTAGCCAACAACAAACAACTTTTATCGGTTGGTTGTTTTGCTACTTTCAAGATCACTGATAAAACAAAACAAAAAAATACAAACATAATCATTAATTTTTCAACTTATTCACTAAAAACTGACGTGTTGCAGCATACAGTGTTTTTTTGGCTTTAGTGTCTTCTGTTGTTTTTTGTGAGTAGATGTCATGGAACATCTCTTTGGGTGCACAGACATTTGGGAAAGCCCCATTCATCCCTTGTTTGGTGTTTGTTTTTTAGTATACCAACTAGAGGATGCCCAAAAGATCCTGGTTGTATCTCTTAAATTTGGGTTTGGATAAGAGGTTTTGGGAGAGAGGTCTATGGTCGATAAGCATAGGAGTCATGGCTGGGGTAAAGGGCATGTGAATTAAGTATATACACTCACTTTTTTAGGTACACCTATGCAATTTCTTGTTAACACAAATAGCGAAGCAGCCAATTGCATGGCTGGAACTCAATACATTTAGGCATGTAGATGTGGTCAAGACAACTTGCTGAAGTTCAAACCGAGCATCAGGATGGGGAAGAAAGGGGATTTAAGTGACTTTGAACGTGGCATGGTTGTTGGTGACAGACAGGCTGGTCTGAGTATTTCTGAAACTGCTGATCTACTGGGATTTTCACGCCCAACCATCTCTAGGGTCAGAAAAAGAGAAAATATCCAGTGAGCAGCAGTTGTGTGGACGAAAATGTCTTGTCAGGCAAAAGGTCAGAGGAGAATGGGCAGACTGGTTCGAGATGATAGGAAGGCAACAGTAACTGAAATAACCATTCATTACAACCAAGGAGTGCAGAATACCATCTCTAAACGCACAACACATCGAACTTTGAAGAAGATGGGCTACAGCCGCAGAAGACCACACCGGGTGCCACTCCTGTCAGCTAACAACAGAAAACTGAGACTACAATTCGCACAGGCTCACCAAAATTGGACAATAGAAGATTGGAAAAACATTGCCTGGTCTGACGAGTCTTGATTTCAGATGGTAGGGTCAGAATTTGGCGCAAACAACATGAAAGCATGGATCCATCCAGCCTTGTATTAACTGTTCAGGCTGGTGGTGGTTGTGTTATAGTGTGGGGGATATTTTCTTGGCACACTTTGGGCCCCTAAATGCTGCAGCCTACCTGAGTATTGTTGCTGACCATGTCCATCCCTTTATGACCCCAGCATACCCATCTTCTGATGGCTACTTCCAGCAGGGTAATGCACCATGTCACAAAGCTCATATCATCTCAAACTGGTTTCTTGAACATGACAATGAGTTCACTGCACTCCAATGGCCTCCACAGTCACCAGATCTCAACCAAATAGAGCATTTTTGGGATGTGGTGGGACAGGAGATTCGCATCATAGATGTGCAGCTGACAAATCTGCAGCAACTGCGTGATGCTATCATGTCAATATCTCTGAAATATCTCTAAAATCTCTGAGGAATGTTTCCAACATCTTGTTGAAAGTATGCCACGAAGAATTAAGGCAGTCCTGAAGTCAAAAGGAGGTCCAACCTTTTACTAGCAAGGAGTACCTAATAAAGTGGCCGGTGAGTGTTTAGTCCTATTCTGGATATATATTCTGGATAGCTGTTAGTGCTAGGATTAGTATCGGGGTAGGGTTAAGGGACAGAAAATGTGTGATAACTAGGGGGAAGGGAGTTTTCTGAAACATTTACCGTCTCTATTTAACAATTAGAAACTAAGGATGTTGTCCTCTTCATTATATCTGGTTCCGATTTTTATGGAAAGGTTCTTTCGATACTTTGAATCTTTGGTTGATTATTTATTTATTTTTTATCCCCTTGTTTAATTGTGTAGTTTGTGTGGCAACAATGCACTTGTTACCAATACAAATAAATGACAGGCGACAGGCCTGTGTGAACATGCACATAAAAACAAAAAAACATGAAAATGTGTACAGCTGAGTGTTTTTTTCAAACATCTTTACCATAGCTATGACTGGTTCGTTATGTCCATCAATGCGAACCGTGTATTTAAAGAAGAGGCTCTGTAAATGAATTTGACTAGCCCGTTAAGTGACACAAATCAGGACTATTATACACTATAAACATTCATGTCAGGAGACCTGATGCAGGATTCGCTTCCTTTGTTTCAAACAAATTGCATGTTTAAATGTGTATATGATAGATACTGGAGGGCTTAGCTGAGACACTTTAAGACCCTGCTGTCACCTCCTCCTCAGTGCATGACTGGGGGCTTCTGAGATCTATTAGACTCAACACACCCCCAACATGCTCAATCAGCACAGTACTGCTCGAAGCCCACTTTGAACCCTCGGAGGAGCCAGTGGGAGGCAGAAATCCATTGCACTGTTGTGTGCTGCTAATGCGTACGAACATCTGATCTGCCATGTCTGAGACACTGCATTCACTAACAATGTTCAGCTGAGGCGTGTTTGACAACTTGTTGCTAGAATATTCTTATAAATCTAAATCTCCAGGTGGGGGCAAACATGAAGACAGGAGACAGTGAAGGATGTGGGGTTGGTTAGAAAGGGTTTTTGATTCCAACAGAGTGAGCCAAATGCTCTCAGTGTTTACTAAGTGATAAACAGGGCAACAGAAGCAGTCACTGTTCTCAAAATCAAAACAACCTGCTGCTACTGTGAAAGTGAAGAACAGCACAATAGAAACATCTGACTGCGAGTTTTATCTGAAAAAAAAAAATAAAAATCAGAGAAAATTTACTGTATAGCTTATGAACACATCAGGTACCAACAGCTCTTGTGATTTTGTCATTTTTTTTCAGAAACTGAATTCATAAAACAATCTATGTAAAAAAAAAATGTATGTATATGTTTTATATGTAAAAACCTCATATTCATGAAGAAAGAACACACGATGAGACCAGTGTGTCTCACTCAGACTTGAGACCAAGCACTCAGTAAGACTGAACTTTGAAGCCATGGCTAATGGTCACAAAACAGAATGGCTGCTCTGGTGTTGTTGGAAGGCCATATTGATAAGATTATATTCTGAATATTTCTTTATCTTAGTTAATTTTCATTCTGATTTTGTGGTGAATCTACAGTGACGGGGCTCTCAAGTTTTCAAGTTTGCTTGGAGTGAGATTCGGGCGGGGCAGGGGCCGGGCCGTGTGCGCAGGGGGGGTTCTTTCGTTTTTTCGGGGGGGAGTGTGATCCCTTGCAGTATCCCATTGCCATAAACTAGCTACTTAAAGAACAAAGAAATTGTTTTATTTATAACAAAATCACAAATCTTCACTTTTACACTAAATTCTGCTATATTTTAAAATAAATAGTTTTAGGTCTTAACAAACAAAACAACAGACAAATTGAATTGAGAAAAACAAACATAACCCCTTGAGCAGTCCCTCTCTGTGTGTGTTTGTTTATGAGTGTTGTAAGTGTTTGTGGCAGATTTTGATGCTTGATGACTGATATTGGGGGCTCCCATTTAAAGCACTGTGGCTCAATGTCAGCCATTTTCACAGTCATGATGGATGACAGAGTTCCATTCAGAGCCAACGTGTTCCTGGTCTTGGTTTTATTGAGCCCCACCATGGAAAAAACCCTCTCTGCATCAGCATTTCAGTGTGGCAGAACTAATACCAGTTTGGCAATTGTAGATAGCCTTGGGAATCTGCTCATACCAGTCACCTTTGGAAAAAATTAACCACGGAAGCCTAATTACACTCCTACATATTTTTCATTTTTCATTAAGTTTCTCATGTCAAAGGGTGTGTGCTGAATATTTAGGCCTACTACTCCAACGAACACTTTAATCGGCAGGTATTGGTCTTTTACAAAGAGTAGGAAAACTATAGTAACTAATAAAAGATTAAAATAAATGAAGATATGACCTGCTGATGATCCTGACGGTTCTCTTCCACCTCCAGCTCGTCTACAACTTCTGCACGCATTCAGAGCATAATAGGTTATGTCCGCTGTGCATTCATGGAACGTGTGCTTGCAGCTGAAAGCTATTTCAGACCTCACCCAGCAACAAGAAATTCTGTTTTCTGATTGGCTGAGAAATTCTATTTTGTGATTTGCCGATGGTTTGCTAAATCAAGACAGCTTGTACCAGAGCTATAGTTCTGAGCTGTAAGAGCGCACAGTAACCTGCCATTGACTCGTTTATAGTATAGGCCATTAGAATTTCTGTGTGACGAAGTTGATCATTTGTCAGCGTGAGAAATGGCATGTGTGGCGTGTGAACTAGTTGAAATGCATGTGTTTCACGCTCATTGCGTGAGACTTTAGAGCCCTGTACAGTGATTTTTGGCTCCAGATGTAAAAAGCCACAAAGAGGCAGTGATTTTCTTCAAAATAATGCATCTTTCTTTGTCATCGTTTGTGATTTGACTGTAGAAAAGCTTTAAATCTTTTGCAGTGTGTTTTTATTCACATGAATACAAAGTGTTGCTTGTTAGGAAAGCATACACGTTTTACAAAAAGAACCTATCCACACAAATTGTGGATTGATAAATAGCTAAAACATTTTTGTGTTCCAAATGAAAATAGTCACTTTGAATTTACAGCAGCTGTACCAGATCTTAATTGTGACAAGATGCCATTTTGATGAAAGCAGGGAAATACAGAGGCACATCATGGACTCTACTTATATAGCACGTTTCTAGCCAGTGTACCCCAAAAGCACTTTAACACTAAAAGCCATATTCATTCACTCACACACACATTCATACAGCACATCTTAGTCCAAAAAACATATGCAGCACATAGTGTATGCAGGCTACACAGTGCTTTTTCCGCTTTCATACACATTCACACACCTGTGGATGCATCGGTGGCAAGATAGGGTTCAGTGTCTTGACCAAGAACACTTGGTTAAATCATGTGGTACGTGGAGGCTGGAAGTCGAACTACTGACTTTGACCTATTTATTTATATTTTGTATCTTTTTTCTTATTTAAACAGGAAACATGAAAGAGGGAAGAGGGACAACATGCAAAGTATCTGAAAAGTTTTGGCAGTCACTTAAGGCTGTAGACAATGTTATTAAAATATGCTAATCATGGTAAACATTTCTTAACATATTACCTGGAACAGAAGACATGCATAAGATGAATGCTTGAGCATCCATAAAGCTCTTCTGATAGGTTGATTGTAACTCAAGAGGTAAAGTGGGTTGCAAATCAGAGGGCTAACAGTTCAGTCCATAGATCTACCTGCATTGTCCATGGGAAAGCACCAAGTTTGGCAAGGGGGTTTGTCATTTGTGTGAGTGTCTCTTCTCAAGATATTTTGTTTTTCTGCTCCGCAACTTTTTTTTTCTTTCCATCCTTTCCTTTTTTAAATAGAAACTGATCCAGTTAGGTGTGTCGTAACCAAGGCCAGATAGTACAGTTCCAAATATTCGAACTGTGCACAGTCAACCACAGACAGGACCTGGTGGATGACAATGAACACTTTTTGGCTTTAATGGGGAGTAAATGGTTTATAAATAGAATATGTCTACCATAATAAGACTACTAAGACCTAAATTACCATGCTTCCTTGTACCAGATGGTTAGGAGTGTCATCCAGAGAGCTTTGCATATTCTCCAACCCACCAGAGAGTCTCTCATAAGTCTGAATGGCTTTTCATTGACCAACATATCCAGTTTTATCAAATATAATTCCTAATGTAATCATTGAATTTTCTAGACTCCATACAAAATCCCCAAATAAATCAACTGTTTGGCACCATCTTTATACCTCATAAATATACAATTAAGTTCTTCTGAATAAGCAAAACAAGCAATTACAAAGTTGATTCATATCAGCAGTTTGGCAATAATTTATCAGTACAGGGTGATGTGTTTCCTGCTCACTGAGTTTTTAGACACGCTTTATTACCTTGTGTTATATTATAGCTCTAAATTGAGAAAGGGGTTGAGATATGGCGACTGTGATGACCTTAGCATATGATTTACATCATTTTAGTCCTCATTAAACCATTCAGTGTTCTCTTATTGACTCATGGGGGTACTGTCATCTTGTATGGGACAATCATAGTATAGTACTGCTATCCGCACAAAATTAAAAAGAATAAAGGGTTGACTACTCAGAACAAGTTGGTATGGATTTGCAGTGACCCTTCACTCTGAGGGGACAACTGGGCCAAAGAAATGCTAGTAAAATTCCTCTCACAGCTTAACAAAGTCATTAGAACCCTTCACTGAATTAATTTTGTTTTAACTGTATTGTGCAACGCCTCTGTATATTCATATACTCGACCTGATGTATTAAAAAATTGAGATAATAGGCATGTTTGCAACCTGTCTATTCATATGACTTCCATTTAGGGATGTTAACATATCTCAGCTAGCAACATCATCATGATAACTCACATCAAACATGTTCTCAATGTAGAGCTCATCATTGACCCGATCTTGGAGGATGTCCTGGTTCTGCCGAACAAAAGTTATGTAGGTGTCTGCCAGATCCATACCTGGTTTCTGCAGGACAGAGGACAAAGACATGCCTGAAGATTATTCTTGAAGGAGTAGAGGATGGATTTACAGAACAATGTCAGAAAAATACAGCAACTACTGCAGTGTTTAAATGTCAACATGGTTGATGGTCCTCAACAAAGCAAATGTATAGCAGAGATGACCACATACAAGCCGTGAACAATGCCCTCTGGCCTTCTGAGCAATTAGGTATGAAATTCAGCCATGCTTTTTTTGATATTGTACTTAGAAGCCTCTTTATCTCAACAGCCTGTCCACGAGAGTGTCTTGGTCAATGTGTTTTTGTGTCTTTTGGTTTCTTGGTTTACTTTTTTGTTCCTTAATTTCCTTGCTTATTTTTTTATTTTGTAGAGTTTACCCCTCGTGTATTCAGTTATGTTTACTTCCTGTGCACACCTGGGGTCCGTTTCACAAAGCAGGTTCAACAAACTCTGAGTCTATTCCTGAACTCTGAGTTGATCTACTCTGAGATAGAAAACTCTGAGTTTTCGGTTCCAGAAACGCTGATTTGAGTGAGTTTAATCAACTCTGAGTAGTTTCACCTTGAGTTTTGCGTGTGCACCACAACTTTCAAAAGCCAGCATCAATGGAGCCCCGATTCGACGAGTCACCATGGCAACGGGAAAGAGGAGGGCTATGTTTTTCACCAACCTCGAATTGGAAATCTTAATGCGCTCATACGGCGAGTTTCAATACGTTTTTAGAAATAAGTGCAACACCGCTGCAGCAGCAAAAGTGTAAGTTTAAATGTAGTTTTTGCAATCACAATAATATTACAGGGGAAAACTGCTTGAATGGTAGCCTATTCATTTATTTCATTTAGGTGCAATCCCGCGGGGGAGAAGCGCACTTGGCAGCAGTTAAAGATGAAATATAAAAACATTGTTCAAACAGGTGAGACCTCGGCATGGAGGCTCATTTTGTTCATGTTTTACACTGTAAAGTAAATATTAAGTGGCTATTTGACTGTGCAGTTATTTTATTCCCAACATAATGCTGTTTTCACACACATAAATGTCTTCTCATCTATATCATGTTCAGTTAAATAATCAAGCCTATTTATACTAACACAGACTTCTACTCAGCCAACAGAAAGAAGGCAGATGCCCGTAAAACGGGTGGTGCCCAGCACCGCCACCTCTAACGGAGGCAGAGGAGCTGGCCCTAAGCCAGAATATTGGAAGGCCAGTGGCTGAGGGAATTCCTGGAGGGAGTCCACCCCCAAGACACAAGTGCCTTTATAAAATATAATAGTCCTATTTATATCTTTTTAAGCCTATTCATATAAATATGTATTTGTCTTTTATGTCTTTTTTTCTTTTGTCCCAACAAAATTCTGATGGTGCCCCTCAAAAAGATAATTGTCTCTAAATGCTAAAACATCTATGGGCGGCCTGATAACCATCTCCTGACGAATATTTAATTCTCTGCGCAGTAATGCTGCACCTTCATCCACGGGATCGTTTTCAAAAGGACATGCCATGTTCATGAAAAAAGTCGCCTCCTACTGTACCTAAAGGACTTCTAGAAGTAGAAGAACTCGCTCTGCTGACTGAATAAATGAGGAAATCAAATGGCGTGTGTGGACATGTGTGAGAGAAATTCGAGGTTCATTGAGTAAAACCTGGTCCCGACCAGGTTAGGTTCAGAGAGTCTGTTACTACGGTAACTGACCGAGAGGTTAAGTTACCTCTCTTTGTGAAACAGGCTAGAGTTACTCCTCTTTCTCGGGGTTGAGTTACCTCCCTTTGTGAAACGGAAAACTCAGAGTTTCCCTCATTTCAGGGTTAATAAACTCAGAGTTTTCACTGAACCTGCTTTGTGAAACGGACCTCTGGTCTTCAGTTCTGATCACCACACCTGATCCTCATTTATTATCACCTCGCTGAGTATATCCTCCAGGTTTTCCTTTGATCAGGGCCAGTTCATTGAAGGCATTTCCTTGCGATTCTCTGTCGGTTTGACAGTCTGTTAGCCAGTCCATTGATTTCTCTAACTGTTAGTCTTTCAGTCAGTAAATCCATTGTTTTCTCTTTTGGTCTGTTTTTATAACTACCGTCTATGGTTTTTGCTTATCCTGCCTTGGCAGCGCCTTTATTTATTTATTTATTTTTATAAACGCCCCCAAGACTATCTCTGCCTGTCTTCACCTACTTCGTCTGGAAGTCCTTGCATTTGGGTCCAAAGTAAGACTCAACCGTGACTTTCACTCTTCATGGGACATTTAATTAGCCCAGCACATTATTTTTAACAGTTATTGGGGTAACATGAAAATTCTTATGAAAGGCCTTATTTGGCAAGAAGTTGAGATTTCTCTCCAACACTTTAAAGGAAGTTGAGAATAGCTTTGAGACAATAATCAGGATGGCCTTCACAGAAGAAGAAAACAGATGAAATGATGTTGTGCATACTGTATGTGAAATGTTGTTAAAAACTTTGCAGTGACTGTTTCTTGCCAGTACTCTGCCAGTACATTTTACTGTCTCACAGTTGTTTTATCTGGTAAATTATGTGTGTTTAAGTTCATACACGGTATATTTTAATTAAGGACAACACTCACAGATTCCCCAACAATGCAGGGAATAGATGTTCATCACCTGCTACAACCTGGGTGAAAACAGGAGGGGAAAAAAAATCTACTCTTTGGGAGAAGCAAGGAAAGCTGAAGGAGCTGTTACACTGGAGGAAAGTACATGCCAGTGAATCAACACAGCAGAGAAGTGTTGATTCATGCTCCCTGCTGTCAGGGGAGATTGCAACTGTAATCCCTGTTGTAATTGCCTTGACATGTTTCACACCTGCTGGTACTGTTGACCATGGCAAGTTGGTTAACAAACAAGTAAATGGAATATCAAGAAACCAAGAAATTTTTGGCCTCACCTTAAGACAACAGTCGCAACAGATGGAGAGTCAGGCAGTACTAGGAATTTAAGGTGTTATGAAAGATAAAGCAAATTGAGGGACCATAAACATGGCGCCAGTGTGTGAATGCTGCCGTTTGTCTCTCTGTACTTTGCCTTTGTTCATTTTGTTTCTGTTGATTGTTGCTGTAAATGTAAATCTCCAGCCCTCCTTTGAAAGTTTGGTTCAGTTTGGACTAGATCATCAGAAAACTAATTGTCCCCCGCTTCTCTCTTGGATACAGCCTCACCTGTACCGTGCTCTTGCTCTACCAGCAAACAGAAGACGCAAACGCCGAGGAAAAGTTTGCGGTTTTCAAGTGAAGCTGAAAGCCTGTTTCATGCGCCCTTCTGACGCTTTCTGTGGTTATACAACAGACTTCCCGACTCTCTTTTCCCTACTTTTGTGGGCGCGGGGTGACTTCATAATCTGCGGCTGATTGCTCAGACTCTACGGACGCCTGTTGCCCAGGTTTCGGCTCTTGTGAATGCTAGGTCACTCGTCAACAAAACATTCATTCTGCAGGATTTCTTTAATTACGGAGGTTTAGATTTTATGTGCATTACTGAAACTTGGATGACTGTTGGTGAGTCCAGTGCTTTTTGTGAGCTTTTACCACCTGATTGTACATATTTTAGCTGTCCAAGGACTGCTTGTTCAACGCTTATCATTAAGATATGTGATTTTGTGTTTTGTGTAATATTAAGATTTTGGCAGAGATAGCAGCAGACAGCATGAAAAGAAAGGGAATTGAGCAGTTGTATACATGGTTTTTGCTACCTTGTTAGGACTAGCAACTATAAACAAACCTAAGAAGGAAAAGCTGCTATAAATATGTTTTGTTGTTGATGAAAGTACTAAAAGTGCAAAAACATTTGTTTACTGACAGGTTAGGGTTAGGGATTGTTTTGGTCAGGGCACAGTTCAGCATTCACTAATTTTGAATGCGAGTAAAATGCATTGGAGTCAATGGAAGGTGCTCACAAATATAGTAAGAGGTGTGTGTGTGTGTGTGTGTGTGTGTGTGTGTGTGTGTGTGTGGGGGAGGGAGGGAGGGAGGGAGGGAGGGAGGGAGAATGAGATTGAATATGTTGTTGTATATACAGTTAAAAGCTGTTATGTTTTATGTTTTGTGTGTTTTATGTGCCCTTAATGCACACTGAATTAAAAAAAAAGAATTATTACAAACGTTACTGATTCATGATTTTTTTATTTCAGTTTCAAAAGGGATACTGAATTATTCCTTTTTGTTTTTGGATAGTAGACTAGAAGTAGATGTTCTTTACTGTCAGTGTACTGTAGAAGAGTAAGTTTAAAAAAAAATTGCAATATGTAGGTATGATGTATTACAGTATGCAATACACTAAACAAAATATCCAAATCAGGTTGGTAGCCTATTTACCATGAGGCTATGATTGGTCAATTAATTGAGTAAGACTATGATGTTTTCTCACCACCTGCTGGATAATGTGTGTATTGCCTTGTCGCCAATTGATGTTTATTTAAGCAGCGTCATCACTGGATATCAGATGGTGGTGACACTGTTGGCCCCTGAAGGTTACATTTGGCCCCATGGTGCCCCTGTTTCAGAAAAATCCTAGAACCGCCACTGTTACAAACTCCTGTTACAAAAGGCCTAGCTCAATAACCCTAATTGAGATGGCTCTGAACTGGTTTAGAAATTGTCTTTACGACAGAACTCAATGTGTCACTGTAGAAAACTATACATCTGCCTCTCTCACAGTAATCACCGGTGTTCCTCAAGGATCCATTCTCACCCCCATTTTATTTTCTGTTTTTATAAACGAGTTGGGACAGTGACTCAATCACATTTTTATGCTGATGACACAATAATTTATACAGTAGCACCTTCTTTGAATCAAGCCTAAACTGAAAACAAAGACCTAATTTATGACTTACTTGTTCCCACCTTAGAACTGTTTTTTCTATTTTCAAGTTAAATGGTGTATTTATAGAATATATAAAAGCAAATATTTATATGGTACACTTACTTTTAATGTTAATTTTGACACAGCTTTGTCCTAAATTGAATTTTTTTTTTTCATTTAAAAAAATGCTTCCTATTTGCAGCCAGAAATAAAACAATACAGGGCTCCTTTCTTTCTGTGATGGTACACTGAAAAAAGTGACTTTTTGGTGAAGTAAACTCTATTAGAGTAAGTGTCAGAATTTCTACCTTGTATTTTTAAGATTCAGTAAGAACTAGAGTTTCTTAAGTAAAATTAAACATTTTATTAACGTAATACATGAATTATGGGGGAAGAGTAAGTTTTACTTAGGTTTCCTCATACAATTTAAAGGTTTAATAGTTGCATGTACGTAAACCTAGAAATACTACATAAACTTTCCTCTGAAAGTGTGTAGTTTTGAAACGCATGCACGACGCATGTGCACAGTACAACAGGATTGGCGCTCATCCGTACGTTAGATGCAGGATCACAGAGCGAGGTGGAGCACGAATGACAGTCATTTCACAGGTAAGTTATTACTGTTCTGTTTTAAATTTGTGATAATGTATAAGTCTATGTAGTTTGACGCAAGATATGTCAGTGTTCACAAGTTAATTTGAAGTTAGCATAACGCCACATTGGTCCGTGCTGGCCTGTAAGTGTGTGTGTGTGTGTGTGTGTTTGTGTGTGTGTGTGTGGGGGGGGAATATCATTTTACTCAGGATTCATGTTTTTGTAGTTAAATGAACTAATCGATTGTTCATTACAAGTTCTACTAGCAAATACATCTGTCGTGTTAATTTAGCTAGACAAAATAAAATGTTCTGCAAGGTGGTGTGGTGGTTAGCACCGTAGCCCCCCAGCGAGAGGGTTTCAGGTTTCAAAAACATGCATGTTAAGTTAATTGATGTCTCTAAAATTGTCCTTAAGAGTGAGTGTGAGCGTGAGTGTGAGCGTGTGTGTCTCGTTTATCTCTGTGTGGCTCTGTGATGGACTGGCAGCCTGTCCAGGGTGTACCCCGCCTCTCGCCCCATGACCGCTGAGATAGGCTACAGCCCCCCCCGCGACCCAACCAACAGATTCAGCGGGTATAGAAAATGGATGGATGGATGGAAAACAAAATGTTCATTTATGTTTGTTCGTGATACAGTTTATTTCTTATTAAGTCTTATTAAAATATTTTTCTATCAACAGGAAGCAAATCAGAACACAACAGTATTCTCATCATTCAGGCAAGTAGAAAATAATGTATGCATGATGTCATATTGTTTTGTTATTTTCCCTTATTCATTCATTATAACGTAATATTAGAATTGTGGCTGATTGTTTCAGACCATTGTTTTAACACCACAAATTGTGTCTCTTCATTTTCAAGGGGCCCTTTGGAGGAGCCGGTGGGCTTTGTGGACAGTTGGAGTTGAGGTCTAGGGAGAGGAGGTCGAGGAGAAATTCATCGAGAAGCTGTGCAAAAGATGCAATTTTAGGTCATCAAAACGTTTAGAGCTGATAAAACATTATAGGTTGAAGCATCCACACACTGGTCAAGGGCGGTCACTACCCTGCTTGTACTCAGATTGTCCTTGTTTATTCAAAAGTTGGGAGGCACTTCATGCACATTTGTCTAGAAATCATACACAGACTCAACAGTCAGGGCAGATAGTTTCATTTTCGTGTCTTGTATGTAATTCATGTAGTTTCAACACAGAGAAGCAATATTCTGAACACCTCGGGACTCGAAACTGTGAAATTTGTTTTTAAAGATTGTGACTACGGTACGATTATATATTCCTGACCCTCTCTCAGAAGTTGTTTTGAGCATGGTTGTGTGTGTTAAATGTTCTTGAATATCTAAGTATTATATTTCTATAATGAATGTTGAAACTCTGTTTCAGAGGGTAGTAAGTTTTTCAGTGCATATTTGAAAAGCACTATTCCAGATCTGTACCGTTATAGTGCATTATGTTGATAGTGTTCCTAATATTTTGTCCCAATAGTGTATATTGGATGCAGTGTCTGTTCTTTTCACGTCAGTCATGCCAATGTTAAACTTATGGCTGCCCCATAAAAGTTTGGGCAATTCAATCCACAATAGTAGTGGATTTACTTTGACTGTTCTTGTTAAACTGTTTAAAATGAAAAATAAACAGTATAATTGCATTGTAATTTGGTTGTGTGATATGTGATACGTATATATTAAATGCATAGAGTAGTGGTTAAATTTATTTGGTAACATTTATCAAAATAATAATGGCAATGATTACCAAATTTTAGTGAGTAATGTAACGTAATGCAACCAAGTAAATTAAAATGTCAAGCACAAGAAAATAATTAAAATCTACTAAATTACTTCATAACAGCAAATACTACACACATATAAAATTTACTTAACATTTTGAGTAAAATTATGTTCCTGCCTATGGAAAACAAGTAGACTTTACTTAATTTGTTTAAATAAATACAACTTAAAACTTAGATGTAATTAAGTAAATGTTACTTAATATCTTCACAACTGTTAGGTTTTATGTAAGTAAAATTTACTTGATACTGGCAAGTTAGTGTTACTTGATATTGCAGCCTTAAATTTTACTTAAATCATTTGAGTGCAAATACTTACAAAGGTTTTTTTAAGTAAATCTTATGAGTTATTTTTTTCAGTGTATGGTGAAATTATCTATATGCAAGCATCTTCATCCTTAAATCATGCTGCACTTTGATTCACGCAGTCACCACTGGACTTTGTCTAACACTTTAGGATGTCTTTCTAAAACCAAAGAAGAAAAATGCACATGTTGCTGTTTATTGTATTGTTAGGTAAATGACCTACTGTCGTATCACACTGTAGGTCGATAACTAAACCTCTTTTAAATGTTCCTAGGGTTTACTCAGAGCTGGTTAAAACAGCTTTCTCCTTCAATGCTCTTTATGTATTGAATGAGCTTAAAAATATCATCAACTTACAAACACTCCCCTCTTTACATTTTCTTAAAGGTGTTTTAAAAACTTTGTTGAAGGAAACCTTTTGCTGTTCAGTTAGTTTTATAACCAGAAGCAAATTATGTTGATTTTAGTTAGTATGGACCCCTTTCTTATTTGATTTGAGTTTTTTAAATTCCTGTGTCATATTTTACAAACACTTGAAATAGTCTTTTATTAGAAATTTTTAAGTTAACATTTTGTCTTATACTGTGTTCTTGGCCAGGACTCCCTGGGAGAATAGATATTGTATCTCAATGGGACTTTCCTGGCTAAACAAAGGAAATAAATAAATAGATGGTCAAACAATACCTCCATTTTTCAGAGAAGCACAAAAGTGGGAAAAAATAAAACAAAAGCAATTTGGAGACAGAGAAAGAAAAAGCAAATACAATAGGCAAATAACAAAGGCTCAAGTAATAAAAAAGTGACAGTGTGAAAAAGGTGTGAAAAAGCTAAAGCAAAGCCACTATGAAATTCAAAATACAACTCTGTAAAAGCAAAACCTATTGAAAAATAAAGCTATAGTAAAGGTTATATAAAACTTAATAGCTAAAAATATTTCCACATCTATTTATTTCTAAGTATTTTCAACATTTTCATATTTATTTTTTTCATTAATTCTTCCTTGTATTTCCAAAAAATGTTCCTTTTCTTTTACAGATCAGTTTCAGACTCCATGATCTTGACCTGAATCTAGATTAACTAAACACCCACATCCTTCAACACTGAGAACTACAAGTAAGGCTTAACAGAGGCATTTTTGTTAACTTTGGTTCTTTCCTCTGAGTTTCCAGTGTGGGTTGAAAAACTCATGAACATAGACCTGAATTTAAAAGTGCATCTGACAACAGGACACCCTAGTTTGCAGATTGATGATTGAAGATTTTTTCGAGTCATATAATCAGCCCTGTTCTGGACATTTGGGTGATGAAAGGAGTTGAGCTGTCAACTGATCACTATCTGGTGCAGAGTTAGATCAGATGGTAGGGGTGGGGGACGATGTTTGAAAGGCTCGGAGCACCCAAGCATTTAGTAAGCGTGTTTAGTCAGCAGAACTTTCCCCCATTCCAAGGGAGGCAAGGGACACCAAGTCTGAAAAGAACATGTTCCAGACCTCCATTCCTGAGGCGGCTGTACAAGGCAGTTAGTGTTTGTCATGTTGGAAATCCCAGAATCTGATGGGGGCTAGCTGAGGTTAAAAGAGCTGTCAGACTGAAAAAGGAGTTTACAGAGTCTACAGAGCTTGGTTAGCTCATGAGACTCCGGAGACATCTGACAGGCACCAACACGCAAAGTTCTGGCATTTGCAGAAGGAAAAACTTATGTTTGGGAAGAGCCACACTTTAGGTGGGGAAAAAAACAACAACTCTGCGGCGGCAAGGTTCCAGGGCTGGATGAGATCTGTCCTGAGTAATTTAAGGCCCTAGATTGCATGGAGGTCCTGGACAGTTCCTTGAGCCTGGCAGACAAGGATGGTGGTGCTTCTTTTCATAAAAGGTGCTAGAGAGAAAAGTCTAGCGGATAGTTAAATCTGAGTACCAGAGCGAGCAATGTGGTTTTCATCCTGGTTGTGGAACAATGTACCTGTTTTTCTGATTTGGGGACTTAGAGAAGACTTATGACCATGTCCATTGTGCAATGGCGATTTTAGGTAGTGGCCAAGGGTGGCCAGGGCCACCACTGAAATGTCATTGGTCACCCCGATGGCCACCCTAGATCTGATAGTTAATTGATCAAGTTCGTCCACACAACAAACAAGAGAAACGCTGTCAGTCAATGGTGATGGCTGGCTGACGGATCAGTTTTACATTTTGAACTAACACAATAATGGTCGGACTGATGCTGCAGAGAGCTGATTTCTGATCAGTTTTTCGAGTGACCATGCAGGTCTGGGCGGCTATGGCTTATTTTATCGTTCAACATCTGGATACCCTGCTCAGTAGAGCCAACGCGAGATGAACACTGCCTGTCACCTGCAGCTCCCGCGAAACAGGATCAGAGAGCCCGCATCCATTAACTGGATTTATCGGATTCATACAATAAGGTATGGTAATATAATGATTTATGTCGTAATTTTCTCTGAGTGTGCAGGGGAACTTTATTCAGCAAACTTTATGTAAGAGGAACAGCTAAAAGACGAGAGAAGGGCACACGTTTTAGCTAAAACCGCAGCCTGCAAACCAGTTAGTCAGTTTCTTTTTTGTTGTTGCTAACAGGATAAATTGAATATGAAACCGTTCAGGACAGGAGCAGCATACGTTTCTCGAAAGTTGGGTACTTTCATGAGTAGGATACAGACAGCAGTAGGCTAGCAGCTAATTTATCCTGCTGTATGTCAAAACCTAGCACATGAAGTGAACGTTTGAAGCCGGACTCTGAAGTTGTGGTGACTTTGACAGTGAGGAGCCTCTTGTCCGTGTCTTCAACCCATTTGAAGAAGTAACAACTATAGTTTAAGTAAAGTTGGAGTGAATCATTGAAGTGAAGTCCAGATCACGGTCACCAGCCCCCTGTAACCCACAGCGCAGGTCTACTTCAGAGTGTGACTTCACCCACCCATAAACATGCGGTACATATTTGACCACAAATGTATATCGTAATCCTGTTGTTCAAACGCAGCGAAAATAAATTGTCATTCACACAAAATCATGATACATTCATCAAAGTGTAATATGGTTTCGAAACGTTTATAATTCCTCATAGATAGAAGGCGCTGTACAAAATAAAAGTATTGTAACGACCCAGAATTAAGGTAAAAGCACACGGACTGGCTTGTTTCCTTAGCCTGGGAATTCCCATGCTGCTTTGCGCTCGATTTCATTCTCACTGCAAAGTCAGCCTGGAAACCACCGCCCTTATTTTTGCTAGAGTTTGGGAACCAATCACAGAACGAGGGGCAGCAGCAAGACGATGACGACGTCTATGCGCTACACCGAAGCTTGTAGAGCGTTAATCCAACATGACAGCGGACACAACGTTACCGTTCAATGCAGCCTTAGAAAGTGTTTCGGAGTAGATTCACCCTAGGGTCATTTGAACCGTGACATCCAGCCAAGTAGCCCACCCGAAGTTTTTCCGATATTGGCTGAACATCAGCTGAGTTACCGAGTTATCCCGAATAGCTTAGTACAAGCGCTAACGGACCCTGGCAGTATCTCCAAAATTACCACACTAAAATCACATGTCATGACACCAAACTTCTACAGTTGTACAAATATGGTCTGTACTCACAAAACGATGCATTTGGAAGTTTGTACATAGTCCAGGAGTTTATTATTATCATCAACACAAGCCTGATAGCTTTTCTGCTGCTAAAGCTTCGTTGACGTCACTTCTGGGAGCTGGGAGCTTCAAAGTAAGATGAGGGTTGATCTACTACTGTAGACAACAAAGCAAGGCTGCTCAATTTCTCCATTATTAAAATAAATTCACAACTCTACAACATAATAATTCATGTAGAATATAGCATATAGGCCTACTTTGTTGTCAATTTAAGTAGCTTAGAGCGCAAGTTTACTTTTATTTTCCATTTTTTTCTTCTTCCTCGTCGAATTTCTGTCGTCATCTGGTATAAGTGATACAATTGGCTATGAATCGCGCGCAAAGCAGCATGGGAAGAACCTGACGTCATTTGATAGACATTCGTAGCGCCCAATAAACGGCTCTAGGCATTGGTAAACCACGCCTCAAATACGAGAAAATGCACACCTAGTTCCCAGACCACCATCTCATCGAGATTGTGGACGCGTCAGCCAGGCTATTGTTTCCTCCTCTCCCTGTCAATCACTGGACCGCAGGTCATGTCACTCAGGTGTGGGCTGGTGATTGGGGGAGAGGTGTGGGCTGGTGATTGGGGGAGAGGAGTGGGCGTGGGCAGGTCTGGTGCTCTCCTGGGGTTGGTTGCGGAGCAGGACTGAGAGTCACCCGTGTTCTGTGATTGTACTGCTAGTGTAAAACTTAATAAAGAGCAGTTCGGCAACCGCCGGTCTCAGAGCCTCCGTGAAGTCACTACAGTATTATTATTATTATTATTTTCAGTTTGGGTCTCATTCATGAAACGGATTTGCACAAGAAAATCTCCAGATAACCACTAGCTACGTTTTACCTCATGTCACGGTTAGCCACAAGATAGCTTTTCAAGCCAGTTCGGTAACTAGATAGCTGGCGCTACCTAACTGAAAAACGTTGATAACTAGCTAGCTACTGGCTAGCCTTTGACATATTGAGCTGAAACCAATTGAAGTTGTGGCATTTCATATCATTTTTGTTCTATGAACCGTTCTTAAAAAGTCTGCTAGTTGGCGTTGGCTAATATGCTAGTGGTGGCTAAGGCTAGCAGAATTTCCGTGTTTTTTGGAACCATACAGGAGTTTTTCAGCTCTTAAACTCATCAAAAATCAACTGCGTTCAACTACGTCAGAGAACAGACTCACAGGTTTAGCAATTCTCAGTTTGAGATTGAGTCTAAACGTGCAAAAAAATTAGATTTGGATGAGTTTGTTAAGAGATTTGCTGCACAGCACAGCAATCGTCACATACAGCTTCTGTAAATTTGATACTGAATAGCAATCAGTTGATATACATATTTTGTTATTGTTAATGGGGGGAAAACATTTCTGCTGCTACAATAATCCCAAGGGAAACACTGTTTTAATATACTAAAAAGTGGAATGCTCATGTATGTAGACCAAATATTGAATTTATCACACTTGGGTGTTGAAAAAAACTGTTGTATATGGGCTCATATAAAGTACAAAGTACGATGGGCTTCCTAAAAGAATTGCCACCCTACAATATATGCCTGCCACCCCTCTACCACCCCATGTATAAATCTCTAGAATCGCCACTGCCATTGTGGTATCCTTTGGGAAATGCTCTGTAACATAGTTCACCATGTCATCCACAAATGCAGGTTAAAGCACGATCATGCAAAAAGGAAGCCACATGGGAACATGATCTACATGTACAAGTGTCTTTTCTGGGTCAAAGCTAATTTAAAATGTACAAAGGCAAAGTGAAAAACTAAAAACTGAAATTAAAAATCTTTTTGGAAATTATGGACACCTCGTCCTCCAGACTAAAGAGGAAAGAGTCCATTTGAGCAGGCCAGTGTAGCAGACCTTGAATCTGAAAATCTTTGGAGTATCTTAAAACTCAAAATATAATAAAGAAGACCCAGGACCATTGAGCAGCAAGAATCTCATATCAGACACACACACACACACACACACACACTATTCCCTTAGCACTCATCTCAGTCATTAAACTCCCTTCTATGTTGTCCTGACAAGTTGACAAAGCAGCCTGACAGATCGGAGACATCGGCATAGTTCCAGCCACCAGGATTAAAACTTAACACGAGAGGAAAGAAAAGCAGACAGTGGGACGAAGGAAAAAACATTAAAGCAGTTCAGCGTTCTTGTCACGCTCTCTCCTTTTACTCTGTTTTGCCTGGTTCATTGTTTCTTGTAGCGAAACATCAGTAATCCCATCTGCGTCCATCAGGATAATTGACACCAGGTTGCCTATCAATGTTTAGCAACTCAAAAAACTGAGTATGAAATATTCCTGTTTGAGAAATACAGGGAGAGAAAAAAGAAAAAACATATCAGTTAATTATTTTTTATTTTTTAAAGGAAAACCGCATCTCATATGATGATGCAATCATCATCATCTCTGAAAATGACTACCCCACATTATGGTAAAAATTTGAAATGTCCTTCACATGGGACACAACAATAACTCTATTTATTTTAGTAGTCGAAGTAAAAAAAAGTTGGACAGATATTCCAGTACAGATTAAGTTAAATCCTCCATAAAATCATAAAATCTCTCATCTTGTGTAAAAAATGTAAGCACTTGAATCTTTCATAACAGATCTACTATCATACAAAAATACATTTTGGAGATAAAACCTGTAGGATGCATATATCTATAGAAGTGTTTCAATCTGTAGATTCAAACAATTCACGTTGGTAGCTGTGTGTTAAGATATTTAAGTCAGTGTCAGGTCTTTAGTGTCACTGACTTTATTTATTTAGAGGACTGTATTGTGCTAAAAATGGTGAGGAGCCAGCAGATGGTGATCACTCTTCCAATATTTGTGTTTAAGCTTTGCCAGTGTGGATTTGTTTGATATGAGAATGTGTGACTGACAGTCACTGGTTTATTGGCTGTGCAAGTGTGAACATGTCCAGCTGAATATGCAAATTCAGGTTTTAAAGCACGTTGGCATTGGCCTCAAATCTTAGACCCCGCAGCTATGTGGACCTTTTTGTTATAGTTTGTGGTCACTTGATAAAATTGGGGGGGCAAACCAGGTGAGAGCTCCATAATAACACAAGCTGAGGATTCTTGGCTGACATCCTGATGTATCCGGTGGCACCTCAGATGCTTGCACTCTGGAAATGGCTAGCTCGTATTTGCTCACTTTATGTCATTAAATATTTTCCCATAGTGACACGGTTCATATTGTAACAGTATACAACATCTATTATTCTACCGAGGGACTTCAATGTCCATGTTGGCCATGATGGAGTGACCTGGAGAGGCATGATTGGGAGGAACCCTGATCTGAACCCTGAACCCTAAACATTTAGATTTTAGTGATAGTCAAAGATGAAAAACTAGAATAAACTGTCATGAGTAAAAATTTAAAAAATAAATAAAATAAAAATAGTGTTATGATTCACCTTTCACCTTTAATTGCTCAAGTAAAATAGAAATCAGAGTATTAAGTCACAAGTCAGTTAAATTGTAAAAATCTAATAAAAAGTGACATTCTTTCATCTCGAATGAAAGAAAAGTAGAAGGTTAAGGATGAAAGCTTTATCTTCTCGTGAAAAGGGAGGTGGAGCCATAGAGCAAGGAGTCTCAGCTGCTCCACTTTCTGTTCTTCAACCCACAAGAGGCTTACCTGTGTCAGGTTTCCTCCACATAAAAGACCAATTGGCCAAGGTAGCCGTTACATTATAATTACATGGGAGGAGGCGGCTGGGAAGGAAGTCTGGATGGGAACCAGAGAGCATAATCAAATAGTTGGAAAGTATCACAACAGGGCAGGGGATTTAAAAAGGTCAAATAAGGTTGTTTTGCTCCTCTTATTCAAACAAAATTATTTGATGAAGGGTGTTCACATATTTGCCATTAAAACACCAATATTTTTATCAACCTTTTCTTTGGCATTTTGTAACTGTGAATTATCGACTGCAACTTTGATTCACTTTATCAGACTCTCAGTAGAATTACAGTATACCTTTTTTTCACTCCATTCATACAGCCGTACAGACATCTACTTGGACAACATAAAAACTTTAAAAAGTGAAACGCTTTAAAGCTGGAACATACTGCTGGTTATGATTAATCTTTAATCTTGTTTCATACCACAGCATTCCTCCATCCATACAATCCTCTGCTCCCACTGCTTGTGTTAACGATAGGCAACCACATGGAGCTCACACTGAATAGATGCACAAGGCTCCAGGTCAGTGATAATTTCTTTCAAGTTTATTTAAAGAAAATGGTTCTGTCCTTGATGGTGATAATAAAAACAGCTTTAATTCACGCAAGTCTAAAGAAGAAATTGCCCTGCTGGCTTTAACGGTTACTTAATGTTTATAGCATTTGAGTTTTTTTTTTAAATTCAATTGTTTATATTGAGCTAAGGTCAGAGAATTTAAATCTTTTATTGCCATTACATTTGTTTTCTTTTATTTGCCATAATGAAAAGGTAGCTAAATATGCCTTAAGAGAAGTGGAAATTTTGCACCCTTAACATCTAAATTGAACATAAATAGTTTTAATCCCACCTTTGACACCTGCATCACAGACAAAATATTCAAAGAACGAAATTCTGAGATGAAAAATATGCTTTGATCCTTCACGACTGTAAGCATGTGGTCACTCTTTGTTTTTACAATATCTAACCATATCAACCATACAATATAGATTAAAGTAATGGCTCAGCTGAGTACACTTTATAACAAAAAGGTTAAATGCTGAAGAAAAAACTGTTTGCTTTCTTAAATCTGTGTGGTTTATTAGAAGATCGATCGACCAGCTTACTATAGCTTTGTGCAAATACTTGAAAAAGCATCTCTTCTTCTGTAAAAATGTAAGATTCCTTCTTTCAGCACTTATGTTAAATGCTTAATAATAAAATTGTTGAGCCATGTGGGTTTCTTCTGTACAAATCAAAAGTGTAAATACAGAATCACTTGCCAGTAGAGATTCTAAGAATCCAACTTTCTGATGGACAGAATACAGTTCTCATAAAGTGAGATATGATGAGTTGTTTTACTGTCTGCTTTTGTTTTCTTGCTGACCAGATTTACAATGCATTCAGAATGTATCCAGGTACCTACATAATTTAGGATTTGGTAAGGAACATATCTGTCTATACAAGGTCTCAAAGCTGCCCATTAGTTGAAGAGCTCAATGGTAGGATTGTGTCAAAGCAATATATGTAGATCATATATGGATTGGAAGCTCCTGTCAGGCATCATGGCGGATAAGATGAATTGGCACATGGCGCAATATGAGTGGGTCGCAGACAGGAATTGGGAATAGACCAGAGGAGCTAAACACCAGCTACTGATCGGCAGAACTGTCACTCAAGACTGTAAGATCAAGCCAATTGCACAGCTGAACATCAAGTGTGGTATCTACCAAGGAGATGCTCTGCCCCCACTGCTGTTCTGCATTGACCTGAACCCCCTCAGCCACATCATCACAAAGAGTGGCTATGGATACCGGTTTCCGAAGTGGAGCAACCATCAGCCACCTCCACTACGTGGACGAAAACGAGCTGTAAACCAAGACTAAGCAAGAAATCGCCTCACTGATACACCTTACCAGGATATACAGTAATTAGATTAGATTAAAAGCTTTATTGTCATTGTGCAACAGACAAACTGTACACAACGGAATTACAGGGGGCTCCACGAGATGCTAGTCCTAATATAAATAAGAAATAAAAAATAAAAATAAAAAAACCACGATAATAACCTGGTCAAAGGAGGAGATAGAAGCCACTGATATCATGACAATAAAGCTCCTAACAATGCACGGAGGGTTTCACCGGTTGTGCGTCAGAGTCATTATTGAAAAGTTGAAAAGATGTGGGAATTGAAGGCTGCAGTCGTATGTACACACACACATATGTATGTATATATTGTGTATATATGTATACATGTGCAGAACAAATCGATGTCAGAACGGCACACATAATCTACTACCTTTTTAAGAGTTGACTAATTTTTGTTTGGGGCAGGAGGAGACACTATGGCTGTGTTCGAAACCGCCTACTACATACTACATACTTGAAAACGGCATACTCATCGATCAGACAGTATGCAGAGCGTTTACACACAGTGCACTTCACTCCTGCCCAAGCCGAAATCAGCCAGCCTGAAAAGCTGATTTCGCTTAAGCTATAAACTCTGTAAATATATAACTTTAGCAACATTTGAAACATTTTCAGGCGAGAAAGTAGTCATTTAGACCCCCAAGGTGTTGAAAATCTGACAAAATACCAGCTATTTACAATTTTGTTCCCACGAATTCGCCGCTAGTAAAGCTAGCCGCAGTGAGCAACGCACTTCCGGTTATGCCGTTTTGACTGCTCTCGTCCCGTTAACGGAATTTGACCGTTCAAATGGCGATGGGCGACGTCACGTTACGTTGCATCATGGGTAGTTTGAGTGTGACAAGTAACCTCATGATGAATACTCAACATTTCGGCGAATCTAGTATGCATCTAGTGTACATCCAGGAACTTAAAAAAGTATGACTAGTAGGAATAGTAGGAGAAGTAGGCGGTTTCGAACACAGCCTATGTTTCACAACGCAGAGATGCCGAACTAATGTTTACGGCACTGTTTCTGCCGGAGTTTGCACCTACAGCACAAGGAACAGACTGGTGTAGATGTTGTCAACGGCAAACAAAATTAAGTGAAGCATGGCCATCACCTTGGCTTCCAAACGGTACGGCTTCAGGATGGATGAGATTCGAGATACAGAAGGCTTTTTACATTGTGAGGCTGTCTTAGCTGACATATTTCTTCACAGTTGCATCGAGGTTTGGGACAACATTTGTGGAATGGCAGGCCGAGGCAGAGGTTCCCAAATTAAAAAAGGGATTATAGATAGTGTGTTCTCAATATAGGAGGATCAAGCAACCCAGCCTCCCCTGGAAAGTTTATTCCTTAAACTTGGAACGCTAGAACGACCGATTGTTGAACCTTGGATCCAGTAGGAGCTGTGTGGTTTTTGTCCATGTCCTGGAACAGTGGACCAGGTCTCCACCTTTGAGTTGCTGAGGGAGGTATTGGGAGTTCGACTATCCTGTCTACATGTGATTTGTTGACCGAGAGAAAGCTTTGACTGTGTTCCCCAATGAACTTTGTCGGGGATGCTGCAGGAATACGGGGTACTGGATTACCTTTTGTGGGCTATTCAGTCCCTGTAAACCAAAACAAAAACGGTATCTGCATTCTTGGCAGAAAGCATGATGGAATTCACCAGGGCTGGCCCTTGTCACCAATTTTGTTTGTGGTTTTCATGGACAGGATCTCAGGATCTAGTCTGGGAGAGGAGGATGTCTGGTTTTTGAAACTCAGGGTTGCATCTCTGCTTCTTGCTAAAGTTCTGTTTTCCTTCTAAAGCCAGAACTTTTTAGGCACACTGGAGTGGTTTTCAGCTGTGAGTGAGGTGGCTGGGATGACATTCAGAGCCTCCAAAGGCTCCAGGCAATGAGAAAAGGGCTTCCTCTGGGTCACAGATGAGTCTATTTCTCAAGTGGAAGAGTTTAAGCATCTCTGGATCTTTTTCACCCGTGATAGTAAGTTGGAGCACAGATGGTTTGGGGCTTCGTCAGTAATAATAACAACACTGTGCCAGTGCATGTACATGGCTATATTTATAAATATGTATAGATCGATTGATAGATTGATCTATATCTATATATAGATATACTGTATATAGGTGTATTTTCCATTTTTCCATGCAACATTCTGAGTGCCTGAATGTAGATAGAAACACAAATATGTGATGGACACAGTGAAGAATTAAAAAAAAAAAGGAAGACGGAGTCAGAGGGACTAAAAATAGGAAGAAGAAGAGAAATGATGCTGAAGTTCAGCTGCAAAGATCTTGTTTCCAGATAAGAACCAGATTCCTCCCTGAGAAGTGCAAAAGTGCAACCAACAGTTTAGGCTCTATTTTTTGGGAACAAAAACACTGCTACTCACTGTGAAAGAAAGAATTGAGGAGAAGAATGTCCCTTCATCATATCTTGAGAGCTTGGAGAGGACACCATCTAAAACCAAAGTGAACTGCAGAAGGGGGTGGGGCACATAATATGAACTTGCTGATAATAATTAAAGTTAATAATATGTTGTTCTTAGAACATTCTTTAGAATGAGATATATTAAAAAGCAAATGAAAGAAACAGTATACAGTATGTCTAAAATATTAACAGAAATTTCAACATGATAATTTAAGAGAGCAAGGCTGGACCTCATTACAAAGATGAATGAACAAATAGAATGAAGACTGTAATAGAACAAGAAGAGGATTTGTTTTGAGAGCAACATTTTATTTACCTTACAGATAAGGGAGGAAATCATTTCTTTGAATGCCTCATCAATCAGAACATCAATTTTGGAGTGGTACTGTTGCTGTTACAGTGGTGGTGACGGAGACATGTTTGTGGAGTAGATAGGAAGGGGGGAGAAAAAGGCAATATTGAATTATTTTCATGAAAATGATGGAATACAAGGCTTAATAAAAATGATTGTCTGTGCTGTAAAAGACAGAAATCAAAATCTACAACACTCTCTGTGAACAGTCCTCATGCACTCACACAATTGTGCACAAACATACATAGACAACCTCCTAACACAACAAGGCATGAAAAACCACCCCATCCATGTCACACTGTTGAGTTAAGCAGCTAATAGGATGTATTGTGTTGCTGAATAACATTCCTGTTTGCTGTTTAAAAGCGAAGGAATCTGAAGGATACTTTTTGTGCATCTCCCTACAATTAGAGCAGCCTTGTATTCCTCTAAAGCACCAGTCCAGCTGCGAAGACGTAAGACTCACACAAGATTCAATTAATCTGCCATTTCATGTCTCGTTTGCCCCACCCTTCTAGCCCCCCTGAAAAAATATTCATGGCACCTTTTCTCTTGAAAAAATAAGAGGGGAAAAAAAGGCTGGGGCTGAGTGCTGAATGACAGCAGCAGCAGGGGAGTTCATCTCTGGGCAACAATGCCCTTTCATTGGCTGTCTAAAGAGTACCCAAATTAAAAATTTCAATCAACAAAGCACACAGATCGCTGACAAACTGCAGGTCTGGGGAGGTCACTGCCAAATTTATTTGCCCCCCCCCCCCGCTGCCCTCCACAAGTCTGCAATGGTAGTTTTCTTTCAGCTGAACCTTTTTGGCTTATCTTAAAGGCTTTTTTTCTCTTATCTTTTACCTCTAAATCCATTCCTGCCGTCTTTTTCCTATAGTGATGTTCATAAGCAAGCAAGCAAGAGAAGAAAATGTTTGGTCTGTCATAAAAGCAACAACTCAAGTGAACAATGAATTCATTTGAAAAATGTTTATTTACTTGTTGAGCTATTGTCAGCTTTTAAGATCTAAATCATGTGAAAATTTTAAGACATAAGCAGGTGTGAAAGCTTATCCGAACTCTGGTGCAGACCGACCAAGCGAACTCTGGTACGCCTGAAAATATGGGTCTCGGTCTGCTTGTAAGTGAACCCTTGTGCATTTCGCTTATAGTGGCAAATATAAATGGACTATCCAGCGAAGCAGAGAGAAAGTGACATCTGCAACCATAGCAGCACATCATGGTCTCTCGCTCGCTGTCATCTTTTTCGGTACTGCTCCATTTGTCTCACGTACATAGTAACATGCAATTAAGTTTGCACAAAAAAGTAAAAACAGAAACTCTAAGACTGCATAAATATGGTGTTGCTCCATTGTTGTGAACAATGGATTTCTGTTTTCGGTCCGGGCCAATTGATGAGCCGGGTTAACTTATCCCTCAAGCTCTTTTCCTTCCTGATCAGTGCTTGTTTTGGGCCTGAAATAAGGTGTTTAAAAGTCAAAACTCATTGCATCTTAGCGTACTGTTATACACCAGCGTGGAAGTTTGTTTATGACATGACGGAAGCATGTTATGATTTATGACTTGTCAATATGACTGACTGCAAAGATCTTGGCTTGTCTTTAGTCTGTGTCTATGACATAAATACTTCTGTAAAGATGAAGAAATATGAGAATATCCTATTATCACCTTAAACTGACAAAACAAACAAACAAAATGTAGGTTTTGACCTGATTTCCTGTAGTGACAAACAGCAAGTACCAGCACCAGCACTGCATTTTTCCATCTTTTATTTCAACATCACCAGCTGTGGGCAGAGCAAGGAACTTTGCAATATGAAAGAATATGGGTCTGGGGTGCTGGGGCTCTCTAGGATAATAAGTCCTAAGATTAATGATTAATCAAAATATGGTCGATATTTACAAAGCAACATTTTTTTTTTATGTGGTAACTGAAGCTCTGAACAGAGGTGACCATCAAGTGGGATCTTTAATTGACGTGTGGTAAGTGTTCAGACAAGAATGTCGTTTTATGGTGGAGAGATCATGTGGGAGAAATGTACGATTAAAAACAAGTGATGAAAAGATGGAAGGACTTACCCATTGTTTGTCAGTCTGGAACGTGCAGAACAGATGGACACAAGGAGCAGGAAAGAACATGAGACAATGAAAATAAGTCAAACTGTAGGCTTTCATGTTACATTAAAAAAAACTATATTTCCTCAATTATTTATTCAACCTTTAAATCTCGGATAACTAATACCATTGACTGCAAATAAAAGATGCATACATCAAACATGTTAAGTTGCATAAAACAAACAGCATTACAGGTATATTACAACATCTAATCAGAAAAAGTTGGGCGTATGGAAAATTAAAAAAAACAACAACAACATTACTAAATTACATTTACTTTGGTATATATAATACAATAGGACAACATGAACCCAAGATACTTGTTTTTTTTGTCTCATCAATTTCATTGATAATTATTATTGTACATCCATTATTATTTCTATCTCCTGTATATCAGGCTTGTAACACATTCCAAAAAAGTTGGGATGGGGTCATTTAAGCCAACAATTACTGTAAGTTAAAATAAAACAACGATAGTGTTGTATAAAAGTCCTGAGCCATCCTATATTTCTTTATATATTGCCTGGAAAAAGGGTCCAGTAATTCACAGAAACATGTGCAGATATAAATGGAGATATAGTATGTAATGCAAAAACAAAGTATGTTCAATTTAAACAAGTTCTAAAGTAAATGTTTGTTATAAAAACCTTATTCTATAAATGTTGAATATTCTTCAACAGATAACATTAATGTTCAGGTCTGGTCTGACCTGAACATTAGTGGCCACAAGTGGAGCCCAGTAGTGTGCAAACCTAATGTGCCTTTCTGTCATGTTTTCTTATCTATGTTTTAGTACTTGTCGCCTTGTTGTGAGAGGATTTGTAGGTCTTGACGGTATTTTCATACCGTCTTAACTTTTTCAAATTTGTGATTGCATTAGCGTAACAGTTATCCTTTTAATCACCAAGTAAGAACTTTTTCCTGAAAAAATTCAAGGGTTTTTATAAGGGTTAAAGGAGTTTCAGCAACTAGTTTCACTCATGCTTACTTTGCTTGTGAATACTACATTGATATTTTTTTCATCATTGTGCAATTCAGAACTAAATTATATAACAACAACAAACAAAACACAGAATGGTTCAATATCCTGGGTGTATTGATTAACCGACAACATTGTGAGAAAGAAGTCAAACTTGAGGATATGGGGAAGTTATCTTCTGACACTAAAATAATTCTTTATATGTTAGACAGCACACTTTTCCCCTGTTTAACAAACTTTCCCTCCCTTTTTTGTCTAACCATTGTAACAGATTTAGTAATTTACACAACACCTGCTGAGAACATTTAGTGTCCGTCTCTTGTCATTCATTTTAGGCTTAAAGGTGTTTCTGTTGAGGCCTATGAGCCCACACTGTGGAAATCTGACACAGAAGAGTCCTGACTAAATGTCCATGTACGACAAGTTCGAAGTAAGAATGTGATGATTGCCTCTATCCACCATCCCGTGAGAAAGATACCTACTTACTTTGGGTTGACAGTGGCCCAATACACATATAGAGTAGAAGCACAAGAAAAAAAAAGTTTTTATTAGTTTGCTACTAACTTAAAACAAAATATAGTTACAGACCAGTAGTTTGATAAGTACCAGGGAATATAAAAATTCAATTTCATGGCAATCAATATGTTAGAGTGTAAAATAGTAAAAGGATGCTAAAAGTATGGTGGTATTCAAATGTTAATAGCAACATTATAATAACCTTGACACAAATATTTAATCTAAGGTGTCATGTTGTCCAACACCAGACAGATATTTTATTGTTACACAGAATAAAACAGTAATTGTGAGCATTTACACATAAAATCCAACACTGACGTGCTATTCAGTTGGAGTCCAAGTCTTTCTCCCATTGACATCTGTAAAAATCAAACATGTATGAACCAGCTGAACTTGTTTTAAAGGATTTTTATCTTTTAAAATCTCATGAGAATAAGTCTTTTTTTTATTCAAACACTGAAAATGTATCTGCCAAGGTTATTCAGATGTTGGACTATTTAGGCAGAATGGATTTCATTCTGAAAAACTGAATCATTTAAGGCAAAATGATGTCAAACTGAGGTTTGTTAAAGACTTTATGGAATTATTTTATCTCAAGCAGACAGCTGTAAAATGTCCAGATTTTAGTCATTTATATTTTCATTGAATGTTATGTTGAATGCCATGAAGTACTTATCATGTTTCTGCTGAAATGTTTCAAAATTTAAGAGATGTTTCCCACCAGTGCAAAAGAAAACTTGGCATTTGATAATAAATTTGATCGATGATTTTCCTGTCATGCCTCTAATTCTAGATCACAATAGTAGTGGGATAATGAACATGCTTGTGTATACTCTGGATGTTGCATCCCTTGACTTGAATCATTATGCCTTGTGTCAGTGCCCCTTCATATAACTACAAGTGATGGCCTTCACTAGCTGCGTGGCTTGGCCGACTCCTGTCAGCTGCCAGCAACACATTACAAAACAACGTCTCTTCACAAAAATCTCAAAAACAATGGTTCTATTCCAGTAACTGTGCTAAAAGTTCACAATTATATAGACAGATACACAATTAGTTTGAAAATTTAATGAGGATTAAATTCAATATCATAAAACCCAATGAGCATGATTTTTTCCAATTAACAGTTACTTTATTTCTGAATGCAAATGCTATTTAGTCAACAATGTGTTGAACTTGTCTGGCTGAGCATACTGAAAAAAAAACTGGAAAATTATTCAACACAGCTTTCATGCCTTTTTACTAAGCAACAACCATGACTGCCAGTAAAGTGGACAGCTTTCTCTGTTTTTATAAAGTGAACATATGACAGCATGTCAGGACTGCAGTTTTCCATGGCACACATAAGAGGTACATAGATCTGTCTCTTTAGAGAGGAAAATACCCTGACAAAAGCAGCTGCTGTCCAGTGTCATTTTGATCCCGCAGTGTACAGTCATTTTGTACTGTACACGGTACCACGGTGTACTGTATGTAAATTAGATTTTCACATGGAAAAAAAACAGACACCCTCTCTTTGTGTGCCATCAGCCAAACCCTGCTGAAGCACGCTTTTCATTTCCAACTTTTAAATTTAAATTGTTGTATATTTTGCATGCATTAAATGTCAGGGTGACTACATCCTTATTTTCAGTTTGTTTCTGTTTCTGGCTTTCTCTTCTTCTATGTCAAAGTCAAAGTCAAATTTATTTGTGTTGCACATTTCATGTACAAAACAATTCAAAGTGCTTTACATAAAATAAAAGCATTGCAATGGGGAGTGGAAGAAGCATTAAAAATACATAAAAGAATATAAAAATAAAGAAATAAAATAATATCATGCAACAGGGTTTGCCATTTTATGGTGTGTTATAGTAGTTCGCATAGTAATTTTTGGAAGGAAAAGAATGTGGAATGATTGTTTTATTCATATGCACTCACTTTCACATTCAGTGATATTTATAATGAAAGGTGCACAGGATCAGGTGTGTCCACCTGTCTAATTCTTGGCATATGTACTTTTAAGTTATTGACTATGCCTTCTTTTAGTATGAAAGCTGCACAGTCCTTTATACATGAGGCCCCAAGTAATTATTTCAGTGCCCCAAAACAGCAACAAAGTAAAATGTTCCGTGATGTCAAAGGCAGTTTGTTAAAGGTTTTACGAAAATGTTTCTAATGATGAGTTTGCATTTTCTTCCCGTGTATGTGTGGGTTCTCTCTGGGTACTCCAGCTTCCTCCCACCACCCAAAAACATGCATGTTAGGTTAAATGGTGTCTCTAAATTGACCCTCGGAGTAAGTCTGAGTATGAAGGGTTGTTTGTCTGTGTGGCTCTGCGATGGAGTGGCAACCTGTGCAGGGTATACCCTGCCCCTTGCCCAATGACAGCTGGGATAGGCTCCAGCCCCGGTTATAGAAAATGGATGGATGTTTCAAATTGTGTCAGTAGCAAAGTAAAGATTACAGTGCTGGGCAAAGACATACAGGGACTGTCAGATAGAGGCAGAGTCTCAGGTAAGTTTGCTGATCTTAGTGTTGTAAAATGGAGCCCTCTCACATTTAGAATTCTAAAATACAAGTACCGTAGTGTTGTGCAGCATGTATGGTGATTCTAAGTATAGCAAACAACTTGTATCTATTCTAAGATACATGCCATTCAGATTTGGAGAGAAAAGTACAATAGTCAGAGTGAGAGAGAAATCCTGAGACTTGAAATGACAGCACAAGAGATGGGGACACCCTGAATAATGATTCAATTATGGAAATAACAGTCACCCCTCAATGTTAGCTCTTTAGGATTTTTCTGTTTGTTGCCCACCCTTAAAACTGAAATGGAATATCCACCCATGAGTGTTACTGATTGAGTTCAAATTTCTCATGCATTTTCTCTTTGTTAAGGAGTTTAGGTTAGGTCTTGTCAACACAACTGATAAGCCTTACACAATGGAAGCAGAGCAGGGGAGGGAGTTTGTGTGTGCATGATGGCTGTGGTGGGGGCTGTCTTGGGTGACATGCCTAGACAACAATGACAACATTGCATGGAGGTCTGGGACAGTGCCTCGGGGAGGAGCTTCAAATTCAGGGGAAGGAATGCAGTTTTCTGATTGTGGAACAATGAACTAACTCTTTACTCTCACAGGGACAGGCCAACCAGTTTTATGTGTTTTGTGCACTTGGAGACTATGTCCCTCAGGGTACCCGATGGGAGATGCTTCATTATGAAATATTGGCCCCTTGTTACTGGCCATTCAGTTCCATTAAAACCGAGGTAAGAGCTTGGTTTGCACTCCTGGCAGTAAGTAAGACTAATTTCCGGTGGCTGTTGGACTCCGCCAGGGCTGCCCTTTGTCGCCGATTCTGTTCAGAAATTTTATGGACAGAATTTCTGGGCACAGCCAATGGTTAAAGGGTTTTTTGTTTGGTTGGCTTAGGATTGGATCTTTACTTTTTGCAGACCATGTGGTCCTATGGCCTTTCCGAGCTGAGACCTCCAGAAGTAACCGGAGGGGGGGTCTGCAGCTGAGTTTGAAGCAGCCGAGATGAAAATTAGCACCTCCAAGTCTGTAGCATTATCCTTAGTACGAAAAAGTTGAATATTTGCTTAATAAGCTTGCTAGTAAAAAGTTAGCTCGATAGGTGCCAGTGACTCTTCCTTCAGCAACACTGATAGTCATTAGTGATGACAAATGAGAGTGTACTTCTGCCTGAAATTCAGGTGACTGTAACATTCGATAAGTGCGTCAGATCTCAAGTTCCTTAATCAAGGCCTATTGTTGATATTCACAAGAAAAAATTATATTTGCTTATTCATTAGTTTGCTTTGACTATATGTTACTATAATAGGATAAGGAAACAAAAGGTGTTTAAAGTAATAAAGGGGCGGCCTCAGTGGTTAGAGTGGGTCGTCCAATAATCAGAAGGTTGGAGGCTACGGCCTTGGTGTCCTTGAGCAAGGCACCGCACCCCCATGCTCTCCGGGCTTCCCGCCACCCCAGTGTACGACATCTGTGTCCATGAGTGTGTGACCCTTTGCATGTGCGTGCTCAACAGATGCCAACGTGAATGCGCTCAATGCGGAGGACAAATTTCATGTATTTCCCTGATCTTAATCTTAAAGGTTCCAAACAATGGCACACGGGTGTCTAAAATCCAACGAGCATATTTTGGAAATAAGCAAAATGCTGCTTACACATGTTTACATTTCTGCTATATATAAACTTGGTGAATTAAACTGACAACTAGTCAGTAAGGAGGGTAATTATTATTGGAAATGACTATACAACAGAATATATAGAAATGTATTCAGTATGAGGATGATGCATTTTACCTGCATGACTTTGTTTTTTTAATCATAACTAAAATAATCCACATATACTTTGCAATGTTACCTGAAAATAAAAATAAAGTAGTGTGTATGTGTGTGGACTAAGATAGCAAAAACAAAATGGGTAGAATGTGTTTTCTGGCTGCAGAAGACTGTGAAAACTGGAGAAGTTAAGTAGCTTAAGGTTAGGAGAACGAGAGCTTAGCTCTGTGTCAGGACTGCCAGTGGCCAATGGTTTTGTCCTGAATGATGCCAAGGCCACTGCCTCACATAAACTTCACGGTCATCCATTTAGAAGCTCATGCTGAGCACTTGGCTCTTTTAAGTGTACACGGATACTTCTCAACTCTCCTTCGACTTCTTTTGATGTTTGCGGGGAAATTCTTGTTTTAGGTGCTTATATAACAGCCTGACTCAACCTGGTGAGTCTATGGGAGGAATTAAAGGAGATCTGAGGTTTTTATTTTAAAACGTAAGCACTTTCACATCGTAAAAAATGAATCTGACAATAAGCTCTGAAATGTAAACTGAATTAAATATACAGACCTGCAACCCATCTATATTAACAAAATTTGATTTTGAGCTAGAAAAACTGTTAATATTTTGCCAATAAGGCGACTATTTCCCAAGTAAATTTTTTTACTTTTGCTTGTGCCAGCATTTATCATATGTCACAAAACTACAAAAATATACATTGAATACAGTCAGAAGATGGCATCTATTTGACAGAGACACTTTTAATCACATGCACAAATCATTTTATTCAGTTTTCAAAACCTAAGAGAAAACTGGCTGAGGCAACCAGCCAAGCAGCACCACATATATTTGTGCAAAGCGAAGATAAAAAAAAATGTAACCAACACAAGCGATCATTTGATTCTTAGAGTGAACTTATATCCCTTTTACTGCTTCAGTTTACAAGGTACAATAAGCACTCTGAAATTACAATCACCATAGATGTAATTAATCACATTAATTATAGCTCTGTTCATAAATGGAACAAAACCATGATTTTTGTCATAAGTATCACTTGTGTGCAATATATATCAAATGTGCTGCTGTGAAATTTGACCAAAAGTTGTAAAAATAAAGGTAAAAAGGTAACCAGTGCTAATAGTTTCAATCTAAACAGACATTGAAGCACCGAATCCAAATCTAGCCCCACTAAATTCATCACACTGCCTCATCATTGTAGGGGATGAAAAAAGTATTCTATTTCTATTTTATTCTATGATAAAATAACTAATTAAATGTTTATGAGAATCACAATCTTGTTCCAAATTCTCAAATAACTTTGCTTTATTGAATCATGCACATGGATAAACAGTGCAGCTGGACTTCCAAATGACTCCTGTTTCGAGCGAATAAGGAAATGCGCACTTGTGTCCATTTTATCAATGCTGTTGTAATAACAATAACATTGTTGTAATGCATAAAAGTAAGGTTTCCTCCTGACCACTGGTCTGTTTGACTATAGGTTCTGCAGAGGAAGAGGTAGTACTTAAAACAAACAAACAAACAAACAAAAAAACACTACTTAAAGGAGTTTTGTTGTTTTTAACCCTGGACCTTATTTCTGGAATAAAATATGTTCATCTACTCACCGATAACAGTTTAGTGAAAGTCGGCGTCCTTTGGACGATATTTAGATTATTCGAGATCCACGTATATACATATAACGGTAGAGAACAGGGTATTGACGATACCGCCTCTAAATAAGGCATTATCTGTCTTTATTTCACCAATACTTTAAGCCGAATGAATGAATGAATGGATACTATTGCACTGTTAGTTCAGAGCTGCCATGTTGTTGTTCTATCTGGGGCTTATAGGAAGCTTTCTACACACGCATCTAGACGGTCGGCTGACTTCACACGGAGTTTGCTACTGCTAGTTTTGGGCACTATTGCAGGATGTTTATCAGATTTTGACGACGACTTTGAGAATGATGGACGTCTTTATCGGAGTGAAAGTCATCCAACTTGACGCATGTGTAGAAAGCTCCCTTAAGCCCCCCGATAGCCCCGGATAACAACAACACAGCAGCTATGAGCTAACAGTGCAATAGTACGCGTTCATTCATTCATTCGTCTTAAAGTATTGGTGAAATAAAGACAGATAAAAATAAGTTATATATAATATTTAAATAATCTAAATATCTTCCGAAGGACGCCGACTTTCACCAAACTGTTATCGGTGAAAATCTATTTTATGCCAGAAATAAGGTCCAGGTTTAAAAAAAAAAAACGAACCTCCCCTTTGAGTGAGTACTAAACAAACCTTTGAATTAAGTTGATAATTTTATTGGATGTGTATATACATATACATATATATATATATATATATATATATATATATACATATATATGTATACAATCCATCCGGAAAGTATTCACAGCGCCTTATTCCCAAATAGATTAAAATTTATATTTGACCTAAAAATTCTAAACACAATAGCCCCTAATGATAAAGTGAAACACGTTTCTTTTATAACACTTTTGCAAATTTAATAGAAATAAAAAACAAAAATAAAACTATTGGCAGCGTTTGCCATGAAGTCTCAACGGTGAGTTGAGGTGCATCCTGTTTCCACTGATTATCCTTCAGAAGTTTCTACAACCTGATTGCAGTCCACCTGTGGTAAATTCAGTTGATTGGTCATGATTTGGAAAAGCACACACTATTCTATAAAATGTCCCATATATGACAGTGCATATCAGAGCACAAAGCAAGACATGAAGTCCAAGGATCTGTCTGTAGACCTCCGAGATTGTATCGAGGCACAGATCTGGGGAAGGCTACAGAAAAATTGCTGCAGTATTGAAGATCCATGAGCACAGTGGCCTTCATCATCCGTAAATGTAAGAAGGTCAGAACCACTAGGACTATTCCTAGAGCTGGCCACACAGCCAGATGGAAGCCACTCCTCAGTAAAAGGCACATGACAGTCCGCCTGTAGTCTACCAAAAAGACTCTCAGACCATGAAAAATAAAATTCTCTGGTCTGATGAAACAAAGATTGAACTCTTTGGTCTGAATGCCAAGCGTTATGTCTGGAGGAAACCAGGCACTGGTCATCACCTGGCTAACTCTGTCAACTCTGGACAACTCTGTGAATGTCCTCGAGTGGCCCAGCCAGAGCCCAGACTGGCACCTGATTGAACATCTCTGGAGAGATCTGAAAATGGCTGTGCACAGATGCTCCACATCCAACCTGATGGAGATTGAGAGGTTCTGCAAAGAAGAATGGGGGGGGGACTGCCCAAAAATAGGTGTGCCAAGCTTGTAGCATCATATGCAAAAAGACTTGAGGCTGTAATTTCTGCCAAACAATGTGAATACTTATGTAAATGTTTTATTTTTGTTTTTCATCTTTAATAAATTTGCAAAATTTTCAAACAAACTTGTTTCACTTTGTCATTATGGGGTATTGTGTTTAGAATGTTGAGATAAAATATGAATTTGTATTTGGGAATAAGGCTGTAACAGGATGTTGTGTAAAAAGTGAAGCGCTGTGAATACTTTTCGGATGTTCTGTATTTGTTAAGTATTATACAAGTGAAACCTAGAAATAAGTGGTATGGTATTTCAAATTTTCTGGTTTTCAAAACCTGTACATGAGTTCAAAGATCTGAGACCCTTTTCTTTTTTTTAAGAATTATTTAAAAAAATCAAATTAATCTAAAACTGAAACACAAACCCTGCAATGTCACATTAGTTTACCTCTTGACTGGAGTCCAGGATGCAGAGTTTGGAGCACTGCTTCTTGGCATCCATCAGCACATTGAACATGGTGCAGACAGACAGTGGCACCCGGAAGTCTGTCGACTTACAAGATTTTTGTATCTTGGCTTCAAATGCAGATTTTGTTCTAAAGAACAAGGGAAACGGAACAAAGTATATAACTGTATAAAAACATTTATTCATTTTAGTCTTTTAATTTGTATATATCCTGATTAAATGGCTTACAACAAAAGAAATTACATTTTTTTTTAAGTTTCAAAATTTCAGGTGAGAAGCCATTTCCTCAAATTCTATGCAGGAAAGTGTGATTCCTTTATGATTCTTTTGGATGTGAACACACAACAACTGATATAAAAGTACGGGTTTCTTGGTCTGACCTTTTTACGCAGGCCTCCATCATATCGCTGGCCATCAGTTTGAGTCTTTGCTCCAGATGTTTTGCAAACTCTGGCTCTGGCCAGTGGAGGTCCATCATAAAGATCTGCAGAGCATCCAGCTTCCAGAACAAATCCTCAGAGGTGGCTGAACCATTACTGTGGGGAGAATGGAGAAGGACTTTGAACCAAACTGAGCAGAAACACCTGCTGAGTTTTACAAATATGATTTTGAAATCTGTTATAAGTGTTACAATATTATTAAAATGAATAAATAAATAACTAAAAATTTTAAAAAAGATTGAGTTAGGATCACAGCACTTATATATATTTCCAATTTAAGCTGAAAAACTATTTTAGTTTAGTGCTGGTTTAACTTGGTCTTTTGGCTCTGTATTTTTTTATGAAGTGATGTGCTAGATGTTTTATACAAAACCTACTGGAAAAAGTAGAAATTTTCAAAATATACTTGAATTAAAATAAAGCATTTAACCCTGTCTATCACCAGAGAACTTAACCAGTAAGAGTTGACTTTGTTGACTGCCACCACACAAACCCACTCGTAGATGCTAGTATGCAATGCCAACTTTTCAGTGTGAACCAAAAATAGAGGGATTAGAGCCTCACAAGATGGATTGCAATGAAACAAAGAGTTGCCAGAAATAGCTAATGTTGCAAATTCACCCTATCAGTACATAACCAAATTCCCTAATTGCCCCCAACATTTTCACTCCAGAAAATACTTTTTTTAAATGTATATTTAACAACTGGTAAAAAATTATCATAACAGAAGTTCAATATCATGTGGAAAATGTATAGACGACTAAAATATATATATGTTCTTGTGAGATTCTGCGACAGGTTTTTGCAGAGCTACAAATTCTTAGGTAGTAAACTATAGTACCGAACCAGTAAAGACAAATGTACCTCTCCCTGCCTTCTCCCCTGGGTACAGGTTACATACTAACACATGGTAACCCTCACCACCACCGACAACCAAGTGTACAACGACAACAGCTAGAATGAAAACCACAGGAGGATGGACGATGGCTGTGGAGGGTGCAACATAAGTGCCACTCACTCCCTTACTTTTCTCATTCGCCTTTAAAAGACTGTTACCTTAACAAGTGGCACATTGGAATAAATGCTTTGCTTTGAGTCAGTGGTGCAATCAAATGCTCAGTGGCTATCCCCCTTATGTCTAATTAGTGGTGCTCTTCTCTGAGTGCGCTCCACCTTTCTCCCCAGGGAATGGGACAATCCCACTCACCCGTCTGTGCTTGCTAATGAAGTGCAAGCTTTTTTTCCCTCTTCTTTTTTTGTAGATAGTGGATGGCAAAATGAAGTAAGGTAGAAGAACAGTGATATGGGAAATGCTGTGGGAGTCAGACTGACAAACCTTTTTAAGAAACACACCCTCGACCAGTCTCTTGTGCCACCCCCCCCCCCCAAAAAAAAGGCCATCCTTGCTGGTAGATCTGTGGTAGACTCACTAACTTAAAAACAACAACATCTCTCTTTTTTTTTTTTAAGTTAGTGAGCAACTGTCTTTTCACTGTCTCACTGTCAAGATATAAGGTTACGGAACAAGTTATCCTTATTATCCCCAAAGGGCAATCTGGTCTGCAGCCAACAGTAATGCACAACATACCCACAGGGAATATTTTCAAATATTACAATTTGGACAACTGATGACAGCACTAATACATTTCTTTTTTACCTGATTTCTTTTGCTTTTTGGCTCAATATATCTAAGCCCTAAAGGAAGCAACATAATGTCACACCTCAATGAACTGTTTGGGTCAGCCAAGCCAGTTTGTCTTGTCTTTTTTTGCTGCATCAGAATCAGAATCAAGTTTATTGCCCTGTAGGTTTGTACTTACAAGCAATTTGACTTGGTGTAGTTGGTGCAGACAATATAGATATATCTACAGAATCTAAATATATATATACAAATAAAGACTGTGTGTCTGAAGATGCTACGTTAATGTAGTTTGTAGGTCTGGAATGGGAGAGGGAGAGAGTCGGTGTCAGGGGGGGGGGTTCTGGGCCTTGTTGATAAGGCTAGTAGCGGATGGGAAGAAAGTGTTCTTGTAGCGTGAGGTTCTGGTCCTGATGGATCGCAGCCTCCTGCCAGAGGGGAGTGTCTCAAAGAGTTTGTGACCGGGGTGCGAGGGATCAGCCACAATCTTCCCTGCACGCCTCAGAGTCCTGGAGGCGTACAGGTCCTGGAGAGATGGAAGATTGTAGCCAATCACCTTCTCTGCAGACCGAATGACACGCTGCAGTCTGCCCTTGTCCTTGGCGGTGGCAGCAGCGTACCAGATGGTGATGGAAGAGGTGACGATGGACTCAATGATGGAGGAGTAGAAGTGCCTTATCCATCATTGTCCTTGGCAGGTTGAATTTTTTTAGCTGCCGCAGGAAGTACATCCTCTGTTGGGCTTTCTTGAGGGGGAGCTGATGTTCATCCACGGGTGTGCCGGTGCCACCCAAAGAGGCAGCTGGCACACCCAAAAAATTGCAGTCAGACGATGCGTTACGACACCTGCACCTGGCAACCTGGCGTAGCGTTATTTCTGATGAAATAATAAATGCGTTCAAGGCCAAGCCACGCCCTTTCAATTGAGAGCTGCGGAGTGCGCACAGGTAAGCATCAATATCGTTGTGTCCTTGTGGATACGTTATGGCTCTGTGAGAGTATCAGTACGCGCATGAGTGTGTTATATTTCACTATGTTCATATTGGGCACGCAATGGCTGTGTGTGTTATGTTTTTGTGGTGATTTTTTGAGAACACAAAGTGTACTTTTTGAATGACTTTGTTATTGATTCATTTGAGAGCACGTCACGCGTGTGAATGTTTAGACCTGCTGTGAACTACTGTTGACTATTACTGATGAGAACGCACACAACGTGTGTTTATTTTCCGTGTTAATAATGTTGTTATCGAGAGACACATTCTTTTAAATGTTTGTGGAGGTGTAACACCTCAAACAACAACACATTTGGCACACCCAGTATTTTCTGGTGCACACCCAACGTCTTTTTTCTGGCTACGCCACTGATTTGAAAGATAACCGATGGTATGGCTCTGCATTCAGCACCTCTATAGTCCATCTCATCAGTCTTAGCCTAGTTCAATCTAGTGCAATTTAGCAACTACACAATCTGCACATCAGGTTAGACAGCCCTTTATTTGTCAGTCATATTAGTTATCATATTATGATGATCTTGATGGCTTTTATTGTCTAAAGGCCCTGTCACACTGTTGCGTATGAGAGAAGCGTATGAGTTGCGATTGAAAATTAATCATACGCACGAAAAGTCCTTGAAAATAAAGAATGACTAGCGTATGAGTAGCATATGAACTGCGCATGCCCAGCGTACGTTTCAACGCGCCTATTGAGAATGAGGAGTCACGTGACTCCGGTCGGCCGGTCGGCCATGTTGGCAGAAGACGCTATTGGTTGCCAGGGGCAACGCCATTAACTCAGCAGCCTTTCCACATTGCTCCATTATTGCAGTAGACGACGCGCTATCAACATCTCTCGAGACATCCATCTCGATCATGCCTCCCAAGAAGCAATCGTCGTTTGCCCGGGCCCTGGGCCGAGGAAAAGGCAAAAAAACACAAGAATCATTCTCACCCAAACCTGCTGAAATGCCTGATGCACCTGCGGCTGATGAGTTACATGCTTCTGAGCGATCAAGATCCCCAACTCCTCCTCCTGACCGCTCCCGTGAATCGTCGGTTGCCTGCCTCCATCTCCGCCCGTCTGGCGGAGATGGAGGCGGCAGACGGGCGGAGGCTATAAATACGCTAGCTGTACGGTACACCTTCATGGCAACATATGGCAATTTATGTCCAGCGTTCTCGACCTATCAGTAACGTACCTATATCGTACCTCTAGCGTATTCAGCGTATGCCTAGCGTATGCTTAGCGTATTAACCATACGCACAAAAGTTTTGAGCATGTTCAAAAATTTATTTCTGCCTCAGCGTATGCCAACGTATGCCAGCGTGCTTGAAACGTATACAACCTATGCCCAACGTTCCCCTGGCGTATGTCAGCGTATACCAGCGTATGAGTGATAATTTTCATACGCTAGTGCCATAAAAAACAGTGTGACAGGGCCATTACATAGGATTTCAATATTGAAAAACTAGCGGTGATCCAGTATAGTGAGTTCAGTTCAATTTCAATTTCATTGATAAATTTCCAGTTGTGCATCTACTTTGGTGAGTACAAGCACAGCCGGTTAAATATGACATCCATGTTGCTACTCAAAAGTAAGACATGACATTGCTGGCAAAAACAGGAAAGCTGTTGTAGCTTAAAGGAGACATATTTTACCTATTTAAACAAGTTAGAATTGGTCTATGGGCTATACAAAACATGTTCATGAAGTTCTTTGCACAAAATCACTCTCACATAAAGAGATTTCACCAGCTCTATTCTTGCCAGTTTCAGTCTCTCCCAAATTGAGCCGTTTAAAGGGCTCTGTCACTTTTATGCAAATAAGCTGTTGCTGGACACGCCCCGCCCCGCTCATGAGAAGCCTCCGGCTGCGTGTACTGTTTACCCTTTTGTTTTGAGGGTCCAAAAGGTACATTTATGTACTCAAGTTGTAAAAGGTACATATATGTACCTTTTTTGAGGGTCCAAAAGGTACATATATGTACTCAAGTGGTAAAAGGTACATATATGTACCTTTTTTTCTACATGCTGGGGTACAATAGACAGTCTGTGTTAGGCTACTTCAGTATAAGGGTACAAAACTATACCTTTAGAGGGTACTGCCCCAGTGACAAGCCATCGTACCCCTAAAGGTACAATTCTGTACTTTATTTTCTGAGAGTTTATTTTTAAACTGTTTTTTTAAATTCTTAGATTGTTTTTAAAGTGTTTGTAATTGTATAAACATTTTTATTGCTTTATTATGTCTTGCTACTGGATGGTTGAATTTCCTTCGGGATCAATAAAGTATCTATCTTTCTATCTATCTATCTATCTATCTATCTATCTATCTATCTATCTATCTATCTATCTATCTATCTATCTATTCCATATGAATTAAGGGTTCATTTGTTTTCAGTGCAGAGCTTCTGCCTCGATCGGTATCGGATGTTTCATCCTGATCAGCGATCGGATATATAGCCTTTCTATATTTATTCTCATAATTTAATTTTTTTTTATTACTATAATATTTCAAAACAAATGGGGAAAAAATAACAGCTTAGTATTTACTGTTATGTGGTGGTACCGTCAGACCGTCTCAACCATAGACATAATATACGTAGACGCCTCACAGACTCACGCTGCCTGTTGGAGCCGACGTATCAGCGCGGCCGCCATCTTGGATGGGTCTCCAATGCCTCCACATTACATTTATTTCAACTGAGGAAGGTGTATATCCCCAACTACAATAATCATAACTCCCCGAATCTTTATGGCTATGTTCGAAACCGCATACTTCTCCTACTACTCCCACTACTCATACTAACTTTTTGAGTTAGTATGCGAGTTTGGGTAAGCGAGAAGTTCCCGGATGCATACTAGATTCGCCGAAATGTTGGGTATGCATCATGAGGTTACTACTCATACTGAAACTACCCAAGATGCAACGTAACGTGACGTCGCCGATCATCATTTCCTGTCAAAACGGCAGTTTCGAGCTAGCTACAACGAGGGTAGGTTCACTTCCTATTTTCAAAACAAAGCACTAATTGTATCATAATGGCTTTCCCTATGATAAAAGGCAACGGGTATTTTATTATGTGAAAATAACCGAAGTGTATTACTCACTGCGGCTAGCTTTAGTAGTGCTGAATTCGTCGGAACAAAATTGTAAATAGCCGGTATTTAGTCAGATTTTCAACACGTTGGGGATCTAAACCAATACTTTCTCGCCTGAATCAACACAGAATCAACGCATGCAGCATGACGTCACTTTGCTGCCGTAAAGCGAAGCAGAACACGACAGCAGCTTGAAGCTGGGGGCGCGAATGTCTGCGGTGTGGAGGTATCTTAAATTATGCCAAAATTCCATTACGGAGATGGTAGTTGCATGCATGATTTACAGGGAAAGAAAAAATTACTTGGCTGGCATTTATTTAATTCATTAAACCTGCACTTTTCATACAATGACTAATCAATGTCTGCTGTGAAAATTTGATATATAAGTAAAAGAGAATAAGTGAAAATTTTCAATTTCATAAAAAACACAAGACATACACAATAATAACTGATCATGGTACACTGTTGAGATAGTATCTTATCATTTTGTAATACAGTTTTTATACAGTTGCATTGATCAGAAATGCTTCTGTGGATTTTTTAACATCATTTTCGAGAATATCTATCAACTTACAAAATGTCAGGTAGATTTATTCCTTGCAAGCTGCAACAGAGAATATGTTAGTGTGTTGTTATGCTGACATGTCTCATTTTAGCATGCAAACTGCATTGCACAAGGACTTGTAGCATTAGGAAGATTACGAAATCTTTAACGAGTCTTTGTGGCACAATTGATGCAAAAAACAATCTGCAGACAAATAACAGTATCACAGAAATAATTTCAGGGTTCCCACATGTCTTCCGTTTCAAAATCCCAGACTTACAGATTCTTCAATCTCTTTTCAATTTGTCATTTTTTAACATGAGAGTACAAACATGTTGATTAATGGGTTTTGAAATCCATTAGTAAACACGTTTCTAATGAAAAGATCTGCCCCAACTCAACTGGTCTTAACTGATAATTTTTTTTTTTTACATTTCTTTCAATTGTGTTTTTATGATGAAGCCTGAATAAAAATGTATACTTTTTCCAATAGTTCCTTCTCTCTTGGTTCCCATTGCCAACACATCTGAAAAGTGAGGCCAATGCAAAAGTAAATGTATGCTGCATTCTCTCTAATTGAGAGTAGTGGGTGATAAAATGACTAATTCTCACTGATTTTGTTCACTATTTTCTCAAGCACGTAGATTTTAGTATAAATAATTGTGTTAAAATATTTTTACAACATGATGTTCATTTTTGCAAAGTGCATGTAAATTGCTGCCATTGGCACGGTGTGAATTCGGAAGTATAGTATCAGTTTTTCCCAACAAGCTCATCAAGCCAATGAGACTGCTGCAGTTCAGGGAGGCCCCAACCTCCAGAGAGGTATAAGAATGACTGCACATGTGTTGTGTCGAGTGTACTGAAAGAAAGGGGTTTGAAGCTTCAAAATGTTAGATAAACCAGGAGGTGACATCATGGTGGCTACATATATCTTTTACTTCTTTTGTGGAAAGCATTCTGCCTTTTTGATCAGTTAAGTTTTACAGAAATTAGGACTTTCATTATCTAAAAAACTGAATAGTAAAAATGGTCTAAACATATCCAGACCTGAAAAAAAAACAAAAAAACAAATGTCATACTTTTTTAAGACTGTGTAGAAACCCTGTAATTTAAAACTGCAAGGACCGAAGAACAAAGATTTTGTGGTTTTGAGTGAATTACTGTCACATAAAACATAAAGGCTCTGACAAAGTATCATGCAGGGAAACAAAAACAAAATCGCCTGTTCTGACCAGATTTGATTCTTTATATGGCAATTCACTTAAATGATGCTTACAGGGATTTCTCTAAATGGGACAGAGTATAAAGTGTCCTTATATGCGGACGATCTGTTGTTATATGTATCTAAGCCCGCTACTTCTGTCCCCACTGTCTTGCATATCTTAAACAACTTCAGCTCCTTTTCAGGCTACAAATTGAATTTGGAAAAGAGTGAATGCTTTCCTATAAACACTACTGCTTGCGGTCTTCAACATTCGGACTTTCCATTCAAACTCAGTCTCACAGGATTTAAATACCTTGGTATAAATGTGACGCATTCTTTATCTGGCCTTGCTTCTGCTAACTTTTCGCCTCTTGTTACAAAAACTACATCTGACTTCCAGAGTTGGCGTAATCTTCCTCTCTCCCTTTTGGGTCGGAACAATGTTGTCATGATGAATGTCTTACCTAAATTCCTTTTTTTTATTTCAGTCTATTCCTTTTTTTATGCCAAAAGTCTTTTTTGATTCCTTGGATAGGTTGATCAGTGGCTTTATTTGGAAAGGGAAACCTCCTCGGGTCCGCAAAACATTATTGCAAAGATGTACACTCAGTGGTGGACTTGCTTTGCCTGATTTTCAAGCCTATTATTGGGCTGCTCACATAAAAAAAAATTGTTATTGGTTTAAATCATCCAGTCCACCTTGGTGCAAGTTGGAGCTATCTTCGTGTACTGGGTCTTCATTATCTGCTCTAATTTTTTCTTCACTATCTGTAAGACCCTCCTTATATACCAAGAATCAAGTTCTTCTTAAAGGGATACTCCGGAGTAGATTCAACCTGAGGTCATTTGAACCGTGATATCCAGCCAAGTAGCCCACCCGCAGTTTTTTCGATATTGGCTGAACATCAGCTGAGTTACTGAGTTATCCCGAATAGCTTCGTACAAGGGTTAATGGATCCTGGCAGTATCTCCAAAATTACCACACTAAAATCACATGCCATGACACCAAACTTCTACAGTAGTACAAATATGGTCTGTACTCACAAAACGATGCATTTTGAAGTTTGAAAATAGTCCAGGAGTTTATTATTATCAACACAAGCCTGATAGCTTTTCTGCTGCTAAAGCTGCGTCGACGTCACTTCTGGGAGCTGGGAGCTTCAAAGTAAGATGAGGGTTGATCTACTACTGTAGACAACAAAGTAAATGCTATATTCTACATGTTTTTTTTATGAATTTTTATGTTGTAGAGTTGTGAAATTATTTTATCAATGGAGAAATTGAGCAGCCTTGCTTTGTTGTCGATTCTAATGTCAAAATTAGAGATGCATGGGATAATGAGTTGGGAATCCAGCTGACTGAAGATCTTTGGGATGACGCCATGGACAGAATTCGATCTTCCTCGTCTTGTGCTCGTCTTAGTTTGATTCAATTCAAAGTTGTACATAGGATTCATTTCTCTAAATCTAGACTTTCTCAGATTTACCCTGATGTTGTGGATATATGTGATAAATGCAAAGGCTCTCCTTGTATTCTTGGCCACATGTGGGGGGGGGGGGTTTCTCTTTATATAGTTATATTATTTAATTTTCCTTTTCTGTTGGGGGAAAATATAAAAAGAGGGCTGAAACTGTTGGATTGTAATTTTTATTTTTGGGCAATGTTTTGTCACTATTGTACTCACAGTGTTGATTGACATATGTCCATAGTGTGATGTGTCTTTTATATGTATACATATTTAGTTTTTTCTTTTCCCTTCTTAAGCTCTAATAAAAAAATAAAAAAAATAAAAAAAATGATGCTGACCCTTTGACCAACATACCAGCAGATGAGCAGACACTGAGATGCTAGACCACTGTTGAGCATTCAGGACAGACTTTTTAGACTATAGGCCTTCATCCGTAACTGATCCCAAAAAATCAAAGGTCCAATTGAAATGTGATTTTGCTAAGGAAGGTTCTTAACTGATGGCAGCCATGATAAAAGATGATAAAAGACTTCCTTTATTATGTCCATCTTTTATGAATGGACAGGAGATCTTTCACTGTCCCTCAATATCGTGTGGCCTCAGTATTCAAACAATAGACTGAATATGAATATATACTCTATATATACATTGTTAGGCATAGAACTTAGCCTTTAACCATTTCTACACATGAACATAAGAGATTTTCTGAAGAAAGTGTGGAATTTTTTTTCTGAAAGGACAAACTCTCACCAACACAAACACACACTCACTTGCACAGTGACAGGAAATGCGCCGAAATATTTGCTGACACATTTGTTCACTGTCTCACCTGGGGAAGTTCCAAAGATTTTACTGGGAGCTAGATATAAAAATCTCTGCAAAGAATTCTGGAATGAATGTTGCAGACATTTATGTTCTCATATGTCACCACTCGAAAAAATCTCTAGAATATTTCAGGGCCCCAGAATATGTGTGAAAATGTATTTTGATTCAAAATGCTTGGGTAGGATTTCTGTAGAATATATCAGAACTGTAAGGTAGTTGTGAGCAGCCATTCTCACCCATTAATTAAAAAAAATCTTAAAATAGTAGTTTCTTGAGGAAAATTCAATATTTTGTTTGTAAATGACAAAGAAACATATACTAACAATAGACTTTCACATAGTTCATGTATGAAATCAGAATGATGAATCCAAATTTCTTTTGATGATTTTCTCATTGTCCCTCTTATTGCTGTTTGAGTATAGTTATATCTCTGGTTTTACACTAATAATAATAATAACAATAATAATAATAATAATAGTAGTGTCTTCTTTCCTCATATTTAAAATTCCAGGGCATAGCACGTAATGACATCTAGCGGCCATACACAAAAGCTTGACAGACCTGCTATACTTGACTTTGACTGGAGTCATAAAGTTTGGGGTTTTCTTTGGTGAAAAATTCTCAGGCCTTGTGAAGACCTGTAGTCCAGAGCCTTAGATGCTTCTACTCCTCCCACCATACATACGTGTTCTCACAAAGAGGTCCCATCCAGGCAGGCGCAGAGAAGCTGGGCATCTGCAGTAGCATGAGGGGTAAGGTGGGGACTTTGGGAAGAGGAACGCTGGCTAGATTGTTAGTTAATGACCTGCTGGGTCAAATTCAGCAGCATGGTTGATCGATGGCAGAGAAGAAAAAAATGAAAAGAAAAAAGGACAAAGAGAAAGACAGTAACAATTGCCATCCTTAACCACAGCACATGTGTATGTACTTGCCCATAAACACATACATATGCACACAAAAGATTAGTCACACAACAGCAGCTCTGCATTTAATTGATGAATAAGAAAGAGCAATAAAAGATGAAAGAGTCACTGCTCCCTTCAATTCATGCTATATCTTTCAATCCTTGTGCTTTTTGTCAAAGAGTGTCCTTGCTGTTTGTGTTTAACATTCAACTGTACCTCCTTTTGTTCCTCTGCTGTCTAGTGCACCACTATGTTTGGTCAATTGTTTAATTTATTTTTTTTGGTTACTTTGAAGTGGCAACCAGCATCACATTGTGACAAATCATTGTGCTGATAGTGTACAAGAACGTATTCTCAATAAAGTACTTTCTTATATAGAAGAAAAAAGAACCTCCCATTTCACACATGGACATACTGGAGAGAAATTTCAGATTACGACCGTTTAAACATTGTGTTAGATATCTACTAACAGAATCATTATTATAAAATTGGTACATAAACATCTTATATAAGTACTACATTTTCCCTAATAAAGCACATTCTGGCAACTGAAGGCAATTAATACCATTCACACAATTGCATCCTCATGTGGCATAGTGTGATCAAAGAGATGTTGTAGTGGGTGTTAAAATATTGAGCAAAATCTAAACCTAAACCTAAATTCTACATGAATTGAAATGAGTTAACAAAGTACTTCAACCACAGGAGAAACCTTTCATGTTTTTTTTTACGTCTATAAACTGAAATAAATGAGACTACAACATGTTTTGAAAAAGATATAAAAGGTCAGGAATTACACAAATCTGAGATTCATAAACCTAAAGGCAATACAGAAAATACTTCATCTTAAAGCACATCATCCTCAAATGATGAAATAATGTTACTATAACTGTCTTAAAAGTTGTGTACAACCTAAACATATTGGTAGACTTCAACTTAAATTTAATTCAGTTTGAGATGTGTAGTCCTTTGTCCTGCACAAATATAAGTTGTACTAAGAAAACTAATTGGATTGAATGAAACAGTGATGTGAATGAAAATCAGTGCTCCAAAGCAACATAATCACATAGATAACATTACTTACTTGACAGACTGCCAGGTTTCCTGCTCGAAGCCACGATGGATGGACTGGGCAATGGAAGATTCCATTAGATCTATGTAGCGCACCACTAATGGAACAAACAGGTTCTGCAGGTATTTGTGGAATGTCCCATTGCAAAGGTGAGCTGTGTGAAGAGGGGTCAACACAAAAAAGGTGGGTAAATTATTTTTTTCTTTAAAGAAACCTTTTCTTTAAAAACAGGTTACATTTCTCCAAGTGTTCTCTTTTAAGTTTTCTGTTCTATCAATTCAAAACAGCAAATGTATTTTTAAGGAAAATGGACAATTAACTAATTAATTTGATTCCTAATTAGTCAAACACACACTGTTCCTCAACTTTGACCGAAGCTTTTTGATTTCTTACTTTTTTTCTAGACAAGGTATTTTAGACAGACAAGACTAAATCATAGATGTTTGGTCATCGTGCAGTGCCAAGTTTTGTGAAAGCAAAACACATCAAATCATAAAAAAGATCATGGTTTGAGCAATCTTGCCAAAAGGACTGGTCCACTATTCCTCCATGAGGATATGAGATTGATAACATAATCTAGAAAACAATTACTTCAAGCTATTGCTGCTAAAGGTTGTACTACTAGTTACTGAATTTAATCAATTGAATGGGGTGTTCTTTGATCTTACAAGGTCTTTATGCTCTAATTTAAAGGGTTTAATTCCTGGTAAGGCTTACAAAAATAGTAAAACATTTTAATGATGTTCGAAAAATGTATTCAAAGGTTTTTTGTAGACAGGTTAGATTTTCTGCATTTCTTCTGCATTCTTCTCTGAATGGCCAGATTACTGTCAAAAGGCCCACTGCCTTTGTGTTACCATTCAGCCACAAACATGCAAATACCATTTTTCAGGATGACATCAGACAAACTAAATTTATTAATGTCTCAGCACCAAGCAGCCATGACAAATAATGTAAAGAGCAATGGGTTAATTGGAAACTTGTGATATACTTCTGGAACGATCAGGATAATTCCAAAACTCTCTTTTCAGTTTGTGAAACTCTCCTTGCTCTTGAGGCCAGATCAGATGGACCTAGCGTTTACAATCCTCATCCCCATCACGTTTGATAGCTTCATTTTCCAATTTGTTGCAAATATATGTAACATATACAATGATAAAACACATCAGACTCAGTTTGCAAAGTTTTCGGCAGAAGTTTGATATAAAAAAAAAAAGCATTGAAAAAAAGAGGGGTCTAAAGGACATTTAGACCCCTCTTTCCTGTCCTCTAAACCCCCAGCCAGTCGAGGCAGATGGCTGTCCTTTCTGAGTTTCTACCAATAATTTCTTCTTTTCTTTCCACTGTCGCCACATACATGCTCAGGATGTTGGATTAATTGGAAGAGAAGTTTCTATGTAACCAGTTTTTTTTTTTTTAAAGATCAGCTTTGTATGAATTGCACTAAACTGGAATTTAATCGGTTTGATTGATTGGATTATGATTGGATTACAAATAACTCAATTATAATTAGCTTGCATTGGATTGCATCTTTGTGGTGCCTAGAGATGACGTTTCTTGTAATTTTCGCTCTATATGAATAGAACTGAACTGAATTGAATCGGATGAATAAATGTATACATTATTCATTAATTTATTATCTGTCCAAAAATAGAAGTACAAGCCAGTTACCTTTGCTTGGCTTAAGGTAAGAATGAGGGAACACCGAGCCTAACTATGTCCAGAGATAACTAAATCTACATACAAGTACCTCTGAAGCTCAGAAATGTAGCTGCTGTTTGTTTAACCCATAATGAATCCTCATTGTAAAAATATTATAGATGCTGGAGTGAGTAAAGTGTCTGGTAACTACAAAATGATAAGACAATGAAAAAAAAAGAAGAAAAATCCCTCCTTCCTGCCAAGAAAGGGTCTTAGTCAGGCCGGCCACTTCCCACATTTTCACGCTTTGTTAACTGGCCATTATCTACAGTAGCTAAGTAAAGTACAGACAAGTTATATCAATTTTTCAGATGAATTTGATTGTCAGGTAGAGAGTAATATTTTAAACTGAGTGCTTCCAACTTTTTGTCAAGAGGTTTCCTGTGTCAATGACAGTGATCTTGTGCAAAAATGTTTTTTTTTCCCAGTTTTGTGTGAGAACATGACAAGCTGGCACAGAGCGTTCAGCTGAAGAAATTCCTAAATGAAAAAATGTATAAACTAAAACCAAAAACTAGGGGTGAGAAGACTAAGCTAACATTTAGCTTAAGCAAGTTTAAGATTTTAGCATTGAATGTGACTGCACAGGTGTCCATCATATCATGTACACTCCTTCAATATCCTCTGCTCTTCCCTGTGGGTTTGAGAGAGAAAAATAAGTCCTCACAGACAGTGTGCACAGTGTGGAGAGACAGTCAGTGTTGGGTGAGAGGAAAGCAGGCGAGTCTCCCAGGACATCATTAGTTTAATTCCTTTTGCTCTGTTCCTTCATGATTAACACTAGCCTTTTTGTCCTCTGGAGAGTAAAACTCACCTCCCCCACAACGGCTCACATTCACAGACTGACAATCAAGTGAGCATTTAAATAATCTACTGAACGACTGAGATATAATGTATTTGTTAAAGAAAAGACATAGGATTTGTGAAATACATTAAAGTCACCTGAGGTCAGCTGGCTGGTTACTGCTAGGTGTGGTCTAAAAAATAAAGGGGAACTGCAGTATTTTCAACATTAAGCCTCTTTTCTGAGTCGTCTGCAATGTTTTAGAACCCCCTTCACCGCTTTTTTGATGTTTACTGCTGTCTCCGGTATATGCTTAATTTTGATTCTTCTCAACCTGCTTCAGAATGGCAAGTCATGCGCATGTCTAGAAAGGTCCGTAAAAGCACAATAAACGTCCGTTTTCAAAATAATCAACTCACCGGAGTGGTTACTGGTGTGCACTGGTAATCCATATCAAATTTCGTGGCGAAAAGTTGCTTCTGTCGTGTTTTATTTGATAATTTGTACTGGATGTTCGTTGATATTACTCCGCCACCGCTAAGAAAATAGTGCGAGCATGAACGAGCTGCCAAATAAAACACGACAGAAGCAACTTTTCGCAACGAAATTTGATATGGATTACCAGTGCACACCAGTAACCACTCCGGTGAGTTGATTATTTTGAAAACGGACGTTTATTGTGCTTTTACGGACCTTTTAAGACATGCGCATGACTTGCCGTTCTGAAGCAGGTTGAGAAGAATCAAAATTAGGCAAATACCGGAGACAGCAGTAAACATCAATAAAGCGGTGAGGGGGGTTCTAAAACATTGCAGACGACTCAGAAAAGAGGCTTAATGTTGAAAATACCGCAGTTCTCCTTTAAAGACAAACAAACATACAAACCAACAAAAAACTATTTTAAATACATAAATAAATAAATATTTATTTCTGTGTTGACGGCCACTTGAAAATTAACTTAAAGTTTTTATATTTTCATTCCATTTTATTGGAACTAAACTCAAGCCAATCCCTTTGGTCTCACCTTCTTCCGAAATGCTAGTGGAACATCTTCACTCGTCAAAGAGTGAAACTATGTTTCTGCTTGGTCCACGATTAATCTCGATCTATTATTTTTATTAATCTCGATCTCATTATGCTCCAATTCAAGGCAGCTAATATTGTGACACTTGGAATACTTAAAGAATGAACAAAGGATAGTAATCAGACCAAATATAAGATATATGCCATCAGAAAACAATTGTGGGTACAAAACTAAATTGAAGTTTTTGTTACTCAAAGTGCCCGTGGTCTGTCAGTCTATCTGCCTCCCTGTATGTAACTGCAGTGGAGGAAGTTGCCAAATCTCTGCTGGCTCAAAGACAAAGCATCATATCTGATGAACAGCTTGAAGAGAAATCAGTGAGGCCACATCTTTTGCAGCAGTCAAATTAAATTAAGATACAATTTCATCAGAGAAGAAAATATTACAACAATCTAAACTACAGCAATTCTGAGCTTTTCACAGCGACTTTTCACAGCTTATTTGTTCAGATCATGACATGTTAAAAAAAAATAATAATAATTAAAAAACAAGTGGGCCTCCAAAAACAATTTCCTTATCAGTAAAACCATGTTGTGTTGCTTTAATGAATGTGTTCCAGATGGTTCTCTATTCAGAAACCCAGAAAACACCTCCTTTTTATCTCCTAGGTAGTTATTAACTTGCAGCTCCCATTTTTTAAGATCAAGTGAATTTTACCTCAACCAACCCTTTTTTCCATTTTATTTTTTGTTGGATTGTAAAGCACTTCAGATCGTCTGTTGTACTTGATGTACTTACAAAAAAAGACAAATGTATTTATACTTGAAGTTATCCTTTAGTGTTTTGATTTAAATGGTAAATGACAACTAATCATAATGTTACTCAAATCCACAAATTTAACAATAAAAAGCTAATAAGTATACTGTACAGAGAATGCCCATATTTTTCTGAAATCTAAAAAAAATATCTATATATATATATATATATATATATATATATGTGTATATTTTCTTGTTACCAGAGAAACTTAATAAAGTATATCCTTCAAATAAACAATGTTACGAGATGTATGTCTTTTGATTGAGGACAGCTATTACCATTGAAGACATATTACGCAGCACAGACTCATATAGAAAAATGCTTGACCCATGAATAGTGAGTGCTGATATTTTTTGATCAATTCTTTTTTCTTATTTTGCTGCTTTTTTTTGACACTTAAAGCCAACTTGACATTCTCACAGCAGGAGGAAAAATCAGCTTCATGCCTTGTCACCACTGTTGGACTCCAGCTGCATCTTTCGTCAGCTGATTCAACTTGTAGAATTACCATTGTGACTGTGAGTGATAGAAAACTTCAAACTTGAGAGTGATTTAGGACAAATGATGAAGTAATTGAATAAGAAGTACAAATGAACCAAAAGTGTGTGAGGAGTTTCAAGATATGTGATTTGAGTGTTGGCTTTGTAAGACAAAGTCATGATTTGAAGTCATTTTTTGTTTTAAGTTTGAAAGGCGACAACGAGTGGACCTTTCCTGTGACGCCATCTTTGACCGACGTGGAATTTATTCTGCCTGAGGTACATTCAAGTTCCTGAGCTAGCTATGTAAATATCTTACTGAAGTGTGTCCGTTTAGGCTACCTATTTAGTGTAACTCACAGATGAAAAATATCACTGTTACCTCAATGGGTAACAGTGATACTGGGTCACAAAGAATGGGTCACAAAGAATGCTATATCAGTCGGTCCTCACAATGTACTAATGATGAGAGAGTGTGGGTGTGTAATGGTATGTGTATTTGGTAAGAGCCCCTAAATTTTATTATTATTTTTTTTTAAATAATCATACCGTTGTATCAAAAAGTTTGGAAAAATCATACATCATATATGCTGCCACCTGCCGACAGCCGCGCCTGTTATGGTGTTTGCTGCTTGGAAGCAGGGGACTGCTCGGTCTGCACGGTCTACACAGCACGCAGTGATACGAAGGGAGAGAAAATAGCGCCAAGCGATTGTGAGGTCTGACTTTTTCCTGGAGAACAATTTTGTGATGCAAATGTCAATCTTCTTTTGAACGCATATTGTTTTGAGAAGCAAAACGCTTTATTTTTTAAACCCCAGCCAACTAGCCGGACTACTTTCGTCAATGCCAAAACAAGGCCGGAACTTGGCTCACAGGACGCAGTAGGGGGGGGTCAATGTTCATAAATGATATTGCTAGTATGGGATGTCATACAGCTTCATGTCAAAAGAGGCGAACTATCCCTTTAAATAACAAAATTGAAAAAAAATCACAACAACCATTCCATCGAAAATTCAGAAAAAAAGGGTTGTAATGATGATTAGGGTAGTGTATAGCCTGCTGTGAGAAAGTTTTGATGAGCTTCAGCTGAATATTTCACAAAACATTAAATAAATGTTTTATTTCAATGTGTGTGGTATAAAACTATTTTAAAAATTCATAAAAATTACATGGTTGGTCCAAAATTGTGAGATATTTCACAGTTGATAGGGATTGTGTCAGGTATACTTTAAAGTTTTTGTTGTAGGCCCCAGGTGAATATTTCATAACACCCAAAATGTGTATTATATAAAGATGTGAAAAATCGCTATATGTGTATCACTGTCAAGAGGACCTATCTGGCAATTTTCATAGGAATTGAATAATCACATGGAGAGTTATAGTTGTTTGGCAAATTTTCGTAATAAACAAAAAACAAGATGAATTACTCAAAACTGCAGAAAAATGTGGACATTAAATGTTTGTCATGACTGAAGGAACGACAAACAAGTAATTTTTTAATGATTTTTTAAGTATGACAACTTCAATTTTTTGTTCAAAAGCCACGCCCCTTTGTCCAATCATTACCATCATTTATGGCTTGCCTCATGCCAGTCTATTGACAATGTAATCCAAATTTGACAATTTTTTTTTACAGTAATTTTTTCACCATAAACTTACCAGTTTTACAGCGCCCCCTAGTTGTTGAATTTTGAAAAACTGGAAAAGCCTATCTTGATTGTGTTGCAAACTAAGGTTATGAATGTAATATTAAAACATTACTAAAATGGAGCTTAAATTCCTATTTAGATAGCTAGCTAGATAAATTTTGTATGTGCATAACTAGGTCATACAGCAATATATCTAAATTTCAATTGAGTAAATTTTTTAGTTTGTGACCCCTCTGAGGCATTGATGAAACTAGATTTAGGATATCTAGCAATTGTAGCAAAAAATCTAATTAGGTGAAAATGGGTGTGGCCTACCTTGTTGGATTCAGCTCCATTCAAGCAACATGTGAATTTGAATTCACATGTTTTTCAAACATTCAAACTTTGAATTTCCCCCATGGGGGATGAATAAAGTATTTTCTATGTGTAATTAAGTTTTTTGTGCGATGTAGGATGTGGCATTTAGAGGCCAAAATGTGTTGACCTGTAGATTTGCGCCACTTTTTAGCCAACATGTAATTTTTCCTGGTATGCACAGGCTCTGGAGCTAGTCTTGTAAATTACTATATCATGAGTGTTACAGTTTATGCTGCCTGATTAATTTTAGAAAAATAATAACTAGAAATGTAAGCAGAAATAAGCGGGGTCCAAGCCACACAAAGTCGCCCCCCCCCCCTCATGACCACCTCTCCCACTGTGAGTCCTCTTCCTGCCACTTTTCTCTGCGCCAGCCAATCACCAGTGCCGATTTAGAAGCGCCTCCAGAAAGCCATGAGTGTTGCTTGAGTGCAAAGATACACATGCTAGATAAAAGCATAGATATAAGTAAACCATAAGTGTGGAGCGATTTAAGGTACATGATTTAAATTCAGTCTTTTGTAAATAAAGACTGACTAATTGACTGACACCATCCCTGCACAAACTAGTCTGTAGCATTTTCACCCCACCAGGGGCGAGGCTAGGGTATTTTTAGTGGTGCACCACCGTGAGATAGCTCGGCACCCCCTGGCTCAGCACATTTTTTAAATATTATATTATGCAAAAACACTTTTTTTTTTTGCTCAAGGATGCATTATTTTAGTGACCATTTTATTTATTTTCTAGCATTTGTTTGTGTTTTAACTCTTTACTCCAAAATACATGTTGAGTTATCTTCAATATTTGTCTTAGGCTCTCTGTTATCCCTGTCAAGTCACAGTCTTTTGAAATGAAGAGGTCAAAATTGAATGTTGTAGGGGAAAACACTACTCAAAGCAAAACTAATACAGCTCCAAAATTTATAAATGTACTAGTTCGCCTCAATTAGTGAGAAATAATGTGCCTCTGTGAGCACTGGGGGCTGGGCACCCCTAAAGACCAGATCCTAAAATCGCCCCTGCACCCCACACTGTCATTCATTGTCTGGAGGACATTTCTACTCGTTTTCCTGCCTTTTTCTTCTTCTTTTAAAAGTCCTCCTGTCTACTAACATTCTTTTTTTCTTTTTTACCTGAGGAGTAAGGGATAAATGGTAATATGCTTCTTGAATAACTTTGAAATTTGAATAGTAGATCTTATTAAAGATAAGAGGGAATGCCTGCAGTTCTAAGATTAATCTTAGAATTACATGGAGCAACATAGCACTTGTGGCTATGCTTATGTTTCTTTTTTGTTTAATCATATTTGTTATTCAGTTTCCCTTCTTGTATATTTTCTACCTCCCCTTCCTGTGATGGCAAGCTATGTCTTCTTGCACAGGCACAGAATTTACATCCTGGCTGCCAGGAGTAGGAGGAGGAGAAGCCTTTGTGGATTACTTTTGGATTTTTGGATTATGCTTGTTCAAATGCTGCCGACACGATGAGACACAGCAAGGGGCCTCTTGTTGCCTCTGGTTCTTGGAAGCCCTTATAAACCCATGGCAAAAATCAGTCTTACTTTGCGTAACATTGACTCGCCAGGTAACTTATCTTGTCCCTCCGATAGCCACTCCTTTTAATTACCTTTCTTCTTGGGAGTAGAAGATGTCATTAAAGTTTGCTGGTGTTGGTTAGAACAACTGTTTAATTACTATATGACCTATAAAAGCAAAAAAAATATTCTAGTAGAACAGAGTTTTTGGGGAAAAGTTTTAAGGACTGAAGAAACCAACTTTAAATTGTTTGAGGAAAACATACAGCACTACACATGCTATAAAAATGATCTCAGAAGTAAAGGATGATGGAGGACGCACCATACGCTGGGGTTACTTTGCTGCCACAGAGTTAGGAAAACTAATCTTCAGGATAGAATAAAAATAACGAAGTATATAAAGATGTCTTTAAGGATAATGGGGTGGCTATTCAGCTTAACCTTAATGATCCTTAATATTCAAGTAAATCTACTAAACAATGACACACAAAGTACATCTGCTTTTTGCAATGAGTTTGGAAGTACAGAGCTCCATCCAACAAAATAAAAAGTCTGCTGAGTTGAAGCAGTTTTCTAAAGATGAATGAGCCAAAATTCCTCTTGAACGATACAAGAGTCTCATCTGCAGCCCTGAGGTTGTTAGTGAAGGAGCTTAGATAAGTTATTAATCCAAGGATTCAGATGGCTTTTCCATCAGCAGTGAGAACGCTTAATGGATGTTTTCAATAAGGACAAGATATTTCAATTGTTTGTATATTACTTACTTAACCATATTATGTTTTGTGTGTACTTGTATATCTGTGCCTCAGTTGAGGTTTAAAACAAAGCGTGAGAGCTGATCCTTGGTTTTTGATAATCTCTTTTCACCATTTTCTACAAATAATGATTAGTAAAAAACATTTAATGATTTAAAAACAACACAAAATTATGCACTATACATATTCTGTTTAAAGAAAGACAATAGTAGCGTAAATATTAGGAGTGAGTCTCTATCAGAAATGCTGGACGATTGCATAAATCTGCACCTGCAAAGTGAAATAATTGTGTTTGTTCACAACCTTAATTAGGTGCTCTTGAACCACACACAGAGGCACAGAGGACTCACTCAGCTGGGTTCTGGAAGTCAAATTTGTCGAGGTCACCATTATGTTGCGGAGAAAAGAGTAGTCAGACTCACCTTTGCAGCCTCTTATGGGGAATTTATTAACAACGACATAGAAACAAATTGCATAGCAGCATACACAGAATTCCCAGCGACAGCAGCTAGTGAGATCCTCTTGTACTTCCTGACAACATTCTGTGCGTACGTTGCCAAAACCCAATCTCTGTCCAGCACCACTGTGTCTATATGTGAGATCTTCCATTATCACCTTGACAGCGAACATTCTGACCCTAAATAATATGTGGTGTGAGCAGTGGCAAGGCCCTGCTCCCTCCCACAGAAGCTAAACTGACTGTGGTTGGACTAAGTAGATAATAGGTGTAAATGTTAAACGTAGGAGGGGAATAAAGCAAGCTATAGTGCCCCATTAATGCAGAAGAACAAGACAGGTTATTTTAACCCCTTAAAGCCTATTGTCGCATATATGCTACAAAACGTTTGACTCAATCAACCAGCTGAGATTGCATCTTTATTCCCCCAATGCCGGTTAGTCCATATTCACTACGGACCTAGGAACCTTTATATAAATAAATATGTAAAAAAAAAAAAGGGTGAATAAAAAAACATTGTTTTTTCACTATTATATTACTGTGTTGTTGTTATCTTATTATTGACCATTATGCCTGGTGTTGCAAATAAGCAATATACCAAATTACATACCAAACATACCAAATTGACTTCAAATTGACCAGGATGCCTGTTTGCAACATACCAAAATTTCTATTTATTTTTTGTGCAAAAGTGAAATTAATAATCTCAGCATTATTTACCATCTACTTAAAGGCTAAAACACACACAAAACATTTTTTTATATACAGCTATATAAATTCAGGCGTTAAGGGGTTAAGGGTGTGGGGAAGTTTTTTACCCCCATGTGTTATTCAACTAATGTATTAGTGTTAAAGAGAGAATAAATGTGTAGCATGTGAATTCACAATGTAAATGAAAACAACTTGGTAACTTATCTTTTATTAATCTATTAATGAATATCTATATTCATCGAGTTGTTTATTGAAGTTACCTTTCTAATGAGGACATCCACTCTCTGTGCAATACTTTATGAGCTTGGTCCTTTATTTTCATTCTAACATTTGTCAAACATTTTGGCTGACTTTCCATTCCATACTTGGCAGGACACAGCCGTGCCCACACACACATACACACATTCAGATCGTTTGAGCAGGACAGATAAAGAAGGGCACATTTCTTTGTCATCATGCACAAATAGTTTGAAAGGATGCTCGAGCTTACAAAATGTAATAATGTGAATTACCACCTGGTGATCAAAGCTATTTAAGAATCTGAACAAGAAATACACACCAGAAAGTAGCCAGATGGACATACTGTAAACGAACAGTAATCTGGATGAAAGCCAGCAAATATGGAAAAATGCTGTTTGTTTTTGTGCCTAAAATGCTGTTTGTTTTAATAGCTATATTTCATTTTGCTGCCATTTCCACAAACTTGACAGTCAAGGTGGTGAGTACAAAGTTAACAGGACCTTTACCTTACCGTACCTTAAGGATATTTTTCTTTTATTGTGCTTTAGCAACAGCTGCAAGCACACCTGAGTTCACATAAAGCAGCATTTCAGAAAGTATGAGACTTACGGTCAGTTCGAAGGAAGTTGTTGAGCAGCTGAAACAACGGGAAGCTGTTCCAGGAGTCGACAGGCTGGACCTGCAGAGTGGCATCCATGTCAGCTCTGTACAGAGACAGAAACATTTCGGCATGTTCAGCCATTAGCTCTGGCCACCAAGAGAAAGCCTGCCAGAGATGGGGAGATGAAAAAAGAATTGCATCAGAGGAAAACACAAACTACAAGAAATGTTTCCATGCAAACATTTATTGTCTCAAAGATGTAGGAATTTCCTTTGTGACAAAGATAATGTTATAAAAAGTATGGGTGTCAGGACAAAAAACAATCTTGATTTTGAGGATCATTAATATCCTTGGAGTTGCTTGACAAAGGGGTATTAGGTCTAGTTTTAACCTTGTGGCACCCAAGCATATGAATAATCATTAAAAAAAATCATTTTGGCTCTTCTTGCATCTTTTTGGGTGGGAATAAACCAATATTTTTGGAATTTTTGGAATTGAGCTATTTTTGATAATTTTAGGCAATGTTGCATATTTGCAACTGTGGGCTTTCCTGATTAATTTTGTAATAATACAAGTTGGAGACCTGACCTCCCATTACCGCTGAGAAAGGTGGACAAAGCAGACCACACCAAACGAGACCAGAATGAACTAGAACAGACCACCGCAAAGCAGAGTGTGATTCACTGACACCAGGAAAATGATGCTGTGACAACTGTCGGCACATAAAATGTAATGTAAAAAAATATTACACATGAATGTAAATAATGTATGTAAATTTAAAAAAAATCAAATAATGTAATGTAAATAAAAATATAAATAAAAATATAATGTAAATAAATAAAAAGCTTGTTGCATATCTGCAACTGTGGGTGCTACAAGGTTAAGTTTAGGTTTACAGCAAAACATAATTTTTGTTTTGCTATAAAAGTATATAAAACAAAAAAAGTATTAAAAATAAAAAAAATATATAAAATAAGTATAAAAACTCAAAATGATCAATCAATGTGGGCAGAAAGTGTTAGATCAGCATTGACCTCCTTGTTTATGTCTTCCCATACTTTCGCCTTCTGTCTTTCATTGAATACTTGTTTATTTGCCCCTCCTACTTTTTTACATATTTAGGCCATTCTTTTCCTCACCACAATTTTTTCTATCTTTTATCCTTGTTTTTCCATCTTTTCTCACTAATCTACTTCTCATTCCCTCTTTATTTATTCTAATATTTTTTCTAGTGCTTATTTGGCCATCTCTTTGAGAAAACCTAATTTCCTTCATTAATCGTTCATTATATTCTTGACTTTTACTTCTTGTGACTCATTACATTTAATCATCTTCATCTTTGTTATATATTTCTTCATTTTAACATCTCACATCACAACATCTTACAAGTAGTTTTTACTGAAATAGGCGTCTTGAAAAGAAACCTTTTTAAGTGTTGAAGAATTGTCAGGGTAGGTTAATGCAGTTTGTTGACAGCAGCAGGAAACTGAAAAGGCACATTTGAAATGCCACGTGCTTCATCCTTCAAGGCAACAAATGCACAAGGCTCAACCGTGCAATATTTTTTTTCCCTCATCATAGATCTGTACTGCTTTTTTCTTCATCAAAAAGAAATATTGACCTCAGTACATCAGCATATGATTCAAGGCTGGTTGCACTTTTCTCTTGGAAGTTGTTTGAACATCAACTGCAGAGGTCACTCGAGCAGGCTGACCTAAGTCTACACAGAAGCACACAGCCTAAATGCTATTTAGATAGAGTGAATGGGCAGGTATTTCCACAACAGCACCTGTGAATGTTTCTTTTTGGTTTAAAAGTAGCAGCAAGCAGACAGCACATGAAAATGCCTAACATCTGCCTCTGTTCATTGCCCTGTAAGCTGTTTTAACAGCTCATCTTTCTAAATAAGATTTTGGTCATCAAGACAAGACACAAGACACTGACTTGATATTGATCAGAGCAGAATAGCTGAAATAGAACCTTTAAAGCCAAAATGAAGGCTGATCTCTATGTACATTAGTTATACAACTGAAAACCATGTATTTATGCTTATGTGCTATCCAACACGACTTTCAAGTAGAAGAAGAAGAAGAAGAACTTTTATTTATATAGCACCCTTCACAGATAAAAATCACAAAGTGCTTTACACAGTAAAACAAAACCACCAAGATACGGATACACAATAAAAGTGACATCGAGCCAATCAACTAAAAGCCTGTCTAAAAAAGAATGTCTTCAGCTGCTTTTTAAAAGAATCCACAGACTCCAGCTCACGAAGGGACAGTAGTAATGTATTTCAGTAGGACTTGTTGTGGATGTGTCCAAAAGGTTATCTGTGTCCTGTGACTTGGCAGCCAATAATCAAGAAAATTGATATTTTTGATTTAATCCATAAATACAGAGTAAATTGTATTGCGAGACATGATATTTTCCTGATCTAAGCCACCCCATTATTAATACCAACTCTTAAGTCTTGAATCATTTTAACTTCTAACCTAAATCAAGCCGTTTGGAATTTGTAAAATTGAGACAAAACAGTGAGTGAAAGCACAAAAAAAACCCAATATAATGAAAAGAAAATACTGAAAAACCAGATTGACTGAATGCAAAAAAACATTTCAAGTTTAGGCATCAACTGTCAAAAAGGGACTCTGCAAGATTGCAGTCAGGTGTGTAGCTCAATTTTCTACCATATTCCATCCAAATGACTTTTTTTTACCAATTAAATGTGATGCAAAAGTCATTATGTGTCTATTTCGTGAAGTTTTGCGACTCTATGGAGTCACTTTTGTGTTTAATTGTGTCTGTTGATACAAATCAATCTAAAATTACAAGAGTATGTCACATTTTGCCATTAAATTGCATAATAATCTGTAATTACAAATAAAAAAAGGGAGAATGTTTTGAGTATAGCACAGGTTTGGCTGTCCTTAAAAACTGAGCCAAGAGGAGAGGAAATAGATGGGCTAATATCTTGCCTGAGATCTTGTCAACAACAGGTGATTAGTTTGGTTATTCGGCATGGAAAATGGAGCACACCATGACAGTTTTTCATAAAAGGTGAACAGATCTGGACAACACATACATAGTGCTAAGCAATAGATCCAATCTTTTGTATTAAAAACAGTCCTACAGAGAACTGTTAAGGCTCTAAAACCACCTCTCTGTTTTTCCATTCTCACAAGAAGAAAATAGATGCCCCTGTAAGTAAGACAAGAGTGTTTATCAGCTGTTGAAAAGTTATTTTTTCAATGCTATGGCTAAGAAAGAAAGTAGGAAAAAGTCAAGGGTACAAGTGGAAAATTAAGAGCAGAGGAAAGAAAAGAGAAGTAATATTGATAAATCAAAAGGTTGGAATGATTGAAGAAACATAGGAAAGATGAAAGAACATTAGAGAGAAGAAATAGGGAAAAAAAAGGGCAAGGAGTGGAGAATATGAAAACCAATAAGACAAAATAAAATAAAGAAAACAAAATATTGGAAAGAGAAGACAAAATATTGAATCTGCTGTATAGACAAGGGAGTAATGGGCAGATAAGGGGAGAGAAATGGAGTAAAGAGCATTGGAAGAAGTGATAAAAAAAAATCCTCATGCCTCCAACAAAGCAAAAGGTTTCTTTATTTCAAAAGGCAAAGAAGAGTGTTGGCACTGTAAAGGGCTAATGTGCTTATTGTAGCTTCCAAGGACACCCATTCCTCCATAGCCATCTTTCAATTAACAAAGTGTCAAAAAATGTGTGAACGCCTAATTACTGAATATTTTCCAGATTGTGGAGAGAGCATCTTGAAGGTGAAGAGGATTGTTGGAACGGGGACAAAATAAGAGTCTTTCACAGCCCCCCCCCCCCCCCCCCCCCCCACCCCCACCCCCAAAAAAAACCTGAATGGAGGTGAACTCTAAAAATGAATATGACCAGATAGAATATGAAGAGTTATTTCAGGTATTTAAGCACATGAGCAACTATACGGTGATAAGGGCTAGCTTGCATAAGAAGTGGAAGTTCCTCTTAAAGGTGTAGGATAGATTTGACGGCATTATACAGCTCAGTCAAGTCATGCACAATTCAGAAAACTATTTAACCCTATGAGGTCTATGATCACGCCGGCGTGATCAGATCGCATGACGTCATTACGGCTCAGACCCCAGAGGGTTAATCATGAATATGGCTTTGTGCAGACAGGCTCTGTTATGTGGCAACAGCAAAGGAAAGTATTAGTAATAATTCTATGAACTCTACTGTCTAAAAAACATAGGAGTATTCTTTGGCATTATTGCTGCTGTTACTGCAATTAAAACACTGTCTTACCATATTTGTGTCAGTAATGTATTTGTAAAAACTTTCAGACAAAATTACTAAAACCCCAACACATCACGAGACAAAAATGCCATCTGTAGCTCTCCCAACCAACTCTAGGGATTGCAGTGTTAGCCAGTTTGAGATTTTGATCCAGACTAAAAGATCTCAGCATCTACTGTATAAATAGCAATGCAATGTACAGACATTCATGGAATCCAGGATGTGATCCCTAGCTGTTTTCTTCTAGCAGTACCAACAGATTCAAGTTATCACATATACTATGAAATGTAACTTCACGCTAAACTTTGTGTTTAGTATTCAAAATTTTCATTGATGATGTTCATAATGTTAAAGATCGTGAGTGTTTATCTGGCATCTCCATGAGGTCCGATCTGTAATTTGTTTAAATACTTAGTTTTTCTCCTAAGCGCTAAATATTATTATTGCTTATTGACTCTATAATGGTTCCATACTAGTGAGAGCCTGGTGCAATAGCTCTGGACATATTGTGTCTTTCTTTATATCTTCTTTAGATTTTCTAACAAGCTAAAAACCTGGATTTTTCTTTTTTAAACATGTTTCTATGTTAGCCTGGATGCTGTACTACATGAACAGAATAATTTTTGCACTTTTTTAAAATCTGCTATCATGTACTAACTGGAAAGTTGATTGCATGTAGGAGCAGCTGACTGAGCTTTCAAAGGCCCAACTAATTCCAGGAAGAAGACCACAGATCTAGGAGAGTTGAAAGAGAGATGCCTAGAATGCAAAGCAGGAACATCCATCCAGCCAACCATTTTCTATACCAGATTGATCCAATTCAGGGTTGCGGGAGGCTGAAGCCTATACCAGCTGCCACTGGGGGAAAGGCGGGGTACACCCTGGATTGCCCGCCAGTCCATCACAGGGCAAAGCAGGAACATAACAGAGAAAAAAAAACACACAAATACATTCCTGGCGGTCTGAAACCCAATTATGAATAGAGAGATTTGTATAATTTCTGCTAATACAGCATACATCCAGAAGTATTCTACTTTCAATTGCTTTTTAAATCTATACATTTCTATAAAAAAAAATTCTTCTCTAAAATGTAAAAATGATATCCGACTGTGTTGTTGGTACCAAATTCAAGATTCGTTCAAATTTCTCACTTTAGATGTTTAAGTGTTGGTCAAGATTCCGAACCCCAAATTGCTCCCGGTGTGTTCCTCACTTGTTAGTTACTTTGAATTAAATGTATATAATTAAATTGGTCAGTCAAGATACTGAAAATAATTTCCTTTTTACTTGTGTTTGTAAAATAAGGTTCAAACAAATAAAAAAATTCTTCATTTTTTAATCTATACCATTTTAGAAAACTTCCAAACTGAAACTGAAATGGGGTTTGGAATTGTTTTTTGTAGAAAAAAAAGGGATTATGTTATCTTTAATTTTGATAAATATGTTGTAACTCTACTAGAACATACTGTGATATAGGAAAACAACACAACAATAGAAAATAGGAGTTTACACAATTATTTTCAAAGTCAGACTTAACTTCAGCTAGATAAATAAGCTACTGAGTTTGTCAGTAAGGAAAGACTGTTGTACAAGTGCCGTTATAGTTAGGGTTGAAGTCTACCAGTCCACTTGTGGATAGCTCCCATATCAAAAGAGTGAAGCCTTTCAAGCAAGAGATTGCTGGTTTGAATCCAGTCCTGCATCTTTTCCACAGTTCTTTCTGTATTCTAATTCCCTGTTTATCTACCTTTCTACTTCACTCCCACCTGCTAATATTTACAATGAGGAGTTAAGAGTACATGGTTAGACATTAGACAACATAACACAACATGTTTTTGAATTTCCCCTACGGGGTATGAATAAAGTATTTTCTATTCCATAAACTTCCATTGATGATGCATGGCTATACATGTTTGAAACCAGAGGAAACCAATCAGTTGGTTAGACTACAAGTATGTCTTAAACACATAAAGGTTCATTCTGAATTTTCTGCCCATAAATTCAGACAAAATAAACAAAAACTGCTGCCTAAGAGCTCCAGGAAGATACTGTCTAGTTAATTACTCTAGATGGCATTACTTAGGCTTACGGTACAACAGTAAAGAAACTTGAAGTTATTTTGACCAGGATCCGTAATTCAACTCCATAATAAAACTGGTGTCTAGAATCACTTTCATTCACCTTTGTAATATTGCCCAAGTCAAGAACATGCTGCCTTAGAGAAATGCAGAACAACTGCTCCATGCATTTGTTCAGGATTGGACTTTTGAAATTCTTTATTACTAGACTGTCCCCAAGGTTTTCTGAAAAACCTCCTGCTGATGCAAAATGCTGCGACGAGAGCTCTGATGAGAAGTAGCAGGAAAGATCATATTTCTCCAATTTGGGCTTCTATTCATTGTCTCATTGTTAAATTGAGAATGGAATTTAAAATTCTTCTCACGAATTAAGCCCTTAATGACCAAGCACCATAAAATATTGAAGATCTCATAGTTCAATATTTTCCCTTCAGAGGACTTCACTTTCCTGTGGTTCCTAGAATTTTTTTAAAGTATAAGGGGAAGAATGCCTTCAGTTGTCAGGCCCCTTCTCTTAAAGAATTAGCTGCCAGTATGAGATCGGGAATCAGACACCTACTTTTAAGATTAGGCTAAAAAAGTACGCCCCTACTTCTACCAGCGCATCACCTGTAAATGTTCCTTCAACAACTCCACTGTAGTTAGCAGTGTCTGCAGCAGTGCTACTATCAATGTTGTGGGGTCCATGATGATCGCTGTCTGTCCTTGTTGTGTTGTCTTCTTCCGGATTTTGAATGGATGTTGCGCGCAAAGCCGCTTTTTGTTCTGGTCACTGATGTATGTGTATACGTCACTGGCGTTGGCCATGTGGCTGTGACGCAGATGTAAACAAATCCGTTCTGGCTGTAACAATGGAAACGCGAACTGCGGCGTTCCTAGATCTTCCCACTCTGGAACCCGTTCTTCAAAAATATCGTTTTGGGGTACCCAGAACGCCGGCTCCATATGGCCGCGACAGCCAAACGATAAGCAAAAATATCGGTTATAGTGAAAAACGTTTCCATGTAACCAGGCCCCTAGACTGCTGGGGGACTTTAAAGGCGAATTGAGCACATTTCCTCACGCTGCTCTTTTCATTCTCTCTCTCTCTCTATACAAATATATGTGTGTTTTTTTTTAAATTATTTATAAATATGTGTATGTGAATTTATTGCTGTCTTTAACTTGTGTTTCTCTTTCTTAGCATGTATGGCCTGGTGTTACCCCTCCTTCCTATCCACTCAAACCCTAACCGGTTGAGGAAAATAGGCATCCTTCCAGAGTCTGGTTCTGCTGGAAGTTTCTCCCTGTTAAAAAAGGAGTTTTCTTTTTCCACTGTCACCACATGTAGCCACTGTATTAAAATTAATTGAATTATAATTGGCGTAAATTGGACTGTATCTTTGAAGTGAGAAGACATTTGTTTTGATTTGGCAGAATATAAATAAACCAGAATTGAATTGGATTGACTATCTTGCTGCCATCAAATCTAAGATAAGCTAGTATGTTTCATGATAGAATAAAACATCTCACTTTGACAATGTTTTCTTTGTTCTATAAAGACTAAAATACTAGTTGATGAGTTTTACAAATCCCTGCACTCTAATTCCATTTCCATTTTTAAAATAGTGCTGAAACATGTGTTCTTAATAAAATGAATTATTTGTAATTTGTACTCACTGTAACCAAGCGATACAAAAACATGAGCATTACAAAAATACTTATAACCAATAAATTAAAAATATCTGTAAAATTACATGGATTGACATAACCCTATGTATTGAGGTCTTTTTTTCCCAAATGGATACATGTTGAACACTAATTTACCATGAGACATTAATTCACACTAACCCTAAGATGGTGGTAATCCTTTTAGAATAGCCTCTGATGAGGCTTAGGATAAAACAAATGTGGCTTAAGGATGATAGACAGGATGAGAGGATGAAAGACAAAAGAACAAACTTACCTCTCTTCCCTTCCCGTGACGGAAGAATGAAAGAGAGACAAAGGAAGTGAGACAAAAATTCAAAAGTTTAAACCAAATAATGATGGAATGCTGAACTAAGTTCTGAATTCTACATATTGTTGAAAAAATTTTATATTCATTTGAGAAGGGAGTGATATGACCACTCTGTCATTGGTAGTGTGGCTCATCATACAACTCCTAACCAATGCAGTAAAAGACTAGAGATTTATAGAAAATTGACTTTTTAAAAAATAAATTTTCACATAGATGTTTGCTATGGTTGCACACTACACCTTAAAATGTTTACTGTCTTGCTCTCCTGCACACTACAACTTAAAATATTTACTGTCTTGCTCTCCTGTTTGTAGAGCAATTTTTTTTATTTATTAAAAGTATGTGAAAGAAAATTTGCCTGAGCCGTCTCCACCATATGGTTTCGGTATGTGGTGCGAGAAGAAAGTATATGTAATGCCCTCTGCCCTCCTCTGTAATTGTCACCTTAACATGGTGGAGGGGTTTGAGCATCCCCATGATCCTGAGAGCTGTGTTGTTGGGGGCATTAGCTCCAGGTAGGGTCTCCTATGGCAAATTGGTCTGAGGGGAGGGGTAAGACTAATTCAAAGACCTCGATGGAGTGGCATCTGTTAAAAACAGTTACCTTGCCCGGAAAAGGATACCTGGAGTCAGACCTGGGGGTAAGTTTGCCGACGAGCACCTGGTGGCCGAACCTTGCTCCTGAGGTTTGGCCAGGCTCAGCCTGAAGAAGCAACAGAAAGCCACTTCCATGTGGGCCCACCACTCGTGGAGAGGAAATTAGAGGTCAGGTGCATTGCGTGTTGGGCAGCAGGCGAAGGCGGCAGCTTGGGCATGCGATCCACGGTGTAGCAAACTGGCTCTTGGGATGTGGAATGTCACTTCGCTGGCGAGGAAAGAGCCTCAGCTGGTGCGTGAGGTGGAGCAGTTTGGCTCACCTCCACACGCATCATGGGCTGCAAGTCGCAGGAGGGAAGGTTCTAACTGTCGTTTGTGCATATGTACAAAACAGCAGCTCAGATTACCCTGCCTTATCGGAGTCTCTGGATGGTGTTCTGGAGGGGGTGCCACCTGGGGATTCTATTGTTCTTCTGGGGGACTTAAATGCCCCTGTGGGCAATGATGGAGTGGCATGGAGAAGCGTGATTGCCTCCCTCATCTGAACCTGAGCAGTGTTTTGTTTTTAGACTTCTGTGCTAGTCATGGATTGCCATTAGGAATGCCATATTTGCCCATAAGGTGGTGCATAAGTGTCCCTGGCAACCTGAAGCCAAAGGTTGATGATCGACTTTGTAGTAATGACATCAGACATGCGGCCTTGCGTCTTGGACACTCGGGTGAAGAGAGTGGCAGAGCTGTCAACCAATCTCCACCTGGTGATGAGTTGGATCCGCTAGCGAGGAAGACTGCCAGACAGACCTTGTAAACCCAAATGGGTAGTGAAAGTGACCTGGAAATATCTGCTGAAGGCCCCTATCTGCAACGTCTTCAGTTCGACACTCCAGAAGTGAGGACATCATCGGGCAGTGGAAGGAGCACTTTGAGGATCTCTTTAATCTGGCCAGCATGTCCTCCATTGAGGAGGCAGAGAGGACTTCAGGGAAGACTCGTCCATCATAGTTTCCTGGCGGTAAAGCGCTGGAGTTAGACGAGATTTGCCATGGGTTGATAAACGGTCTGGGCCTGGTGGAGCTGTGTTGGCTTACGTGCCTCTTCAATGTTGCATGGAGGTCTGGAACGCCTGTGGAATGACAGACTGGGGTGGTGGCTCCCATTTTTAAAAAAGTGGATCGGAGAATATGTTCCCATTACAGGGGGATCACACTTCTAAGCCTCCCCAGAAAAGATTACTCCAGGTGTTGGAGAGGTGGCTCCAACTGATTGTCGTACCTCAAATTCAGGAGGAGCAGTGTTGTTATTGAGGGGATCATTGTAGTTTGACTATCCATTCTACATGTGTTTTGTGGAGTTGGAAAAAGGCTTATGACCCTGTTCCTCAACGGATTCTGTGGGTGGTGCTGCGGGAGTACAAGGTACCGGAATCGCTTTTGCGAGCTATTCGTTTCCTGTATAACCAAGGCAAGAGCTGTGTCCGCATTCTTGGCACTAGGGTGAGCTTGTTTACAGCGCGTGTTGAAGTCTGTCAGGGCTGCCCCTCATCACTGATTCTGTTTGTAATTTTCATTGACAGGATCTCAAGGCTTAGTCGTGCAGAGGGCATCTGGTTTGGGAACCTTAAGAGTCACATCTCTGATTTTTGCAGGCAATGTGGTTCTGTTGGTTTATTCAAACCAAGACCTTCACTGGAGTGGTTTGCAGCTGAGTGTGAAGCAGCCAGGGTGAGAAAATCCGAGGCCGTGGTTCTCAAGTGGAAAAAGGTGGAAGGCTCGCTTTGGGTTTGAGATAAGTCCCTGCCTCAGGCAGAGGAGTTTAAGTGTCTCAGGATCTTGTTCATGGGTGATTGTAAGTTGCAGCGAAAGATGGACAGACATATTGACATTGGTCTTGTCAGCAGTAAGGATGGGAATCGAAAACCGGTACTTGTTGAGAACCGGTTCCCAGTGTTTCAATTCCTTGGAATCGTTTGGCGATTTTGCAAACGATTCCCTTATCGATTCCAGTGGGCGCCAATGACGTCACCACGCAACGTTGCGTGGCGAGTCCAGCGCAACCAGCTGTCAACAGTAAACATGGCGCCCAAGTGGTACAAACGCTCAAAAGTTTGATTACACATCCCTAAAAAAGACGACAACAGGGCAACTTGCAAAGTGAATATTTCACCAAAGGGAGGAAATACTACCAACATGCAATAACTATGAATGAATGTCGCGTTTTCGATCTGCTTCGGACTAACGTTGGTGAATCTGAACCCAGCAGCAGCAACGTTAGCATGTCCTCAGCTAACACTGCAGGTAACTAACTAACAAACAAACACTGCCTATCATGTTAGCGCCATTTGCCTCATTATAAAATCTGCTATTAGTAACGGTTAAGGTTAAATGAATGCCTTCTCAGGCATTACATTTAGATGAAATCATGAGAGACAGAGCCTGACTGGCTCAGAGCCAGAGGCTGGTGGTACTACCCCCAGTTCACGTCTACCTCCAGCTTCTCCTTTCACCAGAGTAGGGAAGAGTTAAATTACCCAGGCCATGATAGACCAATGTGGACCTCACCGTCGTTGGGTTTGTAAGGTCATGACTTGTGTTACTACTAAACTAAACAAAGTTGATGCTAATCGACCGGTTTGTTGTCCTTTTTCTCCAAATGAGAATCGATAAGGGAACCGATAAAGAACCGAATCATTAAGCAGAATCGAAAATGGAATTAGAACCGTAAAAATCTTATCAATTCCCATCCCTAGTCAGCAGTAATGTGGGTGCTGCTCTGGTCTGTTTTGGTGAAGAGAGACATGAGCCGGAAGGCAAAGCTTTCAATTTACTGGTTCATTTTTGTTAAAACGCTGGAGATCTGGGTAGTGACCGAAAGAATGAGGCTGAGGATACAAGCAGCTGAAATGGGTGAGGAGCTTGGCTATCTGGAGGGAAATCGGAGGAGAGCCACTGCTCTTCCGGAACGAAAGGAGTCAATTGAGGTGGTTCTGGGATCATGTTGGATGCCTCTCTTTAGAGGTTTTCTGAGAACTTTCAACTGGGAAGGGGCCCTGGGGTAGACCCAGAATATGCTGGAGGGATTTTATATCCCTTCTGGCATGAGAATGCCTTGGAATCCCCCAGGAGGAGCTGAAGGGTATTGCTGGGGAGAGGGTTGTCTGGGTTTTCGATAGATTGTTTTCAGTAAGGACATTAAAGGGTTGAGAGGAAGAAAACTGCTGCAACTATTATTGTTGCGTGCATGCACTAAAGGATATAACATGCTGCAGTGGTCACACACATTTATTGGGTTCCACGAGTGTGGTGCCTCATTTTTTTAATGTTATCAATTAATTACACAGTCAAATGTTTCAAGATAATTTAATCACTATAGGACAATGTAAATTTACATTGTTGAACATTCTGGCAAACCTGCAGAATTGATGTATAGTTTTGGTGCATACTGCATCTCTAATTTGTTAAATCATGTTTAGAGGGATCTCTAAATAAAATCACTTAAAAGGGAAGAAAGCAGCAACTATGGTGACCAGATGCCAAATTGTCACTTTGACATCTTTGTTATAGAGTAACAACAAAAATCAGCAAAGTAGTGAGCATGTTGTTGCCAAAGACATTAACTGGGTAAACAATTGTGATTTCTAAATTTAAGCTGTGAGCATTTGTGCCAGTGCTCTGCAAAGCCTTTAATTTGTAGATAACATAACTTCTGAAGCTTAGAGCAGAGATCTACTGATCACCATGGCAGCAGAGGAGCATGGTGTGTTAATAATAGCACAGAAACAGATGCCTAGGCGCCATCCTGTCACTTAAGGCCGATAAAAATCGCCACATCTCCAACACCTGCGACTGATCAGTTTTACACCTTGGCATTTAACTCTGGACGCATATGGGCTGTGGGCGTTGTTTTCATTATGTCTACGCTGCAGCACCACCATTTCACGTGTCATCTGCCACTTTATTATGAGGGGGGCCAACTGAAGCAAAGGAAGAAAATGTGAAGTGTTGTGATCAGGAATATAAAGGAAATCATCAAGTGACTTGTTGTATCTTTGTTGCTGTCACTTGGAATAGAAAATAAAAAAAGACAATCAAGTTTTGGATGAAAATGAAACTCCAAGGAGATTTTTTTTCAGAACTTGTTCTTTTCTAATTCAAAACACAAATGATTTGTCAGTCAAGTCAGATATCCACAACACAGAGTATCTGACATTTTTTAGTTGCTTTCCTTTGAAAACTCCTTCCAAGTGAATATTGTTTAAATCAGTTGCTTTCAAAGTCCACACACATTTGACTCCTTTGGATTGAATATACTGGACCTGCATTTCATTGTCTTAATTACACCCCAATTTTCTAATCCTGTAAAAAAGCATCTTTGAAAAAAAACAAAACGAAAATAATAATACATATATTTATATATATATATATTATTTCACTTTTTCCATTGAAACCCACATCAGCTAAAAACAACTGCTGATAACCTCTGACGTAGTAGTTTTTTGTTTATTTTTGGTGTTAGTTTTTGGTTTCTGTATACTCCTGTAAAATTAATAAACTAGGTACTCTCTAAACCCATTAGTGTTAAATGAAAATTACAGCCACGCCTATGACCCCCATGTTTAATTTGCTTTACAGCTGCTCCTCTCCTTTGGAGTATACATAGAGTATACATACATTATATATACGGCACATACAGCATACAGCACATTACATCATACTTTAGTAACATAAAGTTGCTTCACACACATTTGCTTAGAATTTGTTTGTTTTGCAGATGATTTAAAAATCCTAATAAAAAAAGTCTGATGTAAGAAAGAATATATATTAGCTACTTGAAATTGTCATTGATCAAATTGCACAAGATATCTTTATTGCTGTTTGACTTAATTGCCTTCAAATTAGTTTGTGCTTAATTCAATTCCATTCAGTTTTCTTTATATAGCGCCAAATATTGAATGAGGGAGGGTGAAGTAAGTATGCATTTGATTAATCAGATGAGAAATATCATTTTAAACGTTAAAAATGATAAATGTTAATATCAAATTTTAAATAGATTTTTTTTATTGGATATGAAGAATTTAATGTTTATTGTATATCTAAACAATCCTCCATTCATATCTAACCAGACTGTGTCACAAATAGAAGAATAGTTAAAATTTCATGAGGTGATTAATCATTGAAGTCTGCAGTTTCCTACTGAGTACATTAAAGTACTTTTAACCTCTTTCCATATTAAGATTCAAAGCTAATAATTTCACCCCCAAAATGGCTCCATTAGGAAGGTTGTACTTTTGCAATTACCCTGAACATTTAGGGTGGGGCTGACGGCAATGTAATTTCTGATTAGTCAAGCATTCCCAACATTTTATTACCACCTTTCTTTATCAGTCATTTCAGGTTTAATCACCACAATATCTTGTATAATTTAATAATTTTGAGTTGAACCAAATAAGTAGTTGTGTACTTCGATGTACTTCTCGTATGTTTCAAAATACGACATTTAAATTCAGATAATTATATAGCTTCGTTCTGCTGGGGAGACAAAATGCAACACAAGCTGCAGTGGTCAATTAAGTTCCAGAAAGTGCGGAGATAGCTGTAACTGTGACAAGAAAGCAGTGACATCAAAGTAATAACATGTTCATCTCTTAAGATTGTTTCACAAGAGTGGTGCCCTAAGATGTCATCAAAATTACCCTATATACCCTGTAAAAATCATTAAAATAAGAGATTTTAAGTTACTGGAGCTGAAGGACACTTCCTTGTAGGCTACTCTAATCAGCCCAGCCTGTATAGCAGAGAACAGGAAGAAATGATAATACAGAAATGATTTAAAAGAAGGTTATTTTCTAGTGTTTTCCAGTTCCTATGTTGTAAGACACAGATAAAAACATCCACAATCCATATAAGTATATAACATTAAAGGATAAGATCGGTTTTTTGACATTGGGCCCTTGATTTCACATTATAACATGATGTTCTACTCACCCCTGCTTGTTGTTGAACATTTGGAGCTGTTCCGAAGATATTCGCGAGGCGTCTGGCTGCTCTCTTGAGATATTTGGCCATGAAACGGTTTCCTATGGGCAAGCTTATACAGGCACAAACTATGCTGTTTATAATTTATTAATTACTGTACACTAGCACTGATAACGTGGAGGTGCGTCGCTTACTTAAAAAAATCCGGGTTATTAATTTTGAATTTTAGCCGAATGAATAAATAGGCAGCAGGTCTGTGGGCTGTCTGTGGCAGTAGCACGACGAGGACGTCAGTAACACCCACTTTACGACAAAAATTCAAAATTACAGTAACCCGGATTTTTTTAAGTAAGCGACGCACCTCCACGTTATCAGTGCTAGTGTAGAGTAATTAATAAATTATAAACAGCATAGTTTGTGCCTGTATAAGCTTGCCCATAGGAAACCGTTTCATGGCTGAATATCTCAAGAGAGCAGCCAGACGCCTCGCGAATATCTTCGGAACAGCTCCAAATGTTCAACAACAAGCAGGGGTGAGTAGAACATCATGTTATAATGTGAAATCAAGGGCCCAATGTCAAAAAACCGATCTTATCCTTTAACAGTTTGAGTCTGTCAGTCTGTAGGCAGCGCTGATCAATAGGAGAGTGCCGGTACTCTGACAAGGACTGCCAGGTAGGAGTGACACACCTCAAATGCAAAAGACTGATTATAGTGTGTTGACATAGTGTGGCTGGGCCTTTCAAGTTCTGGAATCTATTGGAAAATAAATACAAATTATTCTTTCATTCAGCTTGTACAACATCAGATTCAGCTACTTTTATCAATTTTATGTCTGTTTATGTTTATATATTTAAGATTTAGATAGCAAAGATATGCAGATTCTTTCTAAAAACTCATTGATACATCTTGTGTAATAATCTGCATCTTCACGAGCTTAGTAAAATGATATCTGTTGTGGAAACATCAGGTTCTGAGATAGTAGTGAAAAGATCCATCCATCCATCATCTGCCGCTTCTCCAGGGATCGGGTCGCGGGGGCAGCAGCTGGAGCAGAGAAGCCCAGACGTCCCTGTCCCCTTCCTCCAGCTCTTCTGGGGGGACCCCGAGGCGTTCCCAGGCCAGCCAAGAGACTTAAGCCCCGTTTCCACTATGCAGTCCGATACGGGTCGGTACGGGTCGGTTCAGAACGGTTAGCTTATTTCAGTGTTTCCACTACCACGAAAGCGTACCGGTCCCATGGTACCCGTTACCATTTTTGTAACCCTTCTGCTTGGGTTACCTAGCACACAGGACCGGTTCCCCTGTGGAGGAGCCTGGAGTGCTGAGGAGGTGCAGGCTCTGCTCTCCGTTGTTGGTGAGGAGGCTGTGCAGCGGGAGCTCGATGGCACTTTGTGAAACGAAAAGGTTTTCCAGCTGATTGCCGCAAAAATGGCAGAGAGTGGTTTCAACCGGACCGCGAGCCAGTGTCGCATTCGGCACGCACTCCGCCCAGTGTCGCATTCGGCACGCACTCCGCCCACCCCTGAGGGTCCCCTTTGTACAGTGGGAACGCAAAGCTGACCCCAAAGCGACCCGACCCGTACCGTACCGATACGAAGTGACCCGAACCGTACTGATAGTGGAACGAGGCTATAGTCTCTCCAACGTGTCCTGGGTCTTCCCCGGGGCCTCCTCCCAGTGGGACGGGCCCGGAACACCTCACCGGGGAGGCGTCCAGGAGGCATCCTAACCAGATGCCCGAGCCACCTCATCTGACTCCTCTCGATGCGGAGGAGCAGCGGCTCATCCCAGATGACCGAGCTTCTCACCCTATCTCTAAGGGAGAGCCCAGACACCCTGCGGAGGAAACTCATTTCGGCCGCTTGTATCCGCAATGTCGTTATTTCGGTCACTACCCACAGCTCGTGACCATAGGTGAGGGTAGGAACGTAGATTGACCGGTAAATCGAGAGCTTCTCCTTCTGGCTCAGGTCCTTATTCACCACGACGGGCCGGTGCAGAGCCCGCATCACTGCAGACGCCGCACCGATCCGTCTGTCAATCTCCTGCTCCATTCGTCCCTCACTCGTGAACAAGACCCCAAAATACTTGAACTCCTTCACTTGGGGAAGGATCTCATTCCCGACCCGGAGAGGGCCTTCCACCCTTTTCCGGCTGAGGACCATGGTCTCAGATTTGGAGGTGCCGATTCTCATCCCATCCGATTCTCATCCCGGCCGCTTCACACTCGGCTGCACACATCGACCACATCGTCCGCAAAAATGCCCTGGCTGCACCTAGAAATTCTGTCCATAAAAATTATGAACAGAATCGGTTGCGAAAGGCAGCCCTGACGGAGTCCAACCCTCACCGGAAACACATCCGGAAAAGTGAAAAGATCTTCATGAGAAATATAAAAACCTTTGGTTCTTTCATTCATTCTTAGTGTATTTTTGAAGGTTCCCCTTCAACAAAACAATTTTTTTAAATGTATTTTCTTTTTTGTGCATGAACCCCGTTGTATTACTTGATCTATAAAAGAAACATTTATATCAACAGCTCCCAGATAAAAACTAAAAAAAACTAAAAATAAAGAAGAATGTACAAAATACCTCAGAGTGGTGTTCATCATTCTGCTGCAGGACTTCAATGCAGAGTTCTCCCAACCTCATTATGTCCTCCAGTCTTTTCTCAGGTGTTTCTTGAGGGTCAGCTAAAGGTTCCAACAACAGAGCAGGAGACATGTAGGATGGAAAAAATTCTCATCAGCTTTGCTCAATGACATTTGAACCGGACTACGTATCCCATAAGCCTTTGCTCTGTGTGTCATGCATGGGCTTGCATCAAATTATTAGAACTGTCAAATGATCTATCGTTCACATTTTAGGCATTACAAGCAGCAATGCCCGAATGACAAACTTCACATATTTTACTTATGCATTGGAGAGAGTTGAATACCTGTAATATGTACATTTATATGATTTTCTATTGTGACTGATGGGTCAAATAAAAGATTTAAAAAAGCCCAGAAGAAAGAGGTCTTGTTGTAGGTTATGCTGCTATAGGCCCAGCAGAACTTCCTAGTTGCACTGAGCATTGTCACTTTTTAGCTATTTTTAACCCATCATTGTGTACCGTTATTCTGTCTTCTCCATAATGCTGTTTCTTCTTTTCATTTGTTATGAGCTTTATATTCCTTATATTCCTTACTGCATGTGTTTTCCTAAGTATCCCGATAAGCAAACCAAAAGATTTATTATTTGATAAGCTAACAAATTTGTAAGACACTTATTTCTGCCAAGCTGTAAACATGAGTGGCAGGAATATACCTGTCTTTACTGTATATTGCTGAAGTAGCCAGAGTAGGAACTTCAGTTTGAAGATGTGTTTGGAAGACAAATTGGAGTGTGGCAGCCTTAAAGGAGAACTCCGGGGCATTTGAAGCGCGTTTCCATTGCTAGAGGTTGTCAAATACTGATAGTAGGACACAGAGAGGTGCAAATCTGCGCTCCCTGTGTGGAGATCGCGCTGTTCGCACAGCGTGTCATGCGAGGCTAATACGTGGTGGCTAAGGGGCAACTGCTAACCCTTCCACGTAAAACAACAACTTGCACACTGCAGAAACGTCACACCACTTTATAAACCATCCGACAATAAAGTCACTGCGTTCAAGTATTTAAAACATTACAACAATATTACTGGGCATGTATTGTTGTAATGTTTTAAATACTTGAACGCAATTTTTCTGGAGAAAATAATTGTTTTGTATATGGGATTATCGTCCATCGACTCTTTTGGGCTTTCACATGCGCGAGCCTACAACCAGCCGGTGAGTTACATGCTGTTTATAAAGTTGTTTTGTAACGTCCCCATGCCAGTAATGTGAGAACCATGCATATGGTTTTGATGGTAAGGCTTGTGACTTTATTGTCGGATGGTTTATAAAGTGGTGTGACGTTTCTGCAGTGTGCAAGTTGTTGTTTTACGTGGAAGGGTTAGCAGTTGCCCCTTAGCCACCACGTATTAGCCTCGCATGACACGCTTTGCGAACAGAGCAATCTCCACACAGGGAGCGCAGATTTGCACCTCTCTGTGTCCTACTATCAGTATTTGACCACCTCTAGCAATGGAAACGCGCTTCAAATGCCCCGGAGTTCTCCTTTAATCAACTCTTTTCTTTTAATCACGACAGTCCAATTCACTTTTTAAAAAATGTACATTTCATAAAATCGGAGAAGTGAACTGACATCTTGTTAAAAAAAAAGAAAAAAGAAAAAAGAAAAAAACCTCACCCTTGATCTGTGCATAATCCATCAGCTGACTGTAGTTGATTTGAGCTGCCTTTTCCAGACACCTTTGAACCAGTTTCTTCATGTCCTCTGAAGGAACAGGTGTGGTGATGTCTTTCATCAAAACCTAAAACAGTGTAATCACACGCCTTCAGGAAATTCAGAAATACAAAACAAGAAGCAGACCACTTTCCCCAGTGAGTCTGTGTACACCAAACTGATCAGACCAAGAAATAACTTCTTTGAAGCATTTAACCATGGGCGTTTTTGTGATGTGAGATACTTCACAATAACATTTTCGTCACTTTCTGGTTAAGTGATAACATTACTTAGTTAAGTAGCGTTTGGTCTATATTCTTTTAACAACACAATTAAAACATATGGTGTTTTACAGTAATAACTGACTATGACCGAGACATCTCTGGAAAAAAAATATTGCCAGTTGACAATATGAAGTACTCTAAGCTCCACCCTCCAAGCACCTGAACGCTCGCCTTTGATTTTCACCAAGGAAGAGCTGCTTAACCCATTTTCTTTTCTTCGTCCTACATATATTCAATTATCTTCAGCTTATACTTGACTTTGCACTATGTCTAACTCTTGTCTCCCATATCTATTCTGTCTAAGTATAATAATAGCCACCAAAAACTGAAGATAAACTCCATAAATGTGTCCAATTATTAGTTATTCTGATTTCTAGGAGCACCTTTGTGACAAGAATGCATGTTGTACAATCATTTTAGAAATGCAAAAGTACTTAGGAGTGTTTCCTTACCCGTTCCTGCAGGGAAAGAGTTGCTTTCAAGGCCCCATCTGGCCGTCCAAAGGGAAAGCAGTACCTGCAGATGAAAAATGCAGGCGAGAAATTCAGAAAAAAATCTCAAGGACGACATGAAAAGAAAAAAAAGAATAAGAATATGGGAGCAGTCAACAGATGGCCGCCTTCTTTCGTCTAATTACTCTGACGAAGGAAGCTTTTCTCACCTCCAGCTCCATCTGAGGCAGTTCACGGAGGTTTCACGTTACTAATTGACAAGTGAACAGTGCTTAAAAATCTGAGGAAAGCACCCACACAAGTCAACCATTTATTAGACAAAAACCTATAAACATATGTTTTGTTCCATCACACAATGAAGAAATAAGGTAATAAAACTGAGTGGATTAAAAACTCGATCAGGCAGTAATTTCTGTGCATTCAAAAAGTTAAGAGTTTGTCCATTTATAAAAGAAAAATGAAAATGTACAAAAGAGCAAAGATGATAAATGTGTGTTCAGGTGTGTTAAAGGAATGCAGACATCAAACCAAAACTGACAAGTGCTAAAGGAACATATACAAATGAATAGGTCATTTGAAAAGACACGTCAGAAAATGAAGACTGCTAGAAATAATAATGAATTAGATTTTATTGATGTAAATAAATCACTGCCATCACATAGTGGAAATATATCTTAAATACATAAACACTGAAATTGCAAAACAACTTCCTGCAATTTTTTGCAGACTTAAGCTTCTTTACTGTGTGGAAGAAACTACATTTAAGCCTATGAATTTCTTTAATTCAGGGAATGTCCATTTGTAGTATAAAACTCAGGCATTTTTCACCAGAGCCTGGAATTCAAATATTGTCCTGTATGTCATCAGTCTGCCATTGGGGTGGCAACAAAAGCATGTTCAAAAGGAAGTCTTTCCATTGAATGTTTTTACATTAATTAAACATTTTTTAAAAGTTTTTACACTCCTTTGACTTTGTTCGGATATCGTTCCAGGCTCGTCTATTAATGCCGCAGTGTTGTCAAGGTGGTACAGATGCTTTCTTAAACTACGTACAATATATTACCTGAGGATGCAGTGCACTAAACTTTGATGTGAATGAATAAAAAAAATGATAAAAACGGTTTCTGAATACTTCACATATTTATATTAAATTGAAAATGTGTTCTCTGTATGCTGTACACTATGTTTTAGTGGTAAGGTGAGGGGCATAAAATCCAGCAGCTGACTCTTCGTGGGCAACTTCGTCACTGTTTCCCATTTCTGGTCTTCAGGTGACCAATCAGGACACAGATGGTACCTTTGTCATATGTTTTGCAATCTGTGCCAACAAGAACATCTCCCAGTGTATCCAATATATGTTAATCTGTGTTTGTGTGTGTGTCAGAATTGCTGAAAAAAGTATTAGTTACTATTAACAACAGAAAACTAACAAGAAATGGAGAAATGGAGAAGAAAATGGATGGTGTTCAGCGATGCAGGGCTGCCCAATCCCAGAGTTGTTCTTTCCTGCATTTTCCTGCACCTCCTTAACATATTGAGGTTTTCAATGATTTCTCTGTATAATAAAGATGCACTCTTTCTTGGGTTTTCAGATCTTGTGCTGTTTTTAACAGTGCCATATAGCTGCCTCTTCTTAAGGGCATTTAGAATCGTAATCGATTTTGTGTTAATATCTATTTATTCCATTTGTTTTTTAACTTTCTGCAGAAGAAGTGAATAGTTTTCAATTTCATATAAAGGAAAGGCTATTTTTCACGTACAGTGGTTTTATCAATTATTTTCTACAGAAAGAAAAGAAATCTGCTAATTTTTCAGTTTGCCATATAATGTCCAAAAGTTTCCATACAACTGTATGTATTCACTTTGTAAATATTTGGTTAGGAACCCCTATGGATATGAGCGTAATCACATTATCAAACATGCCCTGCCACTTCTCTCTTTAGTCGCAGAGAGAATAAACTGGTGGCAGGTATAAATAAAGACAAATAACTGAAAAAACTACATATTGTTATCTCTCAGCATCTTCCTGGGGAAAACAGAATAATTATCATTGAAGAATAATTATATTTAAAGGCAGTTAAGAGGAGCAGTGGTAGTTAACATTGAAGTTAAATTATTGTTAAGCTCATCTTCACTCAAAACCAAACTGGAAATCCTGCTCTTGTCTGGGCCACATTAGCATAATCTCAAGATTGTCCAGACTATTGTTTACCAGCATTAGCCTCTTCCTGAGGTGAATGACAAATTACTCCAACGGACCGCCCCCACCCCCCACCCCTCCACCTTGGCCAGATGGAGGGGCCCTCTGAGGTATGAAGGGTTTAAAGAGCCAAGCTTCACCATAGTTAATGGCACAGGTCCATTCAAATGAGTGTTGCTCAAGGTCTCTGGGCTGTTGCTTTCACACCATGCTCACAATGAGTTCAAACAGCAGCAGTGACACTGAATAGCAGCGCGCAGATGCAGGGAGGTCTCATCAGCCGCTTTCGATGTATATTGTGCACCTGTTGTGTTCAACTGATGGGGCTAAAAATGGCCCCACCGCTTTATTTCATTATGATTGAGTTGAGGGAACATACCAGTGGTTGTACATGTTTTGGGTGTTTTCCTTCAAATTTCCTCAATTGTTAATGCTTTAGCAATCCCAAAATGGGATGTTATATTATCACAGTATACAGTATATTATTGAAAAGAAACAGTGCAATTTGTAAGTACAGATTTTAAAAAAGATAGTTTCAATCCAGACCTGGTTAATAAACTGGAATAAATTCAAACAACAAATACATTTTTTGGAGAACGCATATGATAGCTTGTGATCTGAAGTTATTTTTCAATAAACATGCTCCTATGAAAACCACTACAGTGAAGGAAAGACACCATAGATTTACAAAGAACTCATCAACATATTCAAACAGAGATAAAACCTGGGTGAAATAGCACTCACCAAAAAGGTTTGCCGATTTGGAAACCTATCGATATTTGAGAAATCTAGCTAAAACTTGAACAGCGAATGCACAATCAAATTATTATAAGGACAGTCATTCAAAAGATTTCCAAGTTCTAGAATAATCTGAACTGTATCTTTTGGTAAAACTAACAGAGGTGTCCTAAATCTGATAATGAAATTGATAAAAATTTATAACCCCAGTCTTATTCCACATGCTTTCATTTAGCATTTCGTATTCATATCTGTAGCTTCCAACACTTCAAGTTGTATGACTGATTCCTCAAATTTTACTGTACATAGCGATGTATTCTCTTTTACAAAAACATTACTCATTGATGTTTATTATGCTATTGGTGAGTTGAAAGAGATATGTAGTGGTAGCTCAAATGGCTTAAAATCAAAATTTGTTAAAGTGCCAACAAGAACAGCTGCCCAGGGATTAATGTATCCACTTGCTGAATTAGATAACTTTTCTCCTCATGCTTGATCTGTTTCTTCATAGTGGAAATGTGCTAATCATACCACTTTTAAAGAGGGAGATAGTCTGATTTTAACAATTATAGGACAATTTATGTCTCTCTTTTAAAGACAAGTTAATACGATTCACTTTCAAACAAAGAATGTCCTATGTTTAGCCGGGTGGCACTGACACTAATTCTAATGCCCAATGTGTTCTGTTGTTGCCACAGTCCTTGGAAATGTTCAATCTTTGAAAAAAAGAGCTGGAAACTGTCCTGTATCCAGTCTAGGTCCAGTCTTTGATAAAAATCCCTTGTGGTCAATAGAAGGATTCTGGTCGCTTCTTCTGGTCCTGTTGAAGTTAGCGCTAAAATTTAATCTGGCTTATCTCTTAGTATATTCTCAGTTGTACACCCTTCTTGGCTTGCTCAGCTGAGAAGGGGTCATTTGTGTGCTGCAAGAGAAAGAGAGAGACAGAGAAGGATCGGGCCACTGGCAGGCTGCCCTGATCCTGTAGGTGATGAGCTCAGATCAGCTGAGGTTAGCAGACCTTTGTTTTCCCAGTGCATGGCAGGGGGAGAGGCTGCAGGTGAAGGAGCTGGGAGACCTCAGTCCGGTCTGCCCGGTAGGGAGAGTGTGTGACCTCTGTCCTCAGTGGTCTGGCGGGAAAGAGAGAGTGGGCAAGTAGTCTGAGGGGATTTTACTGAGTTAATCAGGGGGAACGGTTACCTGGAAAGGAAGGAAAGAACTTTCATAGTAAAATCCTGATTCCTCCACAGATGAATGACTTCAGGGAAGCTCCCAACACCAGCTTTGTAGTTGTTAGCTGTTGGTGAGCCAAATCTTCCAGGATGGACAGGAAAATGCAGCAGTAAAATTAACTTGGATTTGCTGTGCCAACCATGCACATCGTCCAATGAATGGGGTTCAGGGACTGCAAAACAAGTGAGTTCAATAGATCCAACCAAATATTGCACTTGAGTAGTCAAGCTGGTTAGCTCCATATGAATATTATACTGTTTGACATTAAAAACAAGTTGCGGTTTGAATACAGAACACTGGCGTTTTGCGTTGACCTTTCTAAAACAATCCATGGGTATTATCTAGGAACTTTGAAAATAATTAGTCACTCAGTGAAACAAACATATTGACGAACTTAAGAGACACACTTCTGATGACATTTCCACATGTTTGCAAAAATGATGATGTCAGCATTTGCCACTGTTGATTATGATTTTTTTTAAAAAAGGCCTTGTCCAGGGGAAAGTAGGGGTGGTGGGTTGAAATAAGTTCCTGACCTTCAAGTAAGAGAATGCTAACTCAAACCACAGTTCCCAGGAATCAGAGTTGCTCTGTACGTTTTAAGTGTGCAGGGTCAAGTAAACCCGAGTAAATGAATTCCTCTGGAGCATTCCTGTGCTGACGACCACTATCTCAGACGCACAACCCTTGGGTAGTCATTCATTCTGGCACTTGTGGAGGCATCCAACTCTAATTTCTGGAGCTCTTCACATAGTGGTGCAGGCTGAATCATGTTCCATCAGTATGTGGCAGCCCAGACAATCACTGTGTTTTGGTAAGAAGTTGTGGGTGAACAATGGGTCTGCAAATGGAGATTTAAAGAACCAATTATGGTCTGCTTAGCCTAATGGACACCAGGCAAAATCTGTATGTGTCTCTTAAATCCGCATAGAATAAATCCAATGTTTTTTTCTTTTCTCTGATGAAACATACTGCCGGAGCGTTGGAAGTGTAACATAGAGATAGAGAGGTGGAATTAAAATATGTCCAGAAATTGTAATCAATGCAATTAGATGTTTCATTGGAAGCCCGACAACAGCTATGTTAATACAACATATAGAGTGACGCAAGGTGATACACAGTTTATGCAGCAACCAAAATAACACATGGGAAGTCTCTTGGTAAAATATATAGACAGTTTGATGTTCAGAGTACAGAGATATTGATAAAGGCTTTGGAAAGCTTGATCAGCTGTGAGTCTTTGTAAGCAACTCTCCCGTTGGCTTAGCTACTGTACTATTTCATCTGTACCAGCCTTGAAAAAGAAAAAGAAAAAAGGTGTTTTGATGGCATAAAGCTAAGCTGAGAATTTCAAGAATGTAAAAAAATAAAATAAAATTAAGGTAAATATATATATATATATATGATGAGAAAATGCAACAAGCTATCATGAATTCTAGAACCATTCCATAATTGAACAACATAAACTAATATAATTCTATACTATAACGAGAAGGAAGTTATAGTCTATGATGGTGAAAAATAAACACCGCCTCCACAGCATCCTGGCAGGACAGAGAAATGAAAGATTCAGGAGGTCCTTTTTCAGCCATGAGGCTTTTTACCAGTGACTGCCAACAAGTTCTTCTCAAATCTATTTATTTCTTTATTATTACTATTATTTTGTTCTGATATACAATCATTGTAAATATTTTAAATGAGCTACATGACATATTTGAAGTATTTGTATTATGAAGTATTTTCTATGCTATACTATTCTATACTTCACGAAAGATCTGCCTTGAGCAACGTATGCCACTATTTTAATAGCTGAAGATGTACTTTCTCTAAAGCTCTGAGGTGCTACTGTTCTCCCTTTAAATCTGAGGTATTAAAAAAAATAAGAAGCAAACTAAACCTGCTCATGTCAGAATTACACTACAGTTTACTGCATTTACTGATACTTTGATATATACTGTACTAAACAGCACATGAGAGAATATGTATAGAAACCTAGATGTTTGAATATTTAATGATTTCCAGAATTATCATAACCATTCAATTTTTTTACATGCATCTAGTGTCAGTGAAAATAAAATAAGAACATCATATTTTACTTTTATAAGGAAAGGAAGGAACTATTCCTTTTTATAAGAAACACCAACTTCAATTTAATATAACCCTCTGAAACCCTGACAATCTGCATGGACTGGTCAAGGTGAAAATCTACAGTGTGATTTCTGTTTTAGTCCCTTTTGCATGACAGTGTTCATACCTAAAATGTGTAATTTGGTTCTCCAGCAGAGCCATGAGACAACTCTTGACTGCCTCAAACTGCTCCTTCTCCTCAACAGTCACAGTCCCCATCCCATCAGGCCTGAGGAGACAGAAAAAATAGACATAAGACACCATGAGCTGATACTCACCTTTACATGGTGGTTGCAATTGGCAGAAGGCAGAAACAGCTTGATTTTTCATGAGGGCTGCAGATAATGGGATGATGATACAATGTTTTATCATAAATGAAAGCCACATCAAAACTAAAGTCATTAAGAGCAAATTGATAAAATGATGTACAATCAGGAAGTTTATTTCATAAATGCTTATATTTATCTACAAAATATTAAAAAATGACAAAAAAAATGTCATTATTTCTGAAACAGAAGTGTCACAATCATAACTAATCTTGTTTTAAGTTTGAGGATTTATTGTGGAGTCACTGATAATAGAGACTAAACTTTCTGCAGGGACAAAAAGAATTATGACATTAACTGATGGAATTTTTCATGCATTTGACTAAATTGAGTTTTATTTCCCAGATGCTGAAAAAAAAACAGCAATGTGGAGACTACAATAAAGTTGTAAAGGAGCTGTATTTTAGTATATTTCTTTTCATGCCCTAACCAGTCATCCACTGACTAAAAATCAGAAAATAGGTCTTTTGCTCCAAGGCACGAAGCGTGTGTGGCCTATTGCAGTACTGCACACTATATCTACTGGGACCATCACAGAGACCAAAAAGGGTTTGGATACCCCAGCAGCAGTGATCCAAGAGGTGCTTGGCTACTAGATGAACAACACAAGGGGCATCAAGGGCCAGATTCCATCCATCCATCCATCCATCCATTTTCTATACCCGCTGAATCCGTTGGTTGGGTCGCGGGGGGGCTGGAGCCTATCCCAGCGGTCATCGGGCGAGAGGCGGGATACACCCTGGACAGGCCGCCAGTCCATCACAGGGCCACACAGAGACAAACCAGACAAACAACCACACGCGCTCACACTCACTCCTAAGGACAATTTTAGAGACATCAATTAACCTAACATGCATGTTTTTGGACAGTGGGAGGAAGCCGGAGTACCCGGAGAGAACCCACGAATAAACGGGGAGAACATGCAAACACCACACAGAAAGGCCCCAGCCGGGAGTTGAACCTGGATCCTTCTTCCTGTGAGGCGAGAGTGCCAACCACCACACCCCCATGTAGCCCCGGGCCAGATTCCCTCATGGAAAATAAGGCTGGAGGCCAAGATCAAAACTACATAAAGCGAGGTTAGACAGCTATCAGAGCAGCATAAAGATGCAATAAAATAATAACGGTGTTCTCAGTGGAGGGGTAAAATGATGAGAATAGACCCGCCCTGGACTGAGACGGAACAATACTGGAGGAGCATATTCAAGAAAGCTTCACTGAACGCCAGTGCTCCGTGGCCAGTGGATGGAAGTGTATCTCAACCTGCAGTCAGTCAGATATCTGCCCTTCCTAAGGCTACTGCTTCTGCTGGAGGTTTCTTTGCAATCTGTTGGTTTTCTTAGCTTTGCAACTTTTTTTTTTTTTTAACTGGCATTTTATAAACAGGACTAAAATGGATTTCCTTTCATTTGATTTGATTATATAACAATTAATTGGATTATAATTGGCCTGAAAAACAATTAATTGGCCCAAAACAACAACCAGTGACCATCATGGTGACAGACATCCAAGAAAGGATCCCAGGTATGAAGACTTAGACTGCACAGGTCATGACAGGATCCTCACCTGGTGGCCAAAGTAACTACTTGCAGCCCATAGAAGTATAGCAGAACATGAATGTGTTGCAAATGGATCGGACACAGCCAGAGTGGTTATCCTAAGATCAGACAGCTCTGATCATGAAAGATCCTCAGATGGGGGCTATTCCATCCAACTAAGGGCCCATGAACTGCTTCTGTATCACACAGAAGCTCCTGTCGGGCATCTTAACAGATCAGATGAGAAGGTGCAAGGATCAAAATACATGAGCAGGGTTGAGAGAGGTATTGTAAGTGATGACAGAAAAGTTCAACATGAACTACTGATTGACAGGATTGTCAACCATGACTTTAAGATATGACACAATAATCTGTACACTGCCAGGATTGTCAACAATCCTGCAACATAAAGCCAAACACAAGACGCCTTATGAAGAACTCAATGGGACTGCACATTATACAAAGACATACATTATATATATATATATATACAGTATAATATAGAGGTTTTAACACATCAAATCTTTTTATCCAAACTTCATCTCCAGAAATAACTAAACATATCCATAAATAAGAAGACTGAAACAGTTGAATATCTGAAATATAAAGAAGTTAAAAGGAAAAAGAAAAAGCTTTAAAAAAGAAAAAATGTGAAATACAAAAAATACTAAATGTTATTGTAGAAACTGCAGAAAAACGCTCATGCTGCTTTTCTGTGTTTGGTTTATTTCTCACTTTTACATGTCTGAGTGGCTTATTTACAACAAACAACTGATCAAGCAGCCACAGCTCAAAGCCAAACCTTCATCATGACCTCAAAGTCAACCATTCAAACAGAGTTGCTCATGCTCGTCTTCCTCCTCACAGCTCATCCCGGTGGCAGTAGGAGAGTCGGAGGGGAAAAAAACTGTTAGTTGAACGCTTCATTAATGTTTTTAAAGCTTTCATTCCTTTCTTTCCTTAGTCTGAATAGGTACTCTGGTAAAAAGGGAAGAAATGCAATCAGCACCCAGAGCAACCAGCCTTGACTTTCTGCGCTTTCTGTGTGCAGCTGAAAGAGAAAAGCAGCCTCTCCAAACGGCACTCGCGGTTGCCGGAGGGGAGAAATGCGGAGGTTGTGTGTTAATGAGTTGTTCTTCTAAAAGCCTTCACTGGTTCAGCCTGTGACTGCTGTGACTTGAGTACCAACAACTCTGCTCAACTCCTGATGGTTTGTTCCCATCTCACCAAAGTTGAAAATAATAGTATGATGAGAGAGCATCAGGAAGTGTGAGAGAGCTATGTGAGCAAAGGGTACTGAACTTTCTTTGAACTACAAATATGGAAATAATAAATTCACCGTTTTAAGATAAAGGAAACTCTATATCACAGGACAACAGTAGGATAGTCAACTTTTTTTTTTAATAACAAAAGACGCTAAAAAAAAAGAACAAAATTGCATATTTTCTGTGTCAACGTCTGAAACTATATTTTATCACGGAAATTAATTCTTTTGTAAAGGAATAATGAAAAATATTGATAAAATACAATTAAAAACAATATATGATATATACAGAACATAAAACGTGTTAAAACTAAATACCATTGAAAATTAAAGAACTAGATAATACAGGATATTCCAGGTTTCAAGTAATACAAAAATGCCTCATAATATATATTAAAAAAAGATCATTTAAATAATTCTATAGAAATAAAAATTGTACCAAAATACATACACTTTGATTTATTGTACATTGTATGCATTTATTTTATAAATACATAACAACATAAAAATAAGTGACAATTACACATTCAAACTAAGTATTCTACCCAGATTTTGGCAAGGTGGAGGTTGTGTTGGAAGACGACAGGATGCCGTAACACATTGTGTGAGAACATCAGTACCGCTCTTCAGATTCACTCCACCCCATTCATTTTGTAATGACAGCAGGCTTTCTATACACAACAGCACTTGTTAGCACAACTTATAAACCCTGTTGTTCCCTAAATCTTTCAATTCACTACAACCCCCTCCCCACAACCCCTACTTAATAAGCACCTAAGAATCTGAACAGACCCTGAAGAGAAAGCAGAGCTGAAGGGAGGTGGAGGGCGTGCGTGCTCACTCAATTAAAAGCAAAAAAAAATGAGCTTTCGTGTTGAAAGAGCTGAGGATCCCACCCCCACCACAACGCAGTAAAAATTAAAACACAAGGACTGTGATTACCACAAGGTGCTTTGTGGGGCATACACTGAGGAATGGCCTCAGGCATCAAGCCCTCACAGTTAACGCCAACTGTCCTGCAATCCAAGTTGTTCATTTTCCTTAATTATCTGTTTGCAGCCCAGGGTGAGATGTTAAAAATAAAACTGATTAGTTTTGCAGTTCATGTTAGTTTTAAACTAAGCGATTTCAGTATGAAAAAAAGGGAGCTGAACAATTATCTGTTAAAAAAAGCAATTCATAATTCTATTTAATAACAAAGGCACTACTACTACCACAATAATAAGAAGAACAAAATGTATTATTATTAGTATTATTGTCATGATTATTATTATTATTAACACATATTATTCTAATAAACTGACTGAGGATCCAACTGTTGATTTAAGACTCACTGTCCAAGGTGCTTTTATCAAACATCCTGTTTGATAAAAACCCCAAATATTTCATTTACACTGTTGGAATAACAAAAATAATATAATTATAAATAATAATAAGTCAATAACATCAACATGTCAGCAGCTAAACTCACTCTAATGTTTGGCAGCTTTTTTTCTTGGAAAGTTACTCAAATTATTCTAGCTGAGGATAATACCAATTGTTAATTAAGAAATCATTATTTAATTTATAATTTCAACACTAAAATTGAAACATAATCATCTATATCTAAATACAAAGTTATGTATAGAATGGTCTGATCTGTACATAATCTGTAATAAAAAGTATTTTATCTTAATGACTAATCCCTCATTTATAAAATTTCCCTTCTTTATATCTGATGTTTGTTATGACAGCAATTGCCCATTTTTCCCCATGATCATGTTTTTCCCTCAGGGTGATTGCTGAGTTATTTAGGTGCCTTGCTTTTTTTTTAAAATTAGAACTGTCGATGTATTGGTGAATATAAAACAAGCTTCAGATTCTGATTCTTTAAAAATGAAAGACTAGAAAGGTCACTTTTTCCAATCAGTGAAGTTGTATGCGAGTTCACCATTCCAGCAGATTTATATTTGTCTGCACTTTCTGCAGATTTTGTAATAAAACTTTAGAAAGGATAAATAAACACAAAAGCATAGAAAATTCTCTTTATGATGGTGCGACTGTAGTGACTCAAATCAATTGAATGGATTGAAAGATGAAATATTTTTCTTTGATGATTACAAAAAGCTTGTCCAGAGCTTTCAAATAATATATAAAAACTCAATTTTCCCTGCAAATGACACTCACAGCTTCCACTTCCTTTGAAACAAATTACAGCAGAAAATAAATCACATGAAGAGCAACTTGGAAGGAAGCCAAATGCAAAGCGGACTGAGCTCAGAGAAACACCACACAGTATGAGCTTTGGTATGGTAGCGCTCTCAGCAGAGTGGGGAATGACAGCTTGTGGGGGTTCAGACACATTGTTGCTGCTAAATGAAGCAATCAAATACAAGGCGAGGCTGCTGTCAGTGCAGCTCCAGGGCAGGGGGAGAGGGGAGGGGGATCTATAAACTTACGTTAGTGTGTTTACATTTGATGTGGCTCAAGTGTAAATGATAAGTACCATAGCTGCCAGTGGGATCCACCAAACCCTCTGGATGTTTGGTGCTGATGGGAGTTGATAGGAGTTGTCATGAGATGAGCAAGTGGCGTGGCAGAGTACTGGGTGTCTCTGTCACTTCACATTAAGATGTGTGGAAAGCAGATGAGGCTGAATGGCAGGTGATCTCATGTGTCACTTTCCTCCTCCCCATTACTCCTCTGGAGACGTGATAGTTGTATGAAAGGTTGGGAGAGGTAAAAACCTCCTGTCAAATCCTGTGTTGGGGCGTGTGGAAAACTCAGAGAGAGGAAGATCTGACCTGACAGCTGAGGAGTAGGTGAGCACCCTCCTCCCAGCTTTGATAATGCTTCTTTAACCTCAGTCCAGGTTCAAAGAGTCGCCTTATCAAACCTGCACTAACCATAAGACCATCAAGCTGAACACAGTGTTCAAAGTAATTGAGCAATTCTCGATGACACAAAAGAAAAATTCTGTATTATTACTCGTCATCATTCACAGATAAAATATAAACTATGAAAACATCGTTAACTGGACAAATAAACAAACAAAAAAGGTTTAAAGCCCCTAAAACAAAATCAGTTGAACTCGCATGTAGGAGTCTGTAAAATTATTTTCATCTTTAATCAATCCCCAACTTGAATTTGAAACTTGGAGGGCTTCCAAAAAGTATAGCATTATTATACACTATTCACCTTAATGAATTTGTCAACTTCTCCCATGTTGACCATTATATGTCTCTCTTCATGCAGCCCTCCAGAGAAAACTTGAAATCTGCAATTAATTTTTTTCTTCACTTCTGAGCTTGCCAGCCATCCAAAACCTTTTTCCAATGCACACTCACTCAGGCGGCTGAAAGAGTCCTGAATGGACAATTATTCAAATTAGAGCTCCAACTGACAAAAAGCCAGTTCCAATAATCTCTCCCACCTCCCCTGTGCCAAATTACTATTTGACGATTAACTGAAGAAGCTAATTATTACACTTTCTAATTGACTAAATGAGTCTACAATGAGAAAAAGCACATATACTAGTAATTACCACCCAGGGACTAGAGTAGGAGCTGCTAGAGAGTGGAGTGGTGATTCTATAGTACCACTAACACAGTAGTTTACTGCCGATCAGAGCTGTCATGCCCAGGATTATCCTTCTTCTATCTTTCTGCAGTTTGTCTGCCCATACAGTCTGAAAACCAGGTAGAGAGCTGTTAGAGTTGATCCTACAGCCATGTCTTGGTGAAAAAAATAATACTGCCCTCCCACTAGGCCTGTAGAGTTCTGTTAGAAAAAAGTCCTTTCAAATTTCTCTTCAAGGGAAGAGACTGTTTAAACTTCTGCCTCCTTTCTTTCCACTTCTTCCCTGCTCTGGAGCCTAGACATCTCCTCTTCAACTCATATGAACTTAGGTTCTTATTTCAGCAATTAAGAGCTCTGAAATCTCACCTGCTGCTGCCACTTGTGGGGCACTATTCTAGAACCAGTTTCTAAATAAGTGGAACACACTATGCATGCTGGACAATATTAAATGCATACATACAAATATATCAGTGTAAGAGAAGGTTTAAGTGGGAAAAAATAACTTGTCAGTACGAGAACCGATACTTCGGTACCAAGTCGATGCCACAATTCTAAAAACGGGACGGTGCTCAATTTTCTACAGTACCGTAGGTACCATAGGTACCGGGGCTGAAATCCCTCCAGAGGTAACGTGGGCACCATATTCACCTACAAGTGTTCTAGTGTGCCGTTAAATACCAAAGGAACACGGAAGATGGCAACTGCAGCGACAGCTCCGTTTCGACTGGTTGAAAAGAAAAATAGTAAGAGTCGTATCTGGAAGTACTTTGCGTTTGAGGCGGATGATCAGGGATTAATAATAGATTCCCAAAAACCTATATGCAAACGGTGCCAAAGAGCTTTCCAGACAAAAGGAGGTAACACTTCCAATTGAGTGAAGCACCTCAAAAACAGACATCCAGATTTATTCAAAGAATTCAAGGTGAGTGAGTTTCAAGTCATGTTAACGTTCACTTTGTGGGCAAATTCACACCCATTGTTCTCCATTGAATGAACTCCCCATCGCGTAGATACGAAACGCATATAACAAGAAACAGCGGAAACAGAGCTTTGCAAAGAGTATCTCTAAGAGTATTCCTGATCCCAATTCAAATGGATCAAATGTTAATACTGGTTTATTTTTATTCATTACTTAAACGCTACATGCCACTGTTCTTTTTTTGTAATGTTAATAGTGTATTCTTTTTATTCATTACTTGGAGGCTACTGCCAGTGCCACTGTTGTTTTTTGTAATGTTCAAATGTTTTTAATAAATGAGTATGTTGAAGTACATAGAATTTATTGTTTTGTTTTTGTTTTTCACCGTGAAATCGAATTGGGTATCTAGAATCGTGGCATTTCACTGGTATTGGTATCAACTACTAAATGTCTGGTATTGTGACATCCCTAGTCAGTACGAATGAAAATGTATTTCTATTGAATAAAATGGGCATAATGGTATTTAAAAAACAGTTCACTTTTTAAGATATATCATTTATGTTGCAATCATGATTCTCAATTGAGATTTACACTTATTCAACGTATCAAAAGTTTCCTTCTTCCTACACGACAAGTTTAAAAAGTGATGGATTAATAACACATTTCCTCAACAACTTTCTGCACTCAAAACTAACTTTCCGTATGAGAGGCCAAGCTGTTCTGCTATGAATCAACTCCTTTTGTCTGCAATGGTTGACAGCACTGTGCCATGACTATGAACATTCCAGTGATTCTTTATTTCTGTTTTGCTTGTGTACCTGTTCCCATGGACGTGGGAGGCGCAGAAGGCATAACTGTAATGCAGCAGAGTGGGGTCAACTAGCGCATTTTTCTCTGAAAAGTCCATCAAGTCCCTCAGGTAGCTCAGGTGGCGGTGGCAGCCTCGAACACCATACCGAGCGCAGTATTCATCCAGGACGAACACCTGACCTGGACTGAACCACCCCTGAGGATGAAAGACAATGAAAGAAAGTATTTTAATTTGCGGTAGTGATGGAGGCAATACTCATTTCTGCAATATTGATAATATTAGCAATATATTTGAAATTCATATAAAAATATATTTTTAGAATATGATGGTCAATATTATCATCAAATCATTTTTACTATTTTCATTGTTTGTTCTGTCTAAATGACTCTCTCTTCTATTCCTATAAAAGTGGTCATGCCCCTGAATGACAAAAAAGACCCTGGAGTGTTGAGGAGCTAGAATCCTATGAATATACATGTATATATGTACATATATACATGTATTCGGGCTATAAGAGGGCTCTCGAAATCAATGTGTTGATAACATGTTCACGAAGATTGCTCTTAACACACAAAATTTTTTTGACACAATATTAATACATTTAGTGAATGGGGCATTTTGGTCCGCCCCATGTTGTGGGAAATCTAGAGGGGATGTAGCCTAGTCTTGAAGATGACAAGCTAAATAGCTGGATCAAGAAAATGGTCTTTTGAAAGGCAAGTTCATGTTCAAAACCCTACCAGATAGTTCCCTTGACAAGACCAAGGTTATCTGCCATTATGATCGATGTGATTTGCGTTATCACCAGAGTACGTTGAGTCTTAAATATCACTCGCACTTCTGATACAGAGATCCCTACTCCCTCTCGTCAGAGGCAGACCACACGGAGTAGTTTGCAACCGAGACACCTGGACAACTCTCCCCGCAGCAAGGTTAGACAATAATAATAAATGAGTCATATATGAAGTCACCTAAACAATATAACATGCACAGATCATAAAGACGAAGCAGGCAACTCAGGCTAAAAGCTGATTAGGTCATAGCGTTAGGGATAAAGCTGACTGTGGCTCAAACACGTTTGGCTCACAGCAAAAGCTGAAGGGATATGGAATGACAATGAAAATAACATAAATAAGAGAAAAATAAAAGATTACAGAATAATTAAGGGGATGAAAATAAATTAAAAATGGCAATTGCAAAAAAGAATAATAAATAGAAAAGTAGAAAGAATGTGAAAAAACATTAATGCTTTTGATTGTTCTTTTGGTCCACATTAATTGATTTATTTTCATATATATTTCCTCATTTAACTTGTTTTTCTTTCAGAAATGTATTCTTTAATTTTGTCCCTGTCCCTCTATACATGCCAGTATTGCAGTAAGTACCCCTCTTTCAGAATGAAATCCACCCACTCTGTGAACATATAGAGCAGTTTGTCCCTTTCTGTTTAGATGGCAGCACAAAGCTCCGTGTGTAAATTGTAATTATTGTGATTCAAATTTGACTTAGTGAACTAAATTGACTCAATACAAATTCTTGATACTAGAATACAAGAAAATTTATCATAATTCAGTCAAAGTGTAAAGGTTAACCCTTCAGCTATTAATTCCCTACTATAGTTTAAAAGGAAAAGAAATGTGTTGAATATCCTTAGATGTTCATTAGTTCATTTATCTTGCACATAATCACTAAATTAAGCATGAAACATCCAATGCTAATTAAGATTCTGCTGGAAGGAACATTGACAAATTAGCACCTCCACCGAGATGACACCACACACAAACTCTCACAAACAGCTACACACAAAACACCTCCTGCTTGACAGCCGTTGCTCTTTGCCCAACGAAACGTGAGCAGAGAAACTGTTTCATCTTCTGAACAGATGGGTTCTATGCTGGATTTGTCTGCCTTTTAAAAGTCAAATGAGACTTTTTTTTCCTGGCGATATCATATATACAATCATCTTTTTTTTTTTCTAATATATTTTTCACACAAGCCTGCCAGATGTCTGACTATCTAAAATTTCAATGCATCTCAAATTGTATAGTGCTGGGTATATTTTTATCTGATCCAGCGCTATTTAATATATAATCTGGACCAAAAGTAGAATAACCTGAAAATCACTTATTTGTAAATTAAAGAGAGAGTGTCATAGTATTGAAGTAAATTAAATCTCTTCTAGAATAAGATTAACTGCATCTTTCTAAATTGCATGTCATGACTTTTTAAACTTTTGACAATAAAATCAGTAAAACGCGATTACTTCCTTTATAGCATTTCTCGCTTTATTACATAAACAGGTTGCAGTTTACGTCCAGCTACCTTTCACAGCTCTACAAATATGCCATTGAATAAAAGGGTTTCAGCGGAACATTATTTCACAATGATACTTATCCTATAAGACCATTTTTTAAATTTTTGTATTTAGTTCACGGCCAAAATGTTTTTTGTGCGGTCACAGTGACATTGACTTTTGAACACCAAATTTGAATCAATTCATACTTGAGTCTATGTGAATATTTAAGGCAAATGTGAGAAGAAAAAAAAAAAAAACACAAGTTACAACCACACAGAAAAAAATAAAGAATAAATCCTTCATTCTCTAACTACTAATGTTTCAAACAATGGGGAGATAAGGCATAGATAACTGTGTTTTCATGCAGGTTCTTCTCTATCATCTCGAAATGAGAATTCTGACAGTGGGCCATCGTGCCAAACTCCATGTCATGTGTGGTTACAAAGTAGCTAAAAGTCCATCATCTGTGAGGATGAGATCACATTCATCTTAAATTCAAAAGAAAAAATGTACACCTAATCTCCTGCATCAAAGCTGGATGAGGCTGAGACTGAACAAATAATTTTGACTCTTTCCACAAGCCTGCAGGATTTTCTGAAATTCAATTTAACTACCAAAGAAAGCAACAGATATTCAAATTCTCTTTAGAATAAGCTCTAATACTATTTCCAAATCCAAACTGTAATAAAGATTTTTTTAGGACATGAAATCAGACAACATAATTTCCAGTATTTCATGGTTTCATTGACATGCTGCTTCCTGTCCGGGCTAACGGGACCTGGAAGATCCCTGCTCTGCAGGCCATTTAGTGCCCTCCCCATTCCCATTCGAGCCTAGAATTTTCTTGTCATCTGCATTTTCTTTCTTAATTTTTTCTCTATGTCTGTGGGCTTGAGCTATTAATATCACACCACAGAGACAGAGAGGGGCTTGTCGACGGGTGTGAAGCGACAAGATGTTCCTTCGTGACAAACAGATGGCGCACTCTAGTCTTGGCACTGGCTACTCAATTAGCTGCTAACGAGCAGACTGCCTTGATAAGTCTCGATTAGCCATGGTTTCTGTATCCGAGTGCCAGCGTCCATGTACCCTCTGAGGGATGGCACAATCTAAGAAAAGTCAAAACAGTGTTTCAGCTCTAAAGCAGCAAACACCTCTGCCTGTTGCCTCTAGTCACCTGACTAAGAACGCTGAGAAGAAAACCCTAAGGAATCGTCATGTTTTATATGACAGTTTCTTTCTTTCTTTTTCTTGTCTTTTAAGACTTGCAGCAACACATTAGCGTGACTCTGGTTTACTGAGTACCATCAATAAAATACAGACGTGCAAATAAGGCTTTCAGTCTGTTAAGTGAAGAGGTGTAAATGTAATTTTAAAACAGTTTTCACGTAATCTTATCATGAGAAAACTGGCAATGTTCGTGTTAAGACTGTCTTAACAACCAGAACAGTCCACAGTGGATTCTCTCAAACAAACGTCTATTACTCCCGACACTGCTGGAAATTTGAGGGGAAGAAGATTCCATGTGTTTAGTTTACACCACAATGCGGTTAGTGTCACGAGTCATGTGCCAAATGAATTAGTACTGTTGCTATGGTTACTGTGTCTTTAAGCTCATATTTGAATGGTACCATAGAATCAAATGTTCCCTTCCTCACCGTAACTTGATTTTTTTTTGTGTGTTCTTAGAAAATTGATAATAATCAATAGTGGATGGCTAAAAATAGATTCAGTTTAACACGATGTGGTGGCTCTGAGTCCTCAGAACTACTGTAATTAATGGTTGGTTTGAATATCTTTCCTATTTGGAGATAAACCTGTCCATTCTGTGGATCTGTGATATGTTTTCAATGTATCCTTTAGAACTCTGCGTTCCAATTATCTGTGTTTTGTTACCATCAGTGTTATATGACAATGGCTGCACAAACGTAAATGGCAGTATATTTAGCATTATATTGACATATCCTCTTAACTATTAGCAATTTTGACTGTTTTTAAAAGTAATGTAGAAAATAATATCATGAAATTTTTTTTTTTTGTAAAGAAAAAAGTAAAATAAAAACGTATGGCCTTTGATGGTGAACAAAAATTTTGTGACCACATATTTCATCTCTTCTTCTGTCGATTCTTTAATTAGCACTAAAGTGACTGAATCACTGGGTCTCCAGATTTTATGGGGTGGCAGGTTGAGCCATGTGCATGCATGGACTTGGGTAATTATATCAGATTTTGTCATGTTTGAGAAACCACTAGAAGTTCATCTGGCATTAAGATACTTAAGATGACGGGTCCGAAAGGAGACAAGAACACCTGCCTGGTCCAAAGATGTCTTTAAATCTCAAAAGTAAAGGCTTGTAGGAAAATAAAGTTAGTCAGAGTCTTGTAAATTGAAGGTAAATGTAAATATTGGTCTGCAGGCATTGTCCACTTCAGCACTCATTCTCATTGACAACATGATGCATTTTGGCATTTAAGGGGGGTTTTTTGCTTGTTTTTTTCTTTTATTTTTGGAAGGCCGCGGGGGGCTAGGATGACAGAAGCCAGTGTTTAAGTTACAAAATGTCCTTTTCATAAGTTTAGAGAAATGTTGATGCTACGATTATGTAAATATCTGAAATATGTGAATCAGATGGTCTAAATATTTAGTTCTAGGTACATCTTATACAGTTTAAAGACCTGTAAAAAGCAACAACAAGCTTTTTTGTTTTTTCTTAAGATGGGAAACTTACGAGGACTGTGGGTTCTCGTTTCCTTACATATTTTTTTTTGCCTAACTGCTGTTGTTGTTGTTGGGTTCAACTCTTTGTGAATAAAATATGACCCAGTCCATGACATGAATCCAAGCCAGTTCTCAACAGATGTCCCCTAATCCTAGGCAGTGGCCTTTTCTCTGAATGTTTGGTGAAAAGGGGCTCAGGTTGGAACACAAAGCCCTTTAGTTTTCACAAAAGACTGAGAAGAGAAGAGTTGGATGGGCGGTGTGAATAGATTGGTCTAATTGCAGGGCTGGAAGGAGTCCTGGTGAGGCAGGTAGAGAATTGAAAAAGGCCCAGATGTCACTCTGTGGAGCATCTTATGGTTCTGACGCTTTTAAAAGACAAGCCCAAAACGAAACACATGCCAGCATGACTCCTCAAGATCTTACTCGGTTTGTGTTCAGGGGAGATTTTCAAAGTTTGCCCCTACAAATGATAGTATAGGATGTTTTTACCCAACAGCAACAAACTGTGCAAATTTTATAGATTTTAGAATATCTGCAATAAACACATTTCCATTAATACTTGGGTAAGATTTGGTAGGTTCAGCCAAAGGAAAAAAAAAGTTATAATAACATAGTAATAATATAGTTATACACAGTCGTCTACACTGTTCCAGACACAAATCACACAAGGGCTAAAATCAAGCCAATCATTTATTTTATCCAAGCTGAGCTATAGGACAACAAGAAAAATGCAAAGAAAGTTTGACAAACACTGGAATCTAGGACTTACACTCACTTTCATCTTTCTTTATCAGTCATAGACAACAAATGCCAACTTTGTTTTGTTTCAAACACAAATTTCACGCAGAAGTCAAAAACAGGACAAAACGAAGGAGGGAAAGAGAAAAAGGGATTCAACCTGAGTTTTATATGTCATCTCTTCAGTTTCTGAGTTATTCATTAGAAAGGATGGCAGCATCTGCACCTTACTGATGCCGCTGACTTAATGTAAGGTGACCTACACTGTGTCAGGGCCAAGTAAGAAATTGTTTTATTTTTAAAAAGGTAGTTTGTAGGATGTATTGTTAAGCTTTCAGAGAAGAAATGGAAAGCATACTGTTGCCATGTCTACAGTGAGTTTTAACCCAACTTTAAGACAGCGTTTATCAGCATACTATTAAACGTAATAACTATCCCAGAATAACTTTGATACTGAAGACATCTTCAAAATCTAATTAGAACTATATGTTTACATTCAATTTCTAAATAAACATTGATTATTGCAATATGCTGATGCCCACTTCTATTTCGGATCTTGATTGTGAAAACATATACAACAGACTAATGTAGTGGGAATGGAGACACTTCTGAACTTTACTGACATTTATTATTTATATCTTTTAACATGTATCCACTTAGTTTTTCATCTAAAACATTTTATTAATTCCAACAGGAAACATACATTGCAGTCAATGTGGACCACAACCATACAGTTAGGGGGTTCATGTGTTTGCACAGAACACGAAAACTGTTCCCCCGACCCACACATTTATTCAGGCTTCTTTCCCCTCCTCCCTCTTTTTCCTCTATTCAGTCAGCCCAGCAGTTGTCCATAAGGGTCATGTTCCTATTTTGAAAGTATTGATTAGAACGTTTATCCCCTCAATCAGTGTGAGAGAGCCCCCAGGGCTGAACACGCACACAAATATACACAGACTGAGAGACACAGAGCCTTTCTGTCTCTTTCATGTCCTCAAGCTGTGAACTGACATTTTTGGTTTATTAGAAATCGTTTTTGTCCTGTGTTAAGCTTCCAACAAAAAATATAAAATATTTAGGAAAGCATTCCCAGTGCCCATGTGAACATTTGGCAACAATTTGAAACTCCAAAGTTACAGGATGAAGACACTGGCAAGTATTGTCATTTGGGAAGCTGGAAGCGCACGTTTTTCTTCCTTTTTGTTGAAAATGTCCTGTCCTGCTCGTCAGTATTTTTTTAAGATCATCGAGCATGCCACATTTAATCAGTAGGTCATCTAGTACTGCTTCAGTTCTGTTACACGAAATTTCGCAGTGTCTTTCTAATCCCCCTAGCTCTCTCATTTACAGTTCATGTTTGGTGGAGTAAAAGATTTTTGCTGTCACTGTGCAACCCGACTCTGACCCGATGAGGACACAGACTTTTTTCCCCAATGTCGTCCATCTTTCTATCCCACAATGATTTGTTCTGACCATACAACACTGGACATGTTTTTCAAAGGTGAGCATTTACAAAAAATAGCTTAGAGCTGAGAGGTTGAGGGATTAATCAATCACTGGAATGGTTGTTAATTGATCAATCAATTAATTCAGCTCCACAGGCTCAGATAATCTTATCAGCTCTTAGTTCATTTCAACGTAGCTAATGTGACATACATGAAAAAAATATTGTCTATCTCTATTACCTTTTCATTAACATATAATCATGATATTAGTAAATTCTTACCGCCACTTAAATATTCTTGAGAATCCTTGGCAATATAGTTCAGATTATTTTCAAATATGTCTAATAACGAGTGTGATAATTAAAGAAAACTGACTTTGCCTTCACCTCAATCCCACCCTGTTCGACTGACCTCTGTGAAGTGTTTGAGAATTTTTGTCAGTATCTCTCGATGATATAGCTAAGAGGATATGTCCATATCAACGTACCAGACAGGAGAAGGAGTCGTTCATGCGGTGCTGCAGAGTAAGTTTCTGTAAAATATTAAACAGAGCAGTATGGTCGAACTGACAGGGAGCTGCAGAGATAAACTCCTCCATTCCCTGGCGCTGAGTTGGATCCAGACCTGAACAGAAAACACAGTAGGGAGGAAAAAAAAGATTAAGAGTTGCACAAACGTTTTGTGAACAAAATAACTGGAGGCATATTTGAGTCAGCACACAATGACTCACCACAAATTAAAAGCAGCACGCTTTATGTTCACAGGAGCATCTATAATGATTCACTTCCTCACATTTGCTAAAGTTAACATGTTTAGAGAAACAGGGTCTCTAATTCAAAAGTCAGTTACTACTCAGTTTACATGAAGATCTGTGGGAATAGTGAGCACCACAGAAGAAGAAAACATCTGTGTCTCAAGAGGCCTCGAGGTCAAATGCAGGAAAATAGGATTGAAGCCTCAATTATTGCTTTACTTTGAAACCTCTAAAGTTGTTTGACTTTTTTTTGTCCTACATGTAAAACTTGTTCAATTATTAAAACAGTTGAATAATAAAGAAAAGTGTCAGAATCAAATTTGAGCTGTGTTTATGTGGGAAAGCTACACCATAACCAAAGAGTGAAATACAAATGCATTCGGATGGGAAATCATTCACACCTCTCTTTGAGCTCACACACACAAACTGACATGCAGTGTTATCTTCCAGTGCGGTGGTTAATGGTTCCCACCTCATTTGGCTACAGATCTTCTGTGAAGCTGTCAGGACTCAGCTGACACTAAACATTCATCAACATAGACAGCATGTGTGGAACACACTAGACATTGCTCAGAGTGGGAAAATAAACAACAAACAAACAAACAAAAAAAAGATCGCCCAATAAACAATGACTCACCACAAATTAAAAGCAGCACGCTTTATGTTCACAGGAGCATCTATAATGATTCACTTCCTCACATTTGCTAAAGTTAACATGTTTAAACAGGTTTTTTTTTTAAACGTGAGGGCTACAATCAGTCCAGGACACAACACTTTTCTTTAGTGTCAGTTAGCAAGTATCAGAGTCGACACACAACAAAGGCCATGCCTTGGGTTTGATCATGTCTCAGGGCAAAAACACTTCTGTGTATTGTTTTGGAGTACAATGAGTGTACACGTATTTATCCATAGAAAGATCATTTCACAAAAATACATCACTGAAAGGACCAGTGAAATGTTCATTCAGGTCTTCTCTCCCACTCCCCTCTCCGTGATGATCTCAGCAAATGAGCTTGTATAGGTTTTCTCTCTTAAACTTACAAAACATTTTGATGCCGTCAAAACCCACCAAGTTGAAGGTAGTCTCTGGCAAGAAAAGATCTCCATGATGAAATAGTGAAAGTCATTATGGGAAAAAAAACGTTGTAAAGCTGTTTACAAAACCAATCTTCCTTCACTTCACACTAATAATAACTAATCATTGCGTTCCCTTTTTGCTACTGTTGACAGTCTAACAAATCATTGTATGCCAGTATTCCTTTAATTTCCAATCTATCAAAGCCTGCAACAAAATATTTACAGAAAAAAAATGGTAAAGATCATACAAGCAATCAAGGGTTCCAGTATAGGTACAGGAAATGCAATGCCCTTGTATTCATAGTAAACTCACTTCATATTGACAGAATTTTGTCCCATCAATCAATATGATCTTAAAAATATCATCCAGCACCTGAAAATTTTTAAAGAATATTTCTAGTTGCTTAGTTTCATACCTGTTGCATAGATATTTCTTCTTTCAGGTCTTTCTCCACAGCCTTTAAAAACAGCAGTAATTGCAGGGCCTCGACACGGCTCGAACCACATATTGCTTAGGACCAGAGTGAACTCTGTCTGGACAACGATGAAGATGCAGTAGCATTCTCAGACAGCGGGTGCCGGATAGAGATTGGGTTTAAGCCACACACACACAGAATGATATCAAGAGGTATAAGAAGATCTCACAAACTAAGGTCAACAAAATCAAGCCACTATCAAAAAATAATCATCTCAACGCCTCAAAAATTAAAAATCAAAGGCAAATATCAAAGCTCCCAAACCAAGGTACAATAACTGAGAAAGCTGTCTATCAACACATTTTTATTACTGATGAACTGTTTTGACATCTTCCAGTTAGTTTGCTGTCCACACCACAGCACTGACACTGCTATTTTTAAAGTAATAAACTACAACCATTTAAGAACAGACAATGGCAATGTTTCTGTTTTACTACATCTCAGGGCTGCATGTGACAAAGTTGACCACAATATGCTCCTTCACAGACGAGAAGACCAGATGGGTCTTTCTGGCGAGGCACTGAACTGGTTCGGATCCTATTTAAAGGTTAGAGACTACTTTGTGTTAATTGGTCATTACAAAACTGAGCATACAAAGATGACATGTAGAGTTCCACATGGTTCTTTTTTTGGTGTCTCTTCTTTTTAACTTCTACATGCTCCCAATTGCACAGCAGCCGCGGCTATTCAGAGACAACACGGGAAGCCGGACAGCCTCTCCCATTCTCTGGCGAAATTGCTACATCTTCAATGTTAAATTGATGATAAAACAGTTATTCACAAAACACAAGATATGCCCAATACTGCATTTACTTTCAAAACTACAACATGTTGTCCTGTAGCTTAATGAAGTGATTTGTTCTGAAATCGCCGCCGGTCACTGAGGAAATCATGTTATGAAGCCGCCACTAACAGCCAGGCTTCCGAGCCGGGGACGCCCGGCTTCAGGAGGGGGCGGGAGAGTCAAGTTTTTTTCTACAATTCTAGGTCATCATTGGCTAAATCGACAAAAACTCATCACTTCCGAGGCTGCCCGGCGTCTCTGGGGGTAGATTAGACGTGGGCGTGTCAATATGAGGGGCTGTGTCGTGAGGATTGGAGTTAGTGTTTGTCCATCATGAGAGATTCTGTGGCAGGCAAATTTTTAGGCGGGGAGAAGCACGCTGGAACTTAAAGGACAAGACCGTTTTTTTGACATTGGGCCCTTGATTTCACATTATAACATGATGTTCTACTCACCCCTGCTTGTTGTTGGTAATTTGGAGCTGTTCCGAAGATATTCGAGAGGCGTCTGGCTGCTCTCTTGAGATATTCGGCCATGAAACGGTTTCCTATGGGCAACGTTATACAGGCACAAACTATGCTGTTTATAATTTATTAATTACTGTACACTAGCACTGATAACGTGGAGGTGCGTCGCTTACTTAAAAAAATCCGGGTTACTGTAATTTTGAATTTTTGTCGTAAAGTGGGTGTTACTGACGTCATCGTCATGCTACTACCACAGACAGCCCACAGACCTGCTGCTTATTTATTCATTCGGCTAAAATTCAAAATTACAGTAACCCGGATTTTTTTAAGTAAGCGACGCACCTCCACGTTATCAGTGCTAGTGTACAGTAATTAATAAATTATAAACACCATCGAAATTTCCAGCCCTTGCTTTTTTCTGGCGTCACAAGTCAGTTGACTAACCTCCTTGATCGTCATCAAGTTCCTTTATATCCTGAAAAAACTGAAGTTCATTTACATCCTACAAATATTGAAGTTCTGAATGGTCTTGGTTTGCTAGTGTACCCCCCTCCTTTTGGTATCCTCCAATTACAGGCGTAGTACACAGGCACATATCTGAATTACATCCACAACTACATTCTCAGCCTTAGAGGATTAGAATATAGTATAGATGTGTTTTCAGTAAGCAACATACCGCAGAAGTTGAACAAAATAATCAATTAAATTGACAAAATTACAGTGTTTAAACAAAAGTCTGACAGGACTTCACATCAGATAAACCTTTCGAATGTATCCCAACAATCTGCAACAATGGAAAACGAGGATACAACTGTTTTTGTAGATGAATAGTTTGAGTCTGCACACTGAGTCCTTTCTGTCGTGAGAGAATGAATATCAACAGAATTTGACTGAGTAAATTTCGAATGATGATAATCAAATGAAATAATACTAAGTGTAGCTCTTCCAGCTCAGATGAGCAAGCCCTGGAGCTGCAGACAATAACAAGGCTTTGGGGTCAGCAAAAATGGAATCAACAGAAAATAGGAAAATAAGAGGCATCCTGGCCTGAGCAAACGTGGATTCATTTCCAGTCTTTTCATGCCCTCTTATTAATGGCCCAGCTAAACAAAAAAGTCTAACACTTTCCACTCCGCCTTTATTGTGGGAGTACATGTTGGGATGGGAAGTTTGTGAGCATGACACATGGCCCCACAAAAGACCACGGCTCACGGAAGAATGCCAGCGCTATTTCCATGCCTGCGGCCTCGTGCCTGAGCATTAGTGATTGCTTTTTTTTTCTTTTTTTTTTTTTTAACACTGCCATTTTTGTTTTTGTTTGAATACAGAGATGCCCATGAGGACTCTCAGATTTCAGTGTACCTCGCCCACAACCCCCGGCCATTCTTTGTGCCTTTTGTCCAAAAGAGAAAAAAAAGACAGCAAAAGTGAAATCTCCACAATCAACTTCCAATCAACGCTCCGTTCCTTTTCTTCTCATGTTTTCTTCTGAGTTTCCCACTTCTGCCTGTGGCTGCCCTTCGGCTTAAGTGGCCTGCTTTTACTCTGTTTAATTCCAAAGTAGGTCATTTTACATTCGTTATCTCCAAAGCATGGGATTGTCCCTAATGTAATTTTTAAGAAAAGACATGGAGTGAAGGAGGTGACTCCAAAGAAAACTAGACAAAAAGATATAGATTAATGCTGATAATAAGAGGGGGAGAAAAGGAGGGGAAGTATTGATTGGGGGACAGACGGAAGAGGATTGATGTTGATCCATGTCAAGTCCAACTTTCAGCTATTATCTGTAGGGTGTGTGTCTGTGTGTAGGGTGGGAGGGAGTAGTGAGGATTGTGCGAATAAGTGGCAGAAAATATGGATGGATGTCACTGCTCCTGGCACAGATGGTGCATTCGCAGGATTCTATAGGTCTTGTGCAGTTTTTCACAACCATGGTGGTTTAGGCTACGTGCCCACGACAACGCTCTGAAGCATAAACGCAGATGTCCGTTTTTTTCCTCCACAATTTATCTGCGTTCTCACTAGCGTCTTGGGGTGGATTTCTGTCTACCCATGGGAACAGGGAAAACGTATAAAACTCGCAGTTTGCCGATGTAGTATGCACACCCCGGACGTAGGTGGCAGTAGCAACAATACCTTTGGTATTGTTATATGAGTTATATTGTTATATATTAATAAATATGAGAAATGCCTGTTTTGTGGCTACTTCCTCCGCGTCAGTTGGAAGAAAATGGCGAAGCGCGGCGGCAACAACAGTACGCCTTCAAACTTTGTTTGGACAGATGATGAGGTCCAGTTGCTCCTGAACACGACACTGAACTACAAAGCCAGGAAGGCAGTGGATAATGTGGATTGGGAGAGTGTCCAAAATAAATATAGTGAGATATGTGAGTCGTTAATGGAGAACTACCCACTTAACGTGTGCAAAAAACGCACTTCTGCGTTTTGAACTGTTCCTACGGCGACGAGAGGTTGGAAAGTTTTCAAGATCTCCACTCTGGGGGGCGTTTGTCTTTTCTCCGTTTTGAACTCCTAAAAACGCCGTCGCCGTGTGCAAGATAGGCACATCTGTCGAAATGTTCTACGTTTATCTCTCGTTACCGTTGTCGTGGGCACGTAGCCTTAGCCTGTTGGCATGCAGACAATATAAACATATACAATGTAGTAAAAATACTTATAATAAGCTAAATACATTGTTATCACATAAGAATGGTTGGTGACACTCCTGTAGTGGCATGAATCCCAATTACTATCAGTGTATGAAAATAAGTTAAGATTGCTTTGATTGTTGTGGCCAACAGGAATTCTGGAACAGTGTCATCTCCTTTCCTTTCTTAAATCCTTCATTCTGTGATAAAGGATAAAATAAAGGAAGCACTGAGGCATCTTTGCTCTGTATTTGACCACATCTAATCATGGTTGCCACTACCTAAAGAATTAGTTAAAAAGGGTTTCAAGTTGGAATTTTAACAGCTCTACAAAGATACATTTTGAGTTTCAGGAATTTAAGTGTTTGTTTTTTTTTAAACTTTATTCAATGGTTCAATATAGAACCTTAGAAAACAACTGTCCCTCAGACTGGAGCATCAGAGTCACAAAATAAAACCAAATAATCGAAAAAGTGAAATCTTCACATTGCTCTTGATGTCAGGTAAGTCTGTGCATTGTTGACTCTGGCTGTCTCCCTCTATTTATTGAGGGGGGGGGGGGGGGGCTCGACTCTCCAATTATGCTTGTTCTGTATTGCACAGCTGGGCCAAATATGCAAGCGCAGTTTGGACTATCTGCTAAAACAAACACATAATCCTAGATTTAAAGTACACATAGAGAAAGAGTGACCATGCTCACTCGTAGGAAGATCATTATCATAAGAATATCGTTACACTCCTATAACCCTCACAGAAAATAGGTTGCTTGTGTACAAAGCTTTAGAATATTATATATTCCATACGTCATACTGTATTCTTTAGATAATACAATGTAAAATCTTGTGGTTTTCCTCTATATTCTAATTAGGCCTGGGTGAGTTAACTCGTTTTTAATCGCGTTAACGCATTAATTATTTTTTAACGGCGATACATATTTTATCGCGCATTAACGCATGTTTTATTTATTATTTTTTTATTTAAAAAAAGAAAAGAAAAAAATTATTTAAAAAAAAAATAAAATTTTCGAGGGCTTTTGTGCCTTTAATGGATAAGAAAGTTCAGAGAGACAGGAAAGAGGGGGCAGAGAGAGGGGGAACGACACGCAGCACAGGGCCGTCTGATGCGGAACTCAAACCAGGGCCAGCTGCAGCGAGGACTATAGCCTCTTGTACATGTGGCGCCTGCTCAACCCACTACGCCACGGACCACCCCTGTTTTATTATTTATTTTATTCAATTTATTGTAAAAGTCTGTTGCTCACAGGCTTTTATTTTGTAAAAGTCTGTTACTGTCTGCTACGGAACCGGAAAAAAAAAGTAATCGGCAGATCCACCAAACATGGAGAAGGGTACGGAACTTTTACTCGGCCATTTTCATTTTAAAGTTCTTCCAGACGGCGGAGTCGACAGAACCAAAGTCATCTGTAAACACTGCCAAGTTGAATTGTCTTCTCAGCGTAGTAGTTCCAGTCTAAAATATCACTTAAAGGCAAAACACACAACTGATAGCAGCAAGTCATTCAAGGAAACAGACAGTGGAGCGAGGCTTCTACATAAAAACTACAGAAAGATGCTGATGTTAAAAGTGTGTTTGCACAACAAATGTTATGGCACTTTCATTCATATGGCAGCACATTTAAAATAAAACTAAATGCTAAAGGCTATACACTACTTTTGAATTCATTTTTGGATTTTGCGTACAAATGCGATTAATCGTGATTAATCAGGGAAATCATTTTAATCGTTGCCCAGCCTTAATCCTAATCACTTAGCACACACACTATCATCTTTAGTCTACCTACTAAAAGGTGAACATGCTTGTTATTTGTCTAACCTGCTATCATAGTTACACCATGTGGATGTCTGAGTGTTCAGGATTGTGTCTGAGATGAGAGGGATGGTGGGGGTAGTTTTCTTCGCTCAATTTCTTCATATCCATCTGGTTTGGGCTCAAGTGGTAACATCACAGCAACAGTCACATCCATGTGACATCCTACTCTGAAAGGTAGTAGTGGCCACTGATGGCAGATTATTGATGCAGACAAGGAGGAGGTGGAGGAGGACAGAGAGCATTTAAGCCTCAGTTGCACAGAGCTTAGAGATGTGACATGATCTGCCTGTCATTACCAGCAGTGCTCTGCTTTGTCAGGCTGAGCAGAGATGAAGATGCAGACGGACAAGTCTTTCAGCCTCCATCTACATGAACCTGGCTCTTCAAATGAACCAAACTAGAGGAAAAGTTTGAAAGGAGTACACAGACACATTCCCAGCTGCTGAGTCTGCGAGGTTAAGAAGAATGGACGGTTTTGACAGTGAAGATGATCTCCTCCGGATCATTCTCACTGTCAAACTGACCACCTGCTTTTACAAAAACACAAATGACAGGTGTAAACATGTCTCAAAACACCTTGAGGAGCCAGTCTTAGTCCGCCTGTTCATATGACAATGGAAGTTCTGCCAGTGTGACAAAAGTGGGCTTCAGGTTCAGAGTAAAACATCCCCAAGCGTCTGATGATTTCCATTTGTCTAGATGTTGTTTGTGGGTCATTTAAATGCTGGAGTATTTCATTTACTTACTCATGCCTATGGAAGTTTCTGTCCGAGACATTTTTACCTGACGGTTTCTCTTTTTCTGTTGTGTTCAGGGGCAAAGACATAATGAAGGCCAGCTGCTTAAATTAGTGACAATAAGCGATAAAACTTTTTCGGAACCCAAAAATCAAGTTTAGGCCGAGTTTTGCTGCCTGGAATCATCAACTACTTTTTTTTATTATTATTATTTCTTTCTAAATGTCATCTTCTGTAGATCTTTCATAATACTTTTTTTTCATTTCTATGCATCTATCTTTCAATCTATCATATATATATAAGTGTATGTACACCTTCACACACAGCCCAGCCAATCTATCTCAGAATATCTCAGACACAGAATGAGATATGTTCAAGCTGATGGCCTATGCCAGTAACGGACTATAAAATACAGGATACATATGAACCTGGATGATCAGGTGCTGCTTTGTCTTCAAACTAGATCAATAGAAAATCTTTCTTCCTTTAGACTGAGAACATTGTTGTATACCAGTTGGTAAACCTAAGGACCAGCTGATCCCTGAACACAGCAAGTGAGGCTTTACAGAGTGAAAACAATAAAAGATATCAGTTGATAGTTAACCTTTAAGTTTGTGACATAACCTTCATGTGTAAACAGTTTCATTATTTGCTCTCATGTACTAATCTGATCGTGTCATCTAGTCGCTTTTAAAAATACAACTAAAATCAATGAGCCATAGAAAACAAAGCAAACATGTTGTGACTCTGCTCTTAACAACTAACATCGTATTTGTGTTTGGAAACGCAGCTATTTCCATAGAAATATTAAACCAGTCTCCAATGTGCATGAGTAGTTGACCGTGTGTATAAATGTAGTCATTACTGTTATTTAACCTTCACATTTCATTTTTATGAAAACACGCCTGCCGGGCGAGTGGAGGCGAAAATGCAGGTTCACAGCGACGATAGTTATTACAGTGAATGACTTTCTGTCAAACACGTTACATACACACACACACACACACACAAAGAGCAGCACTTAGCACCCAGTTAAGAGCTATTTCAGGGACACCTTCCATTTCCTCTTGCAAACAGTGTGTCAGCACCTTTTGCCACTGATGCTTCAATCTGTTCCATTAAATGCTAACGAGCGATGGTGAGAACAGAACGCTGTCGCACCAAATTACACAAATACAGCCATAATCAGCTCTCAGTATGAAGCTCTTCATTTCACTTTGTGTGGCCTGGCAGGAGGTGAGAATTCAGACAATATCTTCTACATACAGATAATGAATTCAAATATTTTCAGATGGAGAAGAAGAATATAAAAAGAAACAACATGGGGGGCATGTTTGGAATATGTGGAAGAAAAGGGGGCAACCAAAAGGAGAAAATAATGGAAATGCAGAAAAATGGGACACAACTGATGAGAGGGAAAAAACCCTTATAAATAGCACTGCTATTTTTTATGTCGTAAGATGAAGAAAAGTATACTTCAAATAAAAGGTAGAGAGGAAAAAAGTGTAGGAAAAAAGGGAGGAATGTGAAATGAGTTGATAAGGCATCAATTGAATACATTGTTTCTTTGTATTCTCATCATGTTCTTTCATCCTCCTCTTTCCTTGCATGTTTTCTCTCTCTCACAGCAGTATAACAAGCACACTTAACTTGCTTCGATCTGATTCTTGCTTTGTGTGTGTACACACATTTGTGTGTGTGTTGACCTGTAACTCAGCAGCACCCTGTAAACAAATCAAAAAACACCCCATAATTCTGCTCTAAGAGCCCACAATCTTTCTGTTTTTCTGGGATAACAAACTGAGATTTAACTGATTATTACCTAATCATAGAGCAAAAGGTGACTTATTTAATGCATGGAAAAATATTTGATCCCCTTTTAGTAAGCAGTTCATAGCAACTTTGACCGATACATTTCCCAGTTGTTGCAGAATTCAGCCAGTACACAGAAGTGGAAATACCTGCTTCCGATGCAACCACAGCATTTCCACTTAATTCCATCATTCCTTTAGCCGGGGAATTCCCATGCTGCTTTGCGCGCGATTTCATTCTCACTGCAAAGTCAGCCTGGAAACCACCGCCCTTATTTTTGCCTGAGTTTGGGGCAGCAAGACGATGACGACGTCTATGCGCGACACCGAAGCTTGTAGAGTGTTAATCCAACATGGCAGCGGACACAACGTTACCGTTCGATGCAGCCTTAGAACGTGCTTTAATTAGCTTAGAGTGCAAGTTTACTTTTATTTTACTTTTTTTTTCTTCTTCTTCCTAGTCGAATTTCTGTCGTTATCTGGTATAAGTGATACAATTGGCTATGAATCGTGCGCAAAGCAGCATGGGAAGAACCAGACGCCATTTGATAGACATTCGTAGCGCCCAATAAACGGCTCTAGGCATTCGTAAACCACGCCTCAAATACGAGAAAATGCACACCTAGTTCCCAGACCACCATCTCATCGAGATTGTGGACGCGTCAGCCAGGCTATCGTTCCTTCATCTTATGCTCGATTGTCATTTTGCTTGATGTTTATCAATTTTTGGCCCAACTTAACTAGTATCACATATTATGTATCTGTGATGAATTAACATATAAACCTACACAAAACCCTAAAAAGGAAACATATCTTTTCAGTCTCATCTTCTCATCTGCAGTGTGAGGGCTAACCAGTATTTCCAAACTGTTACGTAGTTACACTAATCCTTAGTTTGTATTTGTTTTTATTTCATGTCACTTCACTAACTCTCCTGTCATTTCAGATCCTGCCATGCATTTTACTCATTTCCCTCACCTAGGTTTCCTGCCCATCTCCTCCTCACCTGCAGTCTATTTGCTCATTAGTTCCTCAGTGTATATATACTCATCACTTTCACTTGTTCCCTGCCAGATTGTCTTGTGTTATTCTTTGCCAATCTCTCCAGCATTTTCCAGTCCTGCCTATCTGTTCTGACTTCGTTTTGCCGTTCCTGGATTCTTGATACCTGCCTGCCCCTTGTCGGATTTGTTTGCCTTACTCAGATCGTTTGGTTGTGACCTGGACTGTTTTTGGACTGAATAAACCGATCTTCCCTTGCTAATGGCCTGCCTCATTGTCGTGCTTTTGGGTTCTCCTTTGCTCGCATCAATAACCGTGACACCAAACTCCCTCCTGAGGAGCTTGTTTTTTTTTTTTTTTAAACTTCCCACTGTCCACTAAAACCTATATGTCTCAGCCTCTGGATAAACTGTAGTTGTTAAGAATAAATAAACCTTTGGTGTTTATTGTACATCATTAACTTCTGGCTTATGTTTCTTGATATGGAAAAAAAAGGATGATGTTCTTGCTGTGTTGGGCTTGAAAGGTAAAAGCATGCAGATGTTGCTCTGGGTCTGCATGCTACATTCAATCAGAGGAGGTTAAATACCTTCTTGAAGCTTGAATTTACTTCTACTCTTACAATCCTACACCTTTCCTCTAATAAATCTAGTCAAATTTTTAAGCCTAGAAAATTATCCAAAGGATTCACTCATCATCCATTTGTCAACGGCATGCTGTTGTGCAATTCAAGATAGTACACCGACTTCACTAGTCGAAGGTTAGGTTATCTAGAATTAGACCAGAGTTGGGCCCTACATGCGATAGATGCAAGCAAGCTCCTGCAAGTCTATTACATATGTTCTGGACATGTCCAAGACTATATCATTTCTGGCAATCTATTTTCAAGACTTTCTCTAAAGTGCTAGAAGAGCCATTGGATCCTTCCCCCTTTATTGCCCTATTTGGTGTTGCACCGCAATGTGTACGTCTCAGTAATTATAAGTGCAACATGTTGGCCTTTTGCACCTTGTTGGTAAGGAGACTTATACTGTTCAGGTGGAGAGACCCTCTCCCCCCTACGCATTCTCATTGCGTCAAAGAGATTATGCAATATCTTAAACTAGAGAAGATCAGATACTCTCTCCAAGGGTCTGCTCAGAGATTATATGCAGTTTGGCAGCCTTTCTTGGCATTTGTAGAAAAAAATGGATGCAGACAATGTAACCCCATATACTTGTTGTTTTTTTTGGGGGTTTATTTTTGTCTTTTTGTGGGCTTTTGTTTTTTTCATTTGTGTGTCTCTCTGGTTGGTCTGGCGGGTGGGGTGGCTAAAATGGGTGGATACTGGGGATTAGACTAGATACAGTATACTGTTTGTATTGTGTATATTTTGAAAATCTTCAATAAAAAGACCTTGATGAAAAAAAATTTTTTAAGCCTATATGATCCCCAAAAACAATGAGAACTGAAACCTACTGATAGGTGGTGCTGTTTTTTGTTTTACTCCTTTGCAGTTTGTGTTTTTGTTCTGTGGTGGTGGGATAGGTTTGTAGGACTGTCCAGTGGCTCGATACATAGCCTGGACCCACATCACTCGGTCCTGTTCATCGTCACAGGAAAACATCACTAGGTCGCCTTCTTTCACAGCATTAAAAAATGCCCTGCCACCCTGCAGACCTAAGGACAAGGAGGAAGAGGGGAAAAAAAGAATGAAAAAATAAGTCAATAAATAAGTTAATATGATTAACTAGCAACACTAAGAAATCCTAATTATTAAGTCTACTATACATTTCTTCATGTATAGTAAATGGCATATGGTGTTAACTGACCATCTTTGATGTGGTTATTGCTTTAATTTTTGGAACACTTAATTGATAAAACTTTTTATTTCTTTTTTATTATTTTCTGAAAAGTGACCTGAGCTGCTGAAGTGCCCGCAGTCGGATCATTGTACTTCAAATGGATTTTAAAAAAATCCATCGTGTCGTTTTACAAAAAACTTTTTATGTTAAACTCCAAGTACAGATTATTGTTTGACTAGAAAAGAAGGGCAGTGACAAACATTATGCTGATTTCTCCAATGTTGCATCAATACTATAAATTCTAACTCCAGATTTAACATTGTAACATGACAGCTTTCCAAAAAATGAAGATGTTTTAAGAATTACATTAAATCAATGTTTGACTAGAGTTTATGAACTCAACAAATTAGAAGAATAGTATGGTGTTGTACTGTGGTTTTGGACTAATTAGTGTTCTATAAAAGTATCTATGAGCAGGTTTTATGTGCAACTAAAGTTAACAACAACAACATCCCCTAAAGGAGAGAAACTAAACTTGGATGCTGATAGACTCAGCTTCCATTTCGTACGCAGAAAGCATCTCTTCCTGATAGTAGATAAGAGAAGTGGTGAGACCTTTATAAAGTAATCATCTCACAGAATTGTTCTGGACCAATTTGAGCTGAATTTGTGTGGAACTGTAAACAAACAACAAAGTCTTCTTAGTTAATATCTTACAGTTCAGAGTGATTCAGAGTAAACGAAAGCTGCATCAGATGAGCTCACCTCCACATTCACATGACCTAAACTTAAACAAGATGCTTATGGATGAGTTGGGGCTACAGAGTAACAGAAAAGAAGAAAACAAGCTCAACATACAATATTTTGCCAAAAGTATTCACTCACCCATACAAATAATTAAATGCAGGTGTTCCAATCACTTCCATGGCCACAGGTGTATACATTTAAGGACAAACATTTGTGAAAGAATGGCCCACTCTCAGGAGCTCAGTGAATTCCAGCGTGGTACCATGACAGGATGCCACCTGTGCAACAAGTCCAGTGGTGAAATTTACTCGCTGCTAAATATTCCCACAGTCAGCTGTCAGTGGTATTATAACAAAGTGGAACTGATTGGGAACGACAGCAGCTCAGCCACGAAGTGGTCGGCCATGTAAAATGACAGAGCGGGGTCAGAGGATGCTGAGGTGCATTGTGCTCAGAGGTCGCCAACTTTCTGCAGAGTCAATGGCTATAGACCTCCAAACTTCATGTGGCCTTCAGATTAGCTCAAGAACAGTGCGTAGAGAGCTTCATGGAATGGGTTTCCATGGCCGAGCAGCTGCATCCAAGCCATACATCACCAAGTGCAATGCAAAGCGTCGGCTGCAGCGGTGTAAAGCACGCCGCCACTGGACTCTAGAGCAGTGGAGACGCCTTCTCTGGAGGGACCAATCACGCTTCTCCATCTGGCATCTGATGGAGGAGTCTGGGTTTGGCGGTTGCCTAAATTTGTGGAAACAGTTTGGGGATGGCACCTTCCTGTTCCAACATAACTGCGCACCAGTGCACAAAGCAAGGTCCATAAAGACCTGGTTGAGCCAGTTTGGTGTGGAAGAACTTGACTTGCCTGCACAGAGTCACACCCAACTTCATATTAAACCCTATGGTTTAAGAATGGGATGTCACTTAAGTTCAGAGTAAAGGCAGATGAGCGAAAACTTTTGGCAATATAGTGTATGTGGAATCTCCTTAAAGAATGTTGGAATTTTTTTGTTGGAAACCAAAGCAAAATTAGTCTACTGTATAATTCCTGTAAAAATAAGAATGGAAAGTTGTACTCAGTGATATAAGACAACACTTATGCAGGCTTTGCAACATGCAGCTATTACGGAAACTCTCCTGGGTGGTAAGCATGTCACTCTCCAAAGCTAGCACAAAGAAATGACTTCACCATGATTGCTGGGTAATCAAATACTACTAGACCACTAGTTTTTATTAGTATTGTGACATCAAATAGAGGTTGCTATACTCTGAAGTGTATAGGGATATAATTTCAGTTCAGATTCAGCCAAATTAATCCATGTTTGACAGCTATTCACAGAAAATAAGACAAGTGAATTTGTTGGTAAAGACGTGGAATATTCTACAACGATGGAGTTGTAAATCACATCAAATTGCAGAACACAACCCACATAGGGGATAACAGCATTTAGTAAGCATTTAATTTCTAATCATTGTGTTATGTCTTATCACATTTGAGTTCTACACATTAAACACATTCTTCTGTAATAATTGTGATAGCGTCCAAAGATTTCCAGACATAAGCATTTGTTGCAGACGCATGTTTACCTGGCTGAGGATCGCAGTAGTCCACTGTGTAGCCCTCCAGCTGCATCAACTCCTGGGGCTCAGATTTCTTCTCTCTGTAGCTGCACATGGCGAATGTGTATTGACTAACCTGCAGGAAAACGACATACTGATGAAATGTAGAATATAAACACTTCAGAGGCACTCAGAGTTCTCAAACAAAGAAACATATGTTTTCTGCAGCTAAGCCTTAGACCACAACTTTATGGAATTACGCCTTGTACTACAACTGAGGAGACACAGTATGGCGGGTTGCTGTCACTGCCAGTTATTGACATTGGTCTGGTGTATAGGAGTGCTTAGGGCTGTCAGCATAGTTTCTTAAGTATTCAATTCTGCCAAATCTTTATTTTCTTTTTGTTTCGAGAAAACAATTGTTGATTTGAACATTTTAACAGCCAAATATGATGCACTCATTCTGGTTACAAGTTAGGAGCTGACCTTTTTGCATCTGCATTTACAAGAATTCCCCTTTCGGAGTGCAAACAGATTGGGTGATTTTTCAACTTTGTAAACTGATAATAGAAAGAATATTTGTTGAACATTTGCAGAGAAGAACTATCAAGAGAAGCTTATTCTGAGAGGCTGAGGATGACTAGAAATGGACATGCCCACACTGCAAGGTCTGAATGCAACTCAAGAATAAGACAACGTTACTTAGGCTGTGTTCGAAACCGCATACTACATACTTGCAAACGGCATACTCATCGATCAGACAGTATGCAGAGCGTTTACCCACAATGCATTTCGCTCCTGCCCGAGCCGAAATCAGCCAGCCTGAAGCTGATTTTGCTTAAGCTCTAAACTCTGTAAACTTTAGCAACATTTGAAACATTTTCAGGCGAGAAAGTAGTCGTTTAGATCCCCAACGAGTTGAAAATCTGACAAAATACCGGCTATTTACAATTTTGTTCCGACGAATTCAGCGCTACTAAAGCAAGCTGTAGTGAGCAACGCACTTCCGGTTATTTCCACAAAATAAAATACCCGTTGCCTTTTATCATAGGGAAAGCCATTACAATACAATTGGTGCTTTTGGTTTGAAAACAGGAAGTGAACCTACCCTTTGTATAGCTAGCTCGAAACTGCCATTTTGACAGGAAATGACAATCGGCGACGTGACGTTACGTTACATCCTGTGTAGTTTGAGTATGAGTAGTAACCTCATGATGCATACCCAACATTTTGGCGAATCTAGTATGCATCCGGAAACTTCTCGCTTACTCAAACTCGCATACTAACTCAAAAAGTTAGTATGAGTACTAGGAGTAGTAGGAGAAGTATGTGGTTTCGAACACAGCCTTAGTGTTACAGGTCCTGTCTTTACATCAGTTGTATTTGGAACATATGGAATGTAAATATGCACTCCTTTGATAAAACAACCAATGCCTTACCATTCTTTACCTATTGTTTTTGTATTTCTTTGTTGTTCCTATCTGCACAGTCTGTAACACCTGTGTTCCTATGTGTTCCTTATTTCTTACCTTTCTGTACATCTAAATAACTGTTGAATTCTTTACAATGGAGCAGACTACAAAAAAAAAAATAAAAAAATCACAGGATCTCCACAGGGCTGTGTACTTTCCCCTCTACTCTTCTCCCTGTACACTGTTGCACCTCCAGCCATGACTCTGTTAAGCTTATTAAGTTTGCGGATGACGCCATGACTCCGTTAAGCTTATTAAGTTTGCGGATGACACCACCCTCATCGGACTCATCTCGGGGGGCGATGAGACTGCCTACAGGAGGGAGGTGGACCGGCTGGTGACCTGGTGCAGCAGCAACAACCTGGAGCTCAATGCCCAGAAGACAGTGGAGATGGTCGTAGACTTCAGGAAATCCACAGCCCCCCTGCCCCCCCTCGCCCTCACTGACACCCCCATCACCACTGCGGACTGTCACCGGTTCCTCGGCACCACCATCACCCGGGACCTCAAGTGGGAGCCGACCATCAGCTCCCTCACCAGGAAGGCCCAGCAGAGGATGTACTTCCTGCAACAGCTGAGGAAGGCCAAGCTGCCGGCCCAGCTGATGGTGCAGTTCTACATGGCCATCATCGAGTCCATCCTCTGCTCCTCCATCACGGTGTGGTATCCCGGGGCCTCTGCCAGGGACAGACACAGACTGCAGCGAGTTGTGCGCTCCGCTGAGAAGGTGACCGGCTGCAGCCTCCCATCGATCCATGACCTGCACGTCTCCAGGACTATGGGGCGAGCAGATCGGATCACAGCTGACCCTTCTCACCCTGCACATGGACTATTTGCACCACTCCCCTCGGGCAGGAGGCTTCGGTCCATTCGGACTAGAACCTCCCGTCACAAAAAACAGTTTTTTCCCCCTTGCAGTCGGACTTATAAACACTTCATAATCACCTCATAACCTGCCCCAGTCACTTTACTTCACTTTACTTTACCATCATTAAAATTGCACTAACGAAGCTGCACTGTTGTTGCTCTGTATATTGGATACTGTGTATTGTTGTACACACCTTGTACATTTTATATACCTATATTTTTATTCTTTATTTTTTATCATTATATCCTATGTTACATGTTTGCAACTTACGCCGCAGCAAATTCCTAGTTAGTGAACACTGTTCACTAACAATGGCAATAAAAACGAATTCTGATTCTGATATCCACAGATGATACTCAGCCTAGACATTTTATCTTTTTGCGACTTTAAAGGACTCGAATTTAATAGCTTAATTTGACAAAAAAAAAACTGAATAAACCTATAAAAACCCTGCATAACCGATAAGTGTTCAGAAATTATATGAATACTCTTGGATTTGGTAAGGTCAGTCTTTTGATACACATTTTGACCTTTGGCATGCAATTTCTGATCTTAGGAGACTATTTCCAAACCAATCCAATTTTTTAGAATTTAATCCCATTTAATTCATGCCTCAATGGCATACCTGAACAAGAACAAAATGTCTGCTTTTCCATCGTTTCCAGACTCTCTGTCCTTGAGCATACAGGTACCTGTAAAAACAAACGACATCACATAGATTTCATAGGTATCAAGAAAGAAAAAAAGGAAGATCAGAATCAGAAGATTTTATGCATACTTTGTTTCAGGTGAACAATTTCCTTTTTCAAAGAAAAAAAAAATTAATGAATAATTTGGAATTTGTTGAAAAACTGACTTGACACTTGACCACCTAGAAACAGTGCCTGCATATTAAAGGTAATACATCTACAGTAAAATCACAGAAAACTATTCAATAGAAATATCAATATCAACAATATCTAAAGTCCAATATGGAATGGGGATTTTCTTGCAGACAAAGTTGCTACATATTCCAGCAAAATGTAGGATACAAATCTGGGCTTCAACTTTGCCATTTATAACAAATCATATCTTATTTTTAAGCCATAACTCGTTAGGGCCGAGCACCAAAGGCGGTGCAAAAGCCTATTGAAATGGATCTGTAGTGTTTATAATTTTTCTTCTTTTTCTTCTTCTTTGGGTTTAAGGTTCAAGCCTTTCACAATTTAATCTTATTAAAATTGAGAATTTTTGCAAAAACGTATTTAGGGCAAATTATGATGCATCGCCATGAAACAGGAAGTCATTTTATCTCAAGCATATAACCTGCAGCTTCACCAAATTGTGCATGTCTTATGATGATTACGCCCTTAAAATATCCCGATGAAAATATTTTGAGAATGTGCCAAAATGGCCCAAGAGCGCCCTCTAAAGTATTACAAAGATTCAGCCCCAACCCATTGTTAAATCCACAGTGATGAAAACTTGCACATATGTAACATGCCAAGGTGTACAAAAAAGACTCTTGGACCCATTAGATAAAACAAACGGGAAGCTAGTAATTTTGATTTTAAGCCTGTTTTTTTTTTGTGATAGATTTCAGAAAATTTCGGATACATATGGAATGGAAAAAATCGGATTTCTTTAGGAATCTTTAAATCAGGTCTTATTTTGATGATGAGATCAAACCAACAGAGGAATACGAGCCCAACTTAATTAACATATTCATTGACATGTGCAAAAAAAGGACAATAAGAAACTTGTTTCAACATTGTACTCCCGTATTCGATCCGATAAAAAATACTCAACAGATAAGCTTAGCTTAAGGTGGGAAAAAGAATCTGGAGCTGTCATCACAGAAGAAGAGTGGTTGAATATATACTCTGTGCAGTTAACTTCCACTAGTTCTGGACTTTGGAGAGATTTCTGCTGGTGGAATCTGATCAGATATTTCATAACTCCTAAGTTAAAATATGTGCAGACAGGGGAGACAGTCAGAGGTTTGTGCTGGAGGAACTGTGGTGAACAGCTAGCAGACCATTTTCATATATTCTTGAGCTGCCCAGTTATTCAGCCATACTGGCAAGAGATCATGCTGGTAATCCAAAATATTTTTGGCGATGAAATTCACTGCTCTTTTTCCACAATCTATCTCGGCAATATTGCACCCCATTTACTTGTGCGAGACAAATATCTTTTAAAAATATTATTTGCAGCCAGCAACAAAGCTGTAACCCCAAAAATGGTTGCAAGCTTCACCTCCAACAGAGACAGACTGGATAGATGTTGTGACAAATATTCAAAATATGGAAAGGATGACCTTTTCGCTGAGTCTACGGATCGATAAGTATTCGCAATACTGGGAAAAATGGATTGTGTTTGTGGCCACAAGAGATTCTCACTGAGCCATTACTGTATGAAATGACTTGTTTCTCCATCAGCATAATGTCTGTATGAATGTGTAGGTGACCAACTGTATGTTCTATGTTTTTCTGTATATAGTATGTTGTTTCTTTCTATAAAAATAAAGTACAAAAAAAAGGCCTGTTTTTTTTGTGCCATTTTGGCCATTGTTTAGGCCTTATATTTTTACAAACTCCTTCAAGAGATTTTAATATATCACCCTGAAACTTCAGTATAAGCAAACCTCTTTGACAGGAGTCAAAGGGCGTGGCCATGGTGGCTGCTCGAATTTGGAGGACACCACCACACCGACGGGATGTTTATGGCCCAAGTACTCCCGTCTTGACCCAACATCATGTTTGAGTCCCTGGTATTCCATTGTTAACCCAGTCTTAAGCACTTCTCAGTTTTAAACACCTCAACACCCATATAGATATTCAAATATCACACAAGGCTAAATGCTAAAATTTTGGATTTTATACGGGACAGAACAAACTGAACTTCTCGACTGTACTCTTTATTGAACAGGACTTCATCCAAATAAGTACCTAACTGCAGGGAAACTGTGATTAACCTGTTTGCCTCACAGAAAAGCCATTGGTGTGACCATGAACCTCTTTTCAAGTAAGTTAGACCCAAGCCTGTGCATTTCTCAAAAGACATCACACACATTTCCTTGACCATTTTCTAATTTACCTGTCCGTCTCTCCAAACATTAGCTATTCATACGTGTATTTACTTATTGTTTTGATTAGGACATACTGTTTGTTTGATGCAAAAAAGAAGTTGTGATGAAAAAGCAGTTGCGGTTACTACAGGTAGAACACGTTCAATAGCGCAACCCTGTTGAACCTTATCTGACATCTAAGAAGTGGACCAGTGAGGCCATGGAGGACCTACAGCGCTGCCATACTTCACATGTGACCACCAATAAATACTTTGTTTAAATTAAGATTTCTCCAGCTTCTTCTTGGGCTTTCAATGACAGAATTGGGCTAACACAGCTGTATCCCATCACGCACCAGAGTGAGTTACAACAATGACAAACCCTGGTCCACAGCCAAACTCAGAAAGTTACGGTTGTAAAAGGAAAGAGCGTTCAGGAATGGGGACAGGGACATTTCAAAGAGTCTAAGGTGCCATTTATACTAATCTGTTTCTATATCGTTTCTATCGCGGATGCACTGTCCATTTACATTAAAATACTGGAATACGACTTCATAGGTGGAAGGATTCAAAGACGCCGGAGCCCACATAAGCATTCGCATACGATGCTGATTTTAGCAGTTGTAAACGGTGAGAAACGAGGATCCGCAGTGCTGAGCTCTAGCTACTGCGGACGTACTCCTCCCTGATTCGCTCGGCTGGTATCGTTGGTCATGTGACTTGAGTGCTGGGAAACTAAAAACAAACAGGCGTGCTTCACTTCAGTTACACACTTCCTTTCTATTCGTGTCATCGAGAAGAATATGGAAATCATGGACAACCACGATCAGCATGGGAGCCTGCTCCATGTCCTACTGCTGGTAGTACGCTGTGCACAACAATACGTGGCAAGGAGGCGCCAGATTCAACAAGCTTTTATGATGAGAACCCAGCCAATGCAGCAACGCAAGCCGTACATGGAGCGCCGCTTTTGGGTTAGACCGGGAAGAAGCAGCGCATGGTGGGACAATTTCGTGGACCAAGTTGTTGTCGCCGAAGAATAAATAATCAAGCATAATAAATAATAAAGCAAGGGCGATCATGTGATTTGATGGCTGATTAGTCATGTGACTAGCGAATCAGCCGATCCCCGTTTGTGTGTAAATGTAAATAGTTTGCAAGACGCGAAGAAATGGTGAAATGAAGTAATGTAAACAGAGCCTAAGTACAAGTTTAGCAAAACGATAAGAGATGCTAAACGACAGTACTCTGAGAAGCTACAAAACCAGTTCTCGGCTAACGACTCTGCTTCTGTCTGGAGAGGGCTCAGACAGACAACGAACTATAGACCTACAGCCCCCTACAGCCCCACATAAAACCTGCGACTGGCCAACCAGCTGAATGAGTTCAACTGTCGCCTTGAAAGACAATGGAGTAGACCTGACACCATTCCCCATGACACCTCTCACCAGCCATTGCCCAGGAACTCCACCCACCCCACCTCAGCAGGAGCTTCTCCATCTCCATCCTGGAGAGGGATGTTAACAAGTTGTTTAGGAAGCAGAACCCCCACAAGGCAGCAGGACCCAGGGACATGGTCATAATTCTCAGCACAAATCTCCCCTTTTTACAAAGCCTTCTGATCAATTCAGGTCAGTTTAATTAATGTACCACTGAACCATCTATCATCTCAGGGCACTTTTCATATAGAGCAGGTCTACACCATACTTTTCATGATATTAATTCTAATAATATCCACTCAATGAGTAATCCTACCTGCCCTCTCTGGACTTGTGGGCTCATGGCTGGTCCTTGGGGCTGCAGCTTGCTCCTCTGAGGGGCTACAAGACAAAGTTTCCCAGTTATGTGGCGTTGCTTCATACTATTACTTAAATTATATTACTTTGTGTTAAAAGCCACAACGCCACACAATTCATTGACTTGATAATTAATTAACTTGAACGGTGGTTTGCAGGCAGAGTTCAACATATTGCCTCACCCGTTTCATCGTCCTCATTTCATTTTTACAAACCGCAAGCTCCATCCATCCATCCATCCATTATCTTCTGCTGGTCCGGGGATCGGGTCGCGGGGGCAGCAGCTTAAGCAAAGAGACCCAGACGTCCCTGTCCCCGGCCACTTCCTCCAGCTCTTCTTGGGGGACCCCGAGGCGTTCCCAGGCCAGCCGAGAAACATAGTCTCTCCAACGTGTCCTGGGTCTTCCCCGGGGCCTCCTCCCAGTGGGACGGGCCCGGAACACCTCACCGGGGAGGCGTCCAGGAGGCATTCTCACCAGATGCCCGAGCCACCTCATCTGACTCCTCTCGATGCGGAGGAGCAGCGGTTCTACTCCGAGCCCCTCCCGGATGACCGAGCTTCTCACCCTATTTCTAAGGGAGAGCCCAGACACCCTGTGGAGGAAACTCATTTCGGCCGCTTGTATTCGCGATCTCGTTCTTTCGGTCACTACCCACAGCTCGTGACCATAGGTGAGGGTAGGAACATAGATTGACCGGTAAATCGAGAGCTTCGCCTTCTGGCTCAGCTCCTTCTTCACCACGACGGGCCGGTGCAGAGCCCGCATCACTGCAGACGCCGCACCGATCCGTCTGTCAATCTCCTGTTCCATTCGTCCCTCACTCGTGAACAAGACGCCGAGATACTTGAACTCCTCCACTAGGGGAAGGATCTCATTCCCGACCCGGAGAGAGCATTCCACCCTTTTCCAGCCGAAGACCATGGTCTCAGACTTGGAGGTGCTGATGGTCATCCCAGCCGCTTCACACTCAGCTGCAAACCGCTCCAGTGAGAGCTGGAGGTCACGGCCTGACGACGCCAACAGAACCACATCGTCCGCAAAAAGCAGAGACCCGATTGTGAGGTCGCCAAACCGGACCCCCTCAACGCCCTGGCTGCGCCTAGAAATTCTGTCCATAAAAAATATGAACAGAATCGGTGACAAAGGGCAGCCCTGACGGAGTCCAACCCTCACAGGAAACATGTCCGACTTACTGCCGGCAATGCGGACCAAACTCTGACACCGGTCATACAGAGACCGGACAGCCAATATCAAGGAGTCCGGCACTCCATACTCCCGGAGCACCCCCCACAAGAGTCCCCGAGGGACACGGTTGAACGCCTTCTCCAAGTCCACAAAACACATGTAGACCGGTTGGGCGAACTCCCATGCTCCCTCCAGGATCCTGGGGAGGGTATAGAGCTGGTCCACTGTTCCACGGCCAGGACGAAAACCACACTACACCTCCTGAATCCGAGATTCGACTATCCGGCGGATCCTCCTCTCCAGTACCCCCGAAAAGACCTTACCAGGGAGGCTGAGGAGTGTGATCCCCCTATAGTTGGAACACACCCTCCGGTCCCCCTTTTTAAAGAGGGGGACCACCACCCCGATCTGCCAGTCCAGAGGCACTGCCCCCGATGTCCACGCGATGCTGCAGAGGCGTGTCAACCAAGACAGCCCTACAACATCCAGAGCCTTGAGGAACTCAGGACGGACCTCATCCACCCCCGGGGCCTTGCCACCGAGGAGTTTTTTGACCACCTCGGCAACCTCAGCCCCAGAAATGGGAGGCCCCACGTCCGAGCTCCCCAACTCTGCTTCCTCATCGGAAGGCGTGTCGGTAGGATTGAGGAGGCCCTCGAAGTATTCCCCCCACCGACTCACGATGTCCCTCGTTGAAGTCAGCAGAGCCCCGCCCTCACCATACACGGTGTTGACGGTGAATCGCTTCCCCCCTCTGAGCCGCCGGATGGTGGACCAGAATCTCCTCGAGGCCGTCCGGAAGTCGTTCTCCATGGCCTCCCCGAACTCCTCCCAAGCCCGAGTTTTTGCCTCAGCAACCGCCGAGGCTGCGTTCCGCTTGGCCTGTCGGTACCCATCAGCTGTTTCCAGAGTCCCACTGGCCAAAAAGGCCCGATAGGACTCTTTCTTTAGCTTGACGGCCTCCTTCACCACTGGGGTCCACCAGCGGGTTCGGGGATTGCCGCCACGACAGGCACCGACCACCTTACGGCCACAGCTCCGGTCGGCCGCCTCAACAATGGAGGCACGGAACATAGCCCATTCGGGCTCAATGTCCCCCACCTCCCCCGGGACATGGTTGAAGCTCTGCTGGAGGTGGGAGTTGAAACTCCTCCTTACAGGGGATTCCGCCAGCCGTTCCCAACAGACCCTCACAATACGTTTGGGCCTGCCAGGTCTGACCGCCTTCCTCCCCCACCAGCGGAGCCAACTCACCACCAGGTGGTGATCAGTTGACAGCTCCGCGCCTCTCTTCACCCGAGTGTCCAGGACATACGGCCGCAAGTCCGACGATACGACTACAAAGTCGATCATCGAGCTGCGGCCTAGGGTGTCCTGGTGCCAAGTGCACATATGGACACCCTTATGCCTGAACATGGTGTTCGTTATGGACAGTCCGTGACGAGCACAGAAGTCCAACAACAAAACACCACTCTGATTCAGATCGGGGGGGCCGTTCCTCCCAATCACACCCCTTCAGGTCTCACTGTCATTGCCCACGTGAGCATTGAAGTCCCCCAGCAGGACGAGGGAGTCTCCCGGAGGAGCACTCTCCAGTGCCTCCTCCAGGGACTCCAAAAAGGGTGGGTACTCTGAACTGCCGTTCGGTGCTTATCTGCTCTTGGCTCTCGGTGGAAGAGGTCGCATTTCTCTCTGCTCCTCCCTCCCTTTTTTTGCCCTGCTCAGCCTGTCTGTGTCTGTGTCTTCTGAGCATCTTTTTACATATCAGACGAAGCCAAATAAGATGGATTTGGTCAGCTGGGGTCTTAATGCTATTGATCAAATTTTTTCAACCGCGAAGATGGCGAAAGGACAAGTGTCTTGCCCCGACGGTACGTTCTTCGCTGGATACACGGAGGATGCATGGGGGAAGTGGCGCACCGTGTGTTTGGCGATGCTGGCTGTCGAGGACGCGGAAGACGTCTACATATTTGGATTTATGATACTCGGGTTCCTGCTGTTTGGAGTTGGAGGATACCTGGTATTTTGTGAAATTAAGAGATCGTGGAAAGCGTTTGATGGGGTCACAAGAGCAATCAACGCTCAGACTGAGATGCTACGTGAGCAGAGTCGGAAGCTGGAGGCGATCCTTGCGCAGGTTCGCAGGCTGGCTGAGATTCCTGGACTCAGAAGAGAAGTGGATTGACCTGGGAGAATGGTTGATTGATCGCTTGGACCGGGCGGAAAGGGTCCACATCCCACAATTCGGCTGAATTCGGGACTTCGCCATGAGATACCAGCAATGGACAGAAAGACAGAGAGCGCAATCAGTTGTCTGTCTGACCTAAATTAATTGTTATTACAATCCGGCACCCCACACTGGCCTTGTGGCCAGCTGCATAATCATTGTCCACGTTTGTTATGATAACATGATGCTCTTTCCCATGTGCTCCCCCTCCCCTCCTGCACTCCTGTGAGATTTGTTGTGGAACTGGCTGACATATTCCGACTTGTCAAGGACAATTGCCTGATCCAACTTTCTGTGCAGACTTATTGAACAAACACTCACGCATACACATACATGCTCATTTATAACACATGCAATTCCTCACCTCTTCACTGTCCCATTGCTTAAGGTGTTGTTTTGTGTATATGTTGCTTTTTCTGTGCTGAGGTTTTTTTTGAGATCTCAGACCGTATCCTAATAAGGGTACAGTGTGAAGTATGATTTTTTTCCCTCCCCTCACCCAATGTTGTTCCCCTTCCTTCTTATCTGGCGGCGCCTGCAAAGCGGGCTGCGATGCCTGGTCACACTCTCTCTCCCCTGTCTGTTTCTGTGTTGTCTGTCTTGACCGAAACTGGAATTTCCCCTCGGGGATTAATAAAGTATAATTGATTGATTGATTGATTGATAAGCACAAACAACAGTCAGGACCCGTCCCCCCACCCTAAGGCGGAGGGAGGCTACCCTCTCGTCTACCGGGGTGAACCCCAATGTACAGGCGCACAGCCGGGAGGCAATAAGTATGCCCACACCTGCTCTACGCCTCTCACCGCGGGCAACTCCAGAGTGGAAAAGAGTCCAACCCCTCTCGAGGAGGCTGGTTCCGGAGCCCAAGCCATGCGTCGAGGTGAGTCCGACTATATCTAGCCGGAACCGCTCAGCCTCGCGCATCAGCTCAGGCTCAATCCCCAGCAGAGAGGTGACGTTCCACGTCCCAAGAGCCAGCTTCAGTAGCCGAGGATCAGACCGCCAAGGTCCCTGCCTTCGGCTGCCGCCCAGCTCACACTGCACCCGACCCCCATGGCCCCTCCCACAGGTGGTGAGCCTGTCGGAAGGGGGACCCGTGTCGTTCCTTCGGGCTGTGCCCGACCGAGCCCCACGGGCACAGACTCGGCCACCAGGCGCTCGCCGGCGGGCCCCACCCCTGGGCCTGGCTCCAGGGGGAGGCCCCGGTGACCCACGTCCGGGCAAGGGAACACAGTGTCCATTTTCTTTGATCATCATAGGGGTTTTTGTGAGCTGTTCTTTGTCTGGTCCCTCATCTAGGATCTGTTTGCCATGGGTGACCCTACCAGGGGGTTAAAGCCCCAGACAACATAGCTCCCAGACTCATTGGGGCACGCAAACCCCCCCACCACGGTAAGGTGACAGCTCAAGGGGGAACCGCAAGCTCGTTTTCCTGAAAAAGTTGCCCATTTTTGCATATTTAGCTGCGTCGGTTTCCAGAGCTTTCCTCTTTTTTAATTCTAGCTTTCTCCGCGCAACCCTTGCTCTTTCTACTTTCCATCTTTCAAACACCACTAACCGAGTGAACTGACGTGCTACGTCTGGGTGTGTCTGCAAAAAAAAAAGACGAAGCAGTAGCCACTGTCCCCTGCCATGCCTTTGCGACCCCAACATCACACCGGCCCACCGGAAATTGTCACGTTCCTACCGATTAGCCACTCCGGGCCTGGCAGGACCTGACTCTGTCTCCCCGTCCACCTTGAAGCACTGTGCTGATCAGCTGTCTCCAGTGTTCAGAGACCTCTTCAACAGCTCACTGGAGACTTGCCACATGCCAGCCTGCTTCAAGGCCTCCACCATTATCCCCATCCATCCATCCATCCATCCATCCATTCATCATCTTCCGCTTCTCCGGGGGTCGGGTCGCGGGGGCAGCAGCTTGAGCAGAGAAACCCAGACGTCCCTGTCCCCGTCCACTTCCTCCAGCTCTTCTGGGGGGACCCCGAGGCGTTCCCAGGCCAGCCGAGAAACATAGTCTCTCCAACGTGTCCTGGGTCTTCCCCGGGGCCTCCTCCCAGTGGGACGGGCCCGGAACACCTCACCATGGAGGCGTCCTGGAGGCATCCTAACCAGATGCCCGAGCCACCTCATCTGACTCCTCTCGATGCGGAGGAGCAGCGGTTCTACTCCGAGCCCCTCCCGGATGACCGAGCTTCTCACCCTATCTCTAAGGGAGAGTCCAGACACCCTGCGGACGAAACTCATTTCGGCCGCTTGTATTCGCCATCTCATTCTTTCAGTCACTACCCACAGCTCGTGACCATAGGTGAGGGTAGGAACATAGATTGACCGGTAAATCGAGAGCTTCACTTTTTCACCACGACGGGCCGGTGCAGAGTCCGCATTACTGCAGACGCAGCACCGATCCGCCTGTCAATCTCCTGCTCCATTCGTCCCTCACTCGTGAACAAGACCCCGAGATACTTGAACTCCTCCACTTGGGGAAGGATCCCCATCCCTAAAAAACCAAGGAGCACAGGACTTAATGACTACAGACCTGTCGCCCTGACCTCTGTGGTCATGAAGTCCTTTGAACGCCTTGTTCCGTCACACCTCAAATTCATCACAGATCCACTCCTGACCCCCTGCCGTTCGCCTACAGAGCCAACAGATCTGTAGACGACGCCAACAACATGGCCCTCCACTTCATCCTCTGGCACCTTGACTCCGCCAGGACCAACGCCAGGATCCTGTTTATAGACTTCAGCTCTGCCGTCAACAACATCATCCCGGCTTTTCTTCAGAACAAGCTCTCCCAGCTGAGTGTGCCTGACTCCACCTGCAGGTGGATTACAGACTTCCTGTCCGACAGGAAGCAACACGTGAAACTGGGGGAACATGTTTCCAACTTCAAGACCATCAGCACCGGTTACCCTCAAGGCTGCTTTCTTTCTCCTCTGCTCCTCTCCCTGTACACAAACAGCTGCACCTCCAGTCACCAGTCCATCAAGCTCCTGAAGTTTGTGGATGACACAACCCTCATCGGACTCATCTCTGGTGGGGACGAGTCCGCCTACAGGTGGGAGACTGATCATATGGAGACCCGGTGCAGGGAGAACAACCTACTGCTCAACAATGTCAAGACAGTGGAGATGGTTGTGGATTTTAGGATGAGCTCAACTTTCACTTTTACTTACTATTCTTTTATTTATTGTTTTTATTTAATCATCCGGAAACAAAGCACCAGCACACCACAACAAATTCCTTGTACGTGTAAACCTATTTGGCAATAAAACTGTTTCTGTTTTTCTGATTCTGATATCCTCATGCAAATATTTTGAGAATGTGCCAAAAGGGCTCCATCTACAATAGTGCAAAAATTCAGCCCTACCCCCTCGTTTAACTCAAAGATATGAAAATAGGTATATACAGGGGTTAGACAATGAAACTGAAACACCTGGTTTTAGACCACAATTATTTATTAGTATGGTGTAAGGCCTTCTTTTGCGGCCAATACAGCGTCAATTCGTCTTGAGAATGACATATACAAGTCCTGCACAGTGGTCAGAGGGATTTTAAGCCATTCTTCTTGCAGGATAGTGGCCAGGTCACTACGTGATGCTGGTGGAGGAAAACGTTTCCTGACTCGTTCCTCCAAAACACCCCAAAGTGGCTCAATAATATTTAGATCTGGTGACTGTGCAGGCCATGGGAGATGTTCAACTTCACTTTCATGTTCATCAAACCAATCTTTCACCAGTCTTGCTGTGTGTATTGGTGCATTGTCATCCTGATACACGGCACCGCCTTCAGGATACAATGTTTGAACCATTGGATGCACATGGACCTCCAGAATGGTTCGGTAGTCCTTGGCAGTGACGCGCCCATCTAGCACAAGTATTGGGCCAAGGGAATGCCATGATATGGCAGCCCAAACCATCACTGATCCACCCCCATGCTTCACTTTGGGCATGGAACAGTCTGGGTGGTATGCTGACATTACACTGGATACCGTGGCTCTTGATACATCACAAAGACTTGCTGTCTTGGTCACTGATGCGCCAGCAAGACGTGCACCAACAATTTGTCCTCTTTTGAACTCTGGTATGTCACCCATAATGTTGTGTGCATTGCAATATTTTGCTCTTACTGGTGCAATGTGCAATTAATGAAGATTGGCCACAAGGCTGGTCCAATTTAGCCATGAAACCTCCTACTCTAAAATGACAGGTGTTTCAGTTTCATTCTCTAACCCCTGTAGATGTAACATGCTAAGGTGCACAAAAAAAGGTATCTTGGACTTTTTGGCTAAAACTAACAGGAAGTCAGCTATTTTGATTTGAAGCCTGATTTTTGGCCTTTTTTTTAGGCCTCATATTTTACTGAACTCCTACAGATTTTAATATATCACTCTCAAACTTGATCAGTATAAGCATACATCTCTTGTCATTAAAAGTTATTCAAAACTTTATTTTTCATTAAACATGACCACGGCATCTGCTTGAATTGTGATAGGTCACCATTTCATTTGAACTTTGACCTACAACTGTGAACATTTTAGCTACTACTTCAAATGTGGTCAGACAACACATTACACATTGATCACTGAGAAAACTTTCATTTTTCAATGGAGGGTGTGTCTGTGGCAATCTGTCTAAATTCGACATCACATCATGACCACAAAAGTTATTCTGAAACAGTCGAATGCCATGAAATTCTCAGGGTTTCATCACTGGTGTCCCATGATCAGATCTATATGATTAAAACGCCATGGTCAAGTCCACTGTGAGCAGGAAGTGATCTATTTTATGCTTTGACTTACTACTTCACAACAGTTACCCCATTCACTTGAAAGTTTGTCAAAAAATGCAACTTTAAAGATCCCACTTGACTTTGTTTATGTTTGTTTACCATATACACCCATGGCCAATTTGAATGCTTTACCATTTAATAGGAAGTCATTACAACTGGCACATACAACATCTATTTTTCACCTAAATTCACGTTGCATGAGAATCCCATCTTGAGCAGATTTAACAAAATGTTCTCATGTCACCATAGCTCTGCTTTAACTCTGTGGTGCATTGTCCAACGACACTCATAATTTGCACGATTGAACAGGTTTGCACATCAGCATCCACTCATGATCACAGCTCCACCTGATGACTACGAGGAGGAAGCCATCAATGTTTGGAGTGGCGTCCCCAGTGAGGTGTGGGGTGAATGCCTCATTGTAGCAGCTGCCAGTGTCCTCCATTGCAACACAAGCTGAGAGGCGGCCAAGGTGCGAGGGCCTTTTATTGCTGCTTGCAGCTTTAATTGTATTTGTTATCGTGCTGACATATATAATTCTGCTCAATGGTTCACTTCTGGTTCAAACTCAACCTTTAGACATATAATCTAACACTCATCTCAAACACTCTTTAAAGCTGCAGTCTGCAGGATTTGTTGTTGTCATACGTAAAGTCCTACTTTTTGGCATTTTAAGAGTTTACATGATCTATCAAAACGCTTGAAGTTGAAAACGGTGACCTCCGTAGTCGCAAAATGCAAGAAATGCTTATTTTTTAACCGAAAAATAAAAAGTTATTCAACTTCCTGTCCCGCCCCATCAAAACACATGAGAACTCGTGCACGTAGACGTGCACGCCAGATGCGCTTACACGACTCCTCATTCATCAACTCACCTGTCATTTGCGATCATGGAAGACACAGTAAGTAGACAAGCCCGTAATGAAGTTCAATAGTCCAGATAAATAAGCGTGGGGACGAGCCTACCTTGTATCGCGCGTGCACAATCGGTGATTGACAGGCAGCAGAGCCAAACTCGTAAACCTGATTGGTTACCTTTTACCGGTCCGGTCTGCAATTTTGTAAACAAACCTGCTGGCTTTGGAGGGACCTAGCGGGACATATAGGGGACCTAGAGAACTCATTTTTTTTTGTATTGGGGTATTTAATGTACTACTTTCAGAATCCCCGGACAGTTCCAGGCATTATGCTTGAAAAAGAGTTGCAGACTGCAGCTTTAACATTGTCTTCATACACTCTTTAATATGGTTCAGAATTCATAGTTAGATCACAGACAGCAAGCTGACCAAAACCTGAGGCAGTAGTGAGGCCGGCGATATCATGACATTTTCATCACATGCTTCATCTGTGGTATAAGATCTGCAACTTACTTTCCAGTGGCCAAACAATTCTTTCATTTGTCTCTCCAGAGTGCATTACTCCAATGTAGCTTTCCTATAAGTTTAAAAGCACACGGGATACACTGTGGGGATGGCCACACACTACAGTCTCCTCATTGAATTCTAATCATCATGCATGTCTACTTAACCAATTTAAAATTAATAGGTTTGTGAGTATGTGTACCATTCATTCCATCATTCAGCATACTTTATACTAAATTAACAGTAGTGTGTATCTTTAATTTGACAGTATGAACTGTCACTTCTGTTGTTATTGTTGCCTGTAGGAGCCGCATTGCCACGGTAACTAATCAAGAAAGCATCGACATACACTGATCTGAATAAACTAATTAACTATTCTAAATAATTAATTCCACCTTGCAAAGTGACAGATTTCATGTGCACTTTATCTAAGACTTTTATGACCACATACCATCATATGATGATGTAGTGTAGAGTGCTTGTCTACAACAATATCTGTAATCTTCTTTGAATACTACTGTGTTTCGACAATGGTTTCGGAGATAGACACACAATTCTTACATACTATTGCAGTTAATTAAAGTGCAGGTTAATATTGTTTCTTATATTTGCGATGATTTGCAGGGCTGTACTCAATTTCTCTGTGTAAAAGTTTAGTGGGAAGCTGATCAAGATGATGTAATATGACTGAAAGCTCCAGAACTAGATCAAATAAACCTTTTTTGTAAACTTGAGAAATGAGACGCATGATAAAATCCCTTGTCAAGTCCAAGAGGTATCCAGATGCAGGTATATTATTAACTTAAATACTAGAATTATTCATTTTCTTTGAACTTGTAAATAATTCCTTCAAATATCTCTGTATCATCAGGCATATATGAAACCGATTGCTTGCACACATGATTATCATCAAATTATTTAATCACTGACTGATGAGCACTTAAATCAATGTTAACATTTAGTTTCTTTTGGATTTAGATTTCTCACAGCAAAAACCAGGAGATTTAAGGGTTAGATAAAACGTCTTGGGATAATATTCTGACACATTAGATTAAACACGCCAATAGATGAGAAAGTTATTTTTGTTTTACAAAATTCAGAATGAAAATAATAGTCCTACACTAGATTTAATTTTCTTTCGGAGAAAGTTAGCTTCGGTTGCCTTTTTCAGGCAGACGACAATAATGTCAGTCATTTAATGTAAACGAGAAAAAAAATTGTGAAAAAAATCTTTGGGATTTTATTTTATCCCAAAGATTTTTTTTTATCCTGAAAGACTTTATTTTAAAGGTCTTTCAGGGCTCATAGCACAATACATTTCACTAAATGATGCAATTACTTCACAAGCTATTACTTCACACATACTGTAACTTTAAAAAGAGATAGTGAGTCATATGCCAAAGGAGGATATGACAAAGAAATAAGCTAGCTGTGATGAAAATGTAAGAATGACCAGCACTGCTTCTCAATCAATGGTCTCTCCTAAGCTTCCAGAAGTGTGGTATACAGGCAAGTGCAAGCAAGCAAAATCAATCAATGGCTAGACCTCTCTTTCTTCAGCGCTGCATCCCACCCTTAAAGAAAAGGCAGAAGAGAATCTGTGCTATTCCACATGACTCTGGGTTAACATGCGGCAGAGCTCGCCAACCACTTGTAAAAAATGATTTGGCTTCCACTACTACTCCCGCTATTTTAAACATCCACTGAGCTGCATCATTTCACAGTGATTGACCGAGAATTTTACTACAGGCATTTAACAGTCAAAATTGTCAAAGCTGTCAAATAGTTCAATAGCTGTCGACACAGATTCTGAAAGACTGGTGAGACACTGAATTGTTTTAACAGAACAAGGACAAATGAACATCTTCTTTCATAAGTGCTTCATGTGCTTTGGAAGAAAGAAAAAAAATTGTAAGAGCTATTATTAAAAAACATTTAAGAATATAGATACATGTGGCAGTTTGCTTTAAGCAGAGCTTCAAACCAATTTGTCACCACAATGAGTGATGCTGATTATCTTTTTTTCCAGGAATATACATCATTAAAACAGGATTCTAAACGAGTATTAGTTGTTTCTCTGGAAAGAAAAGCACAATAATAACTTGATTAAAGTTTTCTCTTTGAATTGAAGAATCCTTGAGCTCTGAGGTTCATTCTCCAGCTCATGAAAGTAAAACTAGCCCTAAATAGACTTGTTAAAACAAAGGAAATCTGGCTTTGGCAGTTTTAGATTTCTAGTTCTTCCCATTTTCAAATAAATGCAAAAAAATACAAAAATAATAAAATAAAAAAATGACACAATTAAATTATATATCTTAGCAGAGAAAAATGTCCAACCGAAGTAGCTCTTGTTTGTGCACACCCATCTCTCAGCTCGTTTTACTTTGATAGTGAAGTGAGATCTAGCATCTCTAAGCCTTATATGGAGTCATGTGTTCAATCTGTTAAGGGACCTTTTTCTGCATTTTTTTTGTCTGAAATGAGACTATAAAAATGCCTAATGCATAAATATGATCCAGCTATTACAAACTGCAAGACGTTGCCTCTTGCCAAAGCAAGACTCTCTTAACTGTATGGATCAAACAACCCATTCAGAGAACATTTATAAGAAACTAAAATCCAACCATATCAACAAATGTTTTAAATAGGGCTGGGCGAGTTAACGCGTTATTATCGCGTCAACTCATTAATTATTTAACGCCGATAAATATTTTAGCGCGCATTAGCGCAGGTTTTATTATTGTAAAAGTCTGTTGCTCACAGGCTTTTATTTTGTAAAAGTCTGTTGCTCTCTGCAACGGAACCGGAAAAGAAAGTAATCTGCGGATCCACCAAACATGGAGAAGGGTACGGAACTTTTACTCGGCCATTTTCATTTTAAAGTTCTTCCAGACGGCGGAGTCGACAGAACCAAAGTCATCTGTAAACACTGCCAAGTTGAATTGTCTTCTCAGCGTAGTAGTTCCAGTCTAAAATATCAGCTTTCCACTCTAAATTTAGTCGCTTAATTAAGATTTTTTTTTAGTCTACACTTAGTGACATGAGAAGATGCACATTTCTGTCATCTCTGACTGTGTAGATCATGAAGTGATGGGGCTCCTGAGCAAACACATTACCAGCTCCCATGTAGGAGGAAGATTGGCAAACTGAAACAATAAAACAGACCAAACAACGGACTGACAGACAGACACAGACAAACAGAAAGATAGACAGACTGATGAACAGATAAAAAGATAGATGGATAGAAATAGATAGATACATGACTTTAATTAAATCCTTTGTAGACACTAACTTTATAGTAAAATAGACTATGACTAAGCTGAATAAAAGCAGTTATACTCTAAATATTAGAGGCCCCAGCCTTGAATTGAACACTTTATCTATGCATTTATCTTATTTTATCTTAATTGATTTTGTTATATTTTATTGCTTTCACTGTTCGTTTATTGTTTTTATTTGTTTTTACTTATTCTTCTCTTTATTTGATACCTGCTGTAAAGCACTTTGGTACACCGTAAGGATTGTCTGTAAAGGGCTGTATAAATAAAGTACATTTAAATGCGAGGACAGAGGTGTCACAAGAACAGCAATGTTTTGTCAGCATGGGATTTGCTGCCATCTTCTGGCTATAATCTCAAACTACACAACATACAGATTGTGTATCATAGCAATACTTTGTGAGAAAGAAAGTTACAATATATTCTCCCACTACCATATAAGAAATAAATTAATTAAAACTAATTCTAATAAGTAAAATGGTAAGATTATACTTAAACCAACAATAGCCTAATTCAAAGTAAGAATTGTGCGTGCCGTTTTTCTTTACTGAATTATAAAACAATCCAGTTAAACTGAATTAGTTTTACTAAAAAGGACTTCACCTCTATTTAACAGATTATTTTCGATTTTCAAAACCAATGCAAGGTAAGACTGAGCAAAAAATGGTTTCGATAAGCTCTTGAATTGATTTAAATAAATCTGACCATTTTTTTGCTGAAGAATTACAACTAGACATACTGTACATTTGAAAACAGGTGTGTAACATATTTGTTAATGTAGTTTTTACCCAAATTACATGTAGATACTCTCACAAAGGCAAAGAACAGCTTAGGTCAAACCTCAAGAGGTCAAACATTAAGTCCAGCACAATTTGCAAGTAATGCAATATTTCATAATTGGTTTTCATGGTACAAAACCTTTACACCTTACCTTACAACTCCAAAATCCGTTGTTAATTTCCAGTGGTGAAACTTTGCCAAAACAAAGAACAAATGACATACTAACCCACTGTGCTTCAAGTTGGGAGGTTTTTCCATGCGGACAGCCAGTTTAATCTTTAGATCCGTGTCCTGGCTGTTTTTGGGAACAACCATCCGATGGAACTCTGCCTGCTTTGGTCCATTGGTAGTGGGGTTCAGAACCACCTGAAGTGAATGAGGAAAAAGTCAGGGAGAAGTCTGCAAGTTCTTGCAGATAATATTAGTTTTCTTGATCTGTGCTCTACAAAAAAAATTAAGAATGTATTTTCTTTGGTTTTACAAATTTTCAATGGAATAATATATAATGTATTGTAGATATTGTAGTCTGAAATAACTGACCCCACCCAACAATGTTGTCAAGTCGTAAGATAATCAGCAGAACTAGTCTGCCCCATCAGAACTTTCCCTGGACAACAACAGTGGCCTAATTTGCCCAGCTTATTGCATTTCTAATGGGCTCAGTCAATTCAAAGTGAACAGACTTGTTCAGGTGCATCTCCCTGCACCCTGCCACCATCTCAGTAGTTATCTCTGCTTGGAGCACTGCTGGTAGGTATTCACCACTGCACACTAGGAGCACACTGTGAGCCTTGCCATTCAAGAGATGCTGCAACCCCTGTCATCTGGTCATAACACTTCACGCTGCATAACATTAAAACCTGTCAATTTTTTCACAACCCATATGTGGACGATGAGAATTGACTATTAATCTATTTTATTTCACAAATATATACAGTATATGTACAGGCGAAAGATGAGTGGTCTATCATTGTCCCCCATCTGGTCAGTGTGACTATTTCTGGTGGAAACTTTTCAGTATTCAAAGCATAAATTATAAAAGAGCTAGCCTTCAGAGATTGAAGGTGGCTTATAATGATGCATTAAGACTTTTGTTAAAGAAGCCCAGATTGATAGCTGTTTTAAGGAAGCTTATGTATAAATTTATTTGCCGGCTAAATGAGTCTAATAATAAAAGTATCCAACTGTTGACTAACATTAAATATAGTGCAGTAAGATAAACATCTGTATATTGGAAACATTGGTATGATTGCCTCCTAAAAGATAAGAGTGTTTATTTTATCATTTTTTATGAATGTTCTTTTTTTTAATGTACTTTTATTATTTTTTTTCTTTTATCGTTGATTGTTTTTCTATGTGATCTGGACAACGAGTCTTTAATAAATCTATCATCGTTATCATCATCATAAAATGGAATTCCATAAGTTCTTCTACCCTTAATTAAATTAAATGAAAAAAATACTTTATTTATCCCAAATGTAAATCATATAGTTGCAGTGAAATTCTTTCTTTCTTTTTTAAGCAATCATTACAGGCTTTCATTCTAAACAGTTGTTTCTGCTGGCAGTAAGGACCTCATGTACACTATATTGCCAAAAGTATTCACTCATCTGCCTTTACGCGCATAGGAACTTAAGTGACATCCCATTCTCAATCGACATCGTTAATATGACGTCGGCCCACCCTTTGCACCTATAACAGCTTCAACTCTTCTGGGCAAGCTTTCCACAAGGTGCTTAACAATGGGTGTATAGTTGTAATTGGAGGTGACAAGAACTTTATTTCTTTATTTCAAACCACTTCTTAATACAATAGAGAACAACCTTTGGCGTTGGATGAATATTCCAATATTCCTCAAATGCAGAATTGCTACAAATAAAATGACTATATAACCCACAATTACCTATCTATTTTTCTTCTCCATCAAACCTCCATCCTTCTGGTTCAAATTTTTAAACTCTACTGTTTCAAAATTTTTACTGCAAAAACAAAACATCTCATGTGAATATAAGCACTTCAAATCAATCCAAAGCTCCGGAGGCTTGGAAGCTCCTTACCATCTATATTATTTAATCTCCCATCAACTTTGATACATCCATAAATTAATCTACCCGAATCAGTCTGATGAGCTCTGGATAGACTTGGAACAAACATTATACAACGAAATCAATATCAAAGACTTCCCCTTCCCTTGTCTGGTGTACCCATGCTTCAAAAACCCGACCACTGCGACAACTCTGACAACACGGTGGGACTTTGACCAGAAGTATGGCATTGGGGAGAAACCTTTTCGACAATATCAGCAGACCAAATCCTCTGCATCTCATCACAGAAATGGGAACAAGATTTACAGTTTACCCCCATTTTTCCAAAAACCTCTCACTTAAAAAAAAAGAAAAAAAAAAAGAGCAAAAATATATTCACTACACCAACTAACACAAGACAAAGAGTACACTATACTGAAAATAACTTTTACACATTCTCAGATCTGCTCACACTGCACACAGAATACCCCTGACATCAACTTGCGTGCCACGCGAAACTGCACACCTTTCAAAAAATTCTAGACAGATGTAATCTATCTAGTCTTTTGTACTGCTACATCCCACTATTCACCTCACATTGCTTGAGATTTGTCTCAAATAATGCTAAATAAGCCTTTGAGCAAAATACCCAACACAGCACTAATTATCGCCGAGACAACTATTCTCGAAAACTGGAAGTCAAAAAACCAAATTAATACCACATCGGGGAAAAACTTACTCAGTGAACAAACATCCATGTTAAAACTATCTACCTTGCTCAAATATGCTGCCACTATCACTCTAAACTCACTGTTTCAGTTATCACGTTACCTCACATTATCGCTTTTGTAGCAGTCACAGTGCCGTGTGGATTAAGAGTTTTTCAAACTTTGACAAAACCAACATTCCTGTGGGGGATGTTTACGTATGTGGATATAAACCAGATCTTCATTTTCTTTCCACAAAGGAAAAAGAGACAGAAACTGCCTAATTTACGTTAACCTTCTACCCTTTTGAGAGTTTTTGGGGAGTCGAACTCGCAACAGACGCTCTCCATAAATTGGGATAAACTCGAATGAACAAAGGACCTTTCTGTTGGAGATGTTGGAGACCTCACTATCTTATCTTCACCATGAATCGAATTGACATATTAACACCCTCTCCCACCAGAGAAAGAGACCAGATGGCTACATACGAACTGAGAAGACTTCACTAAGACTCACTTTTAGTCGAATCTTAAAACTATATTAAATGTGTTTGATAACCGTATACAATTTCTTTCAGGTTTCCAGCTTGATCACAAGACGCATATAGAGACAATTTGTACGATTCTGGCTTAAATATTGACAAAGAACTGATCTTGGTGGAAAATGCCCAACCTGCCTGATGGAACCACATTGCCCCCTAGTGGTCTGCAGTGTTGATTAGTTGAACATTTAAACCCCAGAGGACTCAGTAAAATGGACAAGATATATGCAACTATTAACTTCTAACGATGTCCCTTCGGTATCTATTTGGTATTTGTTTGGTATCCCCATTGTTAACACAGAAAATTAACATTGTGTGGTTCACTATTCATATGTCACGATTTCATAGATATTCATCTGAATTTTGAAAGTCATAATCATCAATTACGTTGTGTGTTATTTTGATGTCTTTATATTGCAAGTCTATGTTATATCTTTAATCTGCATATCTTAACAAGATGTGGTGTTTTCAGAATCACCGAGACAAATGTTCTATGAGACGGAGTAATGGAGAAATAAGCGTTTCTTGGTCTAATCCAGAAATCCCCATATAGCACAGATCACCTTACACAGACACCCAGGCAGACATGCACACAGTTCAAGCATATCATTGGCTGAAAGAGTAGTGTCAGCTTACGTCATGCCCCGCCTCCGAGTCAAAACCCGGAGCCCGCGAAAAACACGCTCTCTCTCGTTCTCTCGTTTTCTGGCTCTCGCTTCAGGCGTCTTGTTTCTGACTTCATGCCACTTGTTCCAGAAGAGTTCCAACCCAGAGTTTCAGAAGGAGATTTGAGCAGAGAACAGTTGCTCAGAGAGATTTGGAGATGGTTTGAGCAGAAGAGAAGAGCTCACCAGAGTTTGGGAGTTTTCCCATAATCTCAGGAGAGGGCGGAAGGACAGAGGATGAGCGATGCAGAGGACGACCGGAGGAAGCCCTCCAGAACCCAGTGAGACCCCGGAGACGAGAAAGAAAGACCCGAACAAAGATAAGAACAGGATGAAGTTTTCCTACCCAGAAAGCCAACTCCAAGCAACCTTTTATTAATCTTCTGTGAACTTAAGTTCACTTCATCAGAGAAGCAACGGACCCACTGACACTCAGAACATTCGATCATCTAACCACAGCCCTCGGCACCATCGTTCCCGTTTCCCAGTGAAAGAAGCAACTGAGAAGTCCGCTAAAGTCAGCCACCACAACCAGGAAGGCCCAGAGAGCGGAAGAGAAATCCCCTCGGACCCCGCGTGGCCGCTGCCGTGTTCCGAGCTGACTAAGCAGAACTTCAGCACAGTAAGACCGACCCGTTTTCACCTTAAAGTGGGTTTGATGGATGTCTCGAGGCTTTCACAGAATGATACATTAATCCGAAATGTCAGTATTTAGCGTCAAATAGTCAGCCAACCTAAACTATTTGAATACATCCAGTATCTCCCCATTCCCCATATTTTATTTTCCATTCACTAAGTGTTTTATATAATCACCCATATTCAATGCATCTCCTGTTTGTTTTAAAGGTTCATGTTTTGGTCATATCATTTTAATAAATAGTTCATATATCTATATATATATGTTATAATCACAGATTGTGTCGTATGCTTTCTTTACGTAATGTCTGTCCAACCAAACGAGAACTTCACGAAAGTAGCGAGATATGAGACTGATTATTAATTGATTATTAATTGATTATTAATTGATTATTAACTGATTATTAATTTAACATACCAGGATCGTAATATTTCAACAGTTTTCCTACCTGACTGTCATTTAAAGTAAATTATAGGTAGGTTGTGCCCTAAATTCGAGGTTTTAAAGGTTTATTTGAGACAGTGAAAACGTCTTATAAATCCTTATATTTGATGCAAATGCCCAATAACGCTACACTTTTCCTGTGATCTCTTTGCCTATGCTTAAAATTTTTAATGCGCATACACCATAAGAGCACCCAAATCATATACAGACAGTATGATTTTTTTCACAGCTTCTTCTTCCCTGCTTCTCCACTTCCAGTGGGGCAGTGGTCGTTCAGACTCAGAGCTGGTGGCTCAAAGGAGCGGCACCAGTTAAAGACAGTCACTTCGCCCATAAAAGGGAAACCGGGACACCCCTCTAGAGCTAGGCCTGGGGTGGGAAGCTTGCCGGTAAGTGCCTGGTGGCAGAGCCTGAAGTCCAAAGAACCAGAAAGCCCCTTTCAAGCACCACTCCTGGGTAGGAAATTCGAGGTCAGGTGCATTGCGAGTTGGATGGCAGGCGAAGGCCTGGACATGCCGATCCCCAGTGTTGCAAACTGGCTCTTGGGAAGTGGAATGTCACTTCACTGGCAGGAAAAAAGACAGAGCTAGTGTGTGAGGTGGACTGGTACCAATTAGATATAATTAGGCTCACCTCTACACAGCATGGGTTCAAGAACTAAACTCCTGGAGTGGGGGCTGGATTCTCTCATACTCTGGAGTTTTCCTCGGGGGAGAGGTGTCAGGCAGGTGTAGGGACACTCAAAAGCCCCCAGCTGAGCGCCTGGGTGTTGAAGTTCTCCCTGGTAAGTTTCTGACAGGTGCCGAGTGGCTAAAAGGGCTGCAGCATTGGTGGCCGCTGAAGCTAAAACTCGGGGATGGGAGGAAATTGGTGAGGCCATAGAGAAGAATTTTCAGTTTGCCTCAAGTATGTTCTTGCAAACCATTTGACAACCCAGAAAAGGGAAAGCAGGGTCTGTCCCAGGTTGTGTTTGCCCTGGGAGGAGAACTGCTGACCAGAACTGAGGACATTGTATGGCGGTGGAAGAAGCACTTTGAGGATCTCCTCAATCCGGCTAGCATGTCCTCCATTGAGAAGGTAGAGTCTGAAGACGTAGATTCGTCCATCACCTTGGCGGAAGGTGCCAGAGTAGTTCAAAAGCTTCCTGGCGGTAAAGTGCCGGAGGTGGAAAAGATTTGCCCTTAGATGCTAAAAGCTAGTGAGGTTGACACGCCTTTTCAATGTCACACGGAGTTCTGGGAGAATGCCTGTGGAGTGGTACATCGGGGTGGTGGTTCCATTTTCAAGAAAGAGCACTTGAGTGTGTTTTCCAATTGTACGGGGATGACACTACTTAGCCTCCCTGGAAAATTTCACTTCAGGGTTCTGCAGAGAAGCCTCCAAACGACTGTTGAACATCGGATTCAGTTATAAGCAGTGCGGTTTTCGCCCAGGTTGTGGAACAGTGGACCGGATCTTTACACTTGCAGAGTTAGTGAAAAGATCATTGGAGTTTGACCATTCAGTCTACATGTGTTTTGTGGAAAAGGCTTACAACTGTGTTCCCTGAGGGATTCTGTTGGGGGTGCTGTGGGAGTATGGGGTACCGGGATTGCTTTCGCAAGCTATTCAGTCCCTGTATAAGGCAAGGCAAGGCAAGTTTATTTGTATAGCACAATTCAACAACAAGGTGATTCAAAGTGTTTTACAGAGACATTAAAGCAGTAGAAATAAAAAGCATGATTTAAAATTTAAACAAAAAATAAATAAATAAGAACAATAGATAAAATCATATAAAATCAGTAGTTAAAATATGATTACGTTTTGAAACTCAAGCTTCAGATTTGGAGCTTTATTCAAATGCAGCTGAAAATAGGTGTGTCTTCAACCTGGACTTAAATACACTGAGTGTTTCAGCTGATCTGAGGCTTTCTGGGAGTTTGTTCCAGACATGTGGAGTATAAAAGCTGAATGCAGCTTCTCCATGTCTGGTTCTGACTCAGGGAACTGATAAAAAAACGGATCCAGATGACCTGAGGGGTCTGCAAGGTTCATACTGGGTCAGGAGGTCACTGATGAATTTTGGCCCTAGACCATTCAGAGCTTTATAGACCCGCATCAGAACTTTAAAGTCTATCTTCTGATGGACAGGCAGCCAGTGTAAAGACCTCAGAGCTGGACTGATGTGCTCCACTTTAGACCAGGAGCCCAGAGGGGTCAGCCTAGCTGGGAAGGTTACCAATTTTTATGGGTACTATGATGTCTGGCATGGTCCCCAGATAGAGGAACGGCACGTCTGCCGGGTTCCCTCTGGTGGGTGTGGCAAGGGGGGGTATAAAACTGGCACCCAAAAAATGGGCTAGGTTAGCTGGTGAGGTTACCACTTGAAACCTGTTGCAAATTGCTCATCATAGTCCCCTGATAGAGAAATGACCACTGCCAGACATTTTTAGTGGTGGGTTACCCCCGGCAGACACCCCCGTACGATGACACCCCCAAAAATGGGCTAGATCAGCTGGTGGGGTTACCGATTGAAACCTGTTAACAATTGTTTGTCCCCTGGTCCCCTGATTGAGGAATGGTCACTTCCATACATTTTTGTTGGTGGGTTATACCCACGCCAGACACCCCATTGTGAATGCACCTTCTTGTGAATTCGCCTGCACACAAAGCGACTGCCATCTTCACCATGTGACCCAAATATAATCAGTTCATGTATTATAGTGTAAGCACACAAGATTTATTGCAAAAAGGTTGGCCATCTAGAAAGTGTTGGGCTGAATCTCAGATGGCGCACTTGTGCACTTCGGGCACTATGTTTTAGTGCGTAATTAATATGCCATACACACTAAAACATGAACACTTCAGTGCACAAGTGCACCATTTGAGATTCAGAGTAGGTCTCAAGATGTAACCTGCACTTAATATGGAGTGTTGGCAACATACAAGGACTGGAGCAAATCCAAGCACTTGTTCAAAAGTAATGGGCCAAACATAAAGTCGCTCGTCTTAAAAGCCTTGCCCTGCGAAATCAAATCTTTTCATATACCAATTATAGAGTATTACCACACAAAATTTGGTGAAGGTCCGTCCACTCTTTCAAAAGTTATAGCATTTACTCGAAATATCTGTGGTAGTTGCCAGCAAAAAACATAAAATCTTAATTGCGCGCTGAATAATGTCCTGAAATTTGAATCAACATAAGTCCATGTCATTTTGTCTACCGAGTCAATTACTAATAGTATTTTCGACAACTAACACCTTGAGTGTTACTTTTTTTTTAGTTTTTTTTTTTTAGCATATTAATTACGCACTAAAACATAGTGCCCGAAGTGCACAAGTGCGCCATCTGAGATTCAGCCCAACACTTTCTAGATGGCCAACCTTTTTGCAATAAATGTTGTGTGCTTACACTATAATACATGAACTGATTATATTTGGGTCACATGGTGAAGATTGCAGTCGCTTTGTGTGCAGTCGACTTCACAAGAAGGTGCATTCACAATGGGGTGTCTGGCGTGGGTATAACCCACCAACAAAAATGTATGGAAGTGACCATTCCTCAATCAGGGGACCAGGGGACAAACAATTGTTAACAGGTTTCAATCAGTAACCCCACCAGCTGATCTAGCCCATTTTTGGGGGTGTCTGCCGGGGGTGACCCACCACTAAAAATGTCTGGCAGTGGTCATTTCTCTATCAGGGGACTATGATGAGCAATTTACAACAGGTTTCAAGTGGTAACTGTCACGCCCAGAGACTCATGTTTTTAGTTTTCATGTTTAGGTTATGTTTTTGGGTTCAGTTCATGTCCAGGTTTTGAGTTTTAGGTTTTGCCATTAGTTCATTCCCCTCACCTGTTCATTCCCCACCAGCTGCACCCACTCACTTAATCACTCAATCCCTATTTAGTTTCCTGCCTCCCCTTTCAGTTGGCCGGATCTTTGTTGATGTTGATGTTCCTGTTACTGCTGTTGCTGTTAGTTTCCACGCCATGTTTCCACGCCATGTTTCCACGCCATATTCGTCAAAGCTAAGTATTTATTCCATGCCATGTCCTTGTTCTTTTGTTTTTGGTTATAGCTCAGTTTTTCTCCGGCTCTGCCGCGTTTTATGTTGTACTTTGTTTTTTGTTAATAAATCACCCTTTACTTTTTAAAAAGTCCGCATCCGTGTCCTCCCCTTCTACACCACGCTGACAGAAAGATCCGGCCTGAAATGGACGCGGCGGACTACACAACCTTCTGGGAGCTGGCTGGGGACTTCTGTTGCCTCTCATCGAGCTGCACCTCCTGGGAGAAACTGAACTCTGCCAATGAACTAATTGACTTTTTTGTACGAAAGCAGGTTCTCAGGCACATGTCAGGAGTGACGCACATCTGGGCAGAGGTGAGGGGTGTACAGCGCGCTGCTATGCTGGATATCTTTGGCATGGAGCCACAGAAGGTAGCCGCGCTGTACACACCCTCCCTCACCACTCCAGCATCCCAGGCCCCAGCCCCAGCGGTCCCAGAGCTGGCCCCGGCCCCAGCCGTCCCAGAGCTGGCCCCGGCCCCAGCCGTCCCAGAGCTGGCCCCGGCCCCAGCCGTTCCCGAGGCTTTAGAGCCTGACCACGACCACGAGGCTTTAGAGCCTGACCACGACCAAGAGGCCACAGGGCCTGACCACGAGGCTTTAGAGCCTGACCACGAGGCTTTAGAGCCTGACCACGAGGCTTTAGAGCCTGACCACGACCAAGAGGCCTTAGGGCCTGACCATGACCAAGAGGCCATAAGGCCTGACCACGAGGCCACAGGGCCTGACCACGAGGCCACAGGGCCTGACCACGAGGCTTTAGAGCCTGACCACGAGGCTTTAGAGCCTGACCACGACCAAGAGGCCTTAGGGCCTGACCATGACCAAGAGGCCATAAGGCCTGACCAAGAGGCCACAGGGCCTGACCACGAGGCTTTAGAGCCTGACCACGAGGCTTTAGAGCCTGACCACGAGGCTTTAGAGCCTGACCAAGAGGCCACAGGGCCTGACCACGACCAAGAGGCCACAGGGCCTGACCAAGAGGCCACAGGGCCTGACCACGACCAAGAGGCCACAGGGCCTGACCAAGAGGCCACAGGGCCTGACCAAGAGGCCACAGGGCCTGACCAAGAGGCCACAGGGCCTGACCACGAGGCCACAGGGCCTGACCACGAGGCTTTAGGGCCTGACCACGAGGCTTTAGGGCCTGACCACGAGGCTTTAGGGCCTGACCACGAGGCTTTAGGGCCTGTCCACGAGGCCACAGGGCCTGACCAAGAGGCCACAGGGCCTGACCAAGAGGCCACAGGGCCTAACCATAAGGCGGCAGAGCCCGACATGGACTCACTAGTTCGAGCCCCTCCCTCCCACCCCCAGACTTTGGGGATGTCTGGGATCCATCCCTTAAAGGGGGGGCTCCCCCCCCGTCGGAGGTCCGTCCGACCGGGGGACGGTCTTCGCCTCCTGCTGCCACGCCACGGGATGTCTGGCCGCCCGCCAGACCACCACCTCCTGCTGCCACGCCACGGGATGTCTGGCCGCCCGCCAGACCACCACCTCCTGCTGCCACGCCACGGGATGTCTGGCCGCCCGCCAGACCACCGCTTCCTGCTGCCACGCCACGGGATGTCTGGCCGCCCGCCAGACCACCGCCTCCTGCTGCCACGCCACGGGATGTCTGGCCGCCCGCCAGACCACCGCTTCCTGCTGCCACGCCACGGGATGTCTGGCCGCCCGCCAGACCACCGCTTCCTGCTGCCACGCCACGGGATGTCTGGCCGCCCGCCAGACCACCGCTTCCTGCCGCCACGCCGACGGAAGTCTGGCCGTCCGCCAGACCACCCCCGTCTCCTGCCGCCACGCCGACGGAAGTCTGGGCGTCCGCCAGACCACCGCCGTCTCCTGCCGCCACGCCGACGGAAGTCTGGGCGTCCGCCAGACCACCGCCTGTTCCGGCTACGCCGTCTGCGGTCTGGGCGTCCGCCAGACCACCGCCTGTTCCGGCTACGCCGTCTGCGGTCTGGGCGTCCGCCAGACCACCGCCTGTTCCGGCTACGCCGTCTGCGGTCTGGGCGTCCGCCAGACCACCGCCTGTTCCGGCTACGCCGTCTGCGGTCTGGGCGTCCGCCAGACCACCGCCTGTTCCGGCTATGCCGTCTGCGGTCTGGGCGTCCGCCAGACCACCGCCTGTTCCGGCTACGCCGTCTGCGGTCTGGGCGTCCGCCAGACCACCGCCTGTTCCGGCTACGCCGTCTGCGGTCTGGGCATCCGCCAGACCACCGCCTGTTCCGGCTACGCCGTCTGCGGTCTGGGCGTCCGCCAGACCACCGCCTGTTCCGGCTACGCCGTCTGCGGTCTGGGCGTCTGCCAGACCACTGCCTCCTGCTGCCCGAAGCCGGTACCACGCCCGTTTCTGGTTCCCCGACCGGCTTCGAGCCCCTCCCTCCCACCCTTGGACTTTTGTGGGATGTCTGGGATCCACCCCTTGAGGGGGGGGCTCTGTCACGCCCAGAGACTCATGTTTTTAGTTTTCATGTTTAGGTTATGTTTTTGGGTTCAGTTCATGTCCAGGTTTTGAGTTTTAGGTTTTGCCATTAGTTCATTCCCCTCACCTGTTCATTCCCCACCAGCTGCACCCACTCACTTAATCACTCAATCCCTATTTAGTTTCCTGCCTCCCCTTTCAGTTGGCCGGATCTTTGTTGATGTTGATGTTCCTGTTACTGCTGTTGCTGTTAGTTTCCACGCCATATTCGTCAAAGCTAAGTATTTATTCCATGCCATGTCCTTGTTCTTTTGTTTTTGGTTATAGCTCAGTTTTTCTCCGGCTCTGCCGCGTTTTATGTTGTACTTTGTTTTTTGTTAATAAATCACCCTTTACTTTTTAAAAAAGTCCGCATCCGTGTCCTCCCCTTCTACACCACGCTGACAGTAACCTCACCAGCTAACCTAGCCCATTTTTTGGGTGCCAGTTTTATACCCCCCCTTGCCACACCCACCAGAGGGAACCCGGCAGACGTGCCGTTCCTCTATCTGGGGACCATGCCAGACATCATAGTACCCATACAAATTGGTAACCTTCCCAGCTAGGCTGACCCCTCTGGGCTCCTGGTCTACTTCTTTGGTCTTAGTGAGGACTCGAGCAGCAGAGTTCTGAATAAGCTGCAGTTGTCTAACTGACTTTTTAGGTAGACCTGTAAAGATGCTGTTACAATAATCAAGCCTACTAAAGATGAATGCATGGACTAGTTTTTCCAGGTCCTGCTGAAACATCAGATCTTTTAACCTTGATATATTCTTAAGTTGATAGTAGGCCAACTTTGTTATTGCCTTAATGTGTTTTTGCAAATTTAGGTCTCAGTCCATCACTACACCCAGATTTCTGGCCTGGTTGGTAGTTTTTAGGTGTATAGATTGAAGCTTTGTGGTGGCCTGTAATTCTCTTTGGCTCCAAAGACAATTACCTCAGTTTTGTTTTTGTTTAGCTGGAGAAAGTTGTGGCACATCAGAGGTCCGTTTCACGAAGCAGGTTTGATGAAAATTCTGAGTTGATTAACCCTGAAATGAGGGAAACCCTGAGTTTTCCGTTTCACAAAGAGAGGTAACTTAACCTCTCGGTCAGTTACCGTAGTAACAGACTCTATGAACCTAACCTGGTCGGGACCAGGTTTTCCTCAAGAAACCTTGAGTTTCTTTCTGTCTCCGCCCTCTTTCAGCCACACATTTGATTTGATTTCCTCATTCATTCAGTCAGCAGAGCGAGTTCTTCTACTTTTAGAAGTCCATTAGGTACAGTAGGAGGCGACTTTTTTCACGAACATGGCATGTCCTTTTGACAACGATCCTGTGGATGAAGGTGCAGCATTATTGCGCAGAGAATTAAATATTCGTCTGGAGATGGTTATAGATGTTTTTGCATTTACAGACAATTATCTTTTTGAGCGGCACCATCAGAATTTTGTTGGGACAAAAGAAAAAAAGACATAAAAGACAAATAAATATTTGTATGAATAGGCTTAAAAAAGACATATATAGGCCTATTATATTTTATAAAGGCACTCGTTTCTTGGGGGTGGATTCCCTCAGCCACTGCCCTCCCGTTAGAGGTGGCGGTGCTGGGCACCACCCGTTTTACGGGCATCTGCCTTCTTTCTGTTGGCTCAGTAGAAGTCTGTGTTAGTTTAAATAGGCTTAAGTATTTAACAGAACATGATATAGATGAGAAGACATAGTTTATGTGTGTGAAAACAGCATTATGTTGGGAATAAAATAACTGCACAGTCAAATAGCCACTTAATATTTACTTTACAGTGTAAAACATGATCAAAATGAGGTACCTCCATGCCGAGGTCTCACCTGTTTGAACAATCTTTTTATATTTCATCTTAAACTGCTGCCAAGTACGCTTCTCCCCCGCAGGATTGCACCTAAATGAAATAAATGAATCGGCTACCATTCAAGCAGTTTTCCCCTGTAATATTATTGTGATTGCAAAGGACTACATTTAAACTTACACTTTTGCTCCTGCAACGGTGTTGCACTTATTTCTAAAAACATATTGAAACTCGCCAATTCGAGGTTGGTGAAAAACGTAGCCCCTCCTCTTCCCCGTTGCCATGGTGACTCGTCGAATCGGGGCTCCATTGATGCTGGCTTTTTGAAGTTGTGGCGCACACACAAAACTCAAGGTGAACCTACTCAGAGTTGATTAAACTCACTCAAATCAGCGTTTCTGGAACCGAAAACTCAGAGTTTTCTATCTCAGAGTAGATCAACTCAGAGATCAGGAATAGACTCAGAGTTGGTTGAACCTGCTTTGTGAAACGGACCCCAGGTCACTGATCTCCTCAATGCATTTACCAAGAGCCTGTACAGGGCTTCGGTCTCCTGGTGACATTGTGTATAGATATATTTATTCAAAGTTTACAGCTGTACAAAATTTACATCCAGTGTACAATATTACTTTTTTTTTTTTTTTTTTAAGAAAAAAAACAAAACAACAAAACTTCAGAAACAAAACCCACCCACCCCGCCCACTCTCTGGAAATAATAATACATGCAGTAATATTAAATTTAGCATCAAACATATTTTTGAAAGACCAGAGTTAAAGGAGAACTCCGGGGCATTTGAAGCGCAATCCCATTGCTAGAGGTTGTCAAATACTGATAGTAGGACACAGACAGGTGCAAATCGGCGCTCCCTGTGTGGAGATAGCGCTGTTTGGGCAGCCTGTCATGCGAGGCTAATACGTGGTGGCTAGGGGCAAGCGCTAACCCTTCCACGTAAAACAACAACTTGCACACTGCAGAAACGTCACACCACTTTATAAACCATCCGACAATAAAGTCACAAGCCTTACCATCAAAACCATATGCATGGTTCTTACATTACTGGCATGGAGACGTTACAAAACAACTTTATAAACAGCATGTCACTCACCGGATATTTGTACGCTCGCGCATGTGAAAGCCCAAAAGAGACGATAATCCCATATTCAAAACAATTATATTCTCTAGAAAAACTGCGTTCAAGTATTTAAAACATTACAATACATGCCCAGTAATATTGTTGTAATGTTTTAAATACTTGAACGCAGTTTTTCTAGAGAAGATTAATTGTTTTGTATATGGGATTATCGTCCATCGACTCTTTTGGGCTTTCACATGCGCGAGCGTAAAAATATCCGGTGAGTGACATGCTGTTTATAAAGTTGTTTTGTAACGTCCCCATGCCAGTAATGTGAGAACCATGCATATGGTTTTGATGGTAAGGCTTGTGACTTTATTGTCGGATGGTTTATAAAGTGGTGTGACGTTTCTGCAGTGTGCAAGTTGTTGTTTTACGTGGAAGGGTTAGCGCTTGCCCCTAGCCACCACGTATTAGCCTCGCATGACAGGCTGCGCAAACAGCGCTATCTCCACACAGGGAGCGCCGATTTGCACCTGTTTGTGTCCTACTATCAGTATTTGACAACCTCTAGCAATGGGATTGCTCTTCAAATGCCCCGGAGTTTTCCTTTAAGAGAAAATAAAACAGAAATTTTTTTTTTTTAAATTGACATAAGACGGTTAAGATTAACACAGATCAGTCTCTCAGATCTAATCTGGTTAGAATGTCCAGGAAGGGTGTCCATATCCGGTCAAACTTAGCCAATGTCCCACGTATTGAATGGAGAATTTTTTCAGGAGTCCAATATGACAACAGTTCATTGATCCAATGATTTTGGTTTGGTGGCTCCATAGCTTTCCAATTTTTAAGTATACACTTTTTTGCTGCAGATGATGCTAACAAAACAAAGTATTTCTTGCAAGGATATAAATTCAAGGACATAACATCTCCAAGTATCCAAATCCTGGGGTCAGCGTCTAAAGAAAGCCCACAAGCTGCAGAGGTTATCAGAATTACATTATTCCAGTAGGTTTGCAAGTGTACACAACTCCAAAGCATATGAAGAAGATCACCTACAGATATCTTACATCTCTGGCATTTGTCATTTTATTCAATCTACAGTACAGACCAAAAGTTTGGACACACCTTCTCATTCAAAGAGTTTTCTTTATTTTCAAGACTTTGAAGATTGTATATTCACACTGAAGGCATCAAAACTATGAATTAACACATGTGGAATTATATACTTAACAAAAAAGTGTGAAACAACTGAAAATATGTCTAATATTCTAGGTTCTTCAAAGTAGCCACCTTTTGCTTTGATTACTGCTTCACTCACTCTTGGCATTCTCTTGATGAGCTTCAAGAGATAGTCACCTGAAACGGTTTTCACTACACAGGTGTGCCCTGTCAGGTTTAATAAGTGTGATTTCTTGCCTTATAAATGGGGTTGGGACCATCAGTTGTGTTGTGCAGAAGTCAGGTGGATACACAGCTGATAGTCCTACTGAATAGATTTGTATTATGGCAAGAAAAAAGCAGCTAAGTAAAGAAAAACGAGTGGCCATCATTACGTTAAGAAATGAAGGTCAGTCAGTCCGAAAAATTGGGAAAACTTTGAAAGTGTCCCCAAGTGCAGTCATGAAAACCATCAAGCGCTACAAAGAAACTGGCTCACATGAGGACCGCCCCAGGAAAGGAAGACCAAGAGTCACCTCTGCTGCGGAGGATAAGTTAATCCGAGTCACCAGCCTCAGAAATCGCAGGTTAACAGCAGCTCAGATTAGAGACCATGTCAATGCCACACAGAGTTCTAGCAGCAGACACATCTCTAGAACAACTGTTAAGAGGAGACTGTGTGAAGCAGGCCTTCATGGTAGAATAGCTGCTAAGAAACCACTGCTAAGGACAGGCAACAAGCAGAAGAGACTTGTTTGGGCTAAAGAGCACAAGGAATGGACATTAGACCAGTGGAAATCTGTGCTTTGGTCTGATGAGTCCAAATTTGAGATCTTTGGTTCCACCCGCCGTGTCTTTGTGCGACGCAGAAAAGGTGAATGGATGGACTCTACATGCCTGGTTCCCACCGTGAAGCATGGAGGAGGAGGTGTGATGGTGTGGGGGTGCTTTGCTGGTGATACTGTTGGGGATTTATTCAAAATTGAAGGCATACTGAACCAGCATGGCTACCACAGCATCTTGCAGCGGCATGCTATTCCATCCGGTTTGCGTTTAGTTGGACCATCATTTATTTTCCAACAGGACAATGACCCCAAATACACCTCCAGGCTGTGTAAGGGCTATTTGACCAAGAAGGAGAGTGATGGGGTGCTGCGTCAGATGACCTGGCCTCCACAGTCACCGGACCTGAACCCAATTGAGATGGTTTGGGGTGAGCTGGACAGCAGAGTGAAGGCAAAAGGGCCAACAAGTGCTAAGCATCTCTGGGAACTCCTTCAAGACTGTTGGAAGACCGTTTCAGGTGACTACCTCTTGAAGCTCATCAAGAGAATGCCAAGAGTGTGTGAAGCAGTAATCAAAGCAAAAGGTGGCTACTTTGAAGAACCTAGAATTTAAGACATATTTTCAGTTGTTTCACACTTTTTTGTTAAGTATATAATTCCACATGTGTTAATTCATAGTTTTGATGCCTTCAGTTTGAATCTACAATCTTCAAAGTCATGAAAATAAAGAAAACTCTTTGAATGAGAAGGTGTGTCCAAACTTTTGGTCTGTACTGTATATGGGGTATAATATATGCGGTGAAAAATATTAAATTGAATTTGCCTGTGTTTTGTTGATATTAATATTGTTTGGGATGAATTTAGCAATCTGTTCCAGCTTTTGTCATCATATTTGCAGTTTAATTCCGATTCCCATTTTGATTTATTTGAGCACTTCTCATAAGCTGGTAAATAGTCAAGACCAATTTTATAAACACAAGAAATAATCCAGTGTCTGATCTGCAAATACTTGAAGTAATTGTACCTATGCAAGTCATAGCATTCGGATAATTGACTGAAGCTGGCAAAGACATTACCAACATACAGGTTGCCGACTGTTTTAATGTCTTTTCTAAGCCAAGTTTGTAGTATACCATCTGTTATAGGTTTGGGAATGTTAGGGTTACTTTTAAGTGGTATATTAACCAACAATCGTATGTTTAGGTTTAAGAGAGTGTGTAACTGAAGCCATGAATTGTAGGTAGCTAAAATTAATGGATTTGATGTGATTGTAGACAGTTGCTTTTTTGAACCCAGGAAGGGGATAATTGCCAATGACATGGATTTTAATTCTTGTTGTTCTATCGAGACCCACCTCACATCATTGCCATTCGAAAAAGTCCACATCCATAGAATACGGAACTGCGTAGCTAAGATATATTTTCTGAAATTTGGAAGATTTAGTCCGCCTTTAGCGTAAGGAGCCTGTAACGTAAGAAGTTTAACTCTTTGGACCTTCTTTCGCCATAAAAATAGAGATAGTGCTTTATCCAAATCTTTAAAAAATGTCATTGGAACTTTTAAGGGGACACATTGAAATAAGTAAATAAATTTAGGTAGTATACTATGGAGAGAGATTAGTCTCAAAACCGCTGACAAATGTGTAAATGACAATCCACCAGTTCCACATACATCACAAATACGTTTCATTATTTACAAATAAATATATTTCATTTTGTGTCTCACAGTCTGCGTTTTATACAAATACTGTTAAATTCATTAATACTCATTTTGGTTTTTATATATACATCATGATTTGGATGTGAAAGTGAACGCATTTGTTTCAAATTTTGTTGCATATATTTGTAAAATCAAAGTTACAAAATTAGAATGTATTTATAAATTGGTGCATCTGCATTTGTGGATTAAGTCACAAGCCTGTTTTCTGTGCCGTATTTTTGTTCATTTTCTCTCGTTTTTTTTTGGATTTTGAGACTTTCCTTTCGCCTTTCTGCACCTGATCCACACACAAATGCAGCAGCCCATTCACAAATGTGCCAAGCAAGCGAACGAGCTACCGCTAGGGGCCGCTGTTGCTAAGTTTCACTGTGGTTGTGGATGGCGGTGCTCCTAGCTTCCAGATAACATCCCTGCTGCCAGCAACAACCAGGCATCGCTCCAGGAGAGCGGCATGGTGGGTCAACCGGCGTCATCTTCTAATGGAAATTCGTCTACAATGAGTAAAAATATAAGGATCTGTGGTCATTAAAGTTGTGCAATAAACCACAGATTTGACCGTGAAAATTGTATAATATTTCAGTGAGTCTAATTGTTAGCTAACCCCATCGTTTAGCTAGCTAGTCATCACAGTGAAGACTACGACGTTGAAGTTGGCATCCGATTCACCAGCCTCCGATTCGCGGGCCATTTCACTGCATTTTTTGCATTTTGATCGACCAAAACAAGGTCATGTATGGAAACTACAATAGTTACACTGCTCAAATCTGGATGGAATTATTCTAAAGAGGCTGTAGATTCATTAAAACCTTGTTTGGGATTTGTGAAAATACAGAACAGGGCCATTTGACTGCATTTTTGGTATTATGATCACCCTGAACTGGGTCCTGTATGGAAACTACATTACTTAGACTGCTCAAATCTGGATAGAATTATTCTAAAGAGGGTACAGTCTTTAAAACACATTTTATTATTTGTGAAAACTTTATTTGGTCATTGAAAATTCAAAAAGTTCCTCTGAGCTTTCTTTCTTCTTTTCATTTGGACCATCCAAAACCAGAACCTGTATGAAAAATAATTAAATATGGGTTTAATCATTGATCACATGATATAAATGATATCAAACACACTTTAGAATTTGTGAAACCTTTCTTTGTACCAAAATTCACAGAAGTCCTCGCCTCTCCATGTTCATTTTAATTTCCATGAGGATCTCCTGTCTTTCACCACATAGGAAAAAGAAAAAGTTCATGCATTTTACGTCACTAACTACTTACAAGAGTCTTCTTCACTTGTTGACTTTATTCTCATGTTCTTTTATCTAGAAACAATGACTTCTCTCACCTTTCTTCCATCTGCCCGTGGTCAACCTCTGCCACCGATTCAATCACTTCCAGAGCCTTTATTGTTGCCTGCATCAGACATCCCATAGTCCAACCATTAATATGCCCTATTCTGTATTGGATGCTTTGATGAAATCTGCATCACAAATTTATTGCTGTCATCTCATTAATCTTTCCACTAACATGTGCTATCATTTCAGACCCTGCTTGTCTTCTCCTGCTCCCATCATAGTCATCTTACCTCCCATCTGAGTGCAGACAGGACCTCCTTCATCCCTTTATTAACACTATCTTAGATACTGTACCACAACTTCCTAATTATATCGTCTATCAAACCCATAGTATTTTGCCATTATGGGTTATGTGCACTGATGAATTGGATATTAAACATTACATTTAGCTGTTAGAGTTAACCCTATACCAAACAAGATAGTGTTAATAAAGGGATGAAGGAGGTCCTGTCTGCACTCAGATGGGAGGTAAGATGACTATGATGGGAGCAGGAGAAGACAAGCAGGGTCTGAAATGATAGCACATGTTAGTGGAAAGATTAATGAGATGACAGCAATAAATTTGTGATGCAGATTTCATCAAAGCATCCAATACAGAATAGGGCATATTAATGGTTGGACTATGGGATGTCTGATGCAGGCAACAATAAAGGCTCTGGAAGTGATTGAATCGGTGGCAGAGGTTGACCACGGGCAGATGGAAGAAAGGTGAGAGAAGTCATTGTTTCTAGATAAAAGAACATGAGAATAAAGTCAACAAGTGAAGAAGACTCTTGTAAGTAGTTAGTGACGTAAAATGCATGAACTTTTTCTTTTTCCTATGTGGTGAAAGACAGGAGATCCTCATGGAAATTAAAATGAACATGGAGAGGCGAGGACTTCTGTGAATTTTGGTACAAAGAAAGGTTTCACAAATTCTAAAGTGTGTTTGATATCATTTATATCATGTGATCAATGATTAAACCCATATTTAATTATTTTTCATTAGTGGTGGGCATAGATTAATTTTTTTAATCTAGATTAATCTCACTGAAATCTTGAAATTAATCTAGATTAATCTAGATTAAAATGGCTCATTCAGGGGTCCGACAATCCGCGGCGTTCACGGAAACAGACGTGTAAACTTTGGTTCCTATCCAAACAATAGTCGTTTAATCCTGAGACTGTTGCAATTGCCGTGTCGAGTGCTTCAATACAATAGTGTAGTAACCCCAAGCATACCTTTCTCACTGCAATTAAGTTTTATTTCGGATTTATTTCGGATTTTATTTCGAATTTAGTTTATTTTCACAGCCGCCTCTGCTATTCCTGCTCTTCTCAGGTGTACCTAATGTAGTTTTACATAATTTGTAAAAGTGATGTATATCTTGTATAAAAAATTGTAAATAACAACATGTTTATTCGTGTTCCTTCCCTCTCTTTCCTCATGTTTTTTTCCGCGGGGGTGCTGCACAGCCGCGGGGCCTTTAAGAATTGAACATTCTAAATGTGACGTCACGAGCTACCAAAGCTACCAAAGCAAATTCTCAAGCGAAGCTTCTCCAGCGAGTCAGCGACCTCTGCTACCAGGTAGCGGAGGTCGCAACATTAGGGCAGACCAGTTTATTCACATGCATGGCTCCAGCAGTTTCTCTAGCTTCGCCAACTTCTCATATTCAGCACTTGTTGGGAGGGCCAGATGGTGCTGCTGTTGAGATAGCGTTGTGTGCAGTGCGTCTCTGTTGCGCCACACGCGCAGTATCCTCCCTGCGGCCACCATATTAGGAGCGCTGTCTGTTCCAACAGGGCAGATTTTGTCAACTATCCCCCACAGATAAGCGACCTCCATAAACTGCCTAGCACAGGCTTCTGCAAAGTAGCGTTCTTCTGTTTTAATCACACCTAACGGCAGACAAAGTACATCAGCCCACACCCGAGCTAAAATATCAAGGTAAAAGTCATCACAGTTTGCTTAGGCTACCTATTTTGACCCAGTTCCCAACCCAACTTTGAGAATAGATTAACGGCGATATTTTTTATATCGCCCGATAAGACTCTCAAATTATCGCAGCACGTTAACGCCGATAACGGCCCACCACTATTTTTCATACAGGTTCTGGTTTTGGATGGTCCAAATGAAAAGAAGAAAGAAAGCTCAGAGGAACTTTTTGAATTTTCAATGACCAAATAAAGTTTTCACAAATAATAAAATGTGTTTTAAAGACTCTGTACCCTCTTTAGAATAATTCTATCCAGATTTGAGCAGTCTAAGTAATGTAGTTTCCATACAGGACCCAGTTCAGGGTGATCAGAATACCAAAAATGCAGTCAAATGGCCCTGTTCTGTATTTTCACAAATCCCAAACAAGGTTTTAATGAATCTACAGCCTCTTTAGAATAATTCCATCCAGATTTGAGCAGTGTAACTACTGTAGTTTCCATACAGGACCTTGTTTTGGTCGATCAAAATGCAAAAAATGCAGTGAAATGGCCCGCGAATCGGAGGCTGGTGAATCGGATGCCAACTTCAGCGTCGTAGTCTTCACTGTGATGACTAGCTAGCTAAACGATGGGGTTAGCTAACAATTAGACTCACTGAAATATTATACAATTTTCACGGTCAAATCTGTGGTTTATTGCACAACTTTAATGACAACAGATCCTTATATTTTTACTCATTGTAGACGAATTTCCATTAGAAGATGACGCCGGTTGACCCACCATGCCGCTCTCCTGGAGCGATGCCTGGTTGTTGCTGGCAGCAGGGCTGTTATCTGGAAGCTAGGAGCACCGCCATCCACAACCACAGTGAAACTTAGCAACAGCGGCCCCTAGCGGCAGCTCGTTCGCTTGCTTGGCACATTTGTGAATGGGCTGCTGCATTTGTGTGTGGATCAGGTGCAGAAAGGCGAAAGGAAAGTCTCAAAATCCAAAAAGAACCGAGAGAAAATGAACAAAAATACGGCACAAAAAACAGGCTTGTGACTTAATCCACAAATGCAGATGCACCAATTTATAAATACATTCTAATGTTGTAACTTTGATTTTACAAATATATGCAACAAAATTTGAAACAAATGCGTTCACTTTCACATCCAAATCATGATGTATATATAAAAACCAAAATGAGTATTAATGAGTTTAACAGTATTTGTATAAAACGCAGACTGTGAGACAAAAAATGAAATATATTTATTTGTAAATAATGAAACGTATTTGTGATGTATGTGGAACTGGTGGATTGTCATTTACACATTTGTCAGCGGTTTTGAGACTAATCGCTCTCCATAGTATACACATGTAGCGGCCTCCTGGCTGCCTCAGCTGGAGTCGCTTTGACGGGAGTATCCAGTTAAGTTCTGACGCGCGTTCTTATTTCTCAGTGTTCGAATTTATTTTCTTTCGGGTCTCTTTACGTTACAGATCTTCTTGTTTTCTTCTCAAACTAAGCAAATAACTAAGTATACAAAATTAACACTGTTCAGCATGGTTACACGACACCTACATGGTCAAAAAACTGTTTCCCTTCCTACACCCGCCATCAGAAATCCAATTCATTACTGAGCCACCTGTGCTCCGGTTAGATAGGCGAGAGTAGAGAGAAGCAACCAATCAGAGTCCACTATAGCCCAAGCACCAGTGCCGCTCCCAAATGCATAGTACATTTACTAGATATTGCTATATTAATAATTATCAATAAGCAGACATAAATCTAAATAACGAAATATCACCATAAAGTGAGGAAAATAGAAAATATAGAAAATGGCTCCAACAACACATTTTGATTGAGTTGACTCTGCCAATTAAAGATAGTGGGAGATCCATCCATCGTTTCAGCTCTGCTTTAGTTTTATTAATTAATGATATGTAATTCTTTTGGTAAATTTGATCATACGAGGAACTAATATTAATACCAAGGTATGTAAAACCATCCGGGCACCATTTAAATGAACCAGGTAGTAATTGTGTCTCCTGTTCTGTCATATTAAGTGGAAACGCTTCACTCTTGGAATAATTAATTCTGTAGCCAGAAACTTTGCTGTACGTGCCAAGGAATGCTAGTAAAGATGGAAAGGATTTAGATGGCTGAGATATAAAAACAAACAAATCATCCGCATATAGCGCAAGTTTATGTTCTTCTGTACCTACCCTCATACCTGTAATAGATAATTCAGAACAGATGGCAATCGCTAATGGTTCTATAGCAATGGAAAATAGGCTAGGAGAACTTGGGCATCCCTGTCTACAGCCTCGGGAGAGCGGGAAGGCGTTCGACAAAACCCCATTAGTCAAAATCTGTGATCTAGGGCTATTAAAGAGTGTTCTTACATATCTAATAAAGGTTTCACCAAAATTCATAGCTCTCAGTCTCAAAAAGAAAATCAGGTTCAATTCTGTCAAATGCCTTCTCAACATCCATAGAAAGTATTGCCAGGGGGTACCTCCTTCTTTTAGTAATATCGATAACATGAAACAACCATTGAATATTGTCTGCTCCTTGTCGGTTCTTAACAAAACCTGTTTGGTCTGCATGAATAATTTCTGGAATTATTTTCTCTAGTCGAGGTGCTATTATTTTAGACAAGATCTTATAGTCGGAGTTGAGAAGACTGAGGGGTCTATAGTTACCGCACTTTTGTACATCTTTTCCAGGTTTAGGAAGTAATGTTATTGTTGCAAGTTCTAAAGATTAAGGAAGTGCTGTCTGTTCGAATGCCTCCTGGTGACATTGTAATGTAATTTATTTTGTTGTTTTTTATAACCTGTGCCTGTGGGATATGTATATGTTAAACATAAGAGGTCCCAGGATGGAACCTTGGGGAACTCCACATGTGATTCTTGTCTGCTCAGATGTAAAGTTACCTATTGACACAAAGTATTTCCTGTTCTCTAAGTATGTTTTGAACCAGTTTAGTACAGTTCCAGAAAGACCCGCCCAGTTCTCCTGTTGTTTGAGTAATATATTGTGGTCAACTGTATCAAATGCAACACTGAGATCTAGTAAAACTGACATTTTTCCAAAGCAAGAGCTGTGTTTGCATTCTTGGCACTGGTTTGAGCTCGTTTACAGTGTGTTGGACTCCAGCAGGGCTACCCCAATCGTGTTTTTGGTTTTCATTTACAGGATCTAGTTGTGGACAGGAGGGCATCTGTTTTGGGAACCTCAGGGTCACATCTCTGCTTTTTGCAGATGAAATGGTTCTGTTATTCTGTTCAAGTAGCTAAATTAATATAAGCTTAAATTAATGCGGTTTAAAATAAAATAAATAAAGCAGAAAAATATACTCATTTCACATACTATTTAATTATTTTGTTATTTATTTTAATAGTATTTACTATTGTCAAAACTTATTTATTTAGCCATTTATATATTTTTGTATCTAATTTGTATTATGACAGTTGCAGTCCCCCATGGACGGCTTGGAGGTGTTTATAAATAAAAAATAACCCCTTCAGCAGAGAACAGGAGGAAAAACTGTCGAAGTATTGAAGAATGGCAAAACATATCTCAAGAAATTCAAATTAATTTGAGGGTATTGGACTTTATTTTACTCCCAATGTATATATGGGTTCTCTCCGGTTTCTCCGGCTTCCTCCCACCACCCAAAAAAATTCACATTAGGTTAACTGGTTACTATAAATTGACCATATGAGTGATTGTGAGCGTGCATGGTTGTTTGTCTCATTTATCTCTATGTGGCCCTGCGATGGACTGGCGACCTGTCCAGCGTGTACCCCACCTCTCGCTTAATGATAGTTGGGATAGGCTTCAGCCTAAAATGTGATTATGTATCTATTCACAGCTACCTTTTATTTTTTTTGATGGGGAATACTATTCAAAATTCTTTAGAAACTGTATCCAAGTATGAATACATGAAGTATGAATGTGTAACATTAGTGGCACTGTAGGTGCACTTACCTTGCCCAGTTCTTTGTCTTCCAGAGCCAAGACACCAGTGCTCTCTGTATAGAGCCTAACTTTGACCGAGGGCATAGGATGAGTTGTGGTGAAGTCTCCCTGAGTCCCCCACCTGAAAGACACCAGGAACCAGGAACATTTATATTTGGTGTGTTATGGAGAATGTCAACACTAAAGTTGTATATGCATGTCTCAACATGATTCTATAATATCATAGGATTTGAATACGGTGTAAAATTTAATTTGCAATATATTGTAAAAAAATAAATAAATAAACAAAACTGTAAAAACCCAGTGCAAGTATTACTTTGCAAGCATTCAAGCTGTCAAGCATGTCAGATTGACCTGTTGAAAATTCTTTTCCTTTTTTAATTTTTTTTTGTATATTTGGCCATCAACAATACTGGACGTCATAAAATTCGCACATAAACCAAGAAAACAAAGAAGAGGGGGGACAATACAAATAAAAAGCAATACCAACAAATTATTAAAACTGCGAGCAGTGATATCGGCCCTCGCAGCCAAGCGCAGCTCCGGCCTTGCGACCGCCGGCACCGCCGCCCCGACATGGTCATCAACACCGTCACGCGTCTCCCGCGCCCGTCCACTGGGCGGAGCGTGCGACGAATCTCCCGAATCGCCTTCAGTGCACGACAGTACGACACCAGCGGCACGTGTTCAAAGTTTGAGCGATATCTCACCTTCCAGACAGGACTTACCGTCACTTCCTGTTTTGTGGGGGCGGGGTTTAGCGACGTCAGAAATGTACCACGCCAACGTGTCAAGCGCTGCTCCGTAATGATGCATAAAAAATATGGTGCAGATCGGATGATGTCTCAAGGAGATATAGCTGTTTACATGATCTAGGGGGCGCACTGGAGTCACACTCCAATATAATCCTATTGGGCTCTTTAGAAGTTAACAAATAACATTCTTATCTAGTTTGGTGCAAATCGGATGATGCATGTGAGATTTAGAGCCGAACGTATGCAAACGGCGAGGGATTGGAATTTGCCATTCTGCCACGCCCACACTATTTTGTAGGTCCTGACAAGACGCACAGGTGTGCTGAGTTTCATGATTGTCGGGAAAGCATGGCTTGGGGCTGATGTTTTTAGATGTTCTAGGGGGAGCTGTGGAGGCATTAGGCCACGCCCAACAAATATTGGACCACACACCTGTTGGGGGTCGGATTAGGATCGATCCCAGTGAGTTTGGTGCATCTCGGCTCAAAACTGTAGAATTTAGAGCCAAACGTATGGTAACGGCGTGATGTATGACTTCGCCAAGCCGCCATAGCCACGTCTTCAACTGAAAACTGTTGGTGCTTTAAAGCAAGTTAGAGCAACTTGGTATCTGTATTCTGACACAAGATCATGTTGATTAGGTGAAGGGAAGTAAAAAAAGTGACTTCCTGTTCTGAGGGGGCAGAGCTTAGATGACGTCAGCATATGACCACATAGGATTGACATGCATCCAACATGGATGACTCATACCAAGTTTGGTGCAGATTTAACTTTTTACGTGAAAGTTATAGCGTTTCGTTTACACTGGCGAGTATGCCAAGTTCGCCGCTTTCCTACGAGGTGTGTAAATCTGAAAAATGGCCAAAATTTGCCCTTTGACCCAAAATGGCCGCCTCCTTGTACGTTTTAGAGCATACCTCCAAGAGACTTTTGTTCTTGATTTGAGGCGATCTACATACATACCGAGTTTCAGATCTCTACGATGTACGGTTCGGGCCATCTCACGTTAGGTGGCGCTGTAGAGCAGTTTGGTGACGCCCACTTTCGACTCCATTAAAGTCATGCGATTTCACGCGGGGAAAAATTTTGGGTAAAGTTTGGTGAGTTTTCAAATACGTTTAGGCCTCCACATTTGCGATACCGCGTGGAGAAGAAACGGAAGAAGAATAATAGTGAAATCCTGCAGATACAAAAGGCCTTCTCAGCGCTTAGCTGCTCGGGCCTAAATAACAAATCACCTATTGTTCACCTCACAGAGACTCTAAGAGACACAAAGTGCTTGTCAGATTGGTCAGTTTTGCATCTGGAAAAGTCTGCATGACTTTCCGCAATCCTCTATGGGGGGTGCCAAAGATCACAAAGGACACACGAGGTCTTAAATTCACAGAAGTTGTCAAATTAAATTAGTATATGTACAAAATGAAAACACATTTACTAGATTATCATATAAATGTCTGGATGTAGTAAATCAAAAACTGGTAACACTTAGAGGTAAGTTTCGTTGTGTGTTTTATGGATACACAAAATAAAGATAATTCTTAAAGAAAGACATCTGCAACTCTGTACACACAGCTAGTAGATGTGTTTTAAAACGGATTATCTCACAGACACAATCACTCTCTACTTTGAAACGAAAACTCAGATTCAGGATTCTGAAACGGATAACGTGCAGTGCAAAGATGCTCTTTATTGGTAACAATAGAGGTGGGAAAATGCAGGGAACGGTCCAGTGACACTGTGTGTGTGTATTTAGGCACTCATTTGCACACCTATTTACCGTGATATGAACATGTTTTTGTGGGGACATCAAACCCTCTCCTACCAATATTGGACTTATAAGAATCATGAGTGTACCAGTACATTGAAAGACTCAAGGACGTGCCTCAGCTGTTTGCATTGCTGACAGAAGAAAAGGAAGATTCTTACTTTACATTACAGATGTAATGACATCCTCACTGTGCTGCTTTTACTTTCTATGTATATGCAAATATTTTTAACTTTTGTCCCAGGTGTCCTAGGCCTGATTGCTGTGTGTGGGGGGGGGGGTTGTTTTTGTTTTTGTCACTGTCCTGTTCTCTCATCCTCCAAGTACTCACAGGAGGAAGCCCCTCTCCGAGTCTGGTTCTGCTAGAGGTGTCTTCCCGTTAAGAAGTAATCTTTTCTCTTCACTGTTGCCCATACTACAACTACTGCCTATGCACTTCTGAATCTAATCTAATCTCAACCCACTTCATGCTCAGAACAAGGATTGAATCAAAGTGAAGGTTAAATGCAATCCATTAGTTTCCCTAACTTTTTTGCAAATTGGCATAATAAAATATTTGAAAATAAAGAATTGAATTGAAATGGATTTTAAGTGGAGTACAATAAACTGGAATGGATCCTAATTATGCTGAGCTGGACTGATACTAATTAGATTATAATTAATTTATCTACTTTCTATGCATTGAGATAACCTCTTGTGAATTTGTGCAACAAAATGAAACTATATTGAAATTGAACTGAATATAAATATAAATATAAATAGAATAGAAGAATAGAAAAATACTTTATTTATCCCCCAATGGGGGAAATTCAAATTAGTCAAGTAACTCAACATTTTTTTAAATATTTACAATGATTGTATTAAAGCAGCATTGATTAAAAATTTTCAAACAATGCATACAATCAAATTCCCCCAGTGACTTCTCATTTCGAGGATCGGAGAAATTGAAATTCTTGTTATCCTGTGATTCTACACTAATGCATTTCTGTCAATAGATCAGTGTTAACTGTAACCTTCACTGTGTCTACTTTCTGCCCTTTATATTAAAGGGATAATCCGGAGTGAAATGCACTTTAGATCAATTTACAGGATGTTGGGAGTACATACGTTGAGTTGACATCAAAATCATGTCATTCGGATGTGTTTTGAGAATTTCGATTTGGATATTCGACAGATATTCACAATAAGGAAATAAGGTGTCTTTTTTTTCAAACCAATATCAAACCAACTTCACCACGGTCTGTAGCAGCAGCTGCAGCAGTCACATTTCCGGAAAGGTACTGGCTTGATTAAATTCATTCTGGACTCTATATCCAACCACATGAAGACCTCGGGACACTTCGGTTTGGCTTTAGGGACCCTCTACTCACTACCACGTAAGTGTTATGTTGTTTGGAGCTGTAGAAGAGGTATAAAAATAGCGTTTTGTAGCAGTGACATGATTTGCCCCCTTCACCTCCACGCTAACGACTTTTGGCTAAAAACGGTCAAATCGAAATTCTCAAAACACATCCGAATGACATGATTTTGATGTCAACTCAACGTATGTACTCCCAACATCCCGTAAATTGATCTAAAGTGCATTTTACTCCGGATTATCCCTTTAAGTATTAATTTGTCTCTGTGGCTATTTGAGGGCTAAAGCAAGAAAATTATTACATTTATTTACATTAAAGCAATATTAGAGGAAGTTTCTGAACCAAAAAAAACTATGTGCTTCTGAATCCTTTTGAAGCACTTTCACTTTTGTTATGTACATTATCGAGCCTGAAACTGTGAGAGTGCTCAGGTGCAGAGATACCACAGCTCGCAACTCTGGTTTCCAGCCCTGCACCACACCATTTTCTGTTACAGTCACTTGACATTTTTGTTGGCTTTTGATTGTGTCTCTGTGGCCTCTTTAACATGAAAACTAATCCATGTGTATGACTAGGTTCATGAGATTTTTTTTTTTTTTGGTAAATCCTACAAGTGTAGAGGGAGCCAAAGAACAAAAAATTGCCAAATTATTGAGTGTTGCTTTAAGGGGAAATAAAATTCAATTTTGTACAGAAAACACTACACATAAGGAAAACTAATCATTAGGAATGTGCTTATATTGTAATGTTCTTGAGGAGACACCAGTACAGACACTCAGATCAATCACAGATGCATTACATTAATCCGAAATTAAGAGTATCCCTATCATAAAGATCCTCACTGATCAGTAGTTGAATCTGCAACTACAGTGGCATGAAGGATGAAGTTCAAAAATAGCTTATCACTTTTTCAAACTTTTATACTTTAATATGTTATTTCAAGTGCGTTAAAGTTTGATGCTGAAGACAAGAGATGCAAGTGTGTGCTGCAGGCTAATTACAGAGAAGGTTATAGGGGCTGCAGTGAAGCCTGGTTACGGCAGGGGACCCCCTGTTGACCAGCAAGGTTACCAGGGTACTTTGAGCTCATCTAATTGGCTGTGTTTGGTGGTTCTGGCAAGTGGAGAACTGCATAAGGAAAAAGAAAAAAAAAGGGAAAAAAAGGTCATTAGCCCCTGGAGCATGTGAAAGGGCAGCCTCATTACTGCACAGACCCCTGCTGTGATACAGATATCCAAAGGCCAACAACTGCCACCAAGAAAGTTCAACAGAGTTGTGATCAGTTGCCAACAAGTTAAAACTCCAGTGTTTTGCTTAACACGCACAAGATGGAGAAGAACAGAAAATTAGATGCAATGGAGCAATTTTTTTTATGTCAGATGAGAGCAAATCACATTTCTTTCACTTTTATTTCCAAAGTGTAACATTATGTTATTGAATTTTATCATTATCAATTTGAAATTTGGAATTAAATTAAATTAATTTAGATTCATTTTGAGTGTGTGACAGAGAAAAATCACTGTGTAGCCTGTAATATTGTAAGAATTGTGATAATAGTGTGTGTGTGTGTGTGTGCGTGTGTGTGTGTGTGTGTGTATGTGTGTGTGTGTGTGTGTGTGTGTGTGTGTGTGAAAAGATGAAAGTGCTACATAAGTACAGTCCTATTACCATTTACAAGTGTCTTAGATCACTCACGAGGTTGGTCCACAAACTACCTTACTTACAAGGCTGTTTAGTTACATTATGTTTTCTCTCAGCCCCTTTCCATCACTAAGGGTGTACATCAGGGCTTTAAAAATGATATAGTTTTTATTTATAAAGTAGAAATGACGTGATTCATTAAATCAACATGTCATTTATTTGCCTCTATGACACATTTATGCCATTGGTCATTGGTCATTTCATAGTATCCATCAGATAGTTTCCTACAGTGTTCTTTAAACCTTTTGTTAATCACTGCCAAGACCAAGAACATGTTGTTTGGGACCAAAGTTTCTGTCCCCCACCTGGACCAAAATATCACTTCTCTTGATAGGATTATCCTTGGCGCGGCTTCTGATTACATGTAGTTAGGTATCTGACTCGATAGCAATTTCCTTTTTATATTACATGAACTGAAATTAGTTTATTGTACAGAATGTGCTCTAAACCTTCACTTACCTTGCTAGACTGCCTCTTCAAATTAACATCCTTCTCATATTAGACTGTTGTGATGGTATATAATCAATCAGCTAAAACTGTTGCTCTCCAGAGGCTTGATGTCCTCCAACCCTCTGCAATCTGTTTTTCTAACAATTGTTCATTGTTGCATACTCATGTATATTAACATGATTAGGTTTAGTAAATTAGCATAAATTAACTAATATTATAGTTCATTTATGCTAATTTACTAAACCTAATTTGGTCTGTTTCCTTTAAGTTGTTACAACTACATTTCCTTCTTACAAAATACAAGCTACTGAATATATTTTTTTGAACAGTAATAAATATTATTTTGGTCAAGCTGCTACACCAAAAAACAAACAAAAAAAAATGTGGAAAAAGACAGTTATGGACAGTGTAAAATTTTGACTGTATTGTTGTCCTGTGCAAATTTATACTTTATGTCTTGAAGTATTGTTTGTACAGTTTACCATCACTCACTACATTTCGTATGACTGTCATCAAGAGTAAGTGAGTAAAATTTATATAACACTATTATAGCGGATAAGAATTCCACAACCTTGGTGCTACCTCCTGAAAAGCCCGAACCCTAGGAGTTTTGAGCCTGGGAAGAAGAATGAGGTTTCAGCATGTCAGAGATATACTGGGGAGCTTGATCATGTAGGGCCCTAAAAGTTAGTTCTAAAATTTACTGGTAACCAATGAAGAGGCATTCTGCACATTCTGAAGGCGATCCAAAGCTGATTTGTTAAAACAAGTAGAAAGACTATTACAATAATTCAAACGAGAAGAGATAAAAGCATAAATAATCATTTCAAGTTCAGCCTTTGACACCAGCAGTCTAACTTTTGAATCACAAAAAAAATTTAAAAAAATTTAAAAAAATAAAATCACAATTCTGAACTGACTTCATGGTTAGTTGTTTTCGACAGACATTTGATTAATTTATTGCTGCTTGAAAGGGCAAAAAAATAATTCTACTGTAAGTTTTGGGGACTACTTATTTGCTATGTGAAACCATTTCATAGTAGATGGCCACTCTGACAGCAGCGTCCACCCCTGCGGAGGAGCTACCTGGTTGATCCTGCCTGTAGCAGATTAAGGCTACGGCTACACGAAAACGAAACGAGGGTTTTTTTGAAAACGGGTACGAAAATTATTGCGACCACACAGGAAAGCTTCTGTAAAGAATCAGGTCCAGATGGAAACAATAAAAACGCTGAAAACGATGCAGTACACACGCCGCACCTCTATGTGCGCTGTAAGCCACCCCCACCGGTTACACCAGAACAATAGAAGAAGCAATGCGCATGCGTGTACGCCCCTACTTCTACCAGCGCGAAGCTCACGTTGTTCCTTCAACAACGCCGCTGTAGTTAGCAGTGTCTGCAGCAGTGCTACTATCAATGTTGTGGGGTCCATGATGATCGCTGTCTGTCCTTGTTGTGTTGTCTTCTTCTTCCGGATTTTGAATGGAAGCCGCTTTTTGTTCTGGTCACTGACGTATGTGTATACGTATGTGTATACGTCAGTGGCGTTGGTCATGTGGCTGTGACGCAGATGTAAACAAATCCGTTCTGGCTGTAACAATGGAAACGAAACGACGCCGTTCTTAGATCTTCCCAGTCTGGAACCCGTTCTCCAAAACTATCGTTTTGGGGTACTGGGAACGCCGGCTCCATGTGGCAGCGAAAGCCAAACGATAAGCAAAAGTATCGGTTACAGTGAAAAACGTTTCCGTGTAGCCGTAGCCTAAGCCATTCAATTCTAAGTACACACAGCTGGTACAGTGAAACAGCGAATGGCTCATTAAATCAATTAAGGTTCAAGGTGGTACTAGAGAACTGCTGTGTTACACATCAGCTGCACCCTGTAGTTCTCTTGCGATTAGAAAGAAAGGTGCACTCAGAAAGGTAAACTGGTGATAAGATCAGCAGTGAATCTCTTGGGATATGTGCTCTTAAGTCAATGAAAATCAAACAGTCGTAGCATTCTCAGGAATGCTCAGTTGGGGGGGGGGGTTCCATTAAAATTCCAAAGCCTGTGTATGCTGTTTCAAGGATACAGTTGGGTGAACTCCACGCCCAGTAAGAAACAGACATCACCTTATTTACATCCAAATTTGTCCTGGGGAGAGGATTTGAGAGTCTCTCCCACACAACCGTCCCCCTTTCTCTGTCATGATTCAGCCGGAAAACATTAACACTCTAATGCCAACTAGCAAACTTTCCCTGAACAAACAAAAGAACCCCTTTAGCCTAAAATAATTACGTAGTCAGATACTTATATGTCTTATATATCTCTTTTGTTTCATGCTCTGCTCCAGTGGTCAAAACCGGTTGATAACCCATCCATCCATCCATCCATCCATTTCCTATACCCGCTTAATCAGTCGATCGGGTCGCGGGGGGGGGTTGGGCCCTATTCCAGCGGTCATCAGGCGAAAGGCAGGGTACACCCTGGACAGGTTGCCAGTCCATCACAGGGCCACACAGATACAAACGAGACACATACCACACACACGCTCACAATCACTCCTAGGGACAATTTTAAAGACACCAATTAACCTAACATGCATGTTTTTGGGCAGTGGGAAGAAGCCAGAGTACCCGGAGAGAACCTACGCATATGCGGGGAGAACATGCAAACTCCACACAGGAAGGTCCGGGAGTTGATCCTGGAACCCTCTCGCTGAGAGGAAACGGTGCTAACCTCCACACCACCGTGCAGCCCCATGTTGATAACATTTTGTTTAATTTGATATGTTAACCTTACAGACTGGATCTGGATTTCTGACACCACCTGATCATTGCATCGTTGGCCACGAGACACAAGAGGAAGAAGAACTCAGCCATCTTGCTGAGGGCCCCTACCACTGAGCCAACAAACAGATACCTAACCGCCCTAAGGAGCGAGGCCCGAGAGTGACCGCTCTTCAAGACAGGTGGTGAAAGGGAAAAGAAAGGCGGTTCAGTGAGCGAGTGGGCTGCGTCTAAGAAGCCCTCCAACTCAAAATAAGATCCAATCTCTGTTGGCCTTGGACGGGACGTGCGTGTGGTTGGTGTTGAGACAGATGTTGAGTGAAAATGAATCAATTCATTTAATAACAGTAATTAACCTCTACAAATACATAGCTGTGTACAGTGACAAGTATTACGACCCCAGTTTCCCGATATTTCTCTATTCTCTTGCCATTATACTGTTATAAATTGGCTTTATTCTTAGACTTTATGTATTCATATTCTGTAGTTCACTAAATAATCTATGTTCCTAGTTTGTACGTGTACACTCTGCTCAAACGCAATGTATGTCCAAGACTTTAAAATGACGTAGCGGGATAAAATAACTGGGTCAGATAAAGCGTCTCTATTAGGTCAGATAGGCCTGGTACAGTAGATACACGCCTGAAACAACACTCACACACATCGCTTATCACATCCAAAGAACATGACGAAGATGGTGGATGGCCTGCTCACATCACTAGTAAATGTTCAATGTAACGTTGTCAAGTGTAGGTACAACCTCTGAGATAAAGGTGAACATAAATATGAAATGTTTCTGGATATCGGGGCTTGGTCGGACGGATTTCATGGGAGAACTTTGACTCTCCGAGTCCAGCGCTGATACTTGACTTGTGACCACCAATAAATACTTTGTTTAACTTAATTCTCCAGCTTGTTCTTGGGCTTCCAATAAAAGAATTGGGCTAACAATACCAAGCCATCCTCTCTTATGGTGTAGTTCCTACTCTATCTACAATTAAGTTGTTATTAAACACGCTTTTTTGATTGCCTATCAAGGTTCATGTTTCTGGTTAGTGTTCAATAAATGACTAATGTCTAGTTAACAAGTCGCGGTTGAATGCTTCTTTATGTAATTTGGGTCCATTCAAACGAGAGCTCATAAAGTAGCACTGTGAGACTGATTTAAGGTAATACGAAGATTTTCTTTTTAAAAGGGAAGTTTGTTTTTTTAAACCTGGACCTTATTTTTTGCAGAAAATACGTTTATCTACTCACCGATAACAATTTGGTGAAAGTCGGCATCCTTCGGAAGATATTTAGATCACCCGAGATCCGCGTATATCCATATAACGGGAGAGAACAGGGCATAGACAATACAGTCCCTAAATAAGGCATTATTTTTCTTTATTTCACCAATACTTTAAGACGAATGAATGAATGAACGCGTCCCATTGCACTGTTAGCTCATAGCTGCTGTGTTGTTGTTATCCAGGGCTATCGGGGGGCTTATGGGGGCTTTCTACACATGCGTCTAGTGGGATGACTTAATCGACGTGCGCCGCTGCAGCATGGCTCATTCACTCTGGTAAGGACATCCATCGCACAAAACAAGCAGGAGCAAACTCTGTGTGAAGTTAGCCGACTGTCACAGAGCACGGAGTGAATAAGCTGTGCTGCAGCAGGGCACGTTGATGAAGTCATCCCGCTAGACGCGTGTGTAGAAAGCTTCCTATAAGCCCCCCAAGCTAACAGTGCTAAACAGTTATTGTCTTCACTTACCAGACTTAAAAAAAATGCATCGTTTTGTTATTTTTCACACAAAGCATTCAATAACACAAATATTTTTTATAAACTGTTGGAGGTTAGGATTATTTGGTAATGTCTGTTAGTTTGAATACTTGAATATATCGGTCAAACTCTGTTTAAAATGCAGGCCACATTGTTCTGGCCCGTAAGTAGTTTGTTATAGCAGCTTTATTCTCAAAATGTACCACTCCTAAAAATAATTGAATACCATGGTTCCTGTACTCAGTCATTGGGTCTGCAGTGTCTTGACTTCTGTTCATAAGTGATGGATTTACATTAAACTCATTCAATCAATCAATCAATCAATCTTTATTTATATAGCGCATTTCATACCACAGGCAACTCAATGTGCTTTAGTTCATTATCTGGAACTCTTAACAAGTTGATGTAGGGTAAGCAAAACAAATGGAGTTCATTAGCAGAATCCTAACCCAAACCCGACAGGTACGTATTCAATCCTCCAATTGTAGGTACTGCATCAGGTACTGATACTGCATCTGTTCAAGCCCCTTCTCTGCAACTTGTACCGAGCAACATCTGTGTTGCAACATCTCCATGCCAGCGTACTCTTAGTGGAAGCCACAAACCATACACCAGTACAAAACAGTTCTCATAATTCTTTCTCCATCTTCAGAGCAATCTTTCTTCAGAGCAATAGGCTGCTTTATAGAAGATGATGGAATATGCATGAGTGTACTACCAGTTCTTAGTGAGAATGACTATGTTTGTAAGAAAGTAAAATTGTGTGTATGCATATTCAGGATTTATGGCTCAAGCAATACTGTGTGTCTATGATTAGACATATAAGAGAGTATTTTGAGTGTTTGTGTAAAAGTATACTAGTGTTCGTGTGGGAGTATGATACTATGTATGAAACCAAGTGTAAATTATGTCTCAGGGGGCCTTTCATAGAGGTGGACCACTGCCTTGACATATTAAGCACCTCATTTCGTTTTGTTACAAAAAACATTTATAACTTTACAAAGGTATTTGGTAATGTCTTTAGCACATCACAGTTTCTTTGTTGCCCATAAAGCAAACATGATCTATAAATACTGTATGCTACTCTTGATCCTCCCACATCTCAGGCTTTCAAAACTTCCTTGAAGTCGCCTTCAACTCTGTAAATCTTCCCTTGCTAAAGTCATGGTGTAAAATAATGATCAACCTGATAACTCACTCAGTACTCAGAGACTTATGGGCTTCACACATTAAAGGCAAGCATTCCCTTGTACTCTGTTCATTTTTAGCAATGCATTCTCACAACCAACTCATCACATATGCCATTTTACCTGTGATGGTGTTCTATACCTGTGATGGTGTTCTATATCTGGGATGGTGTTCTTTACCTAAGATGGTGTTCTACTTCCTGTGATGGTGTTCTATACCTGTGATGGTGTTCTATATCTGGGATGGTGTTCTTTACCTAAGATGGTGTTCTACTTCCTGTGATGGTGTTCTATACCTGTGATGGTGTTCTTTACCTAAGATGGTGTTCTACTTCCTGTGATGGTGTTCTTTACCTGTGATGGTGTTCTATACCTGTGATGGTGTTCTATATCTGGGATGGTGTTCTTTACCTAAGATGGTGTTCTACTTCCTGTGATGGTGTTCTATACCTGTGATGGTGTTCTTTACCTGTGATGGTGTTCTTTACCTGTCATGGTGTTCTTTACCTGTGATGGTGTTCTATACCTGTCATGGTGTTCTTTACCTAACATGGTGTTCTACTTCCTGTGAAGGTGTTCTTTACCTAAGATGGTGTTCTACTTCCTGTGATGGTGTTCTATACCTGTGATGGTGTTCTATACCTGTGATGGTGTTCTATACCTGTGATGGTGTTCTTTACCTGTGATGGTGTTCTATACCTGTCATGGTGTTCTATACCTAACATGGTGTTCTACTTCCTGTGATGGTGTTATTTACCTAAGATGGTGTTCTACTTCCTGTGATGGTGTTCTTTACCTGTCATGGTGTTCTTTACCTAAGATGGTGTTCTACTTCCTGTGATGGTGTTCTTTACCTGTCATGGTGTTCTTTACCTAAGATGGTGTTCTACTTCCTGTGATGGTGTTCTTTACCTGTGATGGTGTTGTACTTCCTGTGATGGTGTTCTTTACCTGTCATGGTGTTCTTTACCTAAGATGGTGTTCTACTTCCTGTGATGGTGTTCTTTACCTGTGATGGTGTTCTATACCTGTGATGGTGTTCTACTTCCTGTGATGGTGTTCTTTACCTGTGATGGTGTTCTTTACCTGTCATGGTGTTCTTTACCTGTGATGGTGTTCTATACCTGTCATGGTGTTCTTTACCTAACATGGTGTTCTACTTCCTGTGAAGGTGTTCTTTACCTAAGATGGTGTTCTACTTCCTGTGATGGTGTTCTATACCTGTGATGGTGTTCTATACCTGTGATGGTGTTCTATACCTGTTATGGTGTTCTTTACCTGTGATGGTGTTCTATACCTGTCATGGTGTTCTATACCTAACATGGTGTTCTACTTCCTGTGATGGTGTTATTTACCTAAGATGGTGTTCTACTTCCTGTGATGGTGTTCTTTACCTGTCATGGTGTTCTTTACCTAAGATGGTGTTCTACTTCCTGTGATGGTGTTCTTTACCTGTCATGGTGTTCTTTACCTAAGATGGTGTTCTACTTCCTGTGATGGTGTTCTTTACCTGTGATGGTGTTGTACTTCCTGTGATGGTGTTCTTTACCTGTCATGGTGTTCTTTACCTAAGATGGTGTTCTACTTCCTGTGATGGTGTTCTTTACCTGTGATGGTGTTCTATACCTGTGATGGTGTTCTACTTCCTGTGATGGTGTTCTTTACCTGTGATGGTGTTCTACTTCCTGTGATGGTGTTCTTTACCTAAGATGGTGTTCTACTTCCTGTGATGGTGTTCTATACCTGTGATGGTGTTCTTTACCTGTGATGGTGTTCTTCTTCCTGTGATGGTGTTCTATACCTGTCATGGTGTTCTTTACCTAAGATGGTGTTCTACTTCCTGTGATGGTGTTCTTTACCTGTGATGGTGTTCTTTACCTAAGATGGTGTTCTACTTCCTGTGATGGTGTTCTACTTCCTGTGATGGTGTTCTATACCTGTCATGGTGTTCTATACCTGTCATGGTGTTCTTTACCTAAGATTGTGTTCTACTTCCTGTGATGGTGTTCTACTTCCTGTGATGGTGTTCTTTACCTGTGATGGTGTTCTTTACCTGTGATGGTGTTCTATACCTGTGATGGTGTTCTATACCTGTGATGGTGTTCTACTTCCTGTGATGGTGTTTCATACCTGTGATGGTGTTCTATATCTGGGATGGTGTTCTTTACCTAAGATGGTGTTCTACTTCCTGTGATGGTGTTCTATACCTGTGATGGTGTTCTTTACCTAACATGGTGTTCAACTTCCTGTGATGGTGTTCTTTACCTAAGAAGGTGTTCTACTTCCTGTGATGGTGTTCTATACCTGTGATGGTGTTCTTTACCTGTGATGGTGTTCTTTACCTGTCATGGTGTTCTTTACCTGTGATGGTGTTCTATACCTGTGATGGTGTTCTTTACCTAACATGGTGTTCTACTTCCTGTGAAGGTGTTCTTTACCTAAGATGGTGTTCTACTTCCTGTGATGGTGTTCTATACCTGTGATGGTGTTCTATACCTGTGATGGTGTTCTTTACCTGTCATGGTGTTCTTTACCTAACATGGTGTTCTACTTCCTGTGATGGTGTTATTTACCTAAGATGGTGTTCTACTTCCTGTGATGGTGTTCTATACCTGTCATGGTGTTCTTTACCTAAGATGGTGTTCTACTTCCTGTGATGGTGTTCTTTACCTGTCATGGTGTTCTTTACCTAAAATGGTGTTCTACTTCCTGTGATGGTGTTCTTTACCTGTGATGGTGTTGTACTTCCTGTGATGGTGTTCTTTACCTGTGATGGTGTTCTATACCTGTGATGGTGTTCTATACCTGTGATGGTGTTCTACTTCCTGTGATGGTGTTCTTTACCTGTGATGGTGTTCTACTTCCTGTGATGGTGTTCTTTACCTAAGATGGTGTTCTACTTCCTGTGATGGTGTTCTATACCTGTGATGGTGTTCTTTACCTGTGATGGTGTTCTATACCTGTCATGGTGTTCTTTACCTAAGATGGTGTTCTACTTCCTGTGATGGTGTTCTTTACCTGTGATGGTGTTCTTTACCTAAGATGGTGTTCTACTTCCTGTGATGGTGTTCTACTTCCTGTGATGGTGTTCTTTACCTGTGATGGTGTTCTTTACCTGTGATGGTGTTCTATACCTGTGATGGTGTTCTACTTCCTGTGATGGTGTTTCATACCTGTGATGGTGTTCTATACCTGTGATGGTGTTCTTTACCTGTGATGGTGTTCTATACCTGTGATGGTGTTCTATACCTGTCATGGTGTTCTTTACCTAAGATTGTGTTCTACTTCCTGTGGTGTTCTACTTCCTGTGATGGTGTTCTATACCTGTGATGGTGTTCTTTACCTGTGATGGTGTTCTATACCTGTGATGGTGTTCTATACCCGTCATGGTGTTCTTTACCTGTGATGGTGTTCTTTACCTGTGATGGTGTTCTATACCTGTGATGGTGTTCTACTTCCTGTGATGGTGTTCTATACCTGTGATGGTGTTCTATACCTGTGATGGTGTTCTACTTCCTGTGATGGTGTTCTTTACCTGTGATGGTGTTCTTTACCTGTGATGGTGTTCTATACCTGTGATGGTGTTCTACTTCCTGTGATGGTGTTTCATACCTGTGATGGTGTTCTATACCTGTGATGGTGTTCTTTACCTGTGATGGTGTTCTACTTCCTGTGATGGTGTTTCATACCTGTGATGGTGTTCTATACCTGTGATGGTGTTCTATACCTGTGATGATGTTCCTTTAGGGGGTTCAAGCTCATCAATTTTGACTGTGAGTGTAATGACATGGCTCATGCTGATCAAGGGAAGAAAGGGTATGTGTAAATATACAAATATATATGTGTGTGTGTGTGTGTGTGTGTGTGTGTGTGTAGAATGTATATCTATATACCCATCTTTCTTTTTCTGATCAGCTTTTTTTCATTGAAAACAGATTTGGTAATCAATAATTTAGATACATTGCTGCTGTAATGATATCTGCTGGTAATGTAAGCACCTTTTAACATTTGTTATGGTGAGTAACCTCAGCAACAGCAAAGTTGTTTGTATGAGTGAGTGACTGAATAACTTTTCCACTGCCTGGATTAAGACCCTGAAACCAGATGTGTTAAAGAAGAATCAGATGTTAATCTCAGATGCAGAGGAGGAACAAAACAGAAAGAAAGCAAGAGGAAGGTTAAACCATTTCTTCCTTTGATCAGCATGGGAAATGTCAGATCACTGTCAGATAAAATAGACAAACTTGGAGCCCTGACAATGGTGCAGCAGGAATATAAATAACCAATATTACTTGTTTAAGCAAGACATGGCTGTAGGAATGGCAAAACCTCTAACTGGCTTTCAGGCCACCCTCCACACAACATTGTGTTGAAACAACAGTGTGTTCACTAAGAGGCTTCTTCAGCTCTGCTGCAGCACAAAACAAAAAAACTTCCTACCAAAAACCATACATAATGACAGCTCATTATTATTGTTGAGGGAAAGGATAAAGAAAAACAAAAGTAAACAAACAAAAATAAATTACTGCAAGATAACTTGCCTTTTGGACAAATAAAGTGATTTTTCAATTTGATTCCTTTTTCAATTCTTAAGACAAAGACTGTAGATACAGGGGGTAGAAAGAATAGAATAGAAAAATACATTGTTCATCCCCCAATGGGGGAAATTCAAATTGGTCAAGTAGCTAAATAAATAAATTTGAGAAGAACATGTTTGTGTAACAGTAAAGGGCAGCGTGATCTACAACAGATGGTGTAACTTTGGACAAGTAACTGACAAGGAGCCTCCCGAGACCCCAGATGTTAAACTGGGAGTTTCTGTCCTTGTTTTCTACCAAGAGTGTTCACCTGCTAAAGCTGTGTGTGACATCATCAACTAAGTTGTTGCCAAGCTATAAAACAACACCTCAATCCATCATGGCAATCTCTGAAGATTTCAGCCACACCTTTCCCTCTGCTGCACTTGCAAAAGTTTGTGAACCGATTTTCATTTGATTTGATGTATAAGCTTTCTTACAGTTTTCTTTTTAAAATAATTTCTTGTATCTAAACATTTGAATCAAGATTATTTTAGTTTTAGTAATCCAATTACCAACCTTTTACACAAAGAGTTATTTCTCAAGTGCAAACATAAGTCAATAACCACAAATAAGACACAGAAAGGGGCACGGCTAAAATGCTGCTATAGTTGATGTTTAAGCATGGCCAAGCAAAGTTTAGGTAATATGCTTTATCTGTCAATGAAGGACCGTTTCTCTGCTTTCACTGGGTGCATGTGATGAGATCTTTTAATTATAAACTAGTTTGAAAGCCACTTATGGATCATGATGCAATTTGCAAAAGTGACAATTACATTTTCTGCTTATTTCTATCCTCTACAGTGGTTCAGACGACCCGAGTGGTGTTGTATCTTTAATCATTATTGTTCACATTCGGATTTAGTTTGGATATTGTATGGATAGTATTGAAAGAACGGTTGTTTCTAGACCTGATTGATTTGTTCTCGTATGTGGTGTTGCATGTTTGGACCACAAGGGGGCGTTTCTTTGTTTGTATGTCAGTTGAGAACAGGTGAAGGTTCAAATTTAGAAGGAGAAATATAGCAGTGAGGAAAGACAACGTATATATCTCGAGTTGACTGTTTGTCGTTATTTTATTTGTCCTGTCATAGTCTTTTATTTGGATCAGTAAAAAACCTAAAAAGACACCGAGAAGTACTGCTTCGTTTGTACGAGAAGCTGCAGCTAAGTTCCCACAAGTGGAGCATGGGGACAAACTCACTGTGGTCTGGAGGCTTCCGCTTGGTCAGTCTGCAGCTTTTCTCCTCCCTCAACCTCCATTGTGCAGTAAACGATTCGGTTTGGAGCCACTGACTTCAGCCCCTGGACCTCCACGACCACAATCTAAAAACGGAAGCAGGGGTAAATATCAACAGATGTGTATTAGGAATGCATGATTTGCTAGATGATATTTATACTGTTATCTAATCCCCTGATAATCATTCCTTGATAAAACTCTGACACTGAAACTGACATCTTTAACCTTTTTTCTGTCTTTCTTTTATTTCTCAACTTAAAACACTGAAATAAATTACTTAAAAGATTACAAGTTGCACCAATCATTTTGCTAACCAGATACTAGCAAAGAAGTCAAATACATGTCCACTTGCATGGAAACAGACCTCCAGAATAAAGGACAGCACAACGTCAGATTTGGATAAGATGTCTCCCTCATCCCCTATGTCCAGAAAGGAGTTGTTCATGGAGGAGCGTTTGAGCTTCTGTTTGAAGTCGGGCCCTCCTTTAGACACTGGCAGACTTTCCAAGTTAGCCATCAGCAGGTTGACCGATGAACGCAGCTCCTCAATATATAGAGCCTCCATGTCAGCAGACACAAACTTTGGATATCTCTTTTCCTGTAGAACACACAGTCACATGTTCATAGCCAGCACATCAAGCGGATCTTTTCAACATTAGACACCTTTCAGTTAGTACTTAAACTAATTCAACTTTTATTGTTCTCCATTTGTGACTTCATGCAAGTACTATCCGAAGCTGTCCATTGGCTTAATTATATACATACAGATGGTTTGGTGCTTATATTATTTAGTTAAAATAAATATATTTATTCATTTATTGCTCCTGCATTTTGTTGTTATAATTAGCAGTGCATGTGTTACATGACTCACACTCGACGGCTGCATTGAAATTTGGATTCAGTGGGATGCATATATCTCAAGAGTAAGCACTAACAGTCAGAAATCCAGCAGGAACTGGATTAAGAAAAAAGTCTCTCACTGTACAATAGCTTGAGACTAATTTAGTATGTTTCCCATTGTTGTGACCTGACAAAAAGTTGCATTGGATGTTAATGATTGATGGCTTTTTTTTTTTTACGAACTAAGTAAAAAAATTAAAAAAAATAATCTTGGGCTTGAAATTTCACTTAAATTGAGCAAAAACAGTATTAGTCAAAACTTAAAAAAAAAAAAAACATGTATACTGTATCCCACCCTAGCGATCTTCTCAGCCAGCTGTAGCCTGCCATCCAGCTCCCTACGGATCTGAGCAGCTTGTTCATCCACATTGTCCAGCTGATGGAAGAAAAAAAAATCAGTTTAATCAGTCAGCCATTCAGAGATTTGCTAAATCAATAAACCAATCAAACAGAAAGTATGATGGGAAGACAAAGCAGGGATGGTCTGCCTTACAGACTTCTGTGAAATCATTAGCAGCAGGAGTAACAGATGACAGCAATTAGCCAAGCAGGAAACAGTAGGGAGGTGTCTGAGAGTTTCAATCACTTCATGAAAAGTGTAGAACTTCTCAGCCAGTTAAAAATGAGAGAAGTTCACTTCTCTTCAATTTCATTTTTCAACAGCTGTATGTTAATTTAGACAACATTTAGCCATGCCCCACCACTTTGGAACCAATAAAGGATTTTCTTTTCTTTAGTAAACAACCTGTAGAAAATCCACAGTATGACTGATTTAAAGTAAGCATGTTACAAGCTGAGACATTTTAAACCACTGTAAAGCATATTGCATTTAGGAAGCTATCTGAGGTTCAGTGGCCTGCTAAAGAACACTTTGATGTCAAGGCAACACAAATGAAAATCACAGAACCACACTGAAACCTGAACAAACTCCAATTTCTACAATATGTGTTCTGGCTGACCCATCCTATTTCAATTCAATACAGCTTATTTACATAGAGTCAGATCACAATAAATGGAATCTCATGGCACTTCAAAGATACAGTCCAATCCAAGCCAATTATAATCCAATTCATTGTAATACAATCATAATCTAATCGAATTCCTTAAAAATCCAAATTAGTACAATTCATACAATTTCCAGTTAAAAAAAAGTTGCCTTGCTAAGGAAACCATCAGATTCCATCAAAACATATCTTCAGTTCAATCCCCCGTCATCCGTCCTGAGCATGCACGAGGAGATAGCATGGGAAGAAAAAAAAACAACTACTCCCATTTATCAGGAAGAAGCATCCAGCAGAACCAGAGGGCAGCCACTGCCTCGACATAACTTCACGTAACATGTCAAAGACTGACACATCCACTTGCATGATTTACTGTACTAAAATAAACACTCAGTACATGCTGGTTCTGTTACCATGACTGCCATTATGTGGCCACAAAGATAATTTCGTGACAACCACAATTCTTATGTCTTGTGGAAGTCCTGCTTTATGGTAAAAAAAAAACAAAAGAAACTTTCTGGGTTTACTAAAAAGGCACGGTAGCTAAAAGGTGTGTAGCAAAGTCAAGTGTTGACTTAATATGGAGCCTAATCTTTGGGAGGCCCTCTGATTTGAGGGACTCTCTCCCACCAGACCTGTGCCATGACTTATCTGGAGGGCATTTAAATAACAGCCAGCAAAAGTTATCGGTAAATAAACAAAACCTTTTCCTCTGAGTGAGTAGCCACAGACAGACCAATTGTTTAATTTAGTAATCAGACATTTATATCAACTCAACTGCTAAACAATATTCCGTTGTTTCTTGTTGTGCTTCATTGTTAAACACAGGAAGACAACATTGTTTGGTTCTTTATTCATATATAGTCATTTTACAAATATCCATCTAAATTTAAGAGGTATTCAGGAGTATGTTGTTAATTTATTTTTATTTTATACGTTTATTTCATGTCTTTATTTTTATATCTTAATAAGGTATGGTGTCAGAAACCTGACAAAAAATTGAAAAATTGACAATTAAAACTTCTACTTAACACACCCAGGCAAACGCCATAATGTTTTTAGGCATATTATTGGCTGAAAGTTGAGCTTAAGCATGCGTCATGCCTCGTCTCCGTGAATCAAACTCAGAAAACTGCAAGAAGAAATCAGAGAAAGAGAAAAGAAAGAGGAATGAAATAATAGAAAGATATAGGTTTTTCTCTTTTTCCGACGTTTCATCTGGTCTCCATGCCTTTTGTTCTTTGTTGCACGTTTTAACCTGTGCTTCTGCACGAGTTATTACAGAGTAATATTTTTCCCTCCAAAGAAAGCCAGTGTAAACTTGTCAACTTTTTGTTAATTTTATAGAAATTTTGTGAACTGAAGTTCACCTCACCGGAGTTGATTTTTTTGACCAAGCAAACAAACCAACTCTAACACTCAGGTGAACATCTACAATTGTGTTATTTTTTGATGGTGAAATCTCACTATCAAACCTCTGTCTTCTTGGCAATGAGAAGCCCACAGTGGAGGGGACCTACAACTTCCCAGGCAACTTGAAAGTCCACGGGAATTCATCCACAACCAGCTGACTACCAAGAAAGGCCCAGAGACAGCGGACCCGAGAGAGACCCTCTCGGATACCGTTGGCCATCCAACTCATGTGTTCACAGCTGACTAACTGGGCTAAGTGCCAACCAAATTATGGTCAACCATCTTCTTCTCCTTTTCGAACGCTATGGTTGTGTCAAGATAATTCACTGTTAAAAAATGACAAATGACTCCAAAGTTGTTAGCCTTTAACCTTGTAGCACCCACAGTTGCAGATATGCAACAAGCTTTTTATTTATTTACATTGTATTTTTATTTATATTTTTATTTACATTACATTATTTGATTTTTTTAATTTACATTCATGTGTAATAATTTTTTACATTACATTTTATGTGCCGACAGTAGTCACAGCATCATTTTCTTGGGCCAGTGAATTACACTCTGCTTTGCGGTGGTCTGTTCTAGTTCGTTCTGGTCTCGTTTGGTGTGGTCTGCTTTGTCCACCTCTCACTATACCTTTTTTCTGCAGAGGATGACTTGGTTTTGTGAACAAAATTAATCAGGAAAGCCCACAGTTGCAAATATGCAACATTGCCTAAAATGATCAAAAATAGCCCAATTCCAAAAATTCCAAAAATATTGGTTTATTCCCACCCAAAAAGATGCAAGAAGAGGCAAAATGATTTTTTTCAATGATTATTCCTATGCTTGGGTGCTACAAGGTTAACCGCAAAATACACCAATTTTAGCAGATTCTCTTGCCCCTTTCCCAAACCATAAATTGCAACTCCTCTGAAGAGGCCTTACTTGTACAGTTATCTTCTTAAATGTACAGAGGTTATTAAGAGTATCTTGAGTTTTCAACTGGCAGGCTTCTGGACAAATATGCAAAACAAAGCATACAACGCTGAATAGGGAATGAAACAAAAATGCAATTTAAAATCCAATGGAGCTGTATATACCAATTTAACTATTTAATTTGACTGTTATGGGCCTTCAAATAACTTAATTTATTCCTACCTCTTAACTTAGAGCCATATAGGTCCTTTCTAGGCCTTAGTCCCTTTCTCTTATTGCTTTGAGTCAGTAAGATGAAATCCGATGGAAAGTGGTTGCTTAAAAAAGCATGGTGATAGGGGAAGAAATAAAAAACTTAAGATGGTCAAAGCAGATGATTCAAAGTGACTGAAAAATAGAAATGTTTATTTCGATATTACTGTGGTGTCTGCCACCATTAGCAAAGGTCGCAATGAGGACGCTGGCAGCAGTTAGCCTAAATGAATGGGCAACAGAGGTATGAGTCATTAGTTCAAAAACTTAAAGTGTAGAAGACTTTGTCAGGTCTTTTTAAATTTATTTCATATTGACGCAGCTTTTGTAGTCTTTACGTCAGCAGTTTAGCTGGTGTGGAAACGCACAGACCAATCCCACGTGATACTACTCAGCCAATCAAGTCTGTGCATTACAGGCGGTAAACATTGCGAACCTACAGTACAGACAGAAAAGAGTTTGAGTCAAGTTACACATGAAAAGACGATAGATAGCATACAGTTAGAGAAAACAAAGGGAGATATACAGACGACTGACTTGAAGAAAGTTGAGAAACAGGAGTGAGACGGACAAAGGGAGAGGAACGGACGACGGAGCCGGAGAAAGGGAGAGAAAATTAAGTAACAAATGGCGCTCTCCAAAAAAAGAAAAGTGGACAGCGAAAATAGAGCATATAATCTGGAATGGACAGACTCGTTTCTGTTCATACTTCCCACTGGGAGCATTAAAGCAGTGTGTCTCATATGTTCAGAGACTGTGGCACTTATAAAAAGTGCCAATGTGAAATGCCATTATGAGACAAAACAAAGGTTTTGAACAAACATACCCACTCAAATCTGAAGTGAGATCACAGAAAAGAAGTGGTCTCAGAGCCCAATATGACCAGTCCAGAAAGCGTTCTGTGAAGACCTGTTAGGTGTCACTCCCCTTCAGACCAGTACAGGAGAAGACATCTACCTGGCCATAAAGGAGATGTTAACAAAGAGAGGAATAGAGCCAAAACAAGTGGTTTCAATAACCACAGATGGAGCCCCTGCTATGATTGAGAACATTATACTTATCTGCAGTCATACATACATGTTCAGTTCTATGTTACGTGACAATAAATATTGTCAAAAAGTTTTTGAATTGTACTGAATTCATTTGACTTTACCGTCAGGTATTGATTACATGCAGATGTTGATACAACTACTTGGCTACTTAAATATATATCACACTAAACTTAAATATATATCACACTAAATAGTTAGACATTATGATCTTCCGGACCTTTGCTTCAAGAAATTTTCTCTAACTGGACCTCTTTAAATTTTAGTTGAATACCCCTGATATAGGCTATATATAGGTCAGTAAATACAGTCTCTGCTGTGCCTTCTTAATGAGAGCAGAGATGCTGGTGCTCCAGGTAAAGTGTTCCTCGATGTGCATGCTCAGAAAATGTCTTGGGCCCTCTCCACTCACAGTCCTTGCTGATTTTTTTATTTGACAAAAAACAAGCAACAGCTTTTTTTTTAAAGCTGCCGTCGGCAACTTTTTTTTAGTCATATTAGCTTGAACTGTCATGGGATTCTGGAAGTAGAATATTAAATAGGCTGTTTAGGAAAAATCCCGAATTCTGTAGCTCCCTCTAAAGCCTGTAATCGTGCTTGCAAAAACCGAGCGCTCCCGGCTGTTTTTAACCAATCACGTTAGGGTGGAGGAATCCTACCTGTCAATCACAGCTTGTGCACACGCTGGCTGAGCGTGAGTCTGCCCCAGCTTGTGTGCGCTCACACTGGTGTGAACTCACGTGCACAACCTCGTCCACAGAGGGGGAGGGGTTTGGGGGGCGGTTTGGAACTTGGTAGAGGTTGGGGGAGGGACCTGAAAGTTGTATCAGTTGTCCTTCTTTCACTTGTTCCGTGTGTCAGATGTTTAGTTCTTCCTCTACCTCCTTTAACTATAATAGTACATGTAATAAATGTAGTCTTTTTGTAGTCTTGGAGGCGAGGTTATCTGAATTGGAATCTTGGCTCGGCACTGTTGAAAACCTCCCGATAACTAGACGCTTTAGTCGATGCGGAGCCACCTAGGTACCCAGCTTAGGTAACCCCGTTAGCCACCCCTTAGCAGTCTGGAAGAGTAGGCAAAGCCTAAAGTCAAGCCTGTGGTTCACCATCAACTGGTTCGCGTTTCAAACAGATTTTCCCCACTCAGCAACACACCCACTGAGGACAAAACCCTGCAAATTAATGTTGCATCAGTGTGTAATGTTTACTAAAACAACAATCGTGTTACAATGTATGTGTTTTGACCCGGTGGGATTTAAGGGGTGCACCAGGATGTAAACACTATTCTGAAGTTACCAGTAAAATGACACAAAGGCAGTACTGTGCGTGCGTCTTCATTTAATAAGAGAAACTACCATAAAACATGGTGGCAGCGGTAAATTCGAACACAACAACGCAAACAAATGTCAGATGAAGAAGTTGAGGTGAAGGAGGAAGCTGAAGACAGCGTGATACAACGAAATAGGACGATGGATGCATTCGGTTTGAAACCACCCGCCACATTGGATTGGAACTCCACATGCCTGGCGAAAACATGGAAGACGTGGAAAGAGGAGTTTTCACTGTATGTGGACATAACGTTAGCAGATTCTGACGACAAGACAAAGGTAAAAGTGTTCAAATACTTGATAGGAGAAACGGGCAGAGAATTGGGGAAAACGTTGTGGACTACACTTAAACCAGAGGAGCAATGAGAGGAAACATTAGACAACTTAATAACTCTGTTCGACAAACACTGCAATCCTAAACCAAATGAAACTGTAGAGAGGTACAGATTTTTCTACAGAAACCAGAATGGCAATGAAACGATCGACAAGTACGTTATTGACTTAAGAGTGGTCACAGACACGTGTGATTTCGGGACTGCGAAAGAATCCTTGATTAGGGATAGAATTGTGTGCGGAATCCACGATTCACACGTGAGAGAGCGCTTGCTTCGCGAGGCAGATCTAACGTTGGAAAAAAGCATCCAAATATGCAGAGCAGCGGATCTCTCCAAGGAGAATGTGAAAACAATTGAGGGACAAGTAGGCGAAGAGGTGCATGCAGTTAAAAAAGTGTCAGAAGAAAAAGGGGCAAGACCGAAAGAAATAAAGAACTGTAGGTACTGTGGGAAACAACACGAATGGAAAAAAGAGAGCTGTCCAGCTTATGGAAAAGTCTGCAGCAAATGTAAGAAGTACAATCACTTTGCATCCAAATTCAAAACGGCAGAGTCACAGACTAAACGAATACACAGTGTAGCAGAGACAGAGGATGAGTATCAGGAAATACTAAGTCTTCACTCAGATGGGCAGGAGAACACACAGGGAAGACAACTGTTCGCGACCATGCTGCTGGGAGAGAGGCCAGTAAGATTTCAGTTAGACTGTGGGGCAAGCTGCAATATTATTCCAATACACCTACTTAACCCAGACACAAAATTGGAGCAGACGCAACAAGTTCTTGTCATGTACAACAAAAGCACTCTGAAGCCTCTGGGCAAATGCAGGATAAAAATAAGGAATCTGAGAAACAGAAAATTGTACAGGCTTGAATTCACGGTTATTGACGGCCAATCATCTGTGCCATTGCTAGGGAACAAGGCAGTGCAGGGCATGGATCTAGTGAGAATACAGAGGGAGAATATCATGGCCATTGATGAGATTGTCAAATACACAGGCAGTGAAGAAAAAACACCGGAGAAAGAACAGATCAGGGATCGATATCCACAGGTGTTTGAGGGCGACGGCTGCCTGTCAGGGACATATGATCTAGAAGTGGATCCAAGTGTAACACCTGTAAAACTACCAAAGCGAAGAGTTCCGGTGGCACTGATGAATCCGCTGAGAGAGGAACTGAAAAGCCTGGTGGCAAGAGGAATCATTACACCAGTCGAAAAGAGCACGGGTTGGATCAGTAACATGGTTGTGGTTAAGAAACCGTCAGGAAAATTGGGAATCTGCATTGATCCTAAACCCCTAAACAAAGCAATAAAGAGACAACACTTACCACTGCCAACTATCGATGATGTCCTGCCAGACCTAGCAAATGCAAGAGTATTCACAGTGTGTGATGTAAAGAATGGATTCTGGCATGTGAAATTGACAGAGCATTCCACCTACATGACGACATTTGCGACCCCTTTCGGAAGATACAGATGGATGAGAATGCCAATGGGGATCAGCCCGGCTCCTGAGGTGTTTCAGCACAGGCTGACACAGGCACTTGATGGGTTACCAGGGGTGCGCATTATAGCTGATGATATCCTGATCATCGGTGAAGGAGAAAATCGTGAATTGGCAGTGAGAGACCACGACGGAAAACTGAAAAGACTCCTTGAGAGATGCGAAACATGCAACATTAAACTAAATTTCGACAAACTGAGGCTGAGACAGAAGGAGGTGCCGTACATAGGTCACAGGCTGACATCTGAGGGCTTGAAAATTGACCCTGAAAAGGTACGCGCAGTACAGGAAATGCCCAGACCCACTGACATCAAGGGCCTTCAGAGAGTGCTCGGAATGGTTAATTACCTCGCAAAATTGTGCCCACACCTGTCAGATAGCTGTGAGGTCCTGAGACAACTGACTCACAAGGATGTGATATGGGAATGGAAACTGCCTTTATGAAAATGAAACAAATGATAGCCTCAGCACCAGTATTTAAGTACTACAACCCAACGGAGGACCTCACTCTCCAGTGTGACTCATCGGAATCAGGACTGGGCGTAGCGCTTTTGCAGGTAGGCCAGCCGATAGCATATGCCAGTAGGGCACTCACTTCCACTGAGAGAGGGTATGCACAAATAGAAAAGGAGTGCTTGGCCATATTATTTGGGATGGAAAAGTTTCACCAATACACATATGGTAGAAAGGTAGTGGTGCACTCTGACCACAAACCACTTGAAACCATCACAAAGAAGCCTCTGCTTAGCGCCCCAAAGCGGTTACAAAGAATGCTGTTGAGACTTCAAAAGTACATTATAGAAGTAGTGTTTGTCCCAGGCAGATGATGCTTGTAGCAGATACACTGAGCAGAGCGTATCTACCTGAATGTGCAGCTGAGGGGTCAGTTGAAGCGGAAGTGGAAACTGTTAATATGATCCATTACTTGCCCATTTCAGAGGAGAGACGGCAGAGAATCCAAAGTGAGACAGTACGGGACCAGGCCCTCCAGGTGCTAAAACGAAGGATACTGCGGGGATGGCCAGAAGATAAAGGACAGGTTGAGGTCGAGGTGAAGCCGTATTTTTCTATGCGGGATGAGCTAAGCGTGCAGAACGATGTCATCTTTAGGGGAGAGAGGGCTGTTATCCCAACTGCTCTAAGAAAAGAAATTATGGAAAAGATTCATGCGTCACATTTAGGGATAGAAAACTGCCTGAGGAGAGCAAGAGAATGTGTGTACTGGGCGGGTATACATGAACAGATAAAGACATACATTGGAAAGTGCAAAGTTTGCAGAGAAGTAGATACACGGCAACAGAAGAAACCATTACAGAGCCATGACTTCCCGCTAAGACCATGGGCAAAAGTGGGCACAGATATCTTCACCTTCAATAACAAATACTACTTAGTGACTGTGGACTATTTCTCCAATTTTTGGGAGGTTGATTATCTTCCTGATACCAGGTCCATCACGGTTATCCGTAAACTTAAAGCACATTTCGCCCGCCATGGTGTGCCTGATGTGGTGTTCTCTGACAATGGCCCATGGTATAGCTCACAAGAATTTAAAAGATTTAGCCAGTTCTGGGAATTTGAACACGTAACATCGTCACCTACCTATTCTCAAAGCAATGGGAAAGCAGAGTCTGCTGTCAAGACTGCTAAAAGGCTGATGGGGAAAGCCCTGCAGGCAAAGTCAGACCCCTACTTGGCCATACTTGCTCACAGAAACACCCCAGCACAAGGCTTTCAGGCCAGTCCAGCTCAGAGACTGATGAGCCGTCGAGCAAAGACATTGCTACCAATGTGTGAGAGTCTACTGAAGCCTGCTGTAGTGGACACTGACTCAGCTGTTCGGGAAAACCAGCTCAGGCAGGCTCGCTACTACAACAGAGGGGCAAAGTCACTGAGGCCACTGCTGAATGGAGAACAGGTGCGAGTGCAGTCACAAGTGGCCGGACATACATACTGGACACCTGCATCTGTGGTGCGACAGGACTAGGAGAGGTCCTATGATGTCAAACTGGAGAATGGGACTGTGCTGAGACGCAACTGTAGACACCTAAGACCATCACCAGGGGTGTCACCAAGAGCAGACACAAACAGGGGGAGCCTGCCCACCACAAGTTCCGGTGGAGGTGACCACGGCACTCCACAACCCCGCTCACCAGCTTCGCCAGAGCATGTTATTACTTCATAAGCCCTTTGTTGACTGATTTTGTGTGGGGGGGCTGTTTAAAAAAAAAAAAAAAGAAAGGGGGAGATGTTACAATGTATGTGTTTTGACCCGGTGGGATTTAAGGGGTGCACCAGGATGTAAACACTATTCTGAAGTTACTGGTAAAATGACACAAAGGCAGTACTGTGTGTGCGTCTTCATTTAATAAGAGAACTGACCATAAAACAAGTCGGACTCTGTAGTTTTCTCTGGACCCCTGCCAAATGATGGCAGTGATGACATGTTTAGTTGCATGTTATACTTCAATGCTGGTTGTCTAGATGGTGTCCAGCAAACAACGTGGGCTACATAATTGTCAATCTTTCGCTGGAAAACCTGATCTGATTAGGAGTGATGGCATAACATCTAACTTTGGCAGGGGAAGCTCTGATTTCTAGAAATATGGACAAATTTATTAGTCATCCAAAAACTTGACAAGCCAGGGTTGAGACCAGAATACAGAGTTGTAGTCTTACACACTTCTCTTCTGCTTCCAAAATGCTGCTACCCCCCAAACCCCATAATGACTGTGTCTGCTCCCACACCACTCAAATTAAATAAATCAATAAACACAAGAGGAGCAAATCCAGAAAACCTAAAACAATTGAACAAAGACATAAAACTGTTAAATATGGTTTGCTGAATATAAGATCTCTCCTTTCCAAGTCTCAGTTTCTGATCATCATATTGATATATTTTGTCTTACGGAAACCTGGCTGCAGCAGGAGGATCATGTTAGCATTAATGAATCAGCTCCCTCTGACTGTTTAAATGTTCACGTTCCTCGAACCACAGGCAGAGGAGGAGGAGTGGCAGCTATCTTCAGATCAGGGTTACTAATCAGTACGTGACCCAAGACTACGTTTAGTTCTTTTGAATCTCTGATTCTCAGTTTTTCCACCCAAATAAAAAAATAATTCTATTTGTCGTTGTGTATCGTCCACCTGGCCCTTACTCTGAGTTTCTGTCTGAATTCTCCGATTTTTTGTGCCAATTAGTGCTGAGTACAGATAAAGTCATTGTAGTGGGTGACTTTATTTTTCATGTTGAAAATGGCAGTCTCAAATTAACTTTAATTCCATATCAGATTCTACTGGATTTTCTCAAAGTGTTCACAGACTTACTCACTGCCTTAATCACACCCTTGATCTTGTGCTGACTTATGGCATTGAGAGTGAACAGTTAACAGTGTTCCCTCATAACCCTGTCTTATCTGACCTTTTTTGAGTTTACATTACTTGACTATACAGTTTCTGAGAAGAAATGTATATATAGAAGGTGTCTATCAGAGGATGCTGTAACCAGATTTAAAGAATTAATTTGATTATCATTTTATTCACTGCCATGTGCAAATATTAGAGCGATAACAGCTCCCTAAATTTTATTCCAGCAAAACTTGACTCTCTTGTTAACAGCACTACTATTTCAATGCCTTTCAGAGAGAAGATTAATTGAATCCTTCCCACTATTATCAGTGATGTATCATCAAGTACAGCAGCTTTAGAAGTATCTTTAGAACCTGATTTGTATTTAGACGGCTTCTGTCCAGTTGATCTCTCTGAACTAACAACAGCAATAGTCTCTTCTAAACCATCCACTTGTATTTTAGACCCAATCCCAACCAGACTGTTCAAGGAGGTTTTCCCCTTTGTCATGTTTGCATTTAATATTTTCCTTTCATGCAACTTTCATTGTTTACACTTGTGGTAAGACCAATGTATCTATTTTGTTATTATGACTCTTATTATAAAAAACGATTTTGAGAGACTTTTATTTTGACGACTCAGTTGAATAGGAAGTTGTCAGAAGCTTAGTGACGGGAATCATTTTGACCTTACCTGCAGTGGAGACAGCTGCCTTTGTCTGCCACTCCTCATTTGCCACCTTTTATGTTTCTATGCTTGTTCAAGCAACGTCTGTAAGTACTTTGTTTTACATAATTGATCATACTTCTAGTTAATTTCATGCTGATAATTCATATGTTTATAGGTTAAAAATGCAATAGAAGTATTTTCTCAATGACATAGCAAACACATGATGTAACTTAGCTAAATAGTAATTCATGTACTATTTTTGATGCATGTTTTGTATGTGTTTGTATTTCAGTTTCACAAAATGATGATTCAGTAAAAATCACAAGAAAGAATCTGCTTCTGTGGAGTTTCTGAATCCCTGTTGTAGCAGTCACAGTGCCGTGTGGATTAAGAGTTTTTCAAACTTTGACAAAACCAACATTCCTGTGGGGGATGTTTACGTATGTGGATATAAACCAGATCTTCATTTTCTTTCCACAAAGGAAAAAGAGACAGAAACTGCCTAATTTACGTTAACCTTCTACCCTTTTGAGAGTTTTTGGGGAGTCGAACTCGCAACAGACGCTCTCCATAAATTGGGATAAACTCGAATGAACAAAGAACCTTTCTGTTGGAAATGTTGGAGACCTCAATATCTTATCTTCACCATAAATCGCGGTTGGCATTCTAACACCCTTTCCCACCAGAGAAAGAGACCAGATGGCTACACACAAGACTTCACTAAGACTCACTTTTAGTCGAATCTTAAAACTATATTAAATGTGTTTGATAACCGTATACAATTTCTTTCAGGTTTCCAGCTTGATCACAAGACGCATATAGAGACAATTTGTACGATTCTGGCTTAAATATTGACAAAGAACTGATTTTGGTGGAAAATGCCCAACCTGCCTGATGGAACCACATTGCCCCCTAGTGGTCTGCAGTGTTGATTAGTTGAACATTTAAATCCCAGAGGACTCAGTGAAATGGACAAGATATATGCAACTATTAACTTTTAATGATGTCCCTTCGGTATCTATTTGGTATTTGTTTGGTATCCCCATTGTTAACACAGAAAATTAACATTGTGTGGTTCACTATTCATATGTCACGATTTCATAGATATTCATCTGAATTTTGAAAGTCATAATCATCAATTACGTTGTGTGTTATTTTGATGTCTTTATCTTGCAAGTCTATGTTATATCTTTAATCTGCATATCTTAACAAGATGTGGTGTTTTCAGAATCACCGAGACAAATGTTCTATGAGACAGAGTTTCTCATCCAGAAATCCCCACGCAAAACAGATCATCTTACACAGTTCAGGCATATCATTGGCTGAAAGAGTAGTGTAAGCTTACGTCATGCCCCGCCTCCGAGAGTCAAAACCCGGAGCCCGCGAAAAACACAGTCTCTCGCTCTCGTTCTCTCCCCTCTTGCTTCTAGTTTTTGTTCCAGAAGAGTTCCAACCCAGAGTTTCAGAAGGAGATTTGAGCAGAGAACAGTTGCTCAGAGAGATTTGGAGATGGTTTGAGCAGAAGAGAAGAGCTCACCAGAGTTTGGGAGTTTTCCCATAATCTCAGGAGAGGGCGGAAGGACAGAGGATGAGCGATGCAGAGGACGACCGGAGGAAGCCCTCCAGAACCCAGTGAGACCCCGGAGACGAGAAAGAAAGACCCGAACAAAGATAAGAACAGGATGAAGTTTTCCTACCCAGAAAGCCAACTCAAGCAACCTTTTATTAATCTTCTGTGAACTTAAGTTCACTTCATCAGAGAAGCAACGGACCCACTGACACTCGAAAGATTCGATCATCTAACCACAGCCCTCGGCACCATCGTTCCCGTTTCCCAGTGAAAGAAGCAACTGAGAAGTCCGCTAAAGTCAGCCACCACAACCAGGAAGGCCCAGAGAGCGGAAGAGAAATCCCCTCGGACCCCGCGTGGCCGCTGCCGTGTTCCGAGCTGACTAAGCAGAACTTCAACACAGTAAGACCGACCCGTTTTCACCTTAAAGTGGGTTTGATGGATGTCTCGAGGCTTTCACAGAATGATACATTAATCCGAAATGTCAGTATTTAGCGTCAAATAGTCAGCCAACCTGAACTATTTGAATACATCCAGTATCTCCCCATTCCCCATATTTTATTTTCCATTCACTAAGTGTTTTATATAATCACCCATATTCAATGCATCTCCTGTTTGTTTTAAAGGTTCATGTTTTGGTCATATCATTTTAATAAACAGTTCATATATCTATATATATATATGTTATAATCACAGATTGTGTCGTATGCTTTCTTTACGTAATGTCTGTCCAACCAAACGAGAACTTCACGAAAGTAGCGAGATATGAGACTGATTATTAATTGATTATTAATTGATTATTAACTGATTATTAATTTAACATACCAGGATCGTAATATTTCAACAGTTTTCCTACCTGACTGTCATTTAAAGTAAATTATAGGTAGGTGGTGCCCTAAATTCGAGGTTTTAAAGGTTTATTTGAGACAGTGAAAACGTCTTATAAATCCTTATATTTGATGCAAATGCCCGATAACGCTACATATTTTTGGTGCGCCGTGCGAGGCGTTTTACGGTACACTGACTTACGTGAAGGAAAGCATAAACATAATATTGGCTGGTTCATTATCTGTGTGTGAGCAATGCAAGCAGTGGCTGTGTCTGTGTATAAAACTTAGAATGACTTAAAAAAGCACTTTATCAGAGTAATCGTGGACGCATGATAACTCTCCAAATCCGTGGGCGCGCAATATTAATTGCACACCGCAGAAGCAGCGCCAGCCCCGCTGTCGCTGTCTCCTCCCAGAATAAAGATTGCATGCACAGCGCAAGAACGCTGAATTTAAAGGCCTGGCCGTAGTTGCGAGTTTCCAACACGGTTGATTTGATTTTTTTTTTTTATGAGTATCACAAATTCTGCCGCGAGTCCCGGCGAATTTAGTCAACTCAGAGCCTCCTCAAACACAGGAGTTTTGATCCGCTGTAATCTTGCAGCCGGACCTATAAAAAAACCATCAAGGTGCTATATTGAAACCCCATGAAGTGGGGGAGCGAGTTTAAACGTTGTTTAACGGAGCGTTGTGACGCTTAAAATAAAGTAATACAGATTACTTATTGAAAGTTAAAGCTGCTGAGCTTAACTCAATGAATCAGAGCCGTCGCTCCTGAAAAAAAAAAAAAAAAAAAAAAAAAAATACACACGGTCACAAAACGTGATCGCATGAATGACTTAAACAGTCAATTGTTTTTGTATTATTAAATAAACGACCGGAACGCCGTGTCTGTTGAACCCAGTTGAAAAAAAAAAAAAAAAAAAGGTTTATTTGAGACAGTGAAAACGTCTTATAAATCCTTATATTTGATGCAAATGCCCGATAACGCTACACTGTTTAGCTGCTTGGATAGCTACTCTTAGTGAGGCCAAGACACCCTTAATTGACACTTCCATATTGGATTTGATCAATCTGTCTTTGTTGACAGGCTATGTACCTCAGCCTTTTAAGGTTGCTGTAATTACATTTTTACTTAAAAAACCTACTCTAGATTCAGAAGTGTTAGCTAATTATCGACCTACATCCAATCTCCCTTTTATGTCTAAAGTTCTTGAAAAAATAGCTGCAGCTCAGCTTTGTGATCATTTACAGAGAAATAATCTGTTTGAAGAGTTTCAGTCAGGATTCAGAGTGCATCATAGCAGAGAAACTGCACTGCTGAAAGTTACCAATGATCTCCTCTTAGCCTCTGATAGCGGACTTGTGTCTGTGCTTGTCCTGTTGGATCTCACTGCTGCATTTGATACGGTCGATCACAGTATCTTATTAAAGAGACTTCAACATGTTATTGGGATTAAAGGACCTGCATTAGGCTGGTTTAAGTCATATTTATCTGATGATGAAATGAAGAATCTTCCTCACAAATCAGAGTAAGTCATGGAATTCCTCAGGGTTCTGTACTTGGACCAATTCTTTTCACGTTATACATGCTTCCATTAGGTAACATTATTAGACAGCATGGCATAAATTTCCATTGCTATGCTGATGATACTCAGCTGTACTTATCTATAAAACCAGATGAACCCAATAGGTTGGTCAGACTACAAGCATGTCTTAAAGACATAAAGACCTGGATGACTCAGAACTATCTGCTTCTAAATTCAGACAAAACTGAAGTCGTTATCTTTGGACCTGAGCGTTTCAGGGAGAAATTGTTTAGCTATATAGTTAATCTAGATCAGGGCTACCCAAATCCGGTCCTCGAGGGCTGACGTCCTGCAGGTTTCAGATGTTTCCCTGCTTCAACACAGCTGATTCAGATGAAATGGAGCTCTTCAAAAGGTTGTTAAACCAGCTGATGAAGCATCGATCTGAATCAGGTGTGATGGAGCAGGGAAACATCCAAAACCTGCAGGACGTCGGCCCTCGAGGACCGGATTTGGGTAGCCCTGATCTAGATGGTATTTCCTTGGCTTATAGTACTACAGTGAGGAACCTTGGAGTTATTTTTGACCAAAAATTATAATTTGACCCACGTATAAAACAGGTTTCTAGGACTGCCTTCTTTCACCTTCATAATATTGTTAAAATCAGGAACATCTTGTCTCAGAGTGATGCAGAAAAACTGCTCCATGCATCTGTTACTTCAGGATTGGACTACTGTAATTCTTTATTATTGGACTGTCCCACATATTCTCTGAAAAGCCTTCAGCTGATCCAAAATGCTGCAGCCAGAGTTCTGATAAGATCTAACAGCAGAGATCATATTTCTCCAGTTTTAGCTTCTCTTAATTGGCTCCCTGTTAAATTCAGAATAGAATTTAAGATTCTTCTCCTTACATATAAAGCTCTTATTGACCGATCTTAAAGATCACATTATAAGATTTTTTCCTAACAGAGCACTTCACTCCCAAACTGCAGGTTTACTTGAGGTTCCCAGAGTTTCTAAAAGTAGAATGGGAGGCAGAACTTTCAGTTATCAGGCCCCTCTCTTGTCGAATAAGCTGCCAGTAAATGTCCGGGAAGCAGAAACTCTCTAACTTTAAGATTAGGCTTCGACTGCTATAGGGCTAGACTCCTGGGGGGCCTCCTCTGTCACAACTTTCCTAATTTTGCTCTCTTTTTTCACCCTTTTATTTTCTCATATGACATTATGTACATTTGGCATTATTGTTGTCATTAACTTGTTTTTCTCTGTCTCAAAATTTATCCTTTGAATGGTGTTACGGTGTTTGTTGTCCCCTCTTTTCTGTCCTCTCAAACCCCAGCTGGTGGAGGCGGATGGCTACTCTTCCTGACAGGGTTCCTACAGGTTTCTTCAAGTCAAATTTAAGTCTTTTTAAGACCTTTTTAAGACCATTTATAAAAAAAAAATAATACCTATTTCACGGCCTATTTCACAGACCTACCGGCAAAGAAAAACCTTTTTTTTTTTATTTGTTCATTTATTTCTCAAACAAATGAAAGTTTGGACTGTGTAAAGCATTGATGAAACATTGCAGCATAGCAGTAGTAAACACTACAACACCACAGCAATGACACAGACCACAGACAACAAGCCAAACAGAGGTGTGAAAAATCAAAGAAAATTCCAGCAGACCACAAAAAAGTTTAACTGACACAGTTGAATTGTTTTTTAACATTGGTTATGTTAGCTAGCTACTTATTCCATGCTGGGAATATGGGGAGTAGAGAGAACTATAAACAATGAAAATCAACTAAAAAAATATTAATAATAAATAAAATTAATATGTTTGTTTTTTGTCGTTTCGTTGAGGCTCTCATCGAACATAAGAACGAACGGTGATTTTTTTTACCTTTAATATACACAGCTAAACCAAACTTGGCTATGTACACCGTTTTGTCGGGACCACAAGTAATTGTGGCAGCGATGTCGGAATCGGGGAACATGCATTTAAACAACTCTGAAATACCCTCGTTTCCTTTATATGAATGGTGTTTGGCGATTGTGTTAAGAGTCCACAACACCCAGTGTTTCCCACACATAGACTAATTTGTGGCGGTGCGACAGATTCAACACCGTTGGCGTTTCGTTATTTATTTTTTTTTTTTAACGCTATTTAAAAAAATACTCGTATTCGTTCAGCTGCATTTCCTTGCTGCTCTCCCTCAGTCTCTCTGTCCCTCGCGTCTCTCGCATAGCCTACACACACACACAGCCCCTCCCCTCCGCGCTTCCCTGGAAGCTTGCTAGCTTCAGCGTCGCGTTTAGATTAGCTCTATAGCTCTGGCTCAACCGAAAGAAGACGGCTGGCGAAATTCACTAAAGGTTGGTATCACGTGCACCTTTATAAAATCACACATTAAAAAGTCCTATAAAATATTTTATATTTTGAATACAATGTTGTCCCGTCCCGTCCCGTCCCGACCCATAGCAAACACGCGATTACGCCTTCTTTATAAAGTTAACTAGTCGCAAGTTTGTCGTAAAAAAAAAAAAAAAAAATTATGTAGTTGGGTTGTCGAGGTCTAAACACTAGCAGCTGTGAATCAAATAAAGTAGTCTTTTTAAACTCTTACACTGAATGTTTGCTGCTTCAATCCAAAAATATTTGCCGCGATTGAAAAAGAGACGTGCGTGTTGAGGATGAGGACCAGCCTGAACCGGAGGTATCAGTCTGAAACAGCTGAACAGTCCGACCAGTGTATTTAGCTATGTTATTAATTTGTTTACAATGAAGATGTGAAAATCTGCAGATAAGCCGCACCTGTGTCACCCACCGTGACACAGGTGTCACACATCCTTACGTTCCCCATAATTTTCCTTGATGGAGAAATTATCCAGGTTCTTAAGTTCCAATGTGACATATATGTCACATTACAGATCTCTGACAGTGGGGGTGGTATTCTGGGAAAAAAAAATCTGAAATGGGTTCTATGTGGTCTATTTAGTCTGTGTTATAACCCCTTTAATTTTCATTTAAGTAGAAATGGGTCTGGGTTCTTATGGGTTAATACAATAAAGTTCTGTGTGACCAATTATTAACGAAGGAATTATTTTGAAGAATTTTCATTTTTTACCCCCCCCCCCCACACACACACATTGCCTTCACATCTGTGGGAAACACTGACACCTCTGCTTTCATGGTTGGTGTGGACCCAAAAGCTGTTCGCAGATCTACTCTAGTTGCGGTGACGGTCGTAACTGGAGGGACTTGGCGTGAGACTCTAAAGCCTTCAAGCCCATGGTACCAAGCTGAATCCTCTTTTTGCACACTGTGCAAAAAGCCTTGTATACATTATTGTCCACTGGTTTTAACCAGTGACAAAATTATTATTTCTCGCGCCACGCTTCATTAAATTTACATTTCCCCATAATCCCAGCAAGAAATGGGAAGCAAGGAAACGCAAACAAATGTTAAAAAACAACATAATGGCGTAAGTTAAACTTTCTTGTTTTCTGCTGAGATTTGCCTTGATTTTTCACGCTTCTGCTTGGCTTGTTGCTGTGGTCTGTGTCAGTGCTGTAGCAATGTGACGTGCTCGGACCCGGGGCAGAGCGTTAGGGGCAGCGTTGCGTTCTCAATGATTGGTTCCGCCACTCTTCATTTAGGCTACGTTATTTAGGCTTTTCAAAATAATAGTAGCCTAGTTGACAAATGAAACGTTTGAGGAGAATGCGATACGAAGAAGTTACTGCACAAATTTTAAGACCCAGACATCAAAATTCAAGACTTTTTCAAGTCTTTTTAAGGTATTATTTCCAAATTCATAAATTCAATGCTTTTAAGACTTTTTAAGACCCCGCGGGAATCCTGCCTGATTCTGGTTCTGTCAGAGGGAAAGGGGAGTCTTTTTTCTCCAGTCTCCTCAGGCACGCTCAGGACGGGAGATTGGACTGTAGAGAAGTGTAGGTGCATTCTGTTGGTTTCCTTAGTTATGAAATTGTTTTTTAATTGGCTCTGTCTGTATGAATTGAACTAATTTTGAATATAATTAAGTGGATTTGATTGGATTATGATTATAATGAATTGGAAGCTAACTGGCTTGAATTAGACTGTATCATTGACATTTGTTGTGATTTGGAGCTATATAAATAAACTGAATTGAATTAAATTGAAATGACTTTTGAAACGCAACAAAACAACAAAAACGCTTGAGAGCAGATTTGTGTACTCACAATATCAGATTTGAGAAGATGTAATTGCTAAGTTGATATTGTAACAAGAAATAAAAACAAGAAAAACATAAATAGATATGAGTAAGTAATGGATAAGTTGTCAGCTTTATTCTATGTATCTAAATATATATTTACACATTGGTGAATATTTGTACCGTGACTTCACATTCCGAACAAATTTGTTTGAAAATCTTCTGTAGAAAATTTCACATACACGTGCACATTGTTCTGTCTTTTTCTGTGACTTCAAATTCAGTTCATATGTATATGATTTTTCTTTACAATTGAAAATTTAGACACACAAATTTAAATGTTTGCTGTGCAAATTCTGACAGCCTGTTGTGTCAAGTTACTCAACAATTCTCCCTACTTCTAGTCCTCTAGACCTATCTAAGAGAGATGCTGGTGGATTTCCATTACTTTTGGTGCAGCCAGACTTTTAGAGGAGCATCTGTTGGACATGAAAAAGCTTAAGACAAGACAGCATGAACTTCAACATGCAGCAATGGAGGTTTTCCAGCAAATATAAAAAAATAAGCATTTAGTTATTAATTAGTTAGTTAGTTAATTAATAGACAAAGTGTTTTTAATTTTGCGTTGCAACTAACCTGACAAGCATTGTAGAGCAGCTGGTGTTCGAACTTGCGGATGCCGAGGATCTGCTGGAACATCTCATACAGCTGCTCTTTACTCAGAATCAGCTCTGACACGGCACTCGGGTGGGTCCGCTGTGATTGACGCCGCATGTCCTCCTCCCCCCTATAAATAGTATCATACTTGGCAATCCAGGAGCTCAGCACAGTCTCTTTGCTCAGACCATCAATCTCTGGAAGGCTGCGGACACGTTTCTCTATGTTTTTCTTGAAAACCTCGCGAAAGTCGCTGGCTGAGCAGCCGCCACTCTGAACCATTCGGGAAACACGCTCACTCTTCAGAAAGCCCTGGAACAAAAATAGATTTTTTTAGCAGTGGTTTTATATCCATGAACAGAAATTAGAAAGAAAGACTATACTTATGAATACTACATCAGATGAACGACAACACATGACATACAGAAACAGTCAGTGTCATTATCTATTCAACAATAAATAAATGGTGTGTGAAAGAATAAATGGACCTTACTTGTATAGCACTTTTCTAGTCTAACTGACCGCTCAAAGCGCTTTAACACCACGCCACATTCATCCATTCACTCTCACACTCATACAGCACATCTTAGTCTACATAGCTACACAGGGCTTCTTCTACATTTACATACACACATACACCAATGAATGTATCGGTAGACCACGTGGGGTTCAACATGTCCTGCCCAAGGACATTTTGACATGTGGGTAGATGGGGAAGGCGGGAGTCTAACCACGATTGGTAGGCGACCACTCTTCGTCCTGAGCTACAGCCACCCTCTAAGGACTCTGACTACTTGACTACTTCCATAGATATCAAGATTAGGGATGGGAATTGATAAGATTTTTACGATTCCAATTCCATTTTCGATTCTGCTTAATGATTCGGTTCTTTATCGGTTCCCTTATCGATTCTCATTTGGAGAAAAAGGACAACAAACCGGTCGATTAGCATCAACTTTGTTTAGTTTAGAAGTAACACGAGTCATGACCTTACAAACCCAACAACAGTGAGGTCCATATTCGTCTATCATGGCCTGGGTAATTTAACTCTTCCCTGCTCTGGTGAAAGGAGAAGCTGGAGGTTGATGTGAACTGGGGGTAGTACCACCAGCCTCTGGCTCTGAGCCAGTCAGGCTCTGTCTCTCATGATTTCATCTAAATGTAATGCATGAGAAGGCATTCATTTAACTATAACCGTTACTAATAGCAGGTTTTACAATGAGGCAAATGGCGCTAACATGATAGGCAGTGTTTGTTAGTTAGTTACATGCAGCATTAGCCGAGGACATGCTAACGTTGCTAACGTTGCTGGGTTCAGATTCACCGGCGTTAATCATTCATTCATAGTTATTGCATGTTGGTAGTATTTCCTCCCTTTGGTGAAATATTCACTTTGCAAGTTGCCCTGTTGTCGTCTTTTTTAGGGATGTGTAATCAAACTTTCGAGCGTTTGTACCGCTTGGGCGCCATGTTTACTGTTGACTGCTGGCTGCGCTGGACTCGCCACGCAACGTTGCGTGGTGACGTCATTGGCGCCCACTGGAATCGATAAGGGAATCGTTTGCAAAAATCGCCAAACGATTCCAAGGAACCAGTTCTCAATTCCCATCCCTAATCAAGATGGTAAGTAGGAGCCTGTTGCTCTAAATCTAATCATACCATCTAAATACCAAACATACCATCTAAACATACCAGATTTGGTGTTATATTCATGTTAAATGTCATTGTGGAAACACAGTGATAAGTACAAGGGGCCAGCTGCAGCTGCGGAGGAAAAGCAGTTGCCTGCCAATCGGAAGGTCAGTGGTTCGACCTTCTCCAGGCTTCTCCAGGCCACACGTTGAAGTGTCCTTGGGCAAGACACTGAACCCCACGTTGTCTACTGATGCATCCGTTGGTGTATGAATGTGTGTGAATGATGAGAACAAAAAACACTGTCTAGCATGCTCTTTGAGCATGTGAGTTAATGGGTGAATGTGGCAGGCTTAGAGTGGTCAGATTGATTGAAGTGCTAAACAAGTACAGTCAATTTACAATAAATTAGAAAAATAGATTAACAAAAATACTCATTTAGAAGTTAGAAAATGACAACACAAACCATTGAAATACAATCTGAGAAAAGAGAAAACTGAATACATTAAAAAAGACCTACAATTGCAGTAAGAAGCAGGTATCAAGGGCCTTTAAAATGAGGTATTTGCCCATGCCAACGAAATCAAGAGTCTGCCATTGGACTGCAGATAGGATCTGTTGACATACACAAATACATGCTTTTTTGGTGGCACTAAGCCTACTGTCTGCCAGCTTGAGGCTCGGGACCCCCACTCAGATATTAGATTGATGACTCCTCCATACTGTTGGGGATCTATTGGAAGCTGGTCTAGTTATTAGTGATTATCAATAAGTAAAAAAAAAATTATTACAGAAAATGACCAATGCAAATCATTAGCTACAAGGCACCATCGGGCCTAGCCAGAAGCTATTAACTTGACACTAGCACCAGTTTCAAAGCAGTCAATATGGCCACTGGATTCAAACAATGGGTGAATATAGAATGTCAAACGGGATCTTACACTTGATTGCGTCACACCAGCACAAAAGGTATGGTGGCCCTGAAGTACAAATCCCAGCGGCCAAAGAGAAACGGCAACGTTTTTTTGATTTGCGTTGTTTTTTTCTCTTTTACCGTTGTGATTTGCACTTCAGGGCCACCCTAAAAAGGGGAGTGGTCGAGCCCACCAAATTCAAACAAAGAGATTGAAACAAGATAGTGGATCGTGTGGTCAGGACACAAGCTGTGCAACCATGTCTTTCACAAACAGGTTGGAGAGATCTATGTGTGTGCATTAGTAAAGACAGGAGAAGTGGACAGTTTCTGCACACCTCAGCTGACTTCTGGTCTCCACACAGAAGCCTCGAGTGTGAGTGCAACCTTGCCACATGCAGCTAGACTTGGACAGCTTAGCTTTACATGGTGTAAAACCTCCCCAATGTTGTGCATTTCACACCGAGGTGTGGACTGCAACTATTGTTGGGATTTGTAGTCAGACAAGTCACTTGTCCAGACAAAAAAATGGTCCTTTGTTTGAGGCCGTGTACTTCCAAAGGTTAGAATGTCATGTGCAGGCCTCATTCTGCACATGGGAGATCCTAAACAATCCCATTCTACAGACAATACTAAGGCTCGATTTCAAAACAGACAACAACAGGGGCCACATTTTTCTACAACTCAAATTCTAAAGAATTTGGGAAGCTGTGTAAAATCTAAGAGAATGCAATGATTTGCAAATCTCATCAACTAAAATCTTATTCACAATAGAACATAGAAAAATCATAAAAAATTTAAAGTGAGCCCTTTTATTGTTTCATGAAAAATATCAGTTCATTCTGAATTAGATGGTAGCAACGCATCTCAAAAAATGTTTCTCTAAAACACATACAACTTTCAGAATTGATGGTGTCTTTCAAGATAAGCAAGTTGCCAGCTCTAGAGACACTAGAGGGATACATGGCTTCAGAGCACTGAACACAAACCATTGAGTGAAAACCTCTCACTGTGTCCATGATTTCCAAAATGTGTGAACAAATTTTGATTTATCTGACAACAAAACAGCTCCATTTTGCCTCTGTCCGTGGCAAAGAGAGGACAATGGGGTCGCTGCATAATGTTCATAATTTTCATAATTTTCTTTGCATGATACAGCTTTAGCCTGCACGTGTGAATTACACAGCAAACACTGTTCATAGACAATGATCTCTGGATGCGTTCCTATCACAGAAACATGCCTGTTTTACCACAATTCCGCATTAGGAATCAAACATCGTGAAGCATCCAGTCTTCATTTTAGGCTGTGTCCTTGTGTCTAAGTTGTCTCCATCTTCTGGTCATATCATGTACAGTACATTCTGAAATATTCAGAGCTCACAAATTTACATTGAGAAAATGTATTTAAAAATTGCTTCACAATTTAAATACACATGTTTTTGCAGACTACTTAACCTTTGCCCATCTTTACTTAAGAGATTCTGCGTCTCTCGTTAGTGCTCTTTTTATACCCAATAATGTTGTAGGCCTGTAATTGCTTTCTGCTCTGGTTTGTCCCAATGAATATCTTTTAAACACCACATCCTAAAATAACAGCAGGAAGGGGACTTCTGGTTGCAGCGCCATGTTAAGACGTATTTTGTGGAGCCCTTTGCTAGAACTGAATTTATGTATTATAGTTCACAGAATAGTGACATAAGCCCTAACAATCTAAAGCTCAACTCTTTTTTTCCCCACTTATTCTCGCGCCATATTATCCTTTGTAATATGCCTGGTGGTGGTGCTGGATCTGTTGAACAAACTCCAGGTAGCTCTTCTAGTGCTAAGGATAGTGCTGCTATGACTTTGGAACAAGAACCTACACTTTAAGCAACTGTGTCCATGAAAATCAACGAGAGGGTCGAACTGCAAACATTAAAAGGTCAGGTGAACCAAGTTCAGGAAGAACTGAAAACTAATGGGGATAATGCTAAAAGCATAGTCAAAGTGCTGAAAAAAATATATGTTGAAGGCCGTGAAAGCTGCAGAGAAAACTGTGCACTAGATATAGTGCTTTTATATTTCTGTCTATGTTTTATCTATCCATTTATCGTACTAACTGTGTATATTGCATGTATGCTCTTTATGTAACCTCACAAACACAGAACTATCAATAGATGCAATTAAAAAGAAAATGTGACGGAGAGTGTCAGAGGGCTTTGAGCAAATGGCCCACCAAAAATTGAGCGCTGTATGAAATATGAAGACAGTAGAGTGAGAAAACCTAGAAGGACACAAACTACAAGCTCAGTAGAATGGGCACATCTGGAACGAGCCCATGTTTTTAAAAAAAATGCCCAAAGGATGGAGGAAAACTCTGATAGAGACTGATATCAGAGGTCCGTTTCACAAAGCAGGTTTTGTGAAAACTCTGAGTTGATTAACCCTGAAATGAGGGAAACTCTGAGTTTTCCGTTTCACAAAGAGAGGTAACTTAACCTCTTGGTCAGTTACCGTAGTAACAGACTCTCTGAACCTAACCTGGTCGGGACCAGGTTTTCCTCAAGAAACCTCGAGTTTCTTTCTGTCTCCGCCCTCTTTCAGCCACACACGACATTTGATTTCCTCATTCATTCAGTCAGCAGAGCGAGTTCTTCTACTTCTAGAAGTCCTTTAGGCACAGTAGGAGGCGACTTTTTTCAGGAACAAGTCCTTCTGACAACGATCCCGTGGATGAAGGTGCAGCATTATTGCGCAGAGAAATAAATATTCGGCGGAGATGGTTATCAGACCGCGCATAGATTTTTGCTTTTACAGACAATTATCTTTTTGAGCGGCACCATCAGAATTTTGTTGGGACAAAAGAAAAAAAGACATCAAAGACAAATAAATATTTGTATGAATAGGCTTAAAAAAGACATATACAGTAGGGCCGGCACGGTATATGTATTTGTACCGAACCGTCACGGTACGGGGGTCACGGTTCGGTACGCGCATTTCCACGCAGAATACACACGGTACGGAAGTTTTCTGAACGCGGAACTGATATTTTGCAAGAGTTTCCTTCAGGACCTATTTAAACACTGCCACATGCAAGCTCTGATTGGTCCGTAGAGATATACGCTTTCGGACAGAGTAGTTATAAGAACGCAGTTATCAGAACTGTCCTACTCGAATTTCGTTCTGATAACTGTCCTTCCCCAACGGAGCTGTTTCAGTCTGCATTGCACATGAGTCGGGACTGATGCGCCGCGCGCAGCCGTGCGTGTCAGTGACGTGTTAGCCGTTAGCCGTTTAGCGCCACATTCAACACCAAAACGGAACAAAACAAAACCCGAGAGAAGAAAAAACACCACAAAGAAGCTAATATGGAGAGCGGGGAGGCCACCGTGTTCATGGTCTGCATGATGGTGATATTAATCATGGACATCACATCAGGCGTCTAATATCGAGGCTGGAAGAACTCACAGAGAGAGTCAGGATCAAGCGCAGGCGATACTTCTTCATTTCATGAAGGAAGAAAGGAGAGCAGCGCGCCTCAGACAAAGGAGACAACGTGTAAGTTTAAGTTATTAAACACGCGCCGGTTCTGTCTGTGTGGTATGATGAAACATTTCAGCCGTGATAGCATGACATGGGGCGTAGCTACCGACCACCACACACCTCCGTCAGGTGTGTTCTATAGAAACCATGAAAAGACCCGACCAAGTACGAATACATGCAGAGCAAAAAAAATTACCGAAGCAATTGGAATTTACATCGCATCTGCTATGCGCCCATATTCCACTGTAGAAGAGGCAGGATTCAGATATCTATTACATGTGCTCAAACCTCGCTACACGCCTCCTTCGGCACTGTACCAAAAATGTACCGAACCGTAGGGTCCGTACCGAGGTACGTACCGAACCGTGAGTTTTTTGTACCGTTCCACCCCTAATATACAGTATAAGCCTATTATATTTTATAAAGGCACTCGTTTCTTGGGGGTGGATTCCCTCAGCCACTGCCCTCCCGTTAGAGGTGGCGGTGCTGGGCACCACCCGTTTTACGGGCATCTGCCTTCTTTCTGTTGGCTGAGTAGAAGTCTGTGTTAGTTTAAATAGGTTTAATTATTTAACTGAACATGATATAGATGAGAAGACATTTATGTGTGTGAAAACAGCATTATGTTGGGGATAAAACAGCTGGACAGTGAAATAACCACTTAATATTTACTTTACAGTGTAAAACATGATCAAAATGAGGTACCTCCATGCCGAAGTCTCACCTGTTTGAACAATGTTTTTATATTTCATCTTAAACTGCTGCCAAGTGCGCTTCTCCCCTGCGGGATTGCACCTAAATAAAATAAATGAATGGGCTAACATTCAAGCAGTTTTCCCCTGTAATATTATTGGGATTGCAAAAACTACATTTAAACTTACACTTTTGCTGCTGCAGCGGTGTTGCACTTATTTTTATAAACGTATTGAAACTCGCCTTATTAGCGCATTAAGCTTTCCAATTCAAGGTTGGTGAAAAACATAGCCCCTCCTCTTCCCCGTTGCCATGGTGACTCGTCGAATCGGGGCTCCATTGATGCTGGCTTTTTAAAGTTGTGGTGCACACGCAAAACTCAAGGTGAACCTACTCAGAGTTGATTAAACTCACTCAAATCAGCGTTTCTGGAACCGAAAACTCAGGGTTTTCTACCTCAGAGTAGATCAACTCAGAGATCAGGAATAGACTCAGAGTTGGTTGAACCTGCTTTGTGAAACGGACCCCAGATCATAATGGTGTATTGGACAAAGGGGAAAGAATTAAACAAAAAATAAAAAAGGGAGGTGATTGTTCCGCAACTGTCTCATTACATGTTTGGCCTGTATTTTAATGTTAGCTAATAAATAGACTCCCCTTTTCTCCTGACTACTTTTATGACTGATATAATAGAATACTATTTTTGAGAATTTTTAAGACCAGCAAGCAACCTGCATGCCTGAGGTGACAAATTTCACTTCAATGCATTCTATATAACAATGATCAAAGCAATAATCTCTGTACTTCTTAAGAATGACAAAGACCCTTCTCAATGGGAATCCTAAAGCCCTGTGAGTCTACTTGGGTGTGATTACAAAATTCTCACAAAAATATTAGCATCGAGACTGGAGTCAGTCTTGCCTAAATTTATTCATAGAAATCAGGCAGGATTTGTGGCTGGCAGACACTTATTCAGTAATTTGCAAAGTTGAATGTTTAATCTGCTCTACTCCTCTGAATCATCAACTTCTCCCGAAGTTATCTCATTAGATACGCAGAAGGCTTTTGATAGTATAGAACACAATTACTTACATAGGGTGTGCTTGACAAATTTGGTTTAGGGCCTGTATTTCAGGCTTGGTGTTATATGCTACGCCTCAGGCAGCTGTTCAAACTAACTAACTAATGAACACTTCCCTATCTGCAGAGACTCTAGACAGGAATGTCCCTTATTCCCTATTCTTTTTGACATTGCTATTGAACCACTTACAGTCACTCTTAGGAACTCACCTGTAGTCATATGGATAGAAAGAGGAAGTAGGATGCATAAGGTATCAATACGACTCAAAGTTGACTCAATGCTTTTTATATCAAATCCAAGCACTTTTATCCCCACAGTCTTACAAATTCTATCAGATTTTGGCAAGAACTCTGACTACAGAGCCAACCTGTCAAACCCTGCCATTTTCCCCAATAGCAAAATCCACTCTTCATACCATCTATGTTTGACCCAGCTATTCAGACATGGAATAGGTACAGTCTGACTTGTGTTAAGAATTTTTTGTTGATGGCACATTTATAACTTTCCAACCATTGGTAATACATTACCCAGTCCCACAAATACATTTCATCAGGCATTTGCAGGTTACTGATTATGGAGGAAAAATGTCTCTTCCTTCCCAGCTGAGTCAGATCGAGATTTAATTAAAGACTCCCTTGATTATGACCCATCTGAGAGAGGGTTCGTTTTTAGACTATGTGAAACATTTGAATCTTTCACACTGAGGAAGAACCCACGTTTAATTCGCGAATTTAGTGTGTCCGCTGTTCCTTTCACACTGACGATCCGGGCTGGGGTGTCAACTCGATTCGCCATTCAACCCACGTCGGACCCTAGTCTTTTTGCCGAGCCGAATTTGATGTGAAAGCAATTGACGCGGGATGGACGTGGGCGTGGCGTGACGTGAGGAGTTTAAAAGACAGGATGGACAGCTGATCAGAACAACAGCGACAGGTGAGGACAAGTTTCACTTCAAGTTCTACTCTGCAAGTTCGAGACATTTTGCAAGATGGCCAACTGGGGAGACAAGGAGGTCCGCGAGACAAATTGTCGATGGATTTCCTCAACTTGGACATTATAGTGCTCTTGTATTCTCCGCATATGTTCTTCGGCGGCATCCCACGTTGTGACCATCCACACCCCGTAAAATAACATCTCTGTGAACTGCATATACACTTGCGTGACCGAACAAACAGCCAGCAACAAAAACAAGTCCTCAAGGTGTCCCGCCATCGTTGGTTTGAAAAATTTGATGCTGACAGGTGTATTTAGGCCTACCTCGTACGCATGGGTTGTGCCTACGTCATTGTACACGCCCAGCATTTTATGTGTTTCGTGTGACGCTCTGCCACTAGGCAACGCCCCCGGAACTCGGCTTCAGGCGGCACGGATCACCTAATACGCCAAGCTTTCACATTGCTCGACGCGGGATGAAGTGGCAATTTGGACCCGCGATGGTAGCGGATCTCAGTGTTGGAGAACCAATGCAACAGAATGTCATTCGTTTTATCAGGTTGTGGAATCGAGTCAGACTCAAACTAAACATTCAGGCTTTCAAAGTCTTCTGCAGCACACTGATTTTCACAAACTGAAGCCCTCCCTTTGCTACTCTCTGAATCCCACATGTTCTTTTCAAGTTTGTCTGGCAACACAAATGTCAGCCATTATTACTAATAAATTGATCAGCAGGAGACTTCCTCCCTCCCTGCTGCTCAAATTAATTGGGGTTTTAAAACATCACTGAATTATTTACACCGGAGCAGAGTGCCAGGTAGAGAGTCAGGAGTATTTGCAGCCCTCTACCCGGACAGGGACAGTTCGCTCTGAGTGCAACACATTTGCAACTGATAGGAGTGGTATTCATAAAAAGGAAGAAAATATTTCCTGTGTATATGCCGAGAACTGTCAAGTTATAGGTTTCATTTGAGTATCTGGGAAAAAAAGAATAAAAACAAAAACAATAGAAAAATAAAAACATATGTGCTTAAACTGGTATAATAATGTCAAATGTAAGCCATTTAAAGTTTTGCAGGCTTTTCTTCATAATGGTGCAGAATTAAGTGCTGAGTCTTTTCTAAGCCGAGCTGTGCCAAAATCATCCTCTGCAACGTCACAAATGGATTATTTCTTGATCCTTTTATTTTTCTCCAATAGCTTATGTGTTCTGACAATCATTTCATAGACTATGTTGGGCCTGCCGAAATGTTTGTCAGAATGAATCTGTTAAGGTGACACGGGCAAATCTTAAAAATGTTGATTTCAAAATTTAGCCAAAAAAAATCAAATCTGAATCAAAATCAGTCTAATCAAAACATTAGATTACCTCTCTTTTATATATTCAAATCTAAGGGATTTCAAATCTATTTTAAAAGAGGGTCCTTGTAAACACTTATTCAACAAAAGTACACTCATAATTTCCAAACATGATACAAACCGTTTTGTTTGTCAAAAGCCTTAAACAGAGATGGAGTCAGGAAGCCAGCGAGGCTCTGCAGAACTGCTTTGACACCACGTACTGCGATGTGCTCTGCATGTCACATGGGGAGGATATCAATTAAATCACAGACTGCATCACTGATTATATCAACTTCTGTAAAGATGCCACCACCCCAACCAGGACTGTGTCATTTCACAAATAACAAACCCTGGATGACCAGCGACCTGAAGCTCCTTCTCAATGAAAAAAGGCAGGCATTCATGTTTGGTGTCAAAGATGAGCTGAAGAGGATACAGCGTGAACTGAAAGTGGGGCTAAGGACATGTAAGGACTCATACAGACATAAGCTGGAGGACAAACTCCAGCAAAACAACATCAAAGATGCGTGGGCATGAATGAAGCAGATCCCAGCTTTCAACACCAAAGATCAGCACGAGCAACGAGCAACGGGCAGCAGGGACAGAGCCAACAAGCAGAATCTGTTATTCAGCAGGTTCAGTACTGGATCCCCTGCTGGGCCATCCCACACCCCCCAGCAGCAACCTCCACAACAGTGGCCACAACCCCTTACTTGACAGGCCAGATGAGGAGACAGCTGGAAAGACTCCACCAAGGCAACACTCCAGGGCGATCGCGTCAGCCCCAGACTCCTAAAGTTCTGTGCTGCCCAGCTCTCAGGCATCCTGCAACACATCTTCAAGTCGAGCCTGTTGCACGAAAGAGTACAGGTGCTTCGGAAAACATCCTGTTTAGTTCCTGTTCCAAAGGAAGCCGCCTCATCTGGCCTAAACAAATTCAGTCCAGTTGCTCTTACTTCAAGGGATGTCACGATTATAGGTTATGATGGTACGATTATTGTTTGAAAAATAATCACAGTTTCATGATTATCAAGATTATTTAGCAATTAATAGGGATGCATACCAGTATCGGTACAGATACCATGTGCGTGTACTCGTACTCCGTATTCATTAAAGTGTCCCGATACTACAGAACCGATACCAGTGTGACAGGAGCTTCATTTTCCTGCAATGTGTTTGTGCTAACATGTTCCAGCCAAGTGAGGGGAGGAAACATACCGTCACATTACGTGTGACATAAGCCACATGAAAAAGACGGAGCTATGTCAGCCGTGTGGAGGTATTTCAAAGTGAATGATGGTGACCAAACTAGAGCGGTCTGCAATTTATGCTCAGCAAAGCTGTCAAGAGGGACAAAATCTAGCATCTAAATCTAAAATAATATGTTGCACTAAGAGTAGTTTTATATTCCTAAAATGCACAAAGTGCAGCTGTATTTGGGTTGAATATGCCTAAAGAAAAGAAAATGTGTTTAATTGTAAGAACTGTAATGGCCTTGATTAGTACTCGGTATCAGTATTAGGTATCGGGAAGTACTAAAAGGTAAGTACTTGTACTGGTACTTGGTTTAAAAAAAAAATGTGGTGTCGGTGCATCCCTAGCAATTGATTAATTTTTCAACAGTACTAATGAAGACAAGCACACAAACACATTATGTAGAGGTTTTACCTGTTATTTATTGTGCCCTTTTTAAAAAGAAAAACACATTAAAGGAACATTCCACCAGTGGAGACATGAATATGTATTGAAAGTGGGCCATATATGTAGTAGAATAGTAGCATAAATTTCTAATTTGGTGCCTTCTTGACCAAGAAAAGGCAGAAAATGACTTTTTTGTGCTTGTGGATTAAAGACAACAATCCCCATAGTGCATTGCAATGCTCAAGATCCGCAGGCCACTCCCCCGAGAGTGTACTAGCTCCAACCGACTCTACGCTACCTGGAAATCATGTCACACAATTTCTAGTGAAGAGTTAGTTTGCAAAATCATTAGTGAATTACTCGTCGTTTGTGTTTCGAAATGGTGTGCACTTGCATGGTACCGGGATGTTCAGCCAGCACAAGGAAAATACACGTGGTAAGTTTTCATAGATTACCCAGAGTTGGACAAAAAAGTGGCTACGGGCCATCAATAACCCGAAGTTCGAAGAGGACACGGCCATTGAAGCACTAAAAAATCTGACGGTGTGCAGTCTACATTTCAAGCCAGAAGACTTCGAACCCAACCCCTTGGGAGTGAAGAGACCCGCGCTTGTGAAAACCGCAATTCCGTCGATATTGCCAGATGATGTCGACGAACAGCCAGGAACTTCTGGAACTGCTAGCAGTGCTAAACGCATTTGCTTGGAGGTAAGGTTTTTTCTAACTTGACTCTAGCGGCTACTGAGAACACACACTGATATAGTCGTCTGCTGTAAAGCAGCACATCTCATATGATTTGGCTGTTAACAAAGTAAATATCTTGTATGTTTTGGTCGCTTGCTGTTCTAGTGTGTCTGCCTCGCTAACTCCACTCATCAGCAAAGTTAGCAATGTAACATTAGACACTTTGCTATGTAGATCTGTAAGTGGACAGAGTGTGAGGAAAATAGTGCAGGAGGTTTCAGATAAAGCAGTAAAATCCAGCCAGTGGATTTGGATTAGAAGATGCAAGAGCAGCTGGGGGCCCAGCAGGGGGGGCACTTAGGGTAAATAGACTTTTGAAAAAGCAAAGAAGAAGTTCAAGCTATTTAAGTGGAGGGTTTGACACATGTGATCCTTTTGAAACCAGGCGGCCATTTTGGGTGAGTTGGCTTGGAGTGAGTTGGCTTGGAGTGAGTTGTATGGATTTGTTTTTGCTGGCATTGTTAGTGATTATAGGATTGTTTAGGTGAGTTTGTCTGCTGAATCTGCTAGTGTGTCTTGTCCTTCCTCCACCTCTGGCACCCTCTATACTTTCATTACCCCTACCCTAACCAGGGTTTGAATCCCATTCCTGCTTTTCTGACCTCTTTTATTTCTTCCCCTACCCGAACCAGGGTTTGCATCCCCACCCTGCTGTAACTGGTGTGCAGTTGGTGAGAGGCTGAGGTAGATTATGGTTGTTGTGGTGTGAGGGGCAGTGTTGGCTGGCATTAGGGGGGTGACTCTGGGACGCCAGTGGTCATTGTCTAGCCTCCTGGAGGTGTCGTGGGCCCAACTAGACAAAACACTGATGAAAGGAGGTTCCCACCTGATGACCCCAATGATATGTTGGTCAGCACTGCTCATTGATCTATATAATACGGAGTGTAGGGAATTATTCACTGAGTCTGGTCCTTTATTTTATTTTATTTTCTTTAGCAAAAGTTTCTTGTGTTTATATTGAATAAATAAGTTCGTTATTAGCGATGTAAATCCACCATGTTTTACCGTGTTAGTCTGACGTTATTCAAATGTTTTTAACGTTATTGAACGTATGACATTTCAGACTAAAACGACGTCGATGTCTGCTGCAAAGTTGTCGTCATCATCAGAAAAGATTGAATCCCAGACAGCGCCAGACGTCAGCTGTACCTTAACCCATTCCTCGTGATACATTTTGTAATATTACCATGTCTTATATGTCCTAAATGTCTTTATGTCTTATATGGTCTTTTGACCTTATCCTTGCACTGCCTTACCTGTTTGCACTTCCATCGAGCACCTTACTGTATACTCAATCACAGGGTCAATACCTCTTTTTTTATAGTGTGGATAATGCTGTTTGTGTGTCTTTATGTTCATGACAATTCTTATTTTGTGAATTAAAAAAACAAAATGTCACTCCTTCTCTCCTGTCTGCCTTCAACAAAGTTTAGAATAGCATCATAAACTTGGAAGGAGGTAACTGATTTGCAACAAACTTATAATGCAATGTATACTTGTAATGCTTCATAATTTATAGTAATTATAGGTAGGCTATGATCACAATTCTGTCGTTTTGTCATCTGAGGTAACAGTAGCTAGGTAGTTCCAGTTCTGAAATGTTGGTCGTTCAATAACTCGAATACACTTGGAGCAACATTACTAAGAAAGAACCACAACAACATACATTTTAACCATTTAATTAAATAACTATACAAACAAAACAACTGTTGAATGAATATAAAACCAGGAAACTATAGCTCCTCCTGAGCGTCCTCCACTTCTTGGTGCCCGCAGTACTGGCCGTCTGGAGCTGGGTAGTTCTGGCGGATGGCCTGCACGACACAACGCCCTCTGCCCAATCTCTCTCCTTGCAGGACCCACTCAAGAAAGTGCCGGTAGGCTGTTAGACGAAATTGTCTAGACAAAACATTGATCACAAAGTGAGTGATGGCATTTGAGCCTAGCGTGCCACAGTAGCTTGCATAACTGCAAGCTATTTGTGCAATGAACATGCCACGTTAGCGTGTTAGCAAGAGTACTCCTTGACATAGTAACAAAGAAAACAAACTTACTTTACAGAAAGACGTCCATTTGGCCCTGTAGGCTTTTGCTTTCGTTTCCAGTTGACTTTAGGTATTCTAAAGTAGGTCTCCAGGACGCCACTATCCATATGGGGTGCAAAACTTGGGTGATCAACAACACACACGTCCGTGTCATCCTCCGATTCCGTGATTTCGTCCAGAAGAAATTGGCACCGCTGGAATTCTCGGCAGCAGACAGACTCTTGTTCTGTGTCCATTGGCGCACAGTTAGAGCACAGGCACCACCAATTCGCCCCAGCTCAAGCCATATCTTCTTCAAAATCCCAGTCCTCCGTATTGCATCCGTCTGAGTATTCGGTACCTTCGACCATGTTAGCTGCAGCTCTCAAAAGCACTGGCACTGATCTGTGATAGGTCTGTTAGCGCATTAGGTCCAACCCCCTATGGGCGGTGTTGAAGGGTGGGAACTAGCGCTTGTAGTCTCAACAGAAATCCACCCCTCTTACTCTTCCTCCTACAATGACGCAAAATGACGATTTTTGAGTCATTGTAGGAGGAAGTGTAAAGAGGTGAATACGGATTTCTCCCGTCTCAGGGGGAAATGAGAGAGTGTTGCATGACCATTCAAAAGTATGACTGGGTTTCTAACAATGCAAAGCCTAATGCAAATGGGTGGAGTGTCCCTTTAACCCAACGATAAAGGTGCATTATAATACAGAATTTGTAATAAAACAAAAGTGACCTCTCCTCTGTAAACAACCTTTTGGCCTTTAGAAAAAAAAATTAAAAATCAAAGGGTGCACAGTCTTGCCTGACACACTATATTGCCAAAAGTATTCGCTCATCTTCCTATACACGCATATGAATTTAAGTAACATCCCATTCTTAATCCAGAGGGTTTAATATGACGTCGGCCCACCCTTTGCAGCTATAAGAGTTTCAACTGTTCTGGGCAACTTCCTGTTACACACAAAATAGAATTAAAAATAACAAGTGAAGCCATGAGAGTTTGAGTTTGATCCCAAAAAGGAGATGTGGAGACCTGTGTTGACACTGAGCTTGAGAGACACAAACTGAGACACACACACACACACACACACAGGAGCAGCATACACACTGGAGTACACACACCTAATTAGTTATTTGCATAATTGGTTCTTAATGATCTTATAATTGAATGGTCTACGGGGCTGCACGTGGTGTGGTGGTTAGCACCGTCTCCTTACAGCAAGAGGGTGGAGTTTGCATGTTCTCCCCGTGTATGCGTGGGTTCTCTCCGGGTACCCCCGGCTTTCTCCCACTGTCCAAAAACATGTATGTTAGGTTAATTGGTGTCTCTAAAATTGTCCCTAGGAGTGAACGTGAGCGTGCGTGTGGTTATTTGTCTGGTTTGTCTCTGTGTGGCCCTGTGATGGACTGGCGGCCTGTCCAGGGTGTACCCTGCCTCTCGCCCAATGACCGCTGGGATAGGCTCCAGCCCCCCCGCGACCCGACAGTTGGATTAAGCGGGTATAGAAAATGGATGATGGATGGATGAATGGTCTACAAAATGATTAATTGATTAATTGCATAATTGGTTAATTGCTTAATTAGGGACCGAGCAGTGAAACTGCAAGGACCCTATTGTATCTGTAAGAAATTTTCTTTCTTTCTTTCTTTCTTTCTTATTCTTTGCAAAAGGTGCTCGAAAACTTTTGCAAGCACCACCTGCCAGTCGATGACATGAAAGAATCTAAACTTTATATTTTTGGGAGTCGCTCATTGACTCTGTAGCGCCCCCTACGATGCTTAAAAACGGTCCCCGAAATGGGGTTAGTTTCGCGTAGCACAACAAAATTCGGTATACTCATTCATTATACCCAGACGCACAAAAAAGTCTCCGCCATGGTCATGCATCCACAGGAAGGCGGCCATTTTGGATGGAAGGTAGGTTTTCGTGCCATTTTTGACCGATTCCAAGCCTTGCATATGATCGAACTCGTCCTACAGATTTAATGCTACAAGCTTCAAACTTGGCCAGTTTACTCTTAAGACATGGGGGGGAAAAGTCGTGGAGAAATTTTTTCAAACCTCAAAGGGTGTGGCCGTGGCGATGCCTCAAAGTTCGATGACTCGCCATCACTCGCCACAAAAAATTAAGTCGCTTATAACTCCCACAAACATTATCCAATCTGTCCCAAACTTCATACGGTGAATGCTGGACCCAGCCTGAACACGTACATATTACGATAGTGACATCCACCTTTAGCGCCACCTGCTGGTGGTTTGAAACGTCTTTTTTTTTCCACACCTCGCATTTGATCGAACACACGTCATGCCTGACGACCTCGTACGTATGTAAAGGGTATCGTGTGTGGGTGTAGCAAAATGGCTCAGTAGCGCCCCCTACAATAATTAAAAATGGTCCCCACATTGGGATTAGTTACGCGTGGGACGACAAAATTCGGCACACTCATTCACAATGCCCAGAAGCACAAAAAAGTCTCATGCCGCCATGGTTCCACGTCCACAGAAAGGCGGCCATTTTGGATGGAGAGTGCGTTTTGGTGCCATTTTTGCACGATTCCACGCCTTGCATATGATCGAACTAGTCCTACAGATTTAATGGTACAGGCTTCAAACTTGGCCAGGTTACTCTTAAGACATGGGGGGGGGGGGTAAATCATTGGGCAACTTTTTAAAAACTTAAAGGGCGTGGGCGTGGCGACGTCTCAAAGTTTGATGACTCGCCACAAAAAATTAAGTCGCTTATAACTCCCACAAACATTATCCAATCTGTCCCAAACTTCATACGGTGAATGCTGGACCCAGCCTGAACACGTACATATTACAATAGTGACATCCACCTTTAGCGCCACCTGCTGGTGGTTGGAAACGTCTTTTTTTTCCACACCTCAAATTTGATCGAACACACGTCATGCCTGACGACCTCGTACGTATGTAAAGGGTATCGTGTGTGGGTGTAGCAAAATGGCTCAGTAGCGCCCCCTACAATACTTAAAAATGGTCCCCGCATTGGGATTAGTTACGCGTGGGACGACAAAATTCGGTACACTCATTCACAATGCCCAGAAGCACAAAAAAGTCTCATGCCGCCATGGTTCCATGGTGAATGCTGGACTCAGCCTGAACACGTACATATTACCATCGTGACATCCACCTATAGCGCCACCTGCTGGTGTTTGGAAACGTCTTTTTTCTTCACACCTCGCATTTGATCGAACTCCTCCTACAGATTTAATGTTACAAGCTTCAAACTTGGCCAGGTTACTCTTAAGACATGGGGGGGAAAAAATCATGAAGAAACCTTTCCAAACTCTGAACGGTGTGGGCGTGGCCAGGCGGTGAAAATCGTGTGATGGCGTTTGTGGTTTAAAAGCCTTATCATCATCGCAAGGTCATGACCTCGTACGTATGTAAAGGGTATCGTGAGTGGGCGGAGCAAAATGGCTCAGTGGCAACCCCTAGAAATGTTCAAATACCCCTCCGCATTGGGGTTATTATGTTCTCGTACGTACGCAGAGGGTATCGTGCGTGTGGGCAGAGCTACACGACAACGACGTCCAGCGCATGCCCCAACGTACGCACATCTCGGTCCCGCATACAGCAGCTTGCAGCTTTCTAGTTGATTAAGTGCAATTGCAAGATTGGCCAATCGATTTGGTTTTCCAATCAATTGTATTGAGTAAATTGATTAACTCATAAAAGGGAATGAGCAAATTGAAGCCAGTCCAACATAAATTGTGTGATTAGTATTTGGTCTGATTAGTTCAATCCAAACAGAGAATTGGAAAAGATGGCGGCATGTGTGAGGGAACCTGTCAAAGATCAGGAAAAAGTGGTGGCGTGGGCCAGTAATTCTGCCAGAGAAGTGAAGAAGATGGAGGCAGGACCCAGCAAAAAGGATAAAGAGATTAAAGAATGGCAAAAAGCAGGAGTGGGAGTTAACCAGAATGTTAGGCGAACCCTGAGGGAGGCAGAAGCAGAACTAAAGAAGGATTGGGAGGATGAAAAGGAAGTTGAAACAGAGCTTCAAGGGGTTGAAACAGAAGAGGAGGAAAAGGACAGGGCCAAATCAAAATGAAATTGTCGCTTCCTCCTTTGGCAGTAGCTCTTGGTGACTTGGAGGAAGAAGAGGTGGAAAATTTGGAAACAGAGTACAAAGGAACAGTACAATGATGTACCAACTCCTACATACTAACTTTGATGTACTAAGTTTCACCAGCAGCCCATTTAAGAAGACCCATGACCATGTTTGGTATTGCAGGAGTGCATGCAATAATTCCTAAAGCCCTGAATTTGAACCATGTGCCATTTGCCACTATGGACTTGCAGTTATAGTGTCTGCCCTGTTTTGAGGATGGGGCAGGATATTGGCTTTCAAAGAGGAGATGATTGCCACAATTCTGGCTATGGGAGATATGAAGGCTGTATGAAGGCTGGGCAAACTGTTGGGGAAACATGAGATGGAAGAGATTCAAGAGGCCACGAACCCACAACAATACGTGCAGACACAGATGCACAATGCCTAGTGGGCACAGAGGATTGGGTTTCAACCTGACTCGACGGTAAGTAATTTTGAACAAATGTATAATTCCTCATAAGATTCCTGAGTTACAGAAGCCACACATGAGCATGAATTATGAGTTAACAAACATTACTATTGCGACAAAGCCATTCGACATTTACTCTGAGGAAAGTTTCCAACACCGCCACGAATAATTAAGGCGGTTCTGAAGGCAAAGGGGGGGTCCAACCTTTTACTAGCAAGGTGTACCCAGAGCTATAGAATAAATACAGAGTTGCGACCCGCTTTGATGTCGCCGCTAGGGCTGTCACATGGTTCATGTAAGCCTCAATAGTTCCAAACATCACAGCGCTGTCAGTCAGTTTGAACAGGTCTTAGCGGGACGGGGCACAAAAACGGTAACTTTAACATTTACGACGCAATTTTTGGTAAATATTGACCAATAATGTGCATTGATCACTTCACTGACGATGTATTTTATCAACGTTTTTCTTTTTTGGAGCGGCAAAGACACATTTATCACCGTTTTAAATTGCAGAGGGTGCCCCTGCATGCTAGCAGGGGACAGGTATACCTTGTCCTCCTTTATACTTCATCATGGCAGTGGTCCAGTTTACCTTCAGATCTACATCCTTCAACAGAGCATGATATTACTGTTCCCAGAATTTACTCCTGTTGTCCCAAACATTCAGTGTGTCTGTTCTCTCTGGTGTCAGATGGAAAATGTGTTGAATGGCAAAGCTGAGCTGAATAAATTATTTTAAAGAAGCTTTAAATGACTTGAGTGTGTTTGACCTTCTGGAGGAGCTGTGGACTTCTTGATTCATCCAGAATTCGTAAGTTACATTTATCTTGTGTACCATTTAGCTTTTTGCTCGATTTTTGCTAAATCTTTGCTAAATCTTTACTAGATTTTTGACTGCTAAAAAGTAAATTTGCTGGAGGCTTGTTTTTCCACTGTGTGATAACAGCCCCATTGAAACTAGCTTCAGCCCTGAGTGGCCACTTGTCTTTTAATCTGTTGGAGGGGTCTGCACTCCTGCAGACAATCAGCAATTAGTGAATCAGTACAAAGCAACTCCTGTTGTTGGAAGCGTCAGTCTTCAACGAAGGCACTTGACTTTTTCAAGTCTGACTTCCTCAAGGACGATTTTCATCTGGACGGTCCCTGTAAGTGTAAAGTACCATTTTTCAAGAAACCATGTGCTTCATTCCCGTTCTCTCCTCTCGGTCTTGGCGCCCATGCAGATACAGGGTCAGACCCAGAGGCCGGGACCCCACTAACCTCATCCACCCTTCTCTCTCTACTCATGTTGAGCAAGTGGTGGCAGGGGGTCTGTGGAACTGTCAGTCTGCTGTGCAGAAGGCTGAGTTTATCTCAGGTTATGCATCCATGCTCTTCCTTAACTTTCTTGCTCTTACAGAGACCTCGATCACCCCAGAAAACTGGGGTGATGCCACGCCCGCAGCTCTGTCTGATGTGTACTCTTTCTCTCACACTCCCAGAGCTGCGAGGCGGGGCGGTGGTACTGGCCTGCTCATTTCCAAGGACTGGAAATACTCTCTTTGTTCCCTCTTGCAATTCTCTCCCTCCTCCTTTGAATTTCATGCTGTCACTGTCTCTCACCCAGTCAAGCTCACCATCGCTGTAGTTTATCGCCCACCAGGCCCTATTGGGGACTTCCTGGAGGAGCTGGACACTCTTGTCTCTCACTTTCCTGATGATGGCTCCGGCCTCATCCTTCTCGGTGATTTCAACATCCAGACAGAGAAGCTTCACCCTCTTGTTTCTCTTCTCTCCTCCTTCGACCTAGCTCTCTCCCCATCTCCTCCTACCCACAAGGCTGGCAACATACTGGACCTTATCTTCACCAGGCACTGTTCTAGCGCCAACCTCTCTGTCACTCCTCTTCATCTCTCTGACCACTACTTCATGTCCTACACCCTCTCCCTCTCTTCTCCTCCCTCCCGACCTCCCCCCACCCACTTGATATCTTTCCCAATCTCCGCTCTCTCTCCCCCACTGACTTCTCCTCTTCTGTTCTCTCTGCTCTGCCTGCCCCTGAATCTTTTTCTCTTCTTTCCCCTGACACTTCTACTGATCTTCTTCTCTCCACCCTGTCCTCCTCTCTGGACAAACTCTGTCCCCTCACCTCCAGGCCTGCACGCTCAGCTCCACCTGCCCCTTGGCTGTCGGACTCAGTGCGTACTGAGAGGCGGAGCGTGAGGGCGGCCGAGAGCAAATGGAGGAAAAGTAAACTTCCTGAAGACCTTCTTAACTTCCAGTCCTTGCTTTCCACTTTTTCCTCCTCTCCCTCTGCTGCAAAAACTGCCTTCTTCTGTAACAAAATTCAAACTTCTGCTTCCAACCCCAAAAAACTCTTCCAAACTTTCTCATCCCTCCTCCAACCCCCACCCCCTCTCCCCTCCTCCTCCCTGACAATTTCGCCGACTTCTTTGACAAGAAGGTTAACGATATCCGATCTTCCTTCCCTCACCTCCCAGCTGTCCACACCACCCACACCTGTCGCTCTCCCACTCCTCCCTCTCTACCACCTTCTCCCTCACTTCCCTCTCTGTCCCACTTCTCTCCCCTCTCTGCAAATGAGGTCCTTCACCTTGTAACATCCAGCCGCCCCACCACATGTTCCCTTGACCCAGTCCCTTCCCCTCTCCTTCATTCTGCTGCACCTGATCTTCTTCCTTACCTGACCCACCTCATTAACACATCTTTGACATCAGGCTCTTTTCCTTCTGCTTTCAGGACTGCCAGAGTCACTCCTCTTCTAAAGAAACCAGCTCTTGACCCTTCAGAGATCAAGAATTACAGACCGGTATCCCTTCTACCCTTTCTGTCCAAAACTCTTGAACGTGCTGTATTTAAACAACTGTCCTCTTACCTCCACCAGAACAACCTCTTGGATCCCTACCAGTCCAGGTTCAAGGTGGGCCACTCAACTGAGACGGCCCTCCTAGCAGTAACTGAGTCACTCCAAACTGCTCGAGCTAACTCTCTCTCCTCTGTCTTGATTCTCCTGGACCTGTCTGCAGCATTTGACACAGTGAACCACGACATCCTTCTCTCTACCCTGGAGGGAATGGGGGTTTCGGGCTCTGCACTCTCCATGTTCTCATCCTACCTGACAGATCGCTTCTACCAGGGTCTGTGTCAAAGCCACGTAGGCTCACCACTGGGGTTCCCGAAGGTTCGGTCCTGGGTCCTCTTCTTTTCTCCCTCTACACATCATCTCTTGGTTCTGTCATCCACTCCCATAACTTTTCCTACCACTGCTATGCAGACAACACCCAGCTGATTCTGTCTTTTCCCCCTTCTGACATCCAAGTGGAAGCACGCATTGCTGCGTGCCTGGCAGACATCTCGGGGTGGATGTCGATGCACCACCTTAAGCTCAACCTGGACAAGACTGAGCTGGTGTTTCTCCCGGAGAAGGGCTGCCCATTCAGAGATCTGGCCATCACCATGGATGACTCTGTGGTGACATCAACCCGGACCGCGAGGAATCCGGGTGTGACCCTGGACGACCAACTGTCGTTCTCGCCAAACATCGCATCAGTGACCCGTTCCTGCCGATTCCTCCTCTACAACATCCGGAGGATTCGCCCCTTCCTCACCAACAAGGCAGCACAGGTGCTCATCCAGGCTCTTGTCATCTCCCGCCTGGACTACTGCAACTCCCTCCTTGCTGGCGCCCCGGCTTCTGCCATCAGACCCCTGGAGCTGGTTCAGAAAGCTGCTGCTCGTCTGGTGTTCAACCTCCCCAAGTTCTCCCACACCACTCCCCTTCTCCGCTCTCTACACTGGCTCCCTGTAGCTGCTGGCATCCAGTTTAAGACTCTGGTGCTGGCCTACAGGGCAGTGGAAGGAACAGCTCCTTCATACCTCCAGGCTATGGTCAAGCCCTACACCCCCGCCCGACCACTTCGCTCTGCGGCCACCAGGCGCCTGGCTGCCCCGTCACTCAGGGGTCCCTGCGCACGATCGACACGGTCATGGCTTTTCTCTGTTCTGGCACCCCGATGGTGGAACGATCTCCCGACTGATATCAGGACAGCTGAGTCGCTGCCCATCTTTCGCCACAGGCTGAAAACCCACCTCTTCAGGAAACACTACCCTGATCCTTCCTAATTCCTTACGCACTTATTGTTTCCTCCACCACTGGCACCCTCTATATTTTCATTACCCCCTACCCGAACCAGGGTTTGAATCCCATTCCTGCTTTTCTTACCTCTTTTATTTCTTCCTCTACCCGAACCAGGGTTTGCATCCCATTCCTGCTTTTCTTACCTCTTTTATTTCTTCCCCTACCCGAACCAGGGTTTGCATCCCCACCCCGCTGTGACTGGTGCGCAGTTGGTGAGAGGCTGAGGTATCTGACTTATCGCACTTACTCTAGCACTAGTTTTGCTCTTAGCTGTTTGGTATTGGAAGGAAATGCACTTATGATTTCTTGTGACCTGAAGTTCTTTTGCCTACCGATGTTGAACGCACTTATTTTAAGTCGCTTTGGTTAAAAGCGTCTGCAAAATGACCGTAATGTAATGTAATGTAATGACTTGGAGGGAAATATGTGGCGGTAGATGCTTTGACTGATGAGCCGGGATGAATTTTTCTTTTCTGTAGAAGACCTAATTATTCTATATTTCTCATGGGAACTGATAACATGCATCTGTAACCCTGTTTATTGTGCTTCAAGTCAGAAAACTATTGGAAAATATGAATTAATTGATTAAAATATTAATCTAAACAAAATAAGTGTCAGATGTGCAAAAACAAACAGATTTAAACCAAACATTTTATTATAAAATGTAGGGATGGGAATTGATAAGATTTTTACGATTCCAATTCCATTTTCGATTCTTCTTAACAATTCGGTTCTTTATCGATTCCCTTATCGATTCTCATTTGGGGGGGAAACGGTCTATTGGCATCAACTTTGTTTAGTTTAGAAGTAACATGAGTCATGACCTTACAAACCCAACAACGGTGAGGTCCACATTCGTCTATCATGGCCTGGGTAATTTAACTCTTCCCTGCTCTGGTGAAAGGAGAAGCTGGAGGTAGATGTGAACTGGGGGGAGTACCACCAGCCTCTGGCTCTGAGCCACTCAGACTGTCTCTAGTGATCTAAATGTAATGCATGAGAAGGCATTCATTTAACGTTAACCATTACTAATAGCAGGTTTTACAATGAAGCAAATGGCGCTAACATGATAGGCAGTGTTTGTTAGTTAGTTACCTGCAGCGTTAGCCGAGGACATGCTAACGTTGCTGCTGCTGCTGTTGGGTTGAGATTCACCAACGTTAGTCCGGAGCGGATCGAAAACGCGACATTCATTCATAGTTATTGCATGTTGGTAGTATTTCCTCCCTTTGGTGAAATATTCACTTTGCAAGTTGCCCTGTTTTCGTCTTTTTTAGGGAAGTGTAACCAAACTTTCGAGCGTTTGTACCGCGCCATGTTTACTGTTGGCTGCACTGGACACCATTCGCGCCCACTGGAATCGATAAGGGAATCGTTTGCAAAATTGCAAAACGATTCCAAGGAATTGAAACACTGGGAACCGGTTCTCAACAAGAACCGGTTTTCGATTCCCATCCCTAATAAAATGTCATCATGGAAAATGTAAAACAAGCCTTAAGAAGTCCTTTTACTGCTATTTATACTGTTGGGTAGATTAATCTGCAACAATGAACTGTATTTGATTAAATTTAAGGGTTTAGACATTGTAGAAATGTGCTGAATTCTTGAACTAATGAGGGATGATCCATGGCAGCATGACAGCAGCGACCACCACATCTGCTGACCACCCTGGCAACAACAAGAGAGAAACAATTCATTATCGCACCTGCAAAGTCATGCTGAAAAAAAAATGTACTTAATTAGCTAAAGAGCAGTCAGCTAATGCCTCACAATGCCAAAAAATGTTGTAATTTCATCAATTTACCAGAGAAAATACTTAAGAAATACCAAAAATGTATTAAATGTATTATTACTATAGGCCTATATAGTATTTTGGTAATGTTTTAAAACGTAACAATCAAAACAACTTTACATAATGTCACCTGACAATAAAAAGTTAGCGGACTTTAGTGAAATGATCGCGTTAATTTCCTCACGTTAGCCTCCGTTACCAAGCTTTCAGTTAGGTCCCTAAATCCATTACATTTTTAACATCAACATCGACATTTCATGCGAACCAAATGTAAATATAATGATGTCTTAGAGTATACTTCTGATAGTTTATGCTTAAAAATGTAACAAAAAAAAAAACAAAACATTTAAAATGCGGTTATTTCATTAACTTACCAGTAATTGTTCTTGACGAGCAATTGAGATCAACGGAGCTGCGTCCCTTGTTTGGAACCATTGGCGTCTCCGTGACCCATATGACTTCCGCATTCCTTTCTTTCTATAGAAGTCTATGGGAGTGTCGCCACTCTCTTTTTACACCACTCTGGGTGTACCTAATAAAGTGGCCGGTGAATGTAAGTAGTTTAAAGTGATCATTTCAGTGGATTCAGGCTGGCTCTGCACGGGCTGGCTGCCTTTTGGCGCCAAACACCGACCGAGTCCTCTCCCAGGGACCGAACTGCCGGACTCTAGTCCACCGACTTTTGCATATCAATTAAAGAACACATTTTTTACATTTTCTTTTTAACAGAGTGGCATTCCCATAGAAAAAAACAGAAACATTGTCATGCGATGTCTTATTGATCACCTGGGTGAAGATGTGGGTGCCTAAGAGTTTGAGGCGAGTGCAACAAATGACTTTCAGTATTCTCTGTCAATCTGCTGAATACATAGTCAGCTATAACACTTTGACTTTTTGTGTCTATTGGAAAGTGTCCATTGCAAACCTAATACACCAAATATTATCTAAATTTAAAATGTATTACATATTAGCATCGCATTCAGTTCAAATCTATTTTATTTATATAGTGCCACTTAACAACAGATGTAATCTGCAGAGATAATGTTTCAGTTCAATAGTTTCTATTGTTTGAAAACACTGCCATGGTCTCACACACCCGTGTCTTACCTGGATGCTGTTTGCCATCATAATGTCCCACCTAGTTTATGGCCCCCCACTACATTAAGCCACCAACAGACATATCACGAAGTCCAGTTGACTTAATTCTATGTTTTTCCAACTTGTGCCTTGGACCTTAAATACCCCAAAATGCTAAAATACATTTCTGAAGTATTTCAAAAGATGCTCGTTGAAGTGGATGCTGGAAACCCGTCAACAAAGGTGCAACGACTGAAAAACAATGTAATGATATAGCTGTCTGTGGGGCAGATGAGCACAGATGAGACTGATGACCAGTTGAACCATGTGTGTAAGGCAGAAAACAGACCGTATCCTCAGTAATTAGTGAGGTTCTTCTGGACAGAAACTTGGACAATCTATGGCTTCATTTCATCCAACCACCTCCAGGTGTGGTCTGACTCTGATTGCGTGATCTGATGTTTCTTTGATTGCACATTTACATTTTGCATTAATATGCGTTTTATTTTTTTATTTGATCATTCCTTTGAGACATGATGCATCCAGTTTTTAATTTAGAGTTTTGAGGCAGTTTCACCAGAAGTGACCTGAATGTTGAACTTCTAAAGAAGAAAGTAGTTTTTGTGTTTTCAGTTTGGAGTATCTTTAATTGTGAGAAATGCATGAGTTGACCATATCTAAATGTGAAGCCAAATATGCTGCAGAGATAATTTTTGCCCTTGTGTCACAAATTGTGATAGGCCCATCTACTAGTCATCAATGTGTTTAGGGTGAAGATTACCTCCTGTAATAATATGCATCTGTAGCATATCTCTTTTTTTTCACGGCCATTTGAAAAGAAGCATTTTAGTTCAGAGGCGTTTGATCTTTGGTATCCTTAATTGCCTTTCCTGTAATACCTTTGAATGTGCTGAAAACTGGAAAAATTGGTGTTTCGCCAAGACCTACAGCAGCAGTGTAGATTAATGATAGCAGAAAAAAATACAATAGGGTAATGAAAAGGCAGTTGAATAATTTGAGGTCATTATTTTCTGCTTCCACTTACAATCTGGCATCTTGATGCTGTAGAAGCAGTTAGTTAAAAAGATTTGTTTGTTTTTTTCCCAATGTCTGAAGCTGTTAAACTCATGTAATGAAAACCCTCTGGCCTGATGAAAAGTCTAAGTTCCTCTCCAGGCTGTAAGGTATTTATTGGGTCAATCAAAACAATTTCCCTGGAGGAAAAAGAAAAAGGACATTCACAAAAAATAATGCGTTTGTGTGTGGAGGAAATCAGTCTGACACCTGATTTAACCTGCTGATTATCTAACTGTCCAGCCTCGTGTCAGGCTTTTGGTTTCGAGTCCAGAGTGTCCTTGGGCAAGACCCTGAAACCCACGTTGTCGACTGATGTATGAATCAGTCATACATCGGTGTATGAATGAATGTGAATGAATAAAGTATTTTTCTATTCTATTGTATACAGAAAAATGCTCATACCGCAGGGACGGTACGACAGAAACTTTTATTGGTTTTGAAACCTTGACTTTTTAATACCGTTGTATTCCTTGAAACCGGTAACCGGTCCAATGCCTATGTGTGAGTGAATGTAACATGTAGTGTGAAAGCGCTTTGAGTGGTCAGATTGACTCGAAATATATATATACACAAGTACAGTCCATTTACCATTTATCTGCTGATAATTCATTTTTGGGAAGCATATTTATATTTCTTACAACAGCTCTTTTTTAAAAACCAACAACTGAGTGAACGATAACACACCAAGTGCTGTGATATGAAACAAAATGCTATGCGGTCTGAATTTCACCAGAGAACATGTACTCCATGTCATCACCAATTACACCCCCATTCCTGTCAACTCTCCATTACTCCCCATCTTATAAAGGCCAAACTGACAAACATGTTATTATTTGATTTTTAGGAAAATGACAAAAATATATATATATATTGAGACTTCTAACTTAAATTAAATGCCATTCAGGGATATTTTACCCATATCATGCCTGAGAGTACTGCCTGCTTACCAACATTACTTTGCGCTGTCCTTTAATGTACATTCCAACGCTTTCTTTAAGACAACGTATAAATTACTTTAGAATGATATGTGTATGTCTCTGCATGACTCAAAATTATTTGTGAATTCATGGAAAATCCAACTTTATCCCATAGAATTCATGTGTCATGAATATAATCTCTTTTTACTATGCATTGCCTCAAGGAACATCTGTTCAACCACACCCTTTACAGGGGCTAAACAGCCTCCACAACACAGGGACTGTTTGCTGTTTGCTATAACTGCAAGGTTAATTTAATTTGTGTTTTGGTCAACAGATCCAAAGAAAAGACAACCCAAAAATGTACATCTCTCTGTAACTCCTAATTACTTTTACCTTCTCTGCGTCTCAACTCCTCAAAAGTATATATACTGTATATACAGTTTTATTATCATCAGCAGTATTTATCCAGAACAATTGGTCTTAGAAATGCAAACTTTCTCATTATCCACATTACATCTTTTGGGTAATGTATGTTGGATTGAATAAAGAAAAAAAAAAAGCTCAAATGGTATCATTTATATAAATTAAGGAACATGTTACCCCAGCTACGAGCGCGGTTCAGTGAGTGAGTGCCAGCATGAAATAGTTAGACAACTGAGGGCTGCAACAAAGTCTTTAGATACATAGACTTCTCATACATGACTCCTCTTCAATACAGTAAGCCACAATCTGTGCTAAATATATCAATGAACTGCAATTTATTCCCACCGCCATACCTTGCTCTTTTACAGAAGCTCTGTCTGCCATAAAACCTTAAATAACTTCAATCAACTAATGAAAAACAAAGAAAATTTCCCTTTTGTCTGTGCAAGGTGAAGATACTGATACTTTGAATTGTGCCGGACTCGAACTTAACCGCTGTTTTGTGCCTGATTTCTTTAAGATACTGATTTGCACCAAGTAGTACAATGTTATTCTTGAAGAAATTTGATCCGTCACCATCTCTGCAACTATAGATGCAATGGGATTTCTCTCATCTTGCACTTGATGAAAATTAAGGAGACAAGCTGCAAGTGGATGATAAGCTCACAATCTCATACCAGAAGCTAGGAGCTTCGGCAGGCCATGACAAAACTGAGACAAGATAGAGGAAGGCATTGACGCAGAAGACCGGCTGACAATAGAAACACAGGGTGAAGAGTTCCTCTCATAGCTGTCTTTCTTCAACAGTGCGGCGGTAGGAAAAGAGGTTGACAGGGCAAGGTTTGTCACAATATCTCTGTAGGATTTAGAAGATATGTTTCCATACAAATACAAATAAATCTTGAAGAAAATTACAAAAATATTGAAGTATCAAAATAAAAAGCAGGTATGAATCGTTTCTGTTGAAAACAGTTTGTGCAAAACTGAGCCTTACTTAATACAACATCTCCATGCCAACCAACTCACTCACAATGCAACTCCAATAAAGGGGTAAATAAACAACATTACAAAACTTATTACAGCAGCAAAAAACTATTTACTACATGAAGAAATGGTGACATAACTAATCTTAGAAGAGAGCGAAACCTGTCTTTCTATGTAGTCATCAGATTTCACTTTGATGTTATAAACTGAGGCTGTCCACATGTGACTGTTCATGCACACTGTTGTCTCTTTTGGAGCCTCCACCAAAAAAATAAATGAATAAATATGTTAAAAAGTCTCCCAAAGAGAGAAGATTAGTGTGCAAATTTGTTCTGTTTTCATCTGAAACTGAGAGAATTAGGAGCATTTTGAAAAGCAGCATTTTAAGATTGAGATTCGTTTTGGCTGCATTTGTTTAGTATGACTAGCTGCAGTTCAAGTGCCCTTTACAATAGTCATATACTATCCTTTTAAAAGAGAAGGCATTGCCAATAATAGAACATCTGTATGGAGCATAGAAGAGGTTTCATTACAGTATCTTTTTTTTCCAGAGGTTACAAAATTTTTAAAAAGTGCAATTCATCTATGAATAATTGCAATATCATGCAATTATTCACGATTGCTTGATCGGCCAACTGATAATATGAGAATGCAGACACAGTAAAGTTCATATCAATAATTCCGCAGAGAAGAATGCAAGTTAGTTAGGGGCTGCAAACAAGTGATCATGTCAAGGATGCATATACCAATGAACGAACACCACAAGCACATCTTGCTACATTTAATCCAACAAATATAGCCGGTTATAAACATTAAGGTAACGGTGTTTAGTCTACATCCCCAGATCTGGACACCAGGTCACAGTAGAAGGACGGCAACAGCCAGGCGTCTGGATGTCAGTAGGTTAAAATAACTAGGAGCATTTTCTGTATTGAGAAACTGTCTAAAAAAGAAAGACCACATCTCTAGAGGCCAGAAAATGTCTGCCAAACATCAAATGAAAGCTACATGCCTCACAAAACTGCAGCACACAATGCGGTGTTAGTCAGGGTATATGAAATTCTGAACAATAGATCATAGGCCAAACCCCAAATACAAGCAGGTTGGGAATGGACGCTAGATATGTTAGTAATATGGCTAGCTGTTATGGTAAACAAACCTTAGTAATTAATGCTAAATGTGCAGGTATTACAACAGCGTAGAAAATAAACAGGTAGCGCTATAGTGGAATAAAAAAAGTAAACAGACAATAAAGTGAAATCCATGGAGGACTGCTAAATGGTGATGTTACTGTGTGAGCATGCGAGTATACTGTGTAGTCTCATTTGAAATCTCAATGCTGCTATATGCACTTTGGTGTAAACACTAAAGTTGGTACTAATAACACACAAATTGCTAGCAGCTCCCGCATAATGTCATGACAGAAACTAAGCAAAGGGGAGTCCAGATCCCCTGAAACTTGTGAAGCCAAAACAAAGATTTGTGTTTGTGAACTGTGGAAAAAAGTGTTTCTCAGGGCGCTTACCTCATAGTAGCTTCTCACAGCATTACAGAAAGCCTCATCAGCCACAATCTGCGTTTCCCCATTGAGGAAGGCCAGGAAGCGCTCCTTCACGGCCTGCAGCTGCTGCTTGTTCACCTGAGAGAGACAGCACATTGTACTTTATTTCATTCCTCTAAGATAAAAATGAACATAGGAAAATTCAAGTGCTTTTGTATATTAATGAGAACTTCTGAACATAATCTTCATTCCTCTATCCCAGCAATGTCCCTCCTCAGATGTTTTGTGATACCTAAAACCCTAAATACACGACAAAAGAAGTTGATGAAACCTTGGAAGACAAACTAATTGCATCTCTGTTGCAGATTTTTCTGCTCATGTATGTGGCTCATCTGGTAAAAGGTCTTTGAACATTGCCCTCATCTCCTCTTTATTTGTGCTTCATTCAATTAGAAGACCATGGCTGAGAATTAAACCATATGGTTCTCCCAAGAGGTCCCCCTTTCAATTCTTCCAAATTTTGTGTATGCAGGTCAACATTCACCAAGGTCTGCTGGTAGCATGGCCATTTGATTGACATAGGGCGCAGTGTCACGTGTTATACACTTCTTTTTCAGTTGATATTTTTATAGCACCAACACCATGCCGCTCACAGATTCATCTGCCTGTTAATTGGATTAGTATAACCTGGTGTTAATTGATGCCATTTTTCTACATAAAAAACAAAACTAAGGAGTAAATATAATCCCTGATCAATCAACCCACCAGGTAATCTGACAACTTCTAGCATATTTATTCTTGGTGTTCTGAGGACAACAACATACTCACGTAAGTGGTGTGGCATCCAGTTACTACCACTCACTTGAAAGGGACAAGTCTGTAAGCTATAACAACATGATAATAAATTTTCCAATAAGCATAAATTTCTGCGATAAATGGGCAAGGTTAATTTTTACGAACTGAATGTTAGCCCTGCACAGTGGGAGAGAGAGTGAGTCTCTTTTTGTCGAGAAGTTCTGGCTGACAGTATTTAGTGTCAGTGAAATTTTGTGTGGTGGAGGTAGCTCAGGCTTTTCATCTGCCAATTGAAGGATTGGTGGTTCAATCCACGTGTAGTAGTGTCTTTTGGTTCATGTGATGCTTTCGCTGCATCCATTGGTGAGTATAGCCTATAACACTGTATAAACTTAGACATGCTGTATAAGTGTGTGTGATTGGGTAAATATGGCTTGTGGTGCTTTGAGTGGCCAACTAGGCTATAAAAGTCCGATTTAAACAATGCAATACATTTACCATTTGAAGTCTGTAAATTTGTCCTTCCAAAAAAATGTGAACTGTGCCCACTTCACAGCCCTAGGAACAACACCCTCTGGGAAATTTAGCACATTCACCTGGGGGTGTGTTTCTATTAATGCTGACTGGAGCCAAAGGAGATTAATACCAGCAATTGTTGCAGATATCACACACAGGACTAAAGCCTGATTTATAGTCGGTGACGCAACGCAAGACGCAAAACGCCTCACCTCAATTTTCTAAACTTCACGCAAGCGCAAGCCACTGGCTGCGTTCGAAACCGCCTAGTACTTGAAAACGGCATACTCATCGATCTGACAGTATTCAGAGCGTTTACACACAGTGCACTTCACTCCTGCCCGAGCCGAAATCAGCCGGCCTGAAAAGCTGATTTCCCTTAAGCTATAAACTCTGTAAATATATAACTTTAGCAACATTTGAAACATTTTCAGGCGAGAAGTAGTCGTTTAGACCCCCAAGGTGTTGAAAATCTGACAAAATACCGGCTATTTACAAGAAGAAGAAGAAGCATGAAACCAGTCGAAGAGAGACTTGCCGAAGAGGTCCTGGCGGTGAATTTCCTTTCATCGTATTAGGCTTGTCATTGAAAAAACCCGCTACTCCACCTACTGTCCTGGCGGTGAATCGCCACGCAGCACACGCAACCGCCAACAAAGCAAAATGACGCATAAACGTCTCGAGCCATTAACACAAGCACAAGACGCAAGCCCAAGGGCAGTTAAAAGAAGTATAACTCAGCCTTAAATGTCTATTAAACACTTCCTCGTTGCACTCAATAGCAAGATGGTTGTGCCAGAGGTTTCTTCCGGTTAAAAGGGAGTCGTTTCTCTCCACAGTCGCCTCAGGCACGCTCAGGCCGGGAGATTGGACCGAAAACAAAGTTTCAGTGCAATCTGTTGGTTTCCTTAGCTAGGAAATTGTTTTTGAATTGGCTCTATATGAACGAATTGGATTATTTTATGAATAATTATGATTACAATTAATTTAATTCCAATTGGCTTGAATTGGACTTTATTATCTAAGTGCCTTGAGATGACATTTGTTGTATTTGGCGCTATATAAATAAAAATGAATTAAATTGAAGATGCTAACAGGTTTTTCATTCATGTAAAATGGGCTTGGGGCGGCCTGTGGCGTAGTACAGCAGACGCCCCATGTACAGAGGCTATAGTCCTCGCTGCAGCTGGCCCCGGTTCGAATCCCGCATCGGACGGCCCTTTGCTGCGTGTTATTCCCCCTCTCTCTGCCCCCTGCTTCCTTTCTCTCTTCACTGTCCTATATAATAAAGGCATAAAAAGCCCCAAAAAATAATTAAAAAAGGGCTTAATTTTGATTTGATTAACAAAGAACACAGTAAAGTGCAACAGTCTTTCACCAGTAGCTCACAGTATCTTCCAATTATGCAAAGCCTATTCCAATTGTTTAAATAAATGATTGAATTCGTAAAAATAATTTGTATAACATTTCTTAAGGATTGATAAATGCTTGAATGCTTGTATTAATTCAAAACTGTTTTGTTGCTTTAGTCTATTCCAACGATAAATGTTCTAAATTTTTGCGTAAAAGCCGTGTATGAGCCATTTTTTCCTTTTGCATTATTTTTGTGTTGCTGTAATTTACCTCCATACCATTAGAGGGACTCTCACCCATTGTGAACGGGGAATCATTTAAATACCCATGGTGAACTAACACCGGCTGGGGCTGACAGGAAGCAAACAGTTTTCGACTGTGTCTCTGTGTAACTCGAAACTGTAAATGGTCTTGGAGAGAACTTTGTCTGAGTTTGTTATGAGTTATTTTCCGTTACGTTATGAAGGGGAAATAAACCTACACGTCTTTTTACTTTTACCAACCGAACTCTCCGTCTGGTTACTTTCGAGTGCATAAGCACACGTCGTAACGATTCATTAATCAGCCTCCGGGAATTGACTATACAGGGTTTAGTCAATACAAGCCGTTTAGAGAGACAGTGTAATTTGAAATATTTTATGCTTTAACTTTGAAAAAATTCTGTGAACTAAAGCATGGCTTCTTGGGCTGATGCCCTATTGTCTCCCATCTTGTCTGTAAATAGGTACTCCCAAGGACGTGAAACAAGCGCAGCAGCTTAGTACATATCAGCTTAAGCAGAATAACAAACACACTTTGTGGTTGTATAAAATCCTCTAAAACTCTTGTCTCTACATCCAAACAAAGGTAAATATTTACCAACTATTTTGTAACTGTAGGTACTGTAGCGGGTTCTGTTAGTAGGAAACACCGCCTGAGTGCCTGCACCGCCGCCCCGACGTGGTCATCAACGCTGTCACGCATCTCTTGCACCCGTCCACCGGGCGAAGCGTGCGATGAATTTCCCAAATCGCCTTCAGTGCGCGACAGTACGACACCAGTGGCACGTGTTCAAATTTGGACCGATATCTCACCTTCCAGACAGAGTTACCGTCACTTCCTGATTTGTGGGGGCGGGGCTTTTAGCGACGTCAGAAATGTACCACACCAATGTGTCAAGCGCTGCTTCGTAATAATGCACAAAAAATATGGTGCAGATCGGATGATGTCTCAAGGATATATAGCTGTTTAAATAATCTAGGGGGCGCAGTGGAGTGACACTCCAATATAATCCTATTGGGCTCTTTAGAGGTCAACAAATGTCATTCTTATCTAGTTTGGTGCAAATCGGATGATGCATTTGAGATTTAGAGCCGAACGTAAGCAAACGGCGAGGGATTGGAATTAGCCATTCTGCCACGCCCACACTATTTTGTAGGTCCTGACAAGACGCACAGGTGTGCTGAGTTTCATGATTGTCTGTGAAAGCATGGCTTGGGGCTGACTTTTTTAGATGTTCTAGGGGGCGCTGTGGAGGCATTAGGCCACGCCCATCAAATATTGGACTGCACACCTGTTGGGGGGTGGATTAGGATTGATCCCAGTGAGTTTGGTGCATCTCGGCTCAAAACTGTAGAATTTAGAGCCAAACGTATGGTAACGGTGTGGTGCCACTGCCACGCCTTCAACTGAAAACTGTTGGTGCTTTAAAGCAAGTGAGACCAACAAGCCTCCTAAACAAGCTCAAAAACTCAAGATTTTTGACAACTTTTGCTCCCCCATCCCTTAACTGCATACCGACCAAAGATGAAGTCCGTAGCTCAAAATCTCTAGTAGGAGAAAGTTTTTATACGAGGTGTGTAAATCTGAAAAATGGCCAAAATGTGCCCTTTGACCCAAAATGGCCACCTCCTTGTACGTTTTAGAGCATACCTCCAAGAGACCTTTGTTCTTGATTTGAGGCGATCTACATACACACCGAGTTTCGATCTCTACAATGTACGGTTCGGGCTATCTCACGTTAGGTGGCACTGTAGAGCTGTTTGGCGACGCCCATTTTCGAGTACATTAAAATCATGTGATTTCACGTGGGGGACAATTTTGGGTAAAGTTTGGTGAGTTTTCGAATACGTTTAGGCCTCCCCATTTGCGTTTCCGCGTGGAAAAGAAGTAAGAATCGGAAGAATAATAGTGAAATCCTGCAGATACAATAGGCCTTCGCAGCGCTAAGCTGCTCGGGCCTAAAAATTAAAATCATGCAGAGAAATTACTGTGGAAATGATAGTGAACGTAACTACTTTCTCCGACTGGCCATCTGACTGCTAACCTATTGCTTTATCTATCCTCAGCTGTAAGCTTGGAGTATCTGTAAAGTTGTGCAAAAGTTTTAAGTACCAACATTAAAATGTGCATGTATCACAAAACCACTCAAATTATGATCCATTTGGTGGGAGTGTAGCTCAGGAGATAGGGTGGCCATCCTACAATCAGAGGGTTTCAGGTCGGATTGCCAACTTCCCCACTTAACGTCATAGTATCTGTGGGTAGGATACTGAACCCCAAATTGCATCTGAAATTAAATAATAAATAAACAGATGGCATACCATCTGTGGCTGGACTCCTTGTTCCTGTGGTTGAAGATAAATCCTTATAGTTGTCTGCTTGAGATATTTACAATACTACAAAGTACTGAAGGAAGGATGAAAAGACAATACAATAAACAGTAATGCCTTAACTTGTAAATATAAAAACATTGGGCAAGATAAAAAAGTTATCCAACTGGGGCGGTCGGTGGCGTGGTGGGTTGGGCGGCCGCCCCATGTGCGGAGGCTGCGGTCCTCGCTGCAGCTGGCCCCGGTTCGAGTCCCGCACCGGGCGGCCCTTTGCTGCAGTGTCTTCCCCATCTCTCTGCCCCCTGCTTCCTGTCTCTCTCCAGCTGTCCAATCATTGAAGCCATAAAAAGCCCAAAAAAATATTTAAAAAAAAAAAAGTTATCCAACTGTCCAAGATGGAGGCAGGGGATTGCTTTATAAGTGTCCTTAATGTTAGTGTATACATGGAGTTTTTGCCTCTAGTGGTGCATACACACAAACAACAGTCAGAACCTTCCCTACTGCAACTTGCAGCCTCAGTGAAGCAATCCTCTCGCTAACCAGGGTGAACTCCAACACGGAGGCGTTCAGCAGAGTGCTTGTGAGTATCCCCACACCGGCCCGACGCCTCTTTCCATGGGCAACTCCAGAGTATGAGAGAGTTCAGCCCTTCTCCAGGAGTTTGGTTCCATAGCCAACGCTGTGTGGGGAGGTGAGCCCAACTATATCTAGTTGGTACTGCTCCACCTCATACACCCGCTCAGGCTCTTTCCCCGCCAGCCAAGACAGCCCCCTTGCATCTATGACAATAGAAGTGATGAACGGGCATACTAAACTCCAGCTTAGTAGCTTTACTTGGAAAATACATTTTCAAGATACCAAGATACTTAAGAAGTATCCCAAGATACTTAAACAGTAGTTTAAGTATCTTGGGATCTTGTTGTACAAGTTGGAGGAAGAGGTTGACAAGATCGAATGGTGTTTCGTCAGCAGAAATGAGGGCACTATGCCGGTCCATTATTGTGAAGAGGTAGCTGAATCAAAAGGCAAAGCGTTCAATTTTCTGATCCATCTGTGTGATCCAACACTAGACACGTTTGCATTTTTTATGCATATCCAGATTCAAGTTCAGAATAATCATGCATGTGCGTGTATCGTTTGTATGTAACTTTAAAGATCCTATGGCATGAAAATAAATGGTGGCTTTTATGTATTTTTATAGGCTTTAGTGGTCCCCTAATACTGTATCTGAGTTTTTTTCCCCAAAATTCTGCCTTGGTGCAGAATTACAGCCAGTCCCAAAAATGAGCTTTCCTTAGGATCCCCAGAATGAGCTGTTTAGTGGGGGTGTGGCCTTACTTACGCCCGTGGTACCTTGCGCAAATGTTTTGTGAATCGCTATGGCACGTAGATGGCACGGCAGCCCTACTAGCGAAACCTGTTGAAATTAGCTTATTTTGACAATATGACAAACTAGTTACTGAACAACTCTCCTAACACAGTCAAACATCAAGCAAGTGCTACACAAGACACAGCAGAAAAGGCGCGCATGAAGGGGAAAGCAGGAGTGAGGATTTTGACATTCTCAGCTGATTGCTCTGGTTTGCAAAGATGCACATAGCGCGAGTCATTTCAATCAGGGGAAAGGCAGATATCGTGCGCGCCACAACACCAACAGCAGGACGGCTATCAAAACAACAAATAAGTACACAACACTCGCGTTACAGTAAATGAGGTGTCCACTTGCATACCTCATGCTATTTACTGTTACATTAGCGACAGTGACCGAGCTATTAGCTGCAGAGCTAACGACACAGACAGACTGACCGTTTTGACTCTGGAACCATGAATGAATCATTATCCTGATGAAATGCACTGAATTTGCGGATTCATTCTTCTTCAGGAAGCTTGAAGTGGGGGGTTTTGGTCTAAAATGAGCGAGCTAACCATCTCATGGGCATGCAAACACCTCCAACAGCCCAGTTGGCAGAGATAAGAGCTTGCAGATGCTATTAGCTGCATAGCTAACCGTTAGCTAACGTTAGCTGCTAACGATACAAACCCTTTCCTGTGGTAACAAGCTATGTAACTATACTGTACATACAGGAAAGCAACACAATAATTAGGGCTGGGCGATATGGGAAAAAAAGTATATCACGATATGGATTACTTTATATCCCGATAGCGATACATATCACGATATACCACAACAGAGGTTGCATTAGACTTTTTCATAGTCTGTTATTTTAACGGACAGGGTCGAAAAAAATCCGCCATCGCCTATTTTAACCAGTCATCTCGTTTTCCAATGTGGGAGTCGCAACCCCGAACCGGGAACAACACAGCGCAACTCGGGGCCATAAGAGTAAACAAACAGCTTTGTGAATACATGCTCTTTTACTCGACATTCACAACTTTGAGGATGGAGTCCATTTTGCTGCGTCTGCTGTGTCTCGTTGCATTGCTTTAACAAAAACTGCAGATCTCTCTCTCTCACACTGACGTGCGTCTGCTCAGTGTTCAGCGCTTTGGTCACCACAAGCACTTAAAAAAAACAAAAACAAAGACGCGTGCAGAGATTTATCCAACAGATCAGGCTTTACCCTACTGTTTTTCGCGATGACAGTCAGGAAAGGTTGCACTGTCAGTACAACTAACAGAGGAAACAGTAGTTCTTGGTACTCTAGAAGCTGGTCTGCAAATAGCCATAGCACTAGAACCTCCCTGGTAGTTCTACTCTGCACGGCTACTAGAAGGCTAGGCTAGCTTCAGTCCATCGGCCACGACTCACAACCAGCACATGTGTGCTAAAATACCCGCGACAGTAAACAACTTGATTTGTTATCAGTACCAAAGCAGTGTAGAATCATTGAACACCATGCACTCGGCAGTGCTATTATTAAGTAAGCATGACTGACTTACCGGTACCCTTCCTTCAAACTTCCAAAAGTCCGTGAGCCTCTCTATATCCGTTCATCAATACGCCTATCCAATATTTTGTCAATTCGATCTGTTTATGGTCCTTGGTTATGTCAAACCTCGTCAGAGTGAGTGCTCCCTGTTTTGGTTATAGAAACCGCATAGGTGTGAGCGCTCGGTTCTTTAATATTTAGCTATGTCTGTGGTGCTGCGAGGTGCAGTTGAGCAAAGAGGAGCAAAGCAGACAGCTAAAACATATTGTTGACGTGTTTCCGACGCTTTTGCCTTGGAGAATATTTATCTTGTAAGTACTGCTATGGAGACTTAATTTGTTATGGTGGCGAAATGTATTCTGCTGGTTTTCAGTAGATGCTAACTCGTTTCATTTTCATTGATCTCGGTTGCTAATCGAAACTTAGTGATGCAACGCTTTGCTTGTATAGTGTTTAACAGTTGTGTTTCTGTCTGTAATTATTTTCAGTTTACAAAAAACAAATGAGAAAGAAGACAAGAGGACTTCATTAAAATACAGGAAAAGTCAAGCCTTGTGGTTTATTGAAGGACTTTTAATTGTTAGCTGGCTGTCTAGCTGTTCACAAGCATACGCACTGCAAGGACAGCACAATGATGAAAAAAAAAGTTTATCACGATAGAAAAAATAGAGGAGAAAGGTCACGATAGACATGTTTCTATCGTCCTCACGATATATATCGTCATATCGCCCAGCTCTAACAATAATAGAGCGTTAAATTACTTATTCGGGAATGAGATCCTTCCCCAAGTGAGAGACGAATGGAGCGGTGTCTGCAGTGGTCTCTGCACCGGCCGTCGTAGTGAAAAAAATCAGCTGAGCCAGAAGGCGAAGCTCTCGATTTACCGGTCAATCTATGTTCCTACCCTCACCTATGGTCACGAGCTGTGGGTAGTGACCAAGAGAACGAGATCGCGAATACAAGCGGCTGAAATGAGTTTCCTCCGCAGGGTGTCTGGGCTCTCCCTTGGGCTCTGTATTAGCCCAAGTTCTGGAAACATTCGTCTGTGAAATATTTGGCGCACACACAAATCTCTTCGGTTCTGTCGTCACTTTCCCAGAAAAAAACAAAATCTGTCCACTGGCTCTTTAAAGGTTCTGATGTAGGAGCTCTAAACAGACTTTTTACATCGATATACAGCGCAATGAGCTGGCCAAAGAGCTGTGGGCGGGGAAAGGCAGTTTATTGGCTCTGGGTGGAAACAACTTGCCTGGGCGAAAGCCGACTGTTAACTCCGTCAAACAGTCTGGAAAAACCCAAGAGGAATCCGTTTCCATGGAGCCTGGGACCTTACTCAGCAACTTAAATTCATTGGAGTTCCCTTAACCAATCAGTAATGTTTAGAAAGGACTTAAGGCTCTAGCATGGTTGCCGCGTCTGCTCGCGCGAGCGGTGTTGATGACGTCACGAGTTCGTGCCCGCCATAGGACCCTATATAGTGGCGCAAGTCGTTGCGCGCCAGTAGTTGCAATTTTCTCCGTCACAGAGGTGGCGCTGCTACGTGAAGGTTACCTCTACTCTACAAGCACGAAAGTGGAGAAGAAAACAATGCCGCTGTCAAGAGCAAGAATACTGTAATTAATGATACTGCTGCAGTTTTCGGATCATTTTAATTTTTTAATTCAGTTAAAAGAGGTGAAGGTTTGAAGCCCCCGGCATCAACAGAGTCTCTGCCCTCTTCTTTGCCTTCACGTATCTGTCCCGTAGCTTCTTCCACACATTCTTACAGAACTCTCCCTCTTTCCCAAAAGTTCTGCCCATCTCTGTGCACCAGTTTGGGGAGTTTACGTGCTCCCTGTGCTGTTTCACTGCAGTTTCGTACAGCTGCCTGTACAAACGCACCTCCTCACTGAGCCTGGTCTCACATCGGTCCATCCGGTTCGTTGTGCTCGGCGCCGCCAAGTTACAAAAATCGACTGGTGCACGACAGCGCGCTGCGCCGTCTTTTCAAGGGAAGCGCCAGGCCTGAAACGTCATTTTGACGTCACGGTCCACCACCGCCGTGACAGACGCGGCAACCATGCTACCGCCTTTAGGTTATGCGCCGAGGTTCATGCTTACTCTCGCGAGGCTCTAGCCCGCGAATCACGCTTCCCACATCCTCTTTCATTATACCGGTACCACAGCCATTGCCGGTACCATTTGATAAATCAAACTTTTCCCAAAGCCAGTTGGAAGGAGAGCTACGACATCCTTGCCACTAACAAAATTGACGAGGCATTCCTCTTGCTCTTGTTTTAATTGTATAATGCTCTCCAGAGTTGAGACAACTTCATGGATAGCTTCTAGCATTCTTCCGTCGCCATGTTTATTTCCGCTGCGGTTGAACTACAATTATATGGACTACAATGGACTCCGCGCGGGAGTTCTGCGTCACCACTCGCAACTGTTTGCTGATTGGCAAAACACTAAGCGAACCGAGGTAGGGGGATTTGGCCAGACTATGTGCAGAGCCAAAATCTTTGGGCGGAAGTACGTAGGATGGCGTCGCCAGGCTAGGAAACAACCTCCACGTCATAAGCGGGCACACATCATAAGCGGCGGCTTTCCCAATCAGGCCATCTGCATGGCCACATTTCCAAAGGCGGAGAATAATTTCCAGTGCATGGTTTAGGTCTATCGTCATTTTTAGCCACTGGGGGACCGCAGGCAGGCTAGATGAACTCATATTAATGTTAAACAACCTTAAAAAGTGAAAATTTCATGCCATAAGACCTTTAATAAGACATCTGTTGGGGATTTCTGGGATTGGTTATCATATGTACCTCGTAGAGGGTTAAGGATACAGAAGATAATTTTTTGCCTCGTATTTGTCTCCTGATTCTACATTTATCACTGGATACAACTAACAACAATATATGAGTTTTTTTAAAACATAGACCGATTGATGTGACCAGAGAATTATTGTCCCATGACATACCTTTACTCCAACCCTTGCCTAAGGTCATGAGATCTGGTTAGTGACCAAAAGAATGAGGCTGCTAAGTTTACTTCGAGTCAAGTCATGGCGCATGCTTTGCTGTAGCGACAACACAGAATTTGACACTTCTGCCTCATATTTGTTTGCTTGTCCTATCGTCACTTTTGGAACACATCAACATGACAAACTACAGCAACAAAATCATGTTTGGACCAGTAATGTTGCTTCTGATTTTCAACAGCCTTGAAATGGGGCAATCTACAACAGATTGTTTACTCACCTAGAGTCAAGACAATATGCTATCACTCCTGACCTCCTCGCTATGCAGTCAAACCAGCATATCCTCTACGTAGCTTCGACCAAGGAAAAGTGGTCGACGAGGAGGAATTCACAGCAGGATAAGGAGGCAGCCATTCAAACCACCTCTGCCCTTCCATTATCCTTGCAAATGTACGCTCCCTTCGAATTAAACTGAACCTGATACACGTCCAATGCTGCCTGGAGAGGATCTACAGGGACTCCTACATCATCGCACTTTCCAAGACTTGCCCAGATGGGTCAGAGCAGGACAACGAGGTAACCCTGTCCAACTTAACCATTATCAGGGCTGACAGAACAGCTCAGTCAGGAAAAATGCGAGGCAGGTGAATCTGTCTACACATCGACTACAGATGGTGTGTAAACATCAAAGTCCACCAAAGGATATTCACACCTGATCTGGAAATGTTGACCGTTTCCCTGAGCCCCTTCCATCTACCCCAGGAATTCCCCACTTTTGTGGCCAGCTGTGTTAACATCCCCTCAGACGCCAATATTATGTCTGCTGCACAGCTGGTAGCCGAAAATGCTAACACTATGCTAGATAGATACCCTGGCACACTGGTAAAGTGGTATTTTGACAGCGTGCTACCATAATTTCATCAGTATATGGGCATTCCAACAAGGGAAACAACTAGGGCTGACGGCAAATAATCGATTGGTCGTTGGTCGACCAAAAAAATTACCAGTCGACTAAATTCCATTGGTTGATTGGTCGCAGGAAAAAAAAAAGCCGCGTCTCGTCAAAGGGCTCCCGGGACTTTTAATTTGAAGGGCTTGACAAAGGAAGACGTCAAACAAATCAAAACGGTAATTTCGTGTCACAAGGACAGAATGATCAGTTAGCGCGTAACCCGTCCTGGGGTAACGTCCAAGAAGTTCGTTGCGCAGGGCACACTTTGCAGCGGTGCATCAATGCGGCTCTTAAAAAAGATCCCATTTGCCGTGTCATAGCAGCTGCCAGACGTCTTGTTGGACATTTTAAGAAAAGTGCCAAGGCTACAGCGGCTCTCACTGAAAAACAAATACAACAGAACGTTGTTGAACACAAACTCATCCAGGATGTCTCCACGAGATGAAACTCCACTGCATGTTGGAGCGCCTTCTGGAACAGAGGTGGCCGGTCACCGCTGTACTTTCTGACCCCGTTACCACACACAGATCACGGCCGCGCTGTCATCCTCGCGCAGCAACAGGTTTATTTATTTTATTTTGGTGACGTCTTTTCACATTTATGAGCATGGGCAGCGTGGCAGAGAGATGCATTAACATCTTGTGAAAGCAACTCGGTAAGTGTGACCATCGGCTTCAGCACCGACACTGTCTGTTATCCTCCATTGGACCGTGGTGAGATCCAAATCGCGGTCAGTATGTTCAAACTCCGCCTGTCTTTCTGATTATTTTTTGTGACACATTCAGAATGTCAAAATCTGAAATAATTTGCCCGTGTAAAGAGAGGGCAGACTTGAAGCACCCGGCTTGTGCGCTTGTAAAATTCTGCTTGTCAGCCAATGGTCACTAACGTCGGGTTTTTTCTCACTCTCCGACAGAAGAACTGAGCAGTCAATTGATTTTTGTGTAGGCTATAGGCCTAGTGTTTACACGAACCAGGAAACATTTTGGTAAATGCGCATAGATGCGGCAGCCGGGCATTAAAGGTAAATGTTGTTGTTAAAATAAAAAAAAAATTAAAAAAAAAATAAAAAAAATTAAAAAAAAGATTTTAATTTTTTTTTTTTTTTTTTTGGGGGGGGGAGGGGGGGGGGGGGTCGATTAGTCGATTAATCGGAGTAAATGACGACCACTGGTCGACCAACAAAATCCTTGGTCGTGGACAGCCCTAGAAACAACACTGGATTTGTGCAATGGAAACATCACCGATGCCTTCAGAGCCAACTCTTACCACCCACTTGGCTTTGCAGATCACAAAATGGTTTGTTTACTTCCGTGTTACAGATAACAACTCAAACGTACAAAGCCACAGTGCTCTACAATGGAAGGAGGTTGTCATCACACAACTCCAGAGTTCTCTGGCATGTAGGACATTTTTGAGGAAGACCTGAATGAGAGGGTGCCCACCATCACTGAGTATATCAAGTTCTGCATAGATTCAACCATACCAGTAAAGACAACTACTAAATATCCAAACTCTAAAGCACGGATTACTCCCTATATAAAACAGAGCCTGGGGAGAAGCACAAAGCCTTCAAACTCCAAGACTGGACTGCCATCAAGACAGCAAATTGAAACCTCAAAAACTAGGTTCCACAAGCCAAACTAAAAACAAACCAGAGTCTAACTTCAGAAATACAAATACCTAACAAGCTTTTCAGATGATCAAGACTAAAGGCTCTAGCATGGTTGCCGCGTCTGCTAGCGCAAGCGGTGTTGGTGACGTCACGATTTCGTGCCCGCCATATATAGTGGCGCAAGTCGATGCGCCAGTAGTTGCAATTTTCTCCGTCACAGAGGTGGAGCTGCTACATGAAGGTTACCACTACTCTACAACCACGAAAGTGGAGAAGAAAACAATGCCACTGTCAAGAGCAGGAATACTGTAATTAATAATACTGCTGCAGTATTCGGATCATTTTAATTTTTTAATTCAGTTAAAAGAGGTGAAGGTCTGAAGCCCCCGGCATCACCACTTTGAGTCTCTGCCCTCTTCTTTGCCTTCACGTATTTGTCCCGTAGCTTCTTCCACACATTCTTACAGAACTCTCCCTCTTTCCCCAAAGTTCTGCCCATCTCTGTCCACCAGTTTTGGGAGTTTACGTGCTCCCTGGGCTGTTTCACTGCAGTTTCGTACAGCTGTCTGTACAAACGCACCTCCTCACTGAGCCTGGTCTGACATTGGTCCATCCGGTCTGTCGTTGTTGGCGCCGCCAAGTTACAAAAATCGACTGGTGCACGACAACGCGCTGCGTCGTCTTTTCAAGGGAAGCGCCATGCCTGAAACGTCATTTTGACGTCACGGTCCGCCACCGCTGTGACAGATGCGTCAACTATAACTCCGGCTTAACTGATACAAAAACCATACCAACATCAACAGAACTTCTAGGGAACCAACAGAAATAAGTTGAACACATTTCATGACCCAAGACCTAACAGATGAGTGTCTTAAGGAACTAAATGCACTACCCTGCCTGGACCCCAACGGTCTGGCACCCTTTTCAGAGAGAGATGAATAAAGACAACTTCACAGATACAAGTTTAGAAAGAACGTAGTGTGTATAGACGTAGACGCAGTCTCTCTCTTCAACGAATCCAACTCCCGACCAGGTGGTGATCAGTTGACACCCCTCTCTTCACCCGAATGTCCCAAACATATGGTCGCAGGTCTTATAACACGACAATAAAGTCGATCATCGACCTTTGGCCTAAGGTGGCCTTGTACCAGGTACACCTATGTACCACCTTACGCTCAAACATGGGGTTTGTCATGGATAATCCATGACGAGCACAGGACACCTCTTGGATTCAGATCAGGGAGGCTGTTCCTCCCAATCACGCCTCTCAACGTCACTCCATCATTGCCAGCATGGGCATTGAAGTACCCCAGAAGAACAATGGAATTCCCAGGTGAAACCCCCTCCAGGAGGCCACCCAGAGCCTCCAAGAAGGCTGGGTAATCTGAGCTAATGTTTGGCACAAACAACAATCACAACCTTCCCTCCTGCAACTTGCACCCACAGTGAGGAAACCCTCTTGCTCACTGGGGAGAGCTTGTGAGTATCCCCAGCTCCAAGTGACTTCTATTATCTGGTACTGCTCCATCTAGGTCTTTTAATTGCTCTTAGTCTGACCCTCCCCCATGCCATGAGAGGGCTAACTCCAGTAAATTCGCCTGAAATAAAAACCCTAAATGGAATAAAATCACATGAGCACACTGGCGCTGTAGAGAAATGGCAGCCTTCTGGTTGCTCTGCAGCACCGCATTTGATATTTACTACTTTTCTTTGCTCCATCTTTTTTCCTACTAATTTCACAGAGGTTCTTTTAATATGTACCCCATGGATTGGACTTTAAAGACGTTAAAGAACAAACAGTAATCAGCTCTCTTGTTTTTACAAGAGATTAGCTGCTGGCTTTCAGGACAAAAACACTCGGAATAAGATACAACATACCGGCAGAGCTGAGGAGGAGATATCAAGGCTGCAAAGTCAGTGCTAAGCTTAAGGCACAACATCCTGAGGCCTTTATAATAATTTCTGGAGACTTTAATCACGTCACCCTGGACCCTACCCTGGCTACTTTTCACCAGGTTGTGGACTGTCCCACCAGAAACAACAGGACGACTGACTTACTGTATACCAACGTAAAGGAAGCACAAATTGCGCTTTAATGTTGGCCTGTTCAACTGCATTGTGTGGGAACCTGGCTGAGATGCGGATAATTCCTCGCCACTCGGTTAGCATGGCTCGGCTCAGGGTCGGCACAGTCCCAATTGGTTGGACTCTGTGTTGCGCTCCAACGCTCTCTGTCTCTGAACACATGCGCTCTTCGAATTGCACCATTTTCAAAGTCTAAAGCAGCCATTGTTTTTAATAGTATGCATTGCACCACTTTGTGCATGGTTTTATATCCACTCGTGCTATTGCAGACACATGGGTGTGTTAATTGTTTATCAGTATTAATTGTTCATGTGTCTCAAATGTGCACATCACAGTCTGAGGACTAATTGTTTTCACATTTATTTATTATAACAGTTTCCCAACATCACCTCTAAGTGTCGCCAAAGAATCAACAGCTGTAGAAAAGTGCACATGCCAGCCCTGAAGTTGGCGTGAGGCACCGCACATAATAATTTCTTGATACATCTGATCCAGGGGTCGTGTTAACCGAGTATTTTCAGTCATTGACCGTTTTTTTAAGACGGTGACGGAAATATCTGAAGGCCATCTGTCATTTTGATATATTGCAAATCACACCCCTGACAACTTGGTGGCAAGTGAGCATATTAATTAGCTATTGTCTCTCTTGATGCATGACCTCGTTGGCTTCACTAGGAAAAAAGTCACGGCAGCGTCTGAAGTTTCTTCAAAAATCCCATTAACTTTGATGTTCAGCCTCCAGAACAACATCAAAATAGCCATGAGAAATTGTCTGTCCGAGCCAAAAGTTCAAAAACTTATGACAATAGCCTAGCAATCCCACTCGAGACATTTAATTACGCACAAGCGGGCACACAATTCAAGTCCATGCGGACCACGAGGAGGTGAACTGTTCATATTTTAATTTTATCGTTCAAATGTAGCTATTGGGGCCACTGTCAGTGGTTTTATTACTGCGGAGGAAAGGTTACATGTAGGCTATACATGTAACATGTAGGCTAGTGCAACCTCTGATCTGATGGTTGACGTGAAAAAGTGCGAACGCTACTTTTTCGTGGCGGGGGGGGGGCAAAGAGACAGAACCAGTTCAACCACACTACACACCCCCCACCATCATTGCAGCCCTCTCCCTTCCTTCCCTCAATGCACCCACACTCCAACACCCCTCCAGCTGTCAGTTCCACCAATCTTGTATTCTTGTACCTCATGTACAACATGCTCAGGACACCTTACAATTTGCCTATCGGGCAGAGGTTGGTGTGGAGGATGCCATTCCCTACCTCCTACACCGAGCCCACTTGCATCTAGACAAGGAAATTGCCACTGTCAGGATCCTCTTCGTGGATTTTTCAAGTGCCTTTAACACCATCCAGCCCACTGACAGACCACAGTACATCAGGCTGATGGACATCACGTGTGACACTGGTGAGCAGGATAGGAGCTCCGCAGGGGACTGTGTTGTGCCCTCTCCTCTTCCCACTGTACACCTTGGACATCTGCTACTACTCTGAATTATGTCACATCCAGAAGTTTGGAGATGACACAGCCATCATGTGGTGTATCAGGGAAAACCAACAGAAGGAGTTCCTCTTTTTTTTTCTTTTTTTGGGAAAGTGTTTTGTTTTGGAATTTGATGAGGACAAGAAATATCAATTTAAGTCATTAACATCAACCATGTTTAAAAAAATATATTTGGTTACCAAGAAAAGCACACCAATAAAAAAAACATGTATCAAAAATAATGCTTAAATTATCTTAGGTCTTTTTTTTTGCTTTCCTTTGTTTCTCTGGGCAGGAGAAAAGAAAACCCACCCTGCTGTTATCTCATCCTTCCTGCCAGATATTTCTCAGTTTGGGGCTCCTGAGATCTACAGTATGTAATTTCTCATCACATCATAGAGATAACAGGAACATTCCTGACTATTAGTATTTCTGAATGCCTGTTGTTACATTAAAGGGGATAGAGAATCAAAATCGTCTTTTTCACGTTTTTGGTGTTAGTTCTGAGTCTCCCCGCTGTGGGGAGTACACACGAAGTGCCAGCAAGTGCCAGAACCTCTGTTTCAAGTACCCCCTTTTTTGAATAGCCCCCAGAATATCCCCCAATCCGTTTTTGTGAAAAAGTGATTTCACTTTTTCAGCAATCGCCCCCCCCCACACCCAAGTCCACAGCCACCCCGTTTCAGACACGCCCCTTCGGCAAGAAACAGGAACAGTTGAGCCTTCCAAGGCTGTGAAAGCGGACTACGATCGTTATATATTCTTCCCCCGGAAAGCAATGTTCGCGATCAATGGCTTTTATTTATTTTTAACAGCATCCCCTGTACATACAACCGCCAACTTTACCTTTGCTCTGCGCATTTCACGGAGTACAGTTTCACAAACCTTGCACGATTCCGAGCAGCTCAGTAGATGGTCAGTTCCGACAGGGACAGACACAGACTGCAGCGAGCTGTGCGCTCCGTTGAGAAGCTGATCGGCTGCACGTCTCCAGGACTATGGGGCGAGCAGGTCGGATCACAGCTGACCCTTCTCTAATTGCACCACTCCCTTCGGGCAGGAAGCTTCGGTCCATTCGGACCAGAACCTCCCGTCACAAAAACAGTTTTTCCCCCTTGCAGTTGGACTTACGAACATTTCATAATCACCTCGTAACCTGCCCCAGTCACTTTACCATCATTAAAATTGCACTAATGAAGCTGCACTGTTGTTGCTCTGTATATTGGATACTGTGTATTGTTGTACACACCTTGTATATTTTATATTCATATCTTTTTATTCTTTATTTTTTATTATTATATCCTATGTTACATGTTTGCACCTTACGCCGAAGCAAATTCCTAGTTAGTGAACACTGTTCACTAACAATGGCAATAAAACTAATTCTGATTCTGATGAGCTTTCTTTTCAGTCAGTGTATTACTCTATAGCTCTGTTTTCAGTGAGAGCAAGGGCAGCCAATCAAGCAACGGCAACCGAATAGCGCCAACACCTACCTGCATTTCATAATGAGGTTGCCAGATAAGCTCTGAAACGACGCCAATAAGGGAAAAAGACACATTCTAAACCCAGCATAGTAACAGTTGTTTCAGAGAGATTTTTAGGGAGGTTCTGAGCCATTACAGACCCAACCAATTTTTGGGGGGCTACATATCACATCACAGAACAAGGATTAATGTCCCATTCAACCATTCTCTATCACCTTTAAGTGAAGCTTTGTGTCAATAGTTCATAAAAACATTTCATAAGAAGAAAAAAAATGATCATTTTAATTTGATTTTAATTTAAATTTTGCTTTGGTTTATATGACAAAGGTATCTCAACAGTACACATCCACCCAAACAGGTTATTCATGATTAACCAGCCTAAACCTTTCTACTGCAGGAAAAAAAAGAGTTTTAAAAACATGGAGGAAATATGATTTGCCACGAGGCTGTGAAAAACAGAAATTAAGTCAAACCTGTGTCTTCGGAATGCTGTGAAGCTGTGCTACTGCACTTCTGCTTCCTCACAGCTGACATATTTTGACCAAAAAAAGGTTGTAAAAAGATTTGTAAAAAAGGACAGAAAATTGCTGCTTGGCTTTTTGAAGATTCAAACATTCCAGCATGTTGGATGTTACTGTCTCAATTGTTTTCATGTATTCTTGTACCTTAATAAAATAGTTTTAACTTGACAGATTAAATGTGCTGTATGTTTACAGTGAATACAAAATAAAAAAGTAAGGAATATCATGCATCCTTCTCACAGTATGTTCAGTTATTTAGTTTGTTGGGGAAAAAAACATCTTATATGGTCAGAAAAGCTTCAGGTAAAACAAGCCATTTTCTTCCTTCTCACTATTTGCTGATAAAATCTCCTTGTACAAGATTTCTACAGTGATTACAGTGAGGGAACTGTGGAGTTCATTCTGTCAAATAGTCAAATTATGTAAACAAGGAAAGACAAGATGTTGCAGGGCTGATTTCTCTGCTTACGTTTCTAAAACAACCTCCCAAAAAGTGATCAGGTTTATTTCCCGTTTGATTAATGTGAAAGACATTTCTAAAGAGCAGCCTACTGCCAACTGTAAAGGTTAATAAATGAATCCATTCATTTTGAATCCCAGGTCTCAAAATTCTTACCTGTGTAAAATGTGCCGATTTCCTGATTTTATAACTTTAATAACTTTTCATAATTTCAACCTTTTGATCAGCTGATGAACAGCCTATTTCAGTTAAATTGTTGTTTTCAATAAATTGCCTGCTCAAAACTTTTGGTCTCTTGTTCCCATTTCTTCTTTTTGCATTTTGAAGCTCTACTTAGAACCTTCTTAGATCCAACAGTGCAAAATGCAAATTCATGCAACTTTTCAACTGGTCTTAAGATTTTGATCAGGAGTGTAGGTTTTAAAATTCCCCACACAACCAGCTACATCTGATAGATCAAGAAATGAATTCAGATGTTACTTACTGAGAGCTGAACATGAGCACGTTCAGACTGTGTCATAGCACAATAACCATGATATAACAGTGTAACTTTCAATAAAAACGTATCACCCTGCCAGTAATTTGACAACAGTTGTATAATAAGTAGGGCTGGGACTTTAGCGCGTTCATTTCGATTAATTAACTACACACATATTAGCGCGTTAAAAAAATAACGCATTTTAATCGCACACTATAATTTTTTTTATTTATTTATTTATTTATTTTTAAATACAAACGGATGGAAGCTTTGACAAGAGCGTGGTTGTGTGCAGATTATGCAACAAGGAATTCGCGTATCACCGCAGCGTATCAAGCCCAGAGGCGGTGCTAAGGGGTTGCTTGCGGTTGCTATAGCAACCCCAAGAATGTGCTCAGCAACCCCATAGCTACAACAACAATATTAAGAAGTAAAGAATCACGTATGTTGCTGCGTGGTAGCCTATCCCCGTTTTTCGTTCTTTAGCTGATAAATATACATATGGAAAGGTATAAAACACCAGCTTTACTGGTGAAACGGCTATCCACATTGTTCCTAGATCTACAGTAGCTGTGGTGATGTCATTCTACAGTCAGCCAATCACGTCTGTTCTAAATTACCCGGGGAAATCGGAGGTCTAAAATAATATTTACATTAAGCAGATTTATGAGATAAATAGAAACCCTATTTAATTGCATTCTCAGTTTAATTCGTTTTTGAATAGTCATAGGTTACAGTTTTCCTCTCATTTTAGCACCCATTCACTCATAACATAGCTAAACTGCAATTCTAAATGGATATTTGGCGATTCTAACTGGAATATGGCGATTTTGAGAATGTCCTTCTTCAAGTAACACAAATAAGGTAGGAAATCCCAGTTGTTTTTCATATGCTCGCCGAAACACTATTATCAAATAGTCTTCTTGTGACTTGGTTTGTTAGTCGACTCTAGGTGCGCGCAGTCTATCGAGAGCTACTTGCTAAGTAGCCTAGTGTCAGTGCAGTTGGCACCATCTTTTGAAAATAACGGACACGCTTTTTACTTTATGTTAGGTTGCCAGCGTGCTTCCTCTGCCATAATGTGATGCGAGTAGATTGGCTTGAGTAGGCTATGTGTCCGCTGTGGCAGCGGACAGACTGGTGTGAGCAACAAGTTTGAACGTAATGTTGTGCCTGTGTGATTTAGCACTGTACGAGGCTACTGTTGGAAGCCCGCCGGGTAGAACTATCTCTTGAAAGTTGTCGCCTACAACTGTTGTGCGTCAGATGAGATGAAATAGAAAGTCCGCACTGTAGCTCATTCACTCCCAGCTCTTTTTTTCCAAGATGAAGTTGATCAAAACTTATTTGAGGAACACAGTGGGCAAAGTAGCCTTTGTGGATTGGCTATTTTATCCTTAGTGAACGGGCTATGTATGAATGAGATGGACAAGTATGCCTGTGTGTGCGTGTGTGGTTGCGTACACGGGCTGGGGCTGTCTTGCCCCTGGGTCTTCTATGCAGCTGTTCCACCACAACGCACATTGCGACATCTGTCTGCTTGTGAGCAGTAAGCTCTGCTGATAACTTAAAGTTTACAGTATGCAAGGCTACATTACACTATGCAAGGCTGCATGCAGACGGAGTAATGGGTCAGTAACGTTGTTGCGTTGATGCGCGGGGGGGGGTTGTTGTTTTGACTAGCAACCCCTCACATTCATGCAGCAACTGCATAGCAACCCCAACGAAAAGTCGCTGGCGCCGCCACTGATCAAGCCTCAAATATCACCTCAACGCTAAACATGTAGCAGCTAGCGTGGAAGCTAACGGGGGCCCAACGCAGCTTAACATTCAAGATTCTATATACTGTGTTTTCATGCATGCTACATTCAGATTTCAAATAGGGATGTGTTCTGTGTTTGTTGAAATATTGTTGAAAATGTTAATTTTCTAAAAGGATAAAGTATATGCGATTAAAATGCGATTAATTTCGATTAATTAATTTCAAAGCCTGTAGTTAACGCGATTAAAAATTTTAATCGAGTCACAGCCCTAATAATAAGATGACAGCACCTGCAATGTGGGACTCTTAAGTTGTGTTTACAAACAGAATTTGTATAGTTGAAATCTAAATTTGCATGCTGGATAGGCAAGGCAAGGCAAGGCAATTTTATTTATAGAGCACAATTCGTACACAAGGTAATTCAAAGTGCTTTGGATAGGGCTGGCAATTGAGCAATAGGGCTGTCACAGTCACGACATGCAAGTTCTGAAGTAACCGTCAGATAGATAATAGTGATTATTTTACCTGAGTGGTGTCATTTGTGTCATTTGCCTTGGAAAACAAAATGTGGCCTCTTGAGTGCTGTGATGTTTGGCTTTGAAAAGAAATCCATTACATAATGGAGAGCAACAAGATGATGTTACTAAAAAATTACTAGTCAAATCTCAAACTGAGGGGGAAAGAATACAGTTTTGGAAATATGGAATTTCTGTTCATTTCATCTCAATTTGTTTTTCTTATTTTCTTATTGTTCCGGTCAACATAGACGATTTAAAATACTATGCTAAATAACTACTGTCGGCTTAACAAATCACTAACGGTAAAATTATGCAAAAATGGTCAAATGCTTTAGCAACAACTCTATTGTGAATCAAACATTTGCTTCCATTTCCTCCCATCTAGAACAAAGGAAATAAACATACATGACGGCAGACAGGGTGCTAAATGTAGAAAGTGTTTAATATTTCCTCACTCTCTTTATTTCTCAGATTGACTGGATACGTAAATCTATGCAGTGGTCAGAAGTAGTCAATTAATTTTTAAAAACTCCTCATAATCCATCCAGGGGACTGATAAATAACAATGTTATGAAGAGGATGGTCAACTTGTAAAGGTTTCTTCTTTTACCAATCAACTCCAGAGCAGTCAGCCTTCATCATTTTGTTCAGTTTCTTCTCCTCATTGTATCTGATGTTGTTGCGCCAACAGATGGATGCAAAGGAGATTGCACTCTCCACCACATACTCACAGGTGCAGACATCAAAGGACCTGTTTAGCTAAACTCCCAGATGTCTGTATTCTTCAAAAACCTCCACTTCTTCACCGAGGATGGAGACAGTGTTTGGCTTACTCCTGGTCCCCCATAAAATCCGCAATTATCTCTTTTGTTTTGTTTGTGTTTAAAATGAGGTGTTTGCTCCCACACCATGCCACAAAGTGACTGACCAGTTCCCTGTACTCTGCCTTTTGTCCTTCACTGATACATCCAACAACTCTTTCTGGAAATGACAGTACTCCCAAGTTCTACTGGAGGTCTGGGGTGTACAGAGTGAGAGTACAATCCCCAGTTGTGGTCCTGACCACCTTCTGAGACACACAACTCTTCAGACTCAAACTGTACCCGTTTGTCAGGTAGTCAATAATCCAAGCGGTTGTGAGGGTATCCACCTGTATTTTCTGCTGCTTCTTACAGAGCAGTGCTGGCTGAACTGTATTAAAAGCACTGGAGAAATCAAAGAACATGATCCTCACCATGCAGCCTGCTTTGTCCAGATGAGAGTGGGCTCACTCACGCATGATGTAGATGATGGTATCTTCAACACCAACAGCAGGACAATAAACAAAATGTAGTGGGTCCTGAAAAGTTTTACTTCTTTAATTAGGTGAGCTAAAAACAGGCTCTCCTGGAAAGGTATGAGATGTTAGGGCAACTGGTCTGAAGTCACTGAGGGCAGATACATGAGATTTGTTAGGTATAGAAACAAAGCATGATGTTTCTACCACTCTAGAACTTTCTCCTGACTCAGGCTAAGGTTAAAGAAGTGCTGTAATCCCACATAGCTGTATTGCACAAGTGTTCAGTACCCTGGGGATGACACCATCTGGACCTGCAGCTTTGTTCTGGTTCAGTCTCTCCAGCTCCTTCCTCAACAAACTGCTGGAGACACATAGACTGGAAGGGGAGGCAGAGGAGGTTTCAGTGTGTCCAGATGTGGTGAGAGATGTTGGTGAGGCTGTATTAAGATCCATGACTATGGTGCAGGGTAACATTATGGAGGTGTTACAGGGAGGATCTGGATACAGGTAGGGTGTGAGGTCTGTGTTGCTGAGAGCATCTGAGCTGAACCTATTGAAATACCTGTTCAGCTCATTGCTTCTGCCCATCTGATCCTCTTTCACCTTAAAGCCTGTGATCTTCCTCATCCCTGACCACACATCTCTCATCTTATTTGGCTGTATTATTTCCAACCTTTTCTGGACACCTTTTTTGCACTTTGTTGTCTTCTTTTTTTTAATAGCTATCGAACAGTCCTCAATAACTCCCTGTCTACCTCCCTGAAGGCTTTCTTATTTTAAGTTCAGCAGCTTTTTCAGGTCACTGGTGATCATGGGTTTGTTACCTGGGAAGCACCTTACTGTCCTTGTGGGAATAATCCTCTCCGCACAGAAGGTGATCTTTCACACATTCAGTCATGACATGGATATCATCTCCATGTGGTTCATAGAGTGCATTCCAGTCTGTGGAAAGCATCAATGTAATTAATCTTCAGCCTATGGAGAAAATATTTTCAGTTCATTTTGAGACAGGTTGCTTCTTCAATATGGGTGTATAGCTGGAGGCAAGTAGAACCAGATTGTGGTCTAATTTAGTGGTAGTAGGGATGTATGCATCTTATACATTAGTATAAAATAAGTTCAACTTTTTATTTGCAAATTATTATTCTTTTTATATTTTTTACCTGAAACCGACTACGTGCAGATACGCCGACAGCTGCCTCCCACACGGTAGTTCAACAACATGATTTAAAAGTAGATAAAAGACTACGGAAAAAAAATACTCTGGCAACTCACCAGACTTTTGATGAGTTTATTCTGTTCATTTATTAATAAAGTACTAGGAGAAGCATTGCTTTCAGTAAAAATAAATTTCAAGTATGAAAATAAAAACTGGGACTGATTTCCCGTGCATGATTTCAACTTTCAGTCTTATTAAAGCAACACCAAATTCAATATTTTGAACTGAAATTTGTGCATAAATGAACTCATATCTCCCATCTGTTGGAGCATCTCTGCTGCCCATCATTCACTCAAACACATACAACAAACGCATACTAAATGAATGTGCTTCAAGCCACTGGTTAGCAAGTTTTCCAGCAGGACAACAGAAAATGGGGCAGGGTTCTAGCTAGCGCAAACTTGCGTCGCGGCCCGCTACGCTATCATTTTGGACCGCTATGCTTATTTTGGACTGTATTTATTTGTACAATAACGCCAGATCAATGCCATTTTCACCTTTCTGACAAACTTGACACATTTTTCGCAATGGCACCCAAGAAAGGTTGCGCTGCCTGTCAGTACAACCGCAGACGAAACTGTAGCTCCAGGCAGAGGCACTCCGCGTCCACGGCTCCTAGAATCTCTGGTAAGAGTGCTCCATAGCCATGGTTACTCACACACGCAGAAGCGCACACGTAAGGGGATTCGGCAGAAATCATGTTAGAATAGTTGTAGCCTATTTTACCCGTCCCTATTTGAAGTAGGGCTGTCGCGATAACCGCAAAATGCAATCACCGCGGTGCTGAGAGGACCTCCGCGGTGCGTGTCCAGGCCACCGCCACCACCGCCCACCGCACGCCCGCTTGCACGCGCAGAACAACTCGAGAAACTAAAAGAGTTTTTAAGACTGCACAGTAGATACAAAGCGACTGACAGAACTGATACTCTTTTTAAGCCAGCACAGTAATAATGATGCATTGTATATTCCCCGCAAGGCAGGAGAAACACATTAACACAGCTAGGTGCCGCGTTTCTGTCGTCATCTTTGCATATAGGCACCGCACACGCACACACGTCTGCATGCTACTCGTTGTGGTCTCATTCTCCCTCAGCAGCTGATATTACAAGAATATGCCTACTCAGTGTCGTAGCAATAGAAGTTAAAATAAAATGCAGTGGCCTACCTTTATCTCGGCTTTACTCCTCTGCCTAGTCCGGACACTTTATGGCTTTGAATCTTCCCTCATTATCCATGTTTAACGTTGTAAATGCGACCGTCTAATATCAACAATAAACTAGCTTCCACAGAACCACAGCTTGGTGTGCACATTTGCTGTTGGTCTGTAGGCCTATTTAAAAAAAAAAAAAAAAAAAAAACATTAAAAAATGTGCCGTGCCAGAAATAAGCTCTAACAACTTCGCGGAAACAGTTAAAGTTCAGCTTGGGTTGGTTGGTCGGCGGCAGTCTGTTTAAAAAAACTGTATCCCGGACACGTGAGCTCAACTGCTGCCCTGATCTGCTTCGTTTTTCTCCGTCATTACTAAACGAAACGTGCGCAGGTCTGCAACAATGTTGATATTTGCCATGTGGCACTGGCAACAGAACTGGGGTATGCGCTGCTTGATCTCCGCTATGTTGGTCTGTGAGCGAGTAAATGACAGGCAAAGCAAAGTGAAATGTCAGAATCGCTGGGGAAAAAAGACGGATTATGCGCTCGATTTTCATCTAACATTGCATGTCGTGGAAAGTAGCCTAATGAACAAAAATGCGATATCACCGCATACCGCGCTGTTGAGTGGCTATGAGTCACCGCGGTGGGAATTCCCTCACCGCGACAGCCCTAATTTGAAGTAAGCAAAAACGGTCAAGGTTGCTGTGCTTTTTCAAAGCTTCTTACATACAATATGTGATGAGCTGATCAGGTTATCATTTAAGCTGAACGTGCAGTTGACTTGGCGCTCGAGAAAAGAACAGAAAGCAGTCCTCTCCACGAAAGATGATGGAATAAAGCAACCACAAATGCTCTGTCTCTTTCTCTGTCCTACTTGTTGTCATACCTAGGCTTTACCCTACTGTTTTTGACGATGACAGCCAAGAAAGGTTGCGCAGTAGTTAGTGCAACTGCAGACGAAACAGTAGGCGCTCAGCGGCTCGCAGCAGCTGAAGTAGAGAGTGTGCGTTTCTACCTCTGTCAAGGAGGTTATGTTTTTGGTTGCGTTGGTTTGTCTGTCATCAGGATAACTGAAAAGTGTGTAACTTTAATAAACATTTTTTTTTAAATCTCTATTCCTGGTTATGTCTAAGTTTTAATGTCTTCTGACATGGTCCGTTATGAAGGTAACACACTGCCAAAAGGAAAGATGGGAACATCTCCCATTAAGACTTTATTGTTTTTAAAGTACAATTTCTCCCTTTGGGTACCCCTAGAATGGCCAATTTTTACCTTAAATTTCCAAAATCTCCGCATCGCGGAAGGGGGGATCACACCCCCTTCCGCACCATCCCCCCGGGCTTGGTGGCTTCGCTCCCTCGCTTACACCACTACGCTATCATTTCATCCTAGCTAGAACCCTGTGGGGGTTGTTCAGATGGAGGTGGAGACATCACTTGGCAAGTCACCACTGAGTGCTGTAAGTTCTTTATGCATCTGTGAAGTCGTCCTTAAACTGTTAAAGGATAAGTTCCATTTTTTTCAATCTGGACTTTATTCTAGCATTAGATAAGTTAATTTATCAACCCATAACATTTTGGTGTATATCCATAATGGGATTGACGGGACAATGCAGCCTCTAAATAAGGCATTATCTGCTCATTCGTTCATTTCATCACGTCGCTTATGTTAAAACTGACAGTGGGATTAAATGTGAGGGAAAAGTTCCGAGCTTTGGTGACGGAGGAGCGGAGTATCTCCCGCTGTCAGGTTGGCGGTAAAGACGCCGTGGCGGAGTCGGCCCACCCCGACCCCAAGCAAACGGGATCGTTTCCGTAACCTGAGCCGGGTGGGATTTGCCGTCAGAGTTCACCGCCTGCGGGGTCAGGCTGGGCCGGCTTCACCGTGGGGTCTTTACCGTCAAATCTGACAGCGGGCCAACCCAGCGGGGTCGAGTTGCGCTGGAGTTCTGTTCGTCCCAGTGGAGTTACTACGCTCCTCCATCACCAAAGCACATTGTCCATTCAATCCCATTATGGATATAAACCAAAATGTTATGGGTGAATAAATCAACACATCTAATGCTAGAAATAAAGTCCAGGTTGAAAAAAACGGAATTTATTGTCATATTTTTCACTCATTCCAACTAAAGTCATATTACTTTTTGAATAATTTTAATAACGGAGATATTGACTATCATCTTTGTTGACTTGGTAGCCTACTTGTTTTTAATGCTAGATACGTCAAATAAGTTCCATAAGTTTCAAATAAATATAATAATAATAATATTCCTGATACACCGAGAGAATGAGCTCATAGTGATCACTACAAGCTGTGCTGAACATCTCCCAAGTCCTCTCAGCACAGTATGCAGTACAGTTGTCTGTATATTGTACGACATTTGTATAGTGTAAGAAACTTTGTTACTTTACTTGTAGGAATAAGAAAAAAAGTGAGATACAGTGGCCCTCATTTATCAAACGTGCGTAAGACGAAAAACATGCGTAGGTCGTGTGTACGTTCTTTTCTGCGCAAAGGTTGGGATTTATCAAATCCATCGTGAGCGCAGGAAAGATGAAATCGCCACGACAGGTCTGAGGCCGTGTACGCACTTTTCCATTTTGACTTGCGGTGACTGCAATAGCATACATAAACAGCAGCGTCACTAGTGCGTGCCTCATGAGTCGCAACAAATCCCTAGGTTAAAATTACAGACTTATCACTTCAAAGAAGGCCCATGTTTTATTTGACTTCAACATAAATATAAACATAAACGCAAATTAAATAAATTAAACAAGTACAACTCCGTAATTGGAAGAGTGATGGCTCATTATTCAACCGCGCACCCTCACACTGAACGCATACGCGCACGCGTGCCACTGTGGAGAGGTTAGGGCATCTAAAGGGCAGGTGGATCTGTCTCTCGGCTGCGGGGGGAACCCTTCTATATACGCCCGAAAAGGTATGCAATATTATTATTGCATGCGGGGTTCTCCATACATTGCCCAAAAAAATGGAGTGCCATTTCCAGATGTACATCCAGAGGACCCCGTACCCAGAGATCCCTACCACCAGCCTGCACAGCCAAGAGCGCTCAGGAGGAGAGAGGAACTGATTCAGCGATTCTGACTTTTGGTAAGCATTCTGTTATTCAAGGAAAAAAGACGTAGCTCCGATCAGGCCAGCCACCCTCTCCTCCAAGGCACTCAAATCCAAACCTGGATCGGAGCCCCCCCCCCTGTTTGTGACATGCTGCATCGGAGAGCTGTGACCTTCTTTGGTGGCAAATTTTATATCGGACCACTTCTTCCTGATCTTATTGGAGAAAAAGTAAAACATCGTTCAATTTTAGATTTCATTTAATCTGGAGTTTATCACATTTTATTGACCATCACAGTAGGGGAAAATACATAACTCGTCCGGTCTGCGATTTACATCACCAACGCTGTTGACAGCCGTCCCACTGTCAAGAGCGTTGACAGCGTTTCTTTGCCGCCTTTCGTCTATCCATGTCGCAAATTCTAGAGGTGCGGCCTCTCAACCCCCTTCTGTAGAAGGCGTGATTAGGATAATTACGATGGATTTCAGCCGCCGGATTTATCAACAGCCGCTCGGTCTTACGATGGGATTGGTGTGGTACACATGTTCTGTAAATCTCACTTGAGCCTCTGCGTACGACGAGTTCTCCGCTCATATCAACGATGCTTTCTACGACGGCTTGATAAATGAGGGCCAATGAATATTATTTGATCTTTTCCACCATTACCTGCATTCCAGATATAGTGGAGGTGTGTGGTTTAGGTGCCCTATATACTCAAATATTTTCCAGTGTGATATTGCCACCCCAAAATGATCACATAACCATCCTGGCCACCCCACAGAAAATTTCCTGGCTCCGCCACTGTAACCAAGGACTTACATCTTGCAATCTCCACCAGCAAAAACTTAATGCATAAGGCCAGATGCACAGCCAAGCATGCAGTGTTTAACAATGCAGTTATTTTCAATAAACCAATGTCATATCAACACTAGTGTTGCAAACACAATATACCTTACACAGTATCATGAGAACAGAGACGTTTACACGCCTTTGCACAATATCATACTAAGCTTAAAGCGGCAGTCGGCAACTTTTTTTTAGTCATATTAGCTTGAACTGTCATGGGATTCTGGAAGTAGAATATTAAATAGGCTGTTTAGGAAAAATAACGAAAGCCTGTAATCATGCTTGCAAAAACCGAGCGCTCCCGGCTGTTTTTAACCAATCAAGTTAGGGTGGAGGAATCCTACCTGTCAATCACAGCTTGTGCACACGCTGCTGAGCGTGAGTCTGCCCCAGCTTGTGTGCGCTCACACTGGTGTGAACTCACGTGCACAACCTCGTCCACAGAGGGGGAGGGGTTTGGGGGGCGATTCGGAGCTTGTTAAGAGGTTGGGGGAGGGACCTGAAAGTTGTATCAGTTCGAATTTTCCGACTTTAGACTCGTAATTTTGAAAACTTGCCGACTGCAGCTTTAAAGTAACTTATGAGATAGTAGGTAATAAATACATTTTCAGAGATTTTAAACTTCCAAGAGTTGCAATAACTCAAAGATTGAAAGATGTTGTGATGGTGTTAAAGGGTGGCTCATTCCTTCACCTTATTTTCTGCTTAAGCGCACTCTTTTCGATCGTTTTCCCCCTATGCAGGATTGTCCTTCAGTATTTAACGTCAGGATAACTATAATGTACCCAACGCAGATGCCTGTGGCACATTATGTAGCCTATAGTGGTGCAACGGATCATCATTGATCTGTGATCCGTTCGGATCAATTATTTCGGTTCGGCACACACATGATCCGTGGATTAATATGAAAAAAAAATTGTGCGCATGTTCACTCCTCACACAGCCGTTACCATTCCTGCTAGTTCCAGGGACAGAGCTACTTTCCACACTCTGGGTAAAAGTCTGCAACAGTTCCCTCTTCAATAAGCAAACAGTCCTATGGCTCGTTTTTGATTTATTGTCCTCAGCGTACAACATGTAGAACAGTGGACATGAGAAATAAAAGTAGGCTAGACTTCGGTGACTACTGTAACGATAACTGCTGCCTCTAGTGCTACGTCTGTTTCCATATACTCGCGCTGCCACACCAACCTGTCGCCTAGGTTACCACACAGACATAACACGTAGCTGACATAGCGATAGCTCACATTAAGAAAACCCCTAACCTGCAACACAGCTTGGTCATGGCGAGTGGAGGAACGCCCCACGTCATTTAAATCCCCTGTTTGGGAGCATTTTGGCTTCCCTGTCAAATTTAATGAAGAAGGAAAGAGGTTGGTGGATAAAACCGTGACGGTGTGTCGGCACTGTGGCACAAGAAAGCTACACAACAGTGGAAACACATCAAGCATGGCCACGCATTTGCAGCGACATCACCCCGGTGTTTCACTGACAGGAGTGAAACCGAAAGCGGCTCAACAACCGCTCAACAACCGCTCATCACCGCGGTGTTTAAGCAGCCCCTTCCTTCACAATCCGACCGGGCTAAAGCGATCACAAACGCTATCGGTGTGTTTATAGGTGCAGACATGAGGCCATATTCAGTTGTGTAAAACAAGGGCTTTAAACACATGCTGAACGTGCTCGAGCCTAACCTGGTTCTCACGCAGATGGATGTTTCTCATCCATCTGGAATTTTGTCGGTTGCCTAGCTGTTCTCTGCTGTGAGTAGGCGGGGCTTGTATTAAAAAACCTCTCAAACCTGATTGGAGAATTCAATGTGTGTGTCACGTACTACTTCGACCAATCATATCGAAAGCGGACGTGACACGTTGGAGCGCGACCAGTCTCACGGTCTGTGGTGGAAAATAAACAAAACACAACAGCAGCGAGCAAAGCAGGAACTAGCAGCAGCTAATCTGTTAACACCCCGCCCCACGATTGTGATTGGATCTAGGCATAGAGGCGGGCCCGGTTATGGGGTAACCGAAGACTTCGGGCTCAACAAGGCGCGCCCAGACCCTCGTGCGAGCTCACGAAGTGTAACGAAGATGCACGAAGCACGAAGGGTCTGCGTGAGAGCCAGGCTAGCTCGAGCCATGTTAATAATTTAAAAGTGTTAAAAAACAAAAAGACAAAACATGTTTTTTTTGTCTTGTCTATTTTTTTTTATTTTTTTTTTGCTGATCCGAAAAATGATCCAATCCGTGACTCTGATCCGAGGAACGATCCGAACCGTGAGTTTTTTGATTCGTTGCACCCCTAGTAGCCTACCACATTTTATACACTATGAATCAGGGGCGAGGCTAGGGTATTTTTAGTGGTGCCAAGGCACCACCGTGAGATAGCTCGGCACCCCCTGGCTCAGCACATTTTTTAAATATTATATTATGCAAAAACACATTTTTTTTTGCTCAAGGATGCATTATTTTAGTGACCATTTTATTTATTTTTGTTTTAACTCTTTACTCCCAAAATAAATGTTGAGTTATCTTCAATATTTGTCTCAGGCTCCCTGTTATCCCTGTCAAGTCACAGTCTTTTGAAATGAACAGGTCAAAATTTAATGTTGTAGGCAAAAACACTACTCAAAGCAAAACTAATATGGCTCCAAAATTTATAAATATACTAGTTCGCTAGCCAGGGAATTCCCATGCTGCTTTGCGCGCGATTTCATTCACACTGCAAAAGCAGCCTAGAAACCACCGCCCTTATTTTTGCCTGAGTTAGGGAACCAATCACAGAACGGGGGGGATGACGACGTCTATGCGCAACACCGAAGCTTGTAGAGTGTTAATCCAACATGGCAGCGGACACAACGTTACCGTTCGATGCAGCCTTAGAAAGTGTTTTAAGTAGCTTAGAACTCAAGTTTACTTTTAAAAATAATCGTTAAACACCATCGTCTTCTCACACACAGTAAAGCGTCTTCTTCTTCCTCGTTGAATTTCTGTCGCTCTACGTACTTCATCTGGTATAAGTGATACAATTGGCTATGAATCACGTGCAAAGCAGCATGGGAAGAACCAGACGCCATTTGATAGACATTCGTAGCGCCCAATAAACGGCTCTAGGCATTCGTAAACCACCCCTCAAATACGAGAAAAAGCACACCTAGTTCCCAGACCACCATCTCATCGAGACGTGGACGTGGCAGCCAGGCTACTAGTTTGCCTCAATTAGTGAGAAATAATGTGCCTCTGTGAGCACTGGGGGCTGGGCACCCCTAAAGACCAGATCCTAAAATCGCCCCTGCTATGAATGTTGTAAAGGAAACGTTTTAAAGTATCAAACTGCAACACATTGGTGCCCTTGCACTGGAGGAAGTGTTTTTGGGTTGGGTTGGGTTTTTTTTTTTAGCTATGTGGAAGCAAAAAAAAATAATGCAGGCTGACACCCAAGCATGATAATTTATTCAAAGAATGTATTAGCGTTTAACTGTGTGCCGAATTTGTCAAAATAAACAGTTAATTAAAAACGATGTGGAATTGTCTTGTTTACTTCAAAATGTTGCCAGGTGAACGCTTCCAATCATTGTCGCTCCGTCCTTGTCAGGCAACAGGTGAAGTGTGTGTTCCGCGAGCAGCACACTCACCTTCTGCTGCCGACGGGCCATGTCGGTGGGCTGCTTAGCGTTGAACGGGTAGGATATGCACCGCAGGACAAACACATAAATCTGCAGTTTAGTTTTCCTGTCCTCTTCCTCCTTCTGGATCAGCTCGCGCTCCCTCTTCTCTTCATCTCCCCCTGTAGTGCTATTGTCTTGAGTGTGGTTGCCGTCGGTGCCTCCAGACGCGACGGACTGGCGCTGCTGGATGCCCGCCCGGTTGTGCTTTCCTCTCTTCTTCGACGAGGGCACAGTCGGTTTCCGCGAAAGCTTCTGAACAACTTCTTGGTCGGACTCCCCGCCGGTGTCTTCGCTGGAGGACGGGTCCAGCATGGTGCGAAGCGTTAGAACTCTGCTTCAGACTTAACGCTAAAAGCTCACAACTATTGTTGAAGCTGTGGTTTTGTTTGTTTCAGTTGACGTGGCAGTCGCGGTTTCACTTTTCAAGAGTAATCCCCGAACTGGGACCTAAGGTGTGACTGCAGTCACGACCTGAACGGAATGTTGTTTTTTTGCGTGTGGGCAGGCTAGGTAGGCGGGGTTTTAATAAAGCCCATTAGGTTGCTGCAGAGAGAGCTTCGTTATTTCGCAGCGGAGACGAATGTAATGGTATGGCAGAGCGCGCGCCTACCAGAAGCTGCTCACAAGTGTGCAGAGCTCGTGCATTCGCTGTACTTGCGCTGTGGACACAGGTGTGCAACCTATGGCCAGGGGCGAGGCTAGGGTATTTTTAGTGGTGCCAAGGAAGGCACCACCGTGAGATAGCTCGGCACCCCCTGGCTCAGCACATTTTTAAAAAATATTTTAAAAATAGACTCGAAAATAAATTTGGCTGGGATGTCAATTGAAAAAGAGCTTCTTGACAGCATTAGTCAGTACACTGTGATTGATAGATTTGCCAACCTTAAAGTGAGGCGACACCGCTTGGTTCTTCCGAAATAGGTTGCTTAGTTAGTAGTCACTTAGTTGTTACCGTATGTTTTTGTGTGAAGTGAATGGGATGTGAGTGGACAGATATTTATTCCCCCCCCCCCGTCAGGTGTTAAAATCTTTCAGTTTGTCCTCCTGACCACTTGATACCCACTGTCCTTGTTCTGTTTAGGGCCCTTCTTAATCCACACAGAAAGAGACCTTATTTATTTATTTAATTTATTTATTTTTGTGTGTTTTATTTATTTATTTATTTTCAAAAGGCATTCTTGATATTATTAGCCTTGGGTGATTACAAAGTTTTTTTTTTTTTGCTTTTGCTCAAGGATGCATTATTTTAGTGACCATTTTATTTATTTTCTAGCATTTGTTTTTGTTTTAACTCTTTACTCCCAAAATAAATGTTGAGTTTTCTTCAATATTTGTCTCAGGCTCTCTGTTATCCCTGTCAAGTCACAGTCTTTTGAAATGAAGAGGTCAAAATTGAATGTTGTAGGGGAAAACACTACTCAAAGCAAAACTATTACGGCTCTAAAATTTATAAATGTACTAGTTCACCTCAATTAGTGAGAAATAATGTGCCTCTGTGAGCACACCTAAAGACCAGATCCTAAAATCGCCCCTGCCTGTGGCTATAACCACAGATAAGAGGGGGATAGTGACGAGGTTTCTCTTGTGTCTGTTTTTAAGAACTAAAAGAAAGAAATGCTGAAAACATGAAGCCGGGTCTATTTGCCGAATATACTCAGTTACATAGAGCAGCTGGGATTCTGAATTTGTCTTTTCTTTTGTTGCATTACTGAAAGGGATGTAAGGAGCCAGTTAAAAGTTTAATAGATTCAATACATTTTGGCCCTAAACCATAAAACTGGTAATAGTTCAGGAAAGCACTGAACCTAACGTCTGAGTCTTTTCTTTTGTGTCATGAAGGTGGCTTTCCTCAACCGAGCTAAATCGCAGTGGTCCTGATAATTAACACATCACCTGTTTTTCTACAGGTTGCGTTTGGAATACATGTTTGATGCATCCATCCATCCATCCATTATCTATACCGCTGAATCCGTCGGTCGGGTCGCGGGGGGGCTGGAGCCCATCCCAGCAGTCAATGGGCGAGAGGCGGGGGACACCCTGGACAGGCCGCCAGTCCTATATGTTTGATATTTGACCAAATAATGTATTATTTATTGGTGATACAGAGTAAAAAAAAAAGATTTTCAACTATAACTGACTGTTAATCAACATGGAGTCTATTGTCAGTGAGTTAAAAACAATGTGCACAATAATGAACCAGGACACCACAGTAAACAATTGTTTTTTAATGATATACCTGTATTTCTTATATATATATATTTTTTAACTCATGTCTTTTGACTGGTTATTTTTTTGGAAATAAAAGTTGCAGTTATGTTTAGAATAAAATTTTTTATATATGTATTTATCTGAAATTAATAATCTTTTATTGTTGTATAATTCCTGCCACTTGTAGCGCAGTTTTGAAATCGTCTAGAACTGCTTTATTTTCATTGTTTATCACTTTAGGCTTCATGTTTCCTCAAGTTGTAACCTCAGTCATTGTGATAAGTTAGCTTATTTGGGATTTGGAATGTTATCAGAACCCCAATTGAGAAATATAAATTAATTTCTTTTAAAAAGGGAACTTTTTCATTATTTGTGATTATACAAAGAAGAACAAGAAAAGGAACAGGGTTGCATCTAGACATGTATTCAAGCTGAAAATGTCAGAGTAAACGGCAAAGTCTTAAGTCTAAAACAGTTCTCTTCTCAAGAAAATTAAGGATTTCTTGATAGAACATTATACATGATGATAAGATGATGATAACAAGAAAATTAACTATCTTATTTATTTATTTTTTAAATCAACTTGTGATCTCAGGATAAAGCCATTGCAAGTATATAATTGTTGGCATGGTTGTTCTCTGCTTCTATGAAAAAAAAAGAAGAAATGAAAGAAAATTCAGATTCTTTCCCCCGTTTCCAGCCTTTGAGTTTAGAAATAACCAACATATTCTGGATTTGGTGTTAAAAAAAAATATCCATCATGTCAACCAATTTGTTGATACACTTTATACTGGCATTTATATGTGCTAACACAGCCACTGAATATATAACTCAGTAGTAAACATGCATGTTCAAAGAACATCACCAGCATCACTAGGAGGATATTTCAGGATAATACAAGTCACAAAATCAGGTTAATACTACTTTTGTAGCATCTAACGACACAGACCAAATGATCTCCTTCTCCCTTAAATAAATAATTTCAACTGGTATTGGTGACGATAGTCAGAGCTAAACAACTCTCAACAGATTATCTATATCTATATAGATATAGATATAGATATATATAATCTGGTATGGAAATACCATGGGATCCCCAGGGAGAGCTTAAGGATGTAGCAGGGGATTGATGCACCGGCAACACAACTCAATTCCACATAATTATTACTCATAATTCTCTAGTCCCCAATGAGGATGTCCCACATTTAAATGTCTTAGTGCACTGTAGTCTATAGTCAGGATGATTTTTTTCCTCCCCAAATTTGCGATATATCTTATTACATAGACAGTTTTTGTCTAATTAGGCATTAGCAACATGTGTAAATGCAACCATTAGACCTGGGCTTTTGGGGCTGCAGCACCTATATTTTCCTAAAAAGTTCCAGATCTCAAAAAAGCAGAAATTAAGTGAGAGACCACTTACAATCATGCATATATATGTTTATACATTGGGCAGATGCTTTTATCCAAAGTAACTTACAAATAAGGATATAACAATGCAGCTAACATCAAAGCTAACAATAAGCCTGGATTGTCTTGAGCGTGGTGTAGGCACTGCTAGACGACAATCCTTTGATGACCGGAGTGACCGAGTTGTGACATAAGCTTTTGTGAGAGCGTTCAAGTAGATGGGAGCCATTCCATTTAGCACTTTGTTGACTAACATCATTGACTTGAATTTGATGCGGGCAGCTAAGGGTAGCCAGTGGAGCTCAACGAACAGAGTGACATGTGCTCTTCTAGGCTGATTTGAAGACCAGACGCATGGCCACGTTACATTTGCATATATTATATGTTTGCTCAAAAACACAAACAGGCATTTTCTCTGTATTTCATGCATGGGGCATCTCCTGTACTCTTAATATCTTTAAGGCAAGGTGCGAGGAGGTGCAGAGCAGTTGTGGTTGACAGACATGGAGAGGGAATTGATCCTGTTACTACTGCAGCAAATGGCATTGCTTCATCTTCAAACTCAGGTTGATGAGGAGGGATCTTTATCTAGCTTGTCTGACTCAGTGCTTCTAAAATGTTTTTGTAAGGGGGCACACCATTTATGAATAATAGGTATTTCCAAGGCACATCTTTACCAATGATAAGGCGATGGCTACAAGTGTCACGTAGGTGTGTATGGCGAGATGGTGAAGAAGGACCCGGATGCAGATATTCAAAATGAAAACTTGATTTATTACAAAATCCAAACAAAAGCACGGCTGAGCCCAAATACCAAAAATCTGACAAAAACTTGAAACTTGAATAAAACAAAAACGTGACTATGACTGAAAGAAACAAGGAAAAACCTGACTTGACATGAATAGCTGTGACTTAATGAGTGACGGTGAGGATCTGGCAATGAACATGAAAAAACCTGGAGACTAAATACTGTGGAGGGTGATTGGTGAGTGAAGGCAGCTGAGGAGAAAAACACAGATGACGTTAGTGAAGCTGTTGGCAGGGCAAGAGAGAGACTGAGGATAACTGTGGAGACATGGCTAAACTAAAGACGAGACATAAAACATGACAAAACTAACAGGCATGACAACAAGATAGATATAATCTCAAACTGGAAGATAAAGTAGATGAATAGAAAAATAAAATGGTGGATGACAAAAAAGTCAAAACCTCATCATAAAGTAAGTATTTTATGATGAAGTTTTATCTTTTTGACTTGATACTGTGGTATCATACCAGAATTGGAAATACACAAATACACATTCAAGAGATGATCTTTTTTTTTGTGTGTAAAGTGTCTGAGTATTTAGAAAACCGCTTTTAAATAAAATGTATTATTATCATAATTATTATACATCAGAGCAGAAATTATCATGACTTTTTTTTTTATCCAAGGCACACAAATATTTGGGCACATATAAAATAGATGGATAAAAAATTTGCTTTTTGGGATATGAAATTTCACAAGGTTTTCGTGGCCTGACGAGCAGGAGGTAGTGATGAGGAGTTTGACACAGTTCAACATGCATTGTTACACAGAGGGAAGAAATTGGTGGTAAATTAAAAACATAAAAAAGTTTTTGAAACATACAATAGCATTTTTTTAAGGTAAACGCAAAAAACTTGGACCAAAAAAAAAAAATGGACCAGACTCAGTGAATAATTCCCTATAATCCCTATATAGTTCAGTGAGCAGTGCTGACCAACATGTCATTGGGGTCATCAGGTGGGAACCTCCTTTTATCAGTGTTTCGTCTAGTTGGGCCCACAACACCTCCAGGAGGCTAGACAGTGATCACTGGCGTCCCAGAGTCACTCCCCTAATGCCAGCCAACACTGCTCCTTACACCACAACAACCATCTTTTTTCTTTTTTTTTTCCCCACAACCACAAGCTACTCCAGCTCATCAACTGCAAAACAGTCACAGCGGGGTGGGGATACAAACCCTGGTTCGGGTAGGGGGTAGAAATAGAAGAGGTAAAGATAAGTAGGAATGGGAATCAAACCCTGGTTCGGGTATGGGGTAATGAAAGTATAGAGGGTGCCAGAGGTGGAGGCAGGACAAGAAACACTAGCAGATTCAACAGACAAACTCACCTAAACAGTCCTACAATCACTAAAAATGCCAGCAAAAACAAAGCCATACAAGCCAACTCACCTAAAATGGCTGCCTGGTTTCAAAAGGCTCAAATGGGTCACACCCTCCACTTAAATATCTTGAATTTCTTCTTTGCTTCTTCCAAGAGTCTGTTTACCCTGAGTGCTCCCCCTGCTGGGCCCCCAGCTACTATTGCTTCTTCTAATCCAAATCTACTTACTGGACTTTACAACATCTTCTGACACTTCCTTCACTATTTTCCTCACACTCTGTCCACTTACACCCCTCAACAATGAGACAACAGACTTTGCAACAAATCCTCTATATCCTACTTCCACTGGACATATCCTAACTTTCCATCCTCACTGCTCTGCTTCTGCCCCCAACGCCACATACCTAAGCTTTTTCCTTTCATATACTTCTGCTATTAATTCAGGAACAGTCAGCTCTATGAAATAGACTCTCATTCTACTTCTAGACCACAAGACTATATCAGGCCTTAGATTTGTAGAGGCTATTTCCTGGGGAACAACAAGCTTATTTCCTAAATCTACCTGCATCTCCCAATAACAAGCATCATCAGACTTCCTGCGACGAGGCGGCAGGAGACGGTCTGGCGGGCGGCCGGACAACCGACTACGTGGCAGGAGGAGGAGCCGGAGACCGTCTGGCGGGCGGCCGGACATCCGACGACGTGGCAGGAGAAGGAGCCGGAGACCGTCCGGCTGGTGGCCAGACATCTGGCGAGGGGGGAGCTCTGTTGCAGGGGCCTGCTCTATGGGCTCTGTGGCAGCTGGGTCTCCTGACTCTGTGGCGGCTGGGTCTCTGGACTGAGAATCTGTGGACTGTGGTGTTGAAGAGGTGAGGGAGGATGTGTACAGCGTGGTTACCTTTTCTGGTTCCATACCGAAAATGTCCAACACCAAGGCACGCTGTACATACCTCGCCACCTGCAAGATACATGGCAGATTCTCAGTCCAGGCTTGGAGAATCCGCTTTTCTGAAAGAAGTCCCAGCAGTTCATTAGTAATTTGCCAGCCTCTGCCACGAGGTGGTGTCCCGCTCCTGGCAGTGCCAGAAGTCTTCCAATAGGTCCCAGAAACGGTCTGAGTCCGCCGCGTCCATTGCTGGTCAGATCCTTCTGTCAGGGTGGGGTGGGTGGGTAGGACACTGATGCAGACTTTTCAAAAAGGAAACTGGATTTATTCACAAAAACAAAGTTCAAACAAAAAGCGCGGCAGAGCCAGATGACAAAAACCTAAACTGAGGAATAAATACTTTATACAAAACAAAACTCTTGACAAGGCATGGATAAATACTTAGCTTATTTTTAGCAAGACAACGTGGCATGGCATGGCATGGCATGGCATGAGGGATATGACGGATAACACGGATAGGAAGGTAGGTAACACGGGTAGGAACGTAGGTAAGGATCTGACAAACTGAAAGGGGAGACTGGAAACTAAATAGAGGACTGGGAGTGATTGGAGTAAGGGGACAGCTGGTGACAATGACTAACAGGTGAAGGGAATGAACTGAACATAGGAAGTGAGGGGAAAACAATGGCAAAACTAAAAACTAAACATGGACTAAAAAACTAAGACATGAATTAACACATAAAGAAATCAACTAAAAACATGGGCAAAGTCCCGTGGGCATGACACTTACGCACTTATTTGTTTCCTAAATTGTCTTTGTTTTCTAAATTGTCTTCCCATTTGTCTAGGTACCTAATTTATCGTACTTACTCTAGCACTAGTTATGCTCTTAGCTGTTTGGTTTTGGAAGGAAATGCACTTATGATTTCTTGTGACCTGAAGTTCTTTTGCCTACCGATGTGGAACACACTTATTGTAAGTCGCTTTGGATAAAAGCATCTGCAAAATGACCGTAATGTAATGTAATGTAATGTAATGTAATGAGTGGAAGCAGTATAGAGGAAGCAGCTGTAGTGGTGGGGGTGGAGGGAGCAGCAGCAGAGGTGGAAAAAGCCACACTATCAAACCTGTTGTAATATTGGTTGAAAGTATTGGCTTTATCCACATCACCTTCCACAGACTGAGAGTTCTTCAGTCTGTATCCAGTGATGGTCCTCATGCTATGATCAGTTCTACCCAGTGTAATATCGACGGCGAAGAAATTAGCCTGCCGCCACCTAGACGTTGGTCCGACAGAGAGGGAGAGAGAACGACTGCACGTACACACCAACCGTGCCTGATTGGTTGGATTGCATCATGTGAACTCCTCATGTCACCCGTTCTTTTACACTTTGAGAAAGCTACTAAACACATTTAAATGAAACAAAATACAATTTGAAACTAATTTTAATAAATATCAATACATCAATCTTCATTTGAATCTATTTATTGACTTTTAAGATTCTAACCATTCTAACCATGTGAGACAATATATTTTTTTCTTTTCTAGTTACCTTTGTTACACCAGACTCTTGGAATTGTCCTCAAAGTGGGCAAGGAACATGTTGAGTTTATTGGGGGGGTGGAGGAGGAGTTGCAGCTTTGTTTATCATCTATGATATTCTGGATGCCTTGATTGATTTCCTTGAAGTTGTCCTCAATACACTGCTTGTATTTGTGTTTGGCAGCCTTGAAGCCTCTGTCTAGGTCAGAGGTCCGTTTCACGTAGCAGGTTTAGTGAAAACTCTGAGTAGGTTAACCCTGAAATGAGGGAAACCCTGAGTTTTCCGTTTCACAAAGGGAGGTAACTCAACCCCGAGAAAGAGGGGTAACTCTAGCCTGTTTCACAAAGAGAGGTAACTTAATTTTATTACAACTTACTTTTATTGTAGTATAATTCCTGCCACTTGTAGCGCAGTTTTGAAATCATCTAGAACTGCTTTATTTTCATTGTTTATCACTTTAGGCTTCATGTTTCCTCAAGTTGTAACCTCAGTCATTGTGATAAGTTAGCTTATTTGGTATTTGGAATGTTATCAGAACCCCAATTGAGAAATATAAATTAATTTCTTTTAAAAAGGGAACTTTTTCATTATTTGTGATTATACAGGCCTTAGATTTGTAGAGGCTATTTCCTGGGGAACAACAAGCTTATTTCCTAAATCTACCTGCATCTCCCAATAACAAGCATCATCAGACTTCCTGCGACGAGGCGGCAGGAGATGGTCTGGCGGGCGGCCGGACAACCGACTACGTGGCAGGAGGAGGAGCCAGAGACCGTCTGGCGGGCGGCCGGACATCCGACGACGTGGCAGGAGAAGGAGCCGGAGACCGTCCGGCTGGTGGCCAGACATCTGGCGAGGGGGGAGCTCTGTTGCAGGGGCCTGCTCTATGGGCTCTGTGGCAGCTGGGTCTCCTGACTCTGTGGCGGCTGGGTCTCCTGACTCTGTGGCGGCTGGGTCTCTGGACTGAGAATCTGTGGACTGTGGTGTTGAAGAGGTGAGGGAGGATGTGTACAGCGTGGTTACCTTTTCTGGTTCCATACCGAAAATGTCCAACACCAAGGCACGCTGTACATACCTCCCTTTGTGATGATGCACAAAGGGAGGTAACTCAACCCCGAGAAAGAGGGGTAACTCTAGCCTGTTTCACAAAGAGAGGTAACTTAACCTCACGGTCAGTTACCGGAGTAACAGACTCTCTGAACCTAACCTGGTCGGGACCAGGTTTTATTCAAGAAACCTTGAGTTTCTTTCTGTCTCTGCCCTCTTTCAGCCACACACGCCATTTGATTTCCTCATTCAGTCAGCAGAGCGAGTTCTTCTACTTCTATAAGTCCATTAGGCACAGTAGGAGGCGACTTTTTTCACGAACATGTCCTTTTGACAACGATCCCGTGGATGAAGGTGCAGCATTATTGCGCAGGGAAATAAATATTCGTCGGAGATGGTTATCAGACTTTTGCATTTACAGACAATTATCTTTTTGAGCGGCACCATCAGAATGTGTTGGGACAAAAGAAAAAAAAGACATGAAAGACAAATAAATATTTGTATGAATAGGCTTAAAAAAGACATATATAGGCCTATTATATTTTATAAAGGCACTCGTGTCTTGGGGGTGGATTCCCTCCGGGGACTCCCTCAGCCACTGCCCTCCCGTTAGAGGTGGCGGTGCTGGGCAGCACCCGTTTTACGGGCATCTGCCTTCTTTCTGTTGGCTCAGTAGAAGTCTGTGTTAGTTTAAATAGGCTTAATTATTTAACAGAACATGATATAGATGATGACTCTAAATTGTCCTTCGGAGTGAGTGCCTGTCCAGGGTGTACCCCGCCTCTTGCCCATTGACCGCTGGGATAGGCTCCAGCCCCCCCGCGACCCAACTGACGGATTCAGCGGTGTATAGATAATGGATGGATGGATGATATAGATGTGAAGACATAGTTTATGTGTGTGAAAACAGCATTATGTTGGGAATAAAATAACTGCACAGTCAAATAGCCACTTAATATTTATTTTACAGTGTAAAACATGATCAAAATGAGGTACCTCCATGCCGAGGTCTCACCTGTTTGAACAATGTTTTTATATTTCATCTTAAACTGCTGCCAAGAGCGCTTCTCCCCTGCGGGATTGCACCTAAATGAAATAAATGAATGGGCTACCATTCAAGCAGTTTCCCTGTAATTTTATTGGGATTGCAAAGGACTACATTTAAACTTACACTTTTGCTGCTGCAGCGGTGTTGCACTTATTTCTAAAAACGTGTTGAAACTCGCCGTATGAGCGCATTAAGATTTCCAATTCGAGGATGGTGAAAAACGTAGCCCCTCCTCTTCCCCGTTGCCAAGGTGACTCGTCGAATCGGGGCTCCATTGATGCTGGCTTTTTAAAAGTTGTGGTGCACGCGCTAAACTCAAGGTGAACTTACTCAGAGTTGATTAACCTCACTCAAATCAGCGTTTCTGGAACCGAAAACTCAGAGTTTTCTATCTCAGAGTAGATCAACTCAGAGATCAGGAATAGACTCAGAGTTGGTTGAACCTGCTACGTGAAACGGACCCCAGCTCTGGCTCCCCTGTAGGCCTCCCTGTTGCATGATCTGAGTGCTGCATCTCAGCAGCAGCATAAGGAAATGTAATATGGGTATTTTGTTAATAATCTGACTATTCCCTGTAGCATGTAAACAGGAATATTAATGAAATATCCTATCTGCATCTTGTGTAAACCCCAAATTTTGAATGTTGAATGTTGTCTTTTCTGAAATAAGAAACGCAACACAACTTTAAAAGCAGTTGTGCATTTGTTTGGGGACATTTTCAACAGCATATTATTCCTTATTTGATACACAATTAAGCCTTTTATGTGGCAGGGCAGCATCTTTGGGACTAAGTCAAAATTAGCAAAATAAAAATCATCATGCTGTTCCTGAAATTGCATATTTTATAATATTTGGACTGCAGTGGAGCTCTATGTAAAAAAAACAGCAAGATAAAGTAAATATAATATTGACAACCTAGAATAATGTCTTTATAATAGGAGAGCATTAAGGAGGGTCCTTGATGCTTTCACTCTCCAAGAAGCATCATCAAGGTATTGTGGAGTTGAAGCTGGGAAGAGCCGGTGCCCAATCGGGGTATGTATCCAGAGAAAATAGAGGAACTCCCCACGTCGCCAAAGCCAGTAGGACAGCAAGAACACCAATCACATTGACACCAAGCCCCGCCTTCACCTGCAGCAGTAGTGATCAGATCAGATTTTCTTTTTTCTTTTTTTGTGCATTCAAGACAATGCAGTGTATCCAATGTAGATATTGTGAGAGTAGACTTTAGCTGCATTTCTGCATTCATACTACAGGACTCACCATGTCCATGATGTTTATGTGTCCATAGGCAAATACGACAGCGTTGGATGGGTTGGACACTGGCAGCAGGAAAGAGAAGGATGTGCACAGGGTGGTGGGAATCAGCACGTACAACGGGTTGACATGGATGGCCTCAGCCTGAAGCAAGACCAATCACACACAAAATCTGGCTGAGTTCAGTGATAATGTCTTTGACCTTTCTGTTAATTATTCACAACTATTTAGAAGAGATCAAATATGCGTAACTCCCAAAAATAGGTTTTCATAGTGGGTGTGATTCACATTTCACAACTAATAGGTTGTGATTTTGATTGGGAGCACAAGTTCCCCTCCACTGAAAACCAAGTTGTGAACCTTGTGTCTATCACGTTTTTTTTATGTGTCACAATACATATCACAAGCAATATAAGCAATTAATGCAGTCCCCCAAGTGTTTTACATAGAACATTGAAGGAATGGTCCTGACTACATGTATGATTGTGCTGTACAGCTAATTTGCACAAGCTGTGAGGAACTAATTGAATAAGAAGCTAGCAAGGAAGTTAGGAACAGTCATAGCACTGGTTAGATGGAGAAGCAACTTGATGTATTTTGCTCTTGTTGCGAAGATGGCAGACATGACAGGTTCTGTTCATAACTGTGTTTAGGAGACATTGCTTTGTCCCATCAAACTACCAGTGAACTGTGAAATGGGTCAGAGATCTGGGACATGAGTCTTGCCTGTAGTGAGTGAAAGTTAGCAGCCCTGATCATTATTTTATTGCAGAGATGGGGACTCGAGTCGTATGACTTGACTCGAGACGCATTTAAGTCGAACAAACAAAGACTTGAGACTTGACTTCAGACTTGCCCTCAAAAGATTTGAGACTTGACTTGGACTCGAGGTTTGGGACTCATAAACAATCTTCATTTCATGAAATTATTGTTTCTGATCTTTATTTCATGAATTCCGATGTATGACAAGGCTGATGGCGGCTGAGCGTGACATAGACTCACGCATGCGTGCAGCCACTGATATTGAAACTATTCTGACCATGGCAGCGTCAAGCTCATCTGGAACTGTGCCATATGTTGTCACATTTGGTTATAAAGCATTCACGCAGACAGCAAACAAGCGAACGGCCACTTGCAAAGTATATGGTATCAGGATAAATGATGCCGTCTCAACTACGTCCAACTTCATCAGGCACCTAAAACGCACAAGGATCGGTCAGTATCTTTGTAATGTGAAAGGGAGACTTAGCGCGTATCGACAGGTACTGCTAGTGTATCAGTAGAGTTGTTTATTGGGCTACCATTACATCTGCACCTTCCCTGTGTGTGTTGTTGACACTTTGGTGACTGCCCCTTAGCGGGGGCTCACCTGGGCTCACGATTGGTCGACTGTAAGTCACACCCGCTTAAAGCAACATGGCTGCGCACAGGCTCTTTGCTTTTGCTGAGAGGAACAGACTAGGCCAGCGGCTCTGGTTTTGTGCGCTCCTCGTCGCTTGTGCCCCGAAGGGAACTCGTCTTGCCCCTGGCTGTTCGCTTGGGCTAATTGTTGCCAACTGCTTAGCCGTACGGCTCCATCTTTATCCCTCCGACGCGCTCGGTTTACCTTTATTCAGCATACATCACGAGACGATTTGGTAACCGAAGTCGCTTCCATGACAGCGTGTGCCAGCTACAGCGGGCCCGTGGGGCTTCCAACCAATAACGGTCAAAGTTGCCGCTGTGTCCTCCCCTGCTTCTCGTTCCTCCCGTCTGCTCACGGTGACGGCCGCCCTCTATTGCTTGCTAGCCTCGGCGGCTTTCCCGCTTTGTAGGTTTGGGTGCGGGTGCATGGCGCTGAGCTTGCTCGCTAGGCTGCATCATCTGTCCCGTGATTTGTTACCGTTGTGTTTGTCTTGTCTGTGTGGTCAATGTCTGGCCTCTGTGTGCGCTGGCTGTATGTGCTTATAGTGAGCTTGTAACCCGCCAGTTAATGGTGGATTCCCTCTGCTGAACCTGGTGTGCTGGGTATTTTGCTTTTGTGTGTTCCTTTGTTTGCCGTCCTCATTTTCTTTTCTGTGATTTATTTCGCTTTCTCATTATTGGTTTGCAGTGTTTTTTTTGTGTTTATCTTGTTTACCTCAGCATCATTGGTCCTGTCTGTCGGAATAGCTCCACTAGGGTGGAGTGTCCAACCTGTAGCCTAAGCCAGTGTCTGGCGTGTGTGTGTGTGTGTGCGTGCGTGTGTGTGTGTGTGTGTGTGAGTGATTTTAATGCTGGTATTTTACCTCTCGGCACTGTTACACTAGCAAACTAATCTAAATAAACAGTGTTGTAAACTATATGCAAATTATGGCTTCATTGTTCACTGAAGTTTGGGAAGGACTTTAGTTAAGTAGCCTCGGTTAACAGTTACCAAATTAATTGCTAAGCCAAGTCTACGTAGATGTAGTTTAACGTTAATCTAATTGCTGTTTGAAAATAGCCTACTTTTACAATTTCAGGGACACCTGATAAAATTCCACGTTGACACTGTCAAAAAAACTGAAAAATGCACTGAAATTGTGCTGAAAAATGTTATGCATGAGAAGTTCAGACTACAAAGCCAGTTACTAATATGCCTGTTAATGTATCCTGTGGTGCATAGCAAGCACACATATTTCAAAATATATTTCTATACTTCAAACAAGCTTTCATGGCGTTTCTTCACATTGGATTGAAATAGGCCTCTTAAGTGACCATGCTCTGATCAATTTTGATCCTGCAGTGTATAATGATATTATGTATATTGATAATACAGTACATGCTTTCATGCCATAACACACAGCAATGCAGTCTTATCTAGACCAAATGGCATGTGTTTAATGATAGAACGTTCATTTCAGTCATTTGAGACTTGAGACTTGACTTGTTATTGGTCCTCAAAGACTTGACTTGGACTCGAACACAAAGACTTGAGACTTGACTTGGACTTGGAATAAATTACTTGTGAACATGTCTGCTTTATTGCAGTTTGGTCTTTACAATATGAGTGTAACAAAGCTAGTTTGGGGGTTTTTTTATGGCGAAAACTTAAAATATACAATTTTCAGGAACACAGTTTTTGGAGGATTAGTAACAGCATGAGTAGGACATTAGGACTTGGATTCAGTTCCATCTAGAGAAATTGCTCCAAAGTTAATAATCTCTTAGTTTTCACTACTTGAAAATTTTCTATATTCTAATGACAGAAAATGTATAGACTACAGGTATGGTGAATGGATAGATTATGTCACCACAGCATCATTCTAAATGAAGTGTTAGCTAAAACCCCACATACTAAGTTGAGGGAGACGGGCAAAAGGTAGCGTTTGTGTCTAATTATTAAAGGACAAGACCGTTTTTTTGACATTGGGCCCTTGATTTCACATTATAACATGATGTTCTACTCACCCCCGCTTGTTGTTGGTAATTTGGAGCTGTTCCGAAGATATTCGAGAGGCGTCTGGCTGCTCTCTTGAGATATTCGGCCACTGTAATTTTGATTTTTTGTCTTAAAGTGGGTGTTACTGACGTCATCGTCGTGCTACCACCACAGACAGCCCACAGACCTGCTGCCTATTTATTCATTCGGCTAAAATTCAAAATGACAGTAACCCGGATTTTTTTAAGTAAGCGACGCACTCCACGTTATCAGTGCTAGTGTACAGTAATTAATAAATTATAAACAGCGTAGTTTGTGCCTGTATAACGTTGCCCATAGGAAACCGTTTCATGGCCGAATATCTCAAGAGAGCAGCCAGACGCCTCTCGAATATCTTCGGAACAGCTCCAAATGACCAACAACAAGCAAGTGTGAGTAGAACATCATGTTATGATGTGAAATCAAGGGCCCAATGTCAAAAAAACGGTCTTGTCCTTTAATGACAGCTGAACTTTCACTGTGACAACAGAGCAGGTTTCTAGCTAAATGAATATGAGACTGTGCTCATCAGGTATTTTTCATTTCAGCAGAATCTTGTGCAGCAAATAATATTCATAGCACATAATATAAAATGTAAGTTCTGCTCATACAATGTCATTTGTCATTCATGTCAAACCGATTTTAAACATGTTCAATATAGCTACTTTGCTTTTTTACCCTGACTAAATCGGGATAAGTTTATATATATATATATATATATATATATATATATATATATATATAACTCTGTGATATCTGCTGTAAAACTAAACTGACAGCCCTAAAGTCCTGCGTTTGTGTCTGTTCTGCTATTATGAGACTCACCCAGAACCTCATCTAAAAGACATCAGCTAACTGACACTGAACAGCTTACAATAGGCCTAAACACCTTACAATAGGCTTAAAAGACTCTAAACAAAAATCAAAATCATCCAGTGATTAACTGAAAAGATGTATACTGAAGTCCCTCACAGTGCTCTGACCCAAACATGATCTAAAATTGTACATGGACCACAAAACAGCAGAATCTAACCACACTGTGTATAATATGCAGGAAGAATGTAAATGCAAATGCAAAAATATCTCAAAGAAGAACTGAAAGACTAAAAAGAAGGCTACAAAAAGAGATTACAAGCTTTGATGCATGCTACTATGTTACTAAGTAGTGGCCCTTTATGATGCCCAAACTATTCTGATATTTTCAAACCATAAAAGATGGAAGTACAAACAGAGTAATACTTAGAATATATATTAAAATGAAAGAAATGTGTCATTTTTATCTTATGGAAATCATGTCATCTATAACTTGCTTAGCTAGGATATTTTGACTACCGTATATTGCATCCCAATCTCATCATATCAGAAATATAAGCAAAATATCATATCAAAACATTTTCCAGACAATACAAGAAGATTAGATGTCCGTCTCTGTGTCATAGGAAAGCAGTCTTTACAGCATCTTTAAAGGCTATTCTGTGTATATTTGTCTACATTTCACCTTCTTATTACATTACATCAGTTTCCAGTGTAATACAAGCTATAACTACCGATGACACGTTTCTGATGGTCAAAAAGCTTTGAGCTTTGATATCTGTTCATAACTATTCATAACTTTCATTTCAGGAAAAAAGAATGAAAACAGGACAGAAACTGAACTTGTCATTGCAAAAAAAAATTTTTTTGATTGGTTTTGAAGCAAAATCTAACATTGCTGAAACAAATTTACAAAGTAGCTGTCTTTTCTGTATTTTTGATGGGACATCAATGTTTCCAAATGAACTGAATCTTCTTCTGTTGTAATTTAAAGTCATTAGATAAGATGCAAAGGCTTGCGGCATCTGATTTCGGGTTATAACTGCCATAAAAATAGGTAGATGTCAGATCTGCCATATTTCCTTCAGAGCAAAATGCACCAAATAGCTTCTCCATCTACAGAGGCTTTGGCTAACTTCTCCTGCAGCTTATTAGCGTCTCATTTCATCAAATACTCACAGCGTACAAAAATAAGTTGTAAAGCCTCACCCTAAAAAATGTCCTAAAGAACATATAGGCTATCTAACTTTGCCACTCTGAGACTGTAGGTGGTGCTCTGCAGATATAAAGCAGAAATCTTCAGGCATAGTGTTGATGGCAAATAGCACTCATGATATAGATTGTGTATATAGAGGCGGGTCCTATCACAGATTGTCTGTGCAGTATTAAATAAGGAACCTACCAGAGGCGAGAGGATGGGGAGGAAGATGGTAATGGTTGCGGCATTGCTGGCAATCTCTGTCAGGGTGGTGACAATAATGCAGGCAACTGTGATTGTAGCCAAGACTGGCAGATCACCCAGAGGTGTCAGCAGCTCAGCCATCCACAAAGACAAACCAGATTCCTGTAGATGCAAACGTGATATTCAACCTCGGCTTCAAATTATATTTAGAATTTCTAGTTGGTTTTGTTAGGCTACACTGTTAGCGCCAGTGAATTATAAATAGTAATCCATTACATACTAAGCTATGCCATAATAATTCAAAGGTTTTTTTTAAAACTTCTACCACCACTGATTTATTTTCTCTTTTTTGTGGTGGAAGATTAATTAACATGCAGAAATCACAAATATTCAAACCATATGGGAAATAATAATAACTTGAACAAAAAGATTTGGTGAGTGCATGGGAGCCGAGCCTTAGCTCCTGGAGCTCGGGTCAAAGAAGAATCAGGAAGCCACCTCCATGTGGGTCTACCATTCGTGTGAAGGAAATTTGAGGTCGGGTGCAGTGTGAGCTGAGTGGCAGGTCAAAAGCAGCGGGTTGGGTGTGCCGATCTCCGGCATTGCAAACTGGCTCCAGGGACGTGGAATGTCACTTCACTGGTGGGGAAAGAGGCTGAGCTGGTGTGTGAGGTGGAGCTGTACCAACTACATATAGTTGGGCTCATCTCCACACACAGCGTTGGCTTTGGAAACAAACTCCTGGAGAGGGGCTGGACTCTCTAATACTCTGGAAATGCCCATGAGAGCCGTCAGTGATGCAGTGACCTGGAGAGGCATGATTGGGAGGAACAGCCTCCCTGATCTTAATCTAAGTAGTGTCTTGTGTTTGGACTTCTGTGCTTGTCATGGATTGTCCATTACAAACACCATATCACCTTAAGCCAAAGGTCGATGATCGACTTTGTGGAGGTGTCATCAGAACTGCGGCTGTATGTCTTGGACCCTCGAGTGAGGGAGAGGGGCAGAGCTTTGGGGCAGAGCTTTCAACTCTTGGATCTGTTGGGGAAGACGGGGGACTGCCGGACAGACCTGGTAAGCCAAAACAAGTAGAGCGCATGAACTGGGAATATCTGGTAGAGGCCCCTGTCCATAGGGTCTTTAACTTGCACCTTCGCAAGAATTTTTCTCACATACTCTGAGAGGTTGGAGACATTGAGCCTCATGCAAAAAACGTTCGTACGCACAGATTTGTTCTTAAATCGTGCGTACGAGGGATTTAAGAGAATTTGCGCATTCACCAAATTGTTCGTATTTTACGTTTTCTTTCAGGTACGAACAGAATTTACAAGTGATCCAGACCTGTCGTAGGAGTTTCGTAAAATAGTCCACTGTTATTCCAATTATTCAGGAGGATTCAGGAGGTGCAGTGTAGTTTTCGTCCTGGCCGTGGAACAGTGGACCAGCTCTATACCCTCGGCAGGATCCTGGAGGGTGCATGGGAGTTCACCCAACCGGTCTACATGTGTTTTGTGGACTTGGAGAAGGCGTTTGACCGTGTCCCTCTGGGACTCTTGTGGGGGGATGCTCCAGGAGTATGGAGTGCCGGACTCCTTGATATGGGCTGTTCGGTCTCTGTATGACCGGTGTCAGAGTTTGGTCCGCATTGCCGGCAGTAAGTCGGACATGTTGGACTCCGTCAGGGCTGCCCTTTGTCACCGATTCTGTTCATAATTTTTATGGACAGAATTTCTAGGCGCAGCCAGGGCGTTGAGGGGGTCCGTTTTGGCGACCTCAGAATCGGGTCTCTGCTTTTTGCGGACGATGCGGTTCTGTTGGCGTCGTCGGGCCGTGACCTTCAGCTCTCACTGGAGCAGTTCGCAGCCGAGTGTGAAGCAGCTGGGATGAGAATCAGCACCTCCAAATCTGAGACCATGGTCCTCGGCCGGAAAAGGGTGGAATGCCCTCTCCGGGTTGGGAATGAGATCCTTCCCCAAGTGGAGGAGTTCAAGTATCTCGGGGTCTTGTTCACGAGTGAGGGACGAATGGAGCAGGAGATTGACAGACGGATTGGTGCGGCGTCTGCAGTGATGCGGGCTCTGCAGGGTGTCTGGGCTCTCCCTTAGAGATAGGGTGAGAAGCTCGGTCATCCGGGAGGGGCTCGGAGTAGAACCGCTGCTCCTCCGCATCGAGAGGAGTCAGATGAGGTGGCTCGGGCATCTGGTTAGGATGCCTCCTGGACGCCTCCCTGGTGAGGTGTTTCCGGGCCCGTCCCACTGGGAGGAGGCCCCGGGGAAGACCCAGGATACGTTGGAGAGACTATGTTTCTCGGCTGGCCTGGGAACGCCTCGGGGTCCCCCCAGAAGAGCTGGAGGAAGTGGCCGGGGACAGGGACGTCTGGGTTTCTCTGCTCAAGCTGCTGCCCCCGCGACCTGATCCCCGGACCAGCGGAAGATGATGGATGGATGGATGGATGGATATTCCAATCAAGTTTGCTTGACTAATGGATTGTATATTTAATTACTTTGAAGCAAGCATAAATAAATATATATATTATACTCCATAATGATGCTGATATTATTCTGTTTGACTTAAATTATGCACTAATTGAAGGTTAATTTGACTCTGTATATAACAAGGTCAATGGGAAGTGTAACCAGCGGCTGACTTGCTACTTTTGGATGCCTTTTGGATGCCTTGGATGCCTTGGATGCCGCGTCAGGCTCTTGGAAGAGACTGTGTAGATATCCTTGCGGAGACAGACGAATGGCTGACATCACAATTTAGATTGCCAAGGACTGTGCTGCTACAAATATGCAGCTTGCTAGAGCCACAACTCCAGAGACAAACACGCCGATCAAACCCAATTTCACCACACGTCCAAGTCATAATCACCCTTGGATTTTTGGCCACGGAAACCTTTCAGAGGGAGATTGGAGTCTTGCACTCTCGGTCATCAAAACTCTCATCAGTTTATCACCCATGATACATCAAATGTCTGCATGAGATGACGTCATGCAGACATTGTTTTATTTTTCCTCATATATTGAAATTGAATTGAAAGCCTTTATTGTCATTATACACAGTAGTGCAATGAGATTTAAAGAGCATCTCCTTAAAAGTGCACACAGTTTGCAAAATATAAAAGACTATACAGTAAAAAACGTCTAAATACACAGGAAAAACACAAACACAATGTAACGAGCACAGACTTGAGTTCAAGAGCGACTGAAAGGGTATTGAAGATGGAGGTAGCTTGTGTCGGGTAGTGCAGTGGTCAGTGCCAATATTGTCAGTGCAGTTTATATTAGTGCATATTTGCATTGAGTATGGTGACCGCTTTGGGGAAGAAGCTATCCCTGAGTCTGTTTGTTCTGGCCCGTATGGACCTGAAGCGCCTGCCAGAGGGCAACAGGTTAAAGAAATGAAAGCCAGGGTGGGTGATGTCCTTCACGATGTTCCTGGCCCTGCTGAGACAGCGGGAGTTGTAAATGTCAGTCAAGGAAGGCAGAGGGCAGCCTGTGATCTTTTGTGCAGTGTTTGCCACCCTCTGCAGTCTCTTTCTATCGGCCTCTGTGCAGCTGGAGTGCCACACTGTCACAGCGTAGGTCAGCTAGCTCTCAATGGTGGAACGGTAGAAGGTCACCAGCAGGTGAGTGTTTAGTTGCTCCTTTCTGAGCACCCTCAGGAAGTGTAGCCGCTGCTGGGCCTTCTTGACCAGCGCTGTGGTGTTGACCGACCAGGAGAGGTCTGCAGAGAGGTGGACGCCGAGGTATTTAAAGGACTCCACTCGCTCTACACATTCGCCGTTGATGTACAGGGGGGCAGGGTCGGCTCTGTTCTGCCTGAAGTCCAGGATGAGTTCCTTGGTCTTGGTGATGTTCAGTGCCAAGTTGTTTGATTCACACCACTGCCCAAGTCTCAGGACCTCATCTCTGTAGGCCGCCTCATTTCCCCCTGTGATCAGCCCCACCACTGTAGTGTCGTCAGCAAATTTGACAATGGTGTTCTCTGGGTGGGCGGGACTGCAGTCAGATGTGTAGAGGGAGTAGAGTAGTGGGCTCAGCACACAGCCCTGGGGAAAGCCAGTGCTGAGAGTGCGGGAGGAGGAGAGGTGAGGACCCAGTTTCACCTGCTGGGGTCGGTTGACCAAAAAGTCTTTTATCCAGCAGCAGGTGGATGGTGGGAGCCCCAGGTTGGCTAACTTGGGGATCAGAATGTCCGGTATTATTGTGTTAAAGGCTGAGCTGAAGTCAATGAAGAGCATCCTGACGTAGCTCCCCTGTTTCTCCAGGTGACTCAGCGCTGAGTGGACAGCGATGGCTATGGCGTCTTCAGTGGATCTGTTAGTCCGGTATGCAAACTGGTGCGGGTCCAGGGTGGGGGGGAGACAGGTTTTGATGTGTCTCAAGACCAGTTTCTCAAAGCACTTGGTGATAACTGGGGTGAGTGCTATGGGGCGGAAGTCGTTGAGGCTGATTGTGGGTGACTTTTTAGGGATCGGAATGATTATGGCAGATTTCAAGCAGGGTGGGATGATGGCTTGTTCCAGAGACAGATTGAAAATGTCAGTGAAGACCTGTGATAGCTGGCTGGCACATGCCTTAAGCACCTTCCCAGGTACTCCATCTGGACCTGCAGCCTTTCTGGGGTTCACTGCACAGAGCACCCGCCTCACATCCTGTACCTCAAGAGTGAGTGAGGGAGGGGTGCTGAGGGCTGGTGGGGGTTGTAGTGGACGTTGGAGTGGTGTGGCTGAGGCTGAGTGCTGTGTTTGGGACTCAAAGCGGGCAAAAAAGCTGTTCAGCTCCTCTGCCAACCCCACATCTGAGTCCCCGGATGTCACAGCACAGCCTCTGAAGTTGGTGGTGGTCTGTATGCCCCGCCACACCTCCCTTGGGTTGTTGAGATGTTCCTCTATACTCCTCTTGTATTCTGCCTTAGCAGTCCTGATGCCTCTCCTCAGGTCGGCACGAGCGGCACTGTACAAGGCTCTGTCACCTGACCTGAAGGCTGAGTCACGGGCCCGTAGGAGCATGAGGAAAATTCAAATTTCTTTAAATTCTTAAACTGTAACGAGTGAACATCCACTGAGGACCACTGGCAGTCTCAGTCTCATTTTAGGCAGCAGTCTCGTCTAACTTAAGCTGAGCCAGGGATTCTGAAGCCGTTTCCTCTTCGTCTTCCTCCTCTTCATCTTCGTCCTCCTCCTCATCGGCAGCGGCGGTTTGAGTGGCCGTTTCCTCAGCCTAGCCAGTAGCCCGGCCCTGCAGCCTCGCTTTTGTCTCCTCTCGCACCGCCGTCTGTGTCGCCTGCCAGACCCGACAACAATCCACGGAGATCCCGCTGGTCTCGCTATCTCGTCCGGAATGTTGTGATGGCGGTGGAAGTCGCTGGAGATGGTCATCTTCAGCTGGAATCCGATGTCCAGTAAGTCCAGCCGACTGTATTGTTCAGTAGTGTGGGTAGACGAACGTACAACACACGATAACGAACGTACAACAGATAAGGGAGAGCTCTGAGCCGCTGCGCCTGAGCGCGCCGCTATGCATTGTGTCACTGCTCTGAGTTCTTCAGCAACACATATATCATATATATGTGGGTGAGATTTTTGCATCCGCACATATCAGAGATGGGGACTCGAGTCGCACTTAAGTCGCACAAACAAAGACTCGAGACTAGACTTGGACTAGAGGTTTGGGACTCATAAATAATCTTCATATCATGAAATGATTGTTTCTGATCTTTATTTAATTAATACCGACGTATGACAAGGCTGATGGGAGGCTGAGCGCAACATAGCCTCAGGCCCGTGTGCAACATAGCCTCACACATGCGTGCAGCCACGGATATCAAAGCTATTCTGATCATGGCAGCGTCGAGCTCATCTGGAACTGTGCCATATGTTGCCACATTTAGTTATAAAACATTCACGCAGACAGCAAACAAGCGAACGACCACTTGCAAAGTGTGTGGTATCAGGATAAATGATGCCGGCTCAGCCACGTCCAACGTCATCAGGCACCTAAAACGCACAAGGATCGGTCAGTATCTTTGTAATGGGAAAGGGAAACTTAGCGCGTATCGACAGGTACCACTAGCAAACTAATCTAAATAAACATTGATGTAAACTATATGCAGATTATGGCTTCATTGTTTTCACTACACGGCTTTGCTGATTAATCTGCAGCAGCCTGTGAAATTTGGGAAGGACTTTGGTTAAGTAGCCTAGGGTAACAGTTACCAAATTAATTGCTAAGCCAAGTCTACGTAGATGTAGTTTAACATTAATCTAATTGCTGTTTAATCTTAATCTTAAAATAACCTACTTTTACAATTTCAGGTACACCTGATATAATTCCAGGTTGACACTGTCAAAAAAACTGAAAAATGCACTGAAATTGTGCTGAAAAATGTTATGCATGAGAAGTTCAGACTACAAAGCCAGTTACTAATATGCCTGTTAATGTATCCTGTGGTGCATAGCAGGCACACATATTTCAAAATAAATTTCTATACTTCAAACAAGCTTTCATGGCATTTCTTCACATTGGATTGAAATAGGCCTCTTAGTGACCATGCTCTGATCAATTTTGATCCTGCATTTCAGTCATTTGAGACTTGAGACTTGACTTGGACTTGGAAAAAATGACTTGTGAACATGTCTGGCACAAATACATACGGATGCAAATAAGTACAGGGAAGTCATGTTGGTCAAGTTGAGTTCAGAAAACGTAAAACTTTCAAGGACTTAAAAGTATCATAATGAATGGGTTGGGAAATGTACAGAAAACTAATGTTGGAAAAAAATTGTGAAAAATCATACATTTTCTTAAGCTATAATCACAAAGTTCCTTAAACCACATCCAAAAACACAGCCAAAAACGAAACACAACCAACCTTTGTGCCTTCAGCAAGTGCAAATCCTCCACCAACCAGCAGGGCAACCTTCCATGGCATTGAGGCTTGGAACTCATTCCAGGAGATCATAGCCTCTGAACAGAGAAAGGAAAAAATAAATTAATGAATACTTTACCAGAAAGACAGTAACTACCACTTTTCAACCTGTACAGATGCTGAAAACTTGACAACAGCTTTGTAACACTATTGATTATATATATTTTTTGTGTATTACATTATACAGACAATGATGCAATGACACCTGTAGAGGGAGATGGCAGCCTTTTCTGAGTCTAGTTCTGTCAGAAACAATGTGTTCAATTCAGTGGTCTCACCATCCATTTTTTAAATGTCACAAACGGACTACCATGGGGCCTAGTATTAGCACCTACTTTATTTGCTATTTATTTCAACACACTAAGTAAAAACATTTCTGATGCTTCTGTACATCACTATGCTGACAATACAGTTATTTACTGTCATGCTAAAACAATTGACATAGTATTTGAATATTTACAATCTGCATTCAATGGCTTGCAGTGTCAGCTGAGAGGTATCAGGTTCTCAACTCCTATAAAAACAAAGGAGATGTTGTTTTCAAATAGAAAGAAAGTGACAGCAAGTCTATGACCTATTTTTACCACCCAAGGCTCTTGTATAGAGTTCGTATCGAACTATAAATACCTTGGCATTACAATTGATGAAACTTTGTCTTTTAATCCTCATATTAATCAACTTTTTAAGAAAGTGAAACTGAGGCTTGGTTTGTTTTTTAGGAACAAATCTTTTTTTTCTTTCAATGCCAGAACTGTTGTCATTACATTGAAGACTGCACATTGCTCTTGGTGTGTTAAGATTAAATTATCAGCATGTTTCTTGAAAGTATGCACGTCTCCAAGTACAATTGTGTAATGACATTCATATATACAAAATGTTTAAACTCAGTTATGCAGCGTACATTTCTGGTTTGGTCCATTTCAGTTGATCAGATAGCATTGTTTTGTAGTATCTATTGCCAACTTACAGTGACACTGCTAAACTATTTATCTCTTGGATCAATAGAGTAGCTATCTATACCTATATATAAAGTGTTTTCGGTATGAATGGGGGAGTAGCTTCATAGTGTTTGCATTTCTTGCATTAACTCTCGGGACTCGACGGACGCACCACGGTTACAGTTTAACCTGCGTCGGTGTTTGCTGGTAAGTATGGCAGCTGTTGGAAAACTGGAAAAGATCGCTTAGCTGTCCTGGTCAATGGCGTACTGTGTGTGTCACATCAAAAACCCAATGTTTGCATACTTGATTGTATTGTGGAGTGTGGTTAGAGTGAGAAGTCACATCCAAGAAATCAGTTGCATTTCAATCGCATCCGTATTGTTGCAGGTCAACAAGAACAGCCAAGAACAGGATGAGAGGAGGAAGCTCTCAACACCAACCCCCATTTTGCCTATTTTAATTAAATTTCCAAACTAATACTTATTGATATCGTATATTAAGTTTTGTTTCGGTGAACATTTGCCATGACTATTCATACGCATCAGAACAAAGAAATGTGAAAAAAAGAAATATCACCCGTATGACTGGGGCTATAATGAAAGGTTCTTGTTATCAGCCCTGCATGTATCCACCTCACTTATTGTGCCGCAATGCAGTTTTGGAACTTGCAGATACCTCACCTCCAATATACAACCTGTTTTAAGACTGAAGGAAGCAGCAAGATTACATCCTTAACGTTCCGACGTCCCGCCGGTGGGACGTTGCATATTTCAGGACAAATCTGGGGTTTTCCTCAGCCCTACTTTCTATGTACCAAAACATGTTGTATACCGTTGGAAAGCTAAGGTTCTTGAGATTCAAATGATGTATGCCAATCCAGTATACAATCATAGCTGATTATGATCAAACCAGTCGCAAATACAAAAAATTGTCCAACTCACCTATGAATCCTCACAGTATTTTAAGAACAGATACAACAGATACGTTGGCAAGTGTCCAGTTAACGTCCTCCAGTAAAGTCGTTAGTCCACAACAAGTCTTACGTCCACAAAGACACATAGTCGACACAAACTGTCGAAATTTCAGTCAGATGCGTATATTTTCACATATTCTTGATCATAACTTCAGTAAGCATGCATGTATTAGCCACACCGTGATACCAAAACAGCTCTGGGCTTCAAACTTTTGATTGACATATGACCTGCTCCAATAGATGAATGTTTACCCTGTCTGCTGTCTGTGGCACAATAGTCAATTATTCGCAAATAGGTAAAAAGTATCTGCTCGTATTCCAATGTGTGAAACAATTGCAGTGGATTTTACTTTTGAGTGACGCATTGAATAGCTAATGAAATTCTGAAAACAACGATATGCTGCTTGATGGGTGTTTTTTTTTCTCCAAAAATAGCCAAAGTAGCGTGTGAAGTAGTCGCTAGCTTCGTGAGTTGCTAATTACGCATATTCGTGCATAATTTCAGATTCTGTAGTTTATTCGTCTTTTTTTTCTACAACATGGTCAAATGGACTTCAAAAACAAAATACAGGGACGGTCGGTGGCATAGTGGGTTAAGCAGCTGCCTCCATGTACAGAGGCTGCAGTCCTCGCTGCAGCTGGCCCTGGTTCGAGTCCCGCACTGAGCAGCCCTTTGCTGCATGTCTTCCCCCTCTCTCTGCCCCCTGGTTCCTGTCTCTCCCCAACTGTCCTATCATTAAAGGCATAAAAAGCCCCAAAAAATATTTAAAATAATAATAGTAATAATAATAATACAGTATGGAGAAAGCCTTGGAGGTTTGTTTGCGACGGGACAGTGATTTTTCTTTGATTGACTCTCGAGAAGAAGAATTGCCTGAAGAGGCAATAATAAAAAGTTTAAATGAAATGATTAATGCATGAGAGGGTGAAGCCATCACTAAATTACTGGCCTGCTTTATTGGTACGGATACATGCCCTTCATAAGCAATCAAAACAAATGTTATTGATAACAAGTGATGTTGTTTTAGTTAACATTGTCTTGATGATTGAGCCTTAAGGATTTTTTATTTAGTGGTTCGGTTGTTTGCCTTTCCACTCCCCACAATGTGTGATTCTGCTTTATGCTCTTTTGTGCAGTTTGCTGAGTTATACTTAACTACTGTCAACACCTCTCCACACTCATATTGAATATAATGAATTAACGTAATGGACAAATAATGGACTAATGGACAAAAACTAATGGACAAAACCTGCAAAAAATGCCAATGATTAAACAGAACAATAGTCTAATTTTTTTTCTACGTATATTGTAATATCATTATCATGAATTTTATTGGCCATAATAAACGTAGTGAAAATCTGATAAATCAAGAACTGGTTTCCGTCTAATATGACTGTTACATCTGGTCAACCTCACACCTCAAGTGTAACATTTCGTGTAGTTACCATATTTTCGGACAGGTCCGTAGGCAGGTACGATGAAAAACAGGAGACCCAGCAGCAGGGCCACAGTGGCATCTGTGATGTAGTCTGAGTGACTGCTCAAGTAAAGTAAAAAAAAAAAAAAACATTAACTGAAACATATTGTATTGTCATTTAACTGAATATTTGATATGAGTGAAATTATTAAAAGACATTCAAATTAAGTTAAAGTTCTTCCAGACGGCGGAGTCGACAGAACCAAAGTCATCTGTAAACACTGCCAAGTTGAATTTTCTTATCACTGTAGTAGTTCCAGTTTAAAATATAACTTAAAGGCAAAACACACAACTGACAGCAGCAAGTCATTCAAGGAAACAGACAGTGGAGCGAGGCTTCTACATAAAAACTACATAAAAATGCTGATGTTAAAAGTGTGTTTGCACAACAAATGTCATGGCACTTTCATTCATATGGCAGCACATTTAAAATAAAACTAAATGTTAAAACCTATACACTACTTTTGAATGCATTTTTGGATTTTGCGTACAAATCATGTGATTAATTAGATTAAAAATTTTAATCGTTGCCCAGCCCTAGTAAAAAATAAAAATATGTGACTCACTTGGGGAAGAGAGAAACCCAGCCAGGCATGAAACCTGGAGATCTGGTTAACCACAACAGCACCATCAATAGAAAAACTATACCAGTGAAAATCTCCTGATAACTGAAAAAGAGACAACAAATAAATGAATGAATCAGTCAATAAAAATGGACTTGTAAAAATAACCGATTTAGAAAACCAGTATTAGAAAATGGACAGATAATGGATGGATGAATAATAATGATAAGATTCATTTGATATAATCTGAACATATAACTGAACACAGGAGGTACTTGTTTCAAAAGATTTTTTTGAGTTGAGCTATATAGAGCTCATAAATTACCTGAACATGCATGTATAGACACATGATGAAACAAAATATTTAATGAATGAATGAGTGTGAATGAATAAGGAATCACCTCATGGGCCCCAGTGACTTATACTCATCCTGTATTACTTTTCTTGCTGCATTCTCTTCCTCAGTCTGCCTTCCTCTACATTGCCACAGGAACTTGAAGCTGTGTATATGAGGAAGAGTTTATGTGTTCAGTAGGCACGTAGCACAATTTTGAGAGGTTGCACGTAAGTTCTCATACTGCTTTTAATGTTTGACTGTGACTGGTTCAAAGCACACTTAGAGCATTGCCCTGAAAATGTAATGACATTACTAGCCATGTGTCAAAATAAGCAGCACTTGTCATTAATCTTTCTGACATCTTCACAGTGCTAGTGCTAACACTAGCATTACACCCATGTCTCTGCCTTGGGTTCAATTGGAAGTAAGTTATGAGGAGTTATCAAAATACATTAAACAACTGTTTAACTGTGTATTCAGCAAAAGTTTATTGTTTGTCACCAAGTGCTTGCTCTGATGGAACTGTTGGGTTACTTTATTTAAAGTGCCCTAAGATTCTTTTTTGCAATGAATTCGCACTAGATACTGCAACTGTTAAATAAATCTATTTGTTTATTTTCAGTTCACTTGACATTTAAATTAATCTTTGATTGGAGCTCAGCTATAATAAGAGAGATATTCTGCATTTAGAGGTTTGATAAGGGGCACTGTTTTCATTACAAAAAACCCCAAAAACCTGAAAGGGATTTAACAGTTTGTTTGGCTGCTTGAAGGTAAGCTTAGAATAATATGTTTGAAGCTACAAGTAACTGTTAAATAAATCTAAATTTATTTGAATTAAAGTTAGTTTATTTTCAGTTTATATGGTATTGAAATTAATCTGTGCTTGGAGATCAGCTGTAATAAGAGATATATTCTGCATTCAGAAGTTTGACGAGGGGCACTGTTTTCATTGCAAAAAAAATCCAAACAAAACCTGTAAGTGATTTCACAGTTTGTTTGGCTGCTCGAAGGGAAGCTCAAAATAATAGTATGTTTAGGCTACTAGCTTACTTTATTGAGAAATCCAAAGCCAGAAAAAATGAGCATATTCTTTGCTAACTACACAGGTTCAGGGTTCAGATAGTTTATGAATAGGATGTGAAAAATTAAAATAATTATTTAAGATAAAGCAGATGATTTAGGATGACTGATGGAAAGAAAGAGAAAACTATTTAGAACCACACAGGTGATTACTGCATATGGTGTGTTGACACTCACTCTGAACCAATGAACAACCAGTACAACCAAATCCATGTCAGCAGAAGCATGATGACACTGATGGGAAAGCACATCAGGAACCAGTTCCCGAAGTTGATGCAGTTGCAGGCTGGATAAATTCTAAATGGGAAGACATTGTTTGAGGTAGATTTAGTTGTTTATTTTTTCCAAGCACAATATTTCATCTCTTTAATTTTTGTTATTTTCATTTCTTAATTTTCAGCAAACTGACTAGAGAAAGAGCAACAATATCCCACTGCAATGCATTCTAGTAGCCATTTTGGTAGCTACAGTAATGAACTGCAGTCAACTGTCAAATGATCTGTTAGTGCCTATACAGCCAATTAGTTCAAGAAGTAAAAATTCAGTTTACTGACATGTATACTTTACAAATGGATGGGGAATAAGAAAAATACAAATAATAACAGGATACAGGGAAAAGCAGCTACATGCACCTTTCTTACACCAAAGGTGAAGACTCAGCTGAACAACAAAACGCCTTCTACATTGTGCATTTCACAAAATACGCTGTGGTGTGATGTCACATCTCTCTTTCTTATTGAGAAAACACGAGTCACATGGAAAATTAAAATTGTGATTCCTAATCTGGCAAATGTGATGAACACTAACAAGTGCATACAAATTCTTATCTGTTTTTAATCTTCCATTATACAATAATTCTGCTTCCCATTCATATGCTTAATATGTGTAGTCACCCACTTGTTGAGATATTCAGAGAAGATGAGGTTGGGAGAGGTTCCTGGGAGTGTGGTGATGCCACCAATGTTGGATGAGTAGGCGATGCTAATGCACATGGCTTTGCATATCATCAGGTCCCGTTTACTTTTGCTGAAAGCTGCAGGCATACATACTGCGGCCTTGAAGACAGCACAGAGAAGGAAATTACCCCAGAGAAGGAACATGAGTGGAAACAGCACTGTCGTTGCAAAATGAATAATGCATTCAAACACAAGAAGTATGACAAGATCCATTATCAGTACGAATAGTGATATTACTCTATTCCTTGGGATTATTTTACTGCTATATGTGAATGCAAACTGTTTTTAACTAAGGAAAATGGAGTTTTGCCTTTTTTCCCTGACATGAAATTTACTATGTGTCACACCGCGGTGGTCAAGCGGGTTTTTTGTCTCGTCTCCATGTCATGTCTCGTCATTTCCTGTTTTAATTTGAAAGATTAATTCTACTCTCGTTTCAGGTCACTTGCCCTTCCTCTCGTGTTCCAGTCTGATTGTGGCATGAATGATTCCACCTGTTCCCTGTTAACCCTGTGTGAGTCTGCGTCTCCCCTTGTCTTGTGCCAGTGTGTTGTATCTGTTGGTCCTCGCTAAGAGAGTTTTTGTTTCTTGATAACTTTAATAATATAGCCTTAAGCATAGTTTAAGTTTTATAGTGTTCTTGCGTTTTCCTCCAAGTGGAGTGATCTTTTTTTTTTGGATAAGATTTCATATTGTAGTGCCTCCTATTTTTCAGGTGAGGTTTTTTGTTTTCCTCCGCAGCAGGAGTGACTTTAAGTTAGACCAAAGTTTGATAATCTTTTTATTTTCCTTCTTAGTAGAGTGTTTTGATAAATTTTCATAGATATGTTTCTCTCATTTTGGGAAAAGTATCTATATTATTGATAACTTCTATAGTCTGTTTTGTTCTCTCTTGGAGAGTTTTTGGGAACTCCTGCTCCTCCAATCAAAGCTTGTGGATTAAACATCTCCTGCTCCTGCGTCCTCCATTCCTTGGGTGCGACACTGTGGACCCACAATATATATTATTATATTATATTATATTATAAATATATATTATTATATATTTAATCAATGCTATGGACGTCTTTTAGTACTACAAATTGAAGTAAATGACAGAAATTGGCAGTATGTTTGGGAAGTAATTTTATTCAATCTTGAACTGGACAAAGTCTTCTTGTGTGTGTTATAGTGTAAGCACTTTCTGTTCTATGCTTTGGCAACTTGTTCATGTTATTGACTTCTTCCAATGCAGCCTGGAATCTTAAGCACATGCAAACTCTGCACATTTTCCTCAAACACGGAAACCCTGTTTTGCTGTTACTTAGCCATCATCAAAGACAGCATTAAGGATTGGTTCAGTTTGTTCATTCTGAGATGTTGTATTTCTACTGCAACACCCACTGCTACAGCTCCTTTAATGATATCAGCCTATTCCAAATCTTTTTCCTCTGCATAGCTGACTCAAGGTGGTGCCATGTGTTCATTATTAGTTATCATGTTATTTCTTGAGGTTTCAACTTGGAATTCTTATCCACTGATAAACAATCTCCCGCTGGAGAATCCAGATAGGTTGTGGTTATGGAATATAACAGACTAGATGATACTGAGTTCAAGGTGGATGGATGCTTAACAAATTAATTGCTTTTTTACATTATTTGCACCATTTCTTCTTCATTCATTTTTTTCAAATCTAAATAATTGTATGGTCTACTGTGTCTGGGTGGATTGCATTTTAAAATTTTTGCTGTTTTTGAATAACTTTTTTTGTCCCATTATACCTGAAGTATTAAAACTGCCTCTATACTCTGCACACATTAAAGTAAAACATTAATCACTTTAGGCAACACCCTCCTTTCAAAGAATACTTTTTACATAAAAATATATAAATTCATTACGCATTCAAAAATATATGCATAAGAATAATGATGAGATCAAAATACCCCCTTGTCTAAGGTACATAATGGCCCTCATTTATCAAACTTGCGTAAGCCGAAAAACGTGCATAGGTCATGTGTACGTTCTTTTCTGCGCAAAGGTTGCCATTTATCAAATCCATCGTGAGCGCAGGAAAGATGAAATCGCCACGACAGGTCTGAGGCCGTGTACGCACTTTTCCATTTTGGCTTGCGGTGACTGCAATAGCATACATAAACAGCAGCGTCACTAGTGCGTGCCTCATGAGTCGCAACAAATCCCTAGGTTAAAATTACAGACTTATCACTTCAAAGAAGGCACATGTTTTATTTGACTTCAACATAAATATAAACATAAACGCAAATTAAATAAATTAAACAAGTACAACTCCGTAATTGGAAGAGTGATGGCTCATTATTCAACCGCGCACCCTCACACTGAACGCATACGCGCACGCGTGCCACTGTGGAGAGGTTAGGGCACCTAAAGGGCAGGTGGATCTGTCTCTCGGCTGCGGGGGGAACCCTTCTATATACGCCCGAAAAGGTATGCAATATTATTATTGCATGCGGGGTTCTCCATACATTGCCCAAAAAAATGGAGTGCCATTTCCAGATGTACATCCAGAGGACCCCGTACCCAGAGATCCCTACCACCAGCCTGCACAGCCAAGAGCGCTCAGGAGGAGAGAGGAACTTATTCAGCGATTCTGACTTTTGGTAAGCATTCTGTTATTCAAGGAAAAAAGACGTAGCTCCGATCAGGCCAGCCACCCTCTCCTCCAAGGCACTCAAATCCAAACCTGGATCGGAGCCCCCCCCCCTGTTTGTGACATGCTGCGACCTTTTTTGTGGCCAATTTCATATCGGAACACTTCTTCCTGATCTTATTGGAGAAAAAGTAAAACATCGTTCAATTTTAGATTTCATTTAATCTTGAGTTTATCACATTTTATTGACCATCACAGTAGGGGAAAATACATACCTCGTCCGGTCTGCGATTTACATCGCTAACGTCAACAGCGTTGACAGCGTTTCTTTGCCGCCTTTCGTCTATCCATGTCGCAAATTCTAGAGGTGCGGCCTCTCAACCCCCTTTTGTAGAAGGCGTGATTAGGATAATTACGATGGATTTCAGCCGCCGGATTTATCAACAGCCGCTCGGTCTTACGATGGGATTGGTGTGGTACGCATGTTCTGTAAATCTCACTTGAGCCTCTGCGTACGACGAGTTCTCCGCTCATATCAACGATGCTTTCTACGACGGCTTGATAAATGAGGGCCATTGTGTGGGAGTGAGACCTCACACAATCTCATATGGACAACATTATGATATTAAAATATTATGCCATATCATTAAATAGATAATAAAAACAAAGACAGGATGCACAGTGTAAAAGACTAAATACACCCTATCGAGCAGCTGTAATCAGGAGTAATTGTTTTCTTTATTATGTTGTCAGTCAGGATTTTTGGCTCACTATTGTTTACAACAATGCTTCTCCTGAGGTTTGTGCGCATTCATTTAGTCTTACATTTGACTCTAAAATATTTGGGTATACAGAGTGTTTGTTAATTGACGCCTGTAGTGTCAGATATGTAGCCCTTATGTCACGTCCATGGGGTTTTCCCCATGTTTTTAGTTTTATGTTTTATCTTGTTTTAGGTTATGTCATGTCTTAGTTTTTGAGTTCATGTTTTGTTTTAGTTTTGTCATTGTTTTTTTCCCCTCACTTCCCATGCCAGGTCATTAGTTTCACTCACGTCACCTGTTTTCATTGTCCCCAGCTGTACTTATTTGTTCCCAGTTTCCCCTTTCATTTTGTGAAATCCTTTTTCTGTTTTTCACCCCTCACGCCACGCCCCGTCTAAGATAAGCGCTTTTTTCATGCCATGCCATGTCAAGTCTTTTGTTTAGTTTTTTTGGTCACAGTCTTATTCATGTTTTTGATTCCACAGTCTAGTTTTTTCTTCCGCCTCAGCCGCGCCTTTTGTTAACGTTTTGTTTGTGAATAAACCAAGTTTTGCTTTTACACCTTTGACGTCCGCATCCGTGTCCTGCCAACCCATCTTTGACACCTTAGGCTTTTCAATTTCTCTGAGCATTGCAAGGTCTGACCCTGGGATAAACTTGCTGGGTCAACCACACAAGGGAAGATTTAATTTTTTTCTTAAATGTTTTCTACTTGTGAATAACCTTTCACTGTAGAATCATTGACTCCGAATGATTGGAAATGGTCTTATAATTATAACACTGATTATGAAATCGTGGGCCGATACCAATATCAAGAATGATTATTTGGCCAACAGTTTATAGCTGATACTGATTGTTATATCAATTTAATATCAGTAAAACATTATAATAAAAGAATTGAACCGTTAGTATTTCAACCCTTCAACACACTATCTTTGAATGAGCACCAAATCTTTAATACAATTGTTTAAATCAACCTTTGATATAATCTTTATCATGAGAAGAAACCTATGTGGAAAAACAGTTTGAAAAGCCCTTTTAGCCTGTTAAACATTTTCCTACTCAGTGACTTCTTAATACTTGATAAGCCAAACAAAATGCTCTTATGAAAAATAAATTTCTCTCTGTGGAATTAGGTTTCCACCTATTGGATACTTGCTTAATCTAAAGCTGCAGGCTTATCCTTTCAGTTGTTTGGCAAAATCAATGCAGCATCAACTAAACACGGCCCCTGCCATCGGTTTATCCTTTCTGCTGATAGGCTGATTGCAGTCAACAAGCTGAATATCAGCCAATACCAATGTTTGACCATTGCATATGTTGATGAAGATTCTCAGTCATCCAGGTTGTGGTAATCATAAGAGCTTGAATAAGGGCAACTGGACTTCTAATTGGATCGTGAGGATGCTTCATCTTGCATCCGAAATACTTCTTCATTTCTAAACAAGATGGTGGGGAGTATAAGTTTATAAGCAGAGAGGGGCTTTAAAGTCACATGTGTCACTGAACCCCCTAACCAATGTGTATATTGCTTGAGTCGTTATCATCTATGAATTGTCTACCAGCCTGAAAGAGCAAGTTTTGATCAAAGAATCCAAGGTGTGAATGGTGGTAAAACTGCTTGGTGAGGCGAGACAATGCTGCCTTAGGTAGGTGCTGGGAAGGTGATACCTGAGACCACCTAGATGGCATAGATGGCTTCCTTGAATCCTCTATCAAACCATCTGTCTTCTTGGTCAGAATGTGTACACTACTCTCCTCAGAGTGTCCCTTCTCCTTGAGATGTAGGTGCACTGCTGAATCTTGACCTGATGACGTGGCTCTCCTATGTTGTACCATGCGCTTGTGGGGCTGTTGTTTGGTCTCTTCGACATAGAAATCCGTACACTTATCGTTGCACTGCACTGCATAAATGATGTTTGTGGCTGTTCCTCTGATTTGAAGAGCTTTCTTGGAGTGCTGGTGTTCGTTTTCCTTTAGTTTTCCCTCAGCCTTTGTAGGTACACTCTCAGCTTGGTGATATAGAGTTGATGATTTAAGTCAAAAGGGTACTAGTCTGTATGTGTGGGTTTCCAGTAAACCTCGGTGTTAAGACATCCGTGCTCTTCAACATACACAGCACAGTCAAAAAAGGTTGTGGTCTTTTGCATCCTCCCTCGTGAACTTGAAGTTGCTGTCCACTAAGATGATACGCTCAGTGAAAGCCCCTTTAAGCTTTTTATGGTATTTTATCAGAGGACTAGGAATTTGAGGGTTCTATGCAGTGTTATTGGTAATTGTAGGACTGCACTCCTCTGAGAGATCTCTGTTGTTCCAGGGATTTTTTTCAGTCACTCTTCCAGTTTAGGGGTCAAAGTCTTTTCAACTTCGTCTTTCAGCCCTAAATATTTTTCAAGCTTCTTCTGCTTCTTCTTTTTTAACTTGTGGTGGCTTAGGATTGCTACATCTGTCACTGCTGCCTTCTTCTGTAGTTGACACATTGTAGTTGAACCACCATAATGTTAGGGTTGATTAGCCATCAGCAGTTTATCAGTCAGGATCTAGAAGTTCCCCAGGATCTTAGCTCTGTCATTCTCCTCCACCTTTGACGGTACCTCCCACTTCCAGTCTTTAAGCGATACACCTATCTGTCTACACTATTCCAGCCACTCGGTTATGGCATTCCATGCATGCTGTACCTGCCTGCATCGTACACTTTGCACAACCTGAACGTTGGGTCCTGTCTGATGTGGTAGACTCTGGCCTGCGTTGCACTTGATGATTAGAGCCTCTATGCTGTCTTTAAGACCAGCCTTTTTTAGCCATTGATAGGACTTCTTGATGTCAGACATTTATATCTATTGGTTGTGCATGCCATGCAGGATCCTTCAATAATAATTCCTCCTCATCCTCAACTCCCTTGCTTGATTTAAGCTGTCTGGGAGGTTCACTTAACAATTCACAACTTAAGCAATCATTGTAAAGTATTCCTGGATGATTGTTTGATTTTGGATAATAGCTTGATGCTCACGAGTACTCTGCCTCCTGCCTTTCAGCTTGGGTAATAGGTTGATGTTCACTAGTCCCCCTGCCTCTTGGCTTTTGCAGGAAACATGAATAGTCTCAGGGTGCTGGGTGCTTCTCAGGTGAAACCCCATGTATTTGAAGCTTTTGTGTATTTATATCAATGGAGTCTAGCTCCTTTGGCCATGTTTTTATAAAAGCGGGGTATACGACAGCTTGTAAGGTATATGTGTTGATGGCTCTGACTTTGTTTGTGGCAACCTTATGGTCTTATTCCAGATGCAGTGAACTAATGATGGCTAACTAACGGCACGTTGTGGTGGCCAAAAAACTACAAAAAAAAGGCAGTGGTGATAAATGTAGTGATGTCGTAGAAGGAACACAAGAAGCGCAAAGAATACCAAGGGTGTAAAGATGAATCGAAAAGAAGAAAAAAATTTTTTTTAAAGAATCGAAAATATGTTTTGAAGTGAAAGCAACATTGGTGCTGCTGGTAATCAGAGCATACTGGGCATTCCAAAACTGCTGCACATTTGTGAATTTTGTTCTGCGCATTTGTAAATCCATATTTAGCTCCATACAATGGTGGCTTTCAAGAAACCATGCTTAAGTAAAGAAGTAGGGGCAAAAAGGCTGAGATATACCCAAATTACTCAAGAAGTATATTGAAAATATGTGGCAACAGGTCTAATATGGTAACTGGAAAAAAGTATGCTGGAAAAAGTATTTGCATAGATAAGTGTGTAATATGTAAAGAGCACTCTCTTTCAATTCCAAGGTTTTATGTATCAGGACATAATAGAAAAGAATATAGCTGTGAAGGACAGTACACTAAGGATTTGGTAAAGACCACCTCAAAAAATACATGACATATTATACCAACTCATTATTTAACAAACAAAACCAGCCAATATGTATAAACAGTGTGAAGTACAACTGAACTGCTTTTGCTGGAACTGAGAGTGTAAGTAGCAGCCAGGTTGCTGCTAATCAAATGCCTATACTTAACTGATTAACAGTAAGTGTCAAATCTGTCCAACAACCAAAGGTTAGCTTAGGACATGAACAAATTTACAACAGAATGGCTGCAAAAAAAAAAATCATAGTGTTGCAAAGGCCCTTTCAAAGTCCAGACCTCAACCCAACTGAGATTGAATATTATGACATATCATGAATTTAACAGAGCTGTGCATGGATGAATGCCCACAAATCTCATTGGGATACAGCAACATTGTAAAGAAGAATGGACTAACATTCATGCACTGTGATGTGAGAGACTGAAAACTGATTACATCATAGAGAAAATGATTACCTCGAGGTGGTTTGGTATGCTATTGAATCGTGGAGTGTTTTTCAGACACTGCTTCGGCATTTTGCAATCATTTTACTTTCTTTCTAAAAATTAAATACTTAATGACGTTCAACAATGTGCTGTTATTCATCTGAAATTGTATTTTCCTAACTCTAAGACATGGGAAGTAAAGCATAATATTTTCTATTAAGTCTCGATACATAAAACCTTAAAACTACATGAGGACATACTTTTTTCACAAGATTATACACAAGAAAGAAGAAAATCATGATTTCAGGAAAAATATATGTGGGGTTATCTAATAAATAACTAATAACATATTTTAGAGCATAAGAATCAACAGCATATTGTGGGGAAATCATTCTACCATAATCTTTGCTGATATTCCTTTCAACTAAACTTTGAAACTTTATTTCAGAAAAAAGAAAACAGAATATCTGTATTTAGTCAGCCAGCTCTTATTTCTATTGATTTAGAGACACAATTAAACTTGCACAACTGGCAAAAGGATGATGATGGCGGAACGCTTCTGTCGTAAGGCAGGTGCGACAGGTGTCCAAAACGCCACTTCAAAATTAATCAATAATCTACCGGGTTTTTGTTTTAACATCAAGACTAAACAGCGCAGATTTATCACTGATTTGATACAGTTGGCCATAATTGCAAGTTACATCGCTACAGGTCTGACCTTGTCTGTGCGTTGCTGTTGGATGATAACGAATCTACACCAGCAAAAACAAAACGAACTTCCTACCTTTGATCCACGGAGTCAATACATCTTACACTCAACGGTGTTAAACCATGGAAAAGCGGCTTTCCCGACGAGGCAGATTCGATCCAGGGAGAGAGAAAGACCATCGCAACAGCTGAGAAGATCTCTCGGCTACTTCGCTGTGACGCTGCTACTTGCAGGAGATATCCACCAAAATCCTGGGCCTATCTCCAGCTGTAGTGGTGACCTACAGGCTGCAGCTGTTACGACTACCAGACAAGGTACTGTTGACAACTTTGCGACTTTAAACGTGCAACAGAAGGATAGACAGCCATCTCTTCCTTTGAACGTTGCAACGGCAAGCGCAAATGGAGTGATTCCGATGTCCAGCAAAGCGCGCGGCAAATTGCCCATTCATAAACAGCGCAACCTTTTGCTTCTCCAAACAACCAACCATGCGAAGGTTCTGTGGGACCCGCACGCAAAGCCTACGGGGCTACTGGGAGGACATTTGAACATCAGGAGCGTTGCATCAAAAACTGATCAACTTGAGAAACTATTGACGGACTCAAATCTTGACTTTCTTTGCCTGACCGAATCATGGCTGACAGACTCGTCATCTGACGCTTAGTGCCCGGTTTTAATATTTTCAGAAAGGATCGAACGTCTGGTAGAGGAGGTGGACTGTTGATGTATGTGAGAGACTCTATAAACTGCAAGGAAATTGAAGTGAAATGTGCGGATTTGGAATGCATGGCAATAAGAATGATTTTATCCACCAATATGTCCTTCACTGTCATGTGCATATATAGACCACCCTCATCAAACACTATGTTTTATGAGCATTTAAGAAATATACTGAAGGAAATGGACACAAATAAAGAAATACTTTTACTTGGAGATTTTAACATTAACTGGACTAATAAGTCAATAAGAAAAAAGCTTAAAGATCTCACGAATCACTTTAACCTCACCCAATTAATCCAAGGCCCCACCAGAATTACACCATTATCTCAAACACAAATTGACTTAATATTTAGTAATAAGCCAGAGAGAATAACAAAAACTTTTAATTTTTTAACTGGAATATCAGACCATAATTTAACATTGATATCAAGGAAACTAACAAACAGAGGTTTATGTATCAACAGGAAAGCAGAAGAACCTCAAGTATTATACCAAAGAGGCTTATTAGTGAATTTGAAAATCAGTTCAAGCAACAGAGTTGGAATGAGATCCTGTCTACTAAAGAGCTTGAAAATGCTTCAGAGAACCTAATGACTATTATTAATAGAATGAAAGATGATTTTAGCAAAAACGTTACATTCTCAAGAAAAAAACAAAATCTCCCGTGGCTTAGTGATCAAGTTTGGGACTTAATGCGTCAAAGGGATCATGCATTGAAAATTTCACTTAAATCTGGGTTAGCATGTCATAGGACAACTTTTCAGCAGCTACGTAATAAAGTTGTTAATGAACTGAGAAAGGCCAAAGCTATTTTTTTATTAACATTATAAATGACTCAAAAGGGAACGCCAAGAAAACATGGCAAAATATTAATAGAGCTCTTAAGAAAGACAGCAATAAAAAATGCACTGGGTATGAATTGCAAGTGCAGGGGACCCTCACCCAGGACAAAGTCCAAATTTCTTCTATGTTCAATAGTTATTTTATTGATTCAGTTCATGATCTAGCATCAGGTTTTGGTTCAAGAGAGAAAATCATTACAGTAGTGAAAGAGGATATTCCATCCTTTAACATCTTAGAAGTGTCAGAGGTGTCTGTAACTAAAATCCTAAAGCAGCTCAAAAATTCCAAGGCAAAAGATATTTTTGACTGTGACTGTGCATTTGTTAAAAAGTATGCAAATATTCTCTGTTCTCCTATTACTCATTTGGCCAACCTATCCATTACACAAAGTTACTTTCCTACTGCCTGGAAGACAGCAGTAATAACCCCTATCTTCAAATCTGGGGATGCAACCAATGTTGCAAATTATAGGCCAATCAGCATCCTCCCAACCATCTCTAAAGTTGTATGTGACCAGTTGATAGCCTACTTGGAAGGCCACTCCCTACTGCACCCTATGCAGTTTGGATTTAGGAAAAATCACTCAACGGAAACGGCCCTTTGTTACTTTATAGAGCAAATTAAATCTAAGCTTGATGGAGGTGGTGTAGTTGGTGCTGTCTTCCTGGATTTTAGGAAGGCATTTGACACAGTAAATCACAATGTTTTGTTGTCTAAACTCTCACAGCTTGATTTCTCTACTGATGCTTTGTCATGGATGGAATCTTATTTAGTTTCAAGAAAGCAGTGTACAAGAATTATTGACACATACTCCACCCTGTCTAATAGCACAACTGGAGTCCCCCAGGGATCGATTTTAGGACCAATTTTATTTAGTCTATATATTAATGATTTACCCTTGATTTGCCCAGACGTTAGTATGCAAATGTATGCAGATGATACAGTTCTTTATGTCCATGCCAAAACAAGACAACAAGCTGCGTTAAAACTTACATCAGCCCTAAACAAAGTGTCAGATTGGCTAACATACAACTGTCTTACTCTGAATGTTAGCAAGACAGTAGCCATGTATTTCTCCATCAAGAGGTGTGATGTAAACCAGCAACCTGACATCTTTGTTAAGGGGGAGGGCATAAAAAATGTGGACAATTTTAAGTATCCGGGTGTTATCATTGACTCTAATTTATCATTTAAAAAGCACATTAAGAAGACATCAAAATGTGTCAGGGCTAGTTTAGTGAACTTTAGGCATATTAGACACCAGTTGCCACTTCCTGCGGCTAAACTGTTTTTACATTCAATGATTTTTTTACATCTGTCATACTGTTCTACTAGTTGGTCACAGGCAGGTGTGACCACCATACAACCATTAGTCACTCTCTACAAAATGGCTCTTAAGGTTCTGGACAAAAAGCCAAGAAGGTATCATCACTGTTTTATAATTTCAAAGTACAACTTACTGTCCTTTGATAGTTTTATCTGTTTTGCTGATATGTGTTTAATGTATAAAATTATTAATGATCTTGCACCACCACCTCTCAAGCAATGTATATCACTCTGCAGAGATAAATTAAGAGTCTCAAGGTCCTCTGTGAGAGATGATTGTTATGGGGGTTACAGGAAGACTTCTTTTGGTCAATCAGCTTTCTCTGTTAGTGCAGTTAAAAAATGGAATGTAATTCCAGTTCATATCAGGAACAGTACAAGTTTTAACCAATTTAAACGATCACTAAAGACATGGCTAAAGGCTGATCAAAGATGTGACCATTAATCAATGTGCTGTATTGCAGTAAGCACTGCCATATGGTATGTGTATCATTTTGTGTGTGTATTGCTTGTCATATGATAATGTGATTGTATATGGTTTTATGTTTTAGTATGATGTTGTTGCTGCTTCTAGTGTGTGCCTTATAGTGGCAACAGTAGGGCATGAATTGTCTATGTTTTTAACGTGTGTGTGTATGTGTGTGTGTTTTAGTTCCCTGCCCAGGGACCACAGATGTAAATTAGCTTTTTAGCTAACTCTGGTACTAGAACTGTCGTGTACATGGCCCCTGTCAAATAAGCTAATAAACTAAACTAAACTAAACTAGAGACACAATTAAACTTGCACAACCACAAACATTTATCTGCAGCCATTCATCATCACATCTTAGCATTGCAATGTCATCTAACATCTTATTAGCTTAGTTGTTTAGGCTGTCAGATATGTTAGTTTAAAAACGTGGACTTCACGAGTAAAATAAAAAGATTTCATATCAAGATTTCAATTCATTCATACTGTTACATTAATGCGTGTCTTGACTTTTATTTACTCTCTAGCAACTTCTTAGAATTGGCCGGAACAAAAAAAAAACTATCAAAATAAGTAATTTAACAAACGTAACAGGTTCTCACTTAGTCAATATTTTTTATTTCTTTTACTCCTCTTCTTTTCTCTTTTTTAATTTTTTTGGCTGCTGAAGGGTAGGTTTGCTTCATAGTAATGCTCCTTAATATTTAAAATTCTAGCAAAGACTAGAGCGCTTTGTTATGAAGTGATTTTTACCAAATAGAAAAACTTTTCTTGGAAAATACAGATTCGAGAGCAAAACTATACAAACAGCAATTGTTATTATTATTATTATTATTATTATTATTGATATTATTTTGCAAATAAAGAAATGTGTAAATCTTTTTCCTTGAAAATCTTTTCTTCTTGATTGCATATTAAAAAAAACTCAAATCATGCTTGAGCACTCTAGCAATGGCAAGCGATGGGACCTTTTGTTGGGCTTTTCGAATATCAGTGTATTGTTGCCATGTATTGTCTGTAGCAGACAGTTTGGGGCTCAAAACAGTCATTAATGGGGAATGGTATCTTAGCCTCAGTGAAGACTAAAATACTCTCTTGATGTAGCGAATTGCCCATCAGTTGTGGTAGCCAATCAAAATTGCTTCTGTGTTAATATAGACTTCCCAGTGCGGCCACTTTCCTTATTTTGGGTGAGATGATTTTAGGCCATAGACTGTGTATAGCCGCTTTCGGACAGACCGTTCTAAGAAAGTAGTTATCAGAACTACCCTCCTCGAATTTCGTTCTGATAACTATCCTTCCCCTGCGGAACTGTTTCAGTCTGCATTCGCACATGAGTCGGGACCTGATAGGGACTGATGCGCCGCGCGCAGACGTCTGCTTCAGTGACGTGTGAGCCGTTAGCCGTTTAGCGCTACATTCAAACACAAAACAAAACGGTAAAAGTAAGGAGAGTAGAAAAAACACCACCAAGAAGCTAATATGGAGAGCGGGGAGGCCACCGTGTTTATGGTCTGCATGATGGTGATATTAATCATGGACAATCACATCAGGCGTCTAATATCGAGGCTGGAAAAGCTCACAGAGAGAGTCAGGAGACGATACTTTTTCATTTCATGAAGGAAGAAAGGAGAGCAGAGCGCCGCAGACAAATTGAGACAAAGTGTAAGTTTAACTTATTAAACACCCACCGGTTGTGTCTGTGTCTTATGAGGAAACATTTCAGCCGTGATAGCATGACATGGGGCGTAGCTACCGACCACCACACACCTCTGTTAGATTCGTTCTATAAGAACTATGAAAAGACCCGACCTCGGAGAAGGAGCTAAATAGGTATAGGAACTAAGGGAGAAAGCCCCGAATTCCTGAATGTCCGAACACGGGAGAAAACGGCCCCGCGGATTAAAAGGTTATTAGAACTGCCAAAGGTTCCTACAGTCTGAAAGCGGCTTATGTTTTTTTAGTGTATGGTTCGCGCAGAATAAGAGCGTGTGATTGAGGATAAAAGCGGTGTCTCATGCCAGAGGCGTGAAAGTTGGCAACCCTGAGATAGTAGTGATAGCATTTCAGCAGCAGCAGCGGCAGGACCAATTTGTGTATAAGCAGAAGCACTAATATTTATAGTAAGGCTTAATACCAGCATCAATTGCAATTGAGGCCTAGTACCATCATTGGTTATAGTAAAAATAATAGTGGTGCCAATATTAGCTGTAGCTGAGATAAAGGGTGTAGCAAAAGCAATGACAGAATTAATATATTACAGAACCAGTATTAGTAGTCATATGAATAGCTCTTGTTGATATAAATTGAAAAAGTGGAGTTATCAAGGTTGCCCTGTTGTAACTTGAAAGCAGTAACGTGCAACTGCTGAACTGATAATAATTCATAATCATCAATGGGTAAGTTTAATTTTCAATGTTGGTGGTAAAATAAGAAATCAAATCATTTCTATCAATATTAGCAGTGGGAAAACAAGATGCTTTCCCAGCATTATCAGTTGTTAGCTGTAAATTAAAAAAAAAAACTACCATTCACCCATTCATTCACACACACATACAGCACATCTACAGTTTTACAGGCTACACAGTGCTTTTCCCCCTCCATCATACACATTCATACACTGATACATCGGTTGCCACACCGATCATACCCCAATGGTCGCATCGGTAGGCAAGTGTGGCCCAAGGACGCTTTGACATCAGGCCTGGAGAAGCCGGGAGTCGACCGTCTTATTGGCAAATGACTGCTCTTCCTCCTGAGCCACAGCCCTGTATTAAAGTGGTTGCTATAGCAGTAGCATTCACAGCATGGTAGATGTGTGTAGGGGCAGTATTACTCTAAAGCAGCAATAACAGTAGATGCAGTTGTGGTAATAGCAACTGCAGAAAAAAATATAATAGATACAAACTGTATTTCTGTTTTTTTGTACCTCAGATGCGTCAGTCGATGGAACTGTTAGTATCTGAACACAAGTGTTGCTTTCTTTTGGAACATCTGATTGCTTTCTGTCATTGAGAAGCAAACAAAAAAAATGGCTTGGTGAATATACTATGATGACAACAGTTCACAACAGACAATGAACCAGTGGGGGAAACAGAACAGAATATCTGCATTTGCTAAGTAATGAATCAACATCCTTATACATTACAAAAACACAATGTTTCATATACCTCACAGTTTCTTTAATCTTTTCAGTACAGCTGTCAGTTTCTGCAAAAAGAACAGAATCTGGTTAACTTGTCTCCCTGCTAATGATGTCATTATGTTCCTATTTTGAGAAATAATTTTCACAGCTGTTAATACGAAACTGTGAGAAATGACCTCAATATTCCCTATGACGGTTTGCTCTGAAAGTAAAGCGAACAGTGATAATTTAACAAATAATTCATTTTTTGCTCTCAATCTACAGAGCTTTGTGAAGATTAAAGAATCTAATATTGCAGTTGATATGAACTATATAAATAATTTTTTTTTTTTCAACTTAAGCTGTCTGTCCATGTCTGTAACATTAAATATAACATTTTAAAATACAAAAAGATTTTGCAACTGCAAATTCAAGGCTTAAATGACTATTTATATATAAATAAGGAAATGTTTAAGTCAGATTAGGTTTCCAGTGTCATTCTTCGGTCTTATCTATACGTATCAAGGTACCATCTAGCTGCATGTTGGGGTTGTCTTTGCCTCCAGCACATCTTGATTCCTTGGACCTCATGATCTGCTGTAGGACAGCCTCGACAGTGGGCATTACCATGGTAACAGCTGAGGTGTTTTGGACCCACATGGAGAGAAAGGCACAGCCAAACATGAAGCCCAACATCAGCCTAGAGGCAACAGCATGGTGTAAATGCATTATGACATGCTAGAGAGAGCAAGAGATTTGAAATTTTTGGTAACAATTCTTATGAAATGAAAGAAAAAAATAAAACCATTTATCATTCAACATTTGCAGTATTATATTATATATCTTATTTAAGTCATAGTGAAGAGAACAATTTGTATTGCAGTCAGGAATTACACAAACTGATAAAAAAGGCTGACTTCTATGTTGGGACTGCTCTAGATTCAACAGAGCTGATGGTGCAAGAAATGTTGCACATTGGGCACAACCTCTATACAACATAGTGATCAAACAAAAATGTCTTCAGTTACAGACTTCTAAAGCACCGCTGCAGTACCATTAAGGACCATAACAGCGTAATCTTGCAGACAGTAGTAGCCTTACACAATAAACATTTCATTTATGATTATTTTTTCATCTTTATCTATTTAATAATTTATTTTTATATCATCAATCATTTGCTATTGTATTGCAATAGCATGTTTTCCTTATAGAAATTATATATAATATTCTATTTTTTTGTATTAAATAAGTATTACACTTCTCATATTGCACACTGAAATGGGTTTTTTGGACCAGCTGTAACCATGTTTATTTCTCCTTTTGTTGGAGCTCTTCACAGTTCTCCTACTTTGATTATAATGTGGGCAGTAGCATAGTAATACACCTGGCAAAATATATTAATATTAAGTTTCAATCATACATGTATTGATTTGTTTTCTTCAAACTTTGTCGTTTTGATAACATTGTATGGTTAGGTTATTATGCTGCTGAAATGATTTTGGTACTGTGAAGAGGACTCACGGTCTTCTATTCAAACTAATAATTATTCTCTATTTAACCAAATTCAAGAGTATGACCATGATTTAAAGATAAATCATGGTCATACTCTTGAATTTGCCTTACTATAAGAGCTGAAGACAGAGAGGGATTTAAGCTTCTGATCTTTGTCCTATTTTGTCCTGTTCTACCACGTGTGTATTAAAGCATGCTAATGTCACCAAAGGTGGTACAACCAATAGCTATTAGAGACTGATAGTACTGTTTAGTTATTAGTTCCCACTATATAAGGTGATACCCCCAAATATTGTTTTACATTATTAATTCTATCAAAAACAAATATCTGTCCTTGAAAACTTAATTAATAATTAGTTTCCATATCCCCAACAAAGGCTACTGCTTCGAAATATTAACCTCTGTGAAAAGTTTGAATCGAATCACACAATCAATATGCTAACCATGCTGGGTTCACTCCAACCATAGTAACGAGCCTCAGGGCTATTCTGCGGTGGAGGCCCCACTTCTCAGTGGATGCTGCAAGGCAGATTACACCCACGAGCAAGATGTGAAAATCTTTAAAATACTCCTTTGCCACCTGGAGGAAAAGCAAACAGTGTTATTACAAATAGTTTTATTTATATAAATAAGATAATATAATAATATTTTTTATTATTATATATATATTTTTTGTGTTCTAATATACAATCATTGTGAATGTTTTAATTTGAGCTACACAACTATTTGAATTTTCCCCATAGTTAGATAGATAGATCAATAGATAAGATATATAAATGTATATATGTATGTATACATGTAATACTCACATTAGAGGACTCCATTATGCCAAATATGGGGAAGAGGATGGCGGGGAGCATGGCAGTCATGGATAAAGGGATCACTTCTGTCACCCAGTACACTGCCATTAGCAGCAACACAAAGGCACAGCCTGCCTCCTAAATGATACAATGACATAGACACAATGGACCTCATGCAACAACCATTCGTACAAACAGATTTGTTCTTCAGTCGTGCGTACGAGTGATTTAAGAGAATTTGCGCATTCACCAATCTTTTCGTATTTCACGTCTTCTTTCAGGTACAAACGGAATTTACGAGTGATCCAGTCGTAGGAGTTTCCTAAAATAGTCCGCTGTTATTCCAATCAAGTTTGCTTGACTAATAGATTGTATATTTAATTACTTTGAAGCAAACATACTTACTAACTTACTTTTGGATCCCTTAGCGCATGTGTGCTCTGAGACCGTGTAGACAGACAAATGGCTGATTTGTCAAGGACTGTGATGCTTTAAATATGCAGCTTGCTAGAGCCACAAGAGAAACACGCCGATTTTTGGCCACGGGAACTTTTCAGAGGGAGATTGGTCTGGATGACTCAGAACTTTCTGCTTCTAAATTCAGACAAAACTGAAGTCGTTATCTTTGGACCTGAGCGCTTCAGGGAGAAATTGTCTAGCTATATAGTTACTCTAGATGTTATTTCCTTGGCTTCTAGTTCTACAGTGAAGAACCTTGGAATTATTTTTGACCAGAATTTATCATTTGACTCGTATATAAAACAGGTTTCTAGGACTGCTTTCTTTCACCTTCTTAATATTGTTAAAATCAGGAACATCTTGTCTCAGAGTGATGCAGAAAAAGTAGTCCATGCATTTGTTACTTCAAGATTGGACTACTGTAATTCTTTATTATTGGGCTGTCCCACACATTCTCTGAAAAGCCTACAGCTGATCCAAAATGCTGCAGCCAGAGTTCTGATGAGAACTAACAGCAGAGATCATATTTCTCCAGTTTTAGCTTCTCTTCATTGGCTCCCTGTTAAATTCAGAATAGAATTTAAGATTCTTCTCCTCACATTTAAAGCTCTTAATGACAAAGCTCCATCATATCTTAAAGATCTCATTATAAGATATTTTCCTAACAGAGCACTTTGCTCCCAAACTGCAGGTTTACTTGAGGTTCCCAGAGTTTCTAATGGCCCTGTCACACTGTTGCGTATGGCACTAGCGTATGCCAGCGTATGAAAATTATCACTCATACGCTGGTATACGCTGACATACGCTAGGGGAACGTTAGGCATAGGTTGTATACGTTTCAAGCACGCTGGCATACGTTGGCATTCGCTGAGTGTGATGGCCAAACCCATGGCCACACTCTAAAGTCAGCAACTCTCTTATGCAGTATTCTTTTACACATCATTTACATTACTTTAGTTTCAATAAAATGTTTATTGTTTGGGTTAAATACATTTGTTCTATTTGTAAGCGCGCACATTTAGTTACTTATGTATTCTTTCTCAACCGGTGGTTTCTGTTTGTTTAATTCTGTTTCTTTAACTGGTATTTACCTGTTGTTCTGTGGGAGTTGCCTGACAAGAGTTGAGCATGCAAACACTGATTGGACTGATTGGACTGAACCACCAGTTCCTGCTGGAGGGGGGAGGAGATTTTGAGTTCTTTAGTTAAATAAGTTTCCTATTTAAGTGATTTTTGTATTTAAATTGTAAGACTTTTGCTCTTATTTTTGGGTGGTTAGTTTATTTACTAATGTGGTATTTGTTGTAGTTAGTGATTGTATTTTGTTTAGTTACCCCTAATGTGTGTGTTACTGGTCTGATCAGCCAGCATTTACCCTTGTGTGTCATTTCTTTGTTAGGTCAGTTATGTTTTGGTTGTACAGCTACTTTGTTCACATTTTTGTCTGAGTTCAGTTTTGTTTCTTTGACCTCTTTTATGAGCTCAGTATTTTGTAGTTGATTTTTGGGTTAAATAAAAAAACCCTATTTTCTAATAATTTTCCTGTCTCTTCTCTTGGTTTGACGTGGTCCCTCACATATGGTGTCAGAAGTGGGATTCTTGAGTTGAGGAGACAGGATTTTTTCTTCTTTTTGTTACTCCCCCAACAAATCTTTTGAGTCATGCAGAATGGTGTGCGACCCAGGAAAGGAAATAGAGTGGAGACCAAAGAGGCCTTGCAGCAGCCAGAGACGGAGGGAGGAGCTTCAGTCATGCCAGAAGAAACTGAAGGTGAAGATATCAGGGAGCCAACTTTGCTTGATATTGCAGGAATCCTTCAGACCTTCATGGGACAGCAGGAAGTTCAGGATAAAAAGCAGAGAGAGGAATCTGCACAACAAGAACAGCGCTTCAAGAGTTTACAACACGAGTTTCGGCTTTTGCAGACGGAAGTACATGCCAGGACAGCTCCTGTCCATGAGCCTACATCAAATGATTCAGGGCTGGTTGGAAATTCAACTGATTACCAGACTCAAGTAACTTCTCAACCTGGGGTTGACTCAGCTTCCAGTCTAACAGAATTGCAGCTGCTTGTCACTGGTCCAAGTCAGACTGGATTTTTCATCTAATACCTCTTCTGACTGGTAAGGCCCGAAGTGCTTATGTGAACATGGATGTGGATGATTCCCTGGATTATGTGAAGGTAAAAGCTGCCATTTTGCAAAAATATGATGTAAACCCAGAAACTTATAGGCAAAGATTCCGCTCTCTTGATGCTACTGATGAGAGTCCAAAGGAATTATATGTAAGGCTGAAAGAACTTTATGAGAAATGGATTCAACCTAAAAATAAAACTGTGAGGGAAGTTGGTGAGCTGATCATTTTGGAACAATTTTTGAGAATGCTGTGTCCTGAGCTTCAGGTCTGGATCAAGGAGCACAATCCAAAGACTGCTGCAGAAGCTGCCACACTGGCAGATGTATTTGTCGCTGCCCGAAATAGGAGTCAGCCATGGAGAAACAGTGCATGGAAGGCTGCTAGAGACTCACATCGACCACAGGCCTCTCCACATCATCAGAGGTCAGCAACAAGTGTGGGCAAGCTCTTTTCAAGGGAAAACCAGTCTGCAAACACCTTCAAGTCAGGTAAAAGACCACCTGTGTGTTACCTCTGTGGACAGGAAGGCCACACTAAGCCTGTGTGTCCCAAGAATCAAAGCAAGTTATCTCAGATGTGTTCAGTGCCTCATCAGAATGTGGATATTAAATCTGAGATGAAGCATTCAAATAAAGTCACCCAGGTGAAGATTTGTGAACAAGAATTGAATGCTTTAATAGACACTGGTAGTACACAAACTCTGGTGCACAGGAAATATGTACCAACTGGCTATGTATGTCCCTCTGAAACAATATCTGTTTGCTGTGTACATGGGGATGAAAGATTGTACCCCACTGCTGATCTGTTTATTGAGGTGCAGGGGTCTTCCTATTTGTTAAAGGTTGGGTTAGCTGATAACCTACCCTATCCTGTTGTTCTTGGGGATGATCTGCCAGTTCTCTATGATTTATTAAGGGAAGTGCAGAGCTGCAATGTGGCTGTAACAAGGGCTCAAGCTAAAAACCAGGATGAACATTATGCAACACTTAGTGCTTTACCCTTCTTTGAGGCTGAGCTAGAGACAGAACCTGGAAAGTCTCGGAAGCCACGCAGTCAAAGAAGGCGTGAAAAATTTCAACATGCTACTAGCAAGCCCTCAAGTGAGGTTGCTCCAGATTTGCCTTTGGGTTTTCAAATACCCATGAACATTAGACAACTGCAGCAGGAGGATCCAACTTTGTCTGCCATACTTTTGAGGGTTAGGGAGAAACCTTTTGCAGAATCTGACACAAATAAAGAGCAGTACATTCTGCAAGATGGCATTTTATACCACCAACATGGCCAGGTTAAGCAGTTAATGGTCCCTAAAGTAGCTTGTGAAGCTGTGCTTACTTTGGGACACTCTATTCCCTGGGCTGGCCACCTTGGGAAGTATAAGACCACTGCTCGCATTAAGCGATATTTTTTCTGGCCTGGTCTATGTTCAGATGTTGCTCTGTTTTGCAGAAGCTGCCCTCAGTGTCAGAAAACGTCAATTAGAGTGCCAATTAAAGCACCACTTCACCCTCTCCCAATCATTGGCACACCATTCCAACGTCTTGGCATGGACATAGTGGGCCCTGTGGAAAAGAGTAAAGCTGGAAATCGATTTATGTTGGTCATTACAGACTATGCCACAAGGTATCCTGAAGTCTTTCCTTTAAAAACTGTTAAAGCAAAACCTGTGGCTTCTTCACTGATTCAACTTCTTTCAAGGATTGGATTTCCACAGGAAATTTTGACTGACCAGGGTACTAACTTTATGTCAAAGTTGTTGAAACAGGTTTACAAGCTGTTGGGCATCAGGAGTATGCGGACAACTCCCTATCATCCCCAGACAGATGGACTGACGGAACGGTTTAATCAAACTCTGAAACAAATGCTCCGTAAGTTTGTTAATGATACAGGATCTGATTGGGATCAGTGGCTGCCATACCTTCTTTTTGCCTATAGAGAAGTTCCTCAGGCTTCGACTGGATTTTCGCCATTCAAGCTCCTTTACGGCCATGAGGTGAGGGGTCCTCTGACCTTGTTGAGGAACTCGTGGGAAGGAGAGCAACGTGAAGAGGGAGATGTTAATGTTGTCTCATATGTTGTGCAAATGAGGGATAAGTTACAGCAGATGAGTGAACTGGCTCAGAGTCATATGGCAGCTGCACAGCAAAATCAAAAGGCTTGGTTTGACAAAAAAGCTCGCCATAGAAGTTTTGTCCCTGGCCAGAAGGTTTTGGTTATGTTGCCAACTTCTGACAGCAAGTTGCTTGCAAAGTGGCAGGGGCCTTTTGAAGTTTTAAAGAAACTTGGACCTACCACGTACCAAGTTTCCACACCAGGTCTCCAGCGTGGGAGCCGAGTGCTCCATGTTAACCTCCTTAAGGAATGGGTTCCACGTACTGGAAATGACTCGGAGGTGTTGCTTATTCACAGGGTGGATGAGGAGGAGGAAGTTAATGATTATATTCCTTCAGTAACAGCCTCTGTCCTGGATTTAAGTCATCTTACCAGTGAACAACAGTCTCAGATAATACCTCTGATTAATACAAATTTATTTCAAGAGTGTACAGGTCGTACCACTCTGGTAGAGCACAACATTGTTTTAAAGCCTGATGCTGTTGCAAAGCGTATGAGTTACAGGATACCAGAACGATTCCGGGAGAAGCTAAAGAAAGAGGTTGACCTCATGCTGTCCTTAGGAATTGTCCAACCTTCAACAAGTGAGTGGTGCAATCCTGTTGTGTTGGTTCCAAAAAAGGATGGCACAATACGATTTTGCATTGATTTCAGGTACCTCAATGCTATTTCAAAGTTTGACTCTTACCCGATGCCACGTATAGAGGATCTCATTGAGAACCTGGGGAAAGCAAAATATTTGACAACTATTGATTTGTCTAAGGGCTACTGGCAGGTGCCCCTCACTAAACAGGCCCAGGAGCTGACGGCATTCCGTACTCCTTGGGGATTATTTGAGTTCACGGTCCTGCCATTTGGTCTGCATGGGGCCCCAGCAACATTTCAAAGACTAATGGATCAGGTTCTCCGTGGGCTCTCGGCATTCACCTGTGCATACCTTGATGATATTGTTATTTTCAGTGAAACTTGGGAGGAGCATGTAGATCATCTAAGGGAGGTCCTGGATCGGTTGCATTCCGTGGGCCTTACTATCAATCCAGCAAAATGTGCTCTTGCCAGGACAGAAATACAGTATCTTGGTTTTACCATTGGAGGGGGCACAATTAAACCACAAGTTGGTAAAATTGATGCAATAGTGTCATGTCCTCTTCCACAAACCAGGAAACAGCTGCGATCCTTTCTCGGCATGGCTGCATTCTATCATAGATTTATCCCCAACTTTTCAGCTAGAGCAGCACCACTAACAGATATGACAGGCTCAAGATGTCCCAACAAACTCCAGTGGACAGCAAATGCCATTGCAGCTGTCAAGGATATTAGACAATCCCTGAGTAAGAATCCAGTGTTGCACTCACCAGATTTTACAAAGGATTTTCTGTTGCAAACTGATGCTTCAGAAAGGGGTCTGGGTGCAGTGCTTCTGCAGGGACCACCAGAGAACCGACATCCAGTCGCCTATATCAGCCGAAAGCTGTTACCAAGGGAGAGGCGTTATGCAACTGTAGAGAAGGAAGCCTTGGCCATTAAGTGGGCCCTTGACTCATTCAAGTATTATTTGCTTGGGAGAGAGTTTATTCTTCAAACTGATCATAGAGCCCTGCAGTGGCTAGAAAGAATGAGGGACACTAACGGTAGGATTACTAGATGGTATCTCGCACTGCAGCCATATCGGTTCAAGGTTCATTACATCCCTGGTAAAGACAATGCCACTGCTGATTACCTTTCTCGATACTAGAGTGAAGACAAAGAAGTGGGGGGGGTGTGTGATGGCCAAACCCATGGCCACACTCTAAAGTCAGCAACTCTCTTATGCAGTATTCTTTTACACATCATTTACATTACTTTAGTTTCAATAAAATGTTTATTGTTTGGGTTAAATACATTTGTTCTATTTGTAAGCGCGCACATTTAGTTACTTATGTATTCTTTCTCAACCGGTGGTTTCTGTTTGTTTAATTCTGTTTCTTTAACTGGTATTTACCTGTTGTTCTGTGGGAGTTGCCTGACAAGAGTTGAGCATGCAAACACTGATTGGACTGATTGGACTGAACCACCAGTTCCTGCTGGAGGGGGGAGGAGATTTTGAGTTCTTTAGTTAAATAAGTTTCCTATTTAAGTGATTTTTGTATTTAAATTGTAAGACTTTTGCTCTTATTTTTGGGTGGTTAGTTTATTTACTAATGTGGTATTTGTTGTAGTTAGTGATTGTATTTTGTTTAGTTACCCCTAATGTGTGTGTTACTGGTCTGATCAGCCAGCATTTACCCTTGTGTGTCATTTCTTTGTTAGGTCAGTTATGTTTTGGTTGTACAGCTACTTTGTTCACATTTTTGTCTGAGTTCAGTTTTGTTTCTTTGACCTCTTTTATGAGCTCAGTATTTTGTAGTTGATTTTTGGGTTAAATAAAAAAAAACTATTTTCTAATAATTTTCCTGTCTCTTCTCTTGGTTTGAAGTGGTCCCTCACACTGAGGCAGAAATAAATTTTTGAACATGCTCAAAACTTTTGTGCGTATGGTTAATACGCTAAGCATACGCTTGGCATACGCTGAATACGCTAGAGGTACGATATAGGTACGTTACTGATAGGTCGAGAACGCTGGACATAAGTTGCCATACATTGGCATGAAGGTGTACCGTACAGCTAGCGTATTTATAGCCTCCGCCCATCTGCCGCCTCCATCTCCGCCCGTCTGGCGGAGATGGAGGCGGCAACTGACATATCTGAGGCAACCGACGAGTCACGGGAGCGGTCAGGAGGAGGAATTGGGGATCTTGATCGCTCAGAAGCATGTAACTCATCAGCCGCAGGTGCATCAGGCATTTCAGCAGGTTTGGGTGAGAATGATTCTTGTGTTTTTTTGCCTTTTCCTCGACTTCGACCTCGGCCTCGGCCCAGGGCCCGGGCAAACTACGATTCCTTCTTGGGAGGCATGATCGAGATGAATGTCTCGAGAGATGTTGATAGCGCGTCGTCTACTGCAATAATGGAGCAATGTGGAAAGGCTGCTGATATAGGCGCGTTGAAACGTACGCTGGGCATGCGCAGTTCATATGCTACTCATGCGCTAGTCATACGCAGAGTACGCTGGTTACAGGTTGTTCATACGCTGGCCATACGCTGTCAATACGCTGACCATAAGCTACTCATACGCTACTCATAGGTTCAATACGGTAAGTATACGCTCTTTATTTTCAAGGACTTTTCGTGCGTATGAAAATTATATTATTAAGTTTCATACGCAACTCATACGCTTCTCTCATACGCAACAGTGTGACAGGGCCATAAAAGTAGAATGGGAGGCAAAGCCTTCAGTTATCAGGCCCCTCTCTTGTGCAATAAGCTGCCAGTAAATGTCCGGGAAGCAGACACCCTTTCCACTTTTAAGACCAGGCTTAAAACTTTCCTTTTTGATAAAGCTTATAGTTAGGGATGGCTCAGGTGATCCTGAAACATCCCATAGTTAAGCTGCTATAGGCATAGACTGCTGGGGGGCCTCATCTGTCACACCTTTCCTGACTTTACTCTCTTTTTAATTTCTCAAATGATATTATGTACATGTGACATTATTGTGGTCATTGACTCGTGTTTCCCTGTTCCAACAGATATCCTTTGAATGGTGTTACAATGGTCCCCCCCTTTCTGTCTTCTCAAACCCCAGCTGGTCGAGGCGGATGGCCACCCTTCCTGGTTCTGGTTCTGCCAGAGGTTTCTTCCTGTTAAAAGGGAGTCGTTCCTTTCCACAGTCGCCTCAGGCACGCTAAGGACGGGAGATTGGACTGAAGACAAGTTTCAGTGCAATCTGCTGGTTTCCTTAGCTAGGAAATTGTTTTTGAATTGGCTCTATATGAATGAATTGGATTATTTTATAAATAATTATAATTACAATGAATTGAATTCCAATTGGCTTGAATTGGACTTTATTATTTAAGTGCCTTGAGATCACATTTTTTGTATTTGGCGCTATATAAATAAAAATGAATTGAATTTAATTGAATTGAGGTTGGAGACAGATCGGGGGTGTCCCAGTCCTCTGTGAGTCGTGTGCTCCCCTTGGTCATCAAAGCTCTCATCAGTTTATCACCCACTCAAATTCCCATACGCCGCTGTCCAACAAGGACAAAGGAAGAGGGACTTTCATGCCGTGGCTGGACTGCCAAACATAATTAGAGCAATAGACTGCACACATATACGCATCGTTGTGCAGCGCACTGAGCTGAAGGCCAGGTGGGTGTGTCTCGATACAGTGGAGGGCAAACTGCTCTGTAGGCCAGAGAAGGCATGCCAGATTTGCACAATATTGCCATTAAACGAGGGTCTCCTACTACCTGAACCAGCCCAGGCAGACCAGAAGGTGTGGTGCCAGAAGACCCCCCCCCCCCCATCAAAGAGCCATCATGATGAGGCAACAACTGATTGCATGGCTTTAGTTGCAGTCATCGAGCGCCTGGCCATGGTGAGACGTTTTTTTTTGTAAGCCATTTTCATATCAAACCATTTCTTTTTTATTTTGGTGACAAGGAATTAACAGCACTCATAATTGCTTCCCATTTCTTCGCTTTAGCAGGTCCTGTAATTGGACTCGAGACTTGTGACTTGACTTGGACTCGAGTCCCGATTTTGATGACTTGAGACTTGCTTGACCAAATCAAAAAAAGACTTGGACTCTACTTGGACTTGAGAGCAAAGACTTGAGACTCTACTTGAACTTAACCCTCTGGACTCGAGTCAAGTCACATGCAGCAAGCACAAATATTAAAATATTATTTAAAAGTGTTGCATCAATACTGTAGCAACCAGCCAGAAATCCCAGCCGTCAGTGACACCTGAACGCCGCCCGAACTTCACGCCGCCCGCCACGCCACGTCACTACGTCACGTCACTACGTCACGTCACTACGTCACGTCACTACGTCACGTTACTACATCACGTTACCTTACGCACAGCTGACAGACCAGAGGCTACGAGAGCATGGACCATGTCTGTTCCAGCGATAATTGCGTTTGGGTTCAAGCAATACGAACAGGACAGCAAAGGGCGGAAAGCCATATGCAACGTATGTGGCGTGAAAATCACGGATGGCACCAAAACTACATTGAACTTCAATCGGCATTTGGAGAGGGAACACAAAGAAATGTAAGTAACATGGTGAAAAATTTTATTATGGTTTATGGTGAAAACGCGCCTTTTAATAAATCATTTCCAAACCAAACACCCTGAACCATAGGCGGGAGGGAGCGGGGGGGGTCCGACGTCTCACAGTAAGCGCATGTTTTTATTAGGGCTCGTCTGACAAAGACCCTATTGAAGTTGTAATGTTTTTTATTATTATTATTCTTTACCCTTTTCGTGCCCCAATTTCGCCCCTTTCCCGTGCTCAAAAACTCAACAAACTTTGGCAAGTCGTGTGGCCGGATCCAAAAGTCGATATTTTTGGTTGCTAGCACACGTTCCACGCAAAATGGCGAAATAGCGCCCCCTACAGACGTTTAAAATTCCCTCTGAATTTGGTTAATTACCGTATGTTGTAAATTCAAAAACTTTACTTGGTCACATCTGGGTGCAGCTGGTTTTGAATGGTGTTTTTTTTTTTTATGATTTTTTTATGGGCAAGTTTCAGCAAGTTTGTATAGAAATAAAAGGAGAGGGGCGGTCTGTGGCGTAGTGGGTACAGCAGACGCTCCATGTACAGAGGCTATAGTCCTCGTGCAGCTGGCCCCAGTCCCGCATCGGACGGCCCTTTGCTGCGTGTTATTTCCCTCTCTCTGCCCCTTGCTTCCTGTCTCTCTTCACTGTCCTATAATAAAGGCATAAAAAGCCCCCAAAAAATATTTAAAAAAATAAATAAATAAAAGGAGAAAAACCTCCCAAAGTCTATTGTCTATTGATTTACAAATGCACTCCTGTTGTCAGTCTTGGCTGGATAATTAATGCCAATACACACAAAAAAAAGATACTAAAGATATCGCCCAATTTTTTCAATTTCAAATAGCTTTATTGGCAAAAGAAGGCCGTGCTTATGTTGACAAAGCATCTAAACACAATATTAATAAAAATAAACAAGTGAACAAGTGGCAGAACATTAACAATAAAATATAAACAACTTAATTGAGGCGTGGTCATGATCCGTATCATTAATTATAATCGTTTGTTAGGACTTGGTTGGGACTCGAAACAAAAATCCTAGGACTTGGACTTGACTTGGACTTGAGAGCAAAGACTTGAGACTCTACTCGAGACTTGAGATCAAAGACTTGAGACTCTACTCGAGACTTGAGATCAAAGACTTGAGACTCTACTTGGACTTGCAACATAGGGACTTTCTCCCACCTCTGTTAAATACGCACGAGTGGCATTCATCATTTACGCAGGTCGTTTACACACATTGTCCGAAGTTAAAGGAAAACGTCGGAAAATTTAAATTTTCCTATTTTCCCTGACACCTGTCCCCCAAAATCGATTTCTCACACTGTTTTACATTATTCAACCCATAACCTTGCGCTCCCAGATTTTTTCACTTCTGGCCATGGGCGCAGCCATGTTCAGCCACATCCGGGCATATTTTACGTCAGAAATGCAATTCTACTTGTGCAGCGGAAATAAAATTCTACTTGTGTGGCGGGAGTGTGCTCTAACAAAGTGTAGAGTGTAACTTGGAAATACACAATGATTGAATACTACCTGTATATAGTAGAATTAGAAATTATTTTTATTTCAACATGTATGTTCACATATATCTGTAGTGATGGTCTACAACTGCCTCGTCGGCGTGAAGGAAACCCTTGTAGGTCCCGTCCTGCGACTCATATTTATCCCTGATCGCCCACACCGCACAGGAGGGAATCACTCTTCGGAAGCGCTTCCCAAGTCTCCCATGGAGAAAGTAGGTCACCTGCCGGTAGGCCTGGAAACAGTACACAAGGTTGGGTATGGGGTCCGGAAACGCCTCACGGCTCGTGAATACAACCGGTGAGTCGTTAGCATTTGGCGGCGGTGTCGCGGCTGCTGCGACAGCCACTTGTCCATCCTTATTTTTAGCCTTATCCGACCATCTCGGCTGATGGCTATAAGCTAACATAACTTGGATCGAGAGGCTGATCATGATCTGACTCGGACTCAGGCAAAACTTCGCATTCTATCTCCGGGTCCGAGTCAGACCAAGACAGTTCATAAGCGTCTTGTCACACCCATGGACTCACGTTTTTTAGTTTCATGTTTTAGGTTATGTTTTTGTGTCAGTTCATGTCTTAGTTTTCCCTGCACCCTGTTAATTACTTCACTCACTGCACCTGTTTATTCCCCTCAGCTGCACTCACTCCCCAATCACTCCCAGCCCTCTATTTAGTTTCCTGCCTCCCCTGTCAGTTTTGTCAGATCTTTGCCTCTGTTAGTGTTCATGACCTGTCTGTCCCAACCTACCTGGCTAAAGCTAAGTATTTATTTATTCCATGCCATGCCATGAAAGTTCTTTGTTTGTTTTGTCCAGAGTTACGTTTTTTGAATCCGGCTTTGCCGCGCCTTTAGTTTGAACTTTGTTTGTTTTTGTTGTTAATAAATCAACCCTTTTTGAAAGTCCGCATCCGCATCCGTGTCCACCCTTCCATCCCCCCCAACCTGACAGAAAGATCTGACCCCATATGGACGCGGCGGACTCCGACCGGTTCTGGGACCTCTATACGGACCTGTGGCGGAGCATTGACCAGGACTCCGCATTTGCCAGGCTGCGAGCGGCTGCGGAGCTCCTGGTCTTCCTTTCGGCGAAGCGGGGGCTCCGGGAGTGGAACCACCTCCTGGAGGGTGTATGGAACCACGCCGGGACCGTGCAGCGCGATGCCTCGCTGGACGTTTTTGGCTTGGAGCCGCACGAGGTAATTGAGCTGTACGGCGACTCTCCCTCCTCTTCCTCAGACTCCCAGGACCCGCAGCCCCCGGACCCAGCAGCCACAGCCACAGTGTCCAGCAACCCACCAGTCCCAGAGCCGGTCCCAGCCGTTCCCGAGCTGGCCCCGGCCCCAGCCGTCCCAGAACTGGCCCCAGCTATAGAGGCCTCCGGGCCCGACCCCGAATCCGACCGAGAGGCCTCCGGGCCCGACCCCGAATCTGACCGAGAGGCCTCCGGGCCCGACCCCGAATCTGACCGAGAGGCCTCCGGGCCCGACCCCGAATCTGACCGAGAGGCCTCCGGGCCTGACCAAGAGCCTGACGGAGAGGCTACAGGGGCTGACGAAGCCTCGGAGCCCATGGGACCCCGACCCATGGACTCGCCTCTTCGGGTCCCTCCCTCCCACCCCCAGACTTTGGGGATGTCTGGGATCCATCCCTTGAAGGGGGGGCTCCCCCCCCGCCGGATGTCCGGCCGACCGATGGACGGTCCCCGGCTCCCCCTGCCGCCACGCAGATGGAAGTCTGGGTGCCAACCAGACCACCACCGTCTCCTGCCGCCACGCAGATGGAAGTCTGGGGGCCATCTGCGGTCTGGACGTCCGCCAGACCACTGCCTGTTCCTGCTATGCCGTCTCCGGTCTGGGCGTCCGCCAGACCACTGCCTGTTCCTGCTATGCCGTCTCTGGTCTGGGCGTCCGCCAGACCATCGCCTCCTGCTGCCCGAAGCCGGTACCACATACCCGTTTCTAGTCCACAGCCTGACCGGCTTCGAGCCCCTCCCTCCCACCCTCGGATTCCTTAAGGGTCGTCTGGGATCCACCCCTTGAGGGGGGGGCTCTGTCACACCCATGGACTCACGTTTTTTAGTTTCATGTTTTAGGTTATGTTTTTGTGTCAGTTCATGTCTTAGTTTTCCCTGCACCCTGTTAATTACTTCACTCACTGCACCTGTTTATTCCCCTCAGCTGCACTCACTCCCCAATCACTCCCAGCCCTCTATTTAGTTTCCTGCCTCCCCTGTCAGTTTTGTCAGATCTTTGCCTCTGTTAATGTTCATGACCTGTCTGTCCCAACCTACCTGGCTAAAGCTAAGTATTTATTTATTCCATGCCATGCCATGAAAGTTCTTTGTTTTTGTCCAGAGTTACGTTTTTTGAATCCGGCTTTGCCGCGCCTTTAGTTTGAACTTTGTTTGTTTTTGTTGTTAATAAATCAACCCTTTTTGAAAGTTCGCATCCGTGTCCACCCTTCCATCCCCCCCAACCTGACACGTCTTTCATTGCTGTAGAAACAATTATTGCATTTCTGACGTCATGTTGAGTGAACATGGCGGCGCTAGGGAGGGAGAGCCAGAGCGGTATAACTTGAATTTCAAACATTCGCGAATGTTACTCTCTCGGGCTGACAAATGTAAACAAGGTGAGAAATCGATTTTGGGGAACATGTACCAGGGAAAATAGTAAATTTGAAACTTTCCGGCGTTTTCCTTTAAGAGCGTTTGTTGAATCTGACGTGGCGTGTTCGTACAACACGTTCGTACGAAAAAAGTAAGAGAAATTTAGAATAAAAATACGAAAATGTTCTTGCATGAGGCCCAATGCTCTTTTATGTATAAGATGACTTGAAAACAAACACTACGGCAGCGAACTTTGTGTTTACATCAACAACAGGAGTTGCACTGATGTGCCCTACTTGGCACTCGTGGAGGTTTAGGCAGTCCGATGCAGAATCTTCTACATCCCCAGCACAAATGCTAATGCTAGCGGCACTCTGGGTGAAATCCATGAGATTGTTAGCAAGATTCAGGTGATGCATCCCGATGCTGGATGCTGCCTTCATGTCCAAAGACAGAGAGGCTTAATCTACAACCAGAACCAATCCTTCCACAGATATTAAGGTGGCAAGGTAGGCGTATGCAGAAAAGGTCAACTACCACTTCATGAATTCACACCATTACTGACTAGCCACGTCAGGTCCGCAGCAGTGATCCCTCCCTGCTAGATCTTGAGGCACAATTTACGGAACATATAGTAAGAACAACATTTCCAAACAACCAGGTACCTCGTCTTTCTGCTACCGATGTCAGAGTTAACCCAAGGAAAATAGCAGGCCTGGATAACACCTGGCCGTGTGTTTAGGGACTGCACCAACCAGCTAGCAGATTTCTTCACAGGTATCTCCAACACATCCCTGATCACAGGAGTGGTACCATGCCTCAAAACTACCAAGATCATCCTGGTTCCAAAGAAGTCGACTGTCTCAATACACTACTGGCCTGTAGCAATCCCACCCATCATCATGAAGTGCTTCGAGCAGCTGTTATTGAGACACATGAAGGCACAGTTTCCCAAGCAACTGAATTCTCTCTAGTTTGCTTACTGCGCAAACCGGACCACAGATGACACCATCATATCAATAAACTGAAGCAATGTTGTGAATAAAAGTGGAGCAAAATTCCTCAACAATAATATGAGTCTCACAAAGACATACAAAATGACAACATCAAATTATTACTGCTGAAATGGGTTTTTAAGCTAGTTAATCATCGGGTGTACTTGTTTTTTACAAAGTGGTTGTGGATTTTGACTTAGTTTTTGTTAAATAAATAATAATGTTTACTGTTATGACATCTGTTGTTGTTTATCTGAAGTTGTCATTAGTAAACACCTGGGAAAGACCTGGGGCCCGTTGCACAAAACTAAGATAAGGGATTAAGCTGGGATATGTTTGCTATCCTGGCTCAACTTATCCGTGATCCAGTTGCACAAAAGTGGGATAGAGGGAAGTGGGATATGTTCAGACCTAAGTTACCATGGAGATTTGTTCTGTGAAGCTCGCCTGCTCCAGACCAGGCTAAGTTCCAGGATCTATTTAATCTCATTCCTTATCTCAGTCAGCGGTCGCCACAAATGGAAACCAATATTTATTCCACTGCCTAGAACATATTGTTAAAACATTTACCTATACCCACTATCATTATTGAAACATTTGTGATCATTAATTGCAATGATTTTAGATGAATTTGCAATCATTAGATAATTTAGTTTCCCACAGACTACACATAAAGTACATCACCATATAAATATAAATACACATTAGAGTGTACCATGATGTTCCTTTATTGAACAAGAATGAATCAAAGCAAGTAAACCATCAGCTCCTTTCAAAACTGAAGTCACACAGTGCTCTACAAGACAAAAAGCACAGAATCAAAGCATGCAGTATGGGCAGTAAGGGATGCTGGGTCACAATTTTAATAGCTTCTTATCAGACTTACTAGTCTCTCCCTACCCTGGCCCAGTATACAGACAATATCTGCAGACAATATCCAATTTTTCACTCAAGTTTCATGCTTGATGGCAATTCAATCCTTTATCTGTTTATTATCACATTATTATCACAGATACAAAGTTCAATGAGCGGAAACCTTTTCTCATTCTCGGTTGCAGGTGTCAGTGTGGCAACTGTGCACCTATGCAGACCCGACAGGAATGTCTTTGCTGCAGGGAGATCGTCCAAGTGGCCGACACAATGGAGGCTGAGGGGGTGCACTCCTGTTAGAGTTCTCAACGGGTCGGGTCGGCCCGAAAAACCCGACGGGACCCGCGGGTTAGGGCCGGGTTCGGTTCTAAAATGTAAGCAGATGACTCGGGTCGGATCGGTCCTTGGGCTTAATCTTTTCCGCCCAGTGAAAAAAAAAAAAAGTATTATTCATCACTGCTGTTTACCGTGAATCATGGTGAATTGAAGCGGGGACAGACATGACAGGTGAATTCACCGTCGCTACAGGAGTGGGAAAATCAGAGGTCTGGAAAATGTTTGGAGTGTTGCTGGATTCTGATGGAAATTCCACAGGTTATGTGCAATAATCTAAATGCAAGGTGCCGTTAAAATATGACAGCAAAAAACAGGGACGTCCAGCCTGAGCCGCCATACAGTAAGCTGTGGGCATTCGGCCACCACCACGACGCAGCAGCTGCGGATGTGCGGATGATTCTGCTTTTTTTTTATTTATAGCAAGAACAAATATGGAAAATATGCGTCGTGGTGGTGGCCGAATTTTGAGCATTGCACATAACCTGTGGAATTTCCATCAGAATCCAGCAACACTCCAAACACTTTCCAGACCTCTGATTTTCCCACTCCTGTAGCGGCGGTGAATTCACCTGTCATGTCTGTCCCCGCTCCATGCAGACTTTCGTTATGATAGATAGATAGATAGATAGATAGATAGATAGATAGATAGATAGATAGATAGATAGATAGATAGATACTTTATTGATCCCCAAGGGGAAATTCACCATGATTCACGGTAAACAGCAGCGATGATTAATACTTTTTTTTTTTTTTTTCACTGGGCGGAAAAGATTAAGCCTGAGGACCGACCCGACCCGAGTCATCTGCTTATATTTTAGAACCGAACTCGGTTTTTCGGGCCGACCCGACCCGTTGAGTACTCTACTTCATGGCACTGGTGTTGCTGCACCCCCAAGCCACACAACGTTTGCCTGTGTCGTATTCCACCTTCTGCTTCTTCTTTCCTGCGCATTTCTTCCGAGCCCCTTTCTTGGTTTCTGGCTCCATAATGTTGGTAACCACTGGTAACTGACTTCGTACTACTCGCAATAAAAACTGCACTGAACCCAACGTTTTATTGCCTTCACCACTCAACAAGCATACTACAATAGCGGCAGCCAGGAAAAACCATGGCACTTGTGACGTTGCACGGAAGCCCCGCCCCCAGTCTGGAATTCCAGGAAGGATTTCCAAGCGGCAAATTCAAAATCGCAAATTTCATGCGTTTATGAAATGTTTTGGTGTAGGGTCCAATGATCATTATTGTTCCTCTGTGTATGTATTATCATTATGTATTGGGTGTAGTGTCAGATTTCTGTAGGCCTTTAAGCCTATTCATTCAAATATTTATTTGTCTTTTATGTCTTTTTTTCTTTTGTCCCAACAAAATTCTGGTACCGCTCAAAAAGATAATTGTCTGGAAATGCTAAAACATCTATACACGGTCTGATAACCATCTCCCAACAAATATTTAATTCTCTGCGCAGTAATGCTGCACCTTCATCCACGGGATCGTTGTCAAAAGGACATGTTGGTGAAAAAAGTCGCCTCCTACTGTGCCTAATGGACTTATAGAAGCAGAAGAACTCGCTCTGCTGACTGAATGAATGAGGAAATCAAATGGCGCGTGCGGCTGAAAGAGGGCGGAGACAGAGAGAAACTCGAGGTTCCTTGAGGAAAACCTGGTCCCGACCAGTTTAGGTTAAGAGAGTCTGTTACTACGGTAACTGACCGAGAGCTTAAGTTACCTCTCTTTGTGAAACAGGCTAGAGTTACCCCTCTTTCTCAGGGTTGCGTTACCTCCCTTTGTGAAACGGAAAACTCAGAGTTTCCATCATTTCAGGGTTAGTAAACTCAGAGTTTTCACTAAACCTGCTTTGTGAAACAGACCTCAGATATTTTTTCAGAGATAATTATAATGTCCTAATCTATAAAACTTTCAATTGAATTGTATTAGATTTTTCACATCACTGTAACTTGGTATGATCATTAAAGGACTAGGGCTGGGCAACGAATACAATTTTTAATCTAATTAATCACATGATTTCCCCGATTAATCACGATTAACAAAAATGAATTCAAAAGTAGTGTATAGCCTTTAGCATTTAGTTTTATTTTAAATGTGCTGCCATATGAATGAAAGTGCCATAACATTTGTTGTGCAAACACACTTTTAACATCAGCATCTTTCTGTAGTTTTTATGTAGAAGCCTCGCTCCACTGTCTGTTTCCTTGAATGACTTGCTGCTATCAGTTGTGTGTTTTGCCTTTAAGTGGTATTTTAGACTGGAACTACTACGCTGAGAAGACAATTCAACTTGGCAGTGTTTACAGATGACTTTGGTTCTGTCGACTCCGCCGTTTGGAAGAACTTTAAAATGAAAACGCCCGAGTAAAAGCTCCGTACCCTTCTCCATGTTTGGTGGATCCACCAATTACTTACTTTTCCGGTTCCGCAGCAGACAGCAACAGACTTTTACAAAATAAAATAAATAATAAAACACGGGAGGTTTGTGGCATAGTGGGTCCCGCATCTGACAGCCCTGTGCTGCGTGTCGTTCCCCCTCTCTCTGCCCCCTGCTTCCTGTCTCTCTGAACTTTCCTATCCATTAAAGGCACAAAAGCCCTCAGACATTTTTTTTTAAAATAAAAAAATAAAACATGCGTTAATGCGCAGTAAAATATTTATCGGCGTTAAATAAGTAATGCGTTAACGCGATAATAACAAGTTAACTCGCCCAGCCCTATAAATGACCTATGAGTTAATTTACATAATTCTTTATGTGAAATAATTAAAAAGAAAAAAAAGCTGCTTCTGGGACTACTACGACCTCGTCAAAAAAACGAATGTCCAAAGGAATCAAAACGAGCCAAAAAAGCTCAATAGCTCTGCTTTGTGGCAACACTTCACGTTTTGATCTTACCCATTGCTAATTGAAAAAAAATAATGTAACTTTAACTGCTTTGATTTAACCTTAACTTTAAAATATACAGTTTCTCCCTTGCGTGACAGATAAACTCTTCCGCCCAAAGTTAGTTTTCTATGATGAAAAGACTAAAAAGCAGATGCTATTTTATTCTTCCTGTGGTTACCATGTGCACTAGCATGGCTGCTACCACATCAAGGATACTCACCTTTGTCTTGACGACAAGAGGAAGAGGAAGAAGCAGCAGTGGTGTTATGATGATTAGGAAAATTCTGCGATAGTTCCACAGTCTTCTACACAGTGTCCTGAGCATTCTCTTTTCTATTTTCTTCTTACTTTCACCTTCTCGATCCATTGATGCAGTTTGGTGCAGGTCAGCTGAAAGACTGAAGACTGAAGGTTGCAGTTCACATGTTCATATCTGTTGATTTTTATTGAGCAATGCACCAAACCTCAGTAATTGCTGGTTATCTTTGAACCAGGACAAAGGTGAAATTGTAATCTGACACAGCCTCCAATTTATGGCACTTAAAAGGACCGATATCAGTTTAACTGACACTAGATTCAAGGCAAGGCATTTATATTTATATAGCGCATTTCATATCACAGGCAACTCAATGTGCTTTACATGAAGACAAGGCATTTAAAAGATAAAAATTAAAACACAGTTAAAAGCAATCAAAGAAGAGGGGGAAAAATAAAAGTATAAAAAATAATCATTAATTAATTCATTTAAAAGTGAAGAGTGCAAATAAAATACTTTCAAGTGTCATATGCACAGCTAAATATAACTGTTTTGAGCCTGGATTTAAACATTGTCAGAGTTCAACTTCTATGTTATGTTAAGAATCAGCTAATGTCCCAAAAACATTAAACATTTCAATGATTAGGTTTCTATATTTGAAGCAAAAAAGGGTGTATCTGCACAATATATTGCCATTTATGTCACAGTTTGGCCTTTTGGTATTTATTTCCTTGAACCCAGACTGGAGATAGATGTGGTATTATTCAAGTAAAGTCAAGTCAAATGTATTTGTATAGCACATTTCGTGTACAAAACAATTCAAAGTGCTTTACATAAAATAAAAGCATTGCAGCAGGGAGTGGAAGAACCATTAAAAATACATAAAAGAATATAAAAGAATATAAAGACAAACAAATAAAATTATTCAAATGAATTAAAATTATTTAAAACAAGCAACAGTCTAGATAAGTTCAAAGACACCGTGCAGGTTTCATGCATAGACACATGAGAAAAGAAATGTTTTTAACATGGATTTAAAAATGTCTACATTTGGTGAAAGTTTAATCTCCACTGGCAGTTTGTTCCACTTGTTTGCAGCATAACAGCTAAATGCTGCTTCTCCATGTTTAGTCTGGACTCTGGACTGGACCAGCTGACCTGAGTCTTTGGATCTAAGAGCTCTGCTAGGTTCATATTTTCTGAACATATCACAGATATATTTTGGGTCTAAACCGTTCTGGGATTTGTAAACCATCAGCAGGCTTTTAAAATCTATTCTGTGACTGACTGGAAGCCAGTGTAAAGATTTTAAAAATCGTGTGATGTGTTCAGATCTCTTAGTCCGGGTTAAAACTCTAGCAGCAGCGTTCTGGATGAGCTGCAGATGTTTAATGCTCATTATGGGAAGTCCAGTTAAAAGACCATTACAGTAATGGAGTCTACTGGAAATTAATGCATGGATGAGTTTCTCCTGGTCTTTTTGAGAGAAAACCTTTGATCCTCCAGACACTGACACAGTATGTCTGCTGGGCTGCAGTCGTCTGGTGACAGAGACACATAAAGTTGTGTATCATCTGCATAACTGTGATAATAGATGTTAAAGTTCTGCAATATCTGACCCAAAGGGAGCATATACAAGTTAAACAGAAGAGGTCAAAGAAGTGACCCCCGGGGACTCCACAAGTCATGGCCACTCGCTCAGATTCATAGCTGCCAATAGTAACAAAATAACTCTGGCCTTCTAAGTAGGACCTGAACCAGTTAAGGACCGCTCCAGAAAGTCCAACCCAGTTTTCCAGCCTGTGCAACAGGATTCTGTGATCTACAGTATCAAACGCAGTGCTGAGGTTCAACAGAACCAGGACTGAAACATTACCAGAATCAGTATTCAACCTGATGTCGTTTAACACTTTGACCAGAGCTGTTTCAGTGCTGTGATGACGTCTGAAGCCTGATTGAAAGTTGATTGGTGCAAAAGATTTCCACTTTCATTAAGAAAGTCGTTGAGCTGATATAAAAGAGAGGTCAGAGACAGGTCTGTAGTTGTTCATCACAGAGGCGTCTAGAGTTCTCTTCTTTAGGAGTGGCTTAATGGCAGCTGTCTTTAGTGACTTGGGAAAAATGCCTGATGCCAGTGAGCTGTTAACTATTTGTAGGAGATCACTTTCTGCTGAGGTAAAAAACAGTTTTTAAAAAGTCGGATGGTATTATGTCCAGAGTGCAAGTTGTTGATTTCAGATGCCGAACTGTTTCCTCTAGGATTTTTAAATCAACAATATTAAATTGTGACATAACGTCAGATTTATTTCCAAGTTCTAGACACAGATTAGTTTTCTTGTTTGTCTGTGTTGCGTGAATTTTTTGTCTAATTGTTTAGATTTTTTGGCTGAAAAAGTTGGCAAATTTGTTGCTTTTTGTCAGTGGAAAGGAGGTCTGGGTTTGACTGTTTAGGAGGATTTGTGAGTTTTTCAACCATAGCAAACAGAGTTGGAGACTTGTTGATACTGTTGCCACAAACCAAACATGTCCAGCACAGAAGGAAATTTTTTGGCATTACCATCCATCATCTATGTGAATGTCAAATCCCCGTTCAAGATAAAATGGTTAAAATCAGTCGAAATATAAGACAATAATTCAGAAAATTCATCAATAAAACTTGCACGGTATTCCTGGAGATCTGTAAATGATTAAGAACAGGACTTTAGGAACACCCTTTAAAATAAAACCAAGATATTCGAAAGAAGTGAAATCGCCAAATGAGATCTTTTTACACTGGAATGTATCTTTAAATAAGGCAGCCTCCCCCCCACCTTTGCCCCCATTTCTGCATTTAAAAGTCAAAAAGTCAACTTTTTCTGTAATATATACTCAGCCATATTCGGAATTGAAATTTTGTTGCAGGATGCGGTGCAGGCGCCATACCACGCTTTGATGCAACTTGACAAGACGCTCTCGATCGTCCCACTGTAGAAGGTGCACATGATGGGGGGGGCGGGGCTCCAGCTCTTCTTAGTTTGCGGAGGAAAGAGCCCTCTTGGCCAGTGATGAGGTGTTGGTGGTCCAGGAGAGATCCTCTGAGACGTGCACACCCAGGAACTTTCCACAGCAGCACCGTTGATGGTCACAGGGGGATGTTGGGTGTGCGCTCTCCTGAAGTCCGCAACAATCTCTTTTGTCTTTTCCACGTTCAGGGAGAGATTGTTGTGTCTGCACCAAGAGGTCAGACGGCTCACCTCACTCCTGTAGTTTCTCTCATTGTTGTTGCTGATGAGACCCACCACAGTCGTATCGTCCGCAAACTTGATGATGGAGTTGGAGTTGTGCAGTGGCGTGCAGTCGTGGCTCAGCAGGGTGAAGAGGAGGGGGCTCAGCACACATCCCTGGGGGGCCACTGTGTTCAGGGTGATGGTGCTGGATGTGTTGCTGTGGACCCGCACTGCCTATGGTCTCCCTGTCAGGAAGTCCAGCAACCAATTGCACAGGGAGGTGTTCAGGCCTATAGCCAGTCTAGTTTGATGACCAACTGTTGTGGGATGATTGTGTTGAATGCTGAACTGAAGTCATAGCCTAGCAAAACAGACCCGTACAGCAAAGGGCTGTACAGGGGTCTAGTGACGCTGGATAGCAGTGTGGGCGGGATAAACGGTTGTCTGTTAAGTTGCCTCTGCACTCAACGCCACGCAATAGGATGGTGCAACAACCAATCAGAGCGTCGTCCCACCAACAGAGCAAGCTGGTAAATTAAACTTTTACCGTACCCGGTGAGCAAAACTCAGAAAACGTCCTTTTTTTTCAAGAAAAACTTAAGTGCAGTTATCTGTTCGTCTGGCAAAGACAAATGTATATTTAAATCTTCTAGAGTCGCTGCTAAAGCCAACTCGAAAGACTGTTCGCTGGGCGCAGCCATTGTTTACCTCTCTCTGGAACTACACACTGAAACGTAGCACCTCTGTCGTCACTAGGTAGCCCGGCCTCCGACCCCGCTCCTCACGATTTGATTGGCCCGATTAAGTTTCGATTTTCAGCCTCGCAAAACGACCACAAGTGACTAGACTAGCCCGGGAGCAAATTTAATTTGCGGTCGCTAGGGGCGTCTAGATTTCTAGGCTACTGAAGTCAATGAACACCATTCTGGCGCGGGAGTCTTTATTTTCCAGATGTGTAAGGGCTGGGTGGAGGGCGGTGGCGATGGCATCTTTGGTCGAGCGATTTGACCAGTATGCAAACTGGAAAAGGTCCAGGGAGGGGGGGAGCACCAACCTGATGTGCTCCATGACTAATTGTTCGAAGCACTTCATAAGGATGGGGTTAAGTGCAACCGGACGGTAGTCATTGAAGCTGGATGGTGAGGACTTTTTTCGGTACCGGGATGATGGTGGTGGCTTTGAGGCACCTCTGAAACAGCGAGGTATTGAAGATGTCTGTGAAGACATCTGCGAGTTCTCCCGCGCAGTCCCTCAGTATGCGGCCAGGTATAATAGCCGCATTCGGACTGTAGGAACCTTTGGCAGTTCTAATAACCTTTTGATCCACGGGGCTGTTTTCTCCCGCATTCGGACATACAGGAACTCGGGACCATCTCCCTCAGTTCCTATAACCATTTTAGCTCCTTCTCCGAGGCTGGGTCTGTTCTGGGTTCTATAGGAACACATCTGACGGAGGTGTTTGGTGGTCGGTAGCTCCGCCCCTTGTCATGCTGTCACGGCTGAAATGTTTCCTCATACGATACGACACGGACACAACCTGCGCGTGTTTAATAAGTTAAACTTACACGTGGTCTCCTTTGTCTGCGGCGCTCTGCTCTCCTTCCTTCATGAAACCAAGAAGTATGGCCTGCGCTCCATCCTTCGTCTCCTGACTCTCTCTGTGAGCTCTTCCAGCCTCCATGTTAGACGCCCGATGTGATCATCCATGATTAATATCACCATCATGCAGACCATGAACACGGTGGCCTCCCCGCTCTCCATATTAGCTTCTTGGTGGTGTTTTTTTCTTTTCTCCTTACTTTTTGCGGGTTTTGTTTTGTTTTGTTGTTGAATGTGGCGCTAAAGTAGCACGTCACTGATGCAGACGGCTGCGCGCGCCGCATCAGTCTCTATCTGGTCCCGACTCATGTGCGAATGCAGACTGAAACAGTTCCGCTGGGGAAGGACTGTTATCAGAACGAAATTCGAGGAGGACGGTTCTTAGAACGGCTCTGTCCGAAAGCGGCTATTGTCAGGACCAGATGCTTTTCGGGTGTTGATCCTGCTGAATGTTCTTCTCTGTAGACAGTGTGAGAAGAACACCGGCGTGGTGTTCTGTGCCTCAAAGTGAGCGAAGAAAGAATTTTTAACACATTTTTAACAAATCCTGTAGACCTCTTCTGTCAGTCACGGCTTCTTATTGGCCTGGACAGGACTGTTACATCATCGATGCATTTGGTGATGTATGCAGTCAGTGTATTCCTTGAGGTTGGTGGTGGAGTTGTGGGAGGCAGCTTGCTTGAACACCTGTGGTGTTAAAACAGTCCTGAAGTGCCTCTACAGCCCCTTCAGGCCACACTCGCACCTCTTTCTGAACTGGTTTGGTGACTTTAACCAGTATGCTGGCATTAGCATGACAGTGATGTCAAATTGTGTGAAATTCTTAAGTCATTAACGAACATTGACTTATTGGAGAGAGATCTAATATAAGTAAAGTTAGCTTTGTAGAGTTTACACTGGTCTCTGTTGTATTCATGGACTATAGACTATTTGTCTGCCAGACCACAGTATGTCAGGATGGGGAAATGTGTTTCTGGAACACTGGAATGCAGTACTGGGGCTCCGCAGGGTACTGTTTTGGCTCCTTTTCTTTTCACCCTGTACACATCAGACTCAAGGTACAACTCAGAGTCATGCCACATTCAGAAGTATTCTGATGATACGGCTGTTGTGGCATGTGTGCGCGGTGGACAGGAGAAGGAGTACAGGGACCTTGTGGAGGCCTTTACTGACTGGAGCAAAAAGAACTGTTTGCTCCTGAACACCACCAAGACCAAAGAGCTGGTGGTGGACTTCAGGAGATCTAAAACTCCATACCAGTCAGTCTGCATTGATGGAGGGGAGATAGAGACTGTTCAGACCTGCAAATACCTGGGGGTGGTGCTGGATAATAAACTGGAGTGGTCTGCCAACATAGATGCAGTTTACAGGAGGGGCCAGAGCCGTCTCTTTTTCCTGAGACGGCTCAGGTCCTTCAATGTCTGCAGTGATATGATGTGCATGTTTTATCACACTATCATTGAGAGTGCACTGTTCTATGCTGCTGTCTGCTGGGGGAGTTGCACTACAGACAGAAACTGTAGGTGAAAAAGGCTGGTTCTGTTGTAAGCAGAATGCTGGACCCTCTCAGTGCTGTGGTGGAGAAACGGATGAGGAGGAAGTTAGATTCTGTGATGGAGAACAATAAACATCCTCTCCACAGCATCCTGCAGGACAGAGGAGCAGCTGCAGTGAGAGGCTGCAGGACTGAGAGCTTTAGGAGGTCCTTTGTTCCCACAGCCATAAGGCTTTTTAACAGTGACTGCTGAGTTCTTCTCAAATTGATTGATTGATTTTTATTTATTTGTTTATTTTGCCATTTAGTAATTTATTATTATTTAGTTAGTAGTAGTATTATTATTGTTGTTTTATTGTTGCTAATTCAATCATTGTAAATATAAAAAAAAATGTTGAGCTACTTGACGAATTTGAATTTCCCCCATTGGGGGATAAATAAAGTATTTTTCTATTCTATTCTATTCTATTCTATTCTATTCTATTCTATTCTATTCTATACTATTCTATTCTATTCTATTTTATTCTGAGTTGTACATGGTACCATTAACAGATTAGATAGATTCACCCAGTAAGTTTCGATTCCTTCTTTTACTAACTAAAACAGGAATCCTACTGGGTCCCAGCTTGTTCTCAGAACACCAGTCAGTAGTAAGACTACTATAGCAGGGACCCTGAACGCATCATGGCATGGTATCTTTGTTTTGAACTCTGGATGTTGTGCTGCTCCTTGAACATCCTGCACATCCCCTTGTGTCCTGCTCTGCCAGGACAGATGATGTAAGAGGAGGAGGAGGGGGTGCCCGCCCTGCGTTTCTTGGTTGATGGGGGTCGCTGGAGTCCTGGCTGGGATAGAGACATCCTTTGGAGACCTTGGATGATGTGGAGTAAAGGGTCTGGTGAGGGGGGAGGGCTGGGGGTTGTTTGCCTCACTGCTGAAAAGTTCAATTCCATTACCCACAGTAGGAATGGGGCCTGAAATGGAGACACGGTGTGCTCCATAGGGACACAGTCTCTCCAACAGCAGAGAAAAGTCTTTCTTCAGGATCTCAGAGCCAGTCTTCCTTCTCAAAATATCAAAAGATCCTGTGTGGACAATGATCTTCATGCCATCTGGATGAGTAGACAGAATGATATATATCAGAAAGATATCTATCAGAAAAAGCTGTATTTTCCGTCTTTGCCATTCTGACATGCTGTGTCATAGAGTCCCCTATCAGAATGGTATCTTTTCCATTTTGTGTGGAGGTGTCGATTTCTTCCGTAGTCCTCACCTTGGTTGTGGGATTTGGACTTCTCCTAATCATCTGGTTCGCCCTGGTTTCTCTTGTTTTTATTCAATTTTTGCATTACATTCATCATCACACATTCTATTTGGAGTCAACGGATCGTATCTATTATGCAATGGAACTTCAGGTGGCGGAGTGAGTGCTGGAGGTTTAGGTTTCGTGCTGGGATTATCTGTAGACAGATGGACAACATGAGACCAGATCCTGGCTGGGGTTGATGACTTTGGTTTGGCACCAACACTGTTCCAGTGGGAGATGTCAGTCGAACCGTCCGGTTTGGGAGCTTCACCAGATATTCCAGTGTCATTTGGACAGATCCAGGGAAGTGTGTCAGCCAGGTCTGCAGTGTGAGATTCCACATCAGCTGTTATCCCGCGTAGAAAGATCTGAGTTAGTCCTTTGGCACATGAAGGCTCCACAGCCTGCACAGGAGCTATAATAGTCAATAAATTCCTCGTTCGCATGAATGTGTTGCAGCGTTTCAATCCTCTTCTCGAGCCGTTATCCTCACAGAAAGTCATTCACACTCTGTGCAGCTCACTGATATTGCAGGGTTATGAGACATTGAGCCTCATGCAAGAACATTTTCGTATCTTTATTCTAAATTTCTCTCACGTTTTTTCGTACGAACACGCCACGTCAGATTCAACAAATACTCTTAACTTCGGACAAAGTGTGTAAAAGACCTGCGTAAATGATGAATGCCACCCGTGCATATTTAAGTGCATGTGCACGAGGATAGTAAATTTGCATACTCCAAGCCCAAAATAATACCATATAAGGCTGTGCTTCCTCTCTGCTGTGCCAGGGAGTATTGAATCTTGAAACTGGCATCAAGGCACAAAAAGAACAACTTTAAGGGCTCTGAGATTGAAATTCTGCTTTCAGAGATCCTTCCATCCATCCATTTTTCTATATCCGCCTAATCCATCGGTCGGGTCGCGAGGGGGCTGGAGCCTATCCCAGCAGTCATCGGGCGAGAGGCGGGGTACACCCTGGACAGGCCGCCAGTCCATCGCAGGGCCACATAGAGACAAACGAGACAAACAACCACACACACTCACACTCACTCCTAGGGACAATTTAGAGACACCAATTAACCTAACATGCATGTTTTTGGACGGTGGGAGGAAGCCGGAGTAACCGGATGTAACCCACGCATACACGGGGAGAACATGCAAACTCCACACAGAAAGGCCTTTCAGAGATCCAAAAAGGAGTCAGGAGTGGAATTACGGGACCTGCTAAAGCGAAGAAATGGAAGCAATTACGAGTGCTGTTAATTCCGTGTCACCTGTAGTTCGTAATATCACCGAAATAAAAAAGAAACGGTTTAATATGAAAATGGCTTAAAAAAAACCCAAAAAACTGCTCGCCAAGGCCAGGCGCTTGATGACTGCAACTAAAGCCGTGCAATCAGTTGTTGCCTCATCATGATGGCACTTTGATGGGGCGGTCCAATGAGGGGGGTCTTCTGACACCACACCTTCTGGTCTGCCTGGACTGGTTCAGGTAGTAGGAGACCCTCGTTCATGGCAATATTGTGCAAATCTGGCATGCCTTCTCTGGGCTATAGTTAAGAATTATCTTTTGATATTGAAAGCAATATAACTTAACTGCTCCATAGGCATGAAATCTTGCATTACTGCTTTTAAGATATAATTAAATGGGCCTTACTACTCTTTAGACATTCAAAAGTAAACCAAGAGAAACAAAGATGCCTGTAAAACAAAGTACAATGTCTCATGCTTATATTTCTGGGTCATCTTATATCCTTTAACTTCTTATCTTGAAGTCATGTAGAAGTGGTTAAACACTAACTCTGTTTATGACCTTTGACTTGTGGAACATACCTCTGATCACCAGAGTTCAGGAGGGACATGACAAAAACTGTGGCACAACATCGAGATCATTTAAAAGAAATAACGAAACACTGGCAGGACATCTCAAAACTATTTTGGTTATTTGGTAATAGGTCATCACCTTGAGAAGAACATCTTAGAGAGGCTGTCTTTTAGAAGTAAAGACTTTGACTAGTTAACTGCTCCGTAAAAGAAAAAATAGTTCTACATTTGTAGAAAGTAAAAATTATAAAATTATCATTGACTGTGCATGATATCGATAAAAGGTTCAACGAATCTAAAAATCGTTTTATATGGGACACAAGGCTGAATATAAGTTTGAAATTACTTTGATGTTTGGGCCTTCAGGTAGTACTGCACTGAAAACAGACACAAGTGGGAATCAGATGGATTCCAGAAAACTGTCCTTTCAGAACACAGTTACATCCCTGCTTCCACAAATGCCAGTTAATACTGAACATGCACTTCACTTCATTAAAGGTTTGTTACGGTTTTTTAATACAAAAAATACAAATTAATCACTGCCCTGTTGCATGGCATCTGTGGTGGATGCTCTTACCACCACCACATATCGTGTTAGTATTTATTTATTCTATATTTGCATTTTAGATAATTTGAATGATTTACTTACACTTGTTCTTTTGCTTTGAGGTGCTGCAAAGTGAGATCGACTGGAGGAGGAAGCCTGGAACATACCACTCTTTCTAAAAGACTGGGGAGGGGAACTTTATTTGTTAAATTTGGCCTTAGTTTCTTAATTTTGTCACTTTAACATTCACTTATTATTTGTGCTTAATTAAAGTTAGTTTTGCTTTATTGGTTTTATATTTTGCTGTAGGTAATTTTGTAACTTTTCCCTTTTATTATGCTCCCTCGTGTGGCAGATTTGGGTTACTCCGTCCCTATTTAAGCAGCCTTTGGTTCTTTGTTTGGAGGTCAGTTTTTGGTTGTGTTAGTGTTAAATTAGTTGACCTAATTTTAGTTGGGCCCAAATGTTTTTGTATGATTTAATTGTTATTCATATTTGACTTTTTTAGATTTATTCATTTTTTGTAACTTTTAAATTGAAATTGTTTCTCATTTTTTGAATACCTTTGTCCTTTATTAAGCATGGTCCCTCACAGCATCCCAACCATTCTGGAAGCAGGATTATATCAAAAGTACAAAAGTAAACAAAATACTATCATGAATTTGAATGAAGGTGGATTTTGATCAACATCTTAATTAGATATTAGTGTTACATAATGTCTAACACCATCTCAGTCCACAGCTCTTGCTTATGGAAAGGAAAAGTACTGTGTTTTGACTGTATGTGGAAAAAGATACACTTGTGGTTTACCTTTGGAATCTGCTATTCTGAAAGACTTAAATTGTTGTGTGCATAACTTCTATTATGCACATTGAGTTGCCTGTGGTATGAAATGCGCTATATAAATAAAGATTGATTGATTGATTGATTGATTGATTATGCACAGTTTTAGGCAGGTTTATGTTTTTTTTTTCACTCTAGAAAGTTTAGAAGTTATACATTTTCAAATGAGCTGTCACCTCCCCATGAGCTGTCACCTTACCGTGGTGGGGGGGTTTGCGTGCCCCAATGAGTCTGGGAGCTATGTTGTCTGGGGCTTTAAGCCCCTGGTAGGGTCACCCATGGCAAACAGATCCTAAATGAGGGACCAGACAAATAACAGGTCACAAGACCCTCTATGACGAAGAAAACAGTTGGACACCGTGTGCCCTTGCCCGGATGCGGGTCACCGGGGCCTCCCCCTGGAGCCAGGCCCAGGGGTGGGGCCCGCCGGCAAGCGCCTGGTGGCCGGGTCTGTGCCCGTGGGGCTCGGTCGGGCACAGCCCAAAGAAACGACACGGGTCCCCCTTCTGACGGGCTCACCACCCGTGGGAGGGGCCATGGGGGTCAGGTGCAGTGTGAGCTGGGCGGCAGCCGAAGGCAGAGACCTTGGCGGTCTGATCCTCGGCTACTGAAGCTGGCTCTTGGGACGTGGAACGTCACCTCTCTGCTGGGGAAGGAGCCTGAGCTGGTGCGCGAGGCTGAGCGGTTCCGGCAAGATATAGTTGGACTCACCTCGACGCATGGCTTGGGCTCCGGAACCAGCCTCCTCGAGAGGGGTTGGACTCTCTTCCACTCTGGAGTTGCCCGCGGTGAGAGGCGTAGAGCAGGTGTGGGCATACTTATTGGCCCCCGGCTGTGCGCCTGTACATTGGGGTTTACCCCGGTAGACGAGAGGGTAGCCTCCCTCCGCCTTAGGGTGGGGGGACGGGTCCTGACTGTCGTTTGTGCTTACGCACCGAACAGCAGTTCAGAGTACCCACCCTTTTTGGAGTCCCTGGAGGAGGCACTGGAGAGTGCTCCTCCGGGAGACTCCCTCGTCCTGCTGGGGGACTTCAATGCTCACGTGGGCAATGACAGTGAGACCTGGAGGGGCGTGATTGGGAGGAACGCCCCCCCCGATCTGAATCAGAGTGGTGTTTTGTTGTTGGACTTCTGTGCTCATCACGGACTGTCCATAACGAACACCATGTTCAGGCATTAGGGTGTCCATATGTGCACTTGGCACCAGGACACCCTAGGCCGCAGCTCGATGATCGACTTTGTGGTTGTATCGTCGGACTTGCGGCCGTACGTCCTGGACACTCGGGTGAAGAGAGGGGCGGAGCTGTCAACTGATCACCACCTGGTGGTGAGTTGGTTCCGCTGGTGGGGGAGGAAGCCGGTCAGACCTGGCAGGCCCAAACGTATTGTGAGGGTCTGTTGGGAACGGCTGGCGGAATCCCCTGTAAGGAGGAGTTTCAACTCCCACCTCCGGCAGAGCTTCAACCATGTCCCGGGGGAGGTGGGGGACATTGAGCCCGAATGGGCCATGTTCCGTGCCTCCATTGTTGAGGCGGCCGACCGGAGCTGTGGCCGTAAGGTGGTCGGTGCCTGTCGTGGGGGCAACCCCCAAACCCGCTGGTGGACCCCAGTGGTGAGGGAAGCCGTCAAGCTGAAGAAGGAGTCCTATCAGGCCTTTTTGGCCAGTGGGACTCTGGAAGCAGCTGATGGGTACCGACAGGCCAAGCGGAACACGGCCTCGGCGGTTGCTGAGGCAAAAACTCGGGCTTGGGAGGAGTTCGGGGAGGCCATGGAGAACGACTTCCGGACGGCCTCGAAGAGTTTCTGGTCCACCATCCGGCGCCTCAGGGGGGGAAGCGGTGCACCGTCAACACTGTGTATGGTGAGGGCGGGGCTCTGCTGACCTCAACTGGGGACGTCGTGAGTCGGTGGGGGGAATACTTCGAGGGCCTCCTCAATCCTACCGACACGCCTTCCGATGAGGAAGCAGAGTTGGGGAGCTCGGACATGGGGTCTCCCATTTCTGGGGCTGAGGTTGCCGAGGTGGTTAAAAAAACTCCTCGGTGGCAAGGCCCCGGGGGTGGATGAGGTCCGTCCTGAGTTCCTCAAGGCTCTGGATGTTGTAGGGCTGTCTTGGTTGACACGCCTCTGCAGCATCGCGTGGACATCGGGGGCAGTGCCTCTGGATTGGCAGATCGGGGTGGTGGTCCCCCTCTTTAAAAAGGGGGACCGGAGGGTGTGTTCCAACTATAGGGGGATCACTCTCCTCGGCCTCCCTGGTAAGGTCTATTCGGGGGTACTGGAGAGGAGGATCCGCCGGATAGTCGAATCTCGGATTCAGGAGGTGCAGTGTGGTTTTCGTCCTGGCCGTGGAACAGTGGACCAGCTCTATACCCTCGGCAGGATCCTGGAGGGTGCATGGGAGTTTGCCCAACCGGTCTACATGTGTTTTGTGGACTTGGAGAAGGCATTCGACCATGTCCCTCGGGGACTCTTGTGGGGGGTGCTCCGGGACTACGGAGTGCCGGACTCCTTGATATTGGCTGTTCGGTCTCTGTATGACCGGTGTCAGAGTTTGGTCCGCATTGCCGGCAGTAAGTCGGACATGTTTCCTGTGAGGGTTGGACTCCGTCAGGGCTGCCCTTTGTCACCGATTCTGTTCATAATTTTTATGGACAGAATTTCTAGGCACAGCCAGGGCGTTGAGGGGGTCTGTTTTGGCGACCTCAGAATCGGGTCTCTGCTTTTTGCGGACGATGCGGTTCTGTTGGCGTCGTCGGGCCGTGACCTTCAGCTCTCACTGGAGCGGTTCGCAGCCGAGTGTGAAGCGGCTGGGATGAGAATCAGCACCTCCAAATCTGAGACCATGGTCCTCAGCCGGAAAATGGTGGAATGCCCTCTCCGTGTCGGGAATGAGATCCTTCCCCAAGTGGAGGAGTTCAAGTATCTCTGGGTCTTGTTCACGAGTGAGGGAAGAATGGAACAGGAGATTGACAGGCGGATCGGTGCGGCGTCTGCAGTGATGCGGGCTCTGCACCGGCCCGTCGTGGTGAAGAAGGAGCTGAGCCAGAAGGCGAAGCTCTCGATTTACCGGTCAATCTATGTTCCTACCCTCACCTATGGTCACGAGCTGTGGGTAGTGACCGAAAGAACGAGATCGCGAATACAAGCGGCCGAAATGAGTTTCCTCCGCAGGGTGTCTGGGCTCTCCCTTAGAGATAGGGTGAGAAGCTCGGTCATCCGGGAGGGGCTCGGAGTAGAACCGCTGCTCCTCCGCATCGAGAGGAGTCAGATGAGGTGGCTTGGGCATCTGGTTAGGATGCCTCCTGGACGCCTCCCCGGTGAGGTGTTCCGGGCCCGTCCCACTGGGAGGAGGCCCCGGGGAAGACCCAGGACACGTTGGAGAGACTATGTGTCTCGGCTGGCCTGGGAACGCCTCGGGGTCCCCCCAGAAGAGCTGGAGGAAGTGGCCGGGGACAGGGACGTCTGGGTTTCTCTGCTCAAGCTGCTGCCCCCGCGACCCGATCCCTGGACAAGCGGCAGATAATGGATGGATGGATGGATGGACATTTTCAAATCCTTATCAAATTAGAATAACCACAACCACAAAAAAACCCACAAAAACCAAGTTATTGAGATCGTTTTGTAGTAAAACTTAACCAGTGTGTAAAGCCAGTGTCTTCATTTAAACATAACAAATGTAATGCACAATATCAAATCATTTTGAACAAATTATGTCATTAAAAACTATTTTAAAACAAATCAATCCACTTAATTAATACTTGATTGAGAATTCAGAATTTAAAACAATTAAGCCACAATATAAAATTATAATCCCAGGTGTCACTAATATTGCCAACATACATCCGTACACACACACACACACACACACACACACACACACACACACAGACACACCCACACACACAAAGTGATGGATCCCCCTGATTTGAACAGATAGGCTGATTCAAAGCTTTGAAGCTGCCGGTCAGCCTTGAATGCCAACCTGAATCTCAGAACTTCAAGGACCTGCCCCTGGAGCATATGAGTACATGTAAGTCTGACATATATGAAAAGATGGGGCCAGTCCAGTCAAACACATAGAGTCATAAGCTTTTGAAAAAAAAAAATCCTGCCATAAGAGGGTAGCCAGTGCAAGAAAGGCAGGGCAGACTTAATGTGTTTGTCTGAAGAAAAATCAGGCAGTTAAAAATGTATGTAAAAGTAGCTTTTTGAAATTTTAGGGTTCACTAAAGCTTTTTGAGCCAATTGCAACCTGTGGTTGGCCCATTCAAACATAAAATGAATTGCATTAGTCCAACCTAGAAACAGTTAAAATCCAAAACACCATCTCAGAGTTTGACATTAACTACATGTATTACGTAAGAAAAGCTGTCTTTGCCAACAGATTTAACAAAGAAAAAACTGATTACGAACATGGTTTTTTTTCATGATTTTCACATCTTAACCCCCCAAAAAAATCTGTCTTTTCGCAGTTGCAATTATATCAGCTAAACATGACATGAAATAGTAAATTTTCTAAATACAGACGGTATATTTAAGGACAGTATATTTACTGAAAAAAGAATGGGACCAAATATAGAAGCTTGCCAAATATGATAGGTTAGGGAACACTAAAAAGGGTAACCAGTGATGGGAAGTGATCCGTCAAAAAATAATAAAACCTGGCATACTGCGCTTAGGATGGGAGAATAGATTGCCTTAGTTCCCAGTGTCAAACATAGCTGTGAGGTCAAGACCACAACAAGAACAGCAAAGACAGTGGCATGAGCAGCTGGAGAATTTAGAAGAGTCTCAATTAGTCTGGAAAGATAGTTTAATAACATAAAAGAAAGTCCTTTTTAAAGCTAGAACTGTTTATTATTCATCATTGATAGAAGAGAATAAGAACAATCCCAGGTTTCTTTTCAGCACTGTAGCCAGTCTGACAAAGAGTCTGAGAAGATTGATGGAGTCCTTCCCACTATTATCAGTGATGTATCATCAAGTACAGCAGCTTTAGAGGTATCTTTAGAACCTGATTTGTATTTAGACGACTTCTGTTCTTGATCTCTCTGAGCTAACAACAACAATAGTCTCTTCTAAACCATCCACATGTATTTTAGATCCAATCCCAACCAGACTGTTCAAGGAGGTTTTTCCCTTAATTGCGTCATGTAGGGTCGTGAAAACAGGATAGCCAAAATAAAACTTGATTTAGCTGAGCCGGATTACAAAAACTAAACTGACTATGAAAAACTTGACAAAACAAAACCTGACTATAGCTGTGAAAACAAAAGGACAAACCTTGACTTTGACTTGATATGATATGATATGATATGATATGATATGATATGATATGATATGATATGATAACTACGACGTTCATGAGGGACGGTGTAGGATCTAGTGCTGGTGCATTGGAAACCTGAAAACTAAATACTGAGGGAGTGATTGGTGAGTACAACTGAGGGGAAAAACACAGGTGTTGTGAGTGAAGGTGATGGGAGGGCAACAGAAAGTGGAAAACATGGCAAAACTAAATATGAGACCTAAACTTGAAGACTAACAACACTAAGACATGAGAGAAAACTAAAACATGGCAAAACTAAAAACTAAACAGGAACTAAAAACATGACAAAAACCCATAGACATAACAAATTGACACTTCCATATTGGATTTGATCAATCTGTCTTTGTTGACAGGATATGTACCTCAGCCTTTTAAGGTTGCTGTAATTAAACCTTTACTTAAAAAACCTACTCTTGATTCAGAAGAGTTGGCTAATTATTGACCTATATCCAATCTCCCTTTTATGTCTAAAGTTCTTGAAAAAATAGTTGCAGCTCAACTTTGTGATCATTTACACAGAAATAATCTGTTTGAAGAGTTTCAGTCAGGATTCAGAGTGCATCATAGCACAGAAACAGCACTGCTGAAAGTTACCAATGATCTCCTCTTAAACTCTGATAGCGGACTTGCGTCTGTGCTTGTCCTGTTGGATCTCAGTGCTGCATTTGATATGGTCGATCACAGTATTTTATTACAGAGACTTGAACATGTTATTGGGATTAAAAGAACTGCATTAGGCTGCATTCAAGTCATATTTATCTGAACGATTTCAGTTTGTTCTTGTAAATGAAGAATCTTCCTCACACAAACCAGAGTCATGGAGCTCCTCAGGGTTCTGTACTTGGACTTCTTTTCACTTTATACATGCTTCCATTAAGTAACATTATTAGACAGCATGGCATCAATTTCCAGTGGTATGCTGATGATACTCACCTTTACTTATCTATGAAACCAGATGAACCCAATCGGTTGGTCAGACTACAAGCATGTCTTAAAGACATAAAGACCTGGATGACTCAGAACTGTCTGCTTCTAAATTCAGACAAAGCTGAAGTTGTTATCTTTGGACCTGAGCGCTTCAGGGAGAAATTGTTTAGCTATATAGTTAATCTAGATGGTATTTTCTTGGCTTCTAGTACTACAGTGAGGAACTTTGGAGTAATTTTTGACCAGAATTTATCATTTGACTCACATATAAAACAGGTTTCTAGGACTGCCTTCTTTCATCTTCGTAATATTGTTAAAATCAGGAAAATCTTGTCTCAGAGTGGTGCAGAAAAACTGCTCCATGCATCTGTTACTTCAGGATTGGACTACTGTAATTCTTTATTATTAGGCTGTCCCACATATTCTCTGAAAAGCCTTCAGTTGATCCAAAATACTGCAGCCAGAGTTCTGATGAGAACTAACAGGAGAGATCATATTTCTCCAGTTTTAGCTTCTCTTCATTGGCTCCCTGTTAAATTCAGAATAGAATTTAAGATTCTACTCCTCACATTAAGATTAAGATCAAATTTATTGTCATGCATACATGCATACGCACGAAATTTGTCCTCTGCTTTCACCTGTTGATACACACATGCACAGGGTCACACACTCACAGAGACAGATGCCATACACTGGTATGTTACCCCCGTGTAATCGGGGTTCAAATTCGGTGCTTAAAGACATGCATGTTAGGTTCATTGGTGTCTCTAAATTGACCCTAGGAGTTAGTGTTAGCATGCATGGTTGTCTGCCTCTGTGGGGCCCTGTGATGGGTGTAACCAGCCTTTCGCCCATTGACAGCTAGAATAGGCTCCAGCCCCCCGGCAACCCTGAGTTAGATGAAGCGAGTATAGACAATGGATGGATGGATGTCCTTTGTCTGGACCCGCCTTTTAAAGGGGATAGAGAATCAAAATCGTCTTTTTCACGTTTTTGGTGTTAGTTCTGAGTCTCCCCGCTGTGGGGAGTACACACAGTGCCAGCAAGTGTCAGAACCTCTGTTTCAAGTACTCCCCTTTTTTGAATATCCCCAAGAATATCCCCCAATCCGTTTTTGTGAAAAAGTGATGTCACTTTTTCAGCAATCGCCCCCCCCCCCGCACCCAAGTCCACAGCCACCCCGTTTCAGACACTCCCCTTCGGCGAGAAACAGGAACTGGTGTGCCTTCCAAGGCTGTGAAAGCGGACTACGATCGTTATATATTCTTCCCCCGGAAATGTTCGCGATCAATGGCTTTTATTTATTTTTAACAGCATCCCCAGTACATACAACCGCCGACTTTTCCTTTGCTCTGCGCATTTCACGGAGTACAGTTTCACAAAGCTTGCACGATTCCGAGCAGCTCAGTAGATGGTCAGTTCCGACAGGGACAGACACAGACTGCAGCGAGCTGTGCGCTCCGCTGAGAAGGTGATCGGCTGCACGTCTCCAGGACTATGGGGCGAGCAGGTCGGATCACAGCTGACCCTTCTCTAATTGCACCACTCCCCTCGGGCAGGAGGCTTCGGTCCCTTCAGACCAGAACCTCCCGTCACAAAAACAGTTTTTCCCCCTTGCAGTTGGACTTATGAACACTTCATAATCACCTCATAACCTGCCCCAGTCACTTTACCATCATTAAAATTGCACTAATGAAGCTGCACTGTTGTTGCTCTGTATATTGGATACTGTGTATTGTTGTACACACCTTGTACATTTTATATTCATATCTTTTTATTCTTTATTTTTATTATTATGTCCTATGTTACAAGTTTGCACCTTACGCCGCAGCAAATTCCTAGTTAGTGAACACGGTTCACTAACAATGGCAATAAAACGAATTCTGATTCTTATGAGCTTCCTTTTCAGTCAGTGTATTACTCTGTAGCTCTGTTTTCAGTGAGAGCAAGGGCAACCAATCAAGCAACGGCAACCGAATAGCGCCAACACCTACCTGCATTTCATAATGAGGTTGCCAGATAAGCTCTGAAACGACGCCAATAAGGGAAAAAGACGCATTCTAAACCCAGCATAGTAACAGTTGTTTCAGAGAGCCTTTTAGGGAGGTTCTGAGCCATTACAGACCCAACCAATTTTTTTTGGGCTACATATCACATCACAGAACAAGGATTAATACCCCATTCAACCATTCTCTATCACCTTTAAAAGTGGTGTTTGGAAGGGACCAACCAAACACTAGCTGGCTGGTAACATCATAGATTACCACCATTTGAAAATGTAGAATAGAGTAGGAATGGTTAGTTTAGTTTAGGTTAGTAGCAATAGTTTTTTGTATAGAGGGGTATAGAGGGAGAAAAGAGAGGGGACAGAAACATAAAACAGACAACCAGCTGCTGCATCTGTAATGGTAAAAGAAAACCCACAGCAACTACGAGCAGGACCATCGGGAGCACCTGCAAAGAGACAAATGAAGAATAACACGAACAAAAAGAAAGAAACAAACGACAACAACATCACCAGCAACACAGAGCACAAATAACACACCCGATGACTACATGCATGGCGTTTGGTTTTGTGAACCTGTACAAAAATTCTGGCTTGAGGTATGTGAAGACTTATCAATGGCTCAAGTGTAGAATTCCTGTTTGCCCCACACTATGCATACTAGGTCATCTGGGGGACATCAGCATGGAAATTAACTTGGGACATATGGTCCTCATTACCTATTGTAAAGAAAATCATTCTCATGAATTGGAAACAAAGAAATAATCTATGTATTTATCAGTTTAGAAATCTTCTATCCTACCACAACAGTAATGAGATAATGGGGGAATCAAGTCCAATTGGAGTGCAACCTGGAACTAGTACTTTGTAGAGATGGTGCTCTTTGGTGACAGGCTTTGTTAAATCCAAAAGTTGTAGAATACCAAGGCACTCATCTTCTTTGTAGTTAAAATGCCTTTATTTTGTGGGCAAAACATGATTAAAGTAATACTATGTAACATTTCTACCTTGAAATAACTGCTTGAAAAAAATTGTGCGGCTAGAATGAGTTTTAATATTACGATTGGCCTGTCTCCTATGCCCTTCGGGGGTCTGAGTTGGAATAACTGCGCTATGTAACTTTGCTGGACCAACCCGGGAGCTGAGCGGAAGTACTTCGACTTGCTTTCTGGCACACCTACTGCAAAAACAAATAGACCCCTCTCACGTTCCCATTTCCATTTGATTACTCTTACCTTATCGGTTGACATAGCTTGCACCTTCTGACTCCTCACCGGTTCGTCAACAAACGTGAAACGTGAAAGCGAAAGGGTGTTGTATTTACGACAGTGAAACCGTACATTACCTCCAAGCCTGTAGGGGGAGCTCCATAATGGGCTTTTTGAGAAGTTACATTGTATTGCTTTAAAACACTTCGACGCATTTCGGCATGAAGCCTTCGTGAGGAAGTGAATAGTTTCTTGTGTGGCAAAACTGAATTAAAAGACATCCGTTCCATGAGTGTTCTCAGGTGTGTGAGTGGGACTAATTACCCAATGGCAAACCACTTATTTACAAAGGTAACCACAAAAAACAGAAAAACAAACAGAGATATCAATGGTGGTCAGCAGGGGGCCTCATTCTACAGTCTCTACAAATATAACAAAGTATTAGATAACATCAAAAAACAGACATGTAATACACATATAAAAATAATAAACATTTGTGCTTACAGAAAATGACAATATTCCAACTCATCATTTAAACCCGGATATAAAGTAGCTTTTAATTTAAAGATCCAGTAGCTTTCTCGCTGGTTTAATTGTTTCAATGTATCGCCCCCTCTCATTGTTTGTGGTATATGATCAATACCTAAAGCTTTTAAAATAGCAGGGTTGCTATTATGCTGGTCTTTGAAATGACGAGCCATTGGATAGTTCTCATTTTTTGTTTTAATCGCATACTTGTGTTCTGAGACTCTATCTTGTAACCTGCGTTTGGTTCTGCCGATGTAAAAAACATTACAGAGGGGACATTCCAGTTTATAAATCACAAATGTTGTTTTACAATTAATAAAATGGTGTATCTCATATGTTCTTTGACTATGTGTATCTTCGAAAGTTTTACCTTGAACTATAGTAGGGCAGTGATTGCAATGACCACATTTGAAGCTACCTTGCGGTCTCTTTGACAGCCAAGTGTTTTTAGAGGGTGGTGGTAAATAGCTATGGACAAGTTTGTCATTTAGGGTAGGAGCCCTTTTAAAGCTGAAAATAGGAGGCTCTTGAAAAACATTTGTCAGAGAAGTATCACAGTGTAATAAATTCCATTTTTTTCTGATCATGTTTTTAATGTGATTTGCTTCAGTGCTGAACCTTGTGGAAAAGAAAACTCTCCCAGAACTTTGTCTGGACTTCCCGCTTGTTAACAGGGATTGTCGGTCTAGGTTCTTAGCTCTGTCTTTGGCACTCTGGATGGTTTTCTTTTTGTAACCTCTTTTAATAAATCTATTTTCCATTTCATTTGCCTTTACCTCAAAAGAATACGTTTCATCACAAATTCTTTTCAATCTCTGGAATTGACCATAGGGTATGTTATCCTTTAAATGTCTGGGGTGGAAGCTTTTTGCATGTAAAATAGTGTTGCGAGAGGTAGGTTTTCTATAGATGGTGGAATGCAAGAAACTTTCCTTGTCTTTGTATATTTCCAAATCTAGAAAGCAAATGCTTTGTTTGTCGAACTCCAGAGACAGTTTGATGTTTTCATTAATGCCATTGAGATAAGCATGGAAAGCCAATAGTTCAGTTTCAGATCCATCCCAAAGTAGAAGTATATCATCAATATATCTCCCATAATAGATTATTTTATTCAAATAAGAATTTTTAGTAGAGTTAAACACAAAATCGTGTTCCCATTTACCCATGTATAACCCTGCATAGGAGGGACTGTAGCAAGCTCCCATTGCACATCCTTTAGCTTGCTTGAAAAGGCGATCTTGAAAAATAAAGATATTATTATTTAATGTCCATTTTGTTAACTTTATAAGAAAATGCGCAGGGGGAGTTTCTGTTTGTAGCTGGTCCTGTAGAAAAAACTCAAGTGCTGCTAGCCCTTCTTCATGTACAATTGAGGTGTAAAGTGACTCAACATCCATAGTTGCTAATAAAGTATCTTGTCCAATATTCCCTAGTTCCTGGATCTTATTAAGGACAGCTGTGGTGTCTTGTATATATGCTGGGAGCAGAGGTAAAATGGGCTTAATGAAATAATCTATGTATTTTGAAATAGGTTCAGTAAGGCTGTCATTCCCAGAAATTACTGGTCTTCCTGGGGGATTTTCTAAGTTTTTGTGTATCTTAGGGAGAAGGTAAAAAGATGCCACTTTAGGATGCTCATTGAAAAGAAATTTACATTCACCATCAGAAATCCAGTCTTTTTCTTTAGCTTCAGTCGGTATGTTTTTCAACTCCATTTTCAAGACCTCTGTAGGGTTGTGTTTCAAAACCTCATAGTATTCAGGATCATTCAGTTGTCTATTTGCCTCTTTTATGTATTTATCTTTTCCCCAAACAACCACAGCTCCTCCCTTATCAGCTCTTTTAATTATCAAATCATCATCTTTCATCATCTGTTCAAGTGCACAACGCTCATTTTATCTACTTCAAAATCCACTTTCTTGGTAAAAGTACTCAGAGTAGCACTTACAGTGACCGGGCAAAAGGTAGATTTAGGTTTAAAGGGAGTTCCTTGTGGAGTAGTGCGAACAGAGTCAATATGAGTCTTTGAAGTTTGACTGTTCATAATGTACCAGGCTTTAAGGTGCAAGTTTCTATAGAACCTGTAGAGGTCAATCTTGGTGTCAAATTCTCTGGATGAGTAGGTTGGAGCAAAAGACAAGCCCTTTGATAGCACATCGGTGCAGTTTTCTGAAAGAGGTTTTCCTGATATGTTGATTACTGTGTCCCTTTGTAACTCCTCGTAGGCCGTCTGGCGGTGTTTCTTTTTTCTTCCTCTTCTTGCTGGTTTCTTTTTGCATGTTGGGGTTTTCGTCCTGATTTGGTGGTGGTGGTGGCCTTCTGTTGTTGTTGCTTCTGCCTCTGGTCTAAAAAAGAGCCCCTTTCTTCAGTTTTTGAGTTTGTGCTCAAATGTGCTTCATCATCACTGCTGGTGATGTTAAAGGAGACTGTCCTTGGTCTTCTACGAGGCTGAGCGGAGTCCCTGTGTTTGTAGGTTTGATTTTTCCATATATAAACATTTCCCTTCTTGTAATCCATATCATCTCTTTTGAACTTTCTAAATTTTTCTTGTTTGAGTTTTTGTGTGAATTGCTGTAAATCTTCTTTCATTTTCTGCTCCAGGTGTGTGAAATGTTCCCTGTCTTCATATTGGGCAACAATCTTTGTAAGATTTCACTCTTGAGGACTTCTCTGTCTTTTTTTGGTCTCTTCTATGAGTAACAACATTAGGTCAAATGAACACTTGTTCAAGATAGCTTCCCACTTGTTCTTAAAGTCAGTATCGTCTGTTCCTCCATAAGCTGGAAATTTTCTTAGTCTTAGGCCTCTTGGAATTAGGTTTTTCCTCCAGTAGTCTGAGAGTGTGATTCCATGTAGATCTAGTTTGATATCCTTGATCATCAGGTTCTTGAGGTCTATGAAATTCTTCTCAATGTCTGGGTCAGGAGAGGCTGTAGAGTCCAGTTCTTCAAGGAGGGGGGAAGTACTGATGATCTGTCGGTCTTCTTCTGGGGTGTAGGAGAAAATAGTCGACATATTTGGTCCCAAAAAAGTATAAAAAGAAGGCTTCATGCCGAAACGCGTCGAAGTGTTTTAATCATGTTTTGCCCATAAAATAAAGGCATTTTAACTACAAAGAAGATGAGTGCCTTGGTATTCTACAACTTTTGGAAGTAATGACATAATGTCTGGTTACTCAAAACATAATTTGGCTGGAGTAAATTATCTCTGGCCCTCCTTTATTAGTTCCATCACTTAGTTGGGGCAAGGGGTTGTGATCTTACTGCTCTGGGGGGTTGGGTAGGTTCTGGGGATGTGGGTTTCTTGTGGTCTCTAGGGGAGGGGGTTGGGGGTGCTTGACTGGTGATTGTGGGGGAGCTTTGTGTCTGACCTGGCGGCGGGCAGGGTTGCCGTGAGGAATGGCAGGTGGTGGCCGCAGGGCCGGGTAGAAGGGTGGCTCTAGGGCTCTAGGTCAAGGTGTGGGGTCTGCGTCCTGGTGTCTTTTCTTCCACAGATGCAGCAGCTGGTTGTCTGTTTTATGGTTCTATCTCCATTATTTTTCCCCTCACTCTCCCTCTTTCTTTCATTCTTCCTTTCAATTAAAATTTAAACAAATAAATTAATTAATTAAAATAAAATAAAAGCTCACAAATAAAAGATTCACAATGGTGCTGCAAAAAATTATGAGAACACTGGCTGTGTGGGCTTCAGCTTTGCTGATGCCTGTGCCTCTGAGTATAGCGAAACAAAACAAAACATAAATGAATGTGAGTCAGACTCATGAGCCTAATCATTATGAACTGTCTTTTATATTTTTTCTCAGAATGTTTAAAAAAATTAAAGACTACATGAGCGTTGAAGGAAAACAAAAAGCAGTGACAAAAACACACAAAACATACACAGTGTTTTTAATGAGTTGAGGCTGGTATGCTGCCTGTCATGCTTGTCAGTCGCCATGGGGATGGGCTTGGAGACAAACTGGTTGCCCTGGGCAGCAGATGGCTAAGAATCCAGATACTTAACCATAACAGGGATCTGGCTGAAGTGCTGGCGAGCTATCGTGTGTTTGTGTTCTACCCAGCGGATAAATGTTGTCTCGTATGCCTGAATACAAACAGAAGGGGATACTAAGTCAGTGGAACAGCTGATTCTGGAGGACTGGACAGAATATTTTAAACTCATACAAAATTAGTGTAACAAAATTAATCTGTGTGCAGTCCCACCACTTTAGTTATGAACACCTTCTTCAGGGGTTCTTTCAAACTGCTGACTGAGAACTAGAGACTGTGAGCCAATAATACTAGAGGGTTCCTTGTGCTAAAAGCAGAAGTATTTACATGGACAAACCTTGTCGATGTCCTCCACTTCTAAGTGAGCTGAAGTCTCTTCTTTTGAGAGCAGGATGCAGTTCCAGGGGCTCCAGTCCTTCTGACGCACCCAGCGAACAAAGACCAGGTTGTAGAGGTCCACACTGCCATTAATAGCTGAGCGGGATGCCCATAATACTTCTACCAGATACTGCATGTCCTCCACCTGAGGATGTAGATGTGAATGTTTGCGTATGTGCATTATAAACATATAAAATCAAACTGTGAAGGAGAATTCACTTAAGGCACCTAGAGCATAGAGTGAAATCAATCAAAATTACAAAGACGCAGAGTGAAACCAGTGTTTACCTGCAGCAAAAATGGGATCTTAGCTTCCTTGTTCAGCCCCTGCTCATTGACTTGCAACCTCCTCAGGATGTTTTTGTACAAAGAGAATTCATCACGGGATCTAGCTATGTTGTTGAGTGTGGAGCAATGCTGGCACCGATCATTTCGACCGCCACTGGCAGACACAGTGAAGTCAGCAGAGCGCAGGTAATGATGACAGCTGCGGCAGAGGAACATGTCATTCCTCAGCTGGTTGGGATTCTGAGGAACCTAGGATAGATTATCAGTCGTAGTGAGACCTTGTTCACACATACATGGCATGCTTTTCTTTAAACATACCTTTTCTATGCACTATTAAATCTGGTCTAAAACGCACGCTACACTACTTGCAGAGAGAAAATGATCATAAACTGAGTTTGTAGTGTTGACATTCACACCAAGTATGCACATTCGCTGCCCAAAGGGTTCTTATCAGTCACTATGGGTACATTTTTGAATCGTCACATGCCTATTACAACTGAGTTATTGATTCTTTACTTCCTGTTAATATATGGATTCCAAGTGTGTTTTTATGAAAAAGCCATTGTTTTTAAAATGGTGCCAAACTGCTTTTCTGAACGAAGATACCTTTCACTTATAAAATATTGTAAAAAATATACAACCCCAATTAGAAAATAAAATGTTTGATGCAGTGTAAAATATCAAAAAAGGAGGAAAAAACAGAATGCAATGATGGTAAATCTCATAAACCAAAATTTCTTTCAAAATACAGCTTAGAAAATATATTCAATGTTGAAAGTAGACATTTCACTGTTTCATGATAAATATTAGCTGTCAAGATGGACAGAGGTTAAGTAATCTGCAAAAAAAACTGTGTCCACTAATTGTGGAGCAATTTCAAAAGAATATTCCTTTCATGTAAAACTGTGAAGACTTTGAAAGTTCCATCGTCTACACCACAAAGAGAAACCAGAAACGTCTCTGTGTGGATGGGACATGGCTGAAATCAATACTAGATGAATACTCTGGTAAGGTACTCAGTTGGCACTTCATAAAATAAAGACAACACAAAAACAGGCATCATTCTGTCAGGTTCAGGAACACTTATTAAATTATTGTCTGTGAACACAGTTATCCACAAATCCACACATCCACAAATGCAGCTCTAAGATAACAGAAATAAGCCATATGTGAAATGATCCATAGAAGCTGCTGTCTTCTCAGGGCCAAAACCCATTTAAAATGCTCTCTGTCTAATTAGAAACTGCCCAGTGGTTAGACAAATTGAAATTCAAAATTGTTTTTAGAAATCATGGACCATGCATCCTGTGAACAAAAGAGGAGAGACCATACTGCTTGTTATCAGTGCTAAGGTCAACAGCCAGCATCTCCAATGATGTGGGGATGCATTAGAGCCTATGGAACTGGTAACTTGTGGAGAGGCACCATCAATGCAGAAAGTATACTTAGATTCAGGAGCAACATATGTTCCCAGCCAGATGGCTTATTTTAAAGAGAATGCCTTGCCTCATCAAGGCAATGCTGAACTACCATAAATTCCGGACTATAAGCCGCTACTTTTTTCCCAGGCTTTGAGCACCGCGGCTTATCATACGATGCGTCTAATATATATTTTTTTTCTTTTTTTCCATTGCCTCGTAACATTAGACCAATAAAATAAATGAATAGTTCACAGTGGTCCAATGAAACTGTACGATAAATCAAACACACTTGCACTACTAAATTATTGTAAATCTGTCATTTGTACTCGCCCTCAACATGAAAAACAAACGAAGAAATCTCCCTCTGTTCAAGTTTTAACTCAAAACCCATCAGTTCAAGTGTGCTTACCTCCAGTGATTGCTCCGTTCCGTGTATTTTTAATATGGTATGATGTTTTAATTCCTGTGTTTTTATCTAATATATTGTTTGTACAATGTCCTTGACTGTTTTGAAAGGAGCTTTCAATAATTTGTATTATTAACATTATTACCTGTTTCCCATTTTTCTGAGTCTGGTCCTACGTGGGTGTAGATCGGATGTTTGTTAGGTATTGATTAGTTTTAATGAATACCATGTTCTTTCTCATTTAATTTCATGTTCAATACGTGTGTATAGTTGCGTTTCTTTAGTTGCACTGGCACCAACTGATTGATTTTTCGAGACAGTGAAAGTGGTGATATGATAACCAGTTTTTGTTTAGTTTTTTATACAAGACATGATTTGCGGGAGCGCAGAGTTCTAGATGGACATTTCTTTCGGGAGTCTGTTTCAGACGGTCGGACATTCTTTGAGACGCAGCTAAGCTAAGCTTCAACTTTAGCCTGCCCAGGAGCAGGCTAGTTCAGCGGCATAAGTTACCATGGTTACTCAGTGGGCATTCAAATAAGCCACGTTCGTGGAACAGAACTCTCTCTAAGATTAGCCAGAATTATCGAGAAAAGCCAGGCTAAACCAGCTTCGTGGAACACCCCTCAGGTTTCCAGGAGGTCCGGGGCAGAGTCTCGATTGCTCCTGCCACACACCTGTTCCTCGTTTGTTCTCATCAAGACATGAGCTAATATTTTTCATGAAATAGTAAAATGTCTCACTTTCAACATTTAAAATTTTCTATCATGTTTGATATTTTTTATGTTATTGTAAGTAAAATACCAGTTTGAGATTTGCTAATATGTTTGTTTGTTGTTGTTGTTTTTTTACTTGTGTGTGGACTGGACTTGAGATATTGATATTCAAGAGTATCCTAAGCATGAGACGTCAGACCAGTTTGAGTCTAAGCTTACTTTGAGATACTTGGCCACGCTAGGGTTAAATGCTGGTGTTTTGATGTACTGCAGGAACAGAGTACAGATTCTCTTCCTCAGACCCTCTAGACGGTGTGCCTTTACTCCTCGAGCCATCAGGTCCACTTCCCTGTCAATCAAATCCATGATATCTCGAGTCAGCTGACACTCATAGTCCTGTCCGAAAAAAATAGATGAATAAGTTACCAATAAAAAAGGACACGGTCTCTGTGCAGTCATAATATAGGAGTTGTTTGTGTATATTGTTGTGTAGTACCTTGACAGTGTTTTTAAGTGTCATCAGGAAATGGATTCTCTGCTCCTTGCCAGGGGTGGATAGGCTGATATTGTTGTAGAGATCTCGCTGCTCTTTGGCTCTGATGGTGTGCTGAGTGTCCATCTCGATGAGACGACCGTCAGCTGCTCGCCACTGATGAGGTGCAGCAGTCTGGGACAGATACACCAAATTGTCATTAGTGCTGAGTTGTTTCAGGATCACCTGAGCCATCCCTAACTATAAGCTTTATCAAAAAGGAAAGTTTTAAGCCTGATCTTAAAGGTAGAGAGGGTGTCTGCTTCCCAGACATTTACTGGCAGCTTATTCCACAAGAGAGGGGACTGATAACTGAAGGTTCTGCCTCCCATTCTACTTTTAAAAACTCTAGCAACCACAAGTAAACCTGCAGTTTGGGAGCGATGTGCTCTGCTGGTAAAATATCTTATAATAAGATCTTTAAGATGTGATGGAGCTCAGCCATTAAGAGCTTTATATGTGAGGAGAAGAATCTTAAATTCTATTCTGAATTTAACAGGGAGCCAATGAAGAGAAGCTAAAACTGGAGAAATATGATCTCTGCTGTTAGTTCTCATCAAAACTCTGGCTGCAGCATTTTGAAACAACTGAAGGCTTTTCAGAGAATATGTGGGACAGCCCAATAATAAAGAATTCAATAGTCCAATCTTGAAGTAACAAATGCATGGAGCAGTTTTTTTATGTGAGTCAAATGATAAATTCTGGTCAAAAATAACTCCAAAGTTCCTCACTGTAGTACTAGAAGCCAAGAAAATACCATCTAAAGTAACTATATAGCTAGACAATTTCTCCCCGAAGCGCTCAGGTCCAAAGATAACAACTTCAGTTTGTCTGAATTTAGAAGCAGACAGTTCTGAGTCATCCAGGTCTTTATGTCTTTAAGACATGCTTGTAGTCTGACCAACCTATTGGGTTCATCTGGTTTTATAGATAAGTACAGCTGAGTATCATCAGCATAGCAATGGAACTTTATGCCATGGTGTCTAATAATGTTACTTAATGGAAGCATGTATAAAGTGAAAAGAATCGGTCTAAGTACAGAACCCTGAGGAATTCCATGACTTACTCTGGTGTGTGAGGAAGATTCTTCATTCATTTACAAGAACAAACTGGAATCTTTCAGATAAATATGATTTAAACCAGCCTAATGCAGTTCCTTTAATCCCAATAACATGTTCAAGTCTGTGTAATAAGATACTGTGATCGACCGTATCAAATGCAGCACTGAGATCCAACAGGACAAGCACAGACACAAGTCCGCTATCAGAGGCTAAGAGGAGATCATTGGTAACTTTCAGCAGTGCAGTTTCTGTGCTATGATGCACTCTGAATCCTGACTGAAACTCTTCAAACAGATTATTTCTGTGTAAGTGATCACAAAGCTGAGCTGCAACTATTTTTTCAAGAACTTTAGACATAAAAGGGAGATTGGATGTAGGTCGATAATTAGCTAACACTTCTGAATCAAGAGTAGGTTTTTTTAAGTAAAGGTTCAATTACAGCAACCTTAAAAGTCTGAGGTACATATCCTGTCAACAAAGACAGATTGATCAAATCCAATATGGAAGTGTCAATTAAGGAGAAAACCTCCCTGAACAGTCTGGTTGGGATTGGGTCTAAAATACAAGTTGATGGTTTAGAAGAGACCATTGCTGTTGTTAGTTCAGAGAGATCAACTGGGCAGAAGCCGTCCAAATACAAATCAGGTTCTAAAGATACTTCTAAAGATACTTCTAAAGCTGCTGTACTTCACTGATAATAGTGGGAGGGACTCCATCGATCTTCTCTCTGATAGAAACAATTTTATCGATAAAGAAGCTCATGAAATCATCACTGCTGAGAGTTAAATCAATACCTGGCTCAGCAGAGCTCGGACTCTTAGTCAGACTGGCTACAGTGCTGGAAAGGAACCTGGGATTGTTCTTATTCTCTTTTATCAATGATGAATAATAAGCAGTTCTAGCTTGACGAAGGGCTTTCTTATACATTATTAAACTATCTTTCCAGACTAATTGAGACTCTTCCAAATTAGAGAAACACCACTGTCTCTCCAGCTTTCTTACAGTCTGCTTTAAAGCACGCAGCTGTGAATTATACCAAGGAGCCAACCTCTTCTGACTGATTACCTTCCTTTTCAGAGGGGCAACATTGTCCAAAGTTGTACGCACTGAAACTGTAGTGCTGTCAAGAGTCAAGTATTGCTGGAGTAAAAGTTAGGTAGCCGTCCTCTGTCATATCTGCACATGGCAGTGAAGAAAAGGATGATGGAATTAACTCTTTAAATCTGGTTACAGCATCCTCTGATAGACACCTTCTATATGTAAATTTCTTCTCAGAAACTGTATAGTCAAGTAATGTAAACTCAAAGGTTATCAGAAAATAATCAGATAAGACAGGGTTATGAGGGAACACTGTTAACTGTTCACTCTCAATGCCTTAAGTCAGAACAAGATCAAGGGTGTGATTAAGGCAGTGAGTCGGTCTGTGAACACTCTGAGAAAATTCAATAGAATTTAATATAGAATAAAACTTTATTTAGGCTGTCATTTTCAACATCTACATGAATATTAAAGTCGCCCACTACAATGACTTTATCTGTACTCATCTGTACACTACTCTATCAGACATCATGAAGAATTATGGAAAACTATTTGGAATCAGAAGACCTCCACTTACCAATGAACAACATTAAAACACAAAAATTCTGACACATGAAAGACGAAAGAAAAATTTCAGAATCTGAGCTTTTTTCTAAAAAACAACAAACAAATTGAAGCCTGCAAAATTTCATAATTTTTTACAAAATGTGAGAATTCCTTTGTGCTGTATTTTCTTAGTAAAGCAAGATTTACAGAAGTTGAGGTGGATTTGAATGAAGCAAATTGCAGCCATTGTTTACCTGTTACAGATATTGGATGAGTTTCCAGGAGAACTTTGCTGTTTAAAAAAATCATTTTTAATCTTGATACACAATTGATAATATAATAATTGATAATTTATTAAATTAAGAATGCAAGACTCCAGTCAGAAGAACTACTGTCAAGAAACAACTTTCTAGTAACAGTCTAAGAGTACAAGTAACACCAGGAAGGAGAAGAATCAAGGCAAAGTGCTTGGGATGACTACTATGTTTTTCCCTGCATAATGACCGCTGAGGAAAGACAGTTTGTACAAGATTGGAATGACTGTAGCACATTAGACTGAGAGAGCTGCAATTAGAGAAGAAGTGACTTATGACCTTGTCCAAGAAGTCCTTAATGACTTTTTCATCGTTGCTGGTCTTGATGGCGATACGATGGCACCCAATGGCAGCTATGAGCTGTGTCTCCTGCGCTAGCAATGAGTACAAGGCTTCCTTCCTCTCAGCACCTCGCAGGGACATGTTTATCTGCTGCTCCTCCTCATTCCTCCATCCTAAAACAAGTATCTATGGTTAAAAAAATATACTCTAAGCACCATTATCAGATTAACAACAGAGTGGGACTTGTAGCCCTTTCTTCTCAGTCTTAAACCTACTCTCCAGAGCGTGGTATAGCAGGTTGAAGTCCTCTTTACTCTGTGGGTTCATCCAGCGCTGGCGGCGGTCCCTCAGCTGCTCTTCCTTCTCCTCCTTCCTTCTCCTCTCCTGCAGCTCAAGCCAGGCCAGGCGCCGGCTTCGCTCCTTCCTCAGCCGGTCTACCACCTGCTGGGCCAGCCAGCGCCGTGCAAACGATTGCAGGCAGATCACCTGAGTGGATAGCGATACAGACATGGATATGTAAACTGAATTGAACTTCTATTGATATCTATACTTAAAGTAAATTATGGTATATTTTCTATTTACACATTTAATTTATCCACTTTTATACAGGATATACAGTATAAGTGGGGATATTCTTTAACCAAGATGTAAATGCAAAATGGGACTTTTTTTCATACATATATGGATTTACGAACTTATTTAATGACATTTTTTACACTGGAGGTTGAAATTAAGAAAAAACCATAATGCATTCCCATAACTAATACTCAGTGTTTACTTACAGCTTTCAGCCTCCTGTCATGGTACTCATCAGCAGTAATGTATTTCCCAGGGGTGACAAGCTTGTCATTCACACAAGAGATGTAGCAGCCAATGCCAGTCATCTGGGTGGAGATGTTGACTGGACACTGTTGAATCTGAGACTTCAGCTCGACTGTCTGTTTGAAGAACATAAACACAAAGACACAGACTTGAATAAGGAAAAGCAAATTTGGAAAACTACAAACAGTGTATAAGAAACATGTATGAGAACTTACCAATTTTGAAACTTTGTTGCCCATCTTAAAATGGACTCAATTTACTTTCCACAAACTACATTCCACTCTTCACAAAAACAAATCCAAAACCACATTTGACAAGAGCACCTTTGGCAGCAGCAACAGCCTTGTATCTCCTTAGCGATGATCCTAAGAGCTAGGTACACCTTTGCCTTGAAAGATTTCTCATTGCTCTCAGTGAAACCTTTCCAGCTCTGATTTGATGGGGAGTACAAGTGTTGAGAGCTGCTCTGTCAGGTTCAGGTCTAGACTCTTGACTGAGCCACAACAGCGTATTCGGGGCTTTCCTGAGATAGTCCTGTGTTTTCTTGGTGGTTCTTCAGGTTTATTCAAACGCAAACCTTCACCTCAGCCTGGGATCCTGAGCAGTCTGGAAAAAGTTTTCACTTAGGGCTGCTTCATATTCTTCTGCATCCATCTTTCCCTCTTTATTTTTCCTAGTCCCTTCCACAGACACAAACATCTCCACAGAATGATACAGAGCACCATGTTTGACTGAATGAACAGTATTGTGTTTATGCTCAGTGTTTTCAGCTAGTTTTCTTCAAATATGCTAGTAATTGTTGGCTAATCTTTGTTTTATCGGATCAGATTTGTGTAGTTCTGTTTTCCGGTTTAAAACACAGAAGAAACCTGGTTCACTTTGCTGTTGATAATGGCCACAGGAGAATGAACGCGTACTATTGCACTATTAGTTCAAAGCTGCCGTGTTGCTGTTATTGGGGGCTATCGGGGGCTTTCTACACACACGTCTAGTGGCCCCCAATAACAACAAACGGCAGCTCTGACCCAACAGTGCAATAGTACGTGTTAATTCATTCATTCGTCTTAAAGTATTGGTAAAATAAAGACAGATAATGCCTTATCTGCTCTTCATTTTGACAGAGTCAAAATGGACAATCTCACTTCAAGGACTATTTCAGTGAGCACAGGATCTCCTCAACGCTGTCTCCTGAGCCCTCCCTTCTCATTCATGACTGCACCGCCACATTTATTACCAACTACACTATCAAGTTTGCTGACGACATGACAGTGGGGGGTTGGGAGTACAGAAAGGAGATGGAGAAGCGTGTACTGTTGTGTGGTGCACATAATCTCCATCTTAATGTGGACAAAACAAAGGAGATGATGATCAACCTCAGAAGGGATGCTAAGAGCCGCTATCTGCCTCTGACAATAGGGGGCACCACAGTGGAGAGGATTCAGTTCAATCAAGTTCCTGGGAGTTCACCTGGCAGATGACCTTATCTTTAGTACCAACACCACAGCCACTGGTTAAAAAGGCTCACATGTGGCTCCACTCCCTCCGCCGCTTGAAAAAGACAGCACCTTACCACCCTCTACAGAGGCGCTATGGAATCAGTCCTGACAAACAGCCTCACCTCATGGTTCCGGGAAATGTAAGGCAGTGGAGAAGTACCAGCTCAGCGGGATAATAAAAACTGATAGTAAGATCGTTGGTGCCCCCCTCCCCTCCCCTCCCTGGAGGAGATCTTCAACCATTACTGCACGGCTGTCAGCACAACCTGTTCTCCCGACTACCATCAAGAACTTTTGCAAAAGGAATCAAAACTTTCTCACTAAACAAATAAGGAATAATGCTGGAAGACTGTGGACAGCACATACCAAATGGATGTCTTTGGTCTGTGCTGCCTTCACATTTAAGACAAACTGCTCCATTCCTACAAGCAGCAGGAGGAAAATACAACTCATATATGAGCTTTTCTACATCAGAGCAGATGTCATTCTCACGTCTTCATTTAAAAAGCTACAAAGTCCTGTTATGGTAAATTCTGTCTCTTAGAAATGCTTTAGAAACCCCCACAACAAACTTTCCAATCCACATCCCCATTTGCCTCATGCCGAGACACACTAATTGTGTTTCAGAGAAGTGAGACACACCCCAACCCGCCCCTTTCTCAGGTATAAAGTATTTTGATTCCCTTTGTCCTGGGTCTTTCTTCCACCATAAACGCTGTGTGGTGTTGACTGACCTCTTTTGCAGAAGAAAATAAACACGTGGCCGGCCGGCAGAAAAATAGAAAGGTCTCTATTTCATTTCTCATCAGATGTAATAGGAAGGTAAGCAAAACTTAATAGGAAGTTCAGAAAAACTTCCACCACAGTCCTCATAAGGAGGAAGAGGAGGTGGTGGTTGGCACTGTTTCAACCTTGGATTTTCATGAGATGTGAGGGTTAGGTATTCACTCACCCATCCAAACAATTAAATTCAGCTGTTCCAATCACTTCCATGGCCACAGGTTAATAAATTCAAGCACCTCAGCATGCAGACTGCTTCAACAAGCATTTGTGAAAGAATGGGTCGCTTTAAGGAGCTCAGTGAATTCCAGTGTGGTCCCGTAACAAGATGCCACTGTTCAGTCGTTAAATTTCCTCGCTACTAAATGTTTCCACAGTCAACTGTCAGAGATATTATAACAAAGCAATTGGGAATGACAGCAGCTCAGCCACAAAGTGGTCGGCCAGGTAAAATGACAGAGCGTGGTCAGCGGATGCTGAGGCTCATAGTGCGCAGAGGTCGCCAACTTTCTACAGGGTCAATGGCTACAGACCTCCAAACTTCATGTGGCCTTCAGATTAGCTCAACAGTGGTTTCCATGGCCGAGCAGCTGCATCCAAGTGAAATGCAAAGCGTCATTACATTGGTATAAAGCACGCCGCCGCTGGACTCAGAGCAGTGGAGTTCTCTGGAGGGACCAATCACGCTTCTTCATCTGGCAATCTGATGGAGGAGTCTGGGTTTGGCGGTTGCCAGGGGAACAATACTTGTCTGACTGCAATGTGCCAAGTTTAAAGTTTGGTGGAGGGGGAATTATGGTGTGGGGTTGTTTTTCAGGATCTGGGCTTGGCCCCTTAGTTCCAGTGAAAGGAACTCTGAATGCTTCAGCATACCAAGAGATTTTGGACCATTTCATGCTCCCAACTTTGTGGAAACAGTTTGAGGATGGCCCCTTCCTGTTCCAACATTACTGTGCACCAGTGAACAAAGCAAGGTCCATAAAGACATGGATGAGCCAGTTTGGTGTAAAAGAACGTGACTGGCCTGCACAGAGTCCCGACCTCAACCCGATAGAACACCTTTGGGATGAATTAGAGCGGAGACTGCGAGCCAGGCCTTCTCGTCCAACATCACTTTATACATATGTGTATAAAGGCAGAAGAGTGAAAACTTTTGGTAATATAGTGTATGTACTGTGAAGTGATTGGTTATCACTGGGACCAACAAACGGATATGGAGGTCTCATGTCTGATAAGCCAACAACTAAAGTAGAGAGAGGTATTTGAGTCTGACTAACTTGGATTTAAATCTAGCTGCAAAGACCAGCTATGTTTGATGCACAGAAATACCAGCAGGGGGATGAATTATTTCCTAATTTCAGATTAATACATATTTGAGGTAGTGCAATATTTAAAGTGAATGGAAAAAGCTATATTGAGCTATAAAACTTGTAGTCACCATGCTTTTAGTTCAAAGATGGCTGTTACTTCACCATCATAGGAATCAGCAAATGGCTGCACAGTTTCATTTGTGGAGCCGCATAATTCTTAAATTAACATGGTTGAAATCCAACACTGTTAGATAAGATAAGATAAGATAAGATAAGAACATTATCATGGTACTTGAAGAGAGGAACATTAGTTAAGAGTTAAACATGAAACGAACACCTGTTTACAGGTGAAATACATTTTCCCATGAGATATGAAAATCAACACCCTTTAAGATGAGATACCATGTTTCTTCTGTAAAGATGACCCAATGTATGTTTCTCCTCTTACCGACAGTGAAGCTAAACTTTATGAAACCATCCTGCCTTATGTCTGCAGTCCAGACTGATAACGATGTTGCAGCAGCATCAAAATTGTATTCTTGACATAGCTTTCTTTTCTTTTCTAAATAACAGACAATTATGGTCAGAATGTCACAGCTTATATAGAAAATATATTTCTTACCAAGTGCCAGCCACAATTTTCCCATCCTCTAAAGGAAACTATAAGGATGAGGTTATGCTGAAAATTCCATGATTTTTCAAACTGGGGCAATGTTTCTTTAAATACCTGTAATGTATTAACAACGAACAATCATGTGTACCAGAATAAAAGTTCTTTATATTTGCAACAGAGAGGATTAGGTGGTTATTGTATCAATTCAATTCAATTCAATTCATTTTTATTGGGAGAAGGATGTCATGACATGCTCATGACTTCTGGCCTAGTTACATCCTGGGCCTTGTTGACTGGTTCATATGAATATTGTTGATAGTTAGAATGAGCGTGTTTATGATAAACTGCGAAAGCTAGGCGCCTCCAGAGAGGGCCACGTACACTTGTTATGATAAAACGGTATAAAAGGGTGTCACAAAATGAGCTCGTCGGACATTTTGTACATTCTGTATGCATATTTGCTGTGACGGTTTGTTCAATAAACTCCCCAATGGACGGCTGACCAACGCGGGATTCGACTCTAATTTCTCCACAACATAATGGTGACCCCGAATTCGTGAGAGTTTGCATCTGGATCCCGGCGGAGCGTGTCCTCTGTGCCCCGACAACCGACATCAGCTGTAACAAGCCGGCAGGTGGGATTTTGTTCCTACCATTACGCAGTTGATCTCTGTTGGTGGAGGACGGCTGACGGCTTCTCCCGGCTTCCCCAAATTTAAAAGAACACAGGAGAGAGACGGATCCTGCATTCGGTAAGCATTTCATTGTGACCTCTGCGCAGGGGGGCTGCTGAAATTGTAATTGTTGAAATTTTGGGCCAAGAGGTGCCATATGTGTGAATTGGGATAAAATTGGGTAAACAGCAGCTTGTGAGAGTTGTAAAGCAGACAGCTGTGAGCAGTTGGTCTGGCTTGTGTTGTTGTATTTTTGTGGTAATTAAGAAGGACTATAGTCGCTGCGCTCCGGCAAATTGTGAATCGGGTGAATTCAAACTGGATTAATGAATAAGCTTTGAAGAAGCGGGCAGGTTGTTGAGCAATCGTCAATAGTACCTCTTGCATCTTATCAGCCATCCTTCAATGCATTGGGGGGAGGAATACTGACGGGAGTACGGGGTACACTAGACTCATTAAACATACGTGAAAATTATTTTCACTAGTCAAGGAGTAAAACGAATACTGATAATTGATTGACTGGCGAACATTAAAGTTCAACGATTGAATCAATCAGGCTTTCAAAAAAAACTCTGAAATGAAAAAATCCAGTTCTATGAGGAGCACATTTTAAGTATATATGTTTATATCATTTTATATATCTGCTTAGAACTCTTTGGAGTTATCCGAGACCTCAGTATAAAGACATTTTGAGAAGAAAATTCAAATTTGTTTATGTATTGACCACAGGAGATTATATTAAGAGGTCACAGCGAGGCTGGTAAAGTACACGTCAGCATCTGTTGCTTTGGTCAAGAAACCATATCACAAGGCTTGTAGGGAAAACACATTTTGTATTCCATATATTGCCGACACCAACATCTCCTGAAAAATTAAAAGTCTAAATGAAAGAAATTGATCATTTAAAACTGTGAAGATTTGAACGGTGACTGACAAAACTTTGATCGACTGACTTGGTGTGAGTGTGTGGGTCCGGTCTCTGTTTGTCTGTCAATGTGTGTGAAATCCTGCTGTTTTATGTGAATCTAAAAAAAGAAGAAAAGGAAAAGTTCTAACTCATCTCATCCCTTGACTTTTGAGTAGTCATAGTATTTTAAGTTACACTCAGATTTGCTTCATTGTTATAATTTGCTTCATTGTCATAATTTGCTTCAATGTTATAATTTGCTTAATTGTTATAGTTGCCACGTTAATAACTTGGGGAAATAAGGTGTTGTTACAGTAATGAGCTGTGATTTTTAAACGCTGTGTGCTGATTCCTTTAATATTGTGCATTGTAATAAGATTTGTGATTTGTGTGGAGGTTCTAAAGTTTTCAGAAGGGAGGACAGCAAGGTGCTGCGCGGGCACGCTGCTCGTGTGGAGGCGCGCCGCTCTGTCCTTGAGATTCCTGTGCTGTCTGTACACTGACAGATGTTCGTGCGTAATCACATTTTCTTTCCTTGTGTCTTCCAGGGGCACTTTATGGTTGAACTGTAATAATTATTAGTTTTCTTTAGGTAATGTGCTAATTGCAGAGTTGTTATCAGTCGAGTAAATGTTGGTTTCGCAATTCCTAAGGGAGAGTTTCTGTCCTTAGGCCATTGATTCATCACGTCGTTCGACGTGAATGTGACATTCCTGATAAAGAAAGTTTTTCGCTTATGCATTGTTTTTGTATCTTTTGATTTGTAGTTTCCCTGTCCACAGCGTGTTAAATTGTATTTCTTTTTCTTTCTTAACAAATGCCATTTTGAGGTGAAGAATAGTGCAACTGTTATTTCTGTGTTGTTTGGTTTGTATTTTTTTCTCTGTCCAGCTGGAAAGTTTGTATTTCCTCCTCTTTCTTAACTTGTAACAAAAAGTGTGACAAACGCCATTTTGAGTTGAGGTGTGGTTCAATTGTTATGTCTGGTTCAATTGTTATGCTTGGGAGGAGTTAGGAACAGCCTGGGAAGTAGACTTAGTGGTGTGTTCATATTTTATTTGGTTAGAAGTTACGTGTCCCAGACATGTTTCATTGGAGATAGATTTAGAGGTGTGTTCAGATTTCATTGGTCAAAAAATAAATAAATAAATAAATAAATAAATAAATAAATAATTTTTTATTTCATTGGTCAGAATTGACGTAGCTGTGACGTGCATTGTATCATCTGGATTGGTGGAGGACATTGTGTGTGGATTGGATCGGAAACATCCGGATGTGAGCAAAGGTTGGGGCAACGCCTTGAGCCTGAGTCACTTCAAACAGAGTAAGCATTAACTGAGCTTTCGATTAGCAATAAATTAACATTGGGTAGCATTAGTAATACAGCAAGTATTGATTAGCAATAATTAGTATTGATTAGCAAGAACTAGCATTGTTTAGCATTGATTAGCGTTGGTTAGCAATCAATAGTATCGATTAGCAATCACTAGCATTGAATAGCATAATTAGCATTGAATAGCATAATTAGCATTCAATTAGCATTGGTCAACAAGGAAGCTAGTATGGATTAGCAATAAGTAGCATTGATTAGCAATAGTTAGCATTGGTTAGCATTAGTAGCATTTGTTAGCATTTCGTTAGCCATAATTAGCATTGATCAGAAATACAATTAGCATTGATTAGCAATAGCAATAAGGCAAATATTGGTTTAAATCTTAATTAGCAATAGATTAGCATTTATTAGCAACAGCTAGGAAGCTAACAGCAATTGGCATTGGTTAGCAAACATCAACATTAGCAATAATAGTAACCAAACTCCAAACTAGAAGTCAAAAAGCTAAATTAGCCTAACATTGAATTAACATTGGTTTAATTTTAAAAAACAACCTAGAGCATAAGCTTTCAAAGCTAACATAAGCTAACCTTAACATTAGCATTGACAATATCCAATCCAATAATTAGCTGCATCTAAGCTAAATTTAGCCGAGCATAAATTAGCATTGATTAGAGTTAGTTTAATTTAAATTGACTTTCAAAAAAAAAAAAAAAAAGGGGGAATAAGAATAATAAATAAGGAAAATTTAGAAAATAAATAAGTAAAGAAAAAGTCAAAAGTCAATAGAAGGGAACTAACTAGTTGAAACAATGGATGTAACACCAACAATAATCATCAGCGCCAAACATCCTGAACATTCCAAAGATATTAAAAAGATATCTCTAAAATGGGAAAAACGAACAAAAAATAACGTCTCACCCTGGCCAAAAGGTGGCACTTTTAATGGAGCTACCTGTAAGATAATGGAACAAAGGATTAAAGCTTACAAACCAAAGGACAAAAGCAAAAAGAGACAGGAAAAAAGAGAGCTTGAATTAGAAGTTTTACATTTCTTTGAAAATGCAGAGCTATATCCAACACTGCCAGGAGCAGTAAACATACAAGGAGATTCTGAAATAAAAGATCACAAAATATCTCATGAACGTCCAGAACTACAAATAGCTACATCAAGCAGTGATGGAGCTCCTGAGCCAGACGCCATCTGTAATTCAGATCAGCCAAGGGGACAGCTCCCACAATACCAAAGATCACCAGAACTGGCACCACCAGTTCAAAAGGCATCTTCTGAAGAACATAAGAGTCCAACAGCGTCAGCACCGAGTTTGATAGAAATGACGCAGGGACAGTATGTGCCGTGGCAGACGCTCGACCTAGGGGGGCTGGTTGCCAGACTGCCGGACATTCACACAGGTGCAAGTAGATGGATAAGAGCTTTTGAACAAGAGACTGTGCATAAACTGTTGTCTGTTGGACACATTAAGGCAGTGTGGGCACTGTGTTTTGGAACTTCTACCATGGAGGGCATTTTGAGACACAGTGAGAATGACTGGATGTTGAGCCACCGAGCTGATGGAACTGACTTTAATGCATATCGAGCTGCACTCTGGAGAGCGTTACGAGCTGAGTTTCCTGTGGGAGTGGACCTCGAAGCATTAAAGGGGGAGCCACTGTCAGGAACAGAGAGTCCAGCTGTGTACATTGCACAACAATTGAAGAAATGGAGACAAGCGTCTGAGGGAGAAATCGAGAAGAGCCCAGCTTGGGTGACATTGTTCAGAGTTTCCATCAAAGAGGCTCTGCCTGCCCCAGTTCAGGGGAGGCTGGAGGATGTGGTGGGGTTGAATTCAATGTCACATGGACAATTCCGAGACCACGTGGTGCATGCAGTAAACAAATACAGAAAAGAACTGAAACGGAAGGAGCAGGAGAAGGATATGCAAAGGGAACTTGCACGGTTGCAGTTAGAAGAACTGCAAGCGAAGCAAGAAGTACGAGATGAGGCCATGACAGCGGGGGCCGCTGAACAGCCATCACAGGGGCAAGTCCATCGTCGACCCCGTCAAAGGTCAAGAAGAGGTGCACCTGGAGGACGAAGGTCCTCGGGGGCATGTTGGGCCTGTGGCGAGAGGGGACACTTTGTTTACAGCTGTCCGAGAGCACCGAGAAACCCGAGTGTTCAGCAGGACCGTGGCCAGTCCCTGGGGGGCGGAGCAAATGGCCCGACAGGTCCAAGGCGTTCCTCTGGCAGAGGAATCCCAGTATTTGTTTGCATTGACATATAGAGGTAAGAAGTACACTTACACCAGACGTACTCAAGGGTTTAAAAACCGCCCTCAGGTGTGTCATTATTACAAAACAAAACAAAGTTTTTAAGTTAAATGTGTCACGACTACTAAGTTTCTAAAACTTGAATTTAAATAGGTCACTGTTACTAGGACAGAACAAAACAAAGTTTCTGAATTTAAAATTTAAATGTGCCACTATTACGAAGTTCTAAAATTTGAACGGAACAAAGTTTCTAATTTAAATTTTAGCATTGATAGCCTAAATTAGAGTATCTATTTAGCCCATAGGAAATTACTGATATCTCTCCATCCCACTTGGAGGGAGTAAGAAAAGCGCCATGTCCAAAATAAATAAATAAATAACTAATGAATAAATAAGTAAAATTAAAATAAAACAAGTATGATCTTCTTTTGGGAGGATTATGCAATAAAATGCGCTTCCTCTGGAAGGAATCATGAAAAATCCAAAGATCAAAGGTTGAAAGCACAACTGGAGAGGACAACCGAGGCTAAGTTAGCCTTTGGAAATTTGAAACAGAATTAGCAAGAGTCATCCGAAACGGGCAACATTAGTCTATGAGAAGCCATTTTTCTTATATGTCTCCACTAGACACCATAAGATTTCAGAACTAATAAATCAGAGTAGGTATGTTGTGACTCAGGCGGGATGTTTGCAGGTTGTGCATCTTTTGACACGTCCAGATGTGAGAATACAGAAGTGTACTACATCGGGATCTGCGGATGTCATTCCACGTGAGTTTGAAGGAGAACCACATGAGCGTGTGTCAGAAGCTGTGAGATACATTAAACTGAGACCTGACTTAGGAGCAACTTCACTTGTGCAGGCTGATGTCACTTATGTTGTGCATGGTTCATGTTGTGAGATCATTTGGGTGGTCATGAGGTTTTGCAGTTGTGAAACAGGAAGGTGGAAAACTTTGTGACGGTGAAAGCTGAGAAGTGTGAAAGGCCATGTTCGGCAGAGTTGGCTGAACTGAAGGCACTAACGGAAGCATGTTGACTGGTGAAAGGTGAGGTTACGAATGTGTACACAGATTCTGTATATGCTCATGATATTTGCTATTTGTTTGAAGCAGTTTGGAAGCAGAGAGGGGTCAGGAGGTCAGACGGAAGTCCAGTGCGACAGGAGGTCCAAATGAAGGAGCGGATTGCAGTCAGGAAAATGGAAAATTGGCAGTGATACAGTGTCAAATAATCGTAAAGGTAACAAAATGGTTGGTAAAGGTAATATCGCGGCTGATGAAGCAGCAAAAGTAGCATCAAAGTGCCAGCTTGCTGTTTTGGCACCAATGGTGTTACTGGAGCCAGAGGTCGCGCCATCACAAGGATATTGGTCATACATATTGGATAAATAGTCGTAATTTTTTTTTGGTAAGAGAATTGATTCATCTGTTTGTCATTCCATCAGAGATTAGCTCAAATAATGGTTAAGTGTTTGTTTAGAAAAGTGCAAGAGGCATTCTGCAGCAGCTGCGAATCAAGCAGCGCTGTGGGGCCGTTTATCATCCACAGAGTCAAGGGATGGTTGAGAGGATCAAAGGTACCTGGAAAGTGAAATTGAATTGAATCTGTGCTTCAACTAAACTAACTAGATGCTTTGCTGCTTGCACTAATGAGCTATCGGATGCAGACTCACAGAGTCACGCACTAACACCGCATAAATGCTAACGGGTCGACCCATGCCGGCACCTCAGTTGAGAGGTCCCTTTAAAGGGCCCCCACTCGAGCAGCTGCAAACAGAGTTGAAAGCTTACATGAGGCAACTGACTGCAATCCACAGAACAATCTATCTACAGGAAAAGTCCAGAGACGTGAGTCTCGAACAGCCGGTTGAGAGACCAGTGGTGCCGGGCGACCAGGTGTACATCAAAGTATTCCGAAGGAAGTGGCACGAGCCAAGACGAGAAGGTCCGTACGCAGTGGTGCGAGCAACGCCGACGGCAGTTCAAGTGGAAGGTAGCAACACATGGTACCATTTGAATCACTGCACTAAGGTTCGGACTAAAGACACAGACGGAGTTAAGTCCGAGGGAAAGGATGAACAAAAGGAAGAGGTTAAGATTTCTGACACTGTGAGCATCCAGGTGTGGGTGTTGGCCGACAGCATGGGCTCAGGAGAACGAAGCCTGGAGATGTTGGACGGGATCCCGCAGACTGGAGAGGCTGGAAGGGTCCCGTGATGAAGCCACCCCGCAGGGAAGTAGCCAGCCTGGGTCAGATGAGTATGATGCAACAATACACACCCACTCAGACCATGCCACGCCACAAACTTTGCCAGCAATACACACAAGAGCTAGTCGTGAAGAGGTATCTGCTAAGCTTGAATTTAAGTTCATGGAATAAACGATTTGAGGAAGTGTGGATCATGGGTCCGGAGGAGGAGACGACCAAATCACCGCCTCTGGACGCCACAACAAAGGGGCAATCTGGTAAGATCATGTCAGATTGGGTCAGAAGAAGTTGTTCACAATGGTTGTAAGAACAGAAAGAGTTCTCGTGGAAGTCTAGGGGGATTTGATACCATTAGCACTACAGGACAGAATAATCATGTTAACCCAAGAACAGACGGAGTGTACATGCACAGGTAAAGTCAGGAAAACAGTGTAACTGTGGAAATGGGTTAAGGCAGCACAGAATATGTGGTATAGATGGGCATGGTACACTACGAGAGGACTGACAGCGACAGAGTGTCTCATATGCGCAGACGCTCCAGGAGCATTGCCTGTTGTTGTTCCAGAGCCACACACCTTCAGAGACGGTGCGGTGGTCCAGCAACGGGAATGCAGAGAAGGTAGGTTCACATCGGCAGAGGATAAATGGTTATTGTTTCCTATGTGTGGTATTAAGTGCAGATTGATGTTTGGGCCAAATAAAGTACATAGTTATTTTCAAAATAAGGGAGGGCCACAAATTGGAGTCTTCTTGTGCTGAATTTAATCTGAGTACATCACAGGATGGGCCTCCCACTGATGATAGAGTAGATTACGATGGTGAGTTTGAATGCTTTTGGAACTCGCGTAGGTAATACTACTGTTAAATGAAACCAATATTTATTGGGATTTATTTATTTGGATCAAATTGTGAAAATATAGAAATGATCATTTTAACTCTATATCTTTTTGGGGATCAGACACACCTGATAGCTGAGACTTACTGGATGTGTGGAGATCATGTTTTGTTAAATGTGCTACCCAACAGGGAGATAGGTCTTTGGGCACTGGTGAGGAGGAACACATCAGTTGTGGTAGTGTATGACAAGGTAAACGAGATGCGAGGTTTGGATGTGGAAAAAGGGAGAGTTAAAACATATAGTGGTAACTACATCATGGATAAGCACGTTTACTTGGATGCAATAGGGCAGCCGAGAGGGATTCCTTTTGAGCTCAAAGCACGCAGGGAGATTGCAGCTGGATTTGAGTCTATTTTGCCGTGGATCATATTTAACAAAATGGGGAATGGACTAATTACATATAATACAACCAACAGGGAATTCTTAGCTACACGAGTGAAGGGTTTGCAGGCTTTGGAGAACAACTACATGAGACGAGTATGATGGCTTGGTAGAACAGACAAGTTTTAGAATGGATATTAGAAGGGAAAATGGTGTGTGCCAGATGGTTGGGGAAAATGTTGTACATTTATACCCGGGAACACTGCAGCTGATAGAACGTTTACAACGGCCGTGAAGAAGATCAGAGAACGGAGAGAGGAGCTGACGTGTGATGCTGGTGGAGGTGAATGGTAGTGGACTGGTCTGTTTGGGATTTTGGGAGAAGGGGGAGCGATGGCAGTTAAGGCGGGAATAGCAATATTGTTGATAGTGAGGATGGTTTCCCTATTGGTGTGTTGCATTATACCCATTCTGAGAAGGTGTTTGCTGCAAGTGATGTTCAAACGAACAGTGGAAGGAATCAGGAGGCAGATGACCATGCGAGACCAGGTCTGAGGACCAACGCATGGGAGAGCGGGTCAACGAATGAAGGTTATCAACGGACGGTTCACAAGTTTCTTTCCTCGAGGATGGAACCAAGGTTAGTCTAATAGGGAGAAGAGATGCTGAAGATCTCTTTGATTGGGAGTGACGTACTGGTGACCTCTCCTCCCAGAGTTAGCTTAGCAGTTCCAGACCCAGCCGGACGGATGTTCGGCCAGGAGCAGACGACACCAGAGTACAGGAGATGGGACGGGACTGGAAGAGCTGCATTACATTGCATTTTATTACTATTGTTGTGTGAGAATCCATAATTTTATGTATTGTACTTGATACAAAACGGTGATTAACTGATTTGAAGGTGATGTATTCAGTCTATGTGTATTATCAATCAGAACTGATCACTAATATGTGCATTGCCAGTTGTGTTAGTCAACTGTTCGGAGTGCGACCTTGGTAAAGTGGTCGGTCGCCAGTGGAGTGGGGCCGTAGGTGAGTTTTCCCAAGATAAGAACATGAGTTACGAAAGTAGCAGCCGGTGGGTTTTTCGCACCTATGCACTGCGAACAGTGGACAGGTGTGATGGCAATGTAAAACTTGTAGTGTTGTTGAATTCAATATCGTTTAATTTAATTTAATCATTTAATCATTTAATGTGATTCGGGTACATATATATATATTCCTTTTCATTTATTCAAAATGGTCCCGTTGATTGATATTGTAGAATTATTAGAATAATTTAGTGTTGATTATGTTAATTAATTCTTAATTAACTATGTGGGATGATTTTCTTTCATTTTAGATTATTTCTTTATTAAATCACTGATAAGTGATTTCAGGGGGGACTATGTGGGAGAAGGATGTCATGACATGCTCATGACTTCTGGCCTAGTTACATCCTGGGCCTTGTTGACTGGTTCATATGAATATTGTTGATAGTTAGAATGAGCGTGTTTATGATAAACTGCGAAAGCTAGGCGCCTCCAGAGAGGGCCACGTACACTTGTTATGATAAAACGGTATAAAAGGGTGTCACAAGATGAGCTCGTCGGACATTTTGTACATTCTGTATGCATATTTGCTGTGACGGTTTGTTCAATAAACTACCCAATGGACGGCTGACCAACGCGTGATTCGACTCATTTTCTCCACAACAATAGCGCCAAATACAACAAATGTCATCTCAAGGCACTTAGATAGTAAGTCCAATTCAAGCCAATTGGAATTCAATTAATTAATAATAATCATAATTCATAAAATAATCCAATTCGTTCATATAGAGCCAATTCAAAAACAATTTCCTAGCTAAGAAAACCAACAGATTGCACTGAAAACTTTTTGTTTTTCGGTCCAATCTCCTGGCCTGAGCGTGCCTGAGGCGACTGTGGAGAGAAACGACTCCCTTTTAAGAGGAAGAAACCTCTGGCAGAACCAGACTCAGGAAGGGTGGCCATCCACCTCGACCAGCTGGGGTTTGAGAAGACAGAAAGGGGGGGAGGGGGCCGCGGCGGCACTGTAACACCATTCAAAGGATATCTGTTGGAACAGGGAAACACGAGTTAATGACCACAATAATATCACATATACAGTACATAAAGAGAGTAAAGTGAGGAAAGGTGTGACAGATGAGGCCCCCCAGGAGTCTAGGCATAGCAGCTTAACTATGGGATGTTTCAGGATTACCTGAGCCATCCCTATTCAAGGTAAACACAAGAAACTTGTGCTAACGAAAAAATAAATAATAAAATAAAGGACCAGACTCAGTGAGTAATTCCCTATACTCCCTATATAGATCTGCTCCTCACACCACAACAACCATCTTTTTACAGCCACAAGCTACCTCAGCCTCTCACCAACTGCACACCAGTCACAGCGGGGTGGGGATGCAAACCTTGGTTCGGGTAGGGAGAGAAATAAAAGAGGTAAGATAAGCGGGAATGGGATTCATACCCTGGTTCGGGTAGGGGGTAATGAAAGTATAGAGGGTGCCAGAGGTGGAGGCAGGACAAGACACACTAGCAGACACACTATCAGATTCAACAGACCTAACTATAAGCTTTATAAAAAAGGAAAGTTTTAAGCCTGGTCTTAAAAGTGGAAAGGGTGTCTGCTTCCCGGACATTTACTGGCAGCTTATTCCACAATAGAGGGGCCTGATAACTGAAGGCTCTGCCTCCCATTCTACTTTTAGAAACTCTGGGAACCTCAAGTAAACCTGCAGTTTGGGAACGAAGTGCTCTGTTAGGAAAATATCTTACAATGAGATCTTTAAGATCGGTCATTAAGAGCTTTATATGTAAGGAGAAGAATCTTAAATTCTATTCTGAATTTAACAGGGAGCCAATGAAGAGAAGCTAAAACTGGAGAAATATGATCTCTCCTGTTAGTTCTCATCAAAACTCTGGCTGCAGCATTTTGGATCAACTGAAGGCTTTTCAGAGAATATGTGGGACAGCCCAATAATATAGAATTACAGTAGTCCAATCTTAGTAACAAATGCATGGACTAGTTTTTCTGCATCACTCTGAGACAAGATGTTCCTGATTTTAACAATATTACGAAGATGAAAGAAGGCAGTCCTAGAAACCTGTTTTATATGCGAGTCAAATGATAAATTCTGGTCAAAAATAACTCCAAAGTTCCTCACTGTAGAACTAGAAGCCAAGGAAATACCATCTAGAGTAACTATATAGCTAGACAATTTCTCCCTGAAACGCTCAGGTCCAAAGATAACGACTTCAGTTTTGTCTGAATTTAGAAGCAGACAGTTCTGAGTCATCCAGGTCTTTATGTCTTTAAGACATGCTTGTAGTCTGACCAACCTATTGGGTTCATCTGGTTTTGTAGATAAGTACAACTGGGTATCATCAGCATAGCAATGGAAATTTATGCCATGCTGTCTAATAATGTTACCTAATGGAAGCATGTATAAAGTGAAAAGAATCGTTCCAAGCACAGAACCCTGGGGAACTCCATGACTTACTCTGGTGTGTGAGGAAGATTCTTCATTTACAAGAACAAACTGAAATCTATCAGATAAATATGACTTAAACCAGCCTAATGCAGTTCCTTTAATCCGAATAACATGTTCAAGTCTCTGTAATAAGATACTGTGATCGACCGTATCAAATGCAGCACTGAGATCCAACAGGACAAGCACAGACACAAGTCCGCTATCAGAGGCTAAGAGGAGATCATTGGTAACTTTCAGCAGTGCAGTTTCTGTGCTATGATGCACTCTGAATCCTGACTGAAACTCTTCAAACTGATTATTTCTGTGTAAGTGATCACAAAGCTGAGCTGCAACTATTTCTTTAAGAACTTTAGACATATAAGGGAGATTGGATATAGGTCTATAATGAGCCAACACTTCTGAATCAAGAGTAGGTTTTTTAAGTAAAGGTTTAATTACAGCAACCTTAAAAGTCTGAGGTACATATCCTGTCAACAAAGACAGATTGATCAAATCCAATATGGAAGTGTCAATTAATGGGAAAACCTCCTTGAACAGTCTGGTTGGGATTGGGTCTAAAACACAAGTTGATGGTTTAGAAGAGACTATTGCTGTTGTTAGTTCAGAGAGATCAACTGGGCAGAGGCCGTCTAAATATAAATCAGGTTCTAAAGATACTTCTAAAGCTGCTGTACTTGATGATACATCACTGATAATAGTGTGAAGGACTCCATCAATCTTCTCTCTGATAGAAACAATTTTATTAATAAAGAAGCTCATGAAATCATCACTGCTGAGAGTTAAAGGAATAACTGGCTCAGCAGAGCTCGGACTCTTAGTCAGACTGGCTACAGTGCTGAAAAGAAATCTGGGATTGTTCTTATTCTCTTCTATCAATGATGAATAATAAGCAGTTCTAGCTTTACGAAGGGCTTTCTTATACGTTATTAAACTATCTTTCCAGACTAACTGAGACTCTTCTAAATTAGAGGAACGCCACTGTCTCTCCAGCTTTCTTGCAGTCTGCTTTAAAGCACGCAGCTGTGAATTATACCAAGGAGCCAACCTCTTCTGGCTGATTACCTTCCTTTTCAGAGGGGCAACATTGTCCAGTGCTGTACGCATTGAAACTATAGTGCTGTCAACAAGAGAGTCAAGTGTTGCTGGAGTAAAGTTTAGGTAGTCGTCCTCCGTCAAAGTATCAGCTGATTCTATGAAAAGGACCTGTACTGAAGTTGATGCCTCAAGGAAGTTCTGCCGTGAAATCTTATGAGAGGTGAGTTGCTGCAGCAAGGTGACGTTACCTTGCAGTTTGTGTACCTTTCTAAAAAAAACATTTGCTTTTTTTTCAAACTTTGACAAACAAAACAAACAAAAAAAAAGAATGTCCTCCCAAAGCTAAGAGATTTTAAACTAAGGGACTGCCTCTCTCCTTCACTACTGTAATTCATTCAGAACCCCGGCATCAGTCAGGGCTCCCTCCGTCATCTCCAACTGATTCAAAATGCTGCAGCAAGACTCAATACAAGGACAAAAAGGAACGCAAACATCAGCCCTGTTATTCTCTACTTGCACTAGTTCTTTGTATTGATTTCAAAATCTTACTGCTAACCTTCAATGCCTTGCATGGCTATGGTCCCAAATACTTATCTGACTTATTGACAAATGGGCCTATACTGCAAAGTAGTAAACTGGAATAATTGAAGTTATGAGACAATTTTCTAACATAATGTTAGAGCCTGCAAAAAAAAAAAAGAAAATGGCTGTTTAGAGCTTTTCTAGTCTATCTGAAAACTCAAAGTGCCTTCACACTACATGACACATTCACTTACACACTCAAACTAATACAGCACACTATACTGTGCTTTTGTTCTAAGCAGTCACACAAATTCATACACCGATTGACCCATCAGCAGGTAACATTTTATTCTGAAGAAAATGATGGACTTCATATATAACATAGATTATTCAGGATTCGGGATTTTAAGTTGCACAAATATAAGGTAAAGGTGATGGCTATGGTGTCTGGGGTAACATGTGTTACAACTTTGATTATCATTGTGATTATCAAATAACAAATGTCAGAATGACACAAAACACTATTACAAATAAATAGATAATAAAAAAAAACTAAAAAATGAATCTTATTAAGGATAGCTAAAGTCAGGGTCCCCTGCCACATTTGTTTTAACCAACCAGTGTTAAGTTTTATTGAAAGCTTCCTTCTTAATTTTAATTTAACTGCCTTTACTGAACTGGCGGCTTGTCCAGGGTGTACCCCACTCCCCGCCCGATGACCACTGGGATAGGCTCCAGCCCCCCCGCGACCCGACCGACGGATACAGTGGGTATAGAAAATGGATGGATGCCTTTACTGACAATAATATTTATTTCGTCTTTCTTATGGAAAATTAATCTCTTTCAATTCTGCTAATATTAACAGGACTAGGGAGCTTTGGGAAAAGGACTTAACTTATTGCAGAGGCATGGTCAGATGCTTTCATATCTGCAAAGAAGGTATTCACATCCGATAGACTCCGGGAGAGTAAATATAGAATTTTACACAGGCTGCAGCGCACCCCTCACTTTCTACACAACATAGATACCCAGATCTCCACCCTCTGTATAAAGTGTAAAAAAGAAGTTGGAACTTACTACCACTGTATCTGGCAGTGTCCATTAATATTGAGATATTGGAAAAATGTTGCTAAAGAGCTTAGGTCTATATTTCACAAAACAGTAACATTAGATTCAGTATTGTTTCTTCTTACCATAACTACGAGACAGCTCTCTTTATCTACAGGACAGCTCACTTTAATGTGTAAACTCCTGCTCTTAGCAAGGCGATGTGTTCTGTTCCAGTGGATTCAGGAGAAGCCTCCAGTGGGACAGAGAACATTTAAGGTTCAGTGCCATTTTAAAAGATAACAACAATGCCTTCTATGATATATGGAAACCCTTTCTTGATTGTCTTCCCAGTGATCTGGTTCAATTATTGCAGAAAGGGAAACCACCCCTTGACTTTACAAATAAAACAAAGATTGGCAAATCCTTTGACATGACCACAATGTAAACAACATAATTATGATCCGAATGTGTTTTGATGTAGCCCATGTGCATTATTATTATCATTATTATTATTATTTTGTAACTTTGCAAGGGCTGTGCTGTCTGGTTCTTTGTTTGTTTGTTAATGAAAAACCAATACAATTTTGTTGGGAAAAAATATTACACATATTAAATAAATAAATATTGCACAACATTAAAAACACAGTGTGTTTCTGTCTGTGGGGTAAAAACTGATCAGGAATCGTTTGGTGTTTTTATGGATCTGTATCTCTTACCAGATGGCAAGAGTTCTAAAAGGTTGTGGGCAGGGTGGAAAGGGTTTTTGAGGATGTTATGTGACTTCTGTAAACAGCGAGAGGAGAAGATGTCATTCAAGGCTGTTAGGTGGAAGTTGTGAATGCCTTGTGCAGTTCCTATAATCCTCTGCCAAGCCTTCCTGTCAGCTGCAGAGCTGCTCCGTACCACACCAGGATACCATAGTTCAGGACACTCTCTATGGTGCAGTTGTAGTAGGACACCAGCAGGTGCAGTGAGAGGTTAATCTTCCTTCCACAGAAAGGCCCCAGCCGGGAGTTGAACCTGGAACCCTCTTGCTGTGAGGCAACAGTGCTAACCACCACACGACCATGCTGTCTTATAATCATATTTGTAAAATCCTACAGTAATTTTAATCACCAGCAATATCAGGCCACACACTAAAACACTGGTTTATAAGGAACTGTTTTCTAAGTTTAAGTCAATTTTGTCCATTAAATCTCTACATTAAAGTTACAAAAATCAGGGTTTTATGTTAGGGTTTGTAGATTTTTGGACTTTGTTTTTTCTTGTCTTGATTTTGCTGTGTTCAGTTTTTGGTATGTCCTTTAGTCATAGGTCATCTTTCAGATTTATTATGATTGTTGCTTAGTCTTGATTTGTCTTTGTTCTTGGATTGCTCCTTGGTTGCTTTCTGTTCTTGTTCTTGGTTGTGTTTTGTTTTAGCTCAGTTTGTGTTTGTAACTGAGTTATTGGTTATCGGGACTTCTTCAGTTTTGTCTGTTTGACATTTCTCATGTTTTTGTTTTTATTAGGTTTTCTTTGATCAGTTCATCTTGACTTCTGTTTCTTGCTCCACCTTCCCTCTCGGTTATCCTCAGTTCCCTTCTACTTGCTCACGAGTTCCCCTGTCTCACCTGTGTTCACTTATCCTCAGCCGCACTCATTCACCCATTACTCTCCCCACAGTATTTAGTCTTTAGTAATTTTCATTACTATTAAAGTCTTTAGTAGTATTCAGTTTCCCTGCATTTGTCAGATCCCCACTCTTACAACCTCTTGTTCAGTCACTACTTTCTTGTTTCATTAAAGTTTCTGGTTAGCATCGTCTTTTCTAATTTTTTCAGTATTTTGGTTTTAGCGTAATTCCGGATCTGCCGCGCTTTTTGTTTGTTAAGCAATAAATGAGTTCAGGTCACTTCCAGCCTCTTGTCATCACCTGATAACCTGCTGTTCTGCATTTGGGTCCTTCATTAAAGGGACACTATGTAATTTCTTCCCCCATCTAGTGGTGCTATTTTATTTTGCAAAGTCGAATGAATTTGCTCTCTAGCGCCTCGCGTTTTCAAATGTGCGTTGCAACTTCTTGAACTACGGCAGGCGGTATGTGTCAAGATTCAAGAAGCTATAGCTTCAGACTCAAGGTCCATACAAACAAAAAGACATCAAGACACACAGTACAAAGGATTACATAACACAGATACAATAACACTATAAATACATATGACAGATAACATAAGTTGACATCGCCTTTGGTGTGCAAGCAATGCAATTAGTCATATTCCGGGAGTTACCGGAAGTGACGTCGACGCAGCGGTAGCGTTAGCAGCAGTGTGTAGTTGCTATCTGGAAAGTGTTCTTTTAAATAAACTCCCGGTAAACTTACAAACTTTTTAATGCCTAGTTTTGTGAGTTAAGAGCCTATGTGTACTACGGCAGAAGTTTGGTAACAATCAATGCATAATTAGTGGGATAATTTACGAGATAAAATCTATTTACCATTAGCGCCAGTAATAAGCCATTTGGCGGACGTGACGTCAAAATGACGTCATTTCCGCTTGCAGGCCTGGTGTTGGGGAAAACGCAATTCGAAGTGCTTTATGTCCCTCTCGGCACTTCATCGTTTTTCATAGACCGGAAGGACATGGCAGCCTCCATAGAGCTTGCCCGCTCTATGTAGATACAGACAAGTTATTCTTCACTCAGGAGGATAAGTGAGATTGTTGACAGAGATAATTTTACACCAATGAGGACTAATTTATGAATGAATATGTTGATTTGAGCTAATAGATGACTTAATTTATTACATAGTGTCCCTTTAATACTCTTCACATCAAACTGTAACATTTTTATTCAAACTGTTTCAGAGAGGAGTTTATGGTCATGTTAGAGGAATTACTTTGTGTTGCTGTTAACTCGACCTTGTTAGTTATACTTGTTCTCCCTTTCTGTATTTAGATAGTATATTTTGTGCATGGTGTCATGTTCTGTTTTGTGCCTGAATAAGAATGATGCAGTGTAATAATAAGTAGCTTTTAAAAAATCAGTTGGTTGCACGCTTTGTGGTTTTGTGCATTTTACGGAGCTTTTTAACCATTATTTACTATCTAAAACATTTTTACTGTATGTTAAGAAATCATGTTAGAGGCATACATATGTCTCAGCCGTATTTTTGGAGCTTTATACCTGAGAGCCACAGCTGAAAGTGACCACACCTCTGTCCGGTCTCTTCTTTTGCAGGGTTTGGACAGCAGCATGATGGTACTCTACCCCCGTCAGTTTGTGCTTATAGCCACCCAGGAAGGTCTTCTGATGGTGGGAGCACTCAATCTCCACCACAACCTCTTGGAACATCCCCTCATCTGGAAATCAGAAAGACGATAACTGAACATGAGTGCAAGCCACAGCAGACATAGGGGAAAAAAAAAAAAAAAAAGAAGTTATATTTGTTTTAAAAAAAAACATACAATATTGAAAGTGAGATATTTTGCTGAAATTAAAATGTAAAATGAATTTAAGTCATGACAAATATTAGATCATCCTGAATTTGATGGCAACAACACTTCTTTTAACAAGTCTGTAAACATCTGGGAACTGTGGAGAGGAAGGTTGTCCCATTCTTGTCCTCTATAGGATTCTGGCTGCTCAAAAGTCCTCCATTTTTATTATTATTTTTTTTTTAATTACTCAAAATGTTTCATGATGTGCAAAATGTTTTCAGTATGTGAAAGGTCTGGACAGCAGGCAGGCCAGTCCGGCACCTGAACTCTTCTACCCTGAAGCCATGCTGTTGTAATTGATGCAGTATGTTTAACATTGTCTTGCTGAAATATGCAATGCCTTCCCTGAGAAAGGTGTTGCCTGAATGGGTGCACATGTTGCTGTAAAGCCTCTGTATACCTTCCAGCTTGGATGTGCTTTTGCAGATGTGCAAGTTACCACTTCCATAGGCACTAATGCACCCAAATACCATCAGAGATGCAGACTTTTGAACTGAGTTCTGATAACTACTAGGACGGTTCTTTTCCTCTTTAGTCTGGGGGAAGTAGTGTCTATGATTTTCAAAAAGAATTTCAGATTTTGTTTAATTTGACTTCATCAGTTTCAACTTTAACTCAGTTCTTTTTAAATGAGTTTTGGCCCAGAGAAGACATCTGTTTCTGTCCACAAACAGCTTATTCCTTACATGATAGAGCTTTAACCCGCATTTGTGGACAGTATGGTGAACTGTGTTCACAAACGATTTCTGGAAATGTTCCTTAGTCCATGCAGTGATTTCCACATCAGAATTATTCCTCTATGTCCTTAATGCACTCCCACCTAAGGCCAGAAGATCACAAGCGTCCAACACTGACTGTTAAGCATGTCCCTTGAGCACAGATATTAAATTCAAAAATACTTTATTTATCCCAGAGGGAAATTAAATGTTGATGTAACTCAATTAAATCAAGGAGTTATTATAGATGCTGATGGCTGTGGGCAGGAATGATTTCCTGTAGCGGTCCGTTTTGCATCCAAACTGAAGAAGCCTTTGACTGAAGAGACTCTGTTTTCCGATAACAGTCTCATGGAGAGGATGTTCAGGGTTGTCCATAATTCTCTTGATTTTATGCAAAATCCTTCTTTGCATTATTGTCTCCAGAGGTTCCACATATGTTACCTGATTCTCTGATTCTCTTTTTATTATACAGTATTATGTACTGTAGATGAGGAAATATTCAGTGCCCATCACAAAAAATAACTTCTGAGAGGCTAACTCTCTAAGGTGCTTTTAAATACCCAATTGTGTCACTGAACCGTTGCCTTTTAACTTAATTAGGTGCAACATGATCCGCCAGCGTGTTTTCATGTTCTTCCTGTGCATGTGTGGGTTCTCTGAGTACTCTTGCTTCCTCCCACCATCCAAAAACACGCATGCAAGGTCAATCAGTGACCCTAAATTGACTCTGGGAGTGAGTGTGAGAGTGTATGGTTGTTTGTGTTAACCGGAGAACCTTTGCCGCAGCTGGGATGTGCTCAAGCCCCTTCAACGATTCTGAATTGGATTATGCGGGTATAGAAAATTAATTGATGAATGGAAGGATCCTATAGCTGTTTCTTTTTAGTACCAGTTACTTTTCTTGCCTTTTGTTAGAAAAGATTAGCTAATATTTTAGTCCATTTCTTGCTTTCAAAATTCTATGTGTTTTTCTATGCTGAAAACAAAGTAGTGGTTTATGCGATTTGGAAATCATTGCATTTCTATTACGGGAGTGTGATGAAGCAGTGGTGGCAGGGACCCAAATGCAAGCTAACAGGTGGGACACAAGCAGGTGGAGTAAACAGTTTTATTCAATCAAAAACAAAAAAAAATGCTGCAGCACCAGGCAATTCAAAACTAAAGACAACTTAACGGAAACTAGCAGCAGCCGATCACTTCATCCTTTCATTCCAACTCTGTACACACACGATACAATGTGCAACAAATGCACATCTGGCTTCAAAAGGCATATCTGAAAGAGGCTAGTTACTGAAACCCTGATGTAAAATAAGAATGGGAACTAATCTCAACAGATCTCTAATCTCAAAACGTGAAAAAATGGGTAAATCAAAAAAGAAAGGATGAAAGTCAAATCAAATTAGCAGTCCCTGGCAAGAAATTCCAGAGCATCACAGTATGTTTTTTTTTCTCCAACATTTGACGTAGTTTTTGTTTTTTTGGAATGCTTTTTGCGGATGATGTGGTTCTGTTGGCGTCGTCGGGCCATGACCTTCAGCTCTCACTGGAGCGGTTCGCAGCCGAGTGTGAAGCGGCTGGGATGAGAATCAGCACCTCCAAATCTGAGACCATGGTCTTCGGCCGGAAAAAGGGTGGAATGCTCTCTCCGGGTCGGGAATGAGATCCTTCCCCAAGTGGAAGAGTTCAAGTATCTCGGGGTTTTGTTCACGCGTGAGGGACAAATGGAGCAGGAGATTGACAGGCGGATCGGTGCGGCGTCTGCAGTGATGCGGGCTCTGCACCGGCCCGTCGTGGTGAAGAAGGAGCTGAGCCAGAAGGCCAAGCTCTCGATTTACCGGTCAATCTATGTTCCTACCCTCACCTATGGTCACGAGCTGTGGGTAGTGACCGAAAGAATGAGATTGCAAATACAAGCGGCCGAAATGAGTTTCCTCCGCAGGGTGTCTGGGCTCTCCCTTAGAGATAGGGTGAGAAGCTCGGTCATCCGGGAGGGGCTCGGAGTGGAACCGCTGCTCCTCCGCATCCAGAGGAGTCAGATGAGGTGGCTCGGGCATCTGGTTAGGATGCCTCCTGGACACCTCCCCGGTGAGGTGTTCCGGGCCCGTCCCACTGGGAGGAGGCCCCGGGGAAGACCCAGGACACGTTGGAGAGACTATGTCTCTCGGCTGGCCTGGGAACGCCTCGGGGTCCCCCCAGAAGAGCTGGAGGAAGTGGCCGGGGACAGGAACATCTGGGTCTCTTTGCTCAAGCTGCTGCCCCCGCGACCCGATCCCCGGAGAAGCGGAAGATAATGGATGGATGGATGGATGGATGGAATTGGAATTGTATTCACTGTGATTTACACCAGCAATACAATCAGCATCAGCAATGTAAGCAAATGTTTGAGTTTAGTCTGTTGTTTGGTTTTTATGATTCATGATTCATGCTCCACCAAACTCAATTTACCATTTTAATAGATTTTTTTTCTTTCCTTTCTTAAAAACATACCACAAATGACAGAAATAACTCAAAACAAGTTTTGCTTTTATGTTGATCATCCCCTCTGGCAATTTACCTTCATCTAAAGTGCAACTAAACACAAGCTTTGAAACATGCTTGTAAAACAATATGACTGGCACTGCCATTGTCAACAAAATTGAAAATATAACTTTGCAATACGACAGTTACACTAAATATTTGATTTCTAATAGATCAATGATGATACGAAAGTCGAAAATCATTGCCCATTCGTAATTACAAGTTGTATTGTATGACAACAAAACTGATGGCCAGCACTGTGTATCAAGCTCCAGTGTGGAATTAATTTACCTTAAACCTTTGGAAGACACAAAAAATCCTGTGGGGGATCTTTTTCTGGGTAAGGACCAGATGTGGGAAGTCTACACAAAGGAAAGGGACTGAAATCGCCTAATTTACAACCACCTTCGGCCTATGAAAGCCTTTGGGAGTGGATTTAGCAACAGACATTTGCCATAAACTTGAGGGATGCAATGACAACTTAAACTGAACAAACAAAGAACCCTTTTTGGAGAAATGGGAGACTAACCCATTCCCTATCTTATCTGGACCAATAAATCAAGGTTGATATTTTGCCCTCATCCCCCCCAGATAGGAGAACCAGATGCCTAAATAGAGCTGGAAATTACTTTACTTAGATTCACTTTTAGCCAAATCTTAAAACTGTTTTAAATGTGTTTGATATCTTTTTACAAATTCTTTCAGGTTCTCAGCGAAATCACGAGTTGCATTTAAAGACTATTTCCATGATTATAACTGAAAGTATGACGAAGAAATAATCTTGTTGGAAAATTGACTAACCCGCCTATGGAACCACATTGCCCCCTAGTGGTTTGTAGGGATGAATAGTTGGATCCAAACGGAGTCAGTAAACTGGACAAGTTATATGCAGTAATGCAACTGTTAAACAATGACCCTTCTGTATCTTTTTGTACTCCATTGTTAACACAGGAAAATGACATTGTTTGGTTCGCTATTCATATGTCATAACTTTACAGATATTTATCTGAGTTTTGAGACTCATAATCATCAACTATGTCATGTTATGTGTATTTGATGTCTTTATATCATAAGTCTATGTTATATCTTTAATCTGCATAGCTTAACAAGTTGTGGTGTTTTCAGAATCATCGAGACAAATGTTTTATGAGATGGGGAAATACAGTTTCTTGATTATTAATTGAAATATTAACTTAACATACCAGAATTGTAAGATTCTGTGTTGTTCCTTCTTTGAAGGTGGTGCCCCTACATACAAGGTTAAATAAGGTTTATTAAGACAGTGAGAACTTCTGGTAAATCCTTATATTTTATCAAGTAACGCCACTACTGATAAATCCCCACTTCCATTCCATTAAACAGTGGCTTCTACATCAAGCTGCCACTCACACAAAATGTGCAGAGTACACTACAAAGGGCTGGGTGTTCATACCTGTTTCAACTTTGACAGTGATAACGTCTGGCATGTTGTGTTCTGGAGGATGAGGAGGGCGGAGCGGGTGGGAGCTTGGGTCGGTTGAACTCATCTCCATGCGGATGGAGCTGTGAGGCCGAACCCCAAGCTCCATCAGGCTTTGCTGCTCCTCCACCACTCTGTCTAAACAAATACGTAATGACATGAAAAAGAAAACTGGAGAAAAATCTTTTTTTCACATGCTGTTCTTCTAACCTATGTACTATAATCATTCCACACCAAGAATGACTCAGCTACATGTGGAAGTACTGTAAAAGTACAGCATTTTTTTTTTTATCTAAGTGTAAGTGCGTCTTTAATCAGTGGTACACAATGTCAGTAAGCAGATGAGTGTTGATAGCATCTGGAAGTGACTGATTCTAGTAAGATGATTCTAGTTATGTGTGGTTTGAGTTGAACTTAATACTACTTTATTAATAGCAAAGAGGGAATCATATATGTTCTGAAGCTTCAATAAAGGACATTAATCCTTGGTAATTGTAAAAAAAAATAATTGTGTAGAGTTTGACAAATAATGCAAGGCAGTGATAACTGGTTAACACACTGTGAGTGATTTCTTTTACAATTTTGTAAAAACCTGAAGAAAAAGACTCACTGTTCAAGCAGAGCTGTAGCACCTCCATGTGGACTCTCAGCTCTGAGGCGAGGTAGCGCTTCAGCTCCTGAATACTTAGCCCGATGGCGAAAGCCACAGTCATCACATGACCCTCTGGCACCAGCACCACTTTCACTGCAAGGGCACAGAGAGATAGTCTGTTGTGTCGGTTTGCTTTAATGTTTTCCATTGTAAGCTGTGGCCATTTTTTAGCCACTCTTCCATGAAGTCTAGCTTTGTGGAATGTGCTGCTTAAAGCTATGTTACTAACAATGAGCGCAGAGTCGGTTGAAGGAATGCTGGATCATTTTAACTTGAAAATTTTTAATGTAATGGAAGCTGTTGCACCGATAAGAATCAAGAGCACCTTGATCAAACAGAAAACTCCATGGAGAAACACCACTACGGTCAAAAACCTGAAAAGAGAATGCAGGAAAGCTGAACGTAAATGGAGGAAAACAAAGCTTCAGATTCACTATGAGCTGTACAAAGAAAGCCTGCGTAGTTATAACAATGAGCTGTGCAAGGCCAGACAGCTGCATTTATCTGAAATGATTAATAAGAATGTCAACAAGTCTCGAACTCTGTTTGCTATGGTTGAAAAACTCACAAATCCTCCTAAACAGTCAAACCCAGACCTCCTCTCCACTGAGAAATGCAATGAATTTGCCAACTTTTTTAGCCAAAAAATCAAAACAATTAGACAAAACATTAACGCAACAAAGACAAACAAGAAAACTAATCTGTGTCTAAAACCTAGAAATAACTCTGACGTTATGTCACAATTTAATATTATTAATTTAAAAATCCTAGAGGAAACAGTTCGGCAGCTGAAATCAACAACTTGTTCTCTGGACATAATACCATCCGACTTTTTAAAAACTGTTTTTACCTCAGTAGAAAGTGATCTCCTACAAATAGTTAACAGCTCACTGGCATCAGGCATTTTTCCCAAGTCACTAAAGACAGCTACCATTAAGCCACTCCTAAAGAAGAGAACTCTAGATGCCTCTATGATGAACAACTACAGACCTGTCTCTGACCTCTCTTTTATATCTAAGATTATTGAGAAAGTTGTATTTAACCAGCTCAACGACTTTCTGAATGAAAGTGGAAGTCTTGATAAGTTTCAATCAGGCTTCAGACGTCATCACAGCACTGAAACAGCTCTGGTCAAAGTGTTAAACGACATTAGGTTGAATACTGATTCTGGTAATGTTTCAGTCCTGGTTCTGTTGGACCTCAGCGCTGCGTTTGATACTGTAGATCACAGAATCCTGTTGCACAGGCTGGAAAACTGGGTTGGACTTTCTGGAGCGGTCCTTAACTGGTTCAGGTCCTACTTAGAAGGCCAGAGTTATTTTGTTACTATTGGCAGCTATGAATCTGAGCGAGTGGCCATGACTTGTGGAGTCCCCGGGGGTCACTTCTTTGACCTCTTCTGTTTAACTTGTATATGCTCCCTTTGGGTCAGATATTGCAGAACTTTAACATCAATTATCACAGTTATGCAGACGATACACAACTTTATGTGTCTCTGTCACCGGATGACTGCAGCCCAGCAGACGTACTGTGTCAGTGTCTGGAGGAAGTAAACACCTGGATGAGAGATAATTTTCTACAATTAAATGAAGACAAAACTGAGATCATTCTGTTTGGTAGCAAAGAGAAGAGGGTCAGCGTTGGTAAATATCTTGAGACTCGGGACCTTACAATCACTGACCAAGTTGGTAACCTCTGAGTGTTGATAGACTCAGATCTGACTTTCAGCAGCCACATCAAAGCTGTCACCAAGGCAGCTTTTTACCATCTCAGAAACATCAACAGAATTAAAGGTTTCCTCTCCCAAAAAGACCAGGAGAAACTCATCCATGCATTCATCTCCAGTAGACTCGATTACTGTAACGCTCTTTTAACTGGACTTCCCAAAAGGAGCATTAAACATCTGCAGCTCATCCAGAACGCTGCTGCTAGAGTTTTAACCCGGACTAAGAGATCTGAACACATCACACCAGTTTTAAAATCTTTACACTGGCTTCCAGTCAGTCACAGAATAGATTTTAAAAGCCTGCTGATGGTTTACAAATCCCAGAACGGTTTAGGCCCAAAATACATCTGTGATATGTTCAGAGAATATAAACCCAGCAGAGCACTTAGATCCAAAGACTCAGGTCAGCTGGTCCAGTCCAGATTAAACATGGAGAAGCAGCATTTAGCTGTTATGCTGCAAATAAGTGGAACAAACTGCCAGTGGAGATTAAACTTTCACCAAATGTAGACATTTTTAAATCCAGGTTAAAGACATTTCTTTTCTCATGTGTCTATGCATGAAATCTGCACGATATCTTTTAACTTATCTAGACTGTTGCCTGATTTTAAATTCATTTAAATGATTTTATTTGTTTCTCTTTATATTATTTTATGTATTTTTAATGCTTCTTGCACTCCCTGCTGCAATGCTTTTATTTTATGTAAAGCACTTTGAACTGTTTGTACATGAAATGTGCTATACAAATAAATTTGATTTGAGTTGATTTGATTTGATTTGATTTGATTAAAGTTATCCCATGAACTGTCACTCTAATTTGTGTTGTATAGCTTTGCATCAGTTTTGAATTCATTTTCAACTTTGCATTAGGCTTGTATTTGGACTGTTTTTCACCAAAGCAGTTCCAGTTGTGGTGCTGAGTCAGTGTCTAACTCGGAACCATTCCTTCCTGAAAAACTGGTGCTACAGCAGCACCAACTCTTTGTTGGGCCAGAAGAAGAAAGAAATGCTTACCTCAGGGTCTGAGGACAGGGTTATGTAACAATGCACTGCACAGAGCAGCATTTACAGATTCAAACTTATAAACTGCATTTGCAGCCACATAAAGAATCATTCAGGTGTTGTACTATTGCCAGCTGGTTTTTATAGATCTCACTTGAAACAACCATTTATAAGTCCAATTTACAGCTCTGTGATACGTAACAGTCAGTGTTTGTTTCCATATTTTGCAAAGATCATTCAAAAATCCAAACTGCTGATATCAAGACAGCAGTTTGCAGGAGAAAGCCTGCACTGTGGTTATTTACAGAAATTAAGAATATTATCTAACAATAACACTAACAATTATAGAGAGAACACTATCAATGATAGAGGGAGGTTCAGACGTGTATTTTTAGAGGTATTTAAATCATGACGTGTCTAAATTACATGTCTCATGTGATGCTTAGATTGCACACAGGTGGACTTAATTTAACTTTAAGCTTTGGATTTCTATACCTTAACTGGCATCTATTGTTACCCTCCTCCCGCCCGCCTGTTCCACAAACCTGCCTGCTTACCCTGCCACCGACCTCTGCACCACAGCCAGCACCCTCCCCTCCACTTTGGATTCCCTCCTGGATCAAGTAAGGACAAACATACCCATTGTCTGGACAAATTTCTTATTCGAAACCTCACTGATCATCTCCCTCCTCTGAGTTCCACGTCTACCCGGATCATCCCTTTGGCTTTCAGTGCCCACCACTTGTAAATAAACTCTTTTCTAATTCTGATTCTCCCTGAGTCCTGTGTCTGCTTATGAGTCTGTATGAGTCATGTCACCTAGCTGTGACATGAGACTTCTGAAGGTCAAATGGCAACATGTCTATGCACATACTTTCAGTTCTGTTTACTGGATTTCTTTTTTTTAAATTCTATCTTTACAATTTCAACTATTTTTGTGTAGGTCCTTTACATAAAATCCTAAAACCTATGAATTCAAAGATGACATGCCCAATAATGCCCCCTTTTTTTCTTTTTTTTTTTAAATCTGACAATTTTCTGAGGTCTTACTGAGATGTATGAGACAGCCTTTGGTCATGATATATTGTTTTAAGCACAACGGCTTTTCTCTCCGCCTTGTTTTCTTAGCTGTCTGTTAAGACAGCTAAGACTCTGTTGTTTGACTTAACAAGTGCTCAACCCTGCCCACCCTCCATACTTTTGATCTGATTGCTCCAATAGGGAAATAGTTTAACGGTTTAGCAGGTGCTAGTAAAAGGTCTGTTGAAAAGTGGTTGCTCCACATACACAGTCTTTAGCTAACTCTGCTGGAACATTACCCTGAAATATCTTTTATCCACAAGGCTCTTATATCCTCTAAGTCTGCTGGTAGATTTAAGATACATGCTCCTAGTCACAGCAGTAAAACAGAACTTTTTCAAGCAAAGCTGTCCTCATTGGTCTAGCAGGGTGGATACAAGCGGGTGGGACTGAAAGATTGAGGCCTAGCGGAGGAGGCGGAGTGAACTTGATGAGTGATATAATTTTAAAATTAAAATAAGAATGGTTAATTAAATTAGGAACTTTCAAACAAAGGGGCACTAAAAAGAATGCCATAGTTGTGTTTTTGGTGACATATGCTCCAAAGAACAAAACAAAAAGTGATGATTTTTTTTTCCCGGAACATGTCACCATGGAAGAGAAACCTTCATAGGGTCATGCAGTGGTTAGCGCTACTGCTTTCCTTATTCAAACCTGGAGTGGAGCCTGTCTGTGTGAATTTAGTATATTCTCCCTGTGCCTGCGTGGATTTTCTGAAGACATTCCAGAGGCCTGCATGCTGTTTTAACCGGTAACTCTAAAACTCTTGCTTCATGTCAGCTCTTCTGCGACCCTGACTTGGCTAATACAGAAGGGCTGAGTCCTTTTCAATACCTGGAATTGTATTCCTTTTCATAACTTTAATAACAAAATAAGAACGGTTTTGTGTAGTAGTAAGGAATTTCATTATATTGGGATTTCTAATCTGTTTTCATTTCTCTAAAAATCCAGGCAAATTCTCAGAGCATGTGTGAATTATAAATCTCAATTTCCTATCAGCCGCTTTAGCATTGGGTGGTCGATTTAATATCTTTAAAACTGCCATCTTGGTCACAGCTATCTGGTTACCTAGAAACAGCACAGCACATCTGGGGTACTTTACTGCCTACACTTACTCTATGAATCGTTTGACAATCCCCCAATCCCCATGTATGTTTGTTTCATGTCTCCATATTTTATCATGCAAATTCAAACAGACTGTTTGACACTGTAAACAGAGCTGTCTGAGGGCGCCAAAACTGGGTGTTATATTTATGAAGGGGGTACATCACCATAAGCAAACAGATCACATAACATCATAAAAACAAAAACTGGCAGGAGAAAATTTTTCAAAAAATAACTACTGCATCGTCTCTGTTCTTGTAGGAGCGTTGACTTTTTCTGTATATCATGCATGGGGTTATATTGTTTCATGTACATGACTAATAACAATTGATAAAGTTTTTCATTTAGAATCTTATCAGTACGAGACACGTGATTTGCCTGGCTCCAGACCCTTGAATCAGTCACTTCACCACATTGCTGGAAATTGATGCATTTGGCATGAAACATAAGTCTTTGAGTTCAAAACGTTATACTGATCAGCCACAACATCAAACCGCCGACAGGTGAAGTGAATAACATTTATCGTATTATTACACTTGAATGTTTTGTTGAGACATCCTGGGTCTTGCCTCTCATGTAGATGTTGTCCCACATACCACCCACCTAGAGATTGTAGCAGACCAAGCATACAGAGACAATTTGAAGCAAAATTCCAAAGTTTTTTGACCAAGGCAAATGCCTCCAAACTTGCTATGCCAAATCACAAAGTATATCCTCAGAGGCAGGAAGCTTCAATGTTGTGGCTCATCAGTGCATCTTCTTTAAGACTTACCTGAAGCTGTTGAGTTTCCAATGTTTTCTGTTTTCTTTTCAAGCTCCTCAGCCTCATCTAGCAAGTCATCTTGAGCTTCTTCCACGGTTTTTAGTAGAGCTGTATAGTCCAGAAAATTCTCTGTAAAGTGTCCTTTTACATTTCTTGTGAACTATCGCTGTATGAATAAACTGAACATAGTTGCATTGTTTATACAGTGTAGCCTATGTTAAACATGAATGTTGGAGAATATATGCATAACATGTAGAGCTTTATGAAAAAGAAAGGTATATTAAACAATTTGAAATATTTGGATTAATCATCGGGTACAAATTCTTTAGGATTTTTTTCAACTGAATTGAACTGAATTGAGTCTCACCAGTTTCTACTGATTTTTCAATATTTTCTGTTTTTTGAGGTTCTTGAAGCTTAACCGTATCACAGGGAAGATCAGGTTGAGTTTCAGCTTCTTCAGTGTCCTCCAACACATCTGCATAGTATAGGAGGAAATATCACAAAATAAATATCATGAAATAAACTGAGGCATTATGCTTTACTATTTCTATATTGTAATAGAATGAGAAGATACACATAGAGCATCCCTGTGTTATTTTCGGTCAAATTGTAATGTATAATAGAAATATTTTACATCAATCATAGAAATATATTTTATATTTTTTATTCATTTTTATTCATATTTCATATTTAATTTTAATCATCTTTTTATTGGTAGCAGGACAAGCACATTGTACTGTGTATGATTGTGTATGTGACAAATAAAACTATCTTGAATCTTGAATCTTGAAATCTAAAAGACTTTCAGAACCACCCTGAGCTCACCTGACGGTGGTCTTCCTGTCCGCTCATCCTCTCCAGCACTTTCCGTCTCTCTGTCACCCCCTTTTGTCTCCCCTACAGTGCTTCCACCCGGTTGAGGGTTTGCTTTGGTGTTTTCGTTCTCCTCTTCTTTCTCATTAAGCTGTACGTTTTCTCCTTGCACCGACATGTTAAAGTGAAGCGCTAAATCTAAATTGCTAAACTAAGGCTGACGACACTGAAGTGAACAAACGTGCCATATACGACAGAAGCAATAAGGTGAAAACGGCCAGTCCTTTACGATTTTCATTTAAAACCTCGAACTGTTTTTCCTTCTCTAATAGAATATTGAGATTTAAAAGAGCAGTAAACCCATTTTCCTAACGTTATCGTGGTAGGCAACGGCAAAGTTTACACGTTGCCATAGTAACGATATGTTTCCTTTACTGTGACGTCAGAGACAGAAAGTAAAGCTTTGAGGTCAGATTATCGTATAAAATTTTCTATATATATATATACAGTATATATTTTTTTTACTAACCCTTAATCAAACTACTTAACCTAAAAGATCATTAGTAACAAATTATATTTACTTATGAAATATATGGATTTTTATTGTATCATAATTTGATATAAACACCATGTAACTAAATTAATTTATACTAACAATGCCTTTATTTCATACTCACGCCATGTGCACATCCCTATATCTGTGTGTGTGTGTGTATAACATACAATTTAACAAATTGGTTATAAACATATTCAATCAATTTGGGATTTAAATTAGATTTGCAAATGTCAGAAAAAAAAAACTATTGTAGGACAAATGAATATGTAAATGTAAATTTACTTTATTTATACAGCCCTTTACAGACAATCCTTACGGTGTACCAAAGTGCTTTACAGAAGATAATAAATAAAGATAAGAATAAGTAAAAGCAAATAAAAACAATAAAAGAACAGTGAAAGCAATAAAATACAACAAAATCAAATAAGATAAAATAGGATAAAAGTGTCATCATACTACTGGGTATTAAAAGCCATCCTAAATAAGTAGGTTTTCAGCCTAGATTTGAAGAGGCCCATGTCGAAATAAGACGCAGCTGGACGGGGAGCTTATTCCAGAGCCTGGGGGCAGCTTTGGGAGAAGGCTCGGTCACCCCAGGGTTTGTATTCTGACCTGGGCACTTCCAGCAGAAACTGATCTGTTGACCTCAGAGCTCTACCAGGATTGTGGACTGTTAAAAGCTCAGATAAATATGATGGGGCGAGGCCGTTAAGAGCTTTAAAAACAAACATTAAAAGTTTTAAAATCAATTCTATAAAGGACAGGAAGCCAATGGAGAGAGTTAAGAACAGGAGTGATGTGCACACGTCTGTTGGTGTTGGTTAAAAGTCGGGCAGCAGCGTTCTGCACAAGTTGAAGGCTGAGAGAAGACGCCGACATAAGGTGCATTGCAATAGTCTGACCTTGAACTTATTAGGGCATGGATGGCTTTCTCAAGGTCATGACGACTTAAAAACATTTTAACTTTGGCCAGGAGACGCAGCTGGAAAAAACTAGTCCTGACAACATTGTTAATTTGTTGGTCCAACGTCAGATGACTGTCAAAGGTCACTCCCAGATTTCTGACAGTTGAACTAAGCTTTGAAGACAAGGTGCCAAAGCCAGCCGTCACAGTATCCCCAAACACAATGCATTCAGTTTAGTCATCATTTAAATGAAGAAACCACTGCTTAATATCAGCAATACAATTAAACAAAGAACATTGTGCACTGTTACTATTTGGCTTCAATGGTAGATACTGTACATTTGTAAATCATCTGCATAACAGTGGAAAGAAAGGTTGTGCCTGGCTATAATTGACCCAAGTGGTAGAATACAATGAAAAGAATATGAACACAAGAACACTACAATTTAATGTGCAAAGATACAGTATCCCTCACCACTGAAAATCATGTCAAAATTTATTCTTGAATTTCCTCTTGAACTTGAACTTGTAAAGAAAGCTGGCTGTGTGGGGGTGAACAATGGTCTTATCCATTCTGTACAGTGACACTGTGGAAGCTTTACGGTAGGCTCAAGCTATTTTAGTTTTAGAGATGTGGAGGCAACATAGTGACCCCTAAAAAAACTCCTCTTATCTGCTGCTGGACATCTGCTTACTCCCCAGAGGCCCCATATGATGAGGAGGAGTGGAGGGACTGAGGCCCATGTGTAAACCGAGAATACATTGTTTATCCAGGATTAAGATGTCACACACGGAAATTTAAGCAGCTTTGAGGTAAGTTTAAACAAAGAATTTGTTCCTAATTTGACATACAGTTATACTTGTTTGATTTGTTGCATATTAAAATTATCAACAGTATTTATATGATGTTATCTGCTTTTCCAACCAAATTTAATTATGTTAAGGATTGTTTTCAACCTGAAATGTGAAGAATATTTTGACATTTTTTAGCTGCCCCTCTTTCTTCACCATTACCCCAATGAGCATATTGTACATTTCAGAAACAATATTCTATTATATAATTTGATGAGTAATTTTCTTAATTTCTCCCATAATATGTATGTTGCATAAACATAACACAGAATGTATTTGCCTACCAGGAACACATAGTGGAAGACGGGATTCTCTACATGCTACATATGCTTATTTAGATGGGCCTGGTTCATATATGAGTCATGTTCGTTGACTTCTCCAGTGTCTTCAACACCATAGGGCCTCCCATACTGAGAGACAAGCTTCTGGGTATGGGTGTGGCCCCCTCCCTGACATTCTGGATTATAGACTATCTGACCACTGCTCAAATCTGGATGGGATTATTCTAAAGAGGGTATAGAGTCTTTAAAACACATGTTATGTCATTTATTATTATTATTATTAGTAGTAGTAGAAGTAGTCTTTTTATTAGTGTTGTTATTGTTGTTGTTGTTGATATACAATCATTGTAAATATTTATAATTTTTTGAGCTATTTGACTAATTTGAATTTCCCCCATTGAGGGATGAATAAAGTATTTTTCTATTTCTATTTCTAAACACCCACTCCACAGCATCCTGACAGGACAGAGGAGCAGCTGCAGGACTGAGAAGTTCAGGATGTCCTCTGTACCCACAGCTATAAGGCTTTTTAAGTGACTGCTGACATATTTTCTTTCAGATTTATTTATTCATTATTATTTTTGTTCTAATATACAATCAATGTAAATATTTTAATTGAGCTACATGACAATTTGAATTTCCCCTACAGGGGATGTATAAAGTTTTTTTCTATTTTTTCTATCGTGGAGCGGTCTTTTCCGGACTCCCTAGTTATAATCCTCGGAGATTTTAACAAAGGGAATCTCAGTCATGAACTACCAAAGTACAAACAGTTTGTCACATGCCCGACCAGAGAGGGGAACACGTTGGATCACTGTTACACTACAGTGAGGGGTGCTTATCGTGCTGTGCCCCGCGCAGCTTTGGGACTCTCAGACCACGTCATGGTCCACCTGATCCCCGCGTACAGGCAGAGACTCAAGCTCTCAAAGCCTGTAGTGAGGACTTCTAAAAAGTGGACCAGTGAAGCTGTGGAGGAGCTACGCACGTGCTTGGACACCACAGACTGGGACATGTTCAAGGCCTCTACAGACAGCTTAGACGAATACACGGACACCGTGATGTCATATATATACTTCTGTGAAGACAGCATCATCCCATCACGCTCCAGAGTCTTCTTCAACAATGATAAACCCTGGTTCACACCAAAACTCAGACAGCTCCGTCGACAGAAGGAGGTTGCTTTCAGAGAGGGAGACAGAGACAGCTACAGAGGTGCGAAGTATGGATTTAGCAGGGAGATGTCGAAGGCTAGATCCAGGTACAATGCACGTCTGGAGCAGCGGTTCTCTGCTAACGACTCTGCCACTGTATGGAGGGGGCTGAAAGAGATCACCAACTACAAGTCCAGAGCACTTCATTCCTCAGACGATCTGAAACTGGCCAACGACCTGAACGACTTCTACTCACGCTTTGAAGTCATGGACTCACCCCTCCCCACCCCCCACACCACTCCGATCTCAACCACTTTGGATTGCCCCCCTGCCCCCTCTGCCCTCTCACCCCTCCCCACCCCTTACACCACCCTGAACTCATCCACCTTGGATTGCCCCCCTCCCCCCTCTGCCCTCTCAGTCCGAGAAGAGGACGTGAACAGGCTGTTCAGGAGGCTGAATCCACACAAGGCTGCGGGCCCTGACTCTGTGTCTCCCTCCACCTTGAGACACTGTGCTGAGGAGCTGACCCCGGTCTTCACAGGGATCTTCAACTCTTCCCTGGAGTGATGCCACGTCCCAACCTGCTTCAAGTCCTCCATCATCGTCCCTGTCCCCAAGAAACCACGTGTCACAGGACTCAATGACTACAGGCCTGTGGCTCTTACGTCTGTAGTCATGAAGACTTTTGAACGTCTGGTTTTATCCCACCTCAAATCCATCATCAACCCTCTCCTGGACCCTCTGCAGTTTGCCTACAGAGCCAACAGGTCTGTGGACGACGCCATAAACCTGGCCCTGCACTTCATCCTGCAGCATCTGGACTCCCCAGGAACCTACGCCAGGATCCTGTTTGTGGATTTCAGCTCTGCATTCAACATGATTCTTCCCACTCTGCTCCAGGACAAGCTCTCTGTGCTCTCCGTGCCCGACTCCACCTGCAGGTGGATCACAGACTTCCTAACGGACCGGAGTCAGCGCGTGCGGCTGGGGAAGAGTGTCTCTGCAACTCGGACCTTAAGCACGGGATCTCCACAGGGCTGTGTACTTTCACCTCTACTCTTCTCCCTGTACACTAACTGTTGCACCTCCAGCCATGACTCTGTTAAGCTTATTAAGTTTGCGGATGACGCCACCCTCATCGGACTCATCTCGGGGGGCGATGAGACTGCCTACAGGAGGGAGGTGGATCGGCTGGTGACCTGGTGCAGCAGCAACAACCTGGAGCTCAACGCCCAGAAGACAGTGGAGATGGTCGTAGACTTCAGGAAATCCACAGCCCCCCTGCCCCCCCTCGCCCTCACTGACACCCCCATCACCACTGCGGACTGTCACCGGTTCCTTGGCACCACCATCACCCGGGACCTCAAGTGGGAGCCAACCATCAGCTCCCTCACCAGGAAGGCCCAGCAGAGGATGTACTTCCTGCGACAGCTGAGGAAGGCCAAGCTGCTGGCCCAGCTGATGGTGCAGTTCTACATGGCCATCATCGAGTCCATCCTCTGCTCCTCCATCACGGTGTGGTATCCCGGGGCCTCTGCCAGGGACAGACACAGACTGCAGCGAGTTGTGCGCTCCGCAGAGTAGGTGATCGGCTGCAGCCTCCCATCGATCCATGACCTGCACGTCTCCAGGACTATGGGGCGAGCAGGTCGGATCACAGCTGACCCTTCTCACCCAGCACATGGACTATTTGCACCACTCCCCTCGGGCAGGAGGCTTCGGTCCATTCGGACCAGAACCTCCCGTCACAAAAACAGTTTTTTCCCCCTTGCAGTCGGACTTATAAACACTTCATAATCACCTCATAACCTGCCCCAGTCACTTTACCATCATTAAAATTGCACTAATGAAGCTCCACTGTTGTTGCTCTGTATATTGGATACTGTGTATTGTTGTACACACCTTGTACATTTTATATTCATATATTTTTATTCTTTATTTTTTATTATTATATCCTATGTTACATGTTTGCACCTTACGCCGCAGCAAATTCCTAGTTAGTGAACACTGTTCACTAACAATGGCAATAAAACGAATTCTGATTCTGATTCTGATTCTGTAAGCTCTGTCATTTCGTAGTGACAGTTTTCAAAATAATTTTGTGTGAGTTTAAGTGCTTGAATGATCTGGCCCTGGCTTTTTTATCTGAACTCATTCTCTCTCTTAAGTTAGCTATTGAGCTGCTCTTGGTTGTACCCAAAACCATACTATACAGATACATTCTTTTAAATCTCATTGTAAGTAATCTCTTTTCTCTCCAGGGTTGACTTTTTCCAGGTTGACTTTTGCCTTGGTTTTAATCGTTTTACATCGGTTTTAAGCCTTTGAACTCTTGTTATCTATCTTTACCTGTTTTTACACAGCACTTTTTTACAGCGAGTGTTTATTTATTGTTTTAAATTTGTTTATTTTGTTCTTGTTGTGTTTAATGTTCCTGACGGAAACAGCCAGAACCATATTGATGAATTTGACCAATTTGGAGGGGTGACGGGTTTATAAAGACGCCTAGAAAGGTAGACTCGACTGACATTTAAGTGTACATGAATGTCTTGATTTTATATAACATTTGCAGAACCTGGAACAAATCTGTTACCAGGTTCTGGAATTTTTTTGCCACAATATGACTCCAGTTTCAAATTTTCAGAAAAAGGTACATATGAATATTGAAACTAAATAGTCTGTAATAAATACCATAAAATGAATATCATATTAATATTTAATCTGTCTGTTTCTTGTAGGCAATACAATACTTACATAAAGTTTTTTTCTTCAAAACTTAGTTGTCAGTCAGTGATGGAGGTCAGTGCATTCTAGTCCATCCGAAAATAGCAAATGGAAGTTCAAAACTTTTAACGTTCACAAGAATTTGAGATGATTAAATACAACATCCCGTCATAATACATGCACAATTGTGGTATTACAATCAGCAGGAAAGGAGCTGTCATTTTTGACTGGGAAAACCAAAACAGTTAACAAGAAATGGAAACTGTCACGCCCATGGGATTTTCCCCATGTTTTTAGTTTTATGTTTTATAATGTTTTAGGTTATGTTTTGGTTTTTGAGTTCATGTTTGCCATTGCTTTTCCCCTCACTTCACATATCAGATCATTAGTTGTCCTACCAACCCACCCCGTTGTGACAGAAACAACCAGAGGGTTAAACTGTGAGGCTCAAACGGAAAGCGCCATTAACATTTAGTTGAAGTAAAAAGCCAAAAATGCCTCTGCATTTCTATCATTTTTATCTGAAATATTTACAGCCTATGACCAACAGAAAGTCATGTGAACTGTGTTAAAAGAATTAAAAAAGAAGAAAATCAATATCAGGAAAAGTCAACAAAAAACAAAAAGACTCATAAACAGCTGTAAACAAAAACCAGAGCATTGAAAATTTGGTCAGGAAACAAGAATGTTTCATCAAAAGAATATTTAAAGCCTACATTGCAGAGATTTCTGTTGTTGCATAGTTGCTCAATTTTCCTGCAGCACTTGATTAGACTCGGCCAACAGGTTATGACACAGCGTGCATCTCATATTTCTTAGTCAAAGCAATAGGGAGAAAATAGACCTAACCATTTTGCTTTCCATGAAACCATAGACACTCAACCTCTTTACTGCAAGAATCCATTGCCTAAGCTTTAGAGGCTTGTGGGATCCTGAATGTGGGATTCCCACCAAACACGCAAAAGACCTGGCTTAGCTCACACAATAGCACATGTATATTTATATGAACCAGGTGTCCAGCACATGCCCCTTGTTGAACTTCAGCAGGCAGGGATGCAAGGCATTTGAAAGCAGGTCATGCGTTAAAATAAAAGGACTCTTTGCTGTTAGCAGACTTTACCCATCATTGTGTGTAGCTCACATACCTGATAGGTGAGAATTCTTTGCTTCATTTACAGACACATAGATATTTTAATATTTGAGGCTGAGAACAGTATATGCTTTGGGTTTTTGAGACTTGGCAGTGGTGAGTTGTGATGAATTTGTTATTTTTTGTTTGTGAAGTGCTGCACAAGCTACTTGTTTTTTTGTCATTTAGCATAACTGATTTTCTATAATTTTCATTGGATCTTAATTATGTATTTTTCTGACAATGTTTGATTGTCAAGGGATCTTTAAATCAAGTAACATTTAGCTTTTAAAATAAACATTTGTGCTATGACTCTGTAAATTGATAGAATCTAAAAAAAGGTAACTATTTTAAGAAAAAGGTTCAATTTAAGGCCATGAAAATTTAGTTGTGAAACAACTAAAATCCTGTACACTAGCACATTTCATTGTAATTGATAAAATCTATATTTCTTGATCTGTTTTTTTCCTTTGTTTCTGTAGCACCAAACAGTATAACCTGTTTCCAAAAAGCCTCACAGAAAAGTATTAGAGAGACTCTGAGGAAGTAAAACATTCAGGAAATTAAGCGTTTGATTTTGAAAACACTGCACATTATGATATATCTCAATGTCCATGTCCAATTTGAGGCAGGAATTCATGAGATTGTATTGAACTGATGTCTCTCTTTTTGTATATTGCTTCACCGATCTCTGGTCCAAATATCTTTACTGTCTCTGGTTTACTTACGGGATGCAGATTTGCAAATGTTGTGTATTTGATTGGAACTGACGAGAGCCCTGAAATTATTCCAGCAAAGCAGTTTTAGGAAAACATCAGTGAGCCACTGTAGACTAACTAGGCCCAACTAAGCAAGAGGATAATTAATATAGGACTCACAGTCCTATGGGGACTAAAAACTCAATTAATGCATCTTTAAGTATATCAGATTTGTAATGATGTACTAAAAACATGCAATCTTGTTTGTATTTCCTTAGGAGTGATGAACACTTATGAAGAATATGATGATGAAGAAGAACTCAACAACTACATTATACAGCAAAGTATTCAAGACTCCTGCCAAGATGCATTTTTGAAATCTGCAGCCAGGTATGAATTTCACATCCAAACTTTACACTCCTCCACAAAATACATTTATCAACAATCAGCTGACTGCAATGTGTCTCCTATGCCCTTGACTGTTAGTTTAGCAGCAGCAACAGATGAAAATCTCAAAGTCCTGGCAGCTATTGAGCAAGGTGAGTTGGACATCATGCTGGAAATACTTTGACCATTACCACAGACAGTAGTCTCTGTGTTCAATGTGTGGGCTTTTCTATGAAGCCAAAAAAAGAGAGTCATACGACCTGTAGTTTCAGATGAGGATTGCTAAACATTATGAGGTTGGCAACTGGACAAAGGGAGGGAAATAAATAAACACAGAGAGGGGAGAGGTGTAGTGAATGGAAAGGGAGGAGAGGAAGTGCAAGTACGAAGTATAGAAACTTGTCTCAGCTCCACTGAGTTCTAGATGTGTCTGATTCTTTTCTTTTCTTTTTCTAAAACTCCTGGGCTGTTGTCTCACTGTTATGGTGACCAGGTGATGTCTCTGTGCTCAAGGAAATGTTGAAGCACACTTTTGCTTTCAGTGAGTCAGACAGTCGTGGCTGGCTTCCCCTCCATCGGGCCGCTTCACAGCCAATCCTTGAGGTGCTGGAGACCATCATCAGATGTGAGTAGTCTGATATTTTCATAGATGGATAGATTAAATGCTGTCACAGTAAATGGACTGCAAAATCAAATCACTGCTTACAAACACCTGAGCTGCTTATGCATTTGGGTGACAACAGACCAGACAGAACAGAAACTACAGAGGGAAAAAAACTGTTGGTTATCCCCCCTTTAATGAATTTTAAAAAATGGTAGCAAAGATGAAGCACACAGGGAGATTATATGAAAGGTTATATCAGTTACGACTGTCTAAAACTGAGTCTTTCCAGCTGATGCCAGCAGTGCTCTTTGTCAAAAATAAAATCTGATGTCAATACCTTTCTATTTAGCGTGGAGGTCAGCCAGCAGTGAAGTGTCCATGGCTTACGGGCTCACCTGCCAGGTTAACACAGCTGACAGTTAGATATATGAAGTCCAGGAAAGTACACTGTGACGTCTCTGTGCTCTCTTTGTGTTAGTGGAGGCTCAGGGGTTCAGTCTGGAGGAGAGGACCATTACTGGTGGAGAGACACCGCTGACACTGGCAGTTAAGGCTGGACTTGGGCAGAATGTGAAAAGCCTGCTGGAGCATGGAGCATCACCTCACAACACAAACAGCAAAAATGAGACTCCGCTGCTACTGGGTAATACTGTAGAGCACAGAGTTAGTGAGTAAGAGGAACAGTGGTCCAACCTTGTGTCCTTGCAATTCATTCTCATTCAGGACATTCAAGAAATATAATGCACAGTACCTCTTTACATAGCAGAGTAGGGCAAACTCATAGACTTTCATACCCATACTCATAGACTTCGGTGTCTGAAATAATTCAATTCAATTCAATTCAATTAATTTTTATTTATATTGCGCCAAATACAACAAATGTCATCTCAAGGCACTTAGATAATAAAGTCTAATTCAAACCAATTGGAATTCAATTAATTGTAATCATAATTATTCATAAAATAATCCAATTCGTTCATATAGAGCCAATTCTAAAACAAGTTCCTAGCTAAGGAAACCAACAGATTGCACTGAAACTTATAAAACTTATTAAATACTGTGAAACAGAAGCCAAATACTCTTTGCTGATGACTTTACCTTTATGGGAATTGTCCCTGTGATAACCAAGATATAGAGAAGTTTGTTGAAGTAGGGAGAATGTGTGTTCTAACATAAGGTTTATTTAGTCATAGGGTACATTGTTACCCAACCCATGAAGCTTTCCTAAAGCAAACTGTGTAATTTAGTGCCTAAACCTAACCAAACTCCAAGTGGGAACAAAAATGTAACAATAAATGGACTCACACAGGATTTGAATTCACATCATGGGAACGTAAGATGAGTCTCTTGGCTGGATATTTTGAGTTTTTTTGCTTCACCATCACTTCCATCTTTAAATGTTGGAGAATTTACTATAATGTATGTTTAAAAAATTAAGCCAAAAACACATCCCATGTTTCAGTGTTAAAAGTCATCTTAAAGTGCCAACCTTCATACAATATTTTGTGTAAAATACAGAAGAAATTGAGTTTCCAAAGTGTATATTTCTCATCCAAACTGCTTAAGTCAGGGAAATAAAGACTGTTCTGTGAAGATTAGGTGAAAATATGTCAATAAAGGCTAAATTTATAAATTAATAGTCTATCGCAAGAGAACATATTTCTGACATGTTTGTCTTTGCTACAAAATAAATAATTACATTATCAGAAAATGTGATCTGATTGTAGCTATGTTCTCTTCAGTGGGTATTTGCCCAAGCAGTTTAACTGCAAATGTTAACTGGCCCAGTGAAGAAGAAATAGTCACCACCCATGAATAACAGTTGTATTGTTTGCTTAACACAGAAGTCTAAGTCCAATTTGAAAAATACAGAAACTAGATTCATTCAGGTGAGAATCTAAAATCGCAAGCAAACGAGCAAACTTGTCATTTCCAAACATAGAAAAGGATATTGGAAAGGAGTAAAATGAACAATACAGCTGATTATGCTACCCTCTGTTGCAATGACAGTAGATAATGCATGCTGAGGCAGATGATTATTCTCTGTGGTCACTGACCTTGGTGAGCAAGTGAAAGCTAAGCCAGCAGCTGTTGTCGTTGGTTGTCAGCCTCATTGAGCTGATGTCCAGCCAAGAATAGAGAATATGTGCTTTGAAGGCACTATTGTGAGATTTAATGTAAATAGGAGATGAAAACCATGTTTCTCTAAGCTTTATTTCTTCTGTAGATACAATCTTTTGTTTTGTTTAACCCTGCAATTCTGCTGATTAAAACCCATTTTCCGATCACTGTGCAGCGGTGAAAGCTGGCTCTTACGAGATGACACACACACTAGTCACTCATGGTGCTTGGGTGGAGCAAGGCTGCCAAAGAAGGTGGACAGCAATGCACGAGGCAGCCAAGGTTGGCAATGTAGACATCCTGATGATCCTGCTAAGAAATGGTGGTCGGATAAACCACAAGGATGGGATGGAAGTGACGCCTCTTGCTGTGGCTGCTGAGCACGGACACCTTCATATCACTGAGATTCTTCTTAATTGCGGTAAAATTGAAGATAAAGCTTTAACTGCAGGCTTTGTGATTCTAGAAACAGAACATTCTAAAAAAAAAAATGGTGTAAATGGTCCATGTTATAAAATATTACAATGACAACATGAAAAAAGATAGTAGCTACATTATTATTATTTAACATTATTTGCATGGAAAAAACTTATTATTTCAAAGAATTTGGCTAACCCTCACAGGGCTTTCTCCTTTACACATTAATACAAGTTTGTGCTTCTTTTCAAATCCTGCATAGGTAGTAAGGTAAACTCTCAGGCTCTAAATGGGGAAAGTGTCCTGATGGATGCGACCGGATCAGGAAACACGGACTGTATTCAGCTGCTGCTGGAGAATGGTGCCAACCCTAACCTGCCAAGCATTACAGGGCATCTGCCCATCCATAAGGCAGCGTATGCTGGACACTACGAGTGAGCCCCTTCTGTGAAACAGTTAAATTGGGAGCTGTTACAACCACTTCTGCCAGCAGGGATTGCTGTGCCAGTAAGGTTACATAGGCTGGATCACATAAGGAAGTAGCAAGCATTATTTCATTGCAGAAATGACTGAAATACGCCGTATTAGATACTTTGTGACATAGTGATAGTTTACAATGTTTGCATGCCAGCAAGTCACAGTAGCTTATTCCTGTCTTCTCTGTATTGGATTATATTCTGCCTCTGTTATATGTATTATTTTATAGCAATCTTGTTTATTCTTCAAATTTGATATTTTGCAAGTTCATTAAAGTTATCATGATTTTATTTACTTAGCCTCTCATGGTAAATTTGTGAATTTTTGACTTTTTTGTTTTTCATTTATTTCTCAATTCGTCTTTACTTTTTCCTCAGTGCTCTGAAAATGCTGATCCCACTAACAAGTAAGAGGGCCATTAAAGAGGCAGGCCAGAGCCCAGTCCACTCTGCTGCAGAGGGGGGGCATAGCCACTGTCTGGAGCTCCTGCTAGCCTCTGGCTTTGATGTCAACTATTGCATGAACACCAGGAACTCTGAAAACTACCGGGACATGAGGAGAAGTGCTTTGTACTTTACTGTCTCCAACAGGGATGTGGAGTGCACCAAAATCCTGCTGGCAGCAGGTGCGAAGACAGACTTGGACCCGCTGTGCTGCCTCTTGGTGGCAGTCAGGTCTGGCCATTATGAGATTGTGAAGCTGCTATTGGCGGCCAAGGCAGATGTGAACTGTTACTTCACAGTGGTGAATGACACAGCGTTTCCCACAGTGCTGCAGTACTGCCTTAAGGATGAAGTGATGATGCGGCTTCTGCTCAGTAACGGCTATGAGGTTGAGAGATGTTTTCACTGTCACCATGACAATGCACTCGATGCTGAAGATGAAATAAATGGGAAAATTCCAGTGAGTGTATTTCTCTTTTTCCTTGATTTTTTTTTTTCAGTTGTGTCAAGAAAGTTGCACATTTGAAAGCAAATTACAGCCTTACAACAACAACAACTTAATAACTTTGATTGTCAAGTCTGATGATTACTTCACACAAAAACTTGATTCCCCATTCATAAAGCTGGAAGTTTAAACTTCAAATGATTGTATTCATTATTGTATTTTATGATTATTTTCTGTATATTATTTAGTTTAATGATTATATCATTTTTTTCCTTGTCATGTCTTACTATATTTGAATGCTTTAAATTGCTTTCTATTCATGGAAATATGACTGACTCTTTTGTATCTGTCTTCTCTCCAGTTCTGTGAGTTCATGACTCTTTGCTGCCTCAAGCATCTGTCTGGGAGTGTGGTTCGCATTCTGCTGGATTATGTCAGCCATGTCCACATCTGCTCTAAACTCAGGTTCATCTTGGAAAAACAAAGAGAGTGGCCCGAAATATGTGAAATCCTCTGTGAGTTTATTCAAGATATACTCACAAATATAATGTTTTTCTTGCAAAGGTTTACCACCTCATATAAAATGAAGCCACCTGAAGAAGTGATCATACTTTTATGATATCCAAACTAACTTTCAGGTGAGACAAAGTACAGCCACAATACTCAGCAAAAAAGCTAAACACACAACTACCATGTTAAAAAAAAAATAAAATTTCAGTGAGGTCTGTGACAGGTAAAATGATAGACCCTATGTTTGCCTAATTATAATAAGTCCAGAGAAGTCGGTTTATGGAATTTTGTCCCTGTTAGTCACAATCACCATCTGCACCTCTGCATTTAATTTGGGAAAAAGCAAGCTACACTGTCACTTGATCATTGAAACTGTTTAAGATCATAAAATTTGTCATCTGCTTTTTTGGCACCTGTTGACACACACATGCAGGGTCACACACTCATAGAGACAGATGCCATACACTGGAGCGGTGGGCAGCCATTCACAGCGCCCGGGGAGCATGGGGGTACGGTGCTTTGCTCAAGGGCACCTCGGCCGTGACAAGGAGGTGGACTACCACCCCTCCAGCTGTCAGTTTCACCAATCTTTTTGAGTGACGAGAGTGGGAATTGAACCGCCAATTCCGGTTATGTTAGGGTGCATTTGTGCATTACAAAGACAGGTTTGTTGATAAATTAATCTTTTGGGTGAAAAAAACAAAGTATGAACGCAATTAAGATTAAACTACTATCAAATTGTTACTTATCTACACCTTCAGCAATTGTAGAAAACATATATCACTCTTTTCATTTAGGAAGGTGTCCAACTGACAAAGGCAAGTCCTTTACTCAGTGTGTCATTGCTTTCATTTCTGTTTACTGACTCCCAAGGGGGATGTGTAGCTCTTTAGCAACAACATTATCCACTATGTTCACCTGATCAGTCTAAAACTCTGATACTTTACATTTAATGTGTATAGGTTGATTCCATATTGGGTAGTTTTGCCCCCATCAACCTATTGAACCCTTGAAAACCTCAATTAGCAAAATAAGCTACTCAGTTTTTCATAACTTGATAACCTGGATTTCTGCTTAGAGTGGAGATGCCTGTGGAGGGCACTAGCAGCACGGTAAGAATTTGTCTATTTGAACACTGTATGAAGGTATTTTTTTTCTGCCTTTATTAGATAGGACAGTGTAGAGAGACAGGAAGCAGGGGGCAGAGAGAGGGGGAACAACATGCAGCAAAGGGCCATTCTAACCAGGGGCCCGTTGCACAAAAGTAGGATAAGAGATTAAGCTGGGATATGTTTGCTATCCTGGCTCAACTTATCCGTGATCCAGTTGCACAAAAGTGGGATAGAGGGAAGTGGGATATGTTCAGACGTAAGTTACCATGGAGATTTATTCTGTGAAGCTAGCCTGCTCCAGATCAGGCTAAATTCCAGGATCTATTTAATCTCATTCCTTATCTCAGTCAGCGGTTGCCACAAATGGAAACCAATATTTATTCCACTGCCTAGAACATATTGTTAAAACATTTAACTATACCCACTATCATTATTGAAACATTTGTGATCATTAATTACAATCATTTTAGATAACTGATGATTTTAGATGAACCACTAGATAATTTAGTTTCCCACAGACTACACATAAAGTACATCATCATATAAATATAAATACACATTAGAGAGTACCACGATGTTCCTTTATTGAACAAGGATGAATCAAAGCAAGTAAACCATCAGCTCCTTTCAAAACTGAAGTCACAAAGTGCTCTACAAGACAAAAAGCACAGAATCAAAGCATGCAGTTTGAGACAAACTGTTTGTAAAAATGGGCTATACAAATAAAATTGCCTTGCCTATACAGCACAAAAACCTAACAAAAATTCCTCTGCCATTGCAGGCCCAATTTAAATCAACATGCAACATTAATTAAAATAATTTAACACATATTGGTCTCTGACCAGCCGACCACAGTCGTCATCTGGGAAGATGGCAGGAATGTCCCAGTCCATGAGAGCTGGCACTCTGGGGGCCCTCTCCTTTCTCAGGCAGGCCACATTGTGGAGGACAGCACAGGCCACAATGATATCACATGCCCTGTCTGGGCTGACTCTCAGGTGGTTCAGACACTGAAAGCGTCCCTTTAGTAGGCCAAATGTCATTTCTATCCGGGCCCTTGTTCTGGCATGGGCATGGTTGTATGCCAGTTGTGCCTCCAGAGGGTCCGCAAATGGAGTGAGCAGAAAAGGCTGGCAGGCATACCCTCTGTCACCCAGCAATACACCCAGGAATTCACCTGTGAATACAAAATGTTACCATCACAACCTCATAAGTAGTGACATTCTTAACACAGCCATGATGTTAAAAGTGGTTGTCAATAGAGGTTCTGTGGCTCACCTTGTGATATGCGCCGATAGATCTCCGAGTTCCGAAACACTTGAGAGTCGTGGACCGAGCCGGGCCACTTTGCCACAACATTACTGATCAAATAGTCAGCATTGCAGACCATCTGAAATGATAAGATGTTAAACCAATTAATACACAGTACAGGCAATGTGTGGGCAGGCACATTCTTAATAAAAAGTACACTTGTTAAGTGTTTGTCAGGGGACTTCCCATTCTGCAGGATGTTCTTATATTTTACTTTGACTTGCTGCCATGTCCGTTTTGGCCCAGTCATGTTAAATCTACACACACACACAATGAAACAGTGGAGGAGCATGGAGTTACATTTAGATAGTTTCACTCACATGCAGTCAATTTCAACTTATTCATAATCAAAGTAGGCTACAAATATATTTTCAAATATCGTCACCTTCCTAAAATAATCGCATAAGTCATTTTTTCAGGTTTTTCAGGAAACACAAAAAACTCCCCCCAAAAGTTAAATTATAGCATAAAATAATAATTTCAGTCAGTAAGTATGTATCAAAGGATGCTTGACATAAGAACACTTATTGTTTTTCATAAAAACTAAGATTAAATAAATGACTTAGGCATTTTTTGGTCCACACCTTTGATGCCAAAAAAATGACTTGGGCGATTATTTTAGGAAGGTGACGATATGTTAATTAACATTTTATTTGGATTGTAGCCTAATTGTGATAGTTTCAGCGGAGTGGTGAGTGTGTATTTGTGCACACTTTACGCATTCAGGCGGTCAGCAATGGTTTGCCACGCTTGCTCCCTTTGTTTTTTAACTGTGGCAGTATTTCCTTTTTGTTTTATTTTCTCCTTCACCTCTTCATAGGTTTCCATTAATAATTCTTGCTCCGCTGGGGAGAAATACGCCGTCCTTGTTGCCATGGTGAATCAGTGAATCTATGATCGATCGTGGGGTCTATTTAAGCAAGCCGTGTGCAGCACTTATCCGGGATCGGTTTCACCTGGCTTAATGAATCCGTGTCTGCTCATCCTGGCTTGGCCTTTGTGCAACCAGCTAAGCCTGGGCGCCCATGTTTTGGATTCCTTGAACCTGGCTAAGTAATTCATCCTGGATGTCTAAATCCTACTTTTGTGCAACGGGCCCCAGGACTCGAACCGGGGCCAGCTGCAGCAAGGACTATAGCCTCTTGTACATGGGGCACCTGCTGTACCCACTACGCCATTTCACTGAAGATGGAACTTAGGGAAAACCTCTATCCAAGATAAACAATCTCATTTTGCTGTGTTGACATGCATCAGGGAAAAGAGGATACTTTTGGAAAGAGTGAAGACTGTCCTGTCTGATCCTACGTGTTCTTCCTTAATTCCTCTTGCCCCCATCAGATGTCCATCCCCACAAGCAAATTACTCACTGTTTTCTGTTTATTCATGTAAAAGCACAGCTACTATACATGCAATTTACGTGAAGTGTTTTAAGATAGCTGGAAAGACTGTTTTATAAAACACCTGTCAGGGTTGGGTGTAGGGAAGGACACAGATGCAGACTTTTCAAAAGAAAACTGGATTTATTATACAAAAAAAAAAAGTACCAACAGAAAGCACGGCTGAGCAGGATATCAAAAACTTAACTGTGGGTAAACAAACAAAAAGACTTGGCATGGGTTAGAATGAATAAATACTTAACTTGGAAAAGACAAGGTACATGGGCAAAACGGGTAATAAGGCGGGCGGGTCAGGTTGGGGCATCAAACAGATCAGGAGTGACTAACAAAGAACCAACAAACAGACAGGGGAGACAGGAGACTAAATAGAGGGCTGGGAGTGATTGGAGAGGGAGTGCAGCTGGTGACAATGACAGACAGGTGAGGGGAATTAACCAATTAACAGGTATGGGAAGTGAGGGGAAAACCAATGGCAAGACTAAAAATCAACCAAGACATGAACTGAACACAAAAACGTAACCTAAACATAGAACTAAAAACATGAGTCCCATGGCGTTACAACACCTGTGTATGTTTAAATTTGGTTTAAGCCTTTTATCTGCACATAATTGTTCATTTATCTCTTATATTTTTTTTCTGTCATTCAACTTTTTTCCTTTTAAATAACAGAATGATCTGAAAAATGATGTCCTTAACCTTGCTTTCTAGGCAGTCCACGATCTCTTAGGCACCTCTGTCGACTGGAGATCAGGAAGAGGGTATCCATGAAGAAGCAAATCAACGCCAAAATCACAAACTCACACATTTTTCCCCCAAGACTGAAGCGCTTCCTTCTGTATGAGGAGCTGGACCTTTACAGCATTGACCCAGAATGCATCATATGAAGATCTGTAGATGTCGTGCAAGAGTTCTGCTTGTATTGGGCAGATGTGGCTATTTTCTAAATTGTTAGTTTGATAAATGTTGTTCTTATTCTTAGTAATATACTGCTGAAATTGAAACAAATGCAATATTTCCTTTTGTGGTACTTACATGTAATTTACCCCAATGACCACCTACTTTGAGAAATTCTTGAATTTACTCGGTCAATAACACTACTTATTTAATCATTTTTTAAAACTGTATGTACATTTGGAGTATTTGGACCAGAGCAGTAACTAGAACTACCAGAACTAATCTTTTCATGAGAACTTGCTCATTATAAAATTGTCTCCAATTAGGAGCCATCCTTCATACAACCATCAGATGGCACCAAAAAAAAGAGTATAAATCAATCAATCAATCAACATTCATGTACATAGCGCTTTACCACATCCAAAAGATGAGCAAAGTGAATAAATACGTTTTAAGTTCAGATTTAAAAAGTACCAGGTCCACAATGGTGCATATGTTGGGGGGGTAACTTGTTTCAGATCTTGGGAGCAGCAACAGCAAAACAGCGATCACCCCACTGTTTGTACCTAGACCTTGGTTTTTCTAAGGTGTATTGATTTGAAGACCTCAGTGCCCTCTTATGTTTATGAACAGTGAGAATTTCAAAGAGTAGGATACAATAGTTACTTCTTGATAACCAACATCCAGAATTTTGTGAAAAGCATTGGGTTGGATTTCATTGTCTCATCTGTCTATAAGATAATACATCTTGTGTTTTCTGATATAAGATAATTGTTTGATTAGAAAAAATATACATATTGCTGTTGTGTTAATTTTACACAAATGATTATGCTGTGGTTTAATTCTACTTGACAACATCAATATATTAGCTTTTCTGGTTAGCTTTTCTTTTCTGACAGTTTCTTGCAGTTATGATTACAAATTCTTCATTATTTATTTTGAATTTGAGATAACATCAAATACTTTAAAAAATGAATAAAAAAATAAAACAACCAAGGGTGAAGTCGTATTGATGTTGCCATTACATCCTTAATGCAAACGACCATGACAATTATCCATCCATCCATCCATTATCTTCCGCTGGTCCGGGGATCGGGTCGCGGGGGCAGCAGCTTGAGCAGAGAGACCCAGACGTCCCTGTCCCCGGCCACTTCCTCCAGCTCTTCTGGGGGGACCCCGAGGCGTTCCCAGGCCAGCCGAGAAACATAGTCTCTCCAACGTGTCCTGGGTCTTCCCCGGGGCCTCCTCCCAGTGGGACGGGCCCGGGGAAGACCCGGTTCTACTCCGAGCCCCTCCCGGATGACCGAGCTTCTCACCCTATCTCTAAGGGAGAGCCCAGACACCCTGCGGAGGAAACTCATTTCGGCCGCTTATATTCGCGATCTCGTTCTTTCGGTCACTACCCACAGCTCGTGACCATAGGTGAGGGTAGGAACATAGATTGACCGGTAAATCGAGAGCTTCGCCTTCTGGCTCAGCTCCTTCTTCACCACGAAGGGCCGGTGCAGAGCCCGCATCACTGCGACAATTATAATTCAGTGAAATTCTGATCGTTAGACGAAGAAGAGTTACAGGGTGGAAGCAAGAGAAAATGAACAGACTGAAATAAGTTTTTACTCTTGCCTTAAATATGCTAAAAAAAAAAAAAACTGTTGAAAAGTCCCAGACAAATATGGCATTTTTTAACAACCATATAAAAAGGTTTCCCTCCCTTTTGAAAATATTAAGCCTCAGAAATGATCATCCTGTTTCCACCCGATGGCTCTCAGTGCCTGTGCTCTTTAAGAAGTCATTTGCAGTTATTTATGATAACAGTTATTAACGATAGAGGTGTGCACTAACCTTAATTATATCTATTTAGTATATTCTTGTGTATGAACTTCAAATTTTGCAAATATAGAGAATGTCTTCATTTTGAAGTGCTGGGGGATAAGAAGAGTTAAAAATCAACCAATTTACCGTTCTTTGGAACGGAACTGTAAAAGCCTCTTACTAAACATACTTTGTTGGTTGATCGTTGTGTTTCGCAGAGTAGTATTGTCCTTTATTTTGTAAAATAAATTGTGAAACAAAGTACTCTGTCAGTTGTTCAGTTTCTCTGTGTCAGTAGCTTACTTCTTTTCATCTAGCAGTTGTGGCATATCAGAAAAGAAAAAAGAAAAAGTCCTCTTTTACCTGCTACTGTTTCTCCATGGTAACTAACGCATACCAAACATTGTAGGCTCAGCCCACATCGGTGTGTGCTTGAATACATTCAGCTGGCATAGAGAAATCAGTTGAGTGACAACTGTAGTTTTGGTGACGATTCAACAATGCTGGCTTGCCCTTACATACATTGTCTATTTTGCATCTTTTATTGCCTCCCTTGCCAGCTCAGAGCTGTGGATCAACTTCAACCTCCCCTATGTTGTTTCTGCAATTACATATATGACACTAATCATTGCCAGAATCAAAGGAATAGTGTCTAAACCAGACTTAGAGAGATTAATCTATGCGTTTGTCTCCAGCAGGTTAGACTACTGTAACGGCCTGCTAACTGGGCTCTCTAAACGGGCTGTAAGACAGCTGCAGTACATCCAGAACGCTGCTGCTCGAGTCCTGACTAGAACCAGGAAATACGACCATATTAGTCCAGTGCTCAGGTCTCTGCACTGGCTTCCTGTCGCTCAGAGAATAGAGTTTAAAACAGCTCTGCTCGGGTACAAGTCTCTTCATGGTCTAACGCCAAAGTACATCTCTGACATGTTAAAGCCATATGAACCAACTCGGACCCTGAGAACCTCAGGGAGGGGTCTCCTGCTGGTGCCCAGAGTCAGGACTAAACAAGGTGAGGCTGTGTTTCAGTTTTATGCTCCTAACATCTGGAACAGTCTTCCAGAAGATGTGAGACAGGCCTCAACTCTGACAATGTTTAAATCCAGGCTGAAAACAGTTCTATTTAGCTGTGCATATGACACCTGAAAGTATTTTATCTTCAATTCAATTCAGTTCAATTCATTTTTATTTATATAGCGCCAAATACAACAAATGTCATCTCAAGGCATTTAGATAGTAAGTCCAATTCAAGCCAAAACTGAAAACTTTTTGTTTTTCGGTCCAATCTCCCGGCCTGAGCGTGCCTGAGGCGACTGTGGAGAGAAACGACTCCCTTTTAACAGGAAGAAACCTCTGGCAGAACCAGACTCAGGAAGGGTGGCCATCCGCCTCGACCAGCTGGGGTTTGAGAAGACAGAAAGGGGGGGGGGGGGGGGGGGGGGGGCACTGTAACACCATTCAAAGGATATCTGTTGGAACAGGGAAACACGAGTTAATGACCACAATAATATCACATATACATAAAGAGAGTAAAGTGAGGAAAGGTGTGACAGATGAGGCCCCCCAGCAGTCTAGGCCTATAGCAGCTTAACTATGGGATGTTTCAGGATAACCTGAGCCATCCCTATTCAAGGTAAACACAAGAAACTTGTGCTAACGAAGAAATAAATAAATAAATAGGGACCAGACTCAGTGAGTAATTCCCTATACTCCCTATATAGATCTGCTCCTCACACCACAACAACCATCTTTTTACAGCCACAAGCTACCTCAGCCTCTCACCAACTGCACACCAGTCACAGCGGGGTGGGGATGCACTCTTCACTTTTAAATTAATTAATTAATGATTATTTTGAATGGGTTTTTAAAAATATATATATTTATTATTATTATTATTATTATCATTATTATTATTCTATTTTTATTTTTATTGTTTTTAATTTTAATTTTATTTTTTTAATTTTTTAATTTATTTTTTTTAATGATTTTATTGCCTTCTTGTGATTTTATGTAGCTGTGAAGCACTTTGAATTGCCTGCCTATAAATAAAATTGCCTTGCCTTGCCTTGCCTTGCCTAATCTGCAATGAAGAAGCATCAGTCTCAGGCTTGAAAGACTCATGTGAGAAGGCCTACTGGCTTTGATGCTGCTGCTGTCTCAACAAATGGTTGCAAAGCACCTTGCCGTCTCCACCAGCTGAAGGAATGCAATATTTTGCTGCAAACAATCAAGGACCTAAGCTTCTTCAAAACGCAGATTCTGCTCTGTCCCTTCTTGTAGACAGTCTCACAGTTGAATTTCCAGTTCAGTTTGTTTTCAAGGTGAACACCCAGGTGACTGTTGTCCTGCACCACCTGTCCCAATATATATATTGGGCATATTCCACATAAAATACACAATGTCTTGTTTACAATACTGATTTGTTTGAATTTTTTTCTTCTACGTATATAATTGTGCTTAGGCGTAGCTGGCAGTTGGACATGTTCTTTGCGGTGTGTTCAAGTGCTATTTCTCTGCCCAGATGCTTGTGATGTCCCAGCAGGCGAGCCTTTTCTGTTAGTTCTTAACATCTTGGCATATAGGAACCCTCAGAGTTGATCTCCTCTGTAGTAAAAACACAACAGTTTCCTGGTGAATCATGATGACAAGAAATAACTAAGAGTTGTAAGCTCAACACTATTTGACATTAGCTTTTGAAAACATGTGCATAGTGATGCTGTATTCTACTATCTGCTGTGGAATGACTTGCATCTTAAATACAGTGGAACAGGTGACGCCTATAAATAGCGTGGATCAGTGCTTGTGTGGATGGACTGTGAAGGCGGGGGGCGGCTCAACAATGACACAAACAGTGCGCTGCTTCGTTCTGTAACTCCAACACTGAGTTGAACACTTGAGCAGGTGAGAAGGACATGTATATCATGCTAATCCTTATTTTGAAAGTAATTCACAGGATTTTAGAGGAATATGTAATTGCTGATGTTAGATTACCAATGTTATGTCAGATCAACAGCACAATGGTGAAAAGAGTCACAGACTCGGCAGAACTGAAGCAAATAGTTTAGTCAAAACATACCTTATCCTTGTAGCACCCAAGCATATGAATAATCATTGAAAAAAATCATTTTGGCTCTTCTTGCATCTTTTTGGGTGGGAATAAACCTATATTTTTGGAATTTTTGGAATTGGGCTATTTTTGATCATTTTAGGCAATGTTCAATTCAATTCAAATTCAATTCAAATTCAATTCAAAAATACTTTATTTATCCCAGAGGGAAATTAAATAAGTTAAATAACTTGCATATTTGCAACTGTGGGCTTTCCTGATTAATTTTGTTCACAAAACCAAGTCATTCCCTGCAGATCGTTTGGCAAAAAAGGTATAGTGAAAGTTCACCATTAACTGCTGCTACCACAATAAAATGTATATAATAGACCTTTATTGAACATTCTTAATACAAAGTGCGGAACACAACCATCATAAACTTTCCATTCAACAACAAATCAAACAGATTTCACAGATCTTTGTTGTGAAAAAGTGAAGCACATATAAAATGCAAAAAAATGTAATGTAAATAAAAAATGTGCACATGAAGCTAATAAAAAAATGCAAAAAAAATAATCATAATGTCACGCCCACGGACTCTTGTTTTTAGTTTCATGTTTTAGATCACTTTTTTGAGTTTCAGTCCATGTTTAGTTTTTAGTCATGTTTTAGTTTCCCCTGCACTCTGTTAATTAGTTCACTCACTTCACCTTATTATTATTATTATTATTATTATTCCCCCCCAGCTGCACCTTGTCCCCAATCACGCTCACTCCCTATTTAAGTTCTCAGTCCTTTGTGTTCATTGTGAGATTCTTACCCTTACCCTGCCTGCCTGCCTGCCTGCCTGCCTGCCTGCCTGCCTGCCTGCCTGCCTGCCTGCCTGCCCGCCTGCCTGCCTGCCCCACGTTTTTGCAAGTTAAGTATTTATCCATGCCATGTTTAGTTCCTTTTTTTTCGTCACAGTTAGGTTTTTTGAATCCGGCTTAGCCGCGCCTTTTGTTTTTACTTTGTTTTTAGAAAATAAACCCAGTTTTTGCTTTGAAGTCCGCATCCATGTCCTACATTCCCTTCACCCCCAATCCCCCTACTTGACACATAATACAATTTGGAGACCAGGGGCCTCATGTACAAAGCGTGCGTACGCACAAAATACTGGCGTACGCACCTTTTCACGTCAACGATCAGATGTATCAAGAACGAAAAGACCGTGGAAATGTGCGGTGCCTCACGGCAGCTTCAGGGCTGGCGTACGCACTTTTCTGCAGTTGTTGATTCTTTGGCGACACCTAAGGTGATGTTGGGAAACTGTTATAATAAATAAATGTGAAAACAATTAGTCCTCAGACAGTGATGTGCACATTTGAGATAGATGAACAATTAATACTGATAAACAATTAATACACCCATGTGTCTCCATTTACAGAGCGGATATAAAAGCAGCGCAACGTGGTGCAATGCACACCATTGAAAACAATGGCTGCTTTAGCAGTATTAGAAGACTTTGCAAATGGTGCAATTCGAAGAGAGCGTGTGTTCACTACAACAGAGAGGATTAGCTGGCATATGATGGCGACTGATTACTCATTAGCCGTTTTGAGGGAAATCCTCCTGAACTGTGCGCAGAGCTGCGGCCGGCAATGGAGCGCAACACAGCGAGGAGGCATGCGCTGCCTGTGCTCACAGGTGATGTGCACACTGGGGTTCCAACCGGAGCATTCCAGGAGCAGGTCACCAACCGATTGGGACTGTGCCAGTCTACCCTGAGCCGAGCCATGCCAGCCGCGTGGGACAGAATTATCCGCATCTCAGCCACATATATCAAATTCCCAACAGGCCAACATTAAAGCTCAATTTGAAGCGAGAGCCGGTTTTGTAATCGGAGCTATCGACTGCGCACACATTGCTATAAAAGCGCCATCACATGATGAATTTGTATGTTAACAGGGAACATTTTCATTCATCATATGTATTTTCATACATATTTTCATCAGATCATATGTGATGCGTAAATGCAATTAACCAACATTGTGGCGAGGTGCCGTGGTTCAACGCACGATTCATACATTCTGAGTAACAGCATCGTTGGGAACAGACTTATAAGGTGGCACTGTGCATGATGGTTGGCTTCTTGCTGAGTAACTTAATTCTTGTAATTGTCCTAATATTATTCCCCGTGACGCGCATTGAGTATGTGCGCCCCCAATTTCTCTCCCATCTTCACAGCATCATTATTATATTATATATATTAGTCGGTGGTTAAAGTTAGTTTCTTGCTGTTTTTTGCTGGTTAAACTTCAGTTTAAGATCTTTCTAACAAGCCCCTGATCGTCTCTGTGGGCATATATTAATAACCCTGTGCGTAAAGTGTGAAATGTCTTAATCAGCCTCGACTTTTCCCCGGCACACTTCTGCGCGTTACTGTATGAACATGTTTGTGGTGAGTTACACAAAAACATGGGTATTTAACTTGGGGGTAATCAGAGTCACCCACATGAGCTCCCAACACCCCATGAAAGAGCAGTGTCACCCATTGTTGCCCCGACTCTCTGTTCAAACAGAGTCGGTCCCCCCCCCCCGCCTGTTTTGGTCACACTGCAGCGGTGGGCAGCCAGTCTCTGCTTCACATCCACCTTAATGTTGGACCACTTCTTTTTCACCTCTGCTTGTGAGGCTTCTCAGACCCCCCAGCATTGACAGCCTCAGGCTCTCCCACCCACTCCTCTTGCGTTTGCTGCTTATGCCGGAGGACAGCGTGCCAAAGAACACATTTTAGCAGGCCTTCACTTCAGAAAGTAGCACCAACACCTCGCTTTCCGTGAAGTTCTTCTTTTTTCCCGTCTTATTCATTCTTTTTTCTTTATTTTCTGACCGTACACAGAGGGGAATCGCAGGTGCAGGGCTCAATTAATAGGATTTGCGTATTTAAGTAGGGGTGTGGACAGGGAGGAGTCGGGTGCTCCGACGTGCGCTCAATTCCACGTTGATTGGGATGTACAAACGAAATGTGCTTGGATTAATGCGTGCGCACAGATTCGTACATCCGACGTTGGAGGGCATTTGGGTTTGAGCGTACGCCATGTTTCAGTAGGAAATCCACGCAAGTCTTTGTACATGAGGCCCCTGACCTCCCATTACCGCTGTGAAAGGTGGACAAAGCAGACCACACCAAACGAGACCAGAACGAACTAGAACAGACCACCGCAAAGCAGAGTGTAATTCACTGAGCCAAGAAAATGATTGCTGTGACAACTGTCGGCACATAAAATGTAATGTAAAAAAATATTACACATGAATGTAAATAATGTATGTAAATTTAAAAAATCAAATAATGTAATGTAAATAAATAAAAAGCTTGTTGCATATCTGCAACTGTGGGTGCTACAAGGTTAAATTTGACCTCAGTTTCTGAATGTGACTCTGTAATCAAACACCATCATATTCATTACACTTCCGAACTAAATCCCATTTCATGCATAATCATTTCATCCAGCAAAATTGTTTAACCTTGTGTGTTTGCTGTAGTTTAATGTCAGAGGAATGGACGCAGCTGACGCCATGGATGAGGATGAACTTCTGGACCGCAATGTTCAATCATTCAAGAGGCACGTCAGAGAGCACAACCTTTTCCCATTACCACTTGTAGAAGTGAGGATCTGGAGCTTGCGAGGGCCATTAAAGAAGGTAAAGTAAAACCCTGGTATACATGGTAAGTCACATCATTTCCATTGTTTCATACCATTAGCAGATCATGACAAGGGAGAAGACTGACAATAACAGACGCTTTTAACTTGTTTGTCATTTTCAAAGCCATGGAGGAGAACTGTAGAAACGATCCTGAAGACAAATTAGCATTTAAAATGATCGCTGATGTGCAACTGACTAAGGTTTCCACATACCCGGGTATTTTGATAAACGCATATTTTCTAACCTTCGTTTGCAAAAATAACTAGGTGCACACAGCCCCGTTTTAAAAAAAAAACACGTCTACATTGATCAGCATAAATACGCTATCAGGAGCTGTTAAATTACGCCAAGCCTGACGGTGGCAGTGTTAGAACAATGAGAATTCCACACAAGCCAATCAGAAGCCTAATAGAGAACCGCTGACAGGAAGAACTTCCGGATCCTTTTCAAGAAGAAAGTATGGCGCCAGGCTCGTGTGTGGACTGACAGCGAGACTGAGCTACTTTTAAACGTTGCGCTGGACTATAAAACTGCTAAAGCCCTGAAAATTGTATGACTGTAATTTTCAAAATCACACAAGCGAGTATAGCTCTCAACAACAGAAATGCTGCTAGTACCTCCATGCTTGCCAGATAAACAATGGACGGAGAGAATGGCGTTTTCACGCTAGCATCCTGCCAACATGGCGGATAGGGGCGGGGCTCTGTACTATGACGACAACTCTTCATTCTCAATTGCCCAAAATTCCGTTTTTGTCTCTTTCAACCAGTTTATACACAAACGCTAAACGGAGTTTTTCATAGGATAAAGAGTGTATGGAACATTACTGAATGAACATTCCTTTTCCACCAGCCTTCTCTGCATAAAGCTGCAGTCCAACCTCTGGTCACTGTCCTGGAGATGGCGCTTGCAAGATTTCAAAGATTTTATTTTACACAACAGTCAGAAGTTAACAATGCAGGACCTTAAAAGGCATATCATACTCATATAATCATACTCCAGTTTTTAGCATGCACATTGGTGACCGTGTATTGGAATGAAAGCAATTGAACAACGGGCATGCTACGGTAGTGGTCTATACCCACTTAAAGCTTAGGGTCGGGGGGAGGGGCAAACGAGGCAAACAACCATCCATGACTAGAGTCACCAATTAATGTGACATGCATGCTTTGAGGTGGGCTAGGAAGCTGGAGTACTCAGAGATAACCCAAGCATACATGGGCAGAACATGCAGACTCCCCAGATGCGATTTAAACCAGGAACCCTCTTGCTGTGAGTGTAACCACAGCCCTTTTTTGCTTTATACATTGGTAAAAAAACATTTCATATCACTGAAAAGTGAACAACATATACATATACATATATATAAACTGAAAACAGTGTCAAGTGATATATTAAATCAGACAGTTGGTGGCCCTTTTGAATTATGTAATGATAAAATACATTTTCAGATAAATCATTTTTAATTTTTGCTTTAGCTTTATAGTCACTAAGGATAATGATTAATAAATAATTCAATGTAGTTCACTGTGATGTTATGTCCATGCTCTCAGTCATATGTTCAATATCAGAATTATAAAATAAATTACTACATGAACAAATCATGACCCTGTCAGTGTGTGCTGAAAATAAAAATCATTATAATTTTTGTTTTTTTCAGAAACTAAATGTTGTATACTCTTCAACATCTTTCAGTATTACTCTGGAGGAAAAGACTCTGGAAAATGAGACCTTTCTGACACTTGCAATGAAAGCACTTTTGGTGGAAAATATAAAGATGTTGCTGGACCATGGAACTTCTTCTCACACTACCAACAGCAAAACTTACCGGTAGTCTCCTCTATTTTTAGGTCAGAACACTTTTTTTTAAATAAGGGGAAACACTTTAAAATATGTTTTGTCCATTCTCAGCATCAATTCTTCCTCCCCTTGTGTCCTTCCTGCAGCAGTCAGAGCTGTATCTCATAAGATGGTTTCCACTTTTATAGCTGGCAGGGCTCAAGTGGATCAGGTGTGTCTGAAGAAGTGGACAGCTAATGAGGCTTCCAGGGCTGACTGTCTTCATGTTATGGAGCTCTTGTTGCAGAATGTGTTGTGGAGAAATTCCCGCGTTGGTCAGCCGTCCATTGGGGAGTTTATTGAACAAACCGTCACAGGAAATGTGCCTACAGAATGTACAAAATGTCCACCGTCTTCATACTGTGAACCAACTTTATACTGGTTTAATCATAACATGCATGCGTCATCCGGACTCAATCTCTTTCTGCGACGCCGAGCGTCTGCCCTAAATGTAAACAGCCCATACTATCTTTTACCCATATTCGTATGAGCCGAACAACAAAGCACAGGATGTAACTAGGCCAGATGTCATGAGCATGTCATGACATCCTTCTCCCACATAGTCCCCCCTGAAATCACTTATCAGTGATTTAATAAAGAAATAATCTAAAATGAAAGAAAATCATCCCACATAGTTAATTAAGAATTAATTAACATAATCAACACTAAATCATCCTAATAATTCTACAATATCAATCAACAGGACCATTTTGAATAAATGAAAAGGAATATATATATGCGTGTACTCGAATCACATTAAATGATTAAATTAAATTACACGATATTGAATTCAACAACACTACAAGTTTTACATTGCTATCACACTTGTCCACTGTTCGCAGTGCATAGGTGCGAAAAACCCACCGGCTGCTACTTTCGTAACTCATGTTCTTATCTTGGGAAAATTCACCTACGGCCCCCCCCACTGGCGACCGACCACTTTACCAAGGTCGCACTCCGAACAGTTGACTGACACAATTGGCAATGGACATATCAGTGATCAGTTTTGATTGATAATACACATAGACTGAATACATCACCTTCAAATCAGTTAATCACCGTTTTGTATCGAGTACAATACATAAAATTATGGATTATCACACAACAATAGTAATAAAATGCAATGTAATGCAGCTCCTCCAGTCCCGTCCCATCTCCCGTACTCTGGTGTTGTCTGCTCCTGGCCGAACATCCGTCCGGCTGGGTCTGGAACTGCTAAGCTAACTCTGGGAGGAGAGGTCGCCAGTACGTCACTCCCAATCAAAGAGATCTTCAGCATCTCTTCTCCCTATTAGACTATACTTGGTTCCACCCTCGAGGAAAGAAACTTGTGAACCGTCCGTTGTTAACCTTCATTCGTTGACCCGCTCTCCCATGCGTTGGTCCTCAGACCTGGTCTCGCATGGTCATCTGCCTCCAAATTCCTTCCCCTGTTTGTTTGAACATCACTTGCAGCAAACACCTTCTCAGAATGGGTATAATGCAACACACCAATAGGGAAACCATCCTCACTATCAACAATATTGCTATTCCCGCCTTAACTGTCATCGCTCCCCCTTCTCCCAAAATCCCAAACAGACCAGTCCACCACCGTTCACCTCCACCAGCATCACACGTCAGCTCCTCTCTCCGTTCTCTGATCTTCTTCACGGCCGTTGTAAACGTTCTATCAGCTGCAGTGTTCCCGGGTATAAATGTACAACATTTTCCCCAACCATCTGGCAAACACCAATTTTCCCTTCTAATATACATTCTAAAACTTGTCTGTTCTACCAAGCCATCATACTCGTCTCATGTAGTTGTTCTCCAAAGCCTGCAAACCCTTCACTCGTGTAGCTAAGAATCCTCTGTTGGTTATGTTATATGTAATTAATCCACTCCCCATTTTGTTAATTGTGATCCACTGCAAACCAGCCTCAAATCCAGCTGCAACCTCCCTGCGTGCTATGAGCTCAAAGGAATCCCTCTCGGCTGTCATATTGCATCCAAGTAAACGTGCTTATCCCTGATGTAGCCATCACTAGATCTTTTAACTCTCCCTTTTTCCACATCCAAACCTCGCATCTCGTTTACCTTGTCATACATTCACACAACCGATGTATTCATCCTCACCAGTGCCCAAAGACCTATCCACCTGTTGGGTAGCACATTTAACAAAACATCATCTCCACACATCCAGTAACTCTCAGCTACTGGGTGTGTCTGATCCCCAAAAAGATATAGCGTTAAAACGATCATTCCTATATTTTCACATTATTGATCCAAATAAATAAATCCTAATAAATATTGTTTTCATTTAACAGTAGTATTACCTACGCGAGTTCCAAAGGCATACAAACTCACCATCGTAATCTACTCTATAATCAGTGGGAGGCCCATCCTGTGATGTACTCAGATTAAATTCAGCCCAAGAAGACTCCAATTTGTGGCCCTCCCTTATTTTGAAAATAACTATGTACTTTATTTGGCCCAAACATCAATCCGCACTTAATACCACACATAGGAAACAATAACCATTTATCCTCTTCCGATGTGAACCTACCTTCTCTGCACTCCTGTTGCTGGACCACTGCACCGTCTCTGAAGGTGTGTGGCTCTTGAACAACAACAGGCAATGCTCCTGGAGCGTCTGCTCATATGAGACACTCCGTCGCTGTCAGTTCCCTCGTAGTGTACCATGCCCAACTATACCACATATCCTGTGCTGCCTTAACCCATTTTCCACAGTTACACTGTTTTCCCGACTCCACCTGTGCATGTACACTCCGTCTGTTCTTGGATTAACATGATTATTCTGTCCTGTAGTGCTAATGGTATCAAATCCCCCTAGCCTTTCCCGAAAAATCTTTCTATTCTTACAACCATTGTGAACAACTACTTCTGACCCGATCTGACATGATCTTACCAGATTGCCCCTTTGTTGTGGCGTCCAGAGGCGGTGATTTGGTCGTCTCCTCCTCCGGACCCATGATCCACACTTCCTCAAATCGTTTATTCCATGAACTTAAATTCAAGCTTAGCAGATACTTCTTCACGACTAGCTCTAGTGTGTACTGCTGGCAAAGTTTGTGGCGTGGCATGGTCTGAGTGGGTGTGTATTGTTGCATCATACTCATCTGACCCAGGCTGGCTACTTCCCTGCGGGGTGGCTTCATCACGGGACCCTTCCAGCCTCTCCTGTTTGCGGGATCCCGTCCAACATCTCCAGGCTTCGTTCTCCTGAGCCCATGCTGTCGGCCAACACCCACACCTGGATGCTCACAGTGTCAGAAATCTTAACCTCTTCCTTTTGTTAATCCTTTCCCTCGGACTCGACTCCGACTGTGTCTTTAGTTCGAACCTTAGTGCAGTGATTCAAATGGTACCATGTGTTGCTACCTTCCACTTGAACTGCTGTTGACGTTGCTCGCACCATTGTGTACGGTCCTTTCCGTCTTGGCTCAAGCCACTTCCTCCGGAACACTTCGATGTGCACCTGGTCGCCTGGCACCACTGGTCTCTCAACCGGCTGTTCGAAACTCAAGTCTCTGGACTCCTCCTGTAGATAGACTGTTCTGTGGATTGCAGTTAGTTGCTTCATGTACGCTGTCCACTCTGTTTGCACCTGCTCAAGTGGGAACTGAGGTGCCGGCATGGGTCGACCCGTTAGCATTTTATGCGGTGTTAGTGCGTGACTCTATGAGTCTGCATAGGACATCTCATTAGTGCAAGCGGCAAAGCATCTAGTTAGTTTAGTTGAAGCACAGATTCAATTCAATTTCACTTTCCAGGTTCCTTTGATCCTCTCAACCATCCCTTGACTCTGGGGATGATAAACGGCCCCACAGCGCTGCTTGATTCGCAGCTGCTGCAGAATGCCTCTTGCACTTTTATAAACAAACACTTAACCATTATTTGAGCTAATCTCTGATGGAATGACAAACAGATGAATCAATTCTCTTACCAAAAAAAATTTACGACTATTTATCCAATATGTATGACCAATATCCTTGTGATGGCGCGACCTCTGGCTCCAGTAACACCATTGGTGCCAAAACAGCAAGCTGGCACTTTGATGCTACTTTCGCTGCTTCATCAGCCGCGATATTACCTTTACCAACCATTTTGTTACCTTTACGATTATTTGACACTGTATCACTGCCAATTTTCAATTTTCATGACTGCAATCCGCTCCTTCATTTGGACCTCCTGTCGCACTGGACTTCCGTCTGACCTCCTGAACCCTCCCTGCTTCAAAACTGCTTCAAACAAATAGCAAATATCATGAGCATATGCAGAATCTGTGTACACATTCGTAACCTTACCTTTCACCAGTCAACATGCTTCCGTTAGTGCCTTCAGTTCAGCCAACTCTGCCGAACATGGCCGTTCACACTTCTCAGCTTTCACCGTCACAAAGTTCTCCACCTTCCTGTTTCACAACTGCAAAACCTCATGATCACCCAAATGATCTCACAACATGAACCATGCACAACATAAGTGACATCAGCCTGAACAAGTGGAGTTGCTCCTAAGTCAGGTCTCAGTTTAATGTATCTCACAGCTTCTGACACACGCTCATGTGGTTCTCCTTCAAACTCATGTGGAATGACATCTGCAGGATCCGATGTAGTACACTTCTGTATTCTCACATCTGGACGTGTCAAAAGATGCACAACCTGCAAACATCCTGTCCGAGTCACAACATACCTACTCTGATTTATTAATTCTGAAATCTTATGGTTTTTATTGGAGACATATAAGAAAAATGGCTTCTCATAGACTAATGTTGGCCGTTTCGGATGACTTTTGCTAATTTCGTTTCAAATTTTCAAAGGCTAACTTAGCCTCGGTTGTCCTCTCCAGTTGTGCTTTCAACCTTTGATCTTTGGATTCTTCATGATTCCTTCCAAAGGAAGCGCATTTTATTGCATAATCCTCCCAAAAGAAGATCATACTTGTTGTATTTTAATTTTATTTATTTATTCATTTATTTTGGACATGGCGCTTTTCTTACTCCCTCCAAGTGGGATGGAGAGATATCAGTAATTCCCTATGGGCTAAATAGATACTCTAATTCAGGCTATCAATGCTAAAATTTAAATTAGAAACTTTGTTCCGTTCAAATTTTAGAACTTCGTAATAGTGGCACATTTAAATTTTAAATTCAGAAACTTTGTTTTGTTGTGTCCTAGTAACAGTGACCTATTTAAATTCAAGTTTTAGAAACTTAGTAGTCGTGACACATTCAACTTAAAAACTTTGTTTTGTTTTGTAATGATGACACACCTGAGGGCGGTTTTTAAACCCTTTTGAGTACGTCTGATGTAAGTGTACTTCTTACCTCTATATGTCAATGTAAACCAATACTGGGATTCCTCTGCCAGAGGAACGCCATGGACCTGCCGGGCCACTTGCTCCGCCCCGCAGGGACTGGCCACGGTCCTGCCGAACACTCGGGTTTCTCGGTGCTCTCGGACAGCTGTAAACAAAGTGTCCCCTCTCGCCACAGGCCCAACATGCCCCCGAGGACCTTCGTCCTCCAGGTGCACCTCTTCTTGACCTTTGACAGGGTCCACGATGGACTTGCCCCTGTGATGGCTGTTCAGCGGCCCCCGCTGTCATGGCCTCATTTCGTACTTCTTGCTTCGCTTGCAGTTCTTCTAACTGCAACCGTGCAAGTTCCCTTTGCATATCCTTCTCCTGCTCCTTCCGTTTCAGTTCTTTTCTGTATTTGTTTACTGCATGCACCACATGGTCTCGGAATTGTCCATGTGACATTGAATTCAACCCCACCACATCCTCCAGCCGCCCCTGAACTGGGGCAGGCAGAGCCTCTTTGATGGAAACTCTGAACAATGTCACCCAAGCTGGGCTCTTCTCGATTTCTCCCTCAGACTCTTGTCTCCATTTCTTCAATTGTTGTGCAATGTACACAACCGGACTCTCTGTTCCTGACAGTGGCCCCCCTTTAATGCTTCGAGGTCCACTCCCACAGGAAACTCAGCTCGTAACGCTCTCCAGAGTGCAGCTCGATATGCATTAAAGTCAGTTCCATCAGCTCGGTGGCTCAACATCCAGTCATTCTCACTGTGTCTCAAAATGCCCTCCATGGTAGAAGTTCCAAAACACAGTGCCCACACTGCCTTAATGTGTCCAACAGACAACAGTTTATGCACAGTCTCTTGTTCAAAAGCTCTTATCCATCTACTTGCACCTGTGTGAATGTCCGGCAATCGAGCAACCAGACCCCCTAGGACGAGCGTCTGCCACGGCACATACTGTCCCTGCGTCATTTCTATCAAACTCGGTGCTGACGCTGTTGGACTCTTATGTTCTTCAGAAGATGCCTTTTGAACTGGTGGTGCCAGTTCGGGTGATTTTTGGTATTGTGGGAGCTGTCCCCTTGCCTGATCTGAATTACAGATGGCGTCTGGCTCAGGAGCTCCATCACTGCTTGATGTAGCTATTTGTAGTTCTGGACGTTCATGAGATATTTTGTGATCTTTTATTTCAGAATCTCCTTGTTTGTTTACTGCTCCTGGCAGTGTTGGATATAGCTCTGCATTTTCAAAGAAATGTAAAACTTTTAATTCAAGCTCTCTCTTTTCCTGTCTCTTTTTGCTTTTGTCCTTTGGTTTGTAAGCTTTAATCCTTTGTTCCATAATCTTACAGGTAGTTACATTGAAAGTGCCACCTTTTGGCCAGGGTGAGACGTTATTTTTTTGTTCGTTTTTCCCATTTTAGAGATATCTTTTTAATATCTTTGGAATGTTCAGGATGTTTGGTGCTAATGGTTATTGTTAGTGTTACATCCATTGTTTCACCTAGTTAGTTCCCTTCTATTGACTTTTGACTTTTCCTTTTTATTTACTTATCTATTTTCTAAATTTTCCTTATTTATTATTCGTATTCCCCCTTTTTTTTTTTTTTTTTTTGGATTGGATATTGTCAATGCTAATGTTAAGGTTAGCCTATGTTAGCTTTGAAAGCTTATGCTCTAGGTTGTTTTTTTTTTTTAAATTGAACCAATGTTAATTCAATGTTAGGCTAATTTAGCTTTTCGACTTCTAACCAATGCCAATTGCTGTTAGCTTCCTAGCTGTTGCTAATAAATGCTAACCTATTGCTAATTAAGATTTAAACCAATATTTGCCTTATTGCTAATCAATGCTAATTGTCTTTCTGATCAATGCTAATTATGGCTAACGAAATGCTAACAAATGCTACTAATGCTAACCAATGCTAACTATTGCTAATCAATGCTAATTGTCTTTCTGATCAATGCTAATTATGGCTAACAAAATGCTAACAAATGCTACTAATGCTAACCAATGCTAACTATTGTTAATCAAAACTACTTATTGCTAATCAATACTAGCTTCCTTGTTGACCAATGCTAATTGAATGCTAATTATGCTATTCAACGCTAGTGATTGCTAATCAATGCTAGTTATTGCTAATCAATACTATTAATTGCTAATCAACGCTAATCAATGCTAAACAATGCTAAACAATGCTAGTTATTGCTAATCAATACTAATTATTGCTAATCAATACTTGCTGTATTACTAATGCTACCCAATGTTAATTTATTGCTAATCGAAAGCTCAGTTAATGCTTACTCTGTTTGAAGTGACTCAGGCTAAAGGCGTTGCCCCAACCTTTGCTCACATCCGGATGCTTCCGATCCAATCCACACACAATGTCCTCCACCAATCCAGATGATCCAATGTACGTCACAGCTACGTCAATTCTAAATGAAATAAAAATATTTTTTGACCAATGAAATCTGAACACACCTCTAAATCTATCTCCAATGAAACACGTCTGAGACACGTAACTACTAACCAATAAAATATGAACACACCTCTAAGCCTGCCTCCAATGAACCACGTGAATTTCTAACCAACCAAATATGAACACACCATTACATCTACTTCCTAGACTGTTATTAACTCCTCCCAAGCATAACAATTGAACCAGACATAACAATTGAACCACACCCCAACTCAAAATGGCGTTTGTCACACTTTTTGTTACAAGTTAAGAAAAAGGAGGAAATACAAACTTTCCAGCTGGACAGAGAAAAAATACAAACCAAACAACACAGAAATAACAGTTGCACTATGCTTCACCTCAAAATGGCATTTGTTAAGAAAGAGAAAGAAATACAATTTAACATGCTGTGGACAGGGAAACTACAAATCAAAAGATACAGAAACAATGCATAAGCGAAAAACTTTCTTTATCAGGAATGTCACATTCACGTCGAACGACGTGATGAATCAATGGCCTAAGGACAGAAACTCTCCCTTAGGAATTGCGAAACCAACATTTACTCGACTGATAACAACTCTGCAATTAGCACATTACCTAAAGAAAACTAATAATTATTACAGTTCAACCATAAAGTGCCCCTGGAAGACACAAGGAAAGAAAATGTGATCACACACGAACATTTGAAGCAGCAGAAAAATGTCAAGGACAGACCACGCACCTTCACACCAGCCGCGGGAGCGCGCAGCACTCTCTGTCTCCCTGAAGGCCAAAACACCTTCACTCGCCTGTTGAGAATAGAACTTTAGAAACTTAACACCAATCACAGCAGTATTCAATAATTCAATAATAACAAGATGCACTCAACGAAAATACAGAATCTTAAAGAAATAAACACTCAGCGTTTAAAAATCACAGCACATTACTGCAACAACTCCTTATCTCCCCAAGTTATTAATGTGGCAACTATAACAATTAAGCAAACTATAACAATGAAGCAAATTATAACAATGAAGCAAATCTGAGTTTAACTTAAAATACTACGAATACTCAAAAGTCAAGGGATGATATGAGTCAGAACTTTTCCTTTTCTTCTTTTTTTTAGATTCACATAAAACATCAGATTTCACACACATTGACAGACAAACAGAGACCGGTCCCACACACTCACACCAAGTCAGTCGATCAAAGTTTTGTCAGTCACCGTTCAAATCTTCACATTTTTAAATTATCAATTTCTTTCATTTAGACTTTTAATTTTTCAGGAGATGTGGGTGTCGGCAATATATGGAATACAAAATGTGTTTTCCCTACAAGCCTTGTGATATGGTTTCTTGACCAAAGCAACAGATGCTGACGTGTACTTTACCAGCTTCGCTGTGACCTCTCAATAATAATCTCCTGTGGCCAATTTCATAAACGAATTTGAATTTTCTTCTCAAAATGTCTTTATACTGAGGTCTCGGATAACTCCAAAGAGTTCTAGGCAGATATATAAAATGATATAAACATATATACTTAAAATGTGCTCCTCATAGAACTGGATTTTTTCATTTCAGAGTTTTTTTTTGAAAGCCTGATTGATTCAATCGTTGAACTTTAATGTTCGCCAGTCAATCAATTATCAGTATTCGTTTTACTCCTTGACTAGTGAAAATAATTTTCACGTATGTTTAATGAGTCTAGTGTACCCCGTACTCCCGTCAGTGTTCCTCCCCCCAATGCATTGAAGGATGGCTGATAGGATGCAAGAGGTACTATTGGCGATTGCTCAACAACCTACCCGCTTCTTTACAGCTATTAATTAATCCAGTTTGAATTCATCCGATTCACAATTGGCCGGAGCGCAGCGACTATAGTCCTTCTTAATTACCCCAAAAATACAACAACAAGCCAGACCAACTGACCACAGCTGTCTGCTTTACAACTCACATCAGCTGCTGTTTACCCAATTTTTATCCCAATTCAAACATATGGCTCCTCTTGGCCCAAAATTTCCCAAACAATTTCAGCAGCCCCCCTGCGCAGAGGAAAGCAATGGAAGAGCTTACCGAATGCAGGATCCGTCTCTCTCCTGTGTTCTTTTAAATTTGGGGAAGCCGGAAGAAGCCGTCAGCTGTGCTCCACTAACAGAGATCAACTGTAATGGTAGGAACAAAATCCCACCTGCCGGCTTGTTACAGCCGATGTCGGTTGTCGGGGCACAGAGGACACGCTCCGCCGGGATCCAGATGCAAACTCTCACGAATTCGGGGTCACCATTATGTTGTGGAGAAATTAGAGTCGAATCCCGCGTTGGTCAGCAGTCCATTGGGGAGTTTATTGAACAAACCGTCACAGGAAATGTGCCTACAGAATGTACAAAATGTCCACCGTCTTCATACTGTGAACCAACTTTATACTGATTTAATCATAACATGCATGCGTCATCCGGACTCAATCTCTTTCTGCGACGCCGAGCGTCTGCCCTAAATGTAAACAGCCCATACTACCTTTTACCCATATTCGTATGAGCCGAACAACAAAGCACAGGATGTAACTAGGCCAGATGTCATGAGCATGTCATGACATCCTTCTCCCACAAATGGAGGTCAAATTACAGAGACAGACCAGCATAGAGTGGCTCCTCTGGGTATTGCTGCATAGTAGTGGATATCTCTGCATAGTACATCCATCCAGAAGTCTTGGAGCTCCTCGTCAAACATTGTGAACCACTCATACATAAGTTTTTCCACTGAATGCAACAGCTCACAGAAGCTATCAGCACAGCAACAGCACAACACCATCAAATAGTCTGTAATCCACGATGTCAGGGAGGGGGCCACTCCCGTACCTAGAAGCTGGTCTCTCGGGAGGCCGTATGGTGTAGAAAGCACTGGAGAAGTCAAAGAACATGACTCTCACATATGAACCAGGCACATCTAAATAAGCATATGACCGGTGCAGAATTGCGTCTTCCACTCCTATGTGTTTCTGGTCGGCAAACTGGAGGGGTCAAGATCCTCAGCAACCTGCAATCTCATGCGATGGACAAGGAGCCGCTCTAAGGTTTTCATTATGTTAGATGTCAAAGCCGCCGGTCTGTAGTCATTCAGCTCCCGGTATGAGACAAGAAGTTTTCCACAGTGTAGCTGAGCTCTTAATGCTGCTGTATAAGTTGCCATGACAACACCGGAAGTCAGCATTTGTTGCATTTTTATTGCTGATTGGTTTTGTTTTATTTATATGCCTTTATATTGAACTTCCCGCACTGACATTCAGTTCTACTGCCAAGTTTGGTAAAAAATGTTTTTTTTTTTTTTTTTTTTAAATGTTTATGAACAATAGCTTCTGACGTGAGTGACAGGAACCGGAAGTTGTGAGCGCAAACAAAAAAGAGGGAAAGACGAGAGATGAGGATTAGGGGCACTTTACACGAAAACGGGTTAAAAACGCAAAACCTTTTTGCGGATGCACTATATCGTTTAGATGGTAACGGCGTTTTGGGGGCATGAAAACGCAAAAAAGTGAAACCGCCCTCCAGAGTGGAATTCTTGAAAACGCTCCACTGTCGTGCCACAGTGTAAAGGATGAAAACGCAAAACTGCGTTTCTCGTCACATAGAAAGTAGAAAGACTTGGTCTTGGTAGTGTTGCCACCTAGCCATCTGGCGTGTTTACTGCATCGATAAATATGAAACGTCACACACTTTTGCGTTTCCATATGCTCGCAGATTTTCACCCTAAAACGTTCGTCTCAATGCAGATTTAAAAGTGAAAACGAAACGCCACTTTTGCGTTTTGGTTTCAGATCGTTTCCGTGTAAAGGTAGCCTAAGTCAAAGTCAGCTTTATTGTCAATTCTGTGATACATACTCAGACATATTCGGAATTGAACTTTCGTGACTCTCGGTCTCCCTAACAACACAGTAAAAATTAAACGATAAACACTGAATGAGAAAAGTCTTAATATAAGAAAATATTAAAAGAAGTATAGGGAGAAAAAATATAAAAAATAGCTATTATGTGCAAAAAAGTAAACTATAAGTATAAAATATAAATACAAATAACAGACCGTGGATGCAGGAACTAGGTAGAATGCTGTGCAATTTAAAAAAATTGAGCAGTATATTACAACAGCTTATAACAATGGACTTTTACATTTCTAAACTTTGTCTACTGCTGGTTTACGCGGTAAATATTATTCTGCTTAACTTTGTTGAACATATATTGTTGAAATGTAAGGGGGCTGCACAGTGGTGTGGTGGTAAGCACCGTCACCTCACAGCAAGAAGGTTCCAGGTCCAATTCCCAGCTGGAGCCTTTCCGTGTGGAGTTTGCATGTACGGGGAGAACATGCGTGGGTTCTCTCTGGGTATTCTGGCTCCCTCCCACCATCCAAAAACATGCATGTTAGGTTAATTGGTGTCTCTAAAATTGTCCTTAGGAGTGAGTGTGAGTGTGTGTGTGTCTTGTTTTTCTCTGTGAGGCCCTGTGATGGACTGGCGGCATGTCCAGGGTGTACCCTGCCTCTTGCCCGATGACTGCTGGGATAGGCTCCAGCCCCCCCGCGACACGACCAACGGATTCAGCGGGTATAGAAAATGGATGGATGAAATGTAAGGTTATGTGATTATTGAAACACTTTATTTGTTTCTAGTTTTCACGGTGTTCCAAGATTTCAAAGAGAAAATAAACGTGATTGTGGATCTTTTTTTGACCAGAGTAGATACACACAGCACCGGGATTTTTCCCATCTGAAGGCTCATATTGAAGAGCCTCTGAAGAGGGACTGCTAGCTGTCCTGCACAGTCCCTCAGAAGCTTTGGACACACTCCTACAGCCTTCCCTGAGCAAAGTCTCCCGAACTCCCACCTTCTCTATAGTTAGAGACAGGGGGAGCTACTGAGGTTGTAGCGGAGGGATGGTGGCAGAAGTGATGTTGATGTCAGTAGCAGAGATGGGGGTGGGGGTGCAGTTACTCTGAGTTGGTATTTTCAAAGGAGCAGTCGCAGAAGAGGCCAGACGGTGGAAGCTGCTGCAGAGGTGGACGTACAGCTGGGCCTCAATCCGACTCCGTGGTCACTAAACCTTTCGAAGTTCTCCGTGGGGATGTCGGATATGCAAGGCAGTTCACCTCCCGATCAGTAGGCGTTGCTACGTTAGACGACCCAATCTCGCGACGTCTATCGTGAAAGTGGTTGATTGATTTTTCACATTCCGGCTCCGTTCCACTCCTCACAGTGAACGATGGCGAGCGAGAGAGAAAGACTGTTGTTGGATTTGGAGCTTGTTGATGTTGAAATGCAAATAATTTTGACCAAATGGTGACCGGCACACAGTAAACTCTAAATGTTTTAAATGTTGTTAGCCGACCAATCACAACCCTTGCGGTCTCCGCGAATCTCCGTCGCCTCGACGGATAGATAGGAATTTTGGCCAACAAGCAACGGAGAGCGTCCTTGGGAGGCTCTCTGTCGACGGAGAGCCCTCTCCGTCGCTCTCCGTAGACGACCATAAATCAGGCTTTAGGCTGTGGGGAAGCATTTCTTTGGAGGGCCGCACAGAGGTACCCTGACTGCCATTAGGTACTGGGATGAGATGCAGTGGGCCCTGGGGTCCTTCTGATGCATGACAATGCTCGACCTCATGTGGCTGAAGTGTGTCAGCAGCTCCTGCATGATGAAGTAATTGATGCTATGGACCGGCCTGCCCGTTCCCCAGACCTGAATGCAATCGAGCACATCTGCGACATCGTGTCTCGTTCCATCCACCAACGCCACGTTGCACCACAGACTGTCCAGGAGCTGACTGATGCTTTAATCCACGTCTGGTAGGAGATCCCTCAGGAGAACATCCGCAACCTCATCAGGAGCATGCCCGGCGTTGTAGGGAGGTCATACAGGCACGTGGAGGCCACACACACTACTGAGCCTCATGTTGACTTGTATTGAGGAATTTCCACTGAAGTTGGATCAGCCTGTGATGTGATTTTCCACTTTTATTTTGAGTATCCAAATCAAGGCCTCCATGGGATAATCATTTTGAATTACACTGATCATTTTCATGTTATTTTTTTTCTCAACGCAGTCCACTATGTAATAAATAACGATTTTCAACTGGAATATTGAATTAATTGAGATCTAGGAAGTGTTATTTTAGTGTCCCCTTTAAATTTGTCAGCAGTGTATATGCCACAAAGAGTTTGGGTCAGGAATAGAATACTGCCGTCATCTCAATACACGCAGACTCCCTACATCATCTCCGCGTAAAGACTCTTTCAGCCTTGAGACTGAGGGAAGGGAAATTAAATGAATAAGCATACTCACGGGCAACTTTATTAGAAGTACCTGCTCATGCTACGAGACCAGTACTGGAACAAAAAATATTCACGGAGTCACTTATTTTGAGGAAATAGTGGTGTCATAATAAGGGAAGTTATTGAGCTATAATGCTCATATTTAAATGATGAAATGTAACTTCCAGGTCATGTGACCTATTGGCTCAAAATCAGTGCAAGATCATACTTGTTTTATGAGACACACCTCTTCCTTTCGTAAAAAAAAAATTAATTAATCTTAAAGGAGAACTGCGGTATTTTCAACATTAAGCCTCATTTATGAGTCGTCTGCAATGTTTTAGAACTCCCCCTCACCGCTTTATTGATGTTTACTGCTGTCTCCGGTATTTGCCTAATTTTGATTCTTCTCAACCTGCTTCAGAATGGCAAGTCATGTGCATGTCCAAAAAGGTCCGTAAAAGCACCATAAACGTCCGTTTTCAAAATCATCAACTCACCGGAGTGGTTACTGGTGTGCACTGGTAATCCATATCAAATTTCGTTGCGAAAAGTTGCTTCTGTCGTGTTTTATTTGACATTTTGTACTGGATGTTCGTTGATATTACTCCGCCACCACTAAGAAAATAGTGCGAGCATGAACGAGTCTGGAGATGTTGCGGAGGTGGAAGAATGCGGTCCGGGTGATATTTTGAATGTGGGGTGCAAATGAAAGGGTCCCACCTGAGTGGATGAGACCGGAAATTCATAAACTGAAGACTCATGAATACCTTAAACTGCTTTGTTTCATGCACCTCCTGATGGTCTTCTTTGACACTCCGGACATCGCTGCTATTTGACCAGCTGGCAATTCACAAACAACTTTATGCTCCAGGCAGCGGCGGCTACTTCATAGGGGCGATTTGTGCGACGCACTACCAAACACGGAGGTTTTTTTTAGTTTTTTTTTTAAATCTAGTTGCTAAGGCGGGACTGATCTACTGTAGGCAAACTGGTTGTATATGTCATTGTCCAATCAGATTAAGGTCGCGCCTGGTGTTGCCACGCCCATTTGGGGCGATTTCTGTCAGGGTCGAATTTGCACCAGAAATCTCCCATTGACATGAATGGTACGTCAGTTTTTTTCAAAAATCATGCTCCCAATACATTTTCTATGAGGGTTTATGTGCTCGCACAAACGACGCACAACGTGCTTTCGTCATATGTCTGTTGTGCGGGACCATGAACATTCTACGTTGTTGTTGTAACATTGTGGTTTTCAATAAAGAAAAAAAAAACATTCCACGAAGAAGATGGCGAGTGTCGAGTGCAACAATACGGTACTGTCTCTGAAAGAAGTACCCTTTAGTCGTCGTACTAATGCGTAGAAGGAAGTTTGGAAGAATTTTGCGGGATTTTCGAGCAAGCCTTGCGAGGCAAAGATGAAACCCAGGGCTCCACCAACCCTGGTATTTTTCAAGGCAGTATTTGATGTAGCTAAATAACTTAACCTTTTGTGCTCAGTCATTGACTTGTAATGATTTAAATATTTTATATAATGTTGACAATATTAGCAGAATGTATAATGACACATTCATTGTTAATGGTGGAGTATTATATTTAAAAAAGAGAGAAATCTCACATAAGTAAGCTGCACTTAACCATTTTTGACAATTGGTTATGCTTTTCTAAGTAATATTTTCCAAAACCTCAATAAACACTTGACTTGGATTTATATGCTGTCATTTTAATTACATTCTTTAGAATGAAAATTGAATGAATCTTATCATTAAGAGCTTATGTGTTTACTTATGTCATAGAATCCTGGAACAATATGAGGAAAATAAATAAATAATGGTTAAGGTGTAATCTTAACTGATTGGCAAATTATGCAAAAAATAACAAAAAATTATAAAAAATTATTACAATAAATTATGCTACCTAGACAAATATACCTCAGTCCTATGGACTTTTATGGTACTTATGGACATAACGGGGGGAAATTGCAGTCACTTTGGTTATTTGGCAGACCAAATAACCCCTCGACTCTGCGTTGTGTTTAAAGCTATGGTAGGTAATCCTAGAGAGCTAGCAAGAGAGCTAGCAAGATTCGAAAGTGTCCCCCTCCCCATTCCGTCAGTGCTTCATCCAAAGCCGGTAGAACCGCATGCGCACATGGAGCAGGGAGCCGGCAGAGGGGGGCGTAGGCAGAAAGCAGAGGCATCTGATTGGTTTTTTGTAGGCGTCCCGCTGATCTCGGATTGGTCAGCTTTTTCTCAGTCCTGCAGCTGCCTCAGAGGTCTGATTATTTTCGTCCCTTTTTCTAAATACATCTTGTATAGATTTCTCTCAGGATAGATGGACCATTTCACCCAGTATTACAAAATGTGTTTCTGAACAGGATTACCAACCATGTCTTTAAGGAAGACAAGGAGTTTCTGGACGATTGGACATTTTATTTCCTGCGTGGGAACATAACAGGTTTGCATCAGTGCAATCGGTTCAGCTTCGCACAGCACACTCTGATGTAGCTTTCACAGACTGGAAATTGCACTACCTAAAAAAAATGTCAGGAGCCGCCACTGGCTCCAGGACTGCACTCGGTATGTCAAACGGCAAACGACCTGGGGCCTCATGTACAAAGCGTGCATACGCACAAAATAGTGGCGTACGCGCCTTTTCACGTCAACGATCAGCTGTATCAAGAACAAAAAGAACGTGGAAATGTGCGGTGCCTCACGGCAGCTTCAGGGCTGGCGTACGCACGTTTCTGCAGCTGTTGATTCTTTGGCGACACCTAAGGTAATGTTGGGAAACTGTTATAATAAATAAATGTGAAAACAAATAGTCCTCAGACAGTGATGTGCACATTTGAGATAGATGAACAATTAATACTGATAAACAATTAATACACCCATGTGTCTCCATTTACACGAGCGGATATAAAAGCAGCGCAACGTGGTGCAATGCACACCATTGAAAACAATGGCTGCTTTAGCAGTATTAGAAGATTTGCAAATGGTGCAATTCGAAGAGAGCGTGTGTTCACTACAACAGAGAGGATTAGCTGGCATATAATGGCGACTCATTACTCATTAGCCGTTTTGAGGGAAATCCTCCTAGAACTGTGCGCAGAGCTGCGGCCGGCGTTGGAGCGCAACACAGCGAGGAGCCATACGCTGCCTGTACTCACAGGTGATATGCACACTGGGGTTCCAACCGGAGCATTCCAGGGGCAGGTGGCCAACCGATTGGGACTGTGCCAGTCTACCCTGAGCCAAGCCATGCCAGCCGCGTGGGACAGAATTATCCGCATCTCAGCCACGTATATCAAATTCCCAACAGGCCAACATTAAAGCTCAATTTGAAGCGAGAGCCGGTTTTGTAATCGGAGCTATCGACTGCGCACACATTGCTATAAAAGCGCCATCATATGATGAATTTGTATGTTAACAGGGAACATTTTCATTCGATCGATGTACAGATCACATGTGATGCGTAAATGCAATTAACCAACATTGTGGCGAGGTGGCCTGGTTCAACGCACGATTCATACATTCTGAGTAACAGCATTGTTGGGAACAGACTACAAGGTGGCACTGTGCGTGATGGTTGGCTTCTTGGTGAGTAACTTTATTGTGTAATTGTCCTAATATTATTCCCCGTGACGCGCATTGAGTATGTGCGCCCCCAATTTCTATCCCGTCTTCACAGCATCATTATTATATTATATATATTAGTCGGTGGTTAAAGTTAGTTTCTTGCTGTTTTTTGCTGGTTAAATTTCAGTTTAAGATCTTTCTAACAAGCCCCTGATCGTCTCTATGGGCAAATGTTAATAACCCTGTGCGTAAAGTGTGAAATGTCTTAATCAGCCTCACCGTTTCCCCGGCACACTTCTGCACGTTACTGTATGAACATGTTTGTGGTGAGTTACACAAAAACATGAGTATTTACCTTGGGGGTAATCAGAGTCACCCACATGAGCTCCCACCACCCCAGAGAGAGCAGAGTTGCACCGACTCTCTGTTCAAACAGAGTCGGTCAGCCCCCCAACCCGCCTGTTTTGGCCACACTGCAGTGGTGGGCAGCCAGTCTCCGCTTCACATCCACCTTAATGTTGGACCACTTCTTCTTCACCTCTGCCTGTGAGGCTTCCCAGACCCCACAGCACTGACAGTCTCGCACACGCTCTCCCACCCACTCCTCTTAGTTTGCTGCTTATGCCGGAGGACAGCGTGCCAAAGAACACATTTTTGGGGGCCTTCACTTCAGAAAGTAGCAGCAACATCTCGCTTTCCGTGAAGTTCTTCTTTTTTTCCCGTCTCATTCATTCTTTTTTCTTTATTTTCTGACCGTACACAGAGGGGAATCGCAGGTGCAGGGCTCATTTAAATATGATTTGCATATTTAAGTAGGGGCGTGGACAGGGAGGAGTTGGGTGCTCCGACATGTGCGCTCAATTCCACATTGACTGGGATGTACAAACGAAATGTGCTTGGATTGATGCGTGCGCACAGATTCGTACATCCGACGTGGGAGGTCATTTGGGTTTGAGCGTACGCCATGTTTCAGTAGGAAATCCACGCAAGTCTTTGTACATGAGGCCCCTGGTCCCTGTGTGTGTTGTGCCTGTTGCGCTCTGGTAGAAGCGGTGGAGTACTTCTCCTAAATTTACAGTCACTCTGCGGCAGGGCTTGAAAACGAAATTATTTTTCAATCGTTCCGTTCCGAACGTTTCAGGCATGTTTAACGTTTTCGTTCTTGCGTTCCGCCACCAACATATCGTTCCTGAACCGGTTCGGAACGTAAATTATCGTTCGTTCTTATCGTTCCGGCAGTGTTTGGCGGGCCTATCAAGTCTGCGTGTGTGGACTTTACCTTAGAATAGACGTACTCATTAGTATTTGCCCTTGATTTACACCGTAGCTCTATGCCCAAAAATAATAAATCACCGGCAGCATCCAAAAACATTCAGATGGGCTAAAGCTGCGTCGACGTCACTTCCTTAATCTGGGAGCTTCAATGTAAGATGAGGGTTGATCTACTAACTGTAAACAACAAAGTATATGCTATATTCTACATGAATTTTTATGAATTTTTATGTTGTAGAGTTGTGGATTTATTTTATCAATGGAGAAATTGAGCAGCCTTGCTTTGTTGTCTACAGTAGTAGATCAACCCTCATCTTACTTTGAAGCTCCCAGATCAAGGAAGTGATGTCGACGCAGCTTTAGCAGCAGAGAAGCTATTAGGCTTGTGTTGATGATAATAATAAACTCCTGGACTATGTACAAAATTCCAAATGCATCGTTTTGTGTAGTGATGCTCCGATCAGGATTTCTTGGACCGATCACTGATCACCGATCACCAAAATCATGATCTGCCCGATTGCCGATCACTGCCGATCATGGAAGGAATCTGACATTTCCATGCCTTTCATCTAGCAGAGAGTGCACCATTTATAGAAATTAAACCGCCAGAGGTAGCTGGGGACATGTAGAACATGAATCTGGTGGAGTTTGCAGAAAACAATTGTTTTTTTTATTTTCTATTAATATTTTAATCTGCCCATATACACCATTCATTGGGTATGATTTCAGCATCAGATTATTAATCAATGATGCAGTGGAATGACTTGAAAATCACCACAGAGGTAGCTGGGGACATGTAGAACAAGAATCTGGTGGAGTCGGCAGAGAACATTTTGATTTGGTTCTAAATTTTCAAATCTGACTATGCAGAAATGAGTTTGATTCTGAATATGCTTCAATAATTTTGTTCTATCATTTTGTTTTAATCATTAAAAAGAATGTAGTAAAAAAAAACAACCAAGTAATGACAGGTGTATGGATTCCAACAAATGAAAAATTAACTTCGATATAGATTTCTGAGTTTACGGGGTGCACTTGAATGCACCATAAATCCACTCACACGCTTTACCGTACAACGCGATGTAAACGGGCACTAGATTTTCAAGTGTAGCTAGCGCGACCGTGCCTCTCCGAAGCGCAGATGGCGTGACCGCAGTAAGTTTCACATCTTTCTGACACACTTTGAAGAAATTCCAGACAGGAGAGGTCATGTTGTCGAGATGCACTGTAGAGGTTTTGCCTGTTCCGTTCTGTACACACATCACGTACCACATTAGAAAGTGGTCGCTAGTAATTTAAGTAAAAAAAAAAAAAAAGCTAGTAATTTACGTCACGTGATCGGTTTTTTGATCGGCATATTTTTCCGATCGCCGATCAGAATATTTTTGGGCATTATCGGCCGATCATGATCGGCAGCCGATCGATCGGAGCATCACTAGTTTTGTGAGTACAGACCATATTTGTACTACTGTAGAAGTTTGGTGTCATGGCATGTGATTTTAGTGTGGTAATTATGGAGATGCTGCCAGGGTCCATTAGCGCTTGTACTAGTGATGTGTCGTTCGCGAACGATCCAGCTCTAAGAGCCGGCTCTTTGAAGTGAACGACAGGAACCGGCTCCACAATGGGAGCCGTTTTGGGATCCTATTTGGGAGCCGTTTTTTTTCTTTCAGTATCTCTCCTCCTCCCTGTCGTTGCGCTTGTGCTCTGAAAGTGCCACAGAGCCGTCAGTTTTTTCTTCCACGTCGTTTTTTTTGTCCTTCGGTGCCTGCTGTCTCTCCCTGCTGTCTCTCCCCTCTCCCTCTCCCTCCCCCTCCCCCTTCTTGCGCGTTTTGCTCTGCTTCTGCCAGTGCTAGACGGAGTTTTTTTTCCTCAGTCGGTGCCTTAAAGCTGCAGTCTGCAACTCTTTTTCAAGCATAATGCCTAGAACTGTCCGGGGATTCTGAAAGTAGTACATTAAATACCCCAATACAAAAAAAAAGGAGTTCTCTAGGTCCCCTATATGTCCCGCTAGGTCCCTCCAAAGCCAGCAGGTTTGTTTACAAAATTGCAGACCGGACCGGTAAAAGGTAACCAATCAGGTTACGAGCTGGGCTCTGTTGCCTGTCAATCACCGATTGTGCACGCGCGATACAAGGTAGGCTGTCCCCACGCTTATTTATCTGGACTATTGAACTTCATTACGGGCTAGTCTACTTACTGTGTCTTCCATGATCGCAAATGACAGGTGAGTTGATGAATGAGGAGTCGTGTAAGCGCATCTGGCGTGCACGTAGACGTGCACGAGTTCTCATGTGTTTTGAAGGGGCGGGACAGGAAGTTGAATAACTTTTTATTTTTCGGTTAAAAAATAAGCATTTCTTGCATTTTGCGACTACGGAGGTCACCGTTTTCAACTTCAAGGGTTCTGATAGATCATGTAAACTCTTAAAATGCCAAAAAGTAGGACTTTACGTATGACAACAACAAATCTTGCAGACTGCAGCTTTAATGTCTCCACTGCCCTCATGTCAAGCGTGTGCTCCACACATCTGACCAATCACAAGCAGCTTTCAATTAATAAGGTGACTGGAAACACTGAAAAAAAGTTTGTCCACTTTTTTCTTTCCTCTGCTGTCCTCGTGTCAAGCGTGTTTGTATTTATAACTGTTTAATTTATTTTAAGTTATTTTTGTGGAAGTGGTGCTATTTTGTGATAATTTAATTGGTTATAATAAAACTTTTATTCATAAAGCATTGTTATGCCGCATTTTACTCATCATAAGTGCTTAAAAATATCAATAATGAAACAAAATGTTGTAAAATTAGGTTAAATTTATTAATGAATTAATAACGTAAAAAATGTGTATGGGGAGCCGTTTGGGAGCCGAAAGAGCCGGCTCTCCACAGTAAGAAGAGCCGAAAGAGCCGAATCTCAAAATAGAGCCGGAAATCCCATCACTAGCTTGTACTAAGCTATTCGGGATAACTCAGTAAAGGCTCTAGCATGGTTGCCGCGTTTGCTCGCGCGAGCGGTGTTGATGACGTCACGAGTTCGTGCCCGCCATAGGACCCTATATAGTGGCGCAAGTCGTTGCGCGCCAGTAGTTGCAATTTTCTCCGTCACAGAGGTGTCGCTGCTACGTGAAGGTTACCTCTACTCTACAACCACGAAAGTGGAGAAGAAAACAATGCCGCTGTCAAGAGCAAGAACACTGTAATTAATGATACTGCTGCAGTTTTCGGATCATTTTAATTTTTTAATTCAGTTAATAGAGGTGAAAGTTTGAAGCCCCCGGCATCAACAGAGTCTCTGCCCTCTTCTTTGCCTTCACGTATCTGTCCCGTAGCTTCTTCCACACATTCTTACAGAACTCTCCCTCTTTCCCCAAAGTTCTGCCAATCTCTGTGCACCAGTTTGGGGAGTTTACGTGCTCCCTGTGCTGTTTCACTGCAGTTTCGTACAGCTGCCTGTACAAACGCACCTCCTCACTGAGCCTGGTCTCACATCGGTCCATCCGGTTCGTTGTGCTCGGCGCCGCCAAGTTACAAAAATCGACTGGTGCACGACAACGCGCTGCGCCGTCTTTTCAAGGGAAGCGCCAGGCCTGAAACGTCATTTTGACGTCACGGTGCGACACCGCCGTGACAGACGCGGCAACCATGCTACCGCCTTTACTCGGCTGATGTTCGGCCAAGATCGGAAAAACTTCGGGTGGGCTACTTGGCTGGATGTCACGGTTCAAATGACCCTAGGGTGAATCTACTCCGAACCATCATTTTAACTAGTGGATAACTAGTGGATAACTAGACTAAGTAGTGGATAAAAGAAGTGATTCGTGACAGCTGCCTGCATTGAGCCTAGCGGGCAGCGAAGTGAACGCACAACCGGAAGTAGTCTTTTTTTTTCCCCTGACAAAGGCTACGCTTTTGTGAAATTTTATAAAATATATAGATAACGAAAAAAAACGTTATTAACCGGTTTTGTGGATTTCAGAATAACGTTTCTGTTCCGGAAAAGTTGAAGACCATTTCGTTTTCGTTTCCGTTTCCGTTCCTCGTAAAATTCCGTTCATTTTCGATTTTCGTTTTTGTTCCTTTAACCGGGTCGGAGCCCTGCTCTGCGGTCAATATCTCTGTCGGAAAATGCGTAAATAAGTCCAACAGCTTCAATAAATTCCTCCGCTTTATTTGCCACATGCTCTGGGTCAGCAGCTCCTGCTTCTACATCCTCTGCGAGTTCTAAAATGTCTCTCACCAACTCCTGAAAAAGTTAATCTCGGTCCTAAAAATAAATTGGACCATGAAATAATTAATGAAATAGTGAAATAATTATGATTTTTATTTTTTTTTTTACATGAAATGAATTGGTATTTCAATGAATTAATGACACATTTAAATAATTATTTAATGATTTATGTATTTTATTCCAATTTCAATGATGGATTTATCTATTTAATTTTGGCAATTTTACTCCTCCATACAGCGCTGTGTATACTGCATCTTTCAACACTGATGTTGCCTTTCCAGGCCACACAACAGAATTACACTTCACCTCAGTCCAGTTTAAAAACCTTTGGCCAAGAGAAGATGGCAGTGTTTCTGGATTATGCTCATATATAGCTTTGTAATAAAGCTTTGACCTCCATTTGTGGCTGGCAAAGTGCGCTGCTTTTCTGGACATGTGTTCCCACGAGTGACCTCATACATTGATTTCCATGACCTAGTTGTGCCTGCCCAAAAATTACAGGAATTCAACACTGACTTTTGCTGTGCTCCTTGTACCCAGAGATATTTCTAGATTCTAGGAATCATTTTATTTTTCTATGTACAGTAGATGACATAGTCATAGTTTATTTATTTTATTTATTTGACAGAATATTCAATGTCCCTGCAACTTTAAGAGAAACAACTTTACATGAATACAGGCTAGAAATGCAGTTTTTGCAGATTTCTGCCCATCTTTATTTCTTAGAGAATCTGGTACTCCAAAGGGTGCTTTTTATACCCAATGTGACTGACCTGAGGCCAATAAAATGTATTATTTGAAAGATGTTACTCCAGCGGATTCGTTTTGGTTCTTCTTAATTTTCCTGTTCAGCCTTTTTTCTTAAATTTGTTGGTGCCATAAATAAGAGATTAGGAAATGTTTCCATGCAAGAGTAATATGTGTTGCTTTCAAGATTTTATATTTTTTGGGTTCAAATATGAATATATTATTGGATTATGAAATCTTAACATTCGGACTTTAATACACTTTGTTGTTGTACATTGTTTGTATCTCTAAGTGAGACTGAATTCAATTAGCTATAGATCCAACAGGCAGAAAGACTTGACTTGACTTGACTTGACTTGACTTGACTTGACTTGACTTGACTTGCTGTGATACCATGAGCGATGGTGACGGGTAGGATCTGGCAAAGTGAATGGGGAAACCTTAAAACTAAATACTGAAGGAGTGATTGGTGAGTGAGTGCAGCTGAGGGGAAAAACACAGGTGGCGTGAATGAAGGTGATGACAGAGCAACAGAAACAATGGGAAAAACATGGCCTGGACTAGAAAACTAAGGCATGAGAAAGAACTAAAACATGGCAAAACTAAAAACTAAACACGAGCTTGAAAACTCAAGACATGACAGAAAACTAAAGCATGGCAAAACTAAGAACTAAGAAACTAAAAACCGAGGCATGAGATAAACTTAAGACGTGACAGAAAACTAAAGCATGACAAAACTAAGAACTAAACAGAAACTAAAAACCATGACAGCTGAAGGCAGAGACCTTGACGGTCTGATCCTCGGCTACTGAAGCTGGCTCTTGGGACGTGGAACGTCACCTCTCTGCTGGGGAAGGAGCCTGAGCTGGTGCGCGAGGCTGAGCGGTTCCGGCTAGATATAGTCGGACTCACCTCGACGCATGGCTTGGGCTCCGGAACCAACCTCCTCGAGAGGGGTTGGACTCTCTTCCACTCTGGAGTTGCCCGCGGTGAGAGGCGTAGAGCAGGTGTGGGCATACTCATTGCCCCCCGGCTGTGCGCCTGTACATTGGGGTTTACCCCGGTAGACGAGAGGGTAGCCTCCCTCCGCCTTAGGGTGGGGGGACGGGTCCTGACTGTTGTTTGTGCTTATGCACCGAACAGTAGTTCAGAGTACCCACCCTTTTTGGAGTCCCTGGAGGAGGCACTGGAGAGTGCTCCTCCGGGAGACTCCCTCGTCCTGCTGGGGGACTTCAATGCTCACGTGGGCAATGACAGTGAGACCTGGAGGGCCGTGATTGGGAGGAACGGCCCCACCGATCTGAATCAGAGTGGTGTTTTGTTGTTGGACTTCTGTGCTCGTCACGGATTGTCCATAACGAACACCATGTTCAGGCATAAGGGTGTCCATATGTGCACTTGGCACCAGGACACCCTAGGCCGCAGCTCGATGATCGACTTTGTGGTCGTATCGTCGGACTTGCGGCCGTATGTCCTGGACACTCGGGTGAAGAGAGGCGCGGAGCTGTCAACTGATCACCACCTGGTGGTGAGTTGGCTCCGCTGGTGGGGGAGGAAGGCGGTCAGACCTGGCAGGCCCAAACGTATTGTGAGGGTCTGTTGGGAACGGCTGGCGGAATCCCCTGTAAGGAGGAGTTTCAACTCCCACCTCCGGCAGAGCTTCAGCCATGTCCCGGGGGAGGTGGGGGACATTGAGCCCGAATGGGCTCTGCTGACCTCAACTGGGGACGTCGTGAGTCGGTGGGGGCAGTACTTCGAGGGCCTCCTCAATCCTACCGACACGCCTTCCGATGAGGAAGCAGAGTTGGGGAGCTCGGACGTGGGGCCCATTTCCCATTTCTGGGGCTGAGGTTGCCGAAGTGGTTTAAAAACTCCTCGGTGGCAAGGCCCCGGGGGTGGGTGAGGTCCGTCCTGAGTTCCTCAAGGCTCTGGATGTTGTAGGGCTGTCTTGGTTGACACGCCTCTGCAGCATCGCGTGGACATCGGGGGCAGTGCCTCTGGACTGGCAGATCGGGGTGGTGGTCCCCCTCTTTAAAAAGGGGGACCGGAGGGTGTGTTCCAACTATAGGGGGATCACACTCCTCAGCCTCCCTGGCAAGGTCTATTCGGGGGTACTGGAGAGGAGGATCCGCCGGATAGTCGAATCTCGGATTCAGGAGGTGCAGTGTGGTTTTCGTCCTGGCCGTGGAACAGTGGACCAGCTCTATACCCTCGGCAGGATCCTGGAGGGTGCATGGGAGTTCGCCCATCCGGTCTACATGTGTTTTGTGGACTTGGAGAAGGCGTTCGACCGTGTCCCTCGGGGACTCTTGTGGGGGGTGCTCCGGGAGTATGGAGTGCCGGACTCCTTTGATTTGATTTTGATTTTATTTTTTTGTGGAGAAATTAGAGTCGAATGCCGCGTTGGTCAGCCGTCCATTGGGGAGTTTATTGAACAAACCGTCACAGCAAATATGCATACAGAATGTACAAAATGTCCGACGAGCTCATTTTGTGACACCCTTTTATACCGTTTTATCATAACAAGTGTACGTGGCCCTCTCTGGAGGCGCCTAGCTTTCGCAGTTTATCATAAACACGCTCATTCTAACTATCAACAATATTCATATGAACCAGTCAACAAGGCCCAGGATGTAACTAGGCCAGATGTCATGAGCATGTCATGACATCCTTCTCCCACATAGTCCCCCCTGAAATCACTTATCAGTGATTTAATAAAGAAATAATCTAAAATGAAAGAAAATCATCCCACATAGTTAATTAAGAATTAATTAACATAATCAACACTAAATCATCCTAATAATTCTACAATATCAATCAACAGGACCATTTTGAATAAATGAAAAGGAATATATATATGTGTGTACTCGAATCACATTAAATGATTAAATTAAATTAAACGATATTGAATTCAACAACACTACAAGTTTTACATTGCCATCACACTTGTCCACTGTTCGCAGTGCATAGGTGCGAAAAACCCACCGGCTGCTACTTTCGTAACTCATGTTCTTATCTTGGGAAAAGTCACCTACGGCCCCCCCCACTGGCGACCGACCACTTTACCAAGGTCGCACTCCGAACAGTTGACTGACACAATTGGCAATGGACATATCAGTGATCAGTTTTGATTGATAATACACATAGACTGAATACACCACCTTCAAATCAGTTAATCACCGTTTTGTATCAAGTACAATACATAAAATTATGGATTATCACACAACAATAGTAATAAAATGCAATGTAATGCAGCTCCTCCAGTCCCGTCCCATCTCCTGTACTCTGGGGTCGTCTGCTTCTGGCCGAACATCCGTCCGGCTGGGTCTGGAACTGCTAAGCTAACTCTGGGAGGAGAGGTCGCCAGTACGTCACTCCCAATCAAAGAGATCTTCAGCATCTCTTCTCCCTGTCAGACTATACTTGGTTCCACCCTCGAGGAAAGAAACTTGTGAACCGTCCGTTGGTAACCTTCATTCGTTGACCCGCTCTCCCATGCGTTGGTCCTCAGACCTGGTCTCGCATGGTCATCTGCCTCCTGATTCCTTCCACTGTTCGTTTGAACATCACTTGCAGCAACCACCTTCTCAGAATGGGTATAATGCAACACCCCAATAGGGAAACCATCCTCACTATCAACAATATTGCTATTCCCGCCTTAACTGTCATCGCTCCCCCTTCTCCCAAAATCCCAAACAGACCAGTCCACCACCATTCACCTCCACCAGCATCACACGTCAGCTCCTCTCTCCGTTCTCTGATCTTCTTCACGGCCGTTGTAAACGTCCTATCAGCTGCAGTGTTCCCGGGTATAAATGTACAACATTTTCCCCAACCATCTGGCAAACACCATTTTCCCTTCTAATATCCATTCTAAAACTTGTCTGTTCTACCAAGCCATCATACTCGTCTCATGTAGTTGTTCTCCAACGCCTGCAAACCCTTCACTCGTGTAGTTAAGAATTCCCTGTTGGTTGTATTATATGTAATTAGTCCATTCCCCATTTTGTTAAATATGATCCACGGCAAAATAGACTCAAATCCAGCTGCAATCTCCCTGCGTGCTTTGAGCTCAAAAGGAACCCCTCTCGGCTGCCATATTGCATCCAGGTAAACGTGCTTATCCATGATGTAGTTACCACTATATGTTTTAACTCTCCCTTTTTCCACATCCAAACCTCGCATCTCGTTTACCTTGTCATACACTACCACAACTGATGTGTTCCTCCTCACCAGTGCCCAAAGACCTATCTCCCTGTTGGGTAGCACATTTAACAAAACATCATCTCCACACATCCAGTAACTCTCAGCTACTGGGTGTGTCTGATCCCCAAAAAGATATAGAGTTAAAACGATCATTCCTATATTTTCACATTATTGATCCAAATAAATAAATCCTAATAAATATTGTTTTCATTTAACAGTAGTATTACCTACGCGAGTTCCAAAAGCATACAAACTCACCATCGTAATCTACTCTATAATCAGTGGGAGGCCCATCCTGTGATGTACTCAGATTAAATTCAGCCCAAGAAGACTCCAATTTGTGGCCCTCCCTTATTTTGAAAATAACTATGTACTTTATTTGGCCCAAACATCAATCCGCACTTAATACCACACATAGGAAAAAATAACCATTTATCCTCTTCCGATGTGAACCTACCTTCTCTGCACTCCTGTTGCTGGACCACTGCACCGTCTCTGAAGGTGTGTGGCTCTGGAACAACAACAGGCAATGCTCCTGGAGCGTCTGCGCATATGAGACACTCCGTCGCTGTCAGTTCCCTCGTAGTGTACCATGCCCAACTATACCACATATCCTGTGCTGCCTTAACCCATTTTCCACAGTTACACTGTTTTCCCGACTCCACCTGTGCATGTACACTCCGTCTGTTCTTGGATTAACATGATTATTCTGTCCTGTAGTGCTAATGGTATCAAATCCCCCTAGCCTTTCCCGAAAAATCTTTCTATTCTTACAACCATTGTGAACAACTACTTCTGACCCGATCTGACATGATCTTACCAGATTGCCCCTTTGTTGTGGCGTCCAGAGGCGGTGATTTGGTCGTCTCCTCCTCCGGACCCATGATCCACACTTCCTCACACTTACCCCTACTTATCCTTCCTCACACTTCCTCACCCTTTATTCCCACGTACTTAAATTCAAGCAGCAGATACCTCTTCACGACTAGCTCTAGTGTGTATTGCTGGCAAAGTTCGTGGCGTGGCATGGTCTGAGTGGGTGTGTATTGTTGCATCATACTCATCTGACCCAGGCTGGCTACTTCCCTGCGGGGTGGCTTCATCACGGGACCCTTCCAGTCTCTCCTGTTTGCGGGATCCCGTCCAACATCTCCAGGCTTCGTTCTCCTGAGCCCATGCTGTCGGCCAACACCCACACCTGGATGCTCACAGTGTCAGAAATCTTAACCTCTTCCTTTTGTTCATCCTTTCCCTCGGACTTAACTCCGTCTGTGTCTTTAGTCCGAACCTTAGTGCAGTGATTCAAATGGTACCATGTGTTGCTACCTTCCACTTGAACTGCCGTCGGCGTTGCTCGCACCACTGTGTACGGTCCTTTCCGTCTTGGCTCAAGCCACTTCCTCCGGAACACTTCGATGTGCACCTGGTCGCCTGGCACCACTGGTCTCTCAACCGGCTGTTCGAGACTCAAGTCTCTGAACTCCTCCTGTAGATAGATTGTTCTGTGGATTGCAGTCAGCTGCCTCATGTAAGCTGTCCACTCTGTTTGCACCTGCTCAAGTGGGAACTGAGGTGCCAGCATGGGTCGACCCGTTAGCATTCTATGCGGTGTTAGTGCGTGACTCTATGAGTCTGCATAGGACATCTCATTAGTGCAAGCGGCAAAGCATCTAGTTAGTTTAGTTGAAGCACAGATTCAATTCAATTTCACTTTCCAGGTTCCATTGATCCTCTCAACCATCCCTTGACTCTGTGGATGATAAACGGCCCCACAGCGCTGCTTGATTCGCAGCTGCTGCAGAATGCCTCTTGCACTTTTCTAAACAAACACTTAACCATTATTTGAGATAATCTCTGATGGAATGACAAACAGATGAATCAATTCTCTTACCAAAAAAAATTTACGACTATTTATCCAATATGTATGACCAATATCCTTGTGATGGCGCAACCTCTGGCTCCAGTAACACCATTGGTGCCAAAACAGCAAGCTGGCACTTTGATGCTACTTTCGCTGCTTCATCAGCCGCGATATTACCTTTACCAACCATTTTGTTACCTCTACGATTATTTGACACTGTATCACTGCCAATTTTCAATTTTCATGACTGCAATCCGCTCCTTCATTTGGACCTCCTGTCGCACTGGACTTCCGTCTGACCTCCGTCTGACCTCCTGAACCCTCTCTGCTTCCAAACTGCTTCAAACAAATAGCAAATATCATGAGTCTATGCAGAATCTGTGTATACATTCGTAACCTTACCTTTCACCAGTCAACATGCTTCCGTTAGTGCCTTCAGTTCAGCCAACTCTGCCGAACATGGCCGTTCACACTTCTCAGCTTTCACCGTCACAAAGTTCTCCACCTTCCTGTTTCATAACTGCAAAACCTCATGATCACCCAAATGATCTCACAACATGAACCATACACAACGTAAGTGACATCAGCCTGAACAAGTGGAGTTGCTCCTAAGTCAGGTCTCAGTTTAATGTATCTCACAGCTTCTGACACACGCTCATGTGGTTCTCCTTCAAACTCACGTGGAATGACATCCGCAGATCCCGATGTAGTACACTTCTGTATTCTCACATCTGGACGTGTCAAAAGATGCACAACCTGCAAACATCCTGTCCGAGTCACAACATACCTACTCTGATTTATTAGTTCTGAAATCTTATGGTTTTTATTGGAGACATATAAGAAAAATGGCTTCTCATAGACTAGTGTTGGCCGTTTTGGATGACTTTTGCTAATTTCGTTTCAAATTTTCAAAGGCTAACTTAGCCTCGGTTGTCCTCTCCAGTTGTGCTTTCAACCTTTGATCTTTGGATTTTTCATGATTCCTTCCAGAGGAAGTGCATTTTATTGCATGATCCTCCCAAAAGAAGATCATACTTGTTTTATTTTAATTTTACTTATTTATTCATTTGTTATTTATTTATTTATTTTGGACATGGCGCTTTTCTTACTCCCTCCAAGTGGGATGGAGAGATATCAGTAATTCCCTATGGGCTAAATAGATACTCTAATTCAGGCTATCAATGCTAAAATTTAAATTAGAAACTTGTTCCGTTCAAATTTTAGAACTTCGTAATAGTGGCACATTTAAATTTTAAATTCAGAAACTTTGTTTTGTTCTGTCCTAGTAACAGTGACCTATTTAAATTCGAGTTTTAGAAACTTAGTAGTCGTGACACATTTAACTTAAAAACTTTGTTTTGTTTCGTAATAATGACACACCTGAGGGCGGTTTTTAAACCCTTTTGAGTATGTCCGATGTAAGTGTACTTCTTACCTCTATATGTCAATGTAAACCAATACTGGGATTCCTCTGCCAGAGGAACGCCTTGGACCTGCCGGGCCATTTGCTCCGCCCCGCAGGGACTGGCCACGGTCCTGCCGAACACTCGGGTTTCTCGGTGCTCTCGGACAGCTGTAAACAAAGTGTCCCCTCTCGCCACAGGCCCAACATGCCCCCGAGGACCTTCGTCCTCCAGGTGCACCTCTTCTTGACCTTTGACAGGGTCCACGATGGACTTGCCCCTGTGATGGCTGTTCAGCGGCCCCCGCTGTTATGGCCTCATTTCGTACTTCTTGCTTCGCTTGCAGTTCTTCTAACTGCAACCGTGCAAGTTCCCTTTGCATGTCCTTCTCCTGCTCATTCCGTTTCAGTTCTTTTCTGTATTTGTTTACTGCATGCACCACATGGTCTCGGAATTGTCCATGTGACATTGAATTCAACCCCACCACATCCTCCAGCCTCCCCTGAACTGGGGCAGGCAGAGCCTCTGTGATGGAAACTCTGAACAATGTCACCCAAGCTGGGCTCTTCTCGATTTCTCCCTCAGACTCTTGTCTCCATTTCTTCAATTGTTGTGCAATGTACACAACCGGACTCTCTGTTCCTGACAGTGGCTCCCCCTTTAATGCTTCGAGGTCCACTCCCACAGGAAACTCAGCTCGTAACGCTCTCCAGAGTGCAGCTCGATATGCATTAAAGTCAGTTCCATCAGCTCGGTGGCTCAACATCCAGTCATTCTCACTGTGTCTCAAAATGCCCTCCATGGTAGAAGTTCCAAAACACAGTGCCCACACTGCCTTAATGTGTCCAACAGACAACAGTTTATGCACAGTCTCTTGTTCAAAAGCTCTTATCCATCTACTTGCACCTGTGTGAATGACCGGCAATCGAGCAACCAGCCCCCCTAGGTCGAGCGTCTGCCACGGCACATACTGTCCCTGCGTCATTTCTATCAAACTCGGTACTGACGCTGTTGGACTCTTATGTTCTTCAGAAGATGCCTTTTGAACTGGAGATGCCAGTTCGGGTGATTTTTGGTATTGTGGGAGCTGTCCCTTTGCCTGATCTGAATTACAGACGGCTTCTGGCTCAGGAGCTCCATGACTGCTTGATGTAGCTATTTGTGGTTCTGGACGTTCATGAGATATTTTGTGATCTTTTATTTCAGAATCTCCTTGTATGTTTACTGCTCCTGACAGTGTTGGATATAGCTCTGCATTTTCAAAGAAATGTAAAACTTTTAATTCAAGCTCTCTCTTTTCCTGTCTCTTTTTGCTTTTGTCCTTTGGTTTGTAAGCTTTAATCCTTTGTTCCATAATCTTACAGGTAGTTACATTGAAAGTGCCACCTTTTGGCCAGGGTGAGATGTTATTTTTTGTTCGTTTTTCCCATTTTAGAGATATCTTTTTAATATCTTTGGAATGTTCAGGATGTTTGGCGCTAATGGTTATTGTTGGTGTTACATCCATTGTTTCACCTAGTTAGTTCCCTTCTATTGACTTTTGACTTTTCCTTTTTATTTACTTATCTATTTTCTAAATTTTCCTTATTTATTATTCGTATTCCCCCTTTTTTTTTTTTTTTTTTTTTTTTTTTTGAATGTCAATTTAAATTAACTAATTATTTAACTCTAATCCATGCTAATTTAATGCTCGGCTAAATTTAGCTTAGATGCAGCTAATTATTGGATTGGATATTGTCAATGCTAATGTTAAGGTTAGCCTATGTTAGCTTTGAAAGCTTATGCTCTAGGTTGGGTTTTTTTTTTTAAATTGAACCAATGTTAATTCAATGTTAGGCTAATTTAGCTTTTTGACTTCTAACCAATGCCAATTGCTGTTAGCTTCCTAGCTGTTGCTAATAAATGCTAACCTATTGCTAATTAAGATTTAAACCAATATTTGCCTTATTGCTATTGCTAATCAATGCTAATTGTCTTTCTGATCAATGCTAATTATGGCTAACGAAATGCTAACAAATGCTACTAATGCTAACCAATGCTAACTATTGCTAATCAATGCTACTTATTGCTAATCAATACTAGCTTCCTTGTTGACCAATGCTAATTGAATGCTAATTATGCTATTCAACGCTAGTGATTGCTAATCAATGCTAGTTATTGCTAATCAATACTATTGATTGCTAATCAATACTTCCTGTATTACTAATGCTACCCAATGTTAATTTATTGCTAATCGAAAGCTCAGTTAATGCTTACTCTGTTTGAAGTGACTCAGGCTAACGGCGTTGCCCCAACCTTTGCTCACATCCGGATGCTTCCGATCCAATCCACACACAATGTCCTCCACCAATCCAGATGATCCAATGTACGTCACAGCTACGTCAATTCTGACCAATGAAATAAAAATATATTTTTTTTGACCAATGAAATCTAAACACACCTCTAAATCTATCTCCAATGAAACACGTCTGAGACACGTAACTTCTAACCAATAAAATATGAACACACCTCTAAGCCCGCCTCCAATGAACCATGTGAATTTCTAACCAACCAAAAATGAACACACCATTACATCTACTTCCTAGACTGTTATTAACTCCTCCCAAGCATAACAATTGAACCAGACATAACAATTGAACCTCACCCCAACTCAAAATGGCGTTTGTCACACTTTTTGTTACAAGTTAAGAAAGAGGAAGAAATACAAACTTTCCAGCTGGACAGAGAAAAAAATACAAACCAAACAACACAGAAATAACAGTTGCACTATTCTTCACCTCAAAATGGCATTTGTTAAGAAAGAGAAAGAAATACAATTTAACACGCTGTGGACAGGGAAACTACAAATCAAAAGATACAGAAACAATGCATAAGCGAAAACTTTCTTTATCAGGAATGTCACATTCACGTCGAACGATGTGATGAATCAATGGCCTAAGGACAGAAACTCTCCCTTAGGAATTGCGAAACCAACATTTACTCGACTGATAACAACTCTGCAATTAGCACATTACCTAAAGAAAACTAATAATTATTACAGTTCAACCATAAAGTGCCCCTGGAAGACACAAGGAAAGAAAGTGTGATCACACACGAACATTTGCAGCAGCAGAACACTGTCAAGGACAAACCACGCGCCTTCACACCAGCCGCGTGCCCGCGCAGCACCCTCTGTCCCCCTGAAAGCCAAAACACCTTCACTCGCCTGTTGAGAATAGAACTTTAGAAACTTAACACCAATCACAGCAGTATTCAATAATTCAATAATAACAAGATGCACTCAACGAAAATACAGAATCTTAAAGAAATAAACACTCAGCGTTTAAAAATCACAGCACATTACTGCAACAACTCCTTATCTCCCCAAGTTATTAATGTGGCAACTATAACAATGAAGCAAATTATAACAATGAAGCAAATTATAACAATGAAGCAAATCTGAGTTTAACTTAAAATACTACAAATACTCAAAAGTCAAGGGATGATATGAGTCAGAACTTTTTCCTTTTCTTCTTTTTTTTAGATTCACATAAAACATCAGATTTCACACACATTGACAGACAACAGAGACCGGTCCCACGCACTCACACCAAGTCAGTCGATCAAAGTTTTGTCAGTCACCGTTCAAATCTTCACATTTTTAAATTATCAATTTCTTTCATTTAGACTTTTAATTTTTCAGGAGATGTTGGTGTCGGCAATATATGGAATACAAAATGTGTTTTCCCTACAAGCCTTGTGATATGGTCTCTGACCAAAGCAACAGATGCTGACGTGTATTTATCAGCTTCGCTGTGACCTCTTAATAAAAATCTCCTGTGGTCAATACATAACCGAATTTGAATTTTCTTCTCAAAATGTCTTTATACTGAGGTCTCGGATAACTCCAAAGAGTTCTAAGCAGATATATAAAATGATATAAACATATATACTTAAAATGTGCCCGTATAGAACTGGAATTGACTTTTTCGGAGTTTTCTTGAACTGCTCTTTTGATTCCACCTTCAAACTTTTATGTTCGCAAGTCAATCAATTACCAGCATTCGTCCACTCCTTGACTAGTGAAAATAATTTTCACATATATTAATGACTAATGCGAACCATAGTCCCACGGTAGCCCGAACCCCCCATGCATAAAAGGTCGGCCGTTGGCTGTATGACATCACTATGAACGAGTGATTTCCACTCTGCCCGCTCTAAAAGCGTATCCACTATTCCAGTTTAAACTCATCGATTTATTCCCTGCCCGAGCATGAGCGACTAGTCTTCCTTAATTACCACAAAAAAACAATACAACCACACAAGCCAGACCAACTGACCACAGCTGTCTGCTTTACAACTCACATAAGCTGCTGTTTACCCAATTTTATCCCAATTCACACATATGGCTCCTCTTGGCCCAAAATTTCCCAAACAATTTCAGCAGCCCCCCTGCGCAGAGGAAAGCAATGGAAGAGCTTACCGAATGCAGGATCCGTCTCTCTCCTGTGTTCTTTTAAATTTGGGGAAGCCGGGAGAAGCCGTCAGCCGTCCTCCACCAACAGAGATCAACTGCGTAATGGTAGGAACAAAATCCCACCTGCCGGCTTGTTACAGCTGATGTCGGTTGTCGGGGCACAGAGGACACGCTCCGCCGGGATCCAGATGCAAACTCTCACGAATTCGGGGTCACCATTATGTTGTGGAGAAATTAGAGTCGAATCCCGCGTTGGTCAGCCGTCCATTGGGGAGTTTATTGAACAAACCGTCACAGCAAATATGCATACAGAATGTACAAAATGTCCGACGAGCTCATTTTGTGACACCCTTTTATACCGTTTTATCATAACAAGTGTACGTGGCCCTCTCTGGAGGCGCCTAGCTTTCGCAGTTTATCATAAACACGCTCATTCTAACTATCAACAATATTCATATGAACCAGTCAACAAGGCCCAGGATGTAACTAGGCCAGAAGTCATGAGCATGTCATGACATCCTTCTCCCACAATTTCAGATGTTCAAGGGAGATCAACAGCCTCCAAGTCAACAAAGCAAAATCATATAAGTAAAATCCCACTTAACACACCTGAAAAGGAGTGGCAAAAAGCATAGCTTATTGAATCCCACCCCTACACATTCAAAATATAATACATATTACTTGTACGCACCTCCATGTAAAATCAAAAATATACCATACATGTTATACATGCATATCCAAATAATACAAAAGAAAGTGAGATAGAGAGAAAAACAGGAAAAAAAACAAAAACAAATCACAGCATGTTTTCACTCATGTATCTCTGAAAAACGGTCTGTTTATACATTTTCTTGAATTGATACATACTTTGACATTTTTTTAACTCCACCATCAGAGTATTCCACATCCTTACTCCACATATTGATAAACTGAAACCTCTCATTGTCGTTCTATTCCTGGTTCTTTTGAAATTAAATGTCCTTCTTAAATTATAATGTACATCTTCCAGACTAAACAATTGTTGAATGTTACCAGGTAGCTTATTATTTTTTGCCTTATACATAAATTGCATTGTTTGATATTTTACCATATCAACAAATTTTAAGATCTTTGACTGCAAAAAAAGTGAATGAGTATGGTCCACATATCTTACCTTATGAATAACACGAATTGCTCTTTTTTGAAGAACAACTATAGAATTCAATGAACTTTTGTAATTATTGCCCCATACTTCCACACAGTACATTAAATAAGGCAGAACTAAAGAACAGTACAGAATATAGAGTGAATCAAAATCTAAAAACATTTTGGCTTTATTTATTACTGAAATACTCCTTGATATCTTGCTTTTTAGGTATTTGATATGTGGTTTCCAACTTATTTTATCATCAATTATGACTCCAAGAAATTTTATTTCAAAAACTCTCTCAATGTTCACCCCTTCAATTGAAATACATGCCTCTGTGTCCCATTTACAGTTTCCAAACAACATGAATTTTGTCTTTGCTAAGTTTAAGGATAATTTATTATAATCAAACCAAACTTTCAATTTACTCATTTCAGTCATAACATCATCCTGTAACTTCTTTAAATTATCTCCTGAACTAAAAATGTTTGTATCATCAGCAAAAAGAACCAATTTCAATAACTTAGACACTTTGCATATATCATTGATGTACAAAATAAACAATTTCGGCCCCAACGCCGAACCTTGTGGGACCCCACACACAATATCTAAGTACGATGAACAACAGTCCCCCAGTTTGACAAATTGACGCCTCCTATCTAAGTAGCTTTTAACCCAATCTAGAACCACTCCCCTGATACCATACTTTTCCAATTTACAGGTTAGTAATTGGTGATTTATTGTATCAAATGCTTTTTTTAAATCAATGAATATTCCTATTGCAAATTGCTTATTGTCGATAGATTTAGTGGTTTCTTCAATTGTTTCTGTCAGTGTCATTGTTGTTGATCTGTTTGATCGAAACCCATTTTGACTTTCAGAAAGTAACTGATATTTGTCGAGGAATGCATCCAGCCTTTTATTAAAAACCTTTTCTAGTATTTTTGAGAATTGTGGCAATAAAGAAACAGGCCTGTAATTTGTGAATTAATGTTTGCTCCCAGTCTTAAACAAAGGTATAACTTTAGCGATTTTCATTTCATCTGGAAAAACACCTGTCTGAAATGATAAGTTACAGATGTAGGTTAGTGGTTTAGATAGGGCTGAAATAACCTTTTTCACCAATGTCATATCAATATCATTGAAGTCAGTGGATAACTTCCTCTTGCAGTTGTTAACTATATCCAATATTTCACTTTCTTGTACATCACTTATAAACATTGAATTAGGATTACTCTTCAGTAGTCCTTCCATATTTTTCCCCCTTTCCCCTGGATCTGGGATTTCTCTTGCAAGATCAGGGCCCACATTAACAAAAAAGTCATTAAAACCATTGACAAAATCTTGTGTATTGTAATTCTCCTTGTCATCATAAATAAAGTGCTGGGGATCATTTCTTGATGAGCTTCCTTTTCTTAAGATATTATTTAGCCTATTCCATATTCCTTTCACATTATTTTTATTCTCATTGAGTACTTTCTTGTAGTAGTCCTTTTTATTTGCCCCTATAATATGAGTTAATTTATTCTTATAGTTATTATATTTATTTTCTGCTTCTTTTGTTCTTACTCTAAGAAATTCTTTGTAAAGACTGTTTTTCTTTTTACACGCATTTACAATTCCCTTTGTAATCCAAGGATCATTGTTTTCATGCCTTCTTACAATTTTCCATTCTTTAACCCTCTAAACCCCATAGCGGCCGTTGCTGGCCATTCTTTATTCTCCCAAAGCCGGCCGGCATGAAAATACACGTCTTACTACAGGAAAATGATGTTGTTGAACTGTAACTACACACTTCACTAGTTCACAACAGCTTAATGAACAGATTGTTGTATTAAAATATATATGTTTGTATTCACTTATTTCGAGATATTGTCATGTTTTTGAGGGATGTCTCTTGGCCGCAGTTGAGACTGATATGAAAGCGGAGGTTCTGCGTTTGGGCGCAGCTTCACTAGCCGGCTAATTGTGCTATCTACTGTAGTTATGTTTGATATTGGTTCGCAGTGTGCCAAGTATTACTTTGTAGCTACCAGCTTCGTTCATTATCACTCGATTACCTCAGCCACTCAATTCAAGAAAATCAAGATCAAGAAAATGACAACTCCGAAAAGACCGCGGATGTTTACCTGGCAATTTGCACCGGTTCGCAATTGTCCGACTCGGATTTCAGTGATACTAACGTAAGTTGTAAATGTGATTTAGATAGATATACAACCTAAATTTGAGACGTAGTGGCCAACCTTGTCACCTACAGCCGTTTTGATTAGCCATGCTAACTCCAGCTGATTTATCGTTAGTTATTGGCGAGCTTTCCGGTCAGTGTCCTTCAACAGAGCATACTACAGACTACACCTACACCAGACTACACCTAAACTAAGAGATAATAAAGCAAAGATGATGCTGATCATTACCTTATCTGTTGGTTACCATTGAAGATCCCGAAATAGTAGTAATAGTAGTAGTAATTTCCAAATCCAAGTCATTCCTTATTGTAGTGATGTAATCCAGTGACAGTGCTAGCAAGAGCAACTCGAAACGCTGAACTCCGGAGAGGAAATGTCGAACGAAATTGTAGATTTTTTTTAAAGTCTAACTCCTTGTTTGCTACTGGTAATCTAACTACCTGCCTGGTATAAGTAGCCTACACATATTTCCCGGTTTATGTAAGGCGCCTATCAACAAACATTTCAAGTGATGTCGTGCCTGATTATAATGCGAGAATTTCAAACCGGACCTGTCACCATCATTCGTCCACCAAGTGATAGCCCCAGCATTTAGGTTGCCAGAGTTAGACTATGATCAACTCGAATTTATAAATGTAATTGTGCAAACGTATTTGAAATACTTAATACATTTTGTGGAAAATTGTTTGTGGTAGTCTTGTCATGGTACTGTAGTGAAGTTCTGAAGTGGGCCCAAACTTTTTTTCTCTGAGGAAGGTTACCAAATAGCTGCCCCTATTTCTCTGCATTATAGCCTATCGTCTATAATAATAATAACAACAATAATAACTTCGTTTTATATAGCACTTTTCAAGATACCCAAGGTTGCTTTACATTACATGTAGGCATGTCTGTAAATGTGTATGTATGTGTGTGTGTGTATGGCAGGGGGTGAGGGGGGAAATTGTCCGCATCGCTGTGATTGAATGACTGATGGCACAAGTCAAAGTGTCTAACCTCTGTAGGCCTATCATATGCCGTGGGTTGCAAACTGAACAAATTTGAATCCAAAACAAACACCTCAATCACCTGAGATGTTGATACGTTATGCAAAATAATACTTAAATATGCCTACAGTACTATAACTATCCATTTCAAGTTAAAAAGAGGAGTGAATATTTGTTCAGTCTCAAAATATCCTTTTTGATACAGTTCAATGGTCGTCTATGGAATACATGAATGAATAATTCCTAATGGATCACATATCATTTGAAAGAGCCATTTCCAATCTTTAAATTGAAAGAAACTTACAATGAACACTTGTCATTAGTTTTCAAGTTATTCTTGGCTATTTGAAATGTTTCTCAAATTGCCCATTTCTTTTGGAATTCTGTTAACATCATCATTTTCATATATTATTTCCCAGGTCTGTTTTAACAAATCCTCTTTAAATAAATTAATGGATTTCTCAGATCACAATTTAAATTTCTGGCCATTGTCCACATAGATTGATACTCCTCCACCAGCCTTGTTTTTCCTGTTTACACATACAAGTTCATAACCATCCATTTCAAAGTCCTCCACGTCCCCACTATTCATCCAGGTTTCAGATATTGCAATGATATCCTTGATATGGGCTGTTCGGTCTCTGTATGACCGGTGTCAGAGTTTGGTCCGTATTGCCGGCAGTAAGTCGGACATGTTTCCTGTGAGGGTTGGACTCCGTCAGGGCTGCCCTTTGTCACCGATTCTGTTCATAATTTTTATGGACAGAATTTCTAGGCGCAGCCAGGGCGTTGAGGGGGTCCGTTTTGGCGACCTCAGAATCGGGTCTCTGCTTTTTGCGGACGATGCGGTTCTGTTGGCGTCGTCGGGCCGTGACCTTCAGCTCTCACTGGAGCGGTTCGCAGCCGAGTGTGAAGCGGCTGGGATGAGAATCAGCACCTCCAAATCTGAGACCATGAGTTTCGATGAAACTCCTCCTGCTTAAATTCATATATGGTGACGGGTCATGTGAGATACCCATATCGATATTTACTCAACCGCCAGAGGCCGGTTAACTAAAACGTAACAGGCGGTCGTAATACGCTGCTCGTACAAACGACCTATGTGGTCGTTTTTTCGAGGACAGTCTGTTTTGAATGGTGTTTGTTGTCCCCTCTTTTCTGTCCTCTCAAACCCCAGCTGGTCGAGGCGGATGGCCACCCATCCTGGTTCTGGTTCTGATGGAGGTTTCTTCCTGTTAAAAGGGAGTCGTTCCTTTCCACAGTCGCCTCAGGCACGCTCAGGACGGGAGATTGAACCAAAGAGAAATTTCAGTGCAATCTGTTGGTTTCCTTAGCTAGGAACCTCTCTGTTATATCTAAGATTATTGAGAAAGTTGTCTTTAACCAGCTCAACGACTTTCTGAATGAAAGTGGAAGTCTTGATAACTTTCTTTCAGGCTTCCGACATCATCACAGCACTGAAACAGCTCTGGTCAAAGTGTTAAACGACATCAGGTTGAATACTGATTCTGGTAATGTTTCAGTCCTGGTTCTGTTGATACTGTAGATCACAGAATCCTGTTTTTATATAGGATTTTGTATAGAAAATAAACTATCCATTTTTTTTTTCTTGCAAACCTTAACTCCTCATATGTCCGCATCTAACATTTGGTGCTGTAGCGTTATGTACTTATGAATTAATACGGGGCACCACCTCTTATGTCGTTTTAACTTGTTTTAAGTCACAGTCCAAAGAGGAAATCTGTTAAGACAATAAATTGAGCAATCTCACTGAAAATAAGTTCTATGATTGAAGTGACAACCGGCTTAATAACTGTCCGTGACGCTCTGATGAATTACTTACACATATTTATTTAACATTCCACAAGTATAATTGTATGAGCAGTTGATAAGAGACAGAATTATGAATAATTTGCAGTCTTTAGACGGGCATACGGCTGGGAGGAAAAAGCAGTTTAACTAACAGGATTAACTAGCAACATGTGGCTAAATCTGGTTCGTAACACGGATATTGTGCCAACTCTCTTCTGCCGGCGGATGCCTGCTCATTCGTCACTTTCAGAGGAAGTATTCATCATATCCACGGCTTCAAACGATCTCAAATTTAGCACCTTACTTTGTGGTAGAGAAGAGATCACGTGATACTGCTCGGCTGAGCGTCGTTGAGAAGGCCATGTTTCCTTGGTGACCAGCGAAGTGACGTTGAGTCGACTGCTTCTTTTGCTTTCTTCCTGGATGGAGAGTGTCTGAGCTCGGGCCGTCGTTGTATAAGTTTAGCCAACACTCGTATGTATCGGAACCAGACTTAGAAAAAAAAAGAAAGTCTAAAAAAATGGGAATTAATAGTTATGGAGTAAAATAGAGAGATAGTTGGGAGCTGCGGGTTTGAAGACAAGAGAGCGTGAGTTCATGAGCGTGCCTGCATTTAGGCTTGAGGTCACGTGTCAGCTTTCGTCCAATCAGCGTTCAGCTGGCTTTTGACCCAAAGGTAAAAAGGGGGGGGTTAACCGAGCTGAATTCATGAGACAAAAAGGGGGAGAATCACTGCTTTTTCCTTACATACGCATTTAACTCATATTGCATTGATTTTAGAAGATACACGATTCATAGCAGTTGATAATGTTTGCATGAGATCAGCATAAACACAAGTATGAGCATGGAACGGTTATCAGCATACAATACTTCATATTATCAGGATAAAAATGGTGTGACAACTTTTGGTTACTGTTAAATAGGAACAAATGCAACAGTGGTGATGAATCCCTGTAGACTTCAACTCATTGGATTAGGCATTGCAATAATGAAAACATTAAAACACACATAGTAATTCTTTTTCTAATTTCTGGCTGATATAGTGAAGAGTGTCTGTTATTCATGTCCTCTGGGTGGCGCTGTGGCTCCACCGGAGAATTCCTATAAAATCATATCTTCTTATAATTCCTTGAATGTTATATGTAGAAAAATGGAAAAAGTCTTGAAATGACCTGTGGATTTGTCCAGTAACGATTTTCACACTTTTGGTCCAAGAAAACCGAGGGTTATGGTGAAACTTTCACTTTCTGGGAAATGGCGATTTGAACAGTCCTTTCGTAACAGGCCAGGCCAAAGGAGCAAGCCTGGTCTGTTTCTTTATCAGAAGGTGTCAGCATGCATAATGTATTATGCATGGATAGTGTGGGGGAGAGTGTCTCAACAAAGAAACCCCAGTTGGTCAACTCACATCTGGCGTTCTTATGTTGTTTAGGTATTCCGTTAAAAGGGTCGTAAACAGTGAAATGTCTTTTGGTGAAGACATTTGGAAAAGGGGGGGGGGGTCTTTATGTAAACATTCTTCTTCTCCTCTGTGAGCACGCTACAGTGCTGAAACCTGGGAAGAAAGAACAAAAGCTGAAGACGCGGATAACAGGACAAAGCAACAATGTTGAACCTGCAAAGACAAAAGAAAGTAAGGGGAGCGGTGCGGGCCGCTATGACCCGACTCTGGAACAAAATCAATCCCAGCACAGATGTGTTGGAAGAATACTTGGAACAACTGATGGCGAGAGAAGCAGCTTTATTGGAAAATGACCGTGATATTGAATCAGAGACAGCAGTGGATGATTTGAAAAATTAGGTTAATTCAGCCTTTGAATACATGGATCGAATAACGTCAAGAAAGACCAGGATAAAACGCGTCTTGACAAACGCGGAGGACAATGAAAACGCAGCTTCAGTGACTTCCCAACACTCAAACAGTGAGGTGAGAAGACAAGCAGTCAGGTTGCCAAAATTGGTCATTGAGAAGTTTTCAATGTCAGCAAATGGCAAAGTTTTTTGAGCCAGTTTGAGACAGCTGTTGACAATAATGCAAGTCTAACCAAGTCTGATAAATTTACATATTTGAAATCGTTCTTATATGGCACAGCAGCTAATGTAGTTATGGGACTTTCTTTATCAAACGAAAATTATGACAATGCAAAGAAAATGCTTATCAGCCGTTTTGGGCGTAAAGATCTCATCATAAATGCACATATGAATAAGCTGTTAAATCTGTCTCCAGTTAAAAAGGCCTGGGATGTCGCAGCTTTACGCAGGCTGTACGATGACATCGAGATTCAAGTGCGCACTTTAGACTCATTGGACCTCATGCAACAACTGTTCGTACGCACAGATTTGTTCTTAAGTCGTGCGTACGAGTGATTTAAGAGAATTTGCGCATTCACCAATCTTTTCGTATTTTACGTTTTCCTTCAGGTACGAACAGAATTTACGAGTGATCCAGACATGTCGTAGGAGTTTCGTAAAATAGTCCGCTGTTATTCCAATCAAGTTTGCTTGACTAATGGATTGTATATTTAATTACTTTGAAGCAAACATAAATAAATATATATATTATACCCCATAATTATGCTGAAATTATTCTGTTTGACTTAAAATATGCACTAATCGAAGGTTAATTTGAATCTGTATATAACAAGGTCAATGGGAAGTGTAACCAGCAGCTGATTTTCTACTTTCGGATGCCTTAGGCTAGAGACCGTGTAGATATCCTGCGGAGACAGACGAATGGCACATTGCGATTTAGATTGCCAAGAACTGTGCTGCTGCAAATATGCAGCTTGCAAGAGCTACAACTCCAGAGAACCACGCGGATCAAACCCAATTTCACCACACGTCCAGGTCCTCACCACCCTTGGATTTTTGGCCACTGGAACCTTTCAGAGGGAGATTGAAGACAGATCGGGGGTGTTCCAGTCCTCTGTGAGTCGTGCGCTCCCCTTAGTCATCAAAGCTCTCATCAGTTTATCACCCATGGTACATCAGATTCCCATACACCGCTGTCCAACAAGTACAAATTAAGAGGGACTTTCATGCCGTGGCTGGACTGCCAATCATAATCGGAGCAATAGACTGCACACATATACGCATCAAAACACCCGTGCCCCTGACGTGGAGCTGTTGTGGAGCGCACTGAGCTGAAGGTCAGGTGGGTGTGTCTCGATACAGCGGGGGGGAAAAACTGCTCTATAGCCCAGAGAAGGCATGCCAGATTTGCACAATAGTGCCATGAACGAGGGTCTCCTACAACCTGAACCAGCCCAGGCAGACCAGAAGGTGTGGTGCCAGGAGACCCCCCTCATGGACCGCCCCATCAAAGTGCCATCATGATGAGGCAACAACTGATTGCACGGCTTTAGTTATAGTCATCGAGCGCCTGGCCATGGTGAGACGTTTTTTTTAAGCCATTTTCATATCAAACCATTTATTTTCTATTTAGGTGACATTACGAACTACAGGTGACACGGAATTAACAGCACTCGTAATTGCTTCCCATTTCTTCGCTTTAGCAGGTCCCTTAATTCCACTGTTGACTCTACTAAAAAATACAGATTTTCCTTTTTGGATCTCTGAAAGCAGAACTTCAATCTCAGAGCCCGTATTCTCATGACTCAACACTAGCATCTCAGTCTGAGGGCAATCAACGCTCAGACTGAGATGCTACGGGAGCAGAATCGGAAACTGGATGTGATCCTTGCGCAGGTTCGCAGGCTGGCTGAGATTCCTGGACTCAGAAGAGAAGTGGATTGACCTGGGAGAATGGTTGATTGATCGCTTGGACCGGGCGGAAAGGGTCCACATCCCACAATTCGGCTGAATTCGGGACTTCGCCATGAGATACCAGCAATGGACAGAAAGACAGAGAGCGCAATCAGTTGTCTGTCTGACCTAAATTAAATTAATTGTTATTCCAATCTGGTGCCCCATACTGGCCTTGTAGCCAGCTGCATAATCATTGTCCACGTTTGTTATGATAACATGAGGCTCACTCCCATGTGCTCCCCCTCCCTTCCTGCACTCCTGTGAGATTTGTTGTGGAACTGGCTGACATATTCCAACTTGTCAAGGACAATTGCCTGATCCAACATTCTGTGCAGACTTATTGAACAAACACTCATGCATACACATACATGCTCATTTATAACACATGCAATTCCTCACCTCTTCACTGTCCCATTGCTTAAGGTGTTGTTTTGTGTTTATGTTGCTTTTTTTCTGTGCTGAGGTTTTTTGAGATCTCAGACCGTATCCTAATAAGGGTACAGTGTGAAGTATGATTTTTTTCCCTCCCCTCACCCAATGTTGTTCCCCTTCCTTCTTATCTGGCGGCGCCTGCACAGTGGGCTGCGATGCCTGGTCACACTCTCTCTCCCTGTTTGTTTTCTGTGTTGTCTGTCTGGACCGAAACTGGAATTTCCCCTCGGGGATTAATAAAGTATAATTGATTGATTGATTGATTGATTGATTCCTGGCACAGGAGACAGGAAGCACAGCCTTATATGGTATTATTTTGGGCGTGGAGAATGCAAATTTACTATCCTCGTGCACGTGCAATTATATACGCACAGGTGGGATTCATCATTTACGCAGGTCGTTTACACACTTTTTCCGAAGTTAAGAGCGCTTGTTGAATCTGACGTGGCGTGTTCGTACGAGACCTTCTTACGAAAAAAGTAAGAGAAATTTAGAAAAAAAATACGAAAATGTTCTTGCATGAGGCCCAATGGGAGTAGTGTCTGACAGTTATGGCAACTTGCTCTGCCCTATTCTCATGAGGATGATACCAGAAGAAATGGCTTTGCAGTTCACCCGTCAAAACGGTAGTGAACGAGATGATGCAAATAATGACAACACGTTCAGTGTCAAAGGCCTGATGACGTTCTTCCAAAAGGAGGTTGAAAGTCGTGAAAGAACAGCCAATCTCACCCAGAATGTGCAACAACCAGATAAAGAGAAACAATGGGAAAAGTCTTATGCGGAGAAAAAATACCGGAAAAAAGGAGATCTTACACGGCCTCTACAGCCTCGTTTCACACTGTCAGCGTTAGAGATGAGCCAATTAAGTGTATATTCTGTGGAGGAAATAATCATAGATCTAAGAACTGTACAGAACTGACTCTTGAACTGAGGAGAGAAAAATTAAGAAAAGAAGTGTTTTGTGTGTTTAGGCAGCAGACATGTAGTGCGTAATCGTAAGACGCAGGGAATCACCTGTGAAGAATGTGGACGAAGACACCACAAAGTAGCCTGCCCTCAATTAGCCAATCAACAAAAAACACACACAGAGAGACAAGGAAGCACACAGCAAGCTGCCCGAAATCTCTCAGAAGATGATAGCAAGTGATAGCAAGTACATCTCCCAGTAGTTCTATAAGTAGTACAGTTTTACTCCAAACAGCTACCGTTTGGATAGATGCACCCACTCAAAGTCAGGTGGCTAGAAGTCTTTTAGATGGAGGTAGCTCACGTAGTTTTATTCGAGATGACATATAAAATGGCAAGTGAAACGATAAGAAATGATTTGGAGTCAAAAAGAATGCCTCTGGCGGAGAGGAATGGAGAAGAACTGGGAGTCCTAATTGGAGGAGATCAGTACTGGAGAATTGTCCCTGGCAAAATGGAAAAACTGGAAGACGGACTAGTTGCGTTGGAAAGTGTGTTTGGATGGCTTGTGCAAGGAGAGGTCACCACAGTGAATATTGTCACCCAAGCTGTTCATGTTGAATTACTGCATGTCTGTGTTGAGCAAGATCAAGCACTCTGCAACCAATTGCGCTGGTTTTGGGAACTGGAATCACTCGGAATAGGTAAGGAAGAGTTACATTCCGAGACGGATAAAAAGATTTGAAGAAACTGTGAATTTTGTTGATGGTAAATACGAAGTTCGACTGCCCTGGAAAAATGAGCATGTAACTATGTCTTCAAATTATGTTACAGCAAAAAACAGATTTGATAATCTAATGAGAAGGCTTAAAATGAATCCAACTCTTTTTGATAAATATGATGCGGTTATTCAAAACTATTTAAAAGAAGATATAGTGGAAATGGTCAATGATAATGTGACAAATGAGCCAGTGTATTATTTACCACATCATCCAGTCAAGGAAGACAGAGCTACGACAAAATTAAGAGTTGTATTCATGCGGCCTCTCATGAGAAATTTAGTTGCTCATTAAATGAGTGTCTGCTTATAGGTCCTAATTTAAATCCTGACCTTTTGAACATTCTAATCAAATTCAGACAATATCCAGTAGCTGTAATGACAGATATTAAGTCTGTGATTCCTCTGGACAAATGGCAAGCCAATGTTGCTAAGGGAGCTAACGGTAAAAACACTTAGGATGAAAAGAGTCCCGTTTGGAGTGTCATCGAGTCCTTTTCTGTTAGCAGCTACTGTACAACACCATCTGAAACAGCATGAAGAAAGGAATCCCTGTGACAACAGTGACACAGCGGAAGAGCTGTGCGTAAAGGCCAGAGAAATAATGGCAAGTGCGGGAATGGATCTTTGTAAGTGGAAAACAAAAAGTCCTGAGCTTCAACGAACATGGTCACAGGAACAACAAGGACAAGGGAAGGATTCCACTTCACTAAAGGTTCTGGGCTTCGTCTGGAAAAGTGAAATGGATGAATTCATCTTTGAAATGGCGGAGGTGATGAATTATGTCAAGGATAAAAAACTCACAAAAAGAGCAGTGCTCCAAACAGCGTCAAGAATATTCGGTCCCATTGGCTTCTTGTCTCCATTTATTATTAGAACTCAAATCATGTTTCAAGAAATTTGGGAAAGAGGCTTGGATTGGGATAAAGAACTGCCGACGGATTTGGCCTCATGCTGGAATGAATGGTGCGAGGAACTGCAAGATGTGAGTAAAGTAAAGTTTCAGTTAACAAACAGTTAAATCAGAACAAAAACTCCCAAGAAATGCAAGAAATTCACGTGTTTTGTGAAGCTAGTGAACGAGCCTACTGTGCCGTACACTGTAAGTTTAATCTCTGCCAAAACTAAAGTGTCTCCATTGAAACGAGTAACTCTGCCCCCACTGGAACTGCTGGGAGCCCTCATCGGTGCCAGACTTGGTCATTATTTGAGTAACATTTTGAGTCTGAACAATGTTAAATGTCATTTCTGGACTGACTCGATGATTACCGTTTATTGGATTAAAAGTACAGCAAGGCAATGCAAGCCGTTCCTGGCTAACAGAGTAGCGGAAATCCAGAGTCTTACGCTGCCGGAAAACTGGAGACACTGCAAGTGAAAAGTAAATCCTGCTGATCATGGAACTCGGGGACTTAAATCAGAGACACTTGCAGTTGACACACTATGGTGGAACGGTCCGAGTTGGTAACGCACAGCCGACGTGACATCTGCGGAGGAAACAAACACGCCTCTACTGACTGGTTAGTATATCGCTCAAAATCAGATAACAGAAGATGGAGAGGATGTTTGTTCTGTAACTGAGCCCATTCTAAAGCTGGAAAATTACAGCAGTTTAAATAAGTGAAGAGATTTGTGCACAATTTGCACAACACAGAAAAACAGCGAGGAGACCACTTTACCCTCTCAGCCTGTTCAGGTCACAGTCAACACGAAGGTGGATGGCGAACAGCTGACGAAGCGCTGGAACTATAGCCACAAACTGGTGGGTGAGTTTTGGAACAGGTGGAAAACAGAATATCTGATGGAGTTGCATTCCGCTGACTGTACCAAAAGGGTAAAATCAACTTAAATCAAGGTTGGAGATTTTGTTGTTGTTCATGGTGAAAGGTTGCCACTTCACATGTGGAGGATGGGTCGAGTGGAGGAAGTGTTTCAAGGCCGTGATGGCAAAGTAAGATCATGTTCTATTCATTTGCTTTTTAACCTTATTCTAAGAAGACCTATTCAACCGCTTTATCATCTGGAAGTGGAGTGATGAACGTGGTAATCGTCCATCGGCCCGGAGTTTGTTGCGGTTTGAGTGTTAATAAGTTGTTACCTTCAGCACCATGGACAGAGGAGCCACGGAGGCAGCTGAGGGTTCATTAACTCAACTCAACTCAACTCAACTCAACTTTATTTATAAAGCCCTTTAAAACAGCCGTGGCTGAAACAAAGTGGTGTACATGAATAACAACACGAAATATAAGGCATAAAACATAAGAACAATGTAAAAACAATAATAAACAATAACAATATTAAAACAATAAAAACAATAAAACAATAACAGAAACAGAGTCACATGCTGGGTTAAAAGCCAGGGAATAAAAATGGGTTTTAAAACGGGTTTTAAAAATGGACAGTGAAGGGGCTTGTCTTATGTGAAATGGGAGGTCGTTCCACATTTTAGGTCCAGAGCTTCCGTTTAGCCCTCGGTACCTCCAGGAGCAGCTGATCAGCTGACCTGAGGTACCGGGCAGGAGCATAAGGATGGAGCTGCACAGAGAGGTAAGGCGGGGCGAGTCCATTTAAAGATTTAAAAACAGGGGCGGTCGGTGGCGTAGTGGGTTAAGCAGCCGCCCCATGTACAGAGGCTTAAGCCTGATTCTTACTCGGCGCAACCGCGCAACTGTTCTGGCTCGAGAACCATTAATGACGTCATCGAAAGCGCCAGCCCCTTCACAGTTCCTTCAGCTCATAAGCGCAGTTTGCACCGAGTATGCGTCACATTTGCAGTTCTCTCCAGACCAGCGGGCGTCACTGTTGAGGAAACAAGCTGAAGAACCGGACGAAGAAAAGCATACGAAGAAAGCATACACAATGCCACCTGTGGTGTCACGTCAGCAGAGGCTGGCACATCTGATGCGGATGCGGAATGAATTTACTCTGGGTGTAGAACTGTATATGTATCTCAGAGCTAAGCGGCTGCGGCAAAAACAGAAGAGAAGGTGGAATGTTCATCCTTTGCAACAAGACGAACTCTGTCAAACGTTGTCCTTTGGGACAACGTTGTCCCAGTGTAACTTCATAGACGTGTCGTACAGATGTTTGTAGAGGCGCACCCTCTCGGTCACCGCGGTCTCTGCAGTGTTCATTTTTTCTTTCTCTTGGTCAGCTGTTTCTGGTTGAGCTCGCGTGAAGTCAGAAAAAAAGTTGTGTGCGCGCCCTTGCGACGCGCGAGGATTTTTTAGCTTGCGACGGGGGGCGTGGCGGAATTTTGGGTCACGTGACCGTTTGCGCCATTTGCGACCAGCTAGTAAGAATGGGTCAAAGCGAGGTTGCGCCGAGTAAGAATCAGGCTTTAGTCCTCGATGCAGCGGGCCCCGGTTCGACTCCCGCACCGAGCGGCCCTTTGCTGCGTGTCTTCGCCATCTCTCTGCCCCCTGCTTCCTGTCTCTCTCACACTGTCCTATCATTAAAGGCATAAAAAAAAGCCCCAAAAAATACTTTAAAAAAAAAAGATTTAAAAACAAATAAAAGAATCTTAAAATACACTCTAAAATGCACAGGCAGCCATTGGAGGGAGGCTAAAATGGGAGTAATGTGCTCCCTCTTACGTGTTCCAGTTAGGAGGCGAGCGGCAGCGTTTTGGACTAACTGGAGACGTGCGAGGGAGGACTGGCTGACTCCAAGATAAAGCGCATTGCAGTAATCCAGCCGAGATGTAATGAAGGCATGGATTACTGTTTCAAAGTGCGTATGTGCAAGAAGGGCTTCACCTTTGCCAGCTGCCTAAAGGCCGGCGCACACCTTTACGATGTCATCGTTGCATCGTTTGTCGGGTGATCGGCATAACAATTCGGACCGTATTTGACACGCTCGCACGTCCACCGCACACACTTGCGAACCTACGATATTTTTGACCGAATGTTATCACATGACCGAAATAGGAAGCCACAAATCACGTGACTTTCAAACTGAAAATGTCGTAGTCGTCCAACGTGACTAAGTGCGCTATTCCCATTGGCTGTTTAAATAATCCTGCGTGATGACATCGGAACAGAGACCTCACACACATATGATTGTATTCGGCACAAGGAAAATACGTACGGAAATATCAAACATGTTTGATTTGATCCGATGAAACGACAAACGACAAAATCGTTTGTCGGCTGCTACCGCACACCTTTACGATTCCCATGCAAAGTCATTGGGCCGACAAAATCATACACGAATCGTAAAGGTGTGCGCCGGCCTTAAGATAAAAAAAGCTGGACTTCCCTACTGCACAAATTTGCCGGTCCAATTTAAAATCACTGTCCAGGTTAAAACCCAAGTTTGTGACTTTTGGCTTCCTGTATTGCACCAAGGGGCCAAAGTCAACAGGAGGGGATTTGCAAGAGCCACTGGGATCAAACACCATCGATTCTGTCTTCTTCTCATTGAATTTTAAAAAGATTAAGGACATCCAGACTTTATTGTCTTCAAGACGAAGCAGAAGTGGTTTAATAGAGAAAGCATCCTTCTTCCTTAGTGGCACATAGATTTGGCTGTCATCAGCATAACAATGGAAAGAGATACCGTGCTTTCTCAGGATGGAACCCAGGGGCAGCAAGTACAGTGAAAAAAGCAGGGGCCCTAAAATTGAACCCTGTGGAACCCCATATGACAGCGGATCAGAGCGGGACTCAGAAGCACCAAGGCTTACACACATGGTTCTGTCTGCCAGGTAGGACTTGAACCAGTCCAGGGCGATACCAGAGATGCCCACTAGGTGCTGCAACCGAAGCACTAAAATGTTGTGGTCCACAGTATCGAAAGATGCTGTTAAGTCCAGGAGGACAAGAGTCACATAGTCTCCAGAGTCATTCGCCAGGAGGATGTCATTAAAAACTCTTAATAAAGCTGACTCTTTGCTATGTAGTGTTTTAAAACCGGACTGGAAGACCTCCTGGACATCATGCTCATCCAGGAATGATTTTAATTGAGTGTAAACAACTTTTTCCAAAAAGTTTGAAATAAAAGGAAGCTTGGAGATGGGGCTAAAATTGTCAAGCACACCAGGATCAAGACTGGGTTTCTTAAGCAGGGGTTGCACCACAGCATGTTTAAAACTTTGGGGGACAACACCAGAAGACAGACTGCTGTTGATAATGTCCAGAACCGACTGCCCGATACTAGGGAAGACCTCTTTAAAAAAAGTGAGGCGGGACAGTGTCACAGGGAGAACCTGATGGCTTAATCTGGCCAACCACATCCTCTAAGGCCTTCAGAGACACAGGCTCAAACAAGTCAAACACAGCCAAGCAAGGAACAGGGTCAGAGGGGTCAGATGCAGGAATAGAGATGAGAGCCCTTGCAGTAGTAACCTTGTCAATGAAAAAGTGTAGGAAGCTATTGCACATTTCGGGGGATACCTCTGTGCACCCAGGCTGGGGGGGGGGGGTTAAGAACAGATTCAATTGTTTTAAATAACACACGGGGGTTGTGACGATTAGAGTCGATAAGGTTAGACAGGTATTCTCTTCTGGCCTCTTTGACAGTGCTCTGGTAGCAGCGCCAACAGTCTTTTAGGATTTGGTGGGAAACCTGCAGCTTGTCCTTCTTCCATCTGCGTTCAGCTTTTTGGCACTCCTGTCGAGCTGCGCGAGTTCTCGCATTAAGCCAGGGCTCAGGTTTAGCTTTGGGCTGTATAGTTTTTAATGGCGCCAGAGAGTCCAGTATGGTTCGACAGGAGGAGTAAAACCGAGAACTGAGCTCCTCCGTGTTTGCAGATTTTGAGCCAGACGGGACACACAGCTGGTTAAAAGCAGACGAGAACAGACCGGCAGTGACAGGGTTAAAAATCCAACAGCTCCAAGCAGGAGCGCCAGATTTAACTGCAGCGCAAGAAAAGGCAGCTTCAAACAGCACAGGCAAATGGTCGGAAAACACATTGTCACAGATTTCCAGGTTGGACATAGACAAACCATGAGAGAGGACAAAAATTTACCTCAAAACTGGAAGAGGAGGATGAGACGGTGTGCTGCCTGCATTTAAAAACATTTTTAAAAACAGTTTCCGTTCCTCCTCCATGGCCCGACGTCCACGGGGAGTTAAAATAAGAACAGCCAGCCGGTAAAAGTTCGACCAGAGGGCTGCACTCATCGGCAACAATCCAAGTCTCTGTCACGCAGAGAAAATCCAAGCCACGAGAGTTGAAGAAATCCCTCAGGATAAACGTTTTGTTTGCCAGTGATCTGGCGTTCACCAGGCCGATCCTGGCCACACAGAGAAACGCCACCCTCGTCACCAGAGAAGCTTTACCCCCTACCCATTCCCCTGATTTTATATAGGATTTTGTATAGAAAATAAACTATCAATTTTTTTTTTCTTGCAAACCTTGACTCTTCAAATGTCCGCATCTAACACAGGGGTCAATTCTTGGACCTCTTCTGTTTAACTTGTATATGCTCCCTTTGGGTCAGATATTACAGAACTTTAACATCAATTATCACAGTTATGCAGACGATACACAACTTTATGTGTCTCTGTCACCAGACGACTGCAGCCCAGCAGACGTACTGTGTCAGTGTCTGGAGGAAATAAACACCCGGATGAGAGAGAATTTTCTACAATTAGATGAAGACAAAACTGAGATCATTTTGTTTGGTAGCAAAGAGAAGAGGGTCAGCATTGGTAAATATCTTAAGACTCGGGGCCTTACAATCACTGACCAAGTTCGTAACCTTTGGGTGTTGATAGACTCAGATCTGACTTTCAGCAGCCACATCAAAGCTGTCACCAAGGCAGCTTTTTACCATCTCAGAAACATCAACAGAATTAAAGGTTTCCTCTCCCAAAAAGACCAAGGGTCCGTTTCACAAAGCAGGTTCAACAAACTCTGAGTCTATTCCTGAACTCTGAGTTGATCTACTCTGAATAGAAAACTCTGAGTTTTCGGTTCCAGAAACCGATTTGAGTGAGTTTAATCAACTCTGAGTAGTTTCACCTTGAGTTTTGCGTGTGCCCCACAACTTTAAAAAGCCAGCATCAATGGAGCCCAGATTCGACGAGTAACCATGGCAACAGGGATGAGGAGGGGCTATGTTTTTCACCAACCTCGAATTGGAAATCTTAATGCGCTCATACGGCAAGTTTCAACACGTTTTTAGAAATAAGTTCGTTGCGGTTGCAAAAGCGTAAGTTTAAATGTAGTCCTTTGCTATCACAATAATGTAACAGGGGAAAACTGCTTGAATGGTAACCCAATTAATTTATTTCATTTAGATGCAATCCCCTGGGGGAGAAGCGCATTTGGCAGCAGTTTAAGATGAAAATATAAAAACATTGTTCAAACAGGTGAGACCTCATTTTGATCATGTTTTACACTGTAAAGTAAATATTAAGTGGTTATTTCACTGTGCAGCTGTTTTATCCCCAACATAATGCTGTTTTCACACACATAAATGTCTTCTCATCATGTTCAGTTAAATAATTAAGCCTATATTAAAGTGATGGTTTGGAGTAGATTCACCCTTCACTACCATAGCTATGCAGATGACACGCAGATATACATTAAAATGTCACCAGGAGACCGAGGCCCTGTACAGGCTCTTGGTAAATGCATTGAGGAGATTAATGACTGGATGTGCCACAACTTTCTCCAGCTAAACAAAAACAAAATTGAGGTAATTGTTTTTGGAGCCAAAGAGAAATGATTACAGGTCACCACAGAGCTTCAATCTAAACACCTAGAAACTACCAACCAGGCCAGAAATCTGGGTGTAGTGATGGACTGAAACCTAAATTTGGAAAAACACATTAATGCAATAACAAAGCAAGTCGACTATCACCTTAAGAATATATCAAGGTTAAAAGATCTGATGTTTCAGCAGGACCTGGAAAAACTAGTCCATGCATTCATCTTCAGTAGGCTTAATTACTGTAACAGCATCTTTACAGGTCAACCTAAAAAGTCAGTTAGACAACTGCAGCTTATTCAGAACTCTGCTGCTCGAGTCCTCACTAAGACCAAAAAAGTGGACCACATCAGTCCAGCTCTGAGGTCTTTACACTGGCTGCCTGTCCATCAGAGGATAGACTTTAAAGTTCTGATGCTGGTCTATAAAGCTCTGAATGGTCTAGGACCAAAATACATCAGTGACCTCCCAACCCAGTATGAACCTCCCAGACCCCTCAGGTCATCTGGAAAGTCTTTGTCATTTTAACCACGGGTTACTCCACGCTAGACAGCAACACTTATCTGAAATGATTAATAAGAACATCAACAACACTCGTGCTCTGTTTGCTATGGTTAATAAGCTGACAACCCCCCCAAAACAGATAGTTTCAGAACTCTGTTCCACAGAAAAATGCAATGAATTTGCTTGTTTTTTCAATGAAAAAATCAAATCTATAAGGCTAAATATCAACATAAATCAGCAAAATAATAAAATGACGCAAACCTTAAAACCACCTAGGAATCAATCAACTATGATGTCAGAATTCAATACAGTTGACCAAAAACCCATAGAAGAAACAGTCCAGCATCTTAAACCATCGACATCCTGTCTTGACACAATGCCATCTGACTTCTTTAAAACTATTGTAAGCTCTGTCCAAACAGATTTACAGCAAATAATAAACTGCTCACTTCAATCAGGCACGTTTCCTAAACCCTTAAAAGTATTTGCCATCAAGCCACTCCTAAAAAAGACAACATTGGATGCTTCCATTTTAACCAACTACAGACCCATCTCAAATCTTCCTTTTATAGCCAAGATTGTTGAGAAAGTGGTTTTTAATCAACTCAGTAACTTCTTGAACTCCAGTGGACTCCTTGACAAATTTCAGTCAGGCTTCCGACCTCACCACAGTACAAAAACGGCTCTTATTAAAGTGTTAAATGACATAAGGTTGAACACTGACTCAGGCAAGGTGTCAGTTCTGGTATTGTTGGATCTCAGTGCTGCATTTGACACTGTGGATCACAGTATACTGCTGAACAGGTTGGAAACCTGGGCAGGACTCAGCGGGACAGTCCTAGAATGGTTCAGGTCCTACTTGGAGGAGCGGAGTTATTTTGTGACTATTGGAAGTAATCAATCTGATCGAGTGGCTGACATGTGGAGTTCCTCAGGGGTCAGTTCTTGGACCCCTTCTGTTCACTCTATACATGCTTCCTCTGGGTCAAATTCTGAAGAACTCTAAAGTCAACTACCACAGCTATGCAGATGACACATAGATATATCTCGCACTGTCTCCAGATGACTGCAGTCCTATAGAGTAATTGTGTGACTGCTTAGAGCAAGTCAAAAAGTGGATGAACCAAAATTTCCTTCAGTTAAATCAAGAAAAAACTGAGGTCATTGTGTTTGGCAACAAAGAGAAGAGGTTTGCTGTCAGTAAACATCTTGAGTCACTGTCTCTAGAAACTAAACACCAAGTCCGGAACCTCGGCGTGCTGATAGACTCAGACCTGACCTTCAACAATCATATCAAATCAGTCACCAAATCAGCTTTTTATCAATTTAAGAACATATCCAGAATTAAGGGTTTCATGTCCCAAACAGATCAGGAGAAGCTGATTCATGCTTTCATCTCCAACAGACTTGACTACTGTAATGGTCTTCTGACTGGACTCCCCCAAAAGAGTCTCAAACAGCTATAGCTCATTCAAAACGCTGCAGCCCGAGTTTTAACCAGAACAAAGAGATCACATCACATCACCCCAGTTCTCAAGTCTTTACATCGGCTCCCGGTCAGATACAGAATAGATTTTAAAGTCCTGCTACTCGTCTACAAATCACGGAATGGTTTAGGTCCAGAATACATGAATGACATGCTAGCAGAGTATAAACCCAGCAGAGCTCTGAGATCTACTGACTCAGGTCAGATAGTGGAGCCCAGAGTTCAAACTCGAATTGGTAATGTTTCAGTCCTGGTTCTGTTGGACCTCAGCGCTGCGTTTGATACTGTAGATCACAGAATCCTGTTGCACAGGCTGGAAAACTGGGTTGGACTTTCTGGAGCGGTCCTTAACTGGTTCAGGTCCTACTTAGAAGGCCGGAGTTATTTTGTTACAATTGGCAGCTATGAATCTGAGCGAGTGGCCATGACTTGTGGAGTCCCCCAGGGGTCAATTCTTGGACCTCTTCTGTTTAACTTGTATATGCTCCCTTTGGGTCAGATATTGCAGAATTTTAACATCAATTATCACAGTTATGCAGACGATACACAACTTTATGCGTCTCTGTCACCGGACGACTGCAGCCCAGCTGACGTACTGTGTCAGTGTCTGGAGGAAGTAAACACCTGGATGAGAGAGAATTTTCTACAATTAAATGAAGACAAAACTGAGATCATTCTGTTTGGTAGAAAAGAGAAGAGGGTCAGCGTTGGTAAATATCTTGAGACTCGGGACCTTACAATCACTGACCAAGTTCGTAACCTCGGAGTGTTGATAGACTCAGATCTGACTTTCAGCAGCCACATCAAAGCTGTCACCAAGGCAGCTTTTTACCACCTCAGAAACATCAACAGAATTAAAGGTTTCCTCTCCCAAAAAGACCAGGAGAAACTCATCCATGCATTCATCTCCAGTAGACTCGATTACTATAACGCTCTTTTAACTGGACTTCCCAAAAAGAGCATTAAACATCTGCAGCTCATCCAGAACGCTGCTGCTAGAGTTTTAACCCGGACTAAGAGATCTGAACACATCACACCAGTTTTAAAATCTTTACACTGGCTTCCAGTCAGTCACAGAATAGATTTTAAAAGCCTGCTGATGGTTTACAAATCCCAGAACGGTTTAGGCCCAAAATACATCTGTGATATGTTCAGAGAATATAAACCCAGCAGAGCTCTTAGATCCAAGGACTCAGGCCAGCTGGTCCAGTCCAGAGTCCAGACTAAACATGGAGAAGCAGCATTTAGCTGTTATGCTGCAAATAAGTGGAACAAACTGCCAGTGGAGATTAAACTTTCACCAAATGGAGACATTTTTAAATCCAGGTTAAAGACATTTCTGTTCTCATGTGTCTATGCATGAAATATCTTTTAACTTATCTAGACTGTTGCCTGATTTTAAATTCATTTAAATGATTTTATTTGTTTCTCTTTATATTATTTTATGTATTTTTAATGCTTCTTGCACTCCCTGCTGCAATGCTTTTATTTTATGTAAAGCACTTTGAACTGTTTGTACATGAAATGTGCTATACAAATAAATTTGATTTGATTTGATTTGATTTAGACACGGTGAAGCAGCTTTTAGCTGTTATGCTGCACACAACTGGAAAAAACTACCAGCAGAACTGAAATCAGCCACAACTGTAAGCACTTTTAAATCCAGGTTAAAAACATTTCTCTTTCGGTGTGCTTATGGTTGAGTTTATATTTTTCTTTTTCCCCTCTTCTTTGATTGCTTTAATTTTTATTCTATTTTTTTTTCTCTTTAAATTGCTTGTTTTTATGCTGCTTTATGCTGTTCTTTTAAATGCCTTGTCTTTATGTAAAGCACATTGAGTTGCCTATGGTATGAAATGCGCTATATAAATAAAGATGCCTTGCCTTGCCTTGCCTTGGATCCGGTCTTTTATCAGTTCCCAGTGTCAGAACCAGACATGGAGAAGCTGCATTCAGCTTCTATGCTCCACATGTCTGGAACAAACTCCCAGAAAGCCTCAGATCAGCTGGAACACTCAGTGTATTTAAGTCCAGGCTGAAGACACACCTATTTTCAGCTGCATTTGGATAAAGCTCCAAATCTGAAGCTTGAGTTTCAAAACTTAATCACATTTTAACTACTGATTTTATATTGTTCATATTTCTTTCCTTTTTGTTTAAAATTTAAATCATGCTTTTTATTTTTACTGTTTTAATGTATCTGTAAAGCACTTTGAATCACCTTGTTGTTGAATTGTGATATACAAATAAACTTGCCTTGCCTTGCTTTACTCCAGCCCTCCATCCTACTCCACGCACCCACTCTACTCCAACCACCCACTCTTCTCCTCCCACCCATTAGCACCATCTTGCACTCCACTGCCATTTGCACAACTTCTGGTTTGCACTAGTTCTGGTTTGCACTGTTCTTTTTCATTTCACTCTGTCTATGCTCTATTTATATTTAATTATTTAAGTTATTAATCTTCCGTTACTTATTTACATAGTATATATAGTGTATATATTTAGTCTGTATATATTCTGTGTATATTATGTACATATGATTTATTCTGTATATATAAAAGCACACCTTTGCACTTCTGGTTGGATGCTAACTGCATTTCACTGGCTTGTACCTGTACTTGCTCTTTGACAATAAAATCTAATCTAATCCAATCTAATCTAATCTAATCTAATCTACAGTTTATCTTTCTCCAGAGCTCAGGTGAGGAGGCAGCTGGAGATAACCAGGAAAAGTTTGGAGGTTCAGATAGTTTCAGTCCCAGGGTCCTGAAAGTCTATGTGGCACAGCTGTGTGGGATTTTACAGCACATTTTCAACCTCAGCCTGAGTCAGGAGAAAATTCCAGTGTTGTGGAAGACGTTCCTGATTTCATGTACAGTTTCAGTAAATATACAGTTTGTTTCTCGTCCTGGTGTTGGTGTTAAATGATAACATGGTAAATGGACTCAAATGGGCTATATTTTGCTTTTCTAGTCTAGTTGACCACTTAAAGCGCTTATATTATATTTAGACTCAGTATTGTTTTTTCTATTTCATATGCATTCAGTTATGAGGATGCCGCCCTGCTCCGATCCGTTGTGGTGAAGAGGGAGCTGAGCTGAAAGGCAATGCTTTCAGTTTACTGCTCCATCTTTGTTCCAACCCTCTACTATGGTCACAGATTTTAGTAGTGACCCAAAGAATGAGGTCGTGGATACAAGCGGCTGAAATGGGTTTCCTTCAGAGGGGGGCTGGGCTCAGCCTTAGAGATAGGGGGAGGAGCTCCACCATCCGGAGGGAACTCGAAGTAGAGCTGCTGTTCCTCCACATACAAATGACCAGATTCAGGTATCTGGTTAGGATTCCTCCTGGTCTCCTGCTTTTGGAGGTTTTTCAGGCACATCCAACTGGGAGGAGGCCCCAGAGTGGGAGGGATTATGTATCCCTTCTGGACTGGGAATGCCTCTGGACCCTCCAAGAGGAGCTGGAGAATCTTTCTGGGGGAGGGATGAGGTTTTCCTCCTGGACCTGCTGCTTTCGTGACCTGACCTCAGATAAGCAGAAGATAACGGACGGACGGACGGACGCCAGTGAAAGAAGTGTATCCAATGTGGGGTTCAGTGTCTTACCAAAGGACACTTCAACATGGGGTCTATAGAAGCCAGGGATCGAACCACCATTCTTCCAATTAGTGGAAGACCAATGTTCTTCCCAAAACGATTAAAACCACTTGCTTCAGTGAGCCCACTTGTACAATTCAGCCCACACTGTTGTGTAAGAAGCTCCAGAAAATACAGGTGGATTGTTGATTACCTGACCACAGTTTGTGAGACTAAAAGGTTGTGTACCTGTGAAGGAGGTCAGCAGCATAGGAGCACCAGAGTGAGCTGAACTCTCACTATTTCTCTTCACTCTGTACACCTCAACCTTCTAGTACCACTCAGAGTCCTGTCATTTTCAGAAAGACTAAGATGATTCTGCAGTTGTTGGATATATCAGTGATGGACAAAAGGCTGAATACAAGGAACTGGTCAATCACTTTGTGGCATGGTGTGGGAACAATTGCATTTATGGATTTTAAGAGACGGAGATGGAGGTTGAGGACCACAGATTCGTGGGTGTTCATCTGGACAACAAACTAGACTGGAGATGCAACACTTACCAGGATTCCATTTTTTAGTAAAGCAATAGTGAAGCATTCTTCTGAAAAGTCACCATAATTAGGTTGTGTTTTGTGATATAGGCTACAATGCAGGTGGTTGTAACATGGTCGAAGAAGAATTTGTCCTTACCAGTTAAAAAGGTAACTGGTAAGGTTTTTTTTGGTTAAAACGAAAATGAACTTTGGTCAACATCCATAAGAGGAAAACAAAAAAAAGAGCTCTTCTTCAGGAATTACTTTAATTTCTTGGAATATCTATTCTATTCTATATGATACATATCTAGAAATGCCCATTAGTTACATTAGTTAACTGCATGCTGGCTCATACCAGAATCAGCTAGTGACTCACATCATTAAACCTTTTCCATGGCAGGCGGGATTTGCAAGTTGTTTACATTCCTCCTAGTGCACTAGTAGTCCAGTAGCATTAGGGTTTCACCCGGAACAAATTCATAACAAGCTGGAAATTTCAGGATATGTTTAGAATACCTTTAGGAATCACATACTAAAAGTCCCCAGGAATCTCCCTTGGGCTCTCTGAGAAATTCAAGATGGCGTCCAAAATGGCCGCCTTTTGGAGATTTGTCCATATCTAAGGCTTGAAATGTAATTTAAATGCACTTTAAAGGTGAAAATGTATGTTGTGATGGTAGATGTAGAGTCAATGTCAACATTAGGTTTTGATTAAATGCTTATATTAAAAGGTAACAACTTATTATAACAATATCTACATGTATTATGTGTAAAACACTTTGTCATTTTTTTGTCACTGGGACTTTACCTTGAACCAAAAACATCATGAACTCCAAAAACTGTTCTTAAAACCACTGTAAAAACTAACAATATATCTTTGAAATGATAAAAGAAACCAATCCTACTCAAGCACAGTGACTGAGCTGTTTCCTCAAATAATGAATGTATTTACAAGAATAAAATCGGCAATTTTTCAACACGTTGCAACTTCAACATAAAATGAAATCAAATAAATCAACTAGGCCCTTTCATCAATAAATGTACCATAACTCAATTTATCAAACAAATAGACAATCAACCAATCAATGAATCAATCTATCTATCAATCAGTGCAGTCATCATCCTCATTGTCATCAGATTCTACAAAATCTGGTTCTTCAGTTTCTCCCTCATTTATTTAGCAAAGATGGCATTGGCGCTGCATTGTTGCATGATTGACCACTGCACTTTGTACACAGGGCAGAGCAGTGTACCCCCATCTTCCTGCAGCCCCATGACACTCCGCAACCATCTGCTCTGCAGCCGCAAGAGATCATGTTGAGCAGAGTGTCTGGAGCAATGGGGCGGTCAGTTTCAACTGGAGCCAAAATGTCATCCAGTTTCCATCCCCAAGCTGTTGGCTGCAAGGGCCTTCCCATCTATTGTTGAACAGTAAGAAATGTTCTAAATGAATGTTGCTTTGCTGCGGCACTTGTTGGAGGCAAAGTGGCCAACTGGAAGGTTGATGAAAGTGGAGTTTTTTTTATTGCCTTCGTGTAAGCAATGTATCGAAATTGATCAAGTGACTCACAACTGGATGCTCCATACAGCTTCAGGAGGAAAGTTTCACCTGCTTTTTGCACTTGCTGCTGGGAACTAGCAGCATTGCTGAATGTGTGAAGTAGACCATAGTCTTTCTTGTTATGCACCAGATTAAATGCCTTTCGCTTCCCTTGGCGGTATAGAGCAGACACAGTGTCGCACCCAGTTATAGCATGCAACGCCATCAAATGTTTACTGGTGGATCCAATGCTCTTTTGAATGTCATGAACCCTATACACAGTTAGGGGGTTCCTGCAGCACAACATGTAAAGATCCATGTTTGTGGTTGCTTGAGCCACCAGCATTACCAGCAAGTCAGTGTCAGTTCCGACAACAACAACTGGTTTGCCTGATTCTGCCAAAGACCGAGCAGTAGAGACAATTAATGCATCTGCATCAGCTTGTGCCTGCTTCACATGAACACCTGCCTCATTCAGCAAGTCCCTGAGCATCTCTATCAGACGCTCCTTGTTGTTGCCATTTGCCAGGAATGCTGCCTGAGTAGTTGTGGTTTGCATGTTCTGGTCAAATAAGATGTCACTGGATGTGGACTTCTTTGCCCTACGCAATTGCTCTGCTGCCTTGGTGGAGATCATGCTATAGCCATCAAACACAATAACAGTACCAGCCCCATAGTGTTTTAGTGTGTGTGCAATATAACAATTGCATACACCTCCATAAGTAGATGGTTGTGGCCACATCACGGACTGCAACAGATGACCCCCATCTAGAACAAACTGGCAGTTGTTTGGGATGTTGGGTTGTGCGGGGGCAAATGACTTCAGAAGAGAAGTGTTTTTTCAACACTGGCAGCACTGCAGATTAGCTCAGATCTCTAAAAACTCACTAGCACGGCCCTTTTGCATTATGAATGTAGACACATTTTCCAGAGATCAGTGTGACAATGTGACGTCATGAAAGTTGGCCATCCTGACAGTGTTGGCCTGTTCGATTTTGTGCAAATCTGCTCAACCATTTGGAAATCATGGCTGAAACAAAATGCTGGCCATCTTGTAAGTCGGCCATCTTGAAGGCGTTGACCTCCAAATTTTTAGCAGATCATGTACCTACTATAGAGTGTTAGCACACGACATTTGGTGGAAATCCGTTCAACCGTTCGGAAATTATGGCAGAAACAAAATGTCGGCTATCTTGAAAGTCGGCCATCTTGAAAGCGATGGCCTCCAAAATTAAATCAGTTCACTTATTATTTATAAAATGTCAGTACACAAAATTTGGTGAATATCCATTCACCCGTTCAGAAGTTATTGCATTAACACAATAATATCATAATTTGGACGCCATCTTGAATTTCTCAGAAAGCCCAAGGTGGATTCCCGGGGACTTTTAGTATGTTGTTCCTAAAGGTATTCTGAACATATTCTGAGAAATGCAGCTTGTTATTAATTTGTTCCGGGTTTGACCTAATTTTGAGCTAATGCTCTTGGACTATAGTCCTTGTCAAAACAGGCAACAACCATCCCAAGCAAATGTATGATTAGTCATTGTTTTTATTTCTTTTGATTTCTCCAATGTCAATTCACCTTTTCTGTTCTTATTTTCTTCTACATGAAATCAGAAAAGGCAATGCTTCTGAGGCTTTCTACAACAAAGACAGAGCCGACAATATTTGTTGATGAAGCTTAGACCATTCTTGACCTATCCCATTCATCAACACAAAAAAACGAATTGGAACGTTTTAAAATATGTCTTGTTGACAAAGAAGTTCTGATGAAAATGCTTCATAATAGTGTTATCAGGAGACATCAAAGAGTTAAGAGCTTGGCTCAGTGAGAAAGGGGCAGTCAGAGGGAAGCACAAGGTCTCATGTAAGTTTATCAGTGTCATTTAAGGTGACTCTAAGACATAAGAAAACCGTAGGGGAAATGATCTAAAAGAGTTCTCTCTTGATACCACTTGCTTCGTTACATTGGGAGTTTCTCAACAAGCCAAGGGCGTGCCTGTACGGTTCAGGTATGTTTGATTCTATCTACAAAGCAAACGCACGGGCGGGTCTAAAATTTTTATCAGCAGGGTTATCATAAAAATATAACAAATTAATCAATAACGTACTGCTGATGTATAATTTAACTTAATCTATTACTATATGACTCGTGCTTTTTTCAAAAATGGCATAACAGTACAAACTCCGGTTTTCCGAACCACTGAGTGTATTCGCTCCTATGTGACGAAACCTTGACGCAACAAGCTCTGTATCCAATAAAATCTCGAGCCTTTGTTTGAGCGATGGGATTGGAACCAATAGACTTGCAGTGATAGTTTGAGTGACAAATGTTGCAACTGTAGTGGGGGAAGGGGTCGTTGAAGTTGACGACACCGCCATCTTGAAAAGTGCCCCCCGATGATCTTCTTTTTCGCGCCTGTCACTATCAGTTTAAAACGTTTTATTTTCCTCACTGGAGTTTCGTGTTATCTCTGTTTTCTTTTTGTCAAGGCATAGGGCTAATGGCGGGATAAGCTACATGCTCAAGACTCGCCTTTTACTGCTGTCAGTCGGTAGGTACACTTGCTAGCCGAGCACTTGGTGCTGAAGAGACGACTAGCCAGGAGTGTTCAGATAGCCGGCTAGCAAGGAACATAGTTAGCCATCTTATAATTCTACGTTGTTAGACAGTATTAGCGTACCTCTAGCTAATACAGTGGTAACGCCACCATATCATGTTGGTTTATGATATGAATACATGGGGACATTGATGGCCTGACTTTTTACGTAATAATTCAGACAATGTAACTCTCATAGCTTACTTGTATAGTTTAACTGGACGTACGTACTAACATTAATTTACAGACCAGATTAGCTAACCGTTGTCAGTGCCGTTAGCATTCAAGTTAGCATGAACCGGTATGTTCCATCTTAATGCTGTCTTCTTTATACCTGCTAAATGGACTGCTGTTACTCCATGCTAGTTAGTCAGATCTTATGTAAGACAGGTAATGGCTTGCATTTTAAAATGGTTGTCGTGTCCATCAACATATTGGAGAATAAATAGCTCAGTCCAACTTAATGCATCAAACGGACTTTTTCTGAAATTTTGACTTGACGTGTGATTGATAGTTAGGCTAACTAATGGGTTTAACTTGAGGCTGCTACTGTATTCATAGACCTATAAGTTTCTTCATGCGGCTGATTAGTCTGACTCTTGATTGACAAGTGAAAGTTTGTTTTATAGTATAGGCAAAAATGACGTATTGCACATATCTAAGTGAAATGTACAAGTATTTTTCAGCTGTGATGTTCTACATGACAAATTGAGAAATTGGTCATAATCAGTTTCACCCCAGTTTGTTTCTAGATCGGCTTTTAATTGGCCGTCCTGACCGTGGTTGTTTACTGTGGCATCCACTGGGCCACTGTCCTCTAACTTTTACCACTGTATTTCTTTTCGTCTCTTGTTTATCTCACTAAATTTTGGGGCAAGTTAAGTTGCATTTACCTACAATGGAAGGTTTTTGCTCTGTTGGTATGCTTTTGACTGTCCACAGCCTGAATGCTCAACGTTATTTTAGTTAAGTTATAGTTTGTAACATCTACAGTGTTTTGTTCTTTCATTACCTATCATGCATGTGAATGTGCTTCTAATGCTGTCTACAGTAAGTCAGGTAGTTAACATTTACATCAGAAAATAAGTTATTGACACATCTGTTTTGCTAGAACATGGCCAGGAAAGATTTAGTTTGAAACTTGATATGTGGCCGGTATGTTACGGTATGTATACGACGACTGTATTTTACCCCAGCTGGGAAAAAAAGATCAAGTTGGCTGTTTAGTGCTTACACTAATATTCAGATGTAAGCACTATTTCTATAGAAGATCAGTGAAGATAACTGTATGTATTTGATGGCTTGTCTTGTATGTAGCAGGTTAAAGCAAAAGGCTTTGTTAATGTCTTCCTCTGCCATAGACTGAAGTCATTTGTGTAATGATGTCAATTTGATATCGAATGCTAGTATGGAGGATTAGTTCAAATTTATAGAAATGTACTTGTTTTTGCACCCAGCAGTAAACTAAACTTCAGGGAGCTCTGATGCTAAAACCTTTTCAGTTCCAACCACAAGCCAAAGTCGTGCAGTTATTCCGGCAGCACTGGTTGTATCCTTTGTTCCAATAAATACAAGGTTAACAGTTGCACTGTTTTTATGTTGCAGTGTAATCCAGCTGAAGCGCTTTTTGGTCATTGTGATGTTCTTACTTTGGTTGAGCTTTTTGATCAGTGATCATGCATTGTTTTGCAAAGCCTCCCTGTTTTGGCACTTGTGCTGTGCTAATTGACTGTTACGTTACCATGAAATTGTGGGCTTTGTTAAGCACTTACATGGACATACCTCTTTAGAATTTTGAGGATTGTGTATGCCGTGTTTGCAAAATGAAAAGCTGTGCAACATTTCTTTAAAATACGTGTTTCCAGTTTGCTCCTTGTCTCTGCTGGACAGGTGTGTTCTCTGAACTGCTGTATCTGTGCTTTTTGTCAGTCTGTCCATCACCTGTCTGCCTGCCTGGCCATCTGGCTACCCTGGAATGGGCCACAACTCCCAAAGACTAGAGCACATCTTTTTTTAACCTGAGCTCCACTGTTTGGACTCCAGCATATTCACAGGTAGGCACAACAGTTGTACAGAGCGATTTGTTTGATTTTGATTTTGATTTTGATTTTTTTAGTTCAGGGATGTCCAAAGTCGGTCCTTGAGGGCCGCTGTCCTGCAGGTTTTAGATGTTGCCCTGCTTCAACACACCTGATTCAGATCAAGACATCATTAACAGGCTTGTGCAGAACTTAGCAATCTGTTGAAGAGATTCATCTAATCTGAATCAGGTGTGTTGAAACAGGGCAACATCTAGAACCTGCAGGATAGCGGCCCTCGAGGACCGTCTTTGGACATCCCTGCTTTAGTTAATCATTACCACTCTAACAAACACTTACAGTCCCATTTCTAGAAAAGAAAACCAAAATACAGTGTTCTGCAATCGCATATTATCTAGGACCTCATCAGTCATTCCTATTCATTTTAAAGTACTGTTTATGTATGAATATGAGCATGTGCATAGCAGTTTCCACACCTTGCACTTGCATATATTATGCACTGCAGCCCTGAAATTTTACAGAATTTATTTCTTGGCAAAGCAGACATACCACTTGATTTTTATTTCAGAGAATTTCCAGCCAGGGGAATTTCCAGGGGTCTGGATATGTCTTGAGCGCCATATCCAGATACTCCTTCTTTGCATCTCCAGCACCGAATCTCCCACAGTGAAGTGCACGAGAGAACAGTAAAACAAAAACAAAAACTAGATTTCATCTGTTCATGTGTGAAAACAGCTTATGTATAATCTGATGCATTCACAAGCTCTATGTCTCTGTTAGTGTCTCTGTTCTTGTTATATCAGAGCTTTAAATTCAGGACAGAAATGTGAGTATTGTGCATAATTTCACAGAATCCTTCAAATTCCCACACATATGTGGCACATTCCCTCAAAAATTTGAATCCACATCATTTAGTAATATTCAGCCGACGCAGGCAGAGATGCAGAACTCAGGGAGATGGCAAAGAGATGCCAGATGAGTGACTCCATCCTGGAGAGCACTTGGGGGAAAAGGTTATGATCTCTCACTACTGATGCTGCACCTAAATATGGGAATAGAATATACTTGATTGTAATTATGGATACTTGTTCATCATGGTTGCCTCGCGTATTCCATGTTTGGAGTGTTGTTTGTGCACATCCTCGGAAATGAACATTACATGTTCACAAGCTGCAATATGTAGGTGACCAGCAGGGGCAGTGTAGGGCCAACTTTGACCGGATGTAGGGTCACAGGATTTGCAGGAAGTTTAGAAGACAACCTTAAAGAGAAAGTTCACAATGACCCGTAACTTTACAGTGTGTCTTTGCCCCTGCACAGTGACACTCGTGTTTGTTAAAAAAAAACCTTGGTGCACAGAGCAAATGGTGGAGACACGGGACGGGAGTGGGGACAGCATCAACGGCATGTTTTTTCCAGTCTGACTCATTAGCGTGCCCCCCAAGTGAATCCTTGTGTAACATACAAAGCAAGTTGCTTATATGAATATGATAATCACATGAGCAAGTATGTTCCTGACCTCACACAGCAAGCTTTCAAAAGGTTCTCTTTTTTTTTTTTTTTTTTTTTTTTCCAGCTGATGCAACATATAGAAAAGGAGTTGGGTCTGAACAAAACTGACATAAAGTTGTTTTTAGTGTTCTGAGATGATCACTACTAATTGGAGGGTGAGGTTTGTCCGTGTGGCTTGGAAATGGGTCCCATGGCCCAAGCATCTTCTCCATGTCTTCTCCATGTTGGGCATGGGCTGATTTCAGGGATTAGTGTCGTTTTTAAAAAGTCAACGTTTCAAAGCTATAAACATTCCTATCGTTGTGTCCTGCTGTATGAGCTGGCTCAAAGACGGAACGTGCAGGGGTCCAAGTTGTGTGGAGCGTACAGTGACACTCCCCCTATATGGACAGTGGACGCTGTTGGTCAGCTGTATACGACAACTGTATTTAACCCCAGCTGGGAAAAAAAGATCAAGTTGGCTGTTTGGAATTTTTTTCTTGGGGAAACTTAGAAAGCTTTTGAGGAGAAGTTTTATCCAATATGCACATGCTTGAGAAGAAGACGGCTACCAGAGAAGGCGATGCTTATGATTTCACATGTATGGCAGAACCTCGCGTTACTCTTTATAAAATTGAGCTTTTGTTAACTTGTTCACTCAACATTTCATATATTTTCAGTTCTGTTCAGTTTTATTTACATAGTGCTCAGCCACAAAAAATATCATCTTATACTTGTAGTTAACAAATGCCGACAATATGCACACACCTAATCTGAAGTACAGACTTTTGGGCTTTTGGTTGAGATCATTGATACAAGAAAATGTATTATACCCATTAAATCCATATTTGGAAACTTTTTTAAATAGGACTATATGGACCTATACAAGCATCCAACAGCAGCTCTAACTATATAATTTATTATTGTTAGTATTGTATTAACCCTTTATTCAAGGGATAGTTCACCTCTTTTGACATGAAGCTGTATGACATCCCATACTAGCAATATCATTTATGAACATCTTCTTACCCCCTGCTGCGTCCTGTGAGCAGAGTTCCAGCCTCGTTTTGGTGTTGACGAAGGTAGTCCGGCTAGTTGGCTGGGGCCACAAAAATAAAGCGTTTTGCTTCTCAAAACAATATGCGTTTAAAGGAGTAATACATTTGATGCGAATTCTTAAATAACACAATATTCTATAAAGAAGGTCAAAGGTCAAGTGAGTAATGGTTAAAATGTCTGCAGTGTAATATGTAGCAAAGGCGTGGAAGAGAGATGTCCTCACAGTGATAGGAATGTTTGTAAACGGCTGCGGCTTAACGAGCTCACCTACAGCAGAACTGGACAAGGAGGAGCAGAAATGGCTGAAGGGATACTGTGACCTCCTGTGAGAAAGCTATAAGAACGAGGAAAATAGTTTGAAGGCTGTCAGCACCAGAAGTGTTAGAGGAACGCGGTAATGTAGTTTTTATTTCAATGGAGTGAAAGATTTTTAAACGGCAGCAGGTTGAACACACTTAAAGCTGTCTGCTGTGTCCTACCAAACTTTACATTGGAGTTGGTGAGAGAATTTGAAAGTGCTCTCGCTCCAAGGCTCATAGCTGAAATTCTGTAAATGTGAGCTCTTTACTAGTTACATTGGCTGAAAGAGGACAAATTTTCCTACATTTAAGGTAACATTTGTTTCTGTAAGTTAAACTGTATGATAGTTGGAGGAATTTGTTTGGAAAAATGAATGTTATCAGTGCTCACTCTGCTGGCTGCTCATTCATAAAAAGTTTTAGCTTTACAGCATTGTCACAATTAAAGCAAAGTGACAGCTCTTGATTTATCAGTTGGTCTATATCCCAGATGCCATGTAACTTTGGCCTGTGGTTGTAACTGAAAAGCGTGAGAAAAACAAGTAGCCAAAATATGTTTTCTCTACAGGGTGGCTGGGTTTACTCTGAAATATGGTGAGAGATTAAGAAATCGAGGCGAGGTTCGGTGTAGCTCTGCTGCTCCTCCACGTTAAGACAAGCCAGATGTGTTGGTTTGGTTACATGGAGATCTCTTAAAAGGCTTAAAGGATAAGACCGGTTTTTTGACATTGGGCCCTTGATTTCACATTATAACATGATGTTCTACTCACCCCTGCTTGTTGTTGGTCATTTGGAGCTGTTCCGAAGATATTCGCGAGGCGTCTGGCTGCTCTCTTGAGATATTCGGCCATGAAACGGTTTCCTATGGGCAACGTTATACAGGCACAAACTACGCTGTTTATAATTTATTAATTACTGTACACTAGCACTGATAACGTGGAGGTGCGTCGCTTACTTAAAAAAATCCGGGTTACTAATTTTGAATTTTAGCCGAATGAATAAATAGGCAGCAGGTCTGTGGGCTGTCTGTGGCAGTAGCACGACGATGACGTCAGTAACACCCACTTTACGACAAAAATTCAAAATTACAGTAACCCGGATTTTTTTAAGTAAGCGACGCACCTCCACGTTATCAGTGCTAGTGTAGAGTAATTAATAAATTATAAACAGCATAGTTTGTGCCTGTATAAACTTGCCCATAGGAAACCGTTTCATGGCCGAATATCTCAAGAGAGCAGCCAGACGCCTCTCGAATATCTTCGGAACAGCTCCAAATGACCAACAACAAGCAGGGGTGAGTAGAACATCATGTTATAATGTGAAATCAAGGGCCCAATGTCAAAAAACCGGTCTTATCCTTTAACTGCAGGGGCTGGGTGAAATTACAGAAATCTCCTTCTTGATAATGATATATTATGTGGCCAATGTTTGTGTGTTATGACATACTGTTTTGTTTTTTTTGTTTTTTAAATGTATGTATTGTTGACAGTATTCATGTTTAAATTACAAACAGTGCCTTCACATTCCTGTTTTATATCCTTATCAGCTGCCTGGCTGCTGCTCTCACTTTTGTGCTTGGTAGAATCATCTCTATATTTTTATTTATTTAGTTTTTTGATTTTTATGATCATTACAGTAATGCACAAATATGCATCCCTCTCTGTATGCTTGACGCAGAAAGGAGCAGGAATCAAAGATTGTTCAAAAGGTTCCTTTGTATTTACTGTAAGAGGAAAAAGCTGTCTTACAGATCACTGCACACTTCTGTGGGACCGTGGACTGCCCATGTGTTAATGGTGTATAAGATTGTGTATTTTATTGATGCGACTCTTCTGATGGTTCCTAGCTGTTCTTAAGTGTTGTGTTTCATTCGTTTCTGGTAGAACAACCATGTTTTGGAAATTTGACCTCCACACCACATCCCACATTGACACGCTCCTGGAGAAGGAGGATGTGACACTCACAGAGGTCATGGATGAGGATGACGTCCTGCAGGAGTGCAAGGCTCAGAACCACAAGCTGGTCGACTTCCTGCTGAGACCACAGTGCATGGAGAGCCTGGTCACCTTCATCACACAGGAACCCAACGCAGATGTTGAGGAGAAGGTTAAATACAAGTAAGTGAAAAATATGTATGTTGAATCACCATAAATAAAAACACCATTGTACTGCGCAGTCTGATCTCATAAGATAAGAGCCTGCCACTGAACTATGTTGCGTGTGTTTGGCTATGAAACATTTATTCCCAGCTCTGGAAAGTTTGTTACATCCTGCAGCTTGTCAGGATTGTTTTCTTTGATTTCTTAGGAATAATTAAACAGCCTCCAGGTGGAAATGTTCAGCCGTGACGTTTACTGCATGTTTCACACGTGTCCTGTAGTTTGTAAAGGAAAAGTTTCACTGGAAGTGCTAAAAGAAAAAAAAGTTTACATTTTCAGAAGGATCAAGTCTAAAGCCTGATTTATGGTCGCCTACGGAGAGACACGGAGATCCCTCTCCGTCGACGGAGACCCCTCCCGGAGACGCTCTCCGTCGCTTGCGTGCGTCGGCCAACATTCCTATCTATCTGTCGAGGCGACGGAGACTCGCGGAGACCGCAAGGGTTGTGATTGGTCGGCTAACGACATCATTTCCGGAATCACTTTTCCGCTTTAGCTCCTTCCTCTCAGAACATTAACGCCGCCATTTTTGAAAGAGTTTACTGTGTGCCGGTCAACATTTGGTCAAAATTATTTGCATTTCAATATCAGTAAGCTCCAAGTCCAACAACAGTCTTTCTCTCTCGGTCGCCATCGTTCACCGTGAGGAGTGGAACGGAGCTGTAAGGTAAACAATCGATCAACGACTTTCATGATAGACGTTGCGAGATTGGGTCGTTTAACGTAGCGTCGCCTACTGATCGGGAGGTGAACTGCCTTGCGTATCCGACATCCTGACGGAGAACTTTGAAAGGTTTAGTGACCACGGAGTCGGATTGACGGATAACGACAGAGAAGCATACCGAGGCCTATAAGTCGAGCTCACAGTTCATGCAAGGAAAACCCACCAATATGTCAGCGTTGAGTCTGATGTGTACTGATGAGGAAAAGGCTACAGATCATCTAAGCTGATGTCCATGATTAATCAAAGTAGTTACAGTTACTGATATGCTAGGGGAGTACACCAGATACCAAAAACAAAAGCTCTCACACCTTTTGCTGCTCCTTCATTTTCTTAATGAATAAGATCTACTTTTTAATTGAGTTCTCTTAATACATGTTTAGTATGTTTGAAAATCAGTTATATTAATGCAGAAAGAAAAATTTTCCTTACACTCCAGAGTTAGTTGTGGTGTTCTGTAGCATCCGCAAGGTCTCAAAACATACCAAAGTATGAACAAAATGAAGCCTCCGTCTGTATATTCAATGTTGAGCAGAAATGAGACATCAGAGGTCGACTGATGTGAGGATTCCACCGGGGACGTAAGCGCCGCGTAACGACTGCGCCACGGTTTTGCGCCGGCGTCAATTCACACCGGGTGCGTAACGGCAGCAGGATCGCAAGATCCCACGATAATTTGGAAACCGCATTAAACTGTGTGCAAAAGAAACCACAACAAACAGCTTACTTTGCCCATGTATCCTCTACTTTTCTGCTTCTATCATAAGTGTGCTAGTCAGTTTCTAAATTTGTCTAATTGTAGTTTTATTTTTTTTAAGGGGGCGGGAGTTTATTTTGTTGATTCTGTGTCGGATTTCCTGTGCTGGTGCAATATGCTATGTTGAGCTTGACGCGTTTTGAGCAATGGCTCCGTCAAAAATAGAAGTGCAACGGAATGATAGCGAGAGACGCTGCTGAGACGTTACGCGGCGCACTCTCATTGACTTGAGTGGCAGCGATCAGCAACGGTGACCGCGGCACAGACGTTACGCAGCTGTTGCATCCCCGGTGGAAATTGGGCTTTAGAAATCAGGACGATGTGTGATGCAGATTATTTTGGGCCAATAAAATGTAACAGTTTAGTAATAAGTCATTTTGATTATCATCTGTTAACTTAAGTCAACATTCATTGAGCAGCATGGACATGCAAAACACATGTGCCTGCTTGAATTAGTGTTGGTCTGCTTACTTCTGTAGGACTTCTTCAGCTGCTTCTCTCGTATTGTAACTTAAATCATTTTCTTTTAATGAAGACTGCAGCGAGTCCAGCACGCCTCAAGAGCCAGTAAAAATTATCAATTCGATGAGCAAGATTGTAGTTTACTTTCGCTTAGTGTGCTAATAAATGGCCAATGCTGATTATCTGCCAAATGAATCGTCCAGTCGATTCATCAGTCAACCTCTATAACAGATTAAATGCTGCATTATTTATCCATGATAACAATGTGATGTAATTGTACTGTAACTGATGAACCCAAATGTGTGGCAGGTCCAGGCAAATTACATGATATTATTACTCTTAGCATATCTTTTCAAAATTAGCATCATGGCTTGTGGAGAATCTAGCTATTTGTTTTATTGATTCACGTCAGTCAAATCATTTTGATTTGATACTATTATTTTACTGATTGTTTAAAGTAGGGTTGGGTGATTTAAAAAGATTGCTAAATTAGATCGCTGTTAAATTCATGTCAATCTTGGTGATTACATTATGACATTTTCAGTGCTCTATCTACAGAGCCAGATATTCATCCCTCATAACACTACAGTCCACTAGTTGGCGCTAATGCACCGCTAGGCTGGTTGCTAACCTCCAAGACAGCCCAAAGGAAAGAAAAATACACCTACCAGTAGGGCTGGGCGATATGGGGGAAAAAAAGTATATCACGATATGGATTACTTTATATCCCGATAGCGATACATATCACGATATACCACAACAGAGGTTGCATTAGACTTTTTCATAGTCCGTTATTTTGACGGACAGGGTCGAAAAAAATCCGCCATCGCCTATTTTAACCAGTCATCTCGTTTTCCAATGTGGGAGTCGCAACCCCGAACCGGGAACAACACAGCGCAACTCTGGGCCATAAGAGTAAACAAACAGCTTTGTGAATACATGCTCTTTTACTCGACATTCACTGCTCGACATTCACAACTTTGAGGATGGAGTCCATTTTGCTGCGTCTGCTGTGTCTCGTTGCATTGCTTTAACAAAAACTGCAGATCTCTCTCTCTCACACTGACGTGCGTCTGCTCAGTGTTCAGCGCTTTGGTCACCACAAGCACTTAAAAAAAACAAAGACCCGTGCAGAGATTTATCCAACAGATCAGGCTTTACCCTACTGTTTTTTGCGATGACAGTCAGGAAAGGTTGCGCTGTCAGTACAACTAACAGAGGAAACAGTAGTTCTTGGTACTCTAAAAGCCAGTCTGCAAATAGCCATAGCACTAGAACCTCCCTGGTAGTTCTACTCTGCACGGCTACTAGAAGGCTAGGCTAGCTTCAGTCCATCGGCCACGACTCACAACCAGCACATGTGTGCTAAAATACCCGCGACAGTAAACAACTTGATTTGTTATCAGTACCAAAGCAGTGTAGAATCATTGAACACCATGCACTCGGCAGTGCTATTATTAAGTAAACATGACTGACTTACCGGTACCCTTCCTTCAAACTTCCAAAAGTCCGTGAGCCTCTCTATATCCGTTCATCAATACGCCTATCCAATATGTTGTCAATTCGATCTGTTTAATACCATAGTAATTATACAGAAAGGTCTTTAAATCGTGCATTTCGGCGTTGCTTTTCAGACTGCAGTCCAGCGATGGCTCACGGCTTGGCTCCTAGCAACTTAACTAAGAGCAAAGCCGCGTGACGTAAAGCGGTGTAGTGTCGCAAAACCACGTTCTCTAAATATATAATTTTATTCTCTTTTTTTACAGTTTTATAAACTTAGAGTTTGCATAGCAAAAACGCAAAATGTTATATTAACATGTGAAATTATATTATAATGTATATTAGGTGTAATGATGAAAAAAAAAAAAAGTTTATCACGATAGAAAAAATAGAGGAGAACGGTCACGATAGACATGTTTCTATCGTCCTCACGATATATATCGTCATATCGCCCAGCCCTACCTACCAGCAGACTGAGGAAGGAAACAGCATAAACGTAGGAGACATTGGGCCTCATGCAACAACCGTTTGTACGCACAGATTTGTTCTTAAGTCGTGCGTACGAGGGATTTAAGAGAATTTGCGCATTCACCAATCTTTTCATATTTTACGTTTTCTTTCAGGTACGAACAGAATTTATGAGTGATCCAGACATGTCGTAGGAGTTTCCTAAAATAGTCCGCTGTTATTCCAATCAAGTTTGCGTAACTAATGGATTGTATATTTAATTACTTTGAAGCAAACATAAATAAATATATACATTATACCCCATAATGATGCTGACATTATTCTGTTTGACTTAAATTATGCACTAATTGAAGGTTAATTTGACTCTGTATATTACAAGGTCAATGGGAAGCGTAACCAGCGGCTGACTTTATAATTTTAGGTGCCTTAGTGCGTCAGGCTCAGACCGTGTAGATATCCTTGCGTGGAGCATGCAAATCTACTATCCTCGTGCACATGCACTTAAAGGTGATAGAGAATGGTTGAATGGGGCATTAATCCTTGTTCTGTGATGTGATATGTAGCCCAAAAAAAATTGGTTGGGTCTGTAATGGCTCAGAACCTCCCTAAAAGGCTCTCTGAAACAGCTATGTTACTATGCTGGGTTTAGAACAGTGAACAGTGTTCACTAACTAGGAATTTGCTGCGGCGTAAGGTGCAAACATGTAACATAGGATATAATAATAAAGAATAAAAATATATGAATATAAAATGTACAAGGTGTGTACAACAATACACAGTATCCAATATACAGAGCAACAACAGTGCAGCTTCATTAGTGCAATTTTAATGATGGTAAAGTGACTGGGGCAGGTTATGAGGTGATTATGAAGTGTTCATAAGTCCAACTGCAAGGGGAAAAAACGTTTGGTGCAATTAGAGAAGGGGGGGGGGGGGTGCGATGGTGCGATTGCTGAAAAAGTAACATCACTTTTTCACAAGAACGGTTTGGCACTTTTTCTGGGGGATATTCAAAAAAGGGGATTACTTGAAACAGAGGTTCTGACACTTGCTGGCACTTCGTGTGTACTCCCCACAGCGGGGAGACTCAGAACTAACACCAAAAACGTGAAAAAGACAATTTTGATTCTCTATCCCCTTTAAATACGCACGGGTGGCATTCATCATTTACGCAGGTTGTTTACACACTTTTTCCGAAGTTAAGAGCTTTTGTTGAATCTGGCGTGGCGTGTTCGTACGAGACCTTAGTACGAAAAAAATGAGAGAAATTTAGAATTTAAAAATACGAAAATGTTCTCGCACGAGGCCCAATGAGTGTAGAAGAAGAGAGCAACAAAAGCTATGAGCCTGAGAGATGAGCTGGGCTGTCGGAGCAACTGACCAAAAAGGTCCCACTATGGCAGTGATATAGAAGGGGTTTGGATTCAATAAAAAATAATGTGGAACAGATTAGGGCTGACGGTAAATAATCGATTGGTCGTTGGTCGACCAAAAAAATTACCAGTCGACTAAATTCCATTGGTTGATTGGTCGCAGAAAAAAAAAAAAAGCCGCGTCTCGTCAAAGGGCTCCCGGGACTTTTAATTTGAAGGGCTTGACAAAGGAAGACGTCAAACAAATCAAAACGGTAAATTCGTGTCACAAGGACAGAACGATCAGTTAGCCCGTAACCCGTCCTGGGGTAATGTCCAAGGAGGTCGTTGCGCAGGGCACACTTTGCAGCTGTGCATCGATCCGGCTCTTAAAAAAGATCCCATTTGCCGTGTCATAGCAGCTGCCAGACGTCTTGTTGGAAAAGTGCCAAGGCTACAGCGGTTCTCACTGAAAAACAAATACAACAGAACGTTGTTGAACACGTGAAGCTCCATCTCGTGGAGACATCCTGGATGAAACTCATCCAGGATGTCTCCACGAGATGGAACTTCACTGCATGTTGGAGCGCCTTCTGGAACAGAGGTGGCCGGTCACCGCTGTACTTTCCGACCCCGTTTCCACACACAGATCACGGCCGCGCTGTCACCCTCGCGCAGCAACAGGTGTCTTTTCATGTTTATGAGCATGGGCAGCGTGTAGAGCTTAGATCGGGCCTAAAAAATCAAACCCGACCCTTTCCGAGCCCGTGCACATTGTGTCCGAGCCCGGCCCGGCACATTAACTGTAATTATGAGCCCGAGACCGCTTTAAACCCGACCATTTCTTAATATGTGGGCCGTTATAGCTGACGTTGTCAACTACAATTCCACAAAGCCGACACATACATTGTCACCCACGACTTGTTTAAAATATGTCCATACCTCCGACTTTCCTTCAAACTTGCTCACTTTTAATTCTCCCGTTTTTATTTTTTCTTTACTTCTTCAGGCTCCATGTTGCACGCCAGCCAATTCAGCACAGCAGGGCAGGCTCGGTGTTACGCTTGCCAGTGGACGAAAACTGCGCATGACACATAGCTACTTTTGCAATTTCGTAGACTGACTTGTGCAACTTTGTATACATTAAGAATATTGTCTATATAGAATATTTCTTCTAATTATTACATAATTTTGCCCGTACTAATTAAGCTAATAGTGATTTTTAAAAAAAAAAAAAAAAAAAAAAAAAGCTTGATCATGCCCGGTCCGGTCCGACCCGAGGATAGTGGCGTGAAATATCGGACCGGCCCGGTCCGGCCCGCGGGTCGGGTCGGATCAAGTTCGGGCTCAGGTGCGGGCAGATAATCTAAACTCTAGCAGCGTGGCAGAGAGAGATGCATTAACATCTTGTGAAAGCAACTCGGTAAGTGTGACCATCGGCTTCAGCACCGACACTATGTCTTCTGTTATCCTCCATTGGACCGTGGTGAGATCCAAATCGCGGTCAAAATGTTCAAAGTCCGTCTGTCTTTCTGATTATTTTTGTGACACATTCAGAATGTCAAAATCTGAAATAATTTGCCCGTGTAAAGAGAGGGCAGACTTGAAGCACCCGGCTTGTGCGCTGGTAAAATTCTGCTTGTCAGCCAATGGTCACTAACGTCGGGTTTTTTCTCATTCTCCGACTGAGAGAAGAACTGAGCAGTCAATTGATTTTTGTGTAGGCTATAGGCCTATTGTTTAGATGAACCAGGAAACATTTTGTTAGTCACACAAGCTTACTCCCGGCCTTAGTGGTAAATGCGGCAGCCGGGCATTAAAGGAATTTTTTTTTTTTTTTTTTTGGGGGGGGGGTCGATTAATCGGAGTAAATGACGACCACTGGTCGACCAACAAAATCCTTGGTCGTGGACAGCCCTAGAACAGATTAATGTTGGGGTGGCTGTAGCTCAGGAGGAAGAGTAATCGCCTACCGATGCGTTTATCAGTGGTGAAGGTGAGTGGTCAGATGGACTAGAAGAGCACTATATACGTACAGTCCATTTACCACTAATACAAGGTGCACACTTTGTTGTTGGTCGGTGAACGCCAAAACCTGGAAAGGTATCACACCTGCGACTGCACAGAAAGCAAGAAAATGTGTGTCAAACAGAAAAGCCCCCCCCCCCCCCCCCCAGTAGTGCAAAAGACTTGATTTAAATGTACAGTAGTCTGATTTGGAATTCGTGATTGCCGTTAACGTCTTTGGTTTTACATTCATAGTTTTTATTGAGTTATTTAGTACAAGTGTTTATATGGTGTCACTTAACTTTGGTTAATAAAGTTGTTTTATGTTCTGGGCACCATTAACAAACTATATCGGGATGAAGGTTGATCAATATGAAATAATATCGCCCAGCCTGCGTTTAATGTTGCTGTGGGATTTTCTTATTTTGTGCAAAGATTTTGTTTTCTGACTTGACTGTGTTGTCAGTAAAACCCTTTTCCCACATTCTAAGTGTGAATGAATGAATGAATGGGTGTAGAGTCACGCTTCTTGCCACAATATTTGAACGTTTAAGTCTAAAGGGCAGCATCTTTTTCTCTTGCAGGTATCCCAACATCTCATGTGAGCTGCTTACATCAGATGTGAGCCAGATCAATGATAGACTGGGAGAAGATGAAAAGCTGCTGATGAAACTGTATAGTTTCCTCAAGAATGAGCCACCTCTCAACCCGCTCCTGGCCAGCTTCTTTTCCAAAGTTCTGTCTATTCTAATAGGACGCAAACCAGAGCAGGTAAGTCTGCAAGAAGAATTGGAGGATATGATTTTTCCAGATGCAACACAAACATCTAACCATCCCGTTAGTCAGGTCAAATTCCCTGAATGTTTGTCTTTCTCTGTTAAACTGAATGTTAGCTCTGTTACACTGATTTTTAAGGTGTGTATTGTTTCTCTGTGTTAATAGATAGTAAATTTTCTGAGGAAGAGAGATGACTTTGTAGATTTGATGATCAGACACATCGGAACATCTGCCATCATGGACCTGCTTCTGAGAATGCTCACATGCATCGAACCACAGCAGCTACGGCAAGACGTTCTCAATGTGGGTACAGCTCAGTGCGCTCTGGGCTGAGCTTTAAACAATGATCTCTGAGTTAACCCCATTCTTACATTCTTAAACTTCAGCATTTGAATAACGGCTTTTCAGAATGACCATGCACTAAAATGAATGAATTGGCTTTTATAGTATTTTATTGACTTCACTATCACATCCATCACTGTCTGTGGAAATGATGGTTTGTGTGTCTGGAAAATGAAAAATTATGCATGTCCCATCGGACTTTAAATTTAAAAGCAGACGTATGCTGCACCAGGTCTGAATAGGACATGTAGCCATATGACTCAGATCTGAAATAGTGAAAACTATGTAGAGTTTGTTGTCCAATAGATCAGCTGCTGTTAATTTGCTGACGCAGTTTGGTTTAGTTTGTAAAAAAAAAATCAAAACAAATTGAAAGGCAAAGTGGGCTAACGGTTATAGAAACTGCTCTCGGATCTAGACTAGCAAAATTTGTCAAATAATGTTTTCAGTAAGAAAAATAAAGAAAAAGAAATTTGTAATAGCAGCGATGGGCACAATTAGCAGAAAGATGGATCATCAGACATGTCTCCTCATACAATATATTTAGATTTCATCAATTTAAAATGTATTCTTCTATTATTCTAAGGTAGCTCAGTGCTCTCTTTTAGGAGTACAGCTGGATTTAAATCTGTAATTGCTTCCTATGTGGTAACAATATTAATTTGTGTTTTCTGCTGATCATTCAGATATTTAAATGTAAATGTCATGTCCTCTTTTAGTGGCTGAATGAGGAGAAGGTGATTCAGAGGCTGGTGGACATGGTACAGTCTTCTCAAGATGAAGATGTGAGTTTAAAACATGCTGACTCCAAGAATTGATTTTATTTTACTAAACCTCTGAAGACGGTAGCATCTATAAAAAGTAACTGTTAGTGGATTATGGTTGGTTTCTTGTACCAGTTTACCTGATATTTTTTATTTATTTTTTAAGAAATAAGGAGGATTTTATTTTTTCTAAACACTTTAATCTACATAAATAAGTACAGTTTGTTCAAGACTGAAAGTATGAATGTGCTAGATTTAAAGAGAGTCAGATTTAATAGCACAAAGTTATGGATTGTTGTACTCTCTCTGACTGTTTGTGATAGAGACACTCCAACGCCTCGCAGTCCCTGTGTGAAATCATCAGACTGAGCCGAGACCAGATGTTTCAGGTGCAGGGATGCTCAGAGCCTGACCCACTTCTGGCCACACTTGAAAAGTATGCATTTGTGTATTTATAAGAACTTCTGTTGTTTGCTTTGCTTAAGCTGACCTAAACTTTATTTTAAAAGGTTGTACGATTAAAAAGCTTAATCACAAAAGACCACCAACTGGCCTTTACTATGCAGTCTGGGTACATGCTGAGCTTTGTCCAACACTTCAGCACTACCACCAGTTAAGTTTCATGTGCTGTCCAGGTTGGACTACACATGCTACTGAGTTGGTTGACAAGGTGTTGGCACTTTTAAGCTATCAGGTGAGGTGCCCCTTTGTGTACGTGCATGTGACAAAACAATATTAATTGAGATGAGCTATAACAATGGAAAAACCAAGCAAATACTGGTAGTGACAGTCTTACAGAGACTATAGACGTGTGATAGTTTGGTCCATTCATATTCTTGTTTCTCTGTACACTACAATGTACACTCAGGTGCTGAATGGCTACTAAAGAGCAAGCTACCACATGAACTGACAGCACAGTTTCAATGAAGACACTAGCATTTGCACAGTTTGTCAATCTGTGTGCATGCATTCCAAAACATTAGACATGGATATCCCATCTTTGCACACAGATGACATACCCATGGTACACGTGCATGGTAAAGTGAGCACTATTTTAGTGTCAAGACTGTCCCTGAAACTTCCCATGGCACTGAGATAAGAAGCTGATCCCATCCACATCATCGGGGTGCTGTCTGCTGTGAAAGAGGAAGTAGAGAAGACCTTCTGACTCCTCTGCCTCCACATGAAGAAAATGCTATTCGTTTTGCCCTCCCAGGGCTCTAGACTAACTTTTTACACTGGTTGCACTGGTGTGCCCAACTTTTTTTCTTAGGTGCACCAGCACAAAAGTTAGGTGCACCCAAAACGCATTGCATTTAACACTGCAGTTTTACAGGTTCACTTTATTTATTTATTTATTTTAAAATCGCTGTCCATATATGTCTATTAACTAGCAATCTGGTCAAAATAAAGTTCTTTATTTGAAGCACAATTCTACAAACTTACTGAACTTAACTTACTAACTACTTACTGAAAAAGTTTTGGTGCTTAAAGTGCTTCACTGGCCTGAAATTTAAACTTAAAACACTTGCAATTTTAATTTAGATTTTCTTTTTAATTTAATTTATCTTGAAATGTTTTAAGGGCTTCAAACTGAACATCTCAATGTCTTATGGACTATCCTCCATTGCAGTCACATGCCCCTCGGATGGCCAACTCCTGTAGTTTGGTGAATACATTGATATATATATATATATATATATATATATATTTAACCCGTCTTCCTCTCCTCAAGATACGGCCGTACAGAATGACGCATTCCTGAACGATCAGGAATGCCATGTACTCACTGTTCAATTAGCACAGACGTCATTTATTTTTTTTTTTTCAATGTATCTGCGATAACTCCTATAAATTGCGCGCACGCGACATCATTGCTGTACGTCGGGTTTATGTTCAAGCCATTTTTCTTCTGAATAATTATTTCGGACTTGAACTTAGTGAAGGGAACTTTTGCAATATGGTAGGCAACGTTAAACTTTATTATCATCTCGGCCTAGTCCGATGGTGTGTTTGCTGCTGCCTGCCGCTGAAAGGCAGCGGGGAGAGGGGACACTGAGCAGGTAATGTGTTTCATAGATGCGTTGTGCTTTTTCAGTTTTTCAATTCGAAATGTATTAGAACCAGTCACAAATGCACTATTGCCACACTTTACAGTAAATGCAGTGCATTATATTATCGGCTTTACTGTATTTTAGCCAGGTAAACTGGTCAAGCCACTCTCTTAGAAATGTATACACTTTATCCCTTTTAATTTCAGTTGGTTCTGGCTCGGAGTCGATCGTATGTGGCTCATTATCTGATGCTAGCTCCGGACCAGGGCATGACAAAACGTGGGAGGTTGATGGCTCCGTGTCAGAGCATTGGTTGTAGGGGTGGAACGGTACAAAAAACTCACGGTTCGGTACGTACCTCGGTACGGACCCTACGGTTCGGTACATTTTTGGTACAGTGCCGAAGGAGGCGTGTAGCGAGGTTTGGGCACATGTAATAGATATCTGAATCCTGCCTCTTCTACAGTGGAATATGGGCGCATAGCAGATGCGATGTAAATTCCAATTGCTTTGGTAATTTTTTTTGCTCTGCATGTATTTGTATCCAGGGGTTGTTGTAATACATTTGGGAGACGTAATTGGTCGGGTCTTTTCATGGTTCTATAGAACACATACACATCTGACGGAGGTGTGTGGTGGTCGGTAGCTACGCCCCATGTCATGCTATCACGGCTGAAATGTTTCATCATACCACACAGACAGAACCGGCGCGTGTTTAATAACTTAAACTTACACGTTGTCTCCTTTGTCTGAGGCGCGCTGCTCTCCTTTCTTCCTTCATGAAACGAAGAAGTATCGCCTGCGCTTGATCCTGACTCTCTCTGTGAGTTCTTCCAGCCTCGATATTAGACACCCGATGTGATGTCCATGATTAATATCACCATCATGTAGACCATGAACACGGTGGCCTCCCCGCTCTCCATATTAGCTTCTTGGTGGTGTTTTTTCTTCTCTAATTACTTTCTGTTTTGTTTTGTTTTTGAATGTAGCGCTAAACGGCTAACGGCTAACACGTCACTGACGCGGACGGCTGCGCGCGGCGCATCAGTCCCGACTCATGTGCGAATGCAGACTGAAACAGTTCCGCTGGGGAAGGACAGTTATCAGAACGAAATTCGAGTAGGACAGTTCTGATAACTGCGTTCTTATAACTACTCTGTCCGAAAGCGTACATCTCTACGGACCAATCAGAGCTTGCATGTGGCAGTGTTTAAATAGGTCCTGAAGGAAACTCTTGCAAAATAACAGTTCCGCGTTCAGAAAACATCCGTACCGTGTGTATTCTGCGTGGAAATGCGCGTACCGAACCGTGACCCCCGTACCGTGACTGTTCGGTACGAATACATATACCGTGCCGGCCCTAATTGGTTGTGATTTATTTTTCGGACGAATCAGGCCTTAACTTAACCAAAAAGTTGTTAATTGTTCTTTTCATCTTATCACCCGCGGCTACATCCACTGTTTATCTGACGGGCCGAGGTTCATCAACTCTGTCTGACTAGCAAGCACGTGTTCAAACATACACACGTACACGGGCCAATCAGAAGGGGGTCCCGCCCTTCACTGTCTCTGATTGGTTTAGACCACGATATGGGTCTAATGTGTGTCTGTTGTTGAACCACAGGGAGACTTTCAGAGTCGCATAGACTTTTTTTTTTTTTTTTTTCTCGAACGGGTGGTTGCACTGGTGCAACCTCAGATTTTTTTTTAGGCGCACCATTGAGAAAATAGGTCGCATGTGCGACCAAATTGGTCGCACTCTAGAGCCCTGCCTCCTGATGGAAATGGTGGCTTAACAATGGAAGACCATACGATTCATAAACTTTGGTAATGCAGAGACAGTTCTGTGGTGCCCAGTGGGGTTGCTACTGTGTTGTTTGGATAAGCTGATGAAGTGTACAGCCTCAGCAAAGGGCCTGTATGCACATAGCACCCTTCTCTGGCTGAACAGGGCCTGGGAAGTGCTGCCTGCTTGTTTATTCAAGAAATCACTCTGCCAATATCTATACAGCACATGTCTACTTTACCAGTTATTTATGATAAAGCAGGTTTACTTCTATTAGTTTAACATATGTTTTTCTACCATGTGCACCAAAAGGAGAAAGCTTAGCGTTCATATTAACAACTGTGTAGCCTGTTGCTTGTCAGTCTGACGGGTAGTGCAGGGAGTGATACAAACGGTGTATGATGCAGTGTGTCAGAATAAACATGCACAAGAAATATGTAAGTGACGATGTTAGAAAGAGCCCCGTTCCAGGCCTGTTTAAGGTTAAAGATGGGACCATTTTTTCTAAAAGAGGGTTCAGGGAGATGAGCAGAGCTCCTGTGTAATCTGCTAAATCTGTGTCTTGTTTTTGGACTTTTGTGCTAGTCGTGCATCATTTTAATTACAGACACTATGTTTGTGCATAAGGGATTTATAGGTGGACTTGGTACCAGGGCTAAAGGTCGATGATCATTTTTGTAGGTGCATCATCAGATCTGCAGCTTAAACGCTCTGGTAAAGACTTCGGTCGCCTCGCTTTGGAGGTTTTTCAGGCAAGTCCAACTGGGAGGAGACTCTGAGGCAGATTTAGGACGGGGAGGGATTATATATCCCATCTGGCCTGGGAACTCCTCGGGATCCCCCAGGAGGAGCTGGAGAAGGTTGCTGGGGAGAGGGATGTCTGGGTTTCCCTCCTTGACCTGTTTCCTCCACAACTTGACCTTGGATTAGAATAAGGGATGGATGATTTATTTATTTTTTTTTTCCTTTGGCTTTGTCGCCATCACATAATTGATATTATTATAACCTACATTTAGTGTTCATCAGATTGCCCCAACAAATGCACTTTTCTGATTGCTTCTGCCCAACATGTCATGTCATACGTTTTTGCCATTTCCTGGTTACCAGGGTAACATTTTCTTCCCATATAATCGGTTGCCTGGGAGGACAAAAAAGCTGCCAACGTGGCAACACCATTGCACAACAGAAGTGGAGTGCTCTGATTGAGATAAAGGGTTCCTAGTATTCTCTTACATGCGCTTCCTATGGATTGTTAACATTAATTAAAAGATATGAAAAAGCTCTATGTGGACATCGGGCCTAAGGTGTTGAGTTATTAAGAAATTATCAGATTCTTGATATGTTAACCCTGATTTTGATTTTGATCAGTCAATTAGATGACAAGCTTTGATCTGCTCACTGTTTAATATTTTCTTTGGTTCATCCTGATGTATCAGACACTTACCATGTTGAAACTTTCCTTTTCATCTTCATTTCCTTCTTGCTCTTCCTCAGGCAGGAGACAGTCGAGCAGCTCCTATCTAATATCTTTGAGAAGGAGAAGAATGAGTCTGCAATTGTCAGCGTGATCCAGATCCTGCTCACCCTGTTTGAGACCAGGAGACCCGCGTATGTGATGTTCTGTTCTTGATATGTTCGAGTTGACATTGATATCCAGTAAGATGACATTATTTAGGAGAGATCATTTGAATTTTTTCTGCGTACAATAGTTATTTGAAGTTTTCAATTAAAACAGCTTAAATTATGACCCAACTCATTGTAAATATCAGTCACAAGAAGGAAGGTGCCACCAGGAACATGTGATGCTTCTTTCACAGTTTGTGACTGAAAACACACCAGGATAGATTCATTTGGTTTGGTTCATTTTCACATTGCACTTTTGAAAGCGGACCAAACCATCTGGACAACGTCACGCAGTTACATTAGCTGCTCGTTTGAGGAGGTACCTAGCACTGACCAGGAAGGAAAGAAGCATGAGGGAGAAGAAAACCCGGCTCATCGAATGGCCTGGACTGTAAACAGAAATCCATCCCCTTCAGCTGGCTTGTTCACAACAAAAACAAACAGTGGAGCAACACCAAATTTCTGCAGTTTCTGTTTTTACCTTGGTGTTCAAACCGAGTTTATTTTTCACAAGAAGCTGCCCACTTTGAGCAGCAGGCGAGGCGGCAGCGAGCTGTCCTACTTCCTCTCTTTGGTTCGCCGGAAAGTCGGTTTGCATTTCCAACTGTAAGCGAACCGAGACCCATCTATTCAGGCTTATTTGGTTCACACCAGATTTCAGATGAGCTTTCACACGTGCCCAGATGACGTGGACTGTCCAGGGAAACGATCTCTGGTCCATTTAAAGCGGACCAAACAGCTCTGGTGTGAAAGCACCTTTATCTAAAATGCCTAGCACTTCTACATTATGTTTGGTTCTCTAATCCATCAACTTTGTATATTTTAGATTTGAAGGTCATATGGAGTGCCCTCCTGGGATGTCCCACCCTTCATTCTCAGTCAACCACAGCATCCTGGAGGCTGTGAGACCCCGACTCAAAGACTTTCACCAGCTGCTCCTTGAACCCCCAAAGGTAAAACCTCCAGCTGTAAACTTTTGCTAAAAATGTCTTTGTCCCTATTTAGAGCTGAGTCTGAAGGATTGAGTGAATTGTATTGTTATGGTAAGTTTTGTATATGCTGAGCAGTGTTTGTTCTCCATCATCAGAAGAATGTGATGAAGACAACTTGGGGGGTGCTGGATCCACCAGTTGGCAACACGAGGCTCAATGTGGTCAGACTGGTTGCCAGTCTGTTGCAGTGCAACACTCACAGCATCAACACAGAGCTCATAAACCTCGACACACTGGGAGTCATACTAGTGAGTACTATCCATTACTTTTTGCTTTCTTTTTCTAAATTTTTGTTTCTCCCCCTTTTTTTTATTTTTTTTTATTTTGAACAGTTACGTGTGTGTGATTATTATTATAAGAACTGGGCTCCATGTTCAATTTGAACTCTGTGCCACATGCATGACGAGTGCAGGCAAGAAAGAAAAATAAATCTGACATCACCACTCTTACAGGCGTTTAACTCGGCTGTGTGTGGTAAGAAATACAGACATCATCTGAGCATTCTGGCTTTGAAAAAATAAACAAGCAAAAAATATAGATGCATTTTACTTTTTTTAAATGACAGTCTTTATTGCATGATCAAGTTGAGAAAAAATGTGGGAATCCCATTGTAATTTACATTTCTAAAACAAATAATACTGTCCAAGTTTTAGTGTGCTAATGAGTGTGCAGTTAAAGGAAAACGCCGGAAAGTTTCAAATACACTACTACCCAAAATCGATTTCTCACCTTGTTTACATTTGTCAGCCCGAGAGAGTAACATTCGCGAATGTTTGAAATTCAAGTTATACCGCTCTGGTTCTCCCTCCCTAGCGCCGCCATGTTCACTCAACATGACGTCAGAAATGCAAACATTTTTTCTACAGCAATGGAAGACACTTACGAACTGTCTTGGTCTGACTCGGACCCGGAGATAGAATGCGAAGTTTCGCCTGAGTCCGAGTCAGATCATGATCAGCCTCTCGATCCAAGTTATGTTAGCTTATAGCCATCAGCCGAGATGGTCGGATAAGGCTAAAAATAAGGATGGACAAGTGGCTGTCGCAGCAGCCGCGGCACCGCCCCCAAATGCTAACGACTCACCGGTTGTATCCACGAGCCGTGAGGCGTTTCCGGACCCCATGCCCAACCTTGTGTACCGTTTCCAGGCCTACCGGCAGGTGACCTACTTTCTCCATGGGAGACTTGGGAAGCGCTTCCGAAGAGTGATTCACTCCTGTGCGGTGTGGGCGATCAGGGATAAATATGAGTCGCAGGACGGGACCTACAAGGGTTTCCTTCACGCCGACGAGGCAGTTGTAGACTATCACTACAGATATATGTGAACATACATGTTGAAATAAAAATAATTTCTAATTCTACTATATACAGGTAGTATTCAATCATTGTGTATTTCCAAGTTACACTCTACACTTTGTTAGAGCACACTCCCACCACACAAGTAGAATTTTATTTCCGCTGCACAAGTAGAATTGCATTTCTGACGTACAATTAGGACTGGGCGATTAATCGAGTTTTACGATTTCTCGAGATGTTTTATGAAATCGAGAAAGATTTTGACATATCGAATTTCTCGAGTTAATGCTGTAGAACCTAAATGAACAAGATTTTGCCACTCTGATTTTCCTTCTGTGCTGTGGAGCTGTCCGCTCCCAGTGTTTCCCACACATAGACTAATTCGTGGCGGTGCGCCACAGATTCAACACCGGCTGCCACATATGGCGTTTCGTTATTATTATTTTTTTAACGGTATTTAAAAAAAATACTCGTATTCGTTAAGCTCCATGCATTTCCTTTCCCTGCTCTCATTCAGTCTCTCTGTCCCTCGCGTCTCTCTCGCATAGCCTACACACACACACAGCCCCTCCCCTCCGTGCTTCCCTGGAAGCTTGCTAGCTCAGCGTCGCGTTAGATTAGCTCTATAGCTCTGGCTCAACCGAAAGACGGCTAGAGAAATTCACGAAAGGTTGGTATCACGTGCACCTTTATAGAATCACACATTAAAAAGTCCTATAAAAATATTTTATATTTTGAATACAATGTTGTCCCGTCCCGTCCCGTTCCATAGCAAACACGCGATTACGCCTTCTTTATAAAGTTAACTAGTCGCAAGTTTGTCGTAAAAATAAATAAATAAATAATGTAGTTGGGTTGTCGAGGTCAAAACACTAGCAGCTGTGAATCAAATAAAGTAGTTTTTTAACACTCTTACACTGAATGTTTGCTGCTTCAATCCACCACACATTGCCTTCACATCTGTGGGAAACACTGCGCTCCACTATATAACTGTCTACCCTCAGATTTTATGTTTATAATTACAATAAGGCAATATATTTCTTCCTTGGTTTGATAATGTTAAAAATGGTGCACAAGCACTTTGTTACTAGTACCTACCTCTAGGCACTTGGCTGCCTACCTGTTTGCACTTCAATAAAAAAAAACGTTGCTGAATTTGGTGCGATTTTTTTTTTTTTTTTTTTTTTTTTTTTTTTTTATTTTATTTATTTTTTTAATATTATTTTTTCCTGCATAGATATCGAGATATATATCGTATATCGAGATACAGCAAACACTAATCGAGATTGTTTTTCTCAAAATCGCCCAGCCCTATGTAAAATATGCCCGGATGTGGCTGAACATGGCCAGAAGTGAAAAAATCTGGGAGCGCAAGGTTATGGGTTGAATAATGTAAAACAGTGTGAGAAATCGATTTTGGGGGACAGGTGTCAGGGAAAATAGGAAAATTGAAATTTTCCGACGTTTTCCTTTAAAAGAGAGAACTGCCTCTAAGGCAGGAAATGTGACCTCAACTAGTGAGCTGTCGGTGGAAGGGTGGAGTGTGGCAAGAGATGTTGGATGTTCCCAGTCAGCTGTCAGAACAAAATGGGAAGGTTGTAAAAGGGAAACATACAGGTCGACCAAGGAAGGCGTCAAAGAGTCGGGACAGAAAACTCAAAGCAAAATGTCTGAAAATAGAAAATGTCCAACAAAAGAAATGTAAAACAAATGGACAGAAACAGGAGTCGATGTTTGTGAGAGAAGTGTAAGAAAGCAGCTGAAGGAAATGGGATTTCCATCCAGAGAAGCCAAAGTGAAGCATCAGTAACTCCTAAAGAGAAGAAAAGCAGGTCACAGCGGCTGAAGAGAAGCAGCCATGGACTGTGGATGGTTGGATGGAAGTGAGACTCAGAGATGAATCACCATGGAGACGATGCTGCAACTTTAGCTTGCTCCAATGAAACGTAGAAAGATGACTGGCTGAAGGAAACCTTCACATTTGGGGCTGATGTGAGGGAAAGGACCAGGGGAGATGGCAGCCATTACCTCTGCAGGAGATGCACAGGTGCACGCATTCATTCGTTTTCAGGAAGAGGAGGATGATGATGATGATGATGATGATGATGATGCATCTCTCCACAGAGCAAAGAGGGTCCAAACTTTTCTCCTGGTCAGCTAGGGCTGAAACTCTCATTGAGTAACTTGAGTAACTCTCTTATTAAACATCCTCAATGCGAATGATTTGTTTTGATGCCTCATTAAATCCACACATCTCTATAGTGCTCGGGTCACAGTGTGTCATTCAGACAGTTCTGATTGTTACCACCACGCTTACACAACTGTAGTAGGCTTGATTTAATGGGGAGTGCAGGCCCAGCAAGCCTTCCCCCTCTGTTGCCAGCAACAAATTGATTCTCACTGCTTCACCTCAATTTCCCAAACGTATTCATTTATTTAAAAAGATCAATTAACCTCTAATATGTTGGACAAACTTTGGCTAAATTCTTTGGAAGTGTCATTAGAACAGCCCCATGAGTGTTTATAAATTGTATTTCAAGCTTTCTCACCACCATTTTTTTTTTTCTCTGGCACTGCCAAAGGGCAAGCAACACAATGCTGTGGGTTGCCTTGGAAATACAGCAGACTGCTGATTAGCCAGGGTCATTACCTTGGTGTAGGAAAGAAAAGAAACATCCGTACTGTGTTCATGACTTATGATTATTAACAGCAAATATAGATTTACAGATCAATCTTATTCCACAGCGCACACTACATACAAACATGAACCCATCTGTGGTCAGTGTTGCTTTACAGTCAACATCTGCCTGCTGCTTGTGGTGACAAGTTTTTATGATGTAGTCACGTGTGGTCTGACCTGAATATGAAGCCTCAATAGCTCCAAATGAATATCAGCTACTGGACTGTACTAAAGTTCTGAGAACTTCCCTCTGTCAGGGAAGTTGCTTGATGAAACTATCAGTGCCCGCTTAACAAACCAAAGCAAAACAAAACACAAACGCCAAAAAAAACCTAAACTGCCTCACGAGATCCGAGCAGGGACAGAAAGTAGCTCCTGATATCATTTGAGCATGTTAACCCTTCCACCAAAATGTGAAACAGAATGCACACATGTGCAGAGGAAATGTTTTGGAATAAAGTTCTACAGAGAAAAACAAAAAAGCCAAATGCTTGAGGTTTTCTGAATTCTGAATCTCACATGTTCATTTAGAATGTTAAAGCTGTCACTGGTATTCCAGAAACATTGTGCATTTGTCATTTAAATATTACAGCTAGTAGAACAAGTACCATATCTGAGTTTGATGAGTACATTTGTGTACTGTTGTAAAGCTGCTTGTCTGATGATTTTTGCTTTCCTCAACAGGATATGTATTTTAAATACATCTGGAACAACTTCCTCCATATTCAGGTGGAAATCTGCACAGCAATGATTCTGGCTATGCCCCCTGCTCCAACGGACATCCAGCCAGAGGCAGAGCAGGGACATGTCAGGGAGAGTGTCCTCATCAAACATGTGAGCTTAAAGTATTTCAAAGTAAAAATGCTAAATAGAACATTAGATGAAGTCATTGTTCTGTTTAAAGAGATCCATATTTTGTACACAAGCTTTGGTCTTTGGGGAGAACTAGCAAAACTTCAAACTTAAATAGTTGTTGTGTAGGATGGAAGTAATATGTGGATAATACAGTTCAGTACAAACACTGTAAAGGATTTCCCTATAAAAATTAATCAAATGTTCAGCCAAAAAAATATTGTACAGCAGCAGTGAGTAAGGCCTCTGAATCGTGTAGCGTAGGATCTTATGTGCCATGTGTTTTATGGCAGGCTATCTGAAGATTTTGTGTTTCTCCACCAGCTCTTTCAAAAGTGCCAGTTTATACAAAAAATCATTGATGCCTGGAGCTCCAATGAAAAAGAACAGTAAGTATTCATGTTCAAGCGCCTGGTTGTAGCGGTTACTCTAATACCTTAAAACTCCTCATTGTGTTGATCTTTGTGCGTTACAGGGTGGAAGGTGGCCGACGACGAGGCTACATGGGTCACCTCACTAGAATAGCCAACTCTATAGTTCATAACAGCGACAAAGGCCCCAATGGACCGCAGATCCAGCAGCTCATCTCTGGTAAGGACTCATCTCCAAGTGCTCGGCTCACTTGTTGTCATGTCCTTTTTTGAGTTGGCTTTATTGTCTTCTTTATATTTCAGACAGCTATATAAGTATGAAGTGGTGCTTGTTGTGTAGTAACATACTGCTATTCAGGATGACTTGTTGGTGTAGTTATTTTACCAAAAAAAACTCGAAGCAAAGATGTGACATTGAATTTATGTCGTGTGTGTGTGTGACAGAGTTGCCCACAGAGGACCAGGAGAAATGGGAGACATTTATTTCTGGGCAGCTTGCTGACACAAACAAAAGAAACACTGTCGACTTGGTGAGTAACTGTATAATCAGAACTAATTCTATAAATATTTCTGAGACCATGAGACATTTTTTCTTACATGGCTCCTGTAAGTGGATTTGAACTAAAACGATGAATGAAATTCTTTTTTTCTGGCATTTTAGGTAGAGAGTTTGCTGCTGTATTTGATATTTTCTGTATTTTGTGTTCTAGCCACAGTGGACTCACAATTTCATTGAACTGTTGTGCAAAGACAATAATTAAATTGATTCTGAATATTTCCTCAGGTGAATACTCATCACATCCATTCTTCCAGTGATGATGAGGTGGACTTTAAAGACAGTGGTTTTCACCAGGACTCTTCACTTCAACAGGTAAGGCCTAAACACACAAAAATGCGCTCCCAGAGCAGACCCATAAGCACAAATTTGCTTTTAATAATAATGTTAAACAGATGCTGTAAAGCAAGCTTATTGTTGTTAGAGTATTCATTGGAACACAGATGTAGTCATTGTTTGCTTTAAGATGGCCCATGCAGCACATATCTTCCATAGTTAAGTTACAGCCCCCCCCCCCCCCCCCCCCCCAGAAGTATGATGTCAGAATTAGTTTTGTTTATTTTCTACCTAATTCCCCAGTATTGTGTGTCAGTTCAATTAATGCGACGGGCCTTGGATGAAAACATTTGTAGCTTCGGATCCTGCACAGTAACAATCCACCACCAAAACATCTTTCCACCATTGTTACAAATGATGTACAGAACTACTAATTATATTTAAGAAACCCGAGCTACGGTTAATGGGATAGCCTCAGCTTCTCCTTATAAGAATTAACAAATGAAACGCATGTTAGTTTTTTTTTAATGAACATTGCTAATATACAGCCATGTTTTCTAAAAAGGTTGAGTCAGGGTTGGATGATGTCTGTCTAACTGGCAACGATACAGCTTCCACACCAGCTGTCTGCTAAACAGATGCTCGTTTTAACTGTGTGTATTCACTTCAGATCTAACTTCCCATTAACTTCCGGCAGCTACAATGATCCCCTTTTCTTTTCTATCCTCTACTGTAGCTCTCATTTAAAGCCCTGTGTCAACACTGATGATGTATAATCGCATCATCTCTCGTCCACCCCTGGCTGGCACACTGTGTGAAATTGAAATGAAAATAGAATGTGATTATTTGCAAATCTTTCAAACTCAGTGGTGAATGTGCAGCACAGACACAACATGGCTCAGTGCTTAGTTACTTCGTGCTTCAAGTCTGACCTTTTTTTTTTTTTTTTTTTTTTCCTCCTTTTTTTTAATCAAAATGTGTGTACATTTTGACTTGCAACATGGTAATAAAAAGCTACGGGGTCACTGGGGGCTCTCAGGAAGAAAAGGTTGGGACCACTGCTTCAGCAGGTTCTTTTAGGCCCGATGATGTTACTGATCAGTCATTCCAATGAGCTGCGAGATGTCCATCAAGTTTATATATATATATATTTTTTTTTTTTAATCCATTTTCTTTAAGCTGTTACACTTCATTTGTCTTTTGGTGAAGCTGTATGAAATTTCAATTTCATTTGAAGTTTCAGTTCAAAATTGGATTGAAATGCAAATCACTACATACTATTTTAAAAGACATTTCACACAGTACACCACCTTTTTGGAAACGAGCTTGTGTTATACACTCTTTGTAGTGACAACAGTATGTATGTATGTATATATGCATTTGCTACTTTTTGTACTGTAAGTAATGACCAGCTTTTTGTAGAGCCAAGACTTTATTATTATCGTTGGCCCTGGGTCTTGCCAGGCCTTTTCTGATTATCAGATGCAACAAATGACGTCCAATTTTATTGAGCAGTTCGGCTTCAATGACGAAGAGTTTGCTGATCAGGACGATGTTGTGGAGTGAGTACTCATCCTGCATGACTGTTCCTTAATTACTGTGTAACACTGAGCCGACATGACACTTAAGACATTGCAAAGCTGGTGGCTAAGGTGTGTTCATTTCTTGATTGAATAATGACTTATTTGCAAATTACTTTATCTTTAATTAAACATTTTCATGTAGCTAATCAAAGTTTTATATTGGAAAAAAAAAAAAAAAACTTTACCGTTCCTCCATATACTATATTTCTGTATTGCTAGAGGAAAATATCAGTTGCAGTGATAATAAAATGGCTATTGCCTGCTTTAATATCTAATGTGGCCCACAGTATTTAAGATTGGCCTTGAGCAAAGGAATCCTTATCCACCGTTTGTGCTGTCTTTCACTGTCTGTTTCTGCCTTGATCAGGGTGAGCTGGTTTGGGTCCTATTTAATCCTCTGCAGCTGTGGGCTTTTGGTAATAGCAGGCAGTTGATCAGTGTTTTAGGTCGGGGGAATCACTTCAAAATGATAAAGTTTAAAGCCTTTTCCTTTCCACCTTTTCCCTTAAATTTTGGACTTGGGTCCAAACTAGACTAGTTAAAGAAAAAAAGTAATATGTGTGAAATAAGCAGCAAAGAAGAACAAATGTCAGAATCAGAATTTATTTCTGGTCTTTTTGTTGTAAAAAGTTGAGCCTCAGACAGCAGATCTCCTGTATATTAAAATTGTATTTCTGCTTTTAAGGTGGGAATTTCTAATGTCTGTTGGAAATGTGAACCATTGTTCAACATACTTTTGAGTGATTAAAGGGTATGGGTTATTATTCCATCAGTTCCTGAGTCTGATTACCAAGAGCCATGGTAACCCACCTCCAGCTGTAAGTTTGTTACCGTGGTGCAACAGTCTATCTAATGAACTAACTGGTTCATATGACTGGGTAAGGCTACTAAATTAAAATCTCACCCAGACACCAAGAAGCCTCCTGCTTTGTCTCTTCACATCACCTGCATTTGGGCTAAAATGTAGAATATGACTCACACAAGGAGGCATGAATTGGGCTGCTATCGTAGAATTTAAGTGTTCGGTATTTAGTTGTCATGATTTCTCTATGCTTAACAAGACTGAATGTGTAAATGGGTAATCACAGATTACTGGATATGAACTCAAAGCTTGTCTGAAAATGGTGAAGGTTTGACTTATTGTGTGAAACACTAAGATCCCAGGAAAGGATTTTAGATATTAGTCTTACCCTGTAATCTCCAATAATCTGCCAAAAGTCTTTATCAACAACTACTTTGATTATGAATTCATTGCATTTTCCACCATTAGTTATTTCCTCTAATTTCTATACAACCTTAGTGTGTATGACAGCCATTACATTTCACCTTTGACAGAGCTTTGTGTAGCTGGCAAAAAAGCTAATTCCCTGTTTTATTATTCTGAGCTGCCAAAAAGCAAGTTGAGAGTTTTAGTTCTCCTGACAGTGTTGTTGTGCTCTGCTCTGCTCTGCACTGTACTGTGTTGTGTATGTGGATGCCTAACGACCCTAACTAAACTAAACTCTGTTCTTTTTAACCTTGCAGTATTCCCTTTGATAGAATATCAGACATCAATTTTTCACTGAATACAAATGAAAGTGTAAGTACTCTGAATGTTGATCTTAAATTTGTATGTAGGCCAGGAGTGAGCGGGGAAAGCAAACTTCTCATGGAAAACATAGAAATGTCTTTTTAATTTCTAGTTAAAGGGGTTTGTCCTGATGTCACAGTTTAAGTCGCTGTAATTCAGAAGCAGATGTCCTGTACAACATGCTAATGCGTTCCTCACTCCTCAATAGTTTTCGGCCTTAATTTGTAACTGTAAGTGCTCCAGCAGGACAGTGTTTTTCTGACTATGTGGTGTATGTCTGTATGTTTTCTCAGGCAAATATAGCTTTGTTTGAGGCTCGCTGTAAGGAGAAAATTCAGCAATTTGAAGATGCTGGTTCAGATGAGGAGGATATCTGGGATGAAAAAGATGTCACCTTCGCTCCAGAGGCGCAGAGACGGCCAAGGTCAGCTGAGCAAACACATTAGACATGTGGCTACAGACGGACTTTTTCAGCCAGCAGCACTGGTGCCTCAAACCGAAGTTTTTTTTATTTCAACTGCATTGCTGATTATATCGCATGTTTGTAATCATGGTCTGCTCTACCAGAACATTGAAGTTACATTTTTACATGTCTATATTTGTATCTTCTCAAAAAGATGGAGAAATGATTGATTATGCCATTACCTTGATAAATTTACCACAAAGCATCACCCCAACCATCTGTGGGGAAAAAAAACTTTGATTCTGATTAGTTCGGGGGGCTCGCCTCTTTCAGCCATCATACAGCCTGCAGCGCTGCCTGCTTGTCACTCGCAGCAAGCGGAGGTGCGCGGGGGAGGGGCACTACGCTGCACACGGCGTGAGGGACCTCCACTTTCTCTTTGATGAGACGCCACATAAAAAAAAAAAAAATAGAAGTAACTCTCCTACAGCAGGGACAGTATGACAGAAAAATTTGTGTGGTTTTGAAACCTTGACTTTTTAATACCGTGGTATACCTTGGTAAACCGGTAAACGGCCCATGCCTAGTCAGCCAAGACTGTACAACAGTGTCCAGATCCTTTAGCATCATGGGGCAAATTGTATTCATTACCTTTTTAACTGTTTAGCCAACCTTTGCTTTTCCTCCAGGTCCTCAGACTGCCTCCTCAAAGAAGGGCATGCTGGCTAGATTAAGGCTGGAAATGTACTTGCTGTCAACTACGCATAAGTGTCTATCATGGCTGCCTAGAGTATCCTGCGTTTGTTTGGTGTGTCAGTTGTGGACGTCGTCAGAAATAAACATTCCGCATATCTAACCTATGAATATGCTAATGTGGCCCCACCCGAATCTGCAGTTCTACAAAGTCTCCTCCGACTGAAAAAGTCACCCTGGAACGTTTATGTTGTGAAGACCAAACGGCAATGAAATAACACTTACTCTCACTCACTCAATGCAATGATCGTGGGCTTTTCACAGCAGCACCTGCTTGTTTTCACCAGCAGAGTTGCCCTGCGTCTATAGGCGGATTTACAGTTGACGCGTCACTCACGGCGCTGGTGGCCCGTGATCAAAATGACGTTTCAGGCCTGGCGCTTGCCTTGAAAAGACGGCGCAGCGTGTTGTAACTTGGCTGCGCTGAGAACGACAAACCGGATGGACCCATGTGAGACCAGGCTCAGTCAGGAGGTCTGTTTGTACAAGAACCTTTACGAAACTGCAGTGAAACAGCGACACCTCTGTGACGGAGAAAATTGCAACTACTGGCGCATCGACTTGTGCCACCGTATATAGCCGGCACGAAATCATGACGTCATCAACACCGCTCGCGCTAGCAGACGCGTCAACCATGCTAGAGCCTTATTGGTGTGCCCTGGAATCGGCTCCTCCACACTCTTCTGGCCTCTCACTCTTTGCAGATTGGGGGCCGGGGCTGCTTGGTGGCAAGGCTGCTTGTGGCTGGCCAGAGGGCTTGCTGCCCCCACGGCTTGAGTTCAGGAATTGCTGATGGGAGCTGGACAGCTTTTCAGTTTATCACCTCCTCCTCACAGTGCATAAAAATTTGCTCCACCCAACAAGTAGTCAGGATTGGTTCCTCCACATCATCTACATGGAATGTGAAGTCTGTCTGACCTCTCCTTTCTGAGACTGTAAGTGGTGCTCCACAGATTCAAAGCAGGTTACATGTCTGTAACCCATAAAAAGATCTTAAGGACATTTTAACAAAGGGACACGCTTATCTTCATAGGACGGGGGGGGTTTAAAGCAAACTAGTTTTTCAACCAATGTTGGCACACCAAACTTTGTACATAAAATGCAGTATACCTGTCTTTTTGAGATCTTTAACGTAAAAACGGTGTCTTTTCCTCTTTTAAACTAACATCGAACTAAGATTTCACTTCTAATCCTCATCAGATATTTGGGACGGTCATGTTACAGAAGGGTCTGGATGGTCCGAGCAAAGAGAGTGAAATTAGGCTGCGTGCTGACCGGACACGTGGAAATAATGATGATGTTGTTCCAATTCTGCGTCAACATTGCGATCGCGTTACATCAGATAAAAGAAACATCATGTCTTTTACAACCAAGCGCACCAGTTGCATCACATTGGTGCAGCTGGTTATAATATTTGACGCTAAAAGGTTGGTAAACATGGACATAAGCACACGATGTAGCTTTTTTTCTATTTATTTCAATGTGCGGATGGAGGCAACAGAGGTTGATGATTGTGATTATTGGTTTAACTAAATGCATTCATCAAACAGTTTTTTTAAACTAAAATTTCCTTTTTAGTGATAGTGTTACGAACCAGACAAAGTTTCAAAAGCCCTCACCCTTTGATTTGTTAATCAGTTAGCATGAGATACTTTCACAACTATAGATACTCCTTGTAAGCCATTAAAAAATTTTTAAAAGTCTTAATAAACTCGAAGGCAGAGTCCACAATTTACAGTAAAAGCTAAAGGTTTAACCCCTCGGAAATAACTTCAGAGGCTGAGAAATGAAAAGCTTCCAGAAAATCCTCAGGTTTTGGAAGGCTCCTGTAAATGAAATCTTTGGTCTTAATGCCTTGATAATTAAGCTGTGTGGCTACACATTGGGCCTCATGCAAGAACATTTTTGTAGGTCTCGTACGAACACGCCACGTCAGATTCAACAAACGTTCTTAACTTCGGACAAAGTGTGTAAACGACCTGCGTAAAAGATGAATGCCACCCGTGCGTATTGAAGTGCACGTGCACGAGGATAGTAGATTTGCATACTCCACGCCCAAAATAATACCATTTAAGGCTGTGCTTCCTCTCTGCTGTGTCAGGAAGTGTTGAGTCATGAGAATGGCATCAAGGCGCAAAAAGAACAACTTTACTGGCTCTGAGACTGAAGTTCTGCTTTCAGAGATCCAAAAAGGAAAATCTGTCATTTTTAGCAGTGTCAGCAGTGGATTTACGGGACCTGCTAAAGCGAAGAAATGGGAAGCAATTAGGAGTGCTGTTAATTCCGTGTCACCTGTAGTTCGTAATGTCACCGAAATAAAGAAGAAATGGTTTGATATGAAAATGGCTTTTAAAAAAAAAACATCTCGCCATGGCCAGGCGCTCGATGACTGTAACTAAAGCCGTGCAATCAGTTGTTGCCTCATCATGATGGCACTTTGAACCCTAACCCTAATCCCTAACCCTAATCCCTACCCCTAACCCTAACCATGAGGGGGGTGATCTGGCACCACACCTTCTGGTCTGCCTGGGCTGGTTCAGGTAGTAGGAGACTCTCGTTCATGGCAATATTGTACAAATCTGGCATGCCTTCTCTGGGCTATAGAGCAGTTTGGTGATTGGTGAATGCGCAAATTCTCTTAAATCACTCGTACGCAGGACTTAAGAACAAATCTGTGCGTGCGAACGGTTGTTGCATGAGGCCTATCGTTATTGCACTCCACATCTTGAGCAGGATGACCTCCCTAATTTGAAATAACACTTGCTTTGTGTGTCCATCTCAGGAGTTCAGGCAGCACAGACAGTGAGGAGAGCACAGACTCAGAAGAAGAGGACAGTAAGAGAGATCCATTTGAAGTTTCCAACCCCAGCACAGATGACAGAATGGAAGTTGACACAGGTTGGCGAAGCAGTCACAGATGGAAGAATGCTTTATTTTCATTGTTCCCTGCAGTATGAGTTCATAAAATTTTTTCTAAATATTCTTGTCTCAAGAAGTTTTTCTTGAAGTTGGTCTTGAGTGAGAACTATCATTGAAGTTTCATTTGTGAAACATAGATATAAGTATATTAGTTCTCTGGAGTAGCAAGTAACATTGAAAATGGTACCTACATGAGCAGATGTGATTCAGAGGCTTTCCATTTTCTGACCAATGCTTTGTGAATGCCTGAAGGACCAGTGTGGACAGCCAGCTTTGATGACGTCCCCATGGACACAGGTACATCCACAGCTTCAGCCGCCAGCCCCAACAACCCTGCTGCACCGTCTCCTTCATCCTCCTCAGCAAAAGTCCTTCCTGAGGTAGCATGGAGCTCCCCCCCTCCTGCTACATCCAACACTGAAACTGGCTGGGCTGATTTCTCTAACTTCTCACCTGTCAGGTAGGTACCCTGACGGTTTGTTCGATAAGAGGCTGCAACACAAAAACAAAACTACAATGTTCAATTTTTACTGATTGTCCTTACGATTTAAAGACGTCTGTTTACGTAGAATCTGATCTCTTTCAGTCCCAAAGACCCTCTGAGGTGCAACTCTCCCGTCGCTATGGAAACCAGCATAGAGACAATTGACCCTCTGGGGGTCAATGCACCAATGGCACCTGAGGGTTAGTTTTGTACACATGCATATCCATGTTGACAGAGGAGGCTTTCTGTACACTCATGTGAACTCATGAGGAAGACACACGTTTAAATCCCTGCGGTTGTCCCAGTTGCCGGGTTTCTGTTCACTAGTGAAACAAAATATACTAAAAAGTTGTAATATGTTGGTACTGTTTGTTTTTTAGTGGAAAAAGTAGTTTTCCTGATATAAAACAAACCTTAAAGTGGGCATCTACAAGAAGAGCACAGAGAGCTCTTTTCAGGAGTTCCCTGATCATCATGGGATCATATCCCAGGGATGAAAGGAAGACGCTGTCATATTAATCTTTGCAGGTCAGATTGTTTCTGCTCTGCCATAACGTGCATCAAGTTGTAAGAACTGGGGGGGGGGGGAAATGCACTTGAGGCTTTTTTCTCCTTTCATCATTTCATATTCACATGTTCCAAATGAAAATCAAGAACATCAAAGGAAACCAGGCAACTGTGACATCCTTGATTTACTTGGATATGAAATTTGACACTTGCCAATGTGCGCGACTTCCTCTTATCTTTCCTCAAACCTTCAGAGTGCGATGGCTGGTTGGGCGCCAGTGTGGCTTCTCCCTCATCCATCTCACCTAAAGACTGTGGGACATCAAAGGCAGAGGAGGAAACGGTCTGCTCTGAGCAGCGAAGCATCACTGAGACGGTCATCAACGGCTCCATGAAAGAAACTGTCAGTCTCACTGTCGATGCCAAGACAGAGACTGCTGTTTTCAAAAGGTTCGCCAAGCACATCCACACAAAAATACCATTAGCCACCTGTGATAACTGACTAAATGTCATGAACAGCATTTTCAAAACCCGCAACAGAACACTTTCTTTGATTCTGGTGTATTAACCAGTCAGTCCTAATATGTCTCAGTAGTTTTCTCTTTTGGTTTGGTTTGGTTTGGTTTGTTTCGGATTAGATCTTTTTCTTCTCAATTGTTTGCTTGCTGTAAACCTGTCCAAACCACTGACATGCAACATGTTGTGCTTTACAATCCATCACCTTTATACAAGATATATCATCATTGAAAATCATGGCTTATATATATATCTGGCTTTCTAAATACATTGATCGACTGTGATATATTGAAACTGCACAGGCTTAGTTTTCACATGTAATGACACGAGTGCAATCACACATGCTACCTTCAGTCTCTCTCCTACATAAAAACAATATGAAGGAGCAGCACTGGTTCTCGTTGCATCGGCAGTGTCTGAACAAACAAAACGGCATGAAAACATCACAGAGACCATTTCCAACTGCAGCTCAGGATGTTTCATCTGTGCCTGAGCAAGAACACACAAGTGAGCAGTGCAAAGGAAAGCTGTCGTACGCAAGTGCTGCAATAAGGGAAACCCAAAAAAGGTAACCATAGCAGCATGTACTTAGTGGTAATCATGTCGGTCTTCAGTTTCTTCAATTCTCATGGTTTTTGGAAAAATAAAGATGACAAACGGGAAGAGATTGCGAGTGACAAACTAAACTTAGCTTTTAGCTCTCTGTCGTTACCGCTACCTTCCTGTCAAATGCACTCATTAGCTGTGCTGATCAGAGTAAGCTCTATCACCAACAGCCACAATGCTATAAACTGCAAGTTGAATCGGTTGTGAATGATCGCAGAGACGTTCACAAACACTACAGATGCCCCCCGACAGCTGCTTGTTGGGTTGGTGCATAAGACTCCTGGAACAGATCAAGGATTTCTGCACTTTAGCCTGAGCAGGTCATTGCACTGCTGGAAAAGGTTCATCTTTGGACAGGCTTATACTTTTTAATGATTTTATGTACCTTGCTTTGACAGATATAGCTTCCCAAGGACCAGTCACTTATTGTGTATTTACATTTAAAGACACAACCTCCGCAGTCCTCAAAAATCTAAACCAATGTGTATAGCACAGACCCCTCACACACTTACTAATAACCAAAAAGGTGCTTATGTTGCAGGTCTACTTTAAGAAGTATTTTTTCCTCCTTGGAAACCTCTAGTAACTGAAGTAAATGACATTGAAAGAAGAACAACTTCTGAAAACCACAAACATCAGTTCATCATCCTTCAGTCCTACACGTTCAGTAGCCAAACATCCTGGTTGAAACAAAGCCTCTGCCTGCCAGTGGCCATCTTGTTGAAGTTGCTTGTCCTCTGTCCCACCGTCCTCTTGTTGATGCTGCATTATAAAGTGTGTGTGTGTGTGTTTGTGTCTGAGTAAATAACAGTGTATTGAAATGAATGACACTCACAGTCTGAGCTTCCCCTCTCTCTCTTGCTGTGCGTTGTGGGTGTGGTCTTCTTCAGAGTGTTGAAATCTTATCGGTATGTACAGCCAATCAGAGATGAGCCTGCAGCCGTGATGTAGTCTTGTTGTCACGTCAACCACCAACTTTTCTTTCCCAATTTATATCTTTGGTTTCAGCTCTTGTCTGTTTATTTCATTTTATTCCATTCTGCATGTGTTTCTACCAAAGCTATTGTTCAAGTGCACTTTTTGTTTCTTCAGTTTTGACTCAACTTTATTCAGTCGACTTTTCTGTAACAGTCCACGCCTCCAGGAGCAAACCATTATGTGACAATGGCCACAAGTGGCACGTTTCCGAAGTGCTTTCAACCTCTCAACAACTGGATTTTTAATGCTTTGTTACGACTTAATGAATGAATAATTGAATTGAATTGATATGTTCTCATATATGCCTTCGTTTGGTTTTAGCACTTTCACTTTTAAAGGTGAAAATGTACATTAAAGGATGTAGTGTATAAAAGTCTGTGCAGACAATATGTGAGTGTACAAAGATGTAATGTGTATACTAGGGATGTCCCGATCAGGTTATTTTGCCCCGAGTCATCTGATTTTGAGTGTCTGCTGATACCGAATCCCAATCCGATACTTCTACAGTACATTAGAAAAATGAAGAACGGCGAAGAAACAGATCCAGGATGTCCCTGATTTTTATTTTTATTTATTTATTTTTTTTATTCACTTGTTTTATCATTTAACACTTAAAAACAGAGCACTTCTGTGAGGTAGCTTGAACAAAAAAAGTAATCAAGTAATAAACAAATTCTTCACATTGTAGTTTAGTGCAACAATGTCTAATGTAAAAACAAGCAGCAGCTCGACTTGAAATACCTGGCAGGCATGGAAACAAATAAGCAAATAAAAGTGCCACAGTGTTATAAAGTAAGGCCAGTAATGTGCTTTTGGGAACTGCACTCCTAATTCTTCCTCTCCTCCTCTGGCTTCACAGAAGGAAATGTACGTTTTTCTTGATGAAAACCAACATCTCTACCTTGTCAGGTTTGAGCCTGTTCCTGTTCTCATCAAGGATGTTAGCCATGTCCTCGCCACCTCTTGAAATCCCAAGTTTGCATATCTCACAGTTTGCAATCGCAACGTTTTTGTCATCCCCTTAAAAATACCCCCACACCGCGGACATTCGGCCCCAGCTTCAAGCTGCTGCCGTGTTCTGCTTCGCTTTACGGCAGCAAAGTGACGTCATGCCGCATGTTTCTGTGTGGAGTTGAGACCATAGACATAAAGATTCGGTGAGTTATGATTATTGTAGTTGGGGATATACACCTTCCTCAGTCGAAATAAATGCAATATGGAGGCATTGGAGACCCATCCAAGATGGCGGCCGCGCTGATACGTCAGCTCCAATAGGCAGCATCGGTCTATGAGGCGTCTACGCATATTATGTCTATGGTTGAGACGGCCTGACTCTGTACCACCACATAACAGTAAATACTAATCTGTTATTTTTTTCCCATTTGTTTTGAAATATCATAGTTCTGATTTAAAATAAATAAATATACATATATAGATAGGCTACATATCCGATCGCTGATCGGGATGGAACGGCCGATACCAATCGAGTCAGAAACCACGTGATCGGATCGGGACATCCCTACTGTATACATGTATATCTTTTTAGATGGATAAAAGCATTCAGAGACTCTTAACCAAGCATGATGACCAGTTCACAACAAAAGTGGTCTCACTGACACTTCCAGTCCTTCCAGAATCAACTCTGTAATAGTTCAGCTCATCAGCTCAGACGTTGCATTATATTCTGATGTTTGCAGGTGTTTTGCTTTGATTGAGTCCTCATCAAGATTATTGGTGGTTCTCTGAGACAAAGCAAGACTGACGGCTGGTACAATCAATTTTGGTCTAATCGGACTCAGTTTCCTGGCCTGCCTACTTTGTTCACTTTATTTGATATTTGAAAAAAGTAACGTAGCTAAACATTCAAAACAGTTGACTTTCTCCATTTGCTGTACATTTAGATGATTTTTCCTACATAGAGTTCCCAGAGTCCTTTCATTTCCACACAACCATCCTTTGTTTTACCGTGTTCTGTCGACTCAGCATGCAGCCACTGTCCCCTCTCACTGTGTTGTGTGTTTCTGTGGTGAGAGTGTGCATCTCTTATTAATGTGTATGTGTATACCTGTCTGTTCCAGTGATGAAGACAAGCTTGCCTCCTCAGAGAAATACTTAGTGTTGGAGTGTGTGGATTCAGACGTCAACAGCTCGGCTGCTGCCTGCTGTCCCAAAACAGGGTCAGACACAAGTCCTCTCACATGGTCACACACGCATGCCACTTGTCTTTCCTGTAAAGAGGGCAAGTGTGCCTGTCCAGGCTCCCTGTCATACAGCACTGATCAACTGAAAATGTGTGGAATTTTACTATTAAGCTATTTTGTTATTATCAAATACCGTTTGTACAGTCATCCCAAATTCTTACTGCATCAGAAACTGGATGGCCTTTTATTTCAGTACAAATGCTTTTATTGCCTCGTCAAATACATTAGAGGGACACTCTCCGAACCTCCTTCAGGCAGAATGAAGGTTTGTAATGAAAGTTAGTGACATCTGTTACTGAAGCTCACACCGATCACTTATCTGGCCACATGAGTGCTGTCCAGTCAGAGCTTAGACGGTGGTTCTGTTACACTGATTTTCTTTTACAGTAGGGTTGCATTCTGTGTGTGCTGCTGGCAGCAATGGAGAAGACCTAATCTGCATGTTTTAGTGAGAGTTTATTTCATTTTATAAATGAAAGCCTGCTTAAAGGCATTAAAACACTGCAAGTCTTTCAGCTGTCAGTCTTTTTAAACCTGTTGACATGAGCTTCCACTGTTTGGCTCTAACATGCTACTGATTTCTCTCTTGTCCTGGTAAACAGTGAGAAGTGTCGGCCCACGGCAGAGCTTCCTAATGGTCCTATAAAGGAAACGTCCACTATAGAGGAGGCCAAGTAAGTCTTCTTGATTCTGTGAACGGTGCCATTTTGGTCTTATTTGAATTTATTTTTGAGACTTCCCTGCAAAGAAAACTCCTCAAAATGTATAACTTTAATGCACATTAAAAGAAATCTTCTTCTGTGTCTCCCCTCTCTTCTAGGCTGGACAGGAGTTCCGTTTCCTCAGAGCAAGCAATAAATGGGCCGGCATGAGGGTCTCATATTGCCCACCAGCGGCCAGCTTGTTCTGCCATGCAGGGCTCTGTTCCTGGCCACCCAGCAGAGGCCCCATGCTCAAAGCTGTACCAATAACATGCCCCTCCAGGACCAGCAATACTTCCATTGGCTCATCACAGACAGACAAGGTGTACAGACACAGGATGAACTGGGACGCAAAATAAGAGACAGACTCACTCAAATGCATACAGAATAAGTTTTTTCTGCATTTGTTTATATGCTGTTGTTCCAATGAGGTGATGTGCGAACGATATCTTGACATTCAAAATTAAATAGTAATATTGCTATAGTAAAAGAAATGATTGTATGAATAAAATATTTTGTAAAAAGACGCATGTATACAGGAGAATAAGATGAATTGGCAGAGAAACGGGGAGATGTGAGTGACCCGACCAGGCATGGAGCTGGTTGTCCTGAGCAACATGCTGACCCTTCATAGCAGTCACAGCAGAGTCACAGCTGTCAGTGTTGGCCTGAGTCTGAGCCATACTGCTCCCACCTGAAACATATTTTAAAAACCACACTTGGTTTTATTTTTCTGCAAATTTTTGTAAATGTTCTTTCTCTTGTATTCTCCTGCGCTGAGTAAGATTTGGCGAGCTTTTTCACTTTCTTTTTTTTTTTTTTTATTTATTATAAAGCTAAGATGATGCTAATGTGTTGTTACTAAAGAATCATACCAACACAGCTTTTTCAGGCTGCCTGCATTCACGCTAACAGGGTTTCTGTCTTGCAGCTAGTGAGCTAAAGAATTATCTTGTGGTTTTTAGGGCCAGCTAAACTCATTTAGAACCATAGTTCTCTTGTTGTTGTTTTTTACCCAGATCTTAAGTGCTTTACAGACCAGTTTTTAGACTTTCCCTTTGATTTGAGTTCACATACAACTAATTTGAGACAACAGCTTCACTTTGTGCAGAGTCATGTTTTCTTTTTTTTTTTTTAAAGAAATTAAAGACGTATTTGGACAAAAATACATGCAGGAACTTGAGGTAGATGTTACCCTCCGATGGCCCAGATCGTCCCTGTTCTCACCCAGCTCGCTACTTTGATAAAGTTGAGTTTGAAGGAAATTGGTGATGATCGCTACGGCTGCGTTCCTGCAGGGAATTCAGCCAGAATGCTTTTCAGACTCCAACAGTGCGCTACATTGGTCAATCAAGTCCCTAAGAGCAAAAGTTCCTGAGATTTTCTTGTTCATCTGCAAATTTGAAGGTCAAATCACTTGGTTAGTGTAAGAATTTCCTCATCAGGTTTTTGTCTGATTTGAATGTATTTTTGCCGTTTCCCAGTGTTGTATCTGAATTCTCTGCTGTAACCAAAATGCCACCACCAGACAGCACAGACTTACAAGCTCAACGAGAGTAACACACTTGATCTTACAGCATTTCTGCTACTTCTTGGGTTTTTTCTTCCCTTTCCTTTTTAAAAAAAACAAGTTTCAACTTTGTTCACTTCCTCATGGTGTTTGATTTCTATATCTGAGGACATGAGTAAAAAAGCACTCAGGGCCATGGCTGAGCATTTCCACATTGCAGCTAAAGTGGGTATGTTTAACGTAACGCATGATGGTTGGAAGTGTTGTCTGACGATACATTTTTTTTATGTCGGATCACATTAAACCCTTGCAGGAGTGAGGTGGCTGCTCTGCTCTCCACATGGGAACAACAAAGACGGCATGTTCTCCATTTTTTTTCTCCTCAGATCAGTCTTGTGTGGTTCTCTACCAAAAAGAGAAAGATATATCCAGTTTGTATTTTTCACAGCTCCGTTTCAGCATATAGACATCGCACAGTGCAGTTAAAGATCTCCAGCAGGAAAGCATTCAACAGTTCCTCTGCTGTCACTGGAGAACAAGGAATGACTGAGGGTCAGATTGTTATCCGTTGGACTGACTTTTCATTCACCCTCCTGGAGATGTGATTTGATTGTAATCCGAAGAAAGTTTTAAGTGATGATCTTGCCATTGATCCCACCAGATCAGCTGCAGCTGTGAACTTTCTCTCATTAGTAAACTGTGGCCAAGTTGACTGTTTCCTTTATACTTGCACCACTTAAATCACCAGCTTTCATTAAGCATAAAGTCGGCAAAAGTTGCTTTCATTTAGTGGCAGTCTCAATCGTGGTTTAAGTCGGTCAGACATTCATACGTTATAAACCTTAGAACCAATCCCAGTAATGTGTGGGGTGGGACTGGTGAAAAGATATAACCCCCAATCAGAAAAGGCTGGGAACGTATGGAAACTGAAGTAAAAAAAAGAAAGGGATTGTTTGCTTTGACTTTTAATTCATTGCAGATAGTATAAACACAAGAAATGTCATGCTTTGTGTGATCTACTTCATTTAATAGACAGCTATTTTGTATTTCAGACCTGCAACACGTCCCATAAAAGTCAGGAGAGTGAGTCTTTCCCCACTTTGTAACATTTCCTTCTCCCAACACTTAGACGTTCTGACGGGGGGGGGGGGGGGGGGGTTGTTTCAGAGTTTGGGGACAGGTCAGGACTGCAGGCAGGCCAGTCCAGCACCCGTCCCCTCTTCTTCCTCAGCCGTGCCTTTGGAACGTGTGCAGAATGAGCTTTTCCATGGTCTGCTTGAACAATGCACGGACGTCCCTGGAACAGATGTGGTCTTGAAGGCAGCACATGTTGCTGTAAAATCTCAGTGAACTTTTCTGCATTAATGCGGCCATCACAGAAGTGGAAATGAGCTTTGCTCATTCGGGCCCTGATCCAAGCCCATCCCATCCCAGAGTCTGGCTGCAGAGACTGCTTGCTGATAGCAGGCTGGATGCTCCTTTGGCTCTTTGCTCCATTTCTTCCAACAAAGATCTGGAACACTGATGGCTCTGACCACAGCACACGTTTCCACCATGTGACGCTCCATCCCAGACGCCTCCGAGCCCAGAGAAGCGGACGCCGACTCTGAGTCTGGACCAGGTTAACATCAGGCTGGACAAAGGTTTCCCACAGTAATCCCTTGTCCGTGTGCTTCTATCAGCTGTTGAAGAATGAGAGTTCTTGATGTAGCGCCGTCTGAGGGGTCAGAGATCACGGGGGTCCAGCTCAGACTTGCTCTCTTGTCCTTTACACTGAAACTCCTCCAGATTCCTTCAATGCTTTAATGATATTCTGTTCTGTAGAGGGAGAAATATGCAGATCCCTCCCAGTCTTTCTCTGAGGAGCATTGTTTTTAAACACTTCAATGATTTGAAGTGAGGTTGATGAGACAAGACATGAAAACTCTTGGGGTTCGGGCTGTGCAATGAAGTAAATGTAAACGGAAGAATCGCGGTTTAAAATGCCAACATCTGATTTGTAGCACAAGTGTGCAGTGGTGGACCTGCCTGCAGAGTCCTTGCCTGTATTTGTGGTGTCCTCTGCTGTTCTCAGGCTCGTTGGAAGCTGAAGTCTTAAAGTGGATGTGTCCTACCAGTGCCACGGGCTGGGACGTGTAAACTTTGAACCTATCTCCTGTGTCTGATGGAGCAGAGCAGAGTTGGACACAAAATGATTCACTTTGAGTAATGAGAATTTGAAACTACATGTGGTACTTTTCCATGAAGGTGTGGACATCTTCTAACTTGATGCGCAGAATCGGACCTGGCTCGTGATCTCGCAGATCTCAAGAATTCAGCTGCATTGAAAGGTAAGGATCTTCTGCATAAACAGTTTTATGCAGTTTGGGATCTTTTGTGGTTAGGAAATCTAGCTTCTGAGTAAAACCTTGTTTTACATGTCAGATTACCTGCTGTGTTGCTTTGACTCAAATGAACATGCAGTTTCTCCACCTCTTCGTGGTTCTGTGTTTTAAGGAGGAGGAAGTGGGGTATGTTCTCATATTTAGATGGATCCAAATGATAGAAACATGGCTTTGGTGTCTTCTCATTTCAGAGCTGCAGTCAGATACAGTGCGAGCTGTTGACAACTGACCCCATCAGTGGCTCAGTGCTCACATTTGATTATCAACAAGAACAAAGTGTTAATTGTGAATCCTGTGGGATTTTTTTTTTGTAACATTTTGAATGGTCCTCTAACCGATTGCACCAAACCTGGTTTGTACATCCAGTTCTAACACGAATGGCAGATGTGAAAGTATCTTGGATCCATTTGTTTCATCTGCAACAATCTTTTTTTGAAAAATTATAAACATCAAGGCTTTTACACTTGTCCCTTGAGGAACAGACCTTTGCCAAATGTATATATAGTTTTCCAGGTTTAGAGCATGATTTATATCTCTACATCTAGTTGTAAGGTGTGACGGTTTGGTATATATGTGCCAATGTGAGCTAGATGCCACAATTTGGTTATCAGAGAACTGCCACGGAAGCATAAATGTGATGTTCCTCTGCTGAGAGGAAATGCCAAATAATTTAGCAAACAAAGATATATATAGATATATATATATATATATATAAGATTACTGTTTTTTTTTTTTTTTTTAACTTTTGAATAGAGTGACTGACCATGTGAGATCAGGAAGCTGACCACAGAATCCCAACCAGACTGTTCAAGGAGATTTTCCCATTAATTGACACTTCCATATTGGATTTGATCAATCTGTCTTTGTTGACAGGATATGTACCTCAGCCTTTTAAGGTTGCTGTAATTAAACCTTTACTTAAAAAACCTACTCTTGATTCAGAAGTGTTAGCTAATTATCGACCTACATCCAATCTCCCTTTTATGTCTAAAGTTCTTGAAAAAATAGTTGCAGCTCAGCTTTGTGATCATTTACACAGAAATAATCTGTTTGAAGAGTTTCAGTCAGGATTCAGAGTGCATCATAGCACAAAAACTGCACTGCTGAAAGTTACCAATGATCTCCTCTTAGCCTCTGATAGCGGACTTGTGTCTGTGCTTGTCCTGTTGGATCTCAGTGCTGCATTTGATACGGTCGATCACAGTATCTTATTACACAGATTTGAACATGTTATTGGGATTAAAGGAACTGCATTAGGCTGGTTTAAGTCATATTTATCTGATAGATTTCAGTTTGTTCTTGTAAATGAAGAATCTTCCTCACACACCAGAGTAAGTCATGGAGTTCCTCAGGGTTCTGTGCTCGGACCGATTCTTTTCACTTTATACATGCTTCCATTAGGTAACATTATTAGACAGCATGGCATAAATTTCCATTGCTATGCTGATGATACCCAGTTGTACTTATCTATAAAACCAGATGAACCCAATAGGTTGGTCAGACTACAAGCATGTCTTAAAGACATAAAGACCTGGATGACTCAGAACTGTCTGCTTCCAAATTCAGACAAAACTGAAGTCGTTATCTTTGGACCTGAGCGTTTCAGGGAGAAATTATCTAGCGATATAGTTACTCTAGATGGTATTTCCTTGGCTTCTCGTGTGAGGAACCTTGGAGTTATTTTTGACCAGAATTTATCATTTGACTCGCATATAAAACAGGTTTCTAGGACTGCCTTCTTTCATCTTCGTAATATTGTTAAAATCAGGAACATCCTGTCTCAGAGTGATGCAGAAAAACTAATTCATGCATTTGTTACTTCAAGATTGGACTACTGTAATTCTTTATTATTGGGCTGTCCCACATATTCTCTGAAAAGCCTTCAGTTGATCCAAAATGCTGCAGCCAGAGTTTTGATGAGAACTAACAGGAGAGATCATATTTCTCCAGTTTTAGCTTCTCTTCATTGGCTCCCTGTTAAATTCAGAATAGAATTTAAGATTCTTCTCCTTACATATAAAGCTCTTCATGACCGAGCTCCATCATATCTTAAAGATCTCATTGTAAGATATTTTCCTAACAGAGCACTTCGTTCCCAAACTGCAGGTTTACTTGAGGTTCCCAGAGTTTCTAAAAGTAGAATGGGAGGCAGAGCCTTCAGTTATCAGGCCCCTCTCTTGTGGAATAAGCTGCCAGTAAATGTCCGGGAAGCAGACACCCTTTCCACTTTTAAGACCAGGCTTAAAACTTTCCTTTTTTATAAAGCTTATAGTTAGGGATGGCTCAGGTGATCCTGAAACATCCCATAGTTAAGCTGCTATAGGCCCAGACTGCTGGGGGGCCTCATCTGTCACACCTTTCCTCACTTTACTCTCTTTTTCCCCTGTTCAATTTCTCAAATGACATTATGTACATGTGACATTATTGTGGTCATTAACTCGTGTTTCCCTGTTCCAACAGGTATCCTTTGAATGGTGTTGCAGTGTTTGTTGTCCCCCCTTTTCTGTCTTCTCAAACCCCAGCTGGTCGAGGCGGATGGCCACCCTTCCTGAGTCTGGTTCTGCCAGAGGTTTCTTCCTGTTAAAAGGGAGTCGTTCCTCTCCACAGTCGCCTCAGGCACGCTCAGGACGGGAGATCGGACAAGACAAGTTTTGGTGCAATCTGTTGGTTTCCTTAGCTAGGAAATTGTTTTTGAATTGGCTCTATATGAATGAATTGGATTATTTTGAAATTAATTCTGATTACAATAAATTGAACTCCAGTTGGCTTGAATTGGACTTTGTTATTTAAGTGCCTTGAGATGACATGTGACCCGCTCTGGCGAAACGAGTCGGAAGTCGCAACGTTCTATTTTGAGGTACGGGCAGATAACGTGAAAAAACAATGGATTAAAAAAAACATTTTTTTTTAAAGCTAATTTCAAAGAATAGACATTAAAAAACAATCTCCCAAAGTTGTATAGTCCATATAATTGAGGAAAGGCACGTAAATGACAATTCAAGTTGACTTGCAAGTTGTATTAAATGCATTAAAATTTAACAGGTTGAAAAAATTCATCGACTCCTCTCCCGTTAACGTCTACCGTTCCTATTACCTCTGAGGATTTCCCTTTACCTCTGAAACGTCTCTATCTCTGCTCACTTCATAAAACCAATCAAAATGCTTAAAAATGTAAACACACAGTGACACAAAGGCCCACAATAGGCGGGAAGTCACGTTTCGAGTGACTGGTGCACGCGATTGGTCCAGCCATCACTCTGTCAAACTAGCTATCTGTGTTGGTGTAGCCTAAACTAATCGTAGAAATAAAATAAATATTTTCTAATCATTTGGGCTTCAGTCTGGTTTAATACCATTTTATATGTGTACAAATGCCTTTGGTAAAATTAAGCTTTAAGATAAAGAGTTTATGCCCTTAAATTCACAGGATTTTGAAAGCTATCTACAAAAAAACGGGCAAAAAACTTTAAACGCGATTTTCAATCGTAAAAAAAGGGTGGAAGATCATAAATCAAATGGCCATATTTTGAAAACCATCCAACGTATGACTTTGACTATGGTATCATTTTAAAGCTTATTTCCATTCCTTTCTTTTGATACCAAAATCTCAATTTTGACATTTGGGTCACTGTGACTCATTTTGCTGAGTCAGGTACTTAGGTGAAGTTAGTTTTACGTTGGATATTCGACAGACATTCGCAAGCAAGCCACTCCAACATTTCAAGTGCACCCGTATTGCAGACTTTACAGTAAACACACGGAGAGGACGACTGCAGCGTGTTCCAACTTCCTGTTTTCAAAATAAAATAAAAATGAAAAAAATGTGATATTTAAAGCAGAGATGAGCGACTGTATAAAGTTATTGAAAAATATGAACAGATCTAAAATGTAAAAATAAAAGGCGTATCTCATGTAGCAGGTGTAGTTACATGACCCCACACTGATTTGGAGTCAATTGATCACATTACCTGGAAGCTATTGAGCAAAAAGACTAATATTTACATATAAAAATTCATTAAAAATATGAACAGATCTAAAATGTAAAAATAAAAGGCGTATCTCATGTAGCAGGTGTAGTTACATGATCCCGCACTGATTTGGAGTCAATTGATCACATGACCTGGAAGCTATTGAGCAAAAAGACTAATATTTACATATAAATATTAATAAAAAATATGAACAGATCTAAAATGTAAAAATAAAAGGCGTATCTCATGTAGCAAGTGTAGTTACATGATCCCATACTGATTTGGAGTCAATTGATCACATGACCTGGAAGCTATTGAGCAAAAATCAGAATCAGAATCAGAATCGCTTTTTATTGCCAGGTATGTGGACACACACGAGGAATTTGACTCCGGTTACACCTCACTCTCTTTAGTGCAACAATTACAAAAAAATAGACAAAAAAATAGACATAGAACAAGATTAAATCAGAAGTGCAAATTGGTGCATGGTGCAAGGATGAAACACTGAAGTCCGGTTTTAGCTGTTTAACACAGAGACAGCCTGAGGGAAGAAACTGTTCCTGTGTCTTGTTGTTTTGGCGTACAGAGTTCTGTAGCGCCTTGCAGAAGGGAGGAGTTTAAACAGTTTGTGTCCAGGGTGTGATGGGTCTGCAGAGATGTAACCTGCCCGTTTCCTGACTCTGGACAGGTACAGATCCTGGATGGAGGGCAGGCTGACACCAATAATCTTCTCTGCAGACCTTATTGTCCGTTGCAGTCTGTTTTTTTCCTGTTTGGTGGTTGATCCGAACCAAACGGTGATGGATGAACAGAGAACAGACTGAACAATGGCGGTGTAAAACTGGATCAGCAGCTCCTTAGGTAGGTTGAGCTTCCTGAGCTGCCGCAGGAAGTACAACCTCTGCTGTGCCTTTTTGATGGTAGTGACTGTGTTGGTCTCCCACTTCAGGTCCTGAGAGATTGTGGGGCCCAGAAACCTGAAGGATTCCACAGCAGACACTGCGTTGTTGGTGATGGTGATGGGTGGCAGAGTGGGGGGGCTTCTCCTAAAGTCCACTGTCATCTCCACTGTTTTTAGCGTGTTCAGCTCCAGATTGTTCTGACCACACCAGCAGACCAGCCGTTCAACCTCCCGTCTGTATGCAGACTCATCACCGTCCCGGATGAGGCCGATGACTGTTGTGTCATCTGCAAACTTCAGGAGTTTAACAGACGGGTCTCTTGAGGTGCAGTCGTTGGTGTAAAAAAGACTAATATTTATCTGTTCATGTAAATAATACGTAATATTTACATGAACAGATCTAAAATGTAAAAATGTAGAAATAACAGAAATTAAATAAAAAGTGAAACCCTCGGAAAATAACACATTAAAAGACACATGGATAAAACATGATGAAAGACATGTAAAAAACACGAAAACTTCGGCTTTCTCGGAGCTGCTTTGACGCTTCGTCTGGGATTACCGTAACGGGCCGTATATCACTGAAAAGCGCAGAGTATCTGCTTTCGGAAACAGTTTTAATTGTTTTGACTGCGATAATGGTTCAAGAGTTACGGTAATAAAAAAAGACGGTGTCTTGTTACGGCCCCGGGGGTGACTTTTAGGAGACTAGAGGCTGACGGATGAAGTAATACAGTCTTCTGTAACAATTTGTTAACTGTGGGCTTGAATATGGGGCGCTTCAAAAAAGGGCAGAGACAGAGGACCACAGACATGTGGGAAAAAGCTGGGGGGAGAGAAGCCATGTCCGGTCTTTTATGCATTATCATGTTTGTGAGATAAATATCCCATCAGATATTTGGACATCAGTCACACTTGATGTGTTTCAAACCACCAAAAAAGAGTACACAAATTGGCTGAAAATCATCTGGAGGGAGGACAGACGAGGAGTCCAGACAGCAGTGCTTCTTGCAGGTATGTGTGTATGGAACTCAAACATTGATATGTGATATTAATTTTCTATTTTAGATTTTTTTACGATATTCTTTTTTTATTCAAGTGTTTACAATGTAAGTGAATGGGAGGATATGTCATAGGTGTGATCGTGCAGGTGTGTCCAGCATGACCTGGTCTTGCGGTCGTGTGCATGTGTGCGCATGCGCGCACGACTGACAGACATGGGGGATGGTGAAAAACTATTTAAAAAAAAGTATTTTAACGATAATACTGATATGTGATATTAGTTTTCTATTTTAGAATTTTTTATGATATTTTTTTATTTTATTTTATGATGTAAGGGAATGGGAGGAAATGTCATGCATACTAAACATACTGTATACATACTGTATATACATATCATACATCTACATGGTACATACAGTACATCGATACAGTAGTACAGGCTTACATAAAGCACATCGATACAGTAATTTTGCGCACATTGCCTATTGTTATAAGGACACATTGTTTACTATTGACAATGCCAAACTTCTTTTACTTTACAAGGTTACTTAATCTTTGTAGATATAAAGGTTTTTTTTCTGAAATACTACATAATGTCATATTGCTTCCACTTATAATTTGGAAACGGCAACAACAGCTACCAACTCACAGCTCGCGGACACATTTTACGGAGGAAATGAATTTTCTTTTTACTCAATAATTGTGTTGTACGGAAGCGTATTGCTACCATGCCTTAGTTGGCGTTATCAGAAGATGCTAACTTATTACGTTATAACCTAAAACCAACTTATGATGTTATAACTTGAAACTTAAGAAAGAAAAAAATATTGTAACTTTAAACTTGTTTCATCATAAGCAAAACAATTGTTTTCATTGTAGATGACACAAAAGAACAGGCAAAGAAAAGCCATGGAAAGGGAAAGACAGACGGTAAGAAAGACAAAGAGGAGGAGAGTTACTCTGGAGACACAGCAGCAGAAGGAGGTAACAGTTCAGTGGATGATGAAGGTGCACAGGATGAAGAGATTGATTACAGACATTGCAAACCAGGAAGAAAAAAATTCAAAATTTCTATAACAAAAAAAAATGGGACAAAATAAAACCAAAACATGACATGAATAAACTCAGATCTCCATGGACAGACACATTATATCATGAGTTTTTGAAAGAGAACCCATGTTGCACACTTGTGTTTAAATACCAGCATGTTAAAAAAAGTCTTAGCCACAAAAAGAAATGCCACTATTTCAGTGCAAAAGCAAAATGCACTTTTGATGAGTGTGCTGCTGTCTACCTTTTCTCTAAAAGAAACAAGCCAAAATCAACAGATACAAAAATAAGTTTTCAAGTGATTCGCAATGGAACTGTTACACACAGAAAAAACCAAAGGAGATTTCGACCAGCAAAGTACCTGCGAAGAGGAAAAATAGCAAAAGCTATAACCAAAGGTGTCAGCAATTTCCATTACAGCATGCTGAAAAATACACCGGTTGACGAAATAACAGCTGGCAACATAACTCGCAGCATGACCAAGGATGTTTTAAAGAAAATATCCTCTGAAGTGAAGAAGAGTTCAAGGCTTCACAACGATGTATTGCTGGAACTAATGCTCACTCAAAAATTAATCCGGGAGAGCAGCAGTCATGCATCATTTAAAGGTTATCTTCAGCACCTACAAATTGATCCATTTGCTCTACATTTGTACACAGAGGGTGGACTTAACATTCTGACTGAACACCTAAAAAAAACATCACATGTCACCCTCTACCTTGATGCTACAGGCAGTGTTGTCCAGAAAATACCAGAGCAAAACAAGAAAGTTCTGTATTATGCTCTAGTTTTGCCTGGCATGGGCAAGGACAGCCCTCCCCTACCTGTCACAGAACTTGTGTCAAACAGCCATTCAGTTCCTGCTATATCACACTGGCTTATGGAATTTAAAAGAAAAATATCAAACAAAACTAAAAAACAAATAGCACAGGTTGAGACAGATCACAGCTGGGCTATGATTAACAGTGTGCTTCTGGCATTCAACAAAGAAAATGTTTCTGTCTACCTTGACAGAGCATACGAAATTGGAATGGGACAAACCAAAGAAATTCCAACCTTTACAGTGCTTCATCTTTGCTCTGCCCACATTTTGAAGGCATTATTACAAGCATTGGTGAAGAAAACCACAGACAAAGGCATAAAGGAATATGCCCTATACACCTTTGCTTACCTTCTCAACTGCACAAGCATGAAGACGGCTGTGGAGGTTTTTTATCAAATGTGCGTGCTTTTTGACTCAGAGGAGGACAAGGAAGTGGTGAACCAGAGCAAAAGGTATCTCGATGTGTGTGTTTTGGAAAACAAGGGCCTTAAGGTGGAAGGAAGTGACCAAATGATGGAAGGTGAGAAGCTAATTTTTGACAAAACTGGAAACACCATTATTGGAAAGTCACCTTTCACACAAGTTTTTCAACTCCAAAGGGACCAAGCAGAATGTGATGTCCTTTCTGAGAATGCTGTTGGCACAAAAAACCAGTACCACTGTCCTGGTATTATCAATGTGCTCCTTAAAAACTACATGGGGATCTTTCCTTTATGGAGTGGTTTGCTTCTTGGCGATCTGTCAGGGCACATGAAGACAAAAATTAAAATAAGTCCTGGAAATCATAAAACAAGAGATACAAACTGCCACGTTGAGCTGTGGTTTAGTTTAGTTAAGCATTCCATCCTGCAAAACAAGAGGTACTTGCGACCAGCAGAGTTTGTGTCCAAAATGTGTGCCTCAATACAGGGAAGATATATTGAGCACATCATTCAACAAAATCTTCCAGAGCAGATTTTGGACAAACTCAATACAACTTCAGGCAAGTCAGATGATGACCCCACTGAGAACTGGAGCAGGCGCAATAGCTCTGCTGGACGGTCAAAATCCAAGTACTTCAATCCACCAAAAACAATAACTAAACCCAAGAGCAAGATCAAGACAGTAAAACTCAAACAGGATCACAGAGACAAAGACAAACAGGTGAGGTTTTGTAAATGTATTGTTATATGTGAAAATTAATTAGTCATTATTATTATAGGGCCATACTAATAATCCTATCAGACACCATAGGGCTTCACACCGCCAGGTGACAGGCCCTAATTAACATAGGCTTATAAATACATCTTTGTACAACCCCCAATCCAAACACATTTAGAACCTACACTTTTATTTTTTCCTGATTTGCAGTTAACCGCACTGTGACGAAAAAGGGACAACGAGGTGGTTGTTGCTGTGATTCCCTCACAGATGAAGGGGCAGAACCTCCTTATCCACCACTCAGAGCTGTGCATACTTAGACCACACCAGTGGTTGACAGGGGAGGTATGTATGAATTGTGCAAATGTTCTATTTAAACTGTCATTGATGTTTTGAGCTTAAGCATTATGAATTATTTTGATAATTAAACTGTAAAGCCTGTAAAGTAAGTCATATGTCATCCCATTTGAGACTGTTTACAGTTATTGATTGGACAATCAATTTGCTGTTTCCATCAGGTTATTGAGGGCCTGCTTCATGTTTTTGCCCACACATTAAATATGATGGACACCATTTATTTAATGAGCCATTATACAGCAGGATGTATTCTGTTTGGTGACAGGGAAAAGTTGCCTCAACAAAGTCTTCGAAAGGTAAAGATGTGTTTGTGTGTGTGTGTGTGTGTGTGTGTGTGTGTGTGTGCGTGCGTGTGTGTGCGTGTGTGTGTGTGTGTGTGTGTGTGTGTGTGTGTGTGTGCGTGTGTGTGTGTGTTTGTCCATGATGAGTAAGACCTAGCACGATTGCATAATCACCCTATGAATTATTTTGACTATTGACTCATTCCTGAGCATAAAAAATAATGAAGAAATTCTTAAATATAACACCAAAACTGGTATGAGACAGAAATACCGTTGTCACAAGTGAAATATTAGTTTGTCTCAGAATTTTTATTTTGATTCAGTGATTATTATAATTAATATGTAATTACTCCAATTGTAGGTGAACTTCACTCAATTTGGAGCTGTCCTATCATTTGTGCTGGTCAACAATAACCACTGGAACTTGCTGGTTTGTAAATTTTGGATCTTGATCTCATGATTTTTGTCCTTAAATGCATATCATCTCCCAAGTAATTACACAAAAATATTGATATTGCCATGAGCCATGTAGTAAGGTACATTGACTGTGAAATAACCACAAAGATGAGTGCATAGCACAGTGAAACAGACAAAGAGAGACACAGGGGCAGACAGGCAGAAAGCAACTGACAGTACTGATTAGGAGCCATGCTGCTGCCTAAATTCACAATATGAATATCACACATATTTCCATCACAATGTGGCACTCAACATTTTGGGCCACAAATTTTGTAGTTTGACATCGTTTAGTTTTTGTTTTTTCACAGTACATGCATGCAGAAACCAGCACAGTGTACCTGGTGGATCCAGCACAAAAGAGATTGGAGCTGAAAGCCTCACAAGCTGCCGCTAAAAGAATCCGGTAGATGAATTTGAAGCTACTTTCAGTTTATGTTACAAATGTTATCACATAAAGTGTACCTGTTTTCATTCAATGGGTCACATGCCAAGGCTCTTTTAATGATCAATAGCTGGGATTATATAATTCTGAAAGGGAAACTAGAAAAGCACTCGAAGAGCAAAGACTTCCTTTAGCATTGATATTTTGGCAACATATAAAATAATTTGTTCCCTTGCAGTGATCAAAATTCAAAAGGTCCCCTATTTTTTCTTGTTCTGGATCCCAGTATCTTGAATTTTGGCAGGATCCGGATCAATTTTTGATATGTTGTAGAACCTTTTTGGAACTTATTATGTATTTTTTTTACTAAGCACCCTGGCCATTTATTGGGGAGCTACATGCACATATGCTGAAAACAGCCCTATCTCCCAATGATAAAGAATCAAACAAACAAACAAACCCTGGAGAAAACATAACCTCCTTGGCAGAGGTAAATATGACATGATATGGGTCAAAATCTTGATCAAAGATCTAAAGCCAGTGATTTATACAATTGCATTCAATGATCAGACCTAAAAGCTATGACTTCACTTGTAAAATAGATTATAAAAATGACCCACGGTACATGTTTTACATCTGCAGCAATGTCAGTTAAAAATGTTATCAATTGAAGCATAAATACATGTTTTGTAGTCAGAGCTAACAGAGGAAACCTTTTCTATTTTGCTAGGTGTTAACATAACTATCTGTGTCTTCCTGTTTCCGTTAGTGTGACTAGTTTAAATCCATGCAGGATGCAAACATTGGAAGGATGTTGCTCTGCATCCTTAACAAGTTCATTTTAATTTAATTTAGATTTGAAAACAGTTCATACAATTGAATAGTGTATCTCCATCTTGGGGGTTGATCTGAAAATGGTGATAATGAATAAGTATGTGTAATTAATGAAATCATTGGTTATTCATTGAGTTGTTGCAAATGTGTGTGATAATGTCTAGACACGAGGGACTAGAATTTACAGAGAATGATGAATATAAACTTTATTCAGGGAGTACTTCATGATGAGGCGCACTTGTCATGGAAAGACAGAATGGGTGGATGTCAAGTGGAAAGGGGGGGTTATGTCCCATTCATTCCAACAAGATGGAAGCAGCTGTGGTGTCATTGTTGTAAAGGTAAGCCGAAAACTATTTCTTTTCATTATATGTGAGGTAGGAATTTTTCTTGGGACAGATGAATTGATGTGAACCAATATCTGCAAATGTACAAATTATAGTGTGAATAGAGATAACAATTTTTTGGATAGTGATCATGAGTGTATGTAATTCATTATATGCCCCCCATTATTATTGTAAGTACCTACATTTGATGTTGTTTAGATGGCAAAAGCCCTGTTAAAGGCTTTCCCAAACATCCCTGACATGAACTTCAGCACATCTAAAAAAGGAATGGAGAAGGAGAGGAGAGATCTGGCTCTTCACATCCTGGAGGCATCAGGTAAAGGTTAATTAAGCATACAAATCAAAAACAATATAGAAAGGAGGTATATATAATTTAATAAATGTTTTTCTTTTTAGTCTTTGATGATCAAAACTGCTGTGCTATGTGTGCTACCTTCAAGCCAGCAGGACCAGGAACTGCCATTGTACAATGGGTGAGTACTTGAAAAACAGTTAAAGACATGTTGAATTGTTATATAGCTATGAAAACAAAATGATTTAGGTGTCAAATAATAATACATTTAAAAAAATATGTTTTAAATTAAACAGATCCAATGTGATGACTGTGACCGGTGGTTCCATGGTTCATGTCTGTGCATTGACATAGAAGATGCCAAGGACAAAACCTGGAAATGTCCCTTGTGCAAATAGGAAAAAAAACAAAAAACGGTTAAGCCGACGATGTAAACTTAGTAACACATCCTCCTCTCGAGTACACAGAATACAGCTAAAATGCTGGTTCTAATAAAAAAAAACTGATGTTAAAGTCTGTCTGAATTAGTGTGTGTTACAATTAAATCATTCAAAGGCCTACGAGTTTGGGGTCATGTAGCTACACTGGCTGCACGAGATACGCCTTTTATTTTTACATTTTAGATCTGTTCATATTTTTAATGAATTTTTATATGTAAATATTAGTCTTTTTGCTCAATAGCTTCCAGGTCATGTGATCAGTTGACTCCAAATCAGTATGGGATCATGTAACTACACCTGCTACACGAGATACGCCTTTTATTTTTACATTTTAGATCTGTTCATATTTTTTATTAATATTTATATGTAAATATTAGTCTTTTTGCTCAATAGCTTCCAGGTCATGTGATCAATTGACTCCAAATCAGTGCGGGATCATATAACTACACTTGCTACATGAGATACGCCTTTTATTTTTACATTTTAGATCTGTTCATATTTTTAATGAATTTTTATATTTAAATATTAGTCTTTTTGCTCAATAGCTTCCAGGTCATGTGATCAATTGACTCCAAATCAGTGCGGGATCATATAACTACACCTGCTACATGAGATACGCCTTTTATTTTTACATTTTAGATCTGTTCATATTTTTCAATAATTTTATACACAGTCGCTCATCTCTGCTTTAAATATCACATTTTTTTCATTTTTATTTTATTTTGAAAACAGGAAGTTGGAACACGCTGCAGTCGTCCTCTCCGTGTGTTTACTGTAAAGTCTGCAATACGGGTGCACTTGAAATGTTGGAGTGGCTTGCTTGCGAATGTCTGTCGAATATCCAACGTAAAACTAACTTCACCTAAGTGGATCAGGTCACATATAATTTGGCGCTAAACTGAATTGAATTGAATTGAATTAGAATATGTTTTCGCATAAAATAACTATTTGGATATTTGAAATACCACCTGTTGAGCAGAAGTTATCAGTGACAACATACCCCTGCTTCCCTTAATTAAAAATAGCTCATTTTAAATCATGACTAAAATTAGGCTTGGAGCAGTAAAATAAAAGCACTACTACAGCTGCCTGGTGCTGGAACTCCAGTGATTTGTATTGATGGCCCCAGACTACACCGGAGCCATTTAGATGAAATTAAAGTGAGATATAGAGAAATATATATTGTAACATATTAATAATCAAGTCTAAAAATATACATTTTTTACATTCTCCATTGTAGAATTATTATATCATATATAATATACTGTTTTTTTTATTTTGTAGAAAAAAAAACGTTGAACTGGTCCGTTGAGATTGTGCTGGGATGTGAAGTTCTGATAAAGTACGTCAGCTGTCATCCACTCAGAATTTTCACGGCTTTGTGTTGCTAGGATAACGAACAACGGGATAACCCCGTTACTCCCTTTATATATAAATATTTTTAATTTTGTTCATTAGTTATTTTGAAATTTAAGGAGTGTGAATAAGTTTAACGGGAAGTTTGCTTTTATTTTGACGTCAGCTTTCACGGCGCCGGGGATGGGGCGTTTCAGTGACGTCAACGCCGACCGAGTGAGGTCTACATGGACTCTTAAGGTTATACGTCTATTGATCAGTTTCTGATATCTCCGTGAGACATGCAAGACAAGTACGAGATAGGTTTTGTCCAGCAAATCCTCGGTTTGAATTTAGTACCGAGAAAAAATGCCACCATGAGAGGCAACGACACGTCTCTCAGCGACTTCTCAGGTAGGCTCATGTGTGGTAGCTCGTTGGCTTTACACACAAATAAGTGTTAAAATAATTGACTTGGGTGCCATTCAGGTCACAGGACAAACAGGTGAAGTGTTTTCATTTTAACTAGCGAGGTAAACGTTAAACTTCGCGCCCATCGTTGATTGTTATATGTAGGACGCTAGCATTGTTTGGGTAGCCTACTTTAATCAAGCTAGCTGACTTTTTGCTTCTTCTACGCGGCTTTTATGCGGTTTGGTGTTTGACAGTTGTGGTTGTGGTGCTTGTTTACAATCCTGAACGATTCATATAGATTCATATGATTGAAGATCCTAACAGTACGTTATTGTGGGCTATTGAGATGTTACTTCTGTGGTGTGTGACTGCTGAAGTTGACTGGGCTCATTTCGGTTCTTGTAAAGTTGATCACCGCAGTCTTGAGTTGTGGTCGGAGTGCTCTGAGGACGAACACTTGGCTGTATGTGGGAGTCTGACGGGCCACAGACTGCTTTCCTCTGCCCAGAGAGCTCACATTCCGTCAGTCTCTTAACGCCTCCACCTGCTCTGACACCACCTTGGAGTTGGCCTTCCACATCCGGCAGCGGATGTAGGAGTACCCGCGGTGAACCTGGCTTATTTGGATGAACACTTCACTGAATGAATAGCTGAGTATCACAGGCAAAGTGAGGACATTCAATTCCATTTATACTGTATTTAGTAAAGATGAATGACTAGGCTTATATCAGCTGCCATTGCGCTAGAGGTGGGGTACACCTGGCCGGGTCACCAGTCCATCATAGGGCCACTCCTAGGGTCAGTTTCGGGTCACGGGCTGGGACTCCAACCAGGAACGCTTTTCCTGTGAGGTGATGGTGCTAACCACCATGTTGCACTTCCTGTTTCTTTCCATCTTTCAAACAGTTTCTTGGAGCAGAATTTGCTGCAGCTCAACCACATTTTCTCTCTTTGACTTTCACAAGTTGTGTTTAGCTTCTTTGGCTTCCTTCTTCATGGTTTTTACACAGTGCCCCCTGCAGTGCCACCTCATGTTGCATTCCTGCTGGTTGGTTAGTAGGCATAGGTCAGTGATCATCCTAACTTTCTGTTTCTGTCAGAAATGAGGACTACTGTTTTACATATCCTCACAAGTTTTTCATCTGTCGTCTGGGACAGCTGTTTCACCACCTGCCTCTGCATTCTCCCCGTGTGTGTGCCTCAGTTGTTCCTGATGGTAGTGGAGTTTTAACCCGAAGAGAACTGAACACATCACACCAGTTTTAAAATCTTTACACTGGCTTCCAGTCAGTCACAGAATAGATTTTAAAAGCCTGCTGATGGTTTACAAATCCCAGAACGGTTTCGGCCCAAAATACATCTGTGATATGTTCAGAGAATATAAAGCTAGCAGAGCTCTTAGATCCAAGGACTCAGGTCAGCTGGTCCAGTCCAGAGTCCAGATTAAACATGGAGAAGCAGCATTTAGCTGTTCTGCTGCAAACAAGTGGAACAAACTGCCAGTGGAGATTAAACTTTCACCAAATGTAGACATTTTTAAATCCAGGTTAAAAACATTTCTGTTCTCATGTGTCTATGCATGAAATCTGCACGCTATCTTTGAACTTATCCAGACTGTTGCTTGTTTTTAATCATTTAAATTATTTTATTTGTTTCTCTTTCTATTCTTTTATGTATTTTCAATGCCTCTTCCACTCCCTGCTGCAATGCTTTTATTTTATGTGAAGCACTTTGAATGGTTTGTACATGAAATGTGCTACAAATAAACCTGACTTTGACTTAACACATAACTCCCTCTGTTTCCACAAGGATCAGCTGGGTGGAGATCTGTAGAAATGAAACCACGGCATATGGCTCACTCCACTTCACACTTGTACATGGAAGCCTTGCCACATGTGTGGAAACAAATGAATTATTTTTGTACGTACACTATTTTGTTAATTGATTTATTTTTTAAGCTTCTCATTTAGCAATCACTGTAGCTGAAAGGGATCTCTGCTAAGAGGAGCTACAGGGAGACAGTACAGCCCCACTAATCACCTCCTGTGCCTGGGTCTCTGCAGTGTGCTGCTGAGCTGTATGTGAGTGGAACTGGGACTGTCATCATGAGAAGTATAACTGCATCTTGTGTGTTTTCCAGAGATGTGGTATGGGGTGTTTCTGTGGGCAGCCGTCTCCTCTCTGATCTTCCACCTCCCTGCTGCCTTGCTCTCACTCGCCACACTGCGCCAGCACAAGATGGCCCGCTTCATGCCCATAGCCATCCTCCTCATGGGCATCGTGGGACCACTTTGTGGGGGAGTCCTCACCAGTAAGGATACATTTCTTGTAGTAGGAGTGTCACAGTCCAGTGTGTCGTCTCACATCCTGATCTCAGTCTGGTCAGAACGGAGTTTTTCTTCCCGCCTGTCACCACATGCGTTGTCTTTGTATCATTAGGAGGTCTTATCATTATGTCTTACATTACTCTGACTTGATTTGGGTCATGATTTGGCTCCAGCAGAAAAGTTGGACCCACTTACTCGTTCATTTTCTCTGAGTAGGTGTGTGCAGACTTTGGACTGGTTCAATAAATCGGCTTGAAACAATGGAGGCCATACATTGCTATGAATTCTAAATGTGCATCTGCACAGCCATAACATTAAAACCACTGACAACACTTCTCATCTTGATCCAGTGCAGTATTCTGTTTTGCATCCTGGCACTCACTTTGACACCTACCTGAACGTTTCTGCAGACTCTGAAGTTCTTAGAGATTCAGACACTAAGCCCATTTACAAATGTTCAGAGATGGAACAGAACCTTCTCTGTGTGAAAAAAACAGGAAGGGCGGCCATGTGCTGCGACCAGCTGGGGGCTGAGAGGAAAGAAAAGAGGGGACAATAAACACCATAACACCAGGCCAGGGATACCTGAGAGAAACACAAGTTAATGATGACAATGATGTCACATGTACATGGAGAGTAAAGAGAGCAGAGGGAGGAGAGGTGCATCATGGGAGCTCCCCCAGCAGTCTGGGCCTATAGCAGCTTAACTATGGGATGTTTCAGGATCACCTGAGCCATCCCTAACTATAAGCTTTATCAAAAAGGAAAGTTTTAAGCCTGGTCTTAAAGGTAGAGAGGGTGTCTGCTTCCTGAAGCCAAACTGGCAGCTGGTTCCACAGAGAGGGGCCTGATAACTGAAGGCTCTGCCTCCCATTCTACTTTTAGAAACTCTGGGAAAACCTGCAGTCTTGAGATCTTTAAGATATGATGGAGCTCGGTCATTAAGAGCTTTATATGTAAGGAGAAGAATCTTAAATTCTATTCTGAATTTAACAGGGAGCCAATGAAGAGAAGCTAAAACTGGAGAAATATGATCTCTCCTGTTAGTTCTCATCAAAACTCTGGCTGCAGCATTTTGGATCAACTGAAGGCTTTTCAGAGAATATGTGGGACAGCCCAATAATAAAGAATTACAGTAGTCCAATCCTGAAGTAACAAATGCATGGAGCAGTTTTATCGTATCAGAATTAGCAGAAAGCAGTAAAATGTCTTGTTTTCCTTGTACTACTGTGAATTAATAATGAACTCCAAAACATTTGAAAGGGGAATGTTTAGGTTGAAGTGGTGAAAGTAGCTTCCATCATGCAGACTAATGAAAGCTGTAAAATGTTTGTGTTGTTTCTCTCTTCAGGTGCAGCCATAGCAGGAGTGTACAAGGCAGCAGGGAAGACGATGATCTCTCTGGAAGCTCTGGTTTTTGGGGTCGGACAGTCGTTTTGTGTCCTCATCATCTCCTTCCTTAGGATACTTGCCACTCTTTAGCAGTGCTGAGGCCACCTTTGCTGGACCTGATGCTGCTGGGTCGCTCTCTGGACAGAACCGGAGGTTAACATGGTATCCCTGGTGAATCAAAGGACCAAAACCACTGCAGTCCAACACGTGATGTCATTTTGTAGTGATACACGAGATCAGCTTTTACTCCACTCTGGAGGCGTGTGATTGGCTGCGGAGCCAGAAGTTAGTATTATTTCGGACAGCCTCATGCTGCGTGCACATCCCAGGGTGAGCCGTGCCCCCTGCAGCGTGTGCCCTGCAGCGTGTGCCCTGCAGCGTGTGCCCTGCAGCGTGTGCCCTGCAGCGTGTGCCCTGCAGCGTGTGCCCTGCAGCGTGTGCCCTGCAGCGTGTGCCCTGCAGCGTGTGCCCTGCAGCGTGTGCCCTGCAGCGTGTGCCCTGCAGCGTGTGCCCAGCTTATTCCACGGGGGAATAACGCTATGAAGGATTATTTAAGACATTGGTGGTTAGCTGTGCAGGGCGTGAAGGCAGCAGGGTGCTGCTCTGTTGCCGGGGGTTACAGCTTGGTAGCAGCATGACACTAACCTCTCTCAGGGTGTGTGTATGAGTGTGTGTGTGTGATGAAGAGAAGCAGACAGACTGACGGGCTGCATTACTGTTAAACAGAAAATGAGCGTTATATGCAAGACTCGTGCTTTATCTCCTGAGGCCTTAATTTCTATTTCCCAACTTCCAAAGCTGCGTTTACCTTCAGGGACGTGTTTGCGTGCAGAGTGTAGCATCCCGGGGGTCTGTAAGCCCGCTGCAGTGTCACTTAGCAACAAGAACCCATGTGTTTCCATTCAGTGTTTGGACAGACCCCCAAAGTTTCCACAGTAACTCAGACGGGACGAATCCAACCCCGGTTCTGGAGAGATGATCCAGTCTCAGCTTTCCGGCTGGATGGGGCTGTCCCGCACACGGCTGCTTGTCTTCCTCGTGCTTTCATTCCGGTTCCTGCAGTGTGACTGCCCGTCAGTGTCTGTTGCTTACAGCAGTTGGAGGGTCCGACTTGTTTCCGGGTCATTTTCCACAGGAACAGGGTCCTGATGATGGCTCGGCCGGCGGTTACAGCTCCAAGAATGATTCTCTCTGCTTTTAATGCAGACGTTTTTGAGGTTTAATTTATTTGATTAATGGTATATTTAGCAGGTTTTGGGAACTGAAACTGATTTGTATATATTCAGAATTATTTTTGAAGCTTTGTAGAATTCTGACCAATGAATTGCTGTTTGGTGTGATTTTCCTGTCTTATATGGATCTTCAGTGGCTGCTTTTACTTTGCTTTTGCTAGCTCAAAGCTGTTTGTGAACTTGTTCAATAAATGTATTTTGTGAAGCAACATCAACCCATTTCAGGGTTTTCAGAACTACTGTGTTTGTTTTGTCAGGTGTGAAGACCTTTTGGTTTTTAATTAAATGTGTGATAATCTGTGAGCACTTCACTTTGAACATCATCTGAGGCTGAAAAAACGAGCAGGAGGGCCCAAACAGGGCAGGGACTGTGGCTCCTACACCCTTCAATAAGTTTATGCTTAATATGTACTCTGTATGTCTGAGAAAGGATGATTCTACAGCTGCACCCTCTAAATAAAGTTCCTGTCAGGTGGCCATTTTGGGTCTAAAATCCTTTCCAGTGCCTGAAACCAGTTTTGTATTGCATTTTCTACAACCTTTATCGTTATAGCATTTCTTAGAAATCCAAATTCAAAGCTCATCGTTATCGTGCCCTGCCGACTCGTCTCTGTACTAGCTGGGAGCTCCAGACACCGTCTGCAGACTCGGCTTTCAGAAAGTGCCACAGTCTCTTTTATTCAGACACCTGCAGGAGCTTAATGTCCATGTGCAAATGTTGGAGCTCCTAAGGATCAAATTGGCAGAAATGTTAAGCCACAACACTGAAACAGGATTACAAAACAGATGAAAACAGCTACATAAAACTCTTACTAATACAGTCATGGGACCTTGTACTCATTGTAATGGTTGAGTGGTGACTGGGCTCACAAATTACTGACAGAGGTGGTGAGTTAAGGTTTATCAATGCTCTGGAGGGATACCAGACTGCTGACCCCGTCAGTCCTCCCCAGGGAGACACAGGAGTGGGATGGATGCGGTGGAGGTGGCAGGCGAGGGGGTCTGAGTTCTGGGAGCCAAAGTTCCTTATCCAAACAGATTACCGTAAATTCCAGATTATAAGCCGCTACTTTTTCCTGGGCTTTGAGCACCGCAGCTTATAATACGGTGCGGCTAATATATGCTTTTTTCTTTTGTTTTCATGCCACCAAAACCTTATTTGCACCGTAACATTGGACCAATACAATTAAGGAGTAGTTCAGTGATCCAATGAAATTGTATGATAAATCAAAAACACTTACACTACTAAATATTGTAAATCGGTCATTTGTACACGCTCTCAACATGGAAAACAAATGAAGAAATGCGTATGATGCAGCTTTTAAACTGAAGGCGATCAATGACTTTTCCTGGTAGGCTTTTTTTTTTTTTAAAAAAACAGCCGTGTTACAGGCACTGTTAGGAAAAAAAAAAAAAAAAAAAAAAGCATTTGTGCGTTACCGATTGGTATTTAAGTTAAAACCATCGGTGTTACAGGCACTGTTCGAAAAAAAAAAAGCATTTGCAGTTTCTATTTGTTTCTGTTACCATATGCATTTAATTAAAAGTTTAAAAATTCTCACGTGTAACATCTTTCCGTGTAAATATCTCATATTACTATGTGGCCACCCGCGGCTTATAATCCGGTGCGGCCTATAAAATTAAAGGGTGCTGCTTATATTCAGGTGCGCTCTATAGTCCGGAATTGACGGTATTCAGAAAGCCTGGCAGGGGACACAGGTGTCCATATCCACACTGTAGAGAAAAGTGTTCAAAACAAGTTCAGGGAGTGAGCAAGATCAAATCCAGGTCCGGTCCAAGGGTTCCAATCCAAAAGTTTTAATCCAAAGACAAAAATCCAGGAAGCAGGCAAAAGGTCAAGACAGGGCAGACCGGTCAAAAACTTACAGAACCGATCAGGGCCAAACACCGGCCCAGGGTCTGATAACGCTGGGTAGACAAGAAAACAGGGAAGGGCTGGAGAGTGCACTTCCATGAAGTTGGCCCAATCTGGCAAGAGGCACGAGCTGTAGGCCTGCATAAGAAGGGGAGAGGACAGGTGAGCATCATCAGCATTGATTACCAGAAGGGAGGCAAGGGAAGCTCAGACTGAGGGGAGATGAACCAAATAAGGTCGGCACAGGAGGCGAGCTGAAGACCGTGACACCCGTGCCTTTATACAGATTGCAATGTTCTCTCAGACAAACAGCGCTTGATTTCCGATGTGCATTACAGAGGAAGTGAGTTACTGCTGGATTGGTTTGGAAGGTGGAGCGACTGCAGTGCAGTGCAGGCTGCTTTTCTTCTGTTTTTATTCACATTTCCAGATATTAGTTCATTAATGGAACTGCACGGTGGTGGTTAGCACCGTCACCCCACAGCAGAGGGTTCCCGGTTCAAATCCCGGGCGGGTTCTCCCTGTGTATCCGGGTACTCCAGCTTCCTCCCGTCACCCAAAAAACATGCATGTCAGGTTAACTGGTGACTCTAAATTGTCCCTAGGAGTGAGCATGGATGGTTGTTTGTCTTCTCTGTGTGGCCCTGTGATGGACTGATGGACTGGTGACCTGTCCACGTGTCACCAGTCCATCACCCCGCCTCTCCCCCAATGATGGCTGCGTTTGGCTCCAGCCCCTCCATGACCCCAGGTATAGAAAATGGATGGATGGATAGTTCATTCATACTGTTACTCAGTGCATTCTGTGTAAATAAACTGTTACATTTCATATGTCAGGCATTCATGATGATCACTGGAAAGGTGTACACTGACCTTATGATTTACACATCATGCTTTTATTCCTGATCTATAATATCCCAGAAATACCTTAAACATAGAACCTAAAAACATAGAATATCATTGAAAAGTTAATTTATTTTTGTAATGCAAGTCAGAAAGTGAAACTTACATATGATATAGATTCATTAAACACAAGTGACATATTTCAACATTTATTTCCTTTCATTCAGATGATTACGACTTGCAGCCAAAAAAAACAACCCAATTCAGTATCTCAGGAAATAAGAATATTTCAAAAGACCAATAAAGAAAAATATTTTTAACCCTCTAACCGCCAAAGTCGCAGAATTGCGACATGACGTCAGCATAAACAAAACAGTCTGTAGATAAACTAAACGGGCTTTAAGGTGTTCAGTCCTCCTACCACTAGTTGGCAAACATGTTACCCTTTCAAACAAGACCAAGCTCAAGTCATTTTGTAGTCATTTTGTAGTTCACAGTGTTTTTATAAGGCAGTGCAAAAAAGCCGCGCGAGCTCAGACGGAAGCAGTTATTCAGAGCTGTTCTGTTGAGACGTGCGAGTCGAATTTTTATTTTCAGCGAACTATTAGTGAGTTTTTATCACCATGGCTTGTAAGAAGTTGAACCGTGCGGAAGTATTGAGCATGCTATTTGCCGATTCCGACTCCGAAGGAGAGTTTTTACCTCGTGAGGAGGAGGATCGGACGAGCGCTCATGCTTCCCACCGTGAAACTTCCGAAGGCAATGGTGCCGGCATGCGAAGCGAGGCTGTTCTCCAAGCACACACACACACTCCAACTCATTCGGTGTCGTTATCCAACCTCAATGGAGTGGGTGGTAGTGGGGAACGCGGTCGCAGTGTCCGTGTTGGTCGAGGAATCGGGGGTGGGAGAAGTGGGTCTGGTATCTTTAGCATGCGCTCTCTCCATCCAGCCCCCGGTGCCGCGGCGCGCCTATCCGCCAGCGCAATGATCCTTACATTTTACCACTTGTTTTATTATTGTATTCCTCATTCCTGATCATTATGAATAAGGTTGAACAGGTTAAAAAAAAAAAATCAATTCAATGTCTTCCACTTCTTGCATGTGTTTTCCTACCCTATGGTAGCCTAATGATGACAGTATTTTACCACTTTCTCCTGTTTTATTGTTGGTTTCCTCCTTATGAATGATGGTAAAAGACAGAAAAATGAAAATAAGTTCAAATATCAAGTCAATATCCACCATTTCCTGAAAAAATATAGGCAACTTTTCGCATGCGTTTTCCTACTATATGGTAATGATGATATAGTAATATTTTACTACATTATTCTGTTTTATTGTTGCTTTCCTGTTCCCTAATCATTATAGATGATGATAAATAGACAAAAAGAAAAAAAAAGTTTTAAAAAAACAAGTTCACAATCACTCAATTCCAATATTTCCTGAACATAATGAGATTCAAAATGGCTGCCACCTGATGACGTCATAATATGCAAATTAGATCAATAATTTCATACCCCACATAAACTATGGACCATGGGCAACATTTTTCTAATGTACAGTAGGCATCTATCTTTAACCCCCTTTCAGCCACCAGCTTTTGAAATATTAATGTCAAAATCCAGTATTTTCAAAAAAAAATCTTGGCGCCTAAAGGGTTAATCCAGAAATGTTGGTCTACTGAAAAGTATGTCCATGTACTTGGTTGAGACTCCTTTTGCATCAGTTACTGCATCAATGCAGCGAAGCATGGAGGCGATCAGCCTGCTGAGGTGTGATGGAAGCCCAGCATGCTTCATCTCACCAGGGGTCCGTTTCACGTAGCAGGTTCAACCAACTCTGAGTCTATTCCTGATCTCTGAGTTGATCTACTCTGGGGTAGAAAACCCTGAGTTTTCGGTTCCAGAAACGCTGATTTGAGTGAGGTTAATCAACTCTGAGTAAGTTCACCTTGAGTTTAGCGCAGGCACCACAACTTTAAAAAGCCAGCATCAATGGAGCCCCGATTCGACGAGTCACCTTGGCAACGGGGAAGAGGAGGGGCTACGTTTTTCACCATCCTCGAATTGGAAATCTTAATGCGCTCATACGGCGAGTTTCAACATGTTTTTAGAAATAAGTGCAACACCGCTGCAGCAGCAAAAGTGTAAGTTTAAATGTAGTCCTTTGCAATCACAATAATATTACAGGGGGAAGCTGCTTGAATGGTAGCCCATTCATTTATTTCATTTAGGTGCAATCCCGCGGAGGAGAAGCGCTCTTGGCAGCAGTTTAAGATGAAATATAAAAACATTGTTCAAACAGGTGAGACCTCGGCATGGAGGTACCTCATTTTGATCATGTTTTACACTGTAAAATAAATATTAAGTGGCTATTTGACTGTGCAGTTATTTTATTCCCAACATAATGCTGTTTTCACACACATAAACTATGTCTTCTCATCTATACCATCCATCCATCCATTATCTATATACCGCTGAATCCGTCAGTTGGGTCGCGGGGGGGCTGGAGCCTATCCCAGCGGTCAATGGGCAAGAGGCGGGGTACACCCTGGACAGGCCGCCAGTCCATCACAGGGCCACATAGAGACAAACGAGACAAATAACCATGCACACTCACAGTCACTCCGAAGGACAATTTAGAGTCATCATCTATATCATGTTCTGTTAAATAATTAAGCCTATTTAAACTAACACAGACTTCTACTGAGCCAACAGAAAGAAGGCAGATGCCCGTAAAACGGGTGGTGGCCACCACCTCTAACGGGAGGGCAGTGGCTGAGGGAATCCACCCCCAAGACACGAGTGCCTTTATAAAATATAATAGGCCTATATATGTCTTTTTTAAGCCTATTCATACAAATATTTATTTGTCTTTTATGTCTTTTTTTTTCTTTTGTCCCAACACATTCTGATGGTGCCGCTCAAAAAGATAATTGTCTGTAAAAGCAAAAATCTATGCGCGGTCTGATAACCATCTCCGACGAATATTTATTTCTCTGCGCAATAATGCTGCACCTTCATCCACGGGATCGTTGTCAAAAGGACATGCCATGTTCGTGAAAAAAGTCGCCTCCTACTGTGCCAGATGGACTTATAGAAGTAGAAGAACTCGCTCTGCTGACTGAATGAATGAGGAAATCAAATGGCGTGTGTGGCTGAAAGAGGGCGGAGACAGAAAGAAACTCAAGGTTTCTTGAATAAAACCTGGTCCCGACCAGGTTAGGTTCAGAGAGTCTGTTTCTCCGGTAACTGACCGTGAGGTTAAGTTACCTCTCTTTGTGAAACAAGCTAGAGTTACCCCTCTTTCTTGGGGTTGAGTTACCTCCCTTTGTGAAACGGAAAACTCAGGGTTTCCCTCATTTCAGGGTTAACCTACTCAGAGTTTTCACTAAACCTGCTACGTGAAACGGACCTCAGCATTGTTGGATCTTACCCCACAGCTTATCTTTGGGCTTCAGGTCAGGTGAGTTTGCTGGCCAATCAAGCAGTGATACCATGGTCATTGAACCATGTATGGGTACCTTGTCAGTGTAGGCAGGTACCAAGTCCTGCTGGAAGATTCAATTCAGTTTTATTTATAGAGCACCAAATTACAACAAATGTCATCTCAGGGCACTTAAATAATAATATAGCCCAATTCAAGCCAATTGGAGTTCAATTCATTGTAATCATAATCAAATCAAATCCAGTTAATTAATTTCAAAATAAGCCAATTCAAAAACACTTTCCTAGCTAAAGGAAACCAACCGATTGCACCGAAACTTGTCTTCCGTCCAATCTCCCGTCCTGAGCGTGCCTGAGGCGACAGTGGAGAGAAACGACTCCCTTTGAAATCATCATCTCCATAAAACTTGTCAGCAGGAGGAAGCATGAAGTGCTCCAAATGTTCCTGATAGACGGCTGAACTGACTTTGGACTTGATAACACACAGTGGACCAACACCAGCAGATTGCTTGGTTCCCCAAATCATCACTGACTGTGAAACCTTCCCACTGGACCTCAGCAACGTGGATTCTCTGCCTCTCCACTCTTCTTCTAGCCTGACTACGTCATACTCACGATTCTAGTCAGAATGTGAGTCTGATACCGCTCCATAGAGTTTTGAGTATCAGAATCAGAATCAGAATCAGAATCGCTTTTTATTGCCAGGTATGTGGACACACACGAGGAATTTGACTCCGGTTACACCTCACTCTCTTTAGTGCAACAATTACAAAAAAATAGACATAGAACAAGATTAAATCAGAAGTGCAAATTGGTACATGGTGCAAGGATGAAACACTGAAGTCCGGTTTTAGCTGTTTAACACAGAGACAGCCTGAGGGAAGAAACTGTTCCTGTGTCTTGTTGTTTTGGCGTACAGAGTTCTGTAGCGCCTTGCAGAAGGGAGGAGTTTAAACAGTTTGTGTTCAGGGTGTGATGGGTCTGCAGAGATGTAACCTGCCCGTTTCCTGACTCTGGACAGGTACAGATCCTGGATGGAGGGCAGGCTGACACCAATAATCTTCTCTGCAGACCTTATTGTCCGTTGCAGTCTGTTTTTTTCCTGTTTGGTGGTTGATCCGAACCAAACGGTGATGGATGAACAGAGAACAGACTGAACAATGGCGGTGTAAAACTGGATCAGCAGCTCCTTAGGTAGGTTGAGCTTCCTGAGCTGCCGCAGAAAGTATAACCTCTGCTGGGCCTTTTTGATGGTAGTGACTGTGTTGGTCTCCCACTTCAGGTCCTGAGAGATTGTGGGGCCCAGAAACCTGAAGGATCCACAGCAGACACTGCGTTGTTGGTGATGGTGATGGGTGGCAGAGTGGGGGGGCTTCTCCTAAAGTCCACTGTCATCTCCACTGTTTTTAGCGTGTTCAGCTCCAGATTGTTCTGACCACACCAGCAGACCAGCCGTTCAACCTCCCGTCTGTATGCAGACTCATCACCTTCCCGGATGAGGCCGATGACTGTTGTGTCATCTGCAAACTTCAGGAGTTTAACAGACGGGTCTCTTGAGGTGCAGTCGTTGGTGTAAAGGGAGAAGAGCAGTGGGGAGAGTACACACCCCTGGGGGGCACCTGTGCTGATGGTCTGGGTGCTGGATGTGATGCTCCTCAGCCTCACCTGCTGCTTCCTGTCAGTCAGGAAGTTTGTAATCCACTGACAGGTGGAGGAGGGCACAGTGAGCTGGGTGAGTTTGTTGCGGAGGATGGCTGGGACGATGGTGTTGAACGCCGAACTGAAGTCGACAAACAGGATCCTGGCGTACGTCCCTGCAGAGTCGAGGTGTTGCAGGATGTAGTGCAGTCCCATGTTAACGGCATCATCCGCTGACCTGTTCGCTCGGTAGGCGAACTGCAGGGGGTCCAGCAGGGGGTCTGTAATGTCCTTCAGGTACCCCAACACCAGTCTCTCGAAGGACTTCATGACTACAGATGTGAGGGCAACAGCCCTGTAGTCGTTCAGTCCTGTGATGGTGGGTTTCTTGGGGACCGGGATTATTGTGGAGAGTTTGAAGCATGAGGGGACTTCGCACAGCTCCAGGGATCTGTTGAAGATCCGGGTGAAGATGGGGGCCAGTTGGTCAGCGCAGACCTTCAGGCAGGAAGGTGACACACCGTCTGGGCCGGGTGCCTTCCTGATCTTTTGTCTGTGAAAGACTGACAGAACATCCTCTTCACAGATCGTGAGTGCTGGTGGGGGGTCAGAGGGGAGAGGTGGCAGAGTGGCAGGTGATGTCAATGGGGGGGGAGGTGGAGAGGTGTGAATGTGTCAAACCTGCAGTAGAACACATTCAGCTCGTCAGCCAGTTGATGATTCGCTGCAGTGTTTGGGGATGGTCTCCTGTAGTTGGTGATGGACTGCAGGCCTCTCCACACTGACGCTGGATCGTTGGCTGAAAGGCTGTTTTTAATCTTTTCAGCGTAGCTCCTCTTGGCTGCTTTCACCTCCATTGTCAGCGTGTTTCTGGCCTGGTTGTACAGGACTCTGTCCCCACTTCTGTAGGCCTCCTCCTTGGCCTGACGAAGTTGCCTGAGTTTTGCAGTGAACCAGGGTTTGTTGTTGCTGTATGTGCGGAAGGTTTTGGTGGGCACACACATGTCCTCACGAAAACTGATGTAAGATGTCACGGTATCAGTCAGTTCATGCAGGTCTGAGGCTGCAGTCTCAAAAACACTCCAATCAGTGCAGTCAAAGCAGGCTTGTAATTCCACTTTGGCGTTGTTGGTCCATCTCCTCACCGTCTTGACCACAGGCTTAGCAGATTTCAGCTTCTGCCTGTAGGTCGGGATAAGATGAACCATGCAGTGGTCAGAGAGTCCCAGGGCTGCACGGGGGACAGAGTTATATGAGTTCTTAAAAACAGTGTAACAGTGGTCCAGAGTGTTTGTGTCCCTGGTGGGACACTTAATATGCTGTTTATATTTTGGCAGTTCGTGGCTGAGGTTTGCTCTGTTAAAGTCCCCCAAAACAATGAGCAGAGAGTCCGGGTGTTTTTTCTCCACGTTATTAATCTGGTCGGCCAGGTGTTGTAACGCCTCAGTAACACAGGCCTGAGGAGGGATGTAGACTCCGACCAGAACAAACGAGGAAAACTCCCGCGGCGAATAGAACGGTTTACAGTTGATGAAGAGTGTTTCTAGTTGAGGTCTGCATGATTTGTTTAGGACCGTGACATCAGTACACCAACCTTCGTTAATGTAAAAGCAGATTCCGCCTCCCCTCGTTTTCCCCGTAAGCTCCGTTATCCGGTCCGCTCGGTGCAGGTGAAATCCAGGCAGGTAGAGAGCAGTGTCCGGGATGTGCTCACCGAGCCAGGTTTCGGTGAAGCACAAGGCAGCAGATCTGTTGAAGTCCGTGTTGGTTGTATTGAGGAGCTGCAGTTCGTCCACCTTGTTCGCCAGAGAGCGGACGTTGGCCAGGTGAATAGACGGGAGCGCAGTGCGAAACCCCCGCTGCCGCAATCTGACAAGTGCGCCGGCTCGCTTCCCCCGATGTGTCTGACCACAGAGAGCTGCTGCTCCTCCAATGAGTAGTTCTGTTAAGTTTTCCGGATCGATGAGAACCAAAGAAAAAACTTTGCTGGTGGTTATACCAATGTTTAGGAGTTCTTCTCTGGAGTAAGTGACCAGAGAAGGAGCACAGAAAACACGACAAATGCACAAAAACATAAAAAACACGAGAGAGCGAAGTACCGAGGCAGCCATCCGCGGCGCCGTCTCCATGGTAACCCCATGTATGGGGCGTGTTTCAACCGAACAAAGAGAAAAAATGCCTCTTCGCTCAATTGGATAGACCTACAACCAATCAGAGCAACGTAGTATGTGACGTAGATTAAGCAACACACACTTGTTGTAGGAAGGACGGCAAAAACATCTTTTCTATCGATAAAAGCCTTTATCGCGTTCCTCTGTTCATCTTTCAAAATTAATGCAATGTGGAGATCCTGTAGAACAGACTCGATGGCAGAATCTACACACCCTAGCTCTCCAGCGGCAGCCATGTTTGTTTCAAACGAATTCAAACCAAGCGCACTTTAGTGACGTAGTCGATAATGTCCCTGTTGATCATCTGTCCATCATCGTATAAAGCCCGCCTTGGCAATCTGATTGGGTCGACTGTTTTGATGTCGAGCATAGAGATTGCCCAACTGAGCAGAGCCAGACCGAACTTCCCGACCAAACATTTTATGGGCGGGGCTAAGTTCGGCTGGCACCCAGGCTACTCTTCTTCCACTCTGGGACCTTGATTTCCAAACAATATGCAAAATTTACTTTCATCTGAAAAGAGGTCTTTGAACCACTGAGCAACAGACCTGGGGCCTCATGTACAAAGACTTGCGTGGATTTCCTACTGAAACATGGCGTACGCTCAAACCCAAATTACCTCCAACGTCGGATGTACGAATCTGTGCGCACGCATCAATCCAAGCACATTTCGTTTGTACATCCCAATCAACGTGGAATTGAGCGCACATGTCGGAGCACCCAACTCCTCCCTGTCCATGCCCCTACTTAAATTTGCAAATCATATTTAAATGAGCCCTGCACCTGCGATTCCCCTCTCTGAAAAGGTGAGTGAAAACGCAACTATTTTGTGCGTACACACGCTTTGTACATGAGGCCCCAGTTCTTTTTCTCCTTAGCCCAGGTAAGACGCCTCTGACATGGTCTCTGGTTCAGGAGTGGCTTGACACGAGGAATGCGACAGTTGTAACCCATGTCCAGGATACTTCTGTGTGCCGTGGCTCACTGACTCCTGCCTCTGTCCGTCCTTGTGAAGTCCTCACATGGCCACAGTTATCCCTGTTGCTGGTGCACCTTTTCCTACCACACCTTTTCTTTCCACTCCACTTCCTATGAATATGCTTGGATACAGCACTCTGTGAACAAGCAGCTTCTTAAGCAATGACCTTTTGTGGCTTAACCTCCTTGTGGAGGTTGTCAGTGGCTGGGGGGGGGGGGCTCCGGGCCTTGTTGATAAGGCTAGTAGCGGATGGGAAGAAAGTGTTCTTGTGGCGTGAGGTTTTGGTCCTGATGGACCGCAGCCTCCTGCCAGAGGGGAGTGTCTCAAAGAGTTTGTGACCGGGGTGCGAGGGATCAGCCACAATCTTCCCTGCCTCAGAGTTCTGGAGGCGTACAGGTCCTGGAGAGACGGAAGGTTGCAGACAAGCTGATGTTCAGCTCCACCTTGAGGTCCTGGGAGATGATGGTTCCCAGGAAGCAGAAAGACTCCACAGTGTCAATTGTGGAGTCACAGAGGGTGATGGGGGTAGGTGAGGCTGAGTTCCTCCTGAAGTCTACAACCATCTCCACTGTCTTTAGAGCGTTGAGCTCCAGGTTGTTCTCCCTGCACCAGGTGGCCAGATGGTCAGCCTCCCACTTGAAGGCGGACTCGTCGCCATCAGAGACGAGTCCGATGAGAGTGGTGTTCCTGGTGAGTGGAGGGGCAGCTGTTGGTGTACAGGGAGCAGGGCAGAGGAGAAGGAACACAGCCCTGAGGGGAACCAGTGCTGATGAGCTGTGAGTCGGAGATGTGTTTTCCCAGCTTCACATGCTGCTTCCTGTCAGACAGGAAGTCTGTGATCCACCTGCAGGGGGAGTCAGGCACACTCAGCTGGGAGAGCTGCTCCTGAAGCAGAGCCGGGATGATTGTGGTAAAAGCAGAGCTGAAATCCACAAACAGGATCCTGGCGTAGGTACCTGCGGAGTCCAGGTGCTGGAGGACGTAGTGGAGGGCCACGTTGACTGCATCGTCTACAGACCTGTTGGCTCTGTAGGCAAACTGTAGGGGGTCCAGGAGGGGGTCCGTGATCTCTTTCAGGTGAGAGCTCAAGGCACTCAGAGGACTTCATAACCACAGAGGTCAGGGCGACAGGTCGTAAGTCACTAGCCCCTTTCACACTGCGACCCGCTACCTTAGCGGGTCCAAATTGCACCTTCGACCCGCGTCGAGCAATGTGAACGCTTGGCGTGTTAAGGCTCTAGCATGGTTGCTGCGTCTGCTCGCGCGAGCGGTGTTGATGACGTCACGAGTTCGTGCCCGCCATATATAGTGGCGCAAGTCGTTGCGCCAGTAGTTGCAATTTTCTCCGTCACAGAGGTGGCGCTGCTACGTGAAGGTTACCGCTACTCTACAACCACGAAAGTGGAGAAGAAAACAATGAAGAGCAGGAATACTGTCATTAATGATACTGCTGCAGTATTTGGATAAATTTAATTTTTTAATTCAGTTAAAGGAGAATTCCGGCATTTTTACAAACATATCCCATCTGTTGGAGACCATGGAAAGTTTGCCAAAGGGAAAAACGCGAGAAATTTTCATGCCCGCTGCGCAAAGTTGTCCAATTGCGCTGATTTCCATGAAAGCAGGCTCTATCGGGCAAGCTTTTAACCTTTCCCGAGGCTCTTAACGTGTATCAAAATACTTTTTACCGAATTGGCCGTGGTGTCAGTAGCAATACAATTCAACCTCAGCTTCCGTGTTCCACAGGCGTGCGCACAAATTAATCGATCGCCGAAGTCATACACTAGTATTCCAAAATTGTCTTTTTGTCCACCAAAAACGACCCTCGAGAACCGAACTACACATTGCCATGTTTGTTATTGTTTCCTATCGAACAGCTGACTCGTTTCAACACTCATTTTCGCTGTGATGTCATGACGTGTCACATGACTGCTTGAAAGAGCGCACCTTCGCCCATTATTCAGCTGCGGGAGATAAGAACCCTCGGGATTTTATTGGAAGCAATTTCGAGATGGATAGTTCGTCAGATTCTGATGTTGGAATGGAAGAGCTTGACGAGTTTGATGGTCGGGGTTATCTTTTTGAACCAGAATACACTGATGAAGAGTTGTTGGCACAAGATGCAGCGAGGATGGCTCAAACTGATGATCCAGAAACGGGAGCTGCTGCTAGGTCACGCATTGGGGAGACATGGTGGTGCAGATGTGGACATTGTATTGCACTGACCACAGAGGAAGACAGTACTTTGGAATACTATAGTGTATGACTTCGGCGATTAATTTGTGCGCACGCCTGTGGAACACGGAAGCTGAGAAAGGTAAGTGCGCTGTTTTTGAAATCTCAAAATGTATCATGTCTGTGCTAGCTAATGGTATGGTTAGCCCCTGGGTTGAATTGTATTGCTACTGACACCACGGCCAATTCGGTAAAAAGTATTTTGATACACGTTAAGAGCCTCAGGAAAGGTTAAACGCTTGCCTGATAGAGCCCGCTTTCATGGAAATCAGCGCAATCGGATAACTTTGTGCAGCGGGCATGAAAATTTCTCGCGTTTTTCCCTTTGGCCAACTTCCCTGGGTCTCCAACAGATGGGATATGTTTGTAAAAATGCCGGAATTCTCCTTTAAAAGAGGTGATGGTCTGAAGCCCCCGGCATCACCACTTTTTGAGTCTCTGCCCTCTTCTTTGCCTTTACGTAACTGTCCCGTAGCTTCTTCCACACATTCTTACAGAACTCTCCCTTTTTCCCCAAAGTTCTGCCCATCTCTGTGCACCAGTTTTGGGAGTTTACGTGCTCCCTGTGCTGTTTCACTGCAGTTTCGTACAGCTGCCTGTACAAACGCACCTCCTGACTGAGCCTGGTCTCACATGGGTCCATCCGGTTTTTCGTTGGTGGCGCCGCCAAGTTACAAAAATCGACTGGTGCACGACAACGCGCTGCGCCGTCTTTTCAAGGGAAGCGCCAGGCCTGATACGTCATTTTGACGTCACGGTCTGCCACCGCCGTGACAGACGCGTCAACCATGCTAGCGCCTTTAGGTGACCCGTGTCGCCTGAAGCCGAGTTCAGGGGGCGTTGCCTAGTGGCAGAGCGTCACACGAAACACATAAAATGCTGGGCGTGTACAATGACGTAGGCACAAGCCATGCGTCGGAGGTAGGGTTAAATACAGAGTGGCTTCCTCCCCAGATGGCGTGGCACATGTCAAAATATGGCCAGTCCAATCGCCCTTTGCCACTCCTGCCGTTGTGGTCATTAACCGCATGGAACTTTTTCCTCATGGCCTTTAGTTTGTTGGTCACCTGCGTCTTGCTGCGTGGGAAACCGCGCTCACCCATCTTTCTCGCTAGCCCTTCCAGCAGAGGTCCATCTTTCACCGTCCCTGACATGTGGCGGTAAATAACGTCCTCTGCTCGGAGGCTGAGGAGCTCGCGGACCGCCTTGTCTCCCCAGTTGGCCATATTAAAAAATGTCTCAAACTTGATGTAGGCTAAAACAGAGTGAAACTTGTCCTCACCTGTCGCTGTTGTTCTGAATCAGCTGTCCATTCTGTCTTTTAAACTCCTCACGTCACGCCACGCCCACGTCCGACCCGCGTCGATTGCGTTCACACCAAACTCGGCTCGGCAAAAAGACTAGGGTCCGACGCGGGTCGAAAGGCGAGTCGAGTTGACGCGGCAGCCTGGGTCGGCAGTGTGAACGCAACAGCGGACACGCTAAATTCGCGGATTAAACGCGGGTTATTCGTCAGTGTGAAAGGGGCTATTAAGTCCTGTGGACCATGGCTTCTTAGGAACAGGAATGATAGTGGAGGTCTTGAAGCAGGCTGGCACATGACATGTCTCCAGTGAGGTGTTGAAGATGTCTGAACACTGGAGACAGCTGATCAGCGCAGTGCTTCAAGGTGGATGGAGAGACAGAATCTGGTCCAGCAGCTATCCGGGGATTCTGTCTCCTGAAGAGTTTTTTGACATCTCTCTCATGGATGGAAAGAGTCGTCAGTGAGGTGGGTGGAAGGGTGGAGGGGGCCCCGGCCCCTGCTGAGGTGGGGGAGGTGGAGGGGATACACTGAAGCTGGAGCTGTTGAGAGGCGTCGTGGGGGATTGTTTCAGGACTGTCCCTTTGTCTGATGAAGCGACAGTAGTACTCGTTCAGGTCGTTGGCTAAACGTTGGTGTTTTATGGAGTGGGGGGGCTTTTGGCTTGTAGTTGGTGATCTGGCTGAGCTGTTTCCAGACAGACGCAGAGTCGTTGAGAACTGGTGTTGGAGCCTCTCAGAGTAGTCATTTAGCCTCTTCCACCACCTTGCTCACAGAAGCTGATGTATGATGTCACAGCCTCTGTGTACTCATCCAGACTGTAGAGTCCAGACACGCCTGGAGATCCTCCACAGCCCCACAGCCCCACTTCCTTGATGTCCTCACTACAGGTTTGCAGAGCTTTATGCCCCTTTTCCACCGAACATTTTTGTACCAACACAGCTCTACACGGTCCCACTCTACCCTGATTGGGAGCTTTTCCACCGCGGGTTGAAGGTGGGACCCGTTACAATTTTTAGCCCCGACTAGTACCTGCTTCAGAGGTGGGCCTAGTCGGTACTTGTCGGTGCTAAAACGTCACGTGATCAGTGCTGTCCACTGATTGGTCAGGTGAAATTACGTCATACACGCAACGAAGCTCAGGGAGCTTAATAATCACCCGCCGTATGAAAACACACCTGCGAGAGCAACAGAGAATAAACAGAATTGCGAAGATGGAAGACCATTCGGCGACGTCTTTGTTGGAGGCGATGGAAAATGGTAAGTGTTGTTCTTATCCCCTTATATCGCTTATATCTTAACAAATGCATGTTTTATATCGTAATAAATACATGTTCAGTCTTTAACTTGTGTAAAAAGTTACACAGGTGTCTCATGTAAGTTGTTCTGAGTGAGCTAGCAAACAACGCTGTTTTTGTAGGCTAGCACAGTGTCTCACCTATGCGGTTACGTGTATGCGTTTCGTATGTTCACACTTTTTATTTTTTTTCCCTCAAGACTCGGTTTGTTCAACCGATGAGTGTTCGGTTGCTGAGGTCAGCGAAGATCTTCCAATCCTGCAGGCTTCAGAACCGACACTGGCATCGCAATCTGCAGCTGAGGCAACAGCTGCTGTTTACTTTTGTACTGTCTTTTTTAATAAAGAGCTTGGTTTAACTAAACAATATGAACTGTCAACTGCATAACACATTACACTCCATCGTTGTGTTTACTTTTGACTAACACTTTGTAGTCACCTGAAACCGACGTCACGTTAGTGGTGAACGGGCCGACTCCGCCCACTTCCAGGCCACAGTTTGGGTGGAAAAGGAAATGTTACTGGTGCCGTGTCGTGTGGTGTGTAACACCGCATTATGTAATAACGCCGCATTATGTAATAATGTAATAAATTTGCACGCCATTATGTAATAACTGCCGCATTTTGTAATAATTTGCCGCATTATGTAATAAACTTCTTGAACGCAATATGTAATACATTTTGCCGCATTATGTAAAAAGTTATTACACATTGCGGTTGTTACTACATAATGCGGGTGTTGCGATTTTTTTCTTTAGCAAAATGTAACAATTGGTGCATTATGTAAGAACCAACCTGAAATTGACATTAAAACAGCAAAATAATGTGTATTTTACTCAAAATGAATGATCCTAGTATGTCACAATGTGGGACCTATGGCGACCACATAACTCTACAAAGGGCTGCTGAGATTTTCAATGTTCAGTTTCTCGTTGTCTCCTCACTAGGTGTTGATGCATCTTCCATTATATCTCAGTCTAATAGATATTGTGACAGTTGTCCTTTGTTAGCCCTTGGACACATTGCTGAGGGACATGGAGAACATTACTTAAAGGTTGGGTAGGGGATCTTTTTCTGGAACATTTTTTTACATATTGTATGAAATACTCTTCACACCCCCATTGCAACCAATTAATTAAAAGTTTTGACACAAATATGAAAAGTTTTAGTGGCCTCTAGAACGTACAATCTAGGAAAAACACGGACCATTCACAATGATTGAATACTGATGCCGTCTATCAAACTGCAATCTGCTCCTCCCTCCCCCCCCTTCCCCCTGTGCGCGTACCCTGCTCCGTGAACGAATTACGCGTCCAGAAGCTTGGCAGGAAGCTAAACTAGAGCCAGCTTGGCTAGCACCTAACATTATTAAACGTATAGTTAGCATATACTAAATACTAAATACGGCAACGATCGATGCGTGCTGTCAGAACAGCGCTCATGCACCTTCGTGCTCGTGCGCGTTCATGTACTCTAGAGGCGTGCCTTCGGGGGGAAAGTGAAGAAAAGGGTTGGGACTTTTTCCTGAGTATTTTCAAAATGCAGCTTCGCTGGACTCAAAATCCAGGATCTCCTACCCTACCTTTAAGTCTGGAAGGATCAGTCTCTTCATTTATTGAAAACATCTTAGAAGCAGAGAGAGAAAGGATAATTCAATATAAAAATGAATCAGACCAAGAGAGTGATAATGAAGAACTCACACCAAACGACAACACAGACAATGAAACTTTTACTGATGGACCACACAATGATGCCACACTGAATGAACCTCACAATGATTCCCAACTAGATGAACCCCAAAATGATGTCCATCTAGATGATCAGTCCAACGATGATGCTCAACGAGACCAAGATGATGTCCAGTTGTGTGGACCTCCAGATAATGATGCAGAAAACAGAATGCATGGCACACCCATCTTGCCTACAGAATTGCTGTCATTTATCATCCAGTTGACCCTTAATGCAGACTCCTCAATGCTCTGGGCATTTAATAGAGTTTCTAAACTTTTTCGAGATCTTGCAGATCCGTTCCATCCGCAAATCTACATCAGAGAAACTTTAGCTGATTATGATCATGACAATTCCATAAGCATAATGAGGCTCTATAAATCCGCTGGACACAGTAGTGGTCTTGCTATTAGACTGAGGGAGCTATTCAGCCAAAATAGCAGGTGGATGATGGCCTGGCTTCTGATAAAGCACATTGGCCATGGTCCTCTTAAAATCAAGGACATTTTTTGGAAACCTTAGGGCTATATTTTGTTTTGCATTGTAGGTAGATTTTCTTGAGTCTCCCGAGTTCAAATGTAGATTTTTAGATGGGTTGGTTGTGTGGTTATATGTGTGCCATGGCCTGTAATAGGTCTAGAACATTGTTAAATTTTACGTTTCCACTTTATTATCCACTACAGTTCCATTGTGTGTGTGTTAGGCTCTATGCTGTGGCTGGATTGTTTTTCATTTAGTTGATTGAGATATTAGGCCTATTATCAAAGATTGCCATAATATTTGCTGTTCATAACACATTGCTCATCCATGACATCTGTACCTCTACAGGATGGTATAGTATTGGGCTTTAGAGAATAAATAATTTGAAATAATTAACTGTTCGACATCAGTCATTTGTTCTGCAACTATTTTTTGTCTCTTACTCTGGGTTTGCATGATATAGGCTATCCTACATTTTTGTGTCAGAATAATACTTAGTATAATTTTGTGACACTGCCAGTGCTACATTAATGCAGGTACTATTACTGTAGGTGTTATTGGAAATATGCATTATGAAGGAAGGTTTAGGTTACATGGAACATGACCTTTATTGAATAGGCTAGACTACATGGTGTTGTTGTGCACAGCCCATGTTTAATTATTTGGTGTTGTATGTCTTTTCTTTACTGCTGCTTGAGCATAGACAGAGATTTAGTTGACAATTTTCTAAATTGGTTAACTATCAGAAGCACTTACCTCCAAACTTGATCTCATGACTAATCTAACTGCAAATATGAATTAACCCCTTGTATGTTTAAATGAGCACAACCAAAGTTAAAAGGTGGATTGCTACAATGTAAGCTGAGCAATAGTTGACATACTGTCCTCTTAATTATTATTTTTGAGTAAAACACACATTATCGTGCTGTTTTTAATCAATGAAAATGTCAATTTCGGTTGGTTATTACATAATGCACCAATTGTTACATTTTGCTAAAGAAAACAATCGCAACACCCGCATTATGTAGTAACAACCACAATATGTAATAACTTATTACATAATGCGGCAAAATGTATTACATATTGCGTTCAAGAAGTTTATTACATAATGCGGCAGATTATTACAAAATGCGGCAGTTATTACATAATGGCGTGCAAATTTATTACATTATTACATAATGCGGCGTTATTACATAATGCGGCGTTATTACATAATGCGGTGTTACATGGTGTAGTGTTGGGCTATATCGAACCGAATAGAGTAGGGCTAGCTTGGCGGTGGAAAAGGGGCATTAGTTTCAGAATCAGAATCAGAATCAGAATCGCTTTTTATTGCCAGGTATGTGGACACACACGAGGAATTTGACTCCGGTTACACCTCACTCTCTTTAGTGCAACAATTACAAAAAAATAGACATAGAACAAGATTAAATCAGAAGTGCAAATTGGTGCATGGTGCAAGGATGAAACACTGAAGTCCGGTTTTAGCTGTTTAACACAGAGACAGCCTGAGGGAAGAAACTGTTCCTGTGTCTTGTTGTTTTGGCGTACAGAGTTCTGTAGCGCCTTGCAGAAGGGAGGAGTTTAAACAGTTTGTGTTCAGGGTGTGATGGGTCTGCAGAGATGTAACCTGCCCGTTTCCTGACTCTGGACAGGTACAGATCCTGGATGGAGGGCAGGCTGACACCAATAATCTTCTCTGCAGACCTTATTGTCCGTTGCAGTCTGTTTTTTTCCTGTTTGGTGGTTGATCCGAACCAAACGGTGATGGATGAACAGAGAACAGACTGAACAATGGCGGTGTAAAACTGGATCAGCAGCTCCTTAGGTAGGTTGAGCTTCCTGAGCTGCCGCAGGAAGTACAACCTCTGCTGGGCCTTTTTGATGGTAGTGACTGTGTTGGTCTCCCACTTCAGGTCCTGAGAGATTGTGGGGCCCAGAAACCTGAAGGATTCCACAGCAGACACTGCGTTGTTGGTGATGGTGATGGGTGGCAGAGTGGGGGGGCTTCTCCTAAAGTCCACTGTCATCTCCACTGTTTTTAGCGTGTTCAGCTCCAGATTGTTCTGACCACACCAGCAGACCAGCCGTTCAACCTCCCGTCTGTATGCAGACTCATCACCGTCCCGGATGAGGCCGATGACTGTTGTGTCATCTGCAAACTTCAGGAGTTTAACAGACGGGTCTCTTGAGGTGCAGTCGTTGGTGTAAAGGGAGAAGAGCAGTGGGGAGAGTACACACCCCTGGGGGGCACCTGTGCTGATGGTCTGGGTGCTGGATGTGATGCTCCTCAGCCTCACCTGCTGCTTCCTGTCAGTCAGGAAGTTTGTAATCCACTGACAGGTGGAGGAGGGCACAGTGAGCTGGGTGAGTTTGTTGGGGAGGATGGCTGGGACGATGGTGTTGAACGCCGAACTGAAGTCGACAAACAGGATCCTGGCGTACGTCCCTGCAGAGTCGAGGTGTTGCAGGATGTAGTGCAGTCCCATGTTAACGGCATCATCCGCTGACCTGTTCGCTCGGTAGGCGAACTGCAGGGGGTCCAGCAGGGGGTCTGTAATGTCCTTCAGGTACCCCAACACCAGTCTCTCGAAGGACTTCATGACTACAGATGTGAGGGCAACAGGCCTGTAGTCGTTCAGTCCTGTGATGGTGGGTTTCTTGGGGACCGGGATTATTGTGGAGAGTTTGAAGCATGAGGGGACTTCGCACAGCTCCAGGGATCTGTTGAAGATCCGGGTGAAGATGGGGGCCAGTTGGTCAGCGCAGACCTTCAGGCAGGAAGGTGACACACCGTCTGGGCCGGGTGCCTTCCTGATCTTTTGTCTGTGAAAGACTGACAGAACATCCTCTTCACAGATCGTGAGTGCTGGTGGGGGGTCAGAGGGGAGAGGTGGCAGAGTGGCAGGTGATGTCAATGGGGGGGGGGAGGTGGAGAGGTGTGAATGTGTCAAACCTGCAGTAGAACACATTCAGCTCGTCAGCCAGTTGATGATTCGCTGCAGTGTTTGGGGATGGTCTCCTGTAGTTGGTGATGGACTGCAGGCCTCTCCACACTGACGCTGGATCGTTGGCTGAAAGGCTGTTTTTAATCTTTTCAGCGTAGCTCCTCTTGGCTGCTTTCACCTCCATTGTCAGCGTGTTTCTGGCCTGGTTGTACAGGACTCTGTCCCCACTTCTGTAGGCCTCCTCCTTGGCTGACGAAGTTGCCTGAGTTTTGCAGTGAACCAGGGTTTGTTGTTGCTGTATGTGCGGAAGGTTTTGGTGGGCACACACATGTCCTCACAAAAGCTGATGTAAGATGTCACGGTATCAGTCAGTTCATGCAGGTCTGAGGCTGCAGTCTCAAAAACACTCCAATCAGTGCAGTCAAAGCAGGCTTGTAATTCCACTTTGGCGTTGTTGGTCCATCTCCTCACCGTCTTGACCACAGGCTTAGCAGATTTCAGCTTCTGCCTGTAGGTCGGGATAAGATGAACCATGCAGTGGTCAGAGAGTCCCAGGGCTGCACGGGGGACAGAGTTATATGAGTTCTTAAAAACAGTGTAACAGTGGTCCAGAGTGTTTGTGTCCCTGGTGGGACACTTAATATGCTGTTTATATTTTGGCAGTTCGTGGCTGAGGTTTGCTCTGTTAAAGTCCCCCAAAACAATGAGCAGAGAGTCCGGGTGTTTTTTCTCCACGTTATTAATCTGGTCGGCCAGGTGTTGTAACGCCTCAGTAACACAGGCCTGAGGAGGGATGTAGACTCCGACCAGAACAAACGAGGAAAACTCCCGCGGCGAATAGAACGGTTTACAGTTGATGAAGAGTGTTTCTAGTTGAGGACTGCATGATTTGTTTAGGACCGTGACATCAGTACACCAACCTTCGTTAATGTAAAAGCAGATTCCGCCTCCCCTCGTTTTTCCCGTAAGCTCCGTTATCCGGTCCGCTCGGTGCAGGTGAAATCCAGGCAGGTAGAGAGCAGTGTCCGGGATGTGCTCACCGAGCCAGGTTTCGGTGAAGCACAAGGCAGCAGATCTGTTGAAGTCCGTGTTGGTTGTATTGAGGAGCTGCAGTTCGTCCACCTTGTTCGCCAGAGAGCGGACGTTGGCCAGGTGAATAGACGGGAGCGCAGTGCGAAACCCCCGCTGCCGCAATCTGACAAGTGCGCCGGCTCGCTTCCCCCGATGTGTCCGGCGTCTCCAGCGGAGACCACAGAGAGCTGCTGCTCCTCCAATGAGTAGTTCTGTTAAGTTTTCCGGATCGATGAGAACCGAAGAAAAAACTTTGCTGGTGGTTATACCAATGTTTAGGAGTTCTTCTCTGGAGTAAGTGACCAGAGAAGGAGCACAGAAAACACGACAAATGCACAAAAACGTAAAAAAACACGAGAGAGCGAAGTACCGAGGCAGCCATCCGCGGCGCCGTCTCCATGGTGATTTCTGTCTGTAAGCAGGAATCAGGTGGACCAGTACAGCACGGGGGATGGTGTGATAAGCTGTGGTGTAACAGTGATCCAGAATATTCTCCTGTCTAGTCGGGCATTTAATAAACTGCCTATATTTATATATTTTGAATTTCCCCTAGTGGGGGATAAATAAAGTATTTTTCTATTATTTTCTATATTTAGGAAGTTCGTGAGCAGGGGCGTCTAGAGACCTGGTCATTCGGGGCTTCAGCCCCGGATCTCCGGGGTTCAGCCCCGAATCTCTCTGGACTGACATAGAGACCAATAAAAGAAGCGGGAGAGTATTTATTTTATGTTTGCATCGGTAAAGTTTAATGTTCCTGTTGCATTTGAATGCACCGCACAGTTCTTATGACCCCACGTGGGGAGTGCCTCAACAGCCAATCAGGGGCTACGCAGGCCACGTTCAGCCTCTCAGCTCGGAGGTGAACTACAGGCGAGCGATTTTTACGTTATTTTCTGACCTTAACCAGAGAAGTAAAGCGCAGCTACTTGTGAAAAGGACAGAAAAAGGAGAAAAATCCCGAGTTACACTGAAAGAAAGTCAAAGCACATACCGATTGGAAGTCCGGAGACAAGTACGTCGGTAAGATGAGTCAGTTATCAAAATAAAGGCTTGTTAAAGCCTGATTCTTACTCGGCGCAACCGCGCAACTGTTCTGGCTCGAGAACCATTAATGACGTCATCGAAAGCGCCAGCCCCTTCACAGTTCCTTCAGCTCATAAGCGCAGTTTGCGCCGAGTATGCGTCACATTTGCAGTTCTCTCCAGACCAGCGGGCGTCACTGTTGAGGAAACAAGCTGAAGAACCGGACGAAGAAAGCATACGAAGAAAGCATACACAATGCCACCTGTGGTGTCACGTCAGCAGAGGCTGGCACATCTGATGCGGAATGAATTTACTCTGGGTGTAGAACTGTATATGTATCTCAGAGCTAAGCGGCTGCGGCAAAAACAGAAGAGAAGGTGGAATGTTCGCCGCTGCAAGCTCCGATATCGGCGTACTTTGAAATACAGTGAGCAACGGTGAGAAACTTGTCTTTTTAGCTGCTCTGAGGCTATTTTTCTGTTGTTTCTCGGTGTGCTAAAGAAAGTTGTGGTGACATAAAAGTCTATAGCCGCTTTCGGACAGACCGTTCTAAGAAAGTAGTTATCAGAACTACCCTCCTCGAATTTCGTTCTGATAACTATCCTTCCCCAGCGGAACTGTTTCAGTCTGCATTCGCACATGAGTCGGGACCTGATAGGGACTGATGCGCCGCGCGCAGACGTCTGCTTCAGTGACGTGTTAGCCATTTAGCGCTACATTCAAACACAAAACAAAACGGTAAAAGTAAGGAGAGTAGAAAAAACACCACCAAGAAGCTAATATGGAGAGCGGGGAGGCCACTGTGTTTACGGTCTGCATGATGGTGATATTAATCATGGACGATCACATCAGGCGTCTAATATCGAGGCTGGAAAAGCTCACAGAGAGAGTCAGGAGATACTTTTTCCATTTCATGAAGGAAGAAAGGAGAGCAGAGCGCCGCAGACAAATGAGACCAGTGTAAGTTTAACTTATTAAACACCAGTGATGCCGGTAACGCGTTAATTAGTAACGCGTTACTGTAGTCGGACTACTTTTTTCAGTAACGAGTAGTCTAACGCAACTACTATTTCAAAACTAGTAGTCAGATTGAAGTTACTTATCTAAAACATCGTGCGTTACTATTTCTGCATTTCAGGGGAACATATATTTGACTTTTGTCAACATATATTCACGATTATTACAACCATACATTTGTATTGAAATAATTTGGGATAATTTTGTTTTCTTATGAGTTATATCAGTGTCCGCGACGGGAGCGGGGTTCGTCTGAAGTCACTCGTTATTTTACATGATCTGTCCCACTAAAATGTTAAACACCAGCGATATCATTTGTTACATTTTACTCACTTTCCCTAATCATTTTAAATAAATACACCAATCTAAACCACAGTTTTCATCAGTGCCTGTCACAGACGCTAGTTGATAGGTTTAGCTATTCGTGCTAACTTTATAACATATAGCCTACGTTTCAGGCAGTGCTATGGAGAGGGCTAGCTAGCTGTTTATCTTACCTGGTCGCAATTGATGACTCAAAGATGACTTGTTAACGTCTTTGTACTGTATTACATCTTCTACGATATCTGAATGAGTGTACGGATGTTTATCTATATGTATACTTCGTCAGTTGTAGCTTTGGGTAATCCAGTAACAGCTGCAGTTGTTGGCGACAAGCATACAAACATTTCTGCAAAGCGATGGGTCTGACGATCAATCAGGTTTGTTTAAACTTTTATTGGTCAACGAGTGGATACAGCAAGATAAACGTGACATTTTTCGGTCAAAAACTTGACTGTCATACTGGCTTGGGCCCATAATTATCAGCAGGTTACGTGTTATGACCGTCCGTTTGTCTGCATCGCTGCGAGTGAATGACTGATGTTTTGTAAAACCACTCCTTGCTGCTCTGATGCGGGACAACTACAGGTTCATTAATATGTTCAATTCAATTCAATTTTATTTATATAGCGCCAAATACAACAAATGTCATCTCAAGGCACTTAGATAGTAAGTCCAATTCAAGCCAATTGGAATTCAATTAATTAATAATAATCATAATTCATAAAATAATCCAATTCGTTCATATAGAGCCAATTCAAAAACAATTTCCTAGCTAAGAAAACCAACAGATTGCACTGAAAACTTTTTGTTTTTCGGTCCAATCTCCCGGCCTGAGCGGCGTGCCTGAGGCGACTGTGGAGAGAAACGACTCCCTTTTAACAGGAAGAAACCTCTGGCAGAACCAGACTCAGGAAGGGTGGCCATCCGCCTCGACCAGCTGGGGTTTGAGAAGACAGAAAAAGGGGGGGGGAGGGGGGCAGGGGGCCACCGCGACGGCGGCACTGTAACACCATTCAAAGGATATCTGTTGGAACAGGGAAACACGAGTTAATGACCACAATAATATCACATATACATAAAGAGAGTAAAGTGAGGAAAGGTGTGTCAGATGAGGCCCCCCAGCAGTCTAGGCCTATAGCAGCTTAACTATGGGATGTTTCAGGATCACCTGAGCCATCCCTAACTATAAGCTTTATCAAAAAGGAAAGTTTTAAGCCTGGTCTTAAAAGTGGAAAGGGTGTCTGCTTCCCGGACATTTACTGGCAGCTTATTCCACAATTGAGGGGCCTGATAACTGAAGGCTCTGCCTCCCATTCTACTTTTAGAAACTCTGGGAACCTCAAGTAAACCTGCAGTTTGGGAACGAAGTGCTCTGTTAGGAAAATATCTTACAATGAGATCTTTAAGATATGATGGAGCTCGGTCATTAAGAGCTTTATATGTGAGGAGAAGAATCTTAAATTCTATTCTGAATTTAACAGGGAGCCAATGAAGAGAAGCTAAAACTGGAGAAATATGATCTCTGCTGTTAGTTCTCGTCAAAACTCTGGCTGCAGCATTTTGGATCAACTGAAGGCTTTTCAGAGAATATGTAGGACAGCCCAATAATAAAGAATTACAGTAGTCCAATCTTGAAGTAACAAATGCATGAATTAGTTTTTCTGCATCACTCTGAGACAAGATGTTCCTGATTTTAACAATATTACGAAGGTGAAAGAAGGCAGTCCTAGAAACCTGTTTTATATGCGAGTCAAATGATAAGTTCTGGTCAAAAATAACTCCAAGGTTCCTCACTGTAGAACTAGAAGCCAAGGAAATACCATCTAGAGTAACTATATAGCTAGACAATTTCTCCCTGAAACGCTCAGGTCCAAAGATAACGACTTCAGTTTTGTCTGAATTTAGCAGCAGACAGTTCTGAGTCATCCAGGTCTTTATGTCTTTAAGACATGCTTGTAGTCTGACCAACCTATTGGTTTCATCTGGTTTTATAGATAAGTACAGCTGAGTATCATCAGCATAGCAATGGAAATTTATGCCATGCTGTCTAATAATGTTACCTAATGGAAGCATGTATAAAGTAAAAAGAATCGGTCCAAGCACAGAACCCTGGGGAACTCCATGACTTACTCTGGTGTGTGAGGAAGATTCTTCGTTTACAAGAACAAACTGAAATCTATCAGATAAATATGATTTAAACCAGCCTAATGCAGTTCCTTTAATCCCAATAACATGTTCAAGTCTGTGTAATAAGATACTGTGATCGACCGTATCAAATGCAGCACTGAGATCCAACAGGACAAGCACAGACACAAGTCCGCTATCAGAGGCTAAGAGGAGATCATTGGTAACTTTCAGCAGTGCTGTTTCTGTGCTATGATGCACTCTGAATCCTGACTGAAACTCTTCAAACAAATTATTTCTGTGTAAATGATCACAAAGCTGAGCTGCAACTATTTTTTCAAGAACTTTAGACATAAAAGGGAGATTGGATATAGGTCTATAATGAGCCAACACTTCTGAATCAAGAGTAGGTTTTTTAAGTAAAGGTTTAATTACAGCAACCTTAAAAGTCTGAGGTACATATCCTGTCAACAAAGACAGATTGATCAAATCCAATATGGAAGTGTCAATTAATGGGAAAACCTCCTTGAACAGTCTGGTTGGGATTGGGTCTAAAACACAAGTTGATGGTTTAGAAGAGACTATTGCTGTTGTTAGTTCAGAGAGATCAACTGGGCAGAAGCCGTCTAAATACAAATCAGGTTCTAAAGATACTTCTAAAGCTGCTGTACTTGATGATACATCACTGATAATAGTGGGAAGGACTCCATCAATCTTCTCTCTGATAGAAACAATTTTATTAATAAAGAAGCTCATGAAATCATCACTGCTGAGAGTTAAAGGAATAACTGGCTCAGCAGAGCTCGGACTCTTAGTCAGACTGGCTACAGTGCTGAAAAGAAACCTGGGATTATTCTTATTCTCTTCTATCAATGATGAATAATAAGCAGTTCTAGCTTTACGAAGGGCTTTCTTATACATTGTTAAACTATCTTTCCAGACTAACTGAGACTCTTCTAAATTAGAGGAACGCCACTGTCTCTCCAGCTTTCTTGCGGTCTGCTTTAAAGCACGCAGCTGTGAATTATACCAAGGAGCCAACCTCTTCTGACTGATTACCTTCCTTTTCAGAGGGGCAACATTGTCCAGTGCTGTACGCATTGAAACTATAGTGCTGTCAACAAGAGAGTCAAGTGCTGCTGGAGTAAAGTTTATGTAGTCGTCCTCTGTCATATCTGCACATGGCAGTGAAGAAAAGGATGATGGAATTAATTCTTTAAATCTGGTTACAGCATCCTCTGATAGACACCTTCTATACGTAAATTTCTTCTCAGAAACTGTATAGTCAAGTAATGTAAACTCAAAGGTTATCAGAAAATGGTCAGATAAGACAGGGTTATGAGGGAACACTGTTAACTGTTCACTCTCAATGCCATAAGTCAGCACAAGATCAAGGGTGTGATTAAGACAATGTTCAATGTAACTTAAGTGTTACCGTAATTCATATGGATAGATGCAAGAATGTCTATTGTATTTAGTTTTTTTTAAAGAAGTGTTTATGTTAAATTGAGTCAAGAAACGCTACTTTATTTTTTATAAGAAGTATTTAAGTTAGATTTAATGAAGTCAAAAAAGCATTTAATTTGTAATAAGTATTTCAGTTAAATGAAGTGAAGAAAGAGTATTTTGATTTTTTTTATACTGTTTTTGTTTCATAAAACCACTTCTTGCTGCTCTAATGTTAGACAACTACAGGTTCAAGGGATGTTCAATATAGGTATTATGTATTACTTTTTTTCGTAAGAGGTTTTTTATATTTTAAGTAAATTCAAGAAAGACTGTCTTATTTTTTTTTTATTTAAAAAACATGTAAGCCTATTTCAAGAAAAAGTTTGCAAATGCCAGTGTTATTTTTGATGTTCCGGTTAAAATGCATGTCAATAAAGTGAGTATTGGCAGAACTGGTAGTCATTTTCATGTTATAGGGGCGGGGGATCAGCCTCTGCTGAAAGTAACTAAAAGTAATCTAACTTAGTTACTTTTGAAAGCAAGTAGTCAGTAACTTAACTAAGTTACTTTTTAAAGAAGTAGTCAGTAGTCAGTAGTCGGATTACTGTTTCAAAGTAACTATGGCAACACTGTTAAACACCCACCGGTTGTGTCTGTGTATGAGGAAACATTTCAGCCGTGATAGCATGACATGGGGCGTAGCTACCGACCACCACACACCTCCGTTAGATTCGTTCTATAAGAACTATGAAAAGACCCGACCTCGGAGAAGGAGCTAAATAGTTATAGGAACTAAGGGAGAAAGCCCCGAGTTCCTGTATAGCCGCTTTCGGACTGTAGGAACCTTTGGCAGTTCTAATAACCTTTTAATCCGCGGGGCCGTTTTCTCCCGTGTTCGGACATATCATGCAGACCGTAAACACAGTGGCCTCCCCGCTCTCCATATTAACTTCTTGGTGGTGTTTTTTCTACTCTCCTTACTTTTACCGTTTTGTTTTGTGTTTGAATGTAGCGCTAAACGGCTAACACGTCACTGAAGCAGATGGCTGCGCGCGGCGCATCAGTCCCTATCAGGTCCCGACTCATGTGCGAATGCAGACTGAAACAGTTCCGCTGGGGAAGGATAGTTATCAGAACGAAATTCGAGGAGGGTAGTTCTGATAACTACTTTCTTAGAACGGTCTGTCCGAAAGCGGCTAACAACTAAAGAGTCCGGGTTGGTCCGCTCCACACACAGTAACTGGTCGGTGAGCATGCACCGTGCGTCCTGCACGTTGGCATGCGGCGGGATGTGAACACCGACCAGAATGATTGAAGCAAATTCACGGGGTGAATAAAAAGGCTTGCAGGTTATGATGAGGGATTCCAGGTCAGGAGAACAGTGCTGCTGGATCACTGTCGTTGCACCAACCACTGTTGGTGTAAAAACAGATTCCTCCACCTGTAGCTTTGCCGGAGAGTTCTGTGTCTCTGTCCGCTCTGTGGAGTTGGAAGCCTGCCAGCTGCAGAGCAGAGTCCGGTATTAATCCACACAGCCACGTCTCCGTAAAGCACAAAACAGCAGCAGAAGAAAAGTCCCGGTTTTTTTTCCCAACAGCAGTTGTTTCATCCAGTTTGTTGGACAGTGAACGCACAGAGAGGAATATTCCTGGTAGCGGTGTGCGACTGTGCATAATCCGCGCTGGCGACGCACAAGCGCACCGGCGCGTTTCCCTCTCCTCCGGAAACATCTAAAACCTGCAGGACCTCGAGACTGGGTTTTGGGCATCCCTGAGGTACATCCTGCACGTTTCCAACGCACAGAATGTGCAAATCTATTAAGAAGCAAATACCAGATGTTACACTAATATGGTATAATAACATGCATCTTATCCATTTTCAGATGCATTGGGTACTGTGGCAATGATACAACGTACTGATTCCTCATTTATTACTATTTAGAACATTTTCAATGTGAAAATACAAGTGAAATATCATCCAGAGGAATCAAGCTTTTACGTTGAAAGCTGCTCTTAAACGTTAATACCGTAATGCCCGTTGTGCGCGCGCACAACCAAAGCGCAGTCCCATCTGTCAAATGTCGTGAGGTGAGAACTGCAAAGAAATGCTGCTGCTGCAGACACGGTTTGTTCTGAGAAGGTTTGGAGCGCGCGCGCGCCGCTTTCATATAATAACGAGATTTATGTGGCGCAGATGATTTCGTTTCTGGTGAAGCGAACAGAAAGTAAAGAGCCACCTCTGTGATGCCGGGATAATGATCAAATTACGACCAGTTTTATGAAAGGGTGAGTTACATCCAAATGTGTGGCGAAATTATGCTTTCTGAGTTCAAAAGATAGCTTGAAATGTTGCACATCTATCATTTGGCTTATCGGACACAACTTTCAGGTCAGCTTGCTACATTTCAATGACTCAGAGTCATGATAGTTAAGAAAAGCCTTCTTTTTTTTCTTTCAAACTTTACAATTAGAGTATTTTACACTTTTTCAAAAATAAATATGGTAATCACATAAAAAGAAAAAAAAATCAAACCTTCACATTTGCTCATTGTTAAGATCACATGGTCACATTTGTACACCACTTATAGGAACATTTCCTGGTGTCTGCTGCCTCCTGAACAGGTCTGTAGTGTCACCATGTTGACCAGCTATGACCTTCATATGTACCTATAACAACCTTTACTCTGTATTCCACCCTGTGATGACATGTTTAAACGGAGGAATGATTATATCTCCAAAGTCAAATTTGAAACAATACAGCAGTACTTGTAAATATAAACTATAAAATGTACAAGGACTGTTAAATATATACTTATTACAAGCCATGCTAAGTTTACAGCTGTAATATAATCTGTCACTGCTTTAATGAAGGATAAGGGTTTACGTTTGGTAACTGGCCTTATTTTGTCTTTTAGAACACAAAAGTTTGCAAGGAAAATAGAAGTCTATCAGATTACGTGGTCCTTAAAGTCACTTCTGCTTGTGGTCAAGGCGTGAGGAAGGAGGACCCGAATGCAGATATTTCCAAGAAAACAATTGATTTATTCCAAAGTACAACAAAAACCGTGGCTGAGCCGGAATACAAAACCTAAACTATGAAAAAACTTGGCAAAACAAAACCTGACTATAACTGAAAACATGGACAAACCTGACTTGACATGAATGCTGTGACTTCAGTGACGGTGAGGATCTGGCAATGGGCATGAGAAAACCTGGAAACTAAAAACTGAGTGAGTGAAGCTGAGGGGAGAAACACAGGTGATGGAGTACAGCTGAGAGGACAAACACAGGTGATGGAGTACAGCTGAGGGGAGAAACACAGGTGATGGAGTACAGCTGAGGGGAGAAACACAGGTGATGGAGTACAGCTGAGAGGAGAAACACAGGTGATGGAGTGCAGCTGAGAGGAGAAACACAGGTGATGGAGTGCAGCTGAGAGGAGAAACACAGGTGATGGAGTACAGCTGAGAGGAGAAACACAGGTGATGGAGTACAGCTGAGGGGAGAAACACAGGTGATGGAGTACAGCTGAGAGGAGAAACACAGGTGATGGAGTACAGCTGAGGGGAGAAACACAGGTGATGGAGTACAGCTGAGAGGAGAAACACAGGTGATGGAGTACAGCTGAGGGGAGAAACACAGGTGATGGAGTACAGCTGAGAGGAGAAACACAGGTGATGGAGTATAGCTGAGGGGAGAAACACAGGTGATGGAGTGCAGCTGAGGGGAGAAACACAGGTGATGTGAACAGCTGAGGGGAGAAACACAGGTGATGGAGTACAGCTGAGAGGAGAAACACAGGTGATGGAGTACAGCCGAGGGGAGAAACACAGGTGATGGAGTACAGCCGAGGGGAGAAACACAGGTGATGGAGTACAGCTGAGGGGAGAAACACAGGTGATGGAGTACAGCTGAGAGGAGAAACACAGGTGATGGAGTACAGCTGAGGGGAGAAACACAGGTGATGGAGTACAGCTGAGAGGAGAAACACAGGTGATGGAGTACAGCCGAGGGGAGAAACACAGGTGATGGAGTACAGCTGAGGGGAGAAACACAGGTGATGGAGTGCAGCTGAGAGGAGAAACACAGGTGATGGAGTACAGCTGAGAGGAGAAACACAGGTGATGGAGTACAGCTGAGGGGAGAAACACAGGTGATGGAGTACAGCTGAGGGGAGAAACACAGGTGATGGAGTACAGCTGAGGGGAGAAACACAGGTGATGGAGTACAGCTGAGGGGAGAAACACAGGTGATGGAGTACAGCTGAGGGGAGAAACACAGGTGATGTGAACAGCTGAGGGGAGAAACACAGGTGATGGAGTGCAGCTGAGGGGAGAAACACAGGTGATGGAGTATAGCTGAGGGGAGAAACACAGGTGATGGAGTACAGCTGAGGGGAGAAACACAGGTGATGGAGTACAGCTGAGGGGAGAAACACAGGTGATGGAGTACAGCTGAGGGGAGAAACACAGGTGATGGAGTACAGCTGAGAGGAGAAACACAGGTGATGGAGTACAGCTGAGAGGAGAAACACAGGTGATGGAGTACAGCTGAGAGGAGAAACACAGGTGATGGAGTACAGCTGAGGGGAGAAACACAGGTGATGGAGTACAGCTGAGAGGAGAAACACAGGTGATGGAGTACAGCTGAGAGGAGAAACACAGGTAATGGAGTACAGCTGAGGGGAGAAACACAGGTGATGGAGTGCAGCTGAGGGGAGAAACACAGGTGATGGAGTACAGCTGAGGGGAGAAACACAGGTGATGGAGTGCAGCTGAGAGGAGAAACACAGGTGATGGAGTACAGCTGAGGGGAGAAACACAGGTGATGGAGTACAGCTGAGGGGAGAAACACAGGTGATGGAGTACAGCTGAGGGGAGAAACACAGGTGATGGAGTGCAGCTGAGGGGAGAAACACAGGTGATGGAGTGCAGCTGAGAGGAGAAACACAGGTGATGGAGTGCAGCTGAGGGGAGAAACACAGGTGATGGAGTACAGCTGAGAGGAGAAACACAGGTGATGGAGTGCAGCTGAGGGGAGAAACACAGGTGATGGAGTACAGCTGAGAGGAGAAACACAGGTGATGGAGTGCAGCTGAGGGGAGAAACACAGGTGATGGAGTGCAGCTGAGGGGAGAAACACAGGTGATGGAGTGCAGCTGAGAGGAGAAACACAGGTGATGGAGTACAGCTGAGGGGAGAAACACAGGTGATGGAGTGCAGCTGAGAGGAGAAACACAGGTGATGGAGTACAGCTGAGGGGAGAAACACAGGTGATGGAGTGCAGCTGAGGGGAGAAACACAGGTGATGGAGTACAGCTGAGGGGAGAAACACAGGTGATGGAGTACAGCTGAGAGGAGAAACACAGGTGATGGAGTACAGCTGAGGGGAGAAACACAGGTGATGGAGTGCAGCTGAGGGGAGAAACACAGGTGATGGAGTACAGCTGAGGGGAGAAACACAGGTGATGTAGTACAGCTGAGGGGAGAAACACAGGTGATGGAGTGCAGCTGAGGGGAGAAACACAGGTGATGGAGTGCAGCTGAGAGGAGAAACACAGGTGATGGAGTACAGCTGAGAGGAGAAACACAGGTGATGGAGTACAGCTGAGAGGAGAAACACAGGTGATGGAGTACAGCTGAGAGGAGAAATACAGGTGATGGAGTACAGCTGAGAGGAGAAACACAGGTGATGGAGTACAGCTGAGAGGAGAAATACAGGTGATGGAGTACAGCTGAGAGGAGAAACACAGGTGATGGAGTACAGCTGAGAGGAGAAACACAGGTGATGGAGTACAGCTGAGGGGAGAAACACAGGTGATGGAGTGCAGCTGAGGGGAGAAACACAGGTGATGGAGTGCAGCTGAGAGGAGAAATACAGGTGATGGAGTACAGCTGAGAGGAGAAACACAGGTGATGGAGTACAGCTGAGAGGAGAAACACAGGTGATGGAGTACAGCTGAGGGGAGAAACACAGGTGATGGAGTGCAGCTGAGGGGAGAAACACAGGTGATGGAGTACAGCTGAGGGGAGAAACACAGGTGATGGAGTGCAGCTGAGAGGAGAAACACAGGTGATGGAGTACAGCTGAGAGGAGAAACACAGGTGATGGAGTACAGCTGAGGGGAGAAACACAGGTGATGGAGTGCAGCTGAGGGGAGAAACACAGGTGATGGAGTGCAGCTGAGGGGAGAAACACAGGTGATGGAGTACAGCTGAGGGGAGAAACACAGGTGATGGAGTGCAGCTGAGGGGAGAAACACAGGTGATGGAGTACAGCTGAGGGGAGAAACACAGGTGATGGAGTACAGCTGAGGGGAGAAACACAGGTGATGGAGTACAGCTGAGGGGAGAAACACAGGTGATGGAGTGCAGCTGAGGGGAGAAACAGGTGATGGAGTACAGCTGAGGGGAGAAACACAGGTGATGGAGTACAGCTGAGGGGAGAAACACAGGTGATGGAGTACAGCTGAGGTGAGAAACAGGTGATGGAGTACAGCTGAGGGGAGAAACACAGGTGATGGAGTACAGCTGAGGGGAGAAACACAGGTGATGGAGTGCAGCTGAGGGGAGAAACACAGGTGATGGAGTGCAGCTGAGGGGAGAAACACAGGTGATGGAGTACAGCTGAGGGGAGAAACACAGGTGATGGAGTGCAGCTGAGGGGAGAAACACAGGTGATGGAGTACAGCTGAGGGGAGAAACACAGGTGATGGAGTGCAGCTGAGAGGAGAAACACAGGTGATGGAGTACAGCTGAGGGGAGAAACACAGGTGATGGAGTACAGCTGAGGGGAGAAACACAGGTGATGGAGTACAGCTGAGAGGAGAAACACAGGTGATGGAGTACAGCTGAGAGGAGAAACACAGGTGATGGAGTGCAGCTGAGGGGAGAAACACAGGTGATGGAGTACAGCTGAGAGGAGAAACACAGGTGATGGAGTACAGCTGAGAGGAGAAACACAGGTGATGGAGTACAGCTGAGGGGAGAAACACAGGTGATGGAGTACAGCTGAGGGGAGAAACACAGGTGATGGAGTACAGCTGAGAGGAGAAACACAGGTGATGGAGTGCAGCTGAGAGGAGAAACACAGGTGATGGAGTGCAGCTGAGGGGAGAAACACAGGTGATGGAGTACAGCTGAGAGGAGAAACACAGGTGATGGAGTGCAGCTGAGGGGAGAAACACAGGTGATGGAGTACAGCTGAGAGGAGAAACACAGGTGATGGAGTGCAGCTGAGAGGAGAAACACAGGTGATGGAGTGCAGCTGAGAGGAGAAACACAGGTGATGGAGTGCAGCTGAGGGGAGAAACACAGGTGATGGAGTACAGCTGAGGGGAGAAACACAGGTGATGGAGTACAGCTGAGGGGAGAAACACAGGTGATGGAGTACAGCTGAGGGGAGAAACACAGGTGATGGAGTACAGCTGAGAGGAGAAACACAGGTGATGGAGTGCAGCTGAGAGGAGAAACACAGGTGATGGAGTGCAGCTGAGAGGAGAAACACAGGTGATGGAGTACAGCTGAGGGGAGAAACACAGGTGATGGAGTACAGCTGAGAGGAGAAACACAGGTGATGGAGTGCAGCTGAGGGGAGAAACACAGGTGATGGAGTGCAGCTGAGGGGAGAAACACAGGTGATGGAGTACAGCTGAGAGGAGAAACACAGGTGATGGAGTGCAGCTGAGGGGAGAAACACAGGTGATGGAGTACAGCTGAGAGGAGAAACACAGGTGATGGAGTACAGCTGAGGGGAGAAACACAGGTGATGGAGTACAGCTGAGAGGAGAAACACAGATGATGGAGTACAGCTGAGGGGAGAAACACAGGTGATGGAGTACAGCTGGTGGCAGAGCAAGAGAAACTAAGGAAAACATGGCAAAAGCTAAAGACTAAGCATGAACTTAAAACGTAAGAAAACTAACAGACATGACATTAGGCACACAGCGGCTGATTTAGCTGCTCCATCATATGTCCTGTGACACAGCGTCTAAACATCTTTACAAGGTTCAATACTTGATTTTGAGTGAGCTGGGCTTAAACTTCAAGAACTCACTGTGGAACTTTTCACTTGATCACTGACATTGTTATTAATAATTTTTCTCTTTTTTGTCTGAAATCTCATGTTTATGTACCATATCAGTCAACAGTCTTTTTATGCAAATGAGGTTTTATTGAATGACCTAAGCACTGATCTACATGAAGTGACACCCAAAATCTCAAAACTGATCAGCACAGGGAAGCAGTTGGACGAGACACTTTCCTAAACTGTCTTTTTGTATTCCTTGTAAAAAAGACTCCAGATTTTGAACACATCCACTAAATGTTCTGTTCCTCTGAACACTGCTTAGATTCTCTTCTTTTTCTTTCTCTTGTCAGATAAATGGAAAGACAGTTTACATTTCACTGTAATTGATCGATTTATGCAAACTGGTGCATATTTATAAGGTTAACGCATCATAAGCACACAGTATTTAAACATAGTCTCAAAAATACTGGCTCTGATGGAAGGAATCTACTAGGAAAGTTTCATCCTTTTAGTGTAAAAACACTACAAGGTGAGAAGCGCCAAATTCTAAACAGGACATAAAGCTGAAAGGATTCATTTGAAAGTGAGAGGGGAGGACTGTGATGTATCCAAACTAACCCAAATGAACCTGCTGTGACTTCATGTCATGAGCTCAGATCTTTTTCTTGTCATTTCAGGCCTGTGCTCGTTGTACAGTAGATCGGGGGCAGATCCCCCCACCTTTCCACTCTCAGTGTGATTACATTTGACTTCTGTGAGATCAACTGCAACATGAGCCAGTTTTGTATCTGTTACAGCCATTTGGATGGTTTTTATGTTTTGGCCTACTAAGGTAACATTTGGGTTATGTATGACATATGTGGTATGAAATATTTAGTTGTTATGGAAAATGTGGAATGCTTATGCCTGGATCATGATTTAGTTTTGTTATTAGGTTAATTGCTTTAAGTATGACGATCACCATTGGGTGACGTCATTGGGTCAAAAGTCATTATATCAGAGTTTTTTTGAGTTGGTTTGGTGGATGGGAAATGCAGACCGGGCTGTCATACTATTTTCGACCGTACTTACTTAATGTTGTTACATTTTCATCATCTTTTCGTTTAGTTTGGACTGTTAGCTTATTTTGACTGCACTTTCATTCATCACTTGTTATCATCCTGGACGCAATAAATTATTTTCTACAACAAAAGGAGTGCGCGTTTGATCCCAGCCGAGTCCCAGTGTTTCTCCATTCCTTGGAACTTTGGAAAAAATTGGACCTAACAGTATCACTAAAACTCTTTCATTGTATTTCTAGCTGGAAAGACTAAGATGAAGCATTCAGTCAAAGGGAAACGAAAAAGTAAAAAACAGCAAAAGAAATGAAGAACACACGAGGAACTAAGATCAGATAATAAAATGTTTGAATGCATCTGTGAATTATTAACTGCCTGTTGTTTCGGAACAAAGTCCATCTTTGACACTTCAGAGGAGGAAACTATAAAAGCTTCATACTTTTACAATTAAGAAATAATAGAAAAGAATAGAAAAATACTTTATTCATAATATCTGTAATACTTCATAATAACCATAATACCTGTGTGCGAAGCTGCAAACTACATGGAGCATAAAGCACATTACATACAGGCCACGTCTCTCACTAAGACAGAGAATATACTTCAGCAGTCCTTTTAAAAGATAGATTCTGAGCCAGGAATTAGTTTTCCTTGTTTGATATTTCTGGATGGCTATTCCTCACATCCATTCTTCGCTTGACTTTGAACAGTTATTTAAGTCCAACAGCTCTACCAGTTTGGTAGCTTGAAATATAATAATTAAAAAAGCCATATTGTGTTTCTTGTAAATGGGAAGTGAATTGTTTAGATGATGGAGGCGAAGTGAAACCATCTACAGTGTTATGGTGTGTTTTAGTACTGCAGGTGAAGTGTGTACTCCCAGCACTTCCAGCACATACTGATAAGAAACGAGTGTGCATGAATGGTTAAGTTTATTCCTTATGTTGTGGGGACCTAAACCTGTTTACAGACCCATTATATAGACGTGCCTTCCTTTCTGGGGAAAAGGAGCCTCGAATGGAAAGCCTTCCTGTTAGAGGGTTCAGATCCAGCATGGGGGAGACTGGTTATTGGTGGGCTGGGATGAGTCTCAGCAAACGAATAGAATTCAGTTTGTATCCTTCTGGGTGAAATGGTTACTCTATTTTTATTCAACCAGTTTCATGAAGTTTTCTTTGATCTTTGGACCGTTGGCTGATGTCAAACAAAGTTAGACATTAGCAGACACCACCTGGCTGTCAGGGTTGGTCTCCATCTCCTGATACTCTGCAGGTACATCACTAAGAGTTTGACTTTTTCAAAAAAAAAAGAGACAATCAAGAAAACAGTCTTTGGTTGCAGACATGTCTGCACGTGTTTATTGGTGAGCACTGACAGACATTGCCACTGCTCAGAAGTGCCTTTATGAAGTTGGAAGAAGAAAAGTCGCATCGTCTCATCAGAATGAAGGATGGAGGAGAAAGAGAGGAGGAGAGGTCTGACTGTTCCTCTGGTCTGCATCGTCAACATGAACACATTCACGTTTCATTCCGTCTTATCCGCCTCTCTACTCCTTCTTCTTGTAGTCCTCCAGGTGAGACAGTATCCAGCCAGAAGGACCCAGGATGGCCACAAACAGGGCTGTCATAGCTATCGCCTGCTCCTGAGACACACACACAGCCACAGTCACACCAGTTAACAGCACAAGAAAATACTTTTAGATTTCAAATGAGCCAAATAATGATCAGAAGCGTGACTCAGAGAAAGTGTGCAGGCAGGTAAACATGGTGCCGTGTCCACGGCAGCATGTGCTCATGTACCAACATACCAACTGAAAACATACTGAATATATTCAGGACATGTTCAAATTCACTTTTCCACCCAGTAGTGCAGTAATCACAGCAACTGAGCTTCAGTAAAGTAACTCATCTTTCAGGCCGGCTTGAAGGTCGTTGTTACCACCTGCGCAGCTGGCGGCCTGTGGAATATCACTCTGTAATATATATACAAGTATGTAGTAATATATCTAACTATAATACATATCCATAAAATATATCTATATATAGTCTAAAATAGCTCCCAGGTACAGCGCACGCGTTCAGTGAAGTGGCGATTTATTTAGCATAGGTGTCTACGTGTTGGACTTAAGCGGAAGAATGGAGCGATAGTGACGCACTTACTGATAAATATGAAGGTTCGGAGGTCACGTGATGAGCCAAATAAGAAGTTTGAAGGTTAAACATATTCATTAATAAGGCAGACTTGCTTATAAATATGTTCAGATGAGAGAAGCATTGAAACGCGAAGTTTGACGCAGTTAAATTTAGGACAGGATTGGGTGTCATATCAGGTCATATCAGGCAGTTAACTGCCAATGCTGAAGTGACCGTCCCCAGCCGGGAGAAAGTTCCAGCTGCAGCCACCACCCTCAACTTACCCCGGCAGAGATGGTGTTTTTGGCAGGTTTGGATGACACGTTGGCCGCGGGCGGCAACCGGGTCCGCAGCGCGCTCCTAAGCAGCCGGGAGGCGGTGGGCAGAGGCATGACTGCGGTTCAACGGTGCGAGTGTGTGTGGTCTCTGAGTCTGGAGGTCAGGTCTGTGGCACACTTTAGTGATACTGAAACAGGGAGCCGCGCTCTCTGCGCGCACATCCGCATGTGAACGCGCGCGTATGTGGGCGTTGATAAGGGAGGCAGACTGAGAGAGAGACCCCCAGCCAGCGTCGGAATTTAATTGGCTGTTTCACCTTCACATAGCGGGAAGCGTCCTCGAATAACCCGTGTGAGAAACTGCCGTTGTCACATGACACGGACATGTTGTCAATATTAAGAACCTTTGAAATGGAGAATAGCATCAGCTAAATATATCTGTGCACTGTAAAGCTAAATGAATGGAAACATACAAACAGAAAGAAAGGAGGGCACCATCAGAGAACGTGAGATTAGTGTCAGGAAGGCGGCACTCTTTTAACTTGCTACTTCACCATACTAATTGAAACTGAACCCAAGACCTGCCCTGTCGTGATGGGATACTCGATTCCTTTTACTTTTAATCAGTCACCCAGAGTGTGCTCCATGGAATGTACAAACAAGTTCCAAACCACTCCATTGCCCAAATCATTGTGAAAAAGGCTAAAAATCAAGAAGTCTGCAAGGCGAAACATTTATTTTTCTTTCTTTCTCTCTAAATAAAAGCAAATGACACAAACAGCCAATAAATTAACAGTCAGTGCGAAACTGTGCAAAAACATCATAAAATGTATGAAACTGCACGAATAGAACATTTGAATAACCTAAACAATAGTGCAAAAATAATAATATTCTAACATTCATCAGTGCACCATTAGAATAAAATAATTATTTGCAGAAGGAATGAACTCCCGCTTCCTTCAAAATGAAGCCGGGAGGGAAAGTGTCATGTTCAGGCACTAATGTTGGACCCACTAATTGGACCCACGATGCAGACAAACAGACTCAAGAGGTTGGTGAATGAGAAAAAGTTAAATTTATTTTGTCCACACGAAAGCAGGGGGGAGCAGGAACACAGGGGCTGCCAGCAGGAGCGGAAACGGGTATTCCAAGTTCCAGGATTGATGTGATATTTTCCAGAGGGTTGGAGGCGAAGCTGGTGTTTGAATCCACAAGGTAGAACTGAGCAGAACAGGGCAGAACAGAGCTTAGTGTCTTCAGGTGAGGCGAAGATGGTTCCTGAAGCCGAAGAGCAGAACTGAGCTGAGCAGAGCAAAAAACAGAGTTTAGTGTTTAACAGGCACAGGGGCTAGACATTCAACACGCACAAGGACGCTGACGATCTGGCAACAAGTGGAGAAGTGAGCCAGTCTTTTATCTTGAGTCCTGATGGTTGATAGACTACAGGTGTGAGTGGCTCCAACTCCTCCCAGCTCCCCTACAGACAGACAAGAGAGATCCACAAGAGGGAGACACACTGGAATCCTGACAGAGAGGGAGCGAGTGAGCTGCCTGTGAACCGCGAGTCGGGTATAAATCATGAGTCCTGAGTCCTGAATCCTGAGTCCTGAATCCTGAGTCCTGAATCATGAATCCTGAGTCCTGAATCCTGAGTCCTGAATCCTGAATCCTGAGTCCTGAATCATGAGTCCTGAATCATGAGTCCTGAATCCTGAATCATGAGTCCTGAATCGTGAGTCCTGAATCGTGCAGAGCAGCGAGTTGGCGAGTGTCTCGGGTAAGGGAGGGGCTCTACGAGCTGGGAGCTGGAGCAGAGCCGTCGCTTCAGCCACGGAGCTAATACAGAAATTAGCTTGATACGTTTACGCAACTGCAGTTAGAATAACAGTTGTGTGGCATGTCTCCTCTTTGCAGTTAGCTGGCAGGAGCAGCGGTGAGTCAGTGAACAAGTTAGTGGAGATAATGACTCATAAATCAAATCAAATCAAACTTTATTTATATAGCAGTTTTCATACCAAAAAGCCGCACAAAGTGCTTTACATAATACAATCAATAATCAAATCAATTCATGCATAAACTCACACATAACATCACACCGACAACCACACTGCACACATACCACCCCCCCACCCCCAACATGAGCAACATCAATATCAACAACAACCAACATTAACATCTGGCTTGACTCCCGAGTCAGTAAAAAGAATCTTGAGTTTTGAACGATTGACTCATGAATCGCACATCACTACTGCCCTGATCAGTTTCTGTTCAGTTTCAGATGGAATCGGTTATAAATTCGACAAGCAGTCGGCTTGTAACCAGCACAAAACCAGCCTTCTTTATCAGTTTGTTCACTTTCTTTGAGTCTCTGGCTCTGATGCTGCTGCCCCAACAGATGCTGCAAAGCAGACTGAACTCTCCACCACAGACTGATAGAAGATATGAAATATCTTGGAGCAGATACTGAAGGACCTTCTTGTGGACAGCTTTCCAGGCTAACTACCAGGTATATGTAGTCCTCCGCCTCTTTTCTTAGGTTGGAGTGTTTTTTCCTGATCCTCCTAAAATCCACAATTATGTCTTTTGTTTTGTTTGGGTTTAAGATGAGATGATTGTTCTCACACCCTGCCACAAAGTGGTCGATCAGTTCCCTGTACTTAGCCTCTTGTCCATCACTGATACATTCAACAACTGCAGAGCCATCGGAGTATTTCTGGAGAGGACAGAACTCTGAGTTGTACTACGCAGAGGGAAGAGCACAGTGAGAGATCACCTTAAATTTGATGGCAGCAAAACATCTTAAAAAAAGTTGGGACAGGGGCAACAAAGTCTGGAACTAAAGTGGTACTAAAAGGAAAGAGCGGGAGGAACAACTTATTAGGTTAATTAGCAACAGGTCAGTAACACGACTTGGTATAAAAAGAGCACCTTAGAGAGGCAGAGTCTCTCAGATGGACAGAGATTCAGCACTGCAAAAAAAACTCGGTTCTACACATTGCATATTTCAGCAGGACAAAGTTAAACCACATCCTGCATCTGTTCCAACAGCACGGCTTCATAGTAGAAAAGTCCGGGTGCTGGACTGACCTGCCTGCAGTCCAGACCTTTCACTATGTAGCGTTACTTGATAAAAAAAATATAAGGGTTTACAAGAAGTTCTCGCTATCTCAATAAACCTTATTCAACCTTGTATGTAGGGCACCACCTTCAAGGAAGGAAAAATACAGAATCTTACAATTCAATTAATAATCAGTCTCATATCTCGCTACTTTCGTGAATTCTCATTTGGTTTGACAGACATTACGTAAAGAAAGCATACAACACAACCTGTTAATTATATATATATATATATATGAACTATTTATTAAAACGATATGACCAAAGACATGAAGCGTAAAACAAGATATGCGTTGAATATGTATGATTATTTAAAACACTTAGTGAATTGAAAATAAAATAGGGGGGAATGGAAAGGTACCGGATTTACTCAAATAGTTTAGGTTTGTTTACTATTTGCAGCTACAAACTGACATCTTGGATTAATTTATCATTTTAAATTCTGTCGATTTTTGCTTTGATTTTCGAGCAGAAATTTGAGTTACGAGTTGTGAAGCTTCAGGAACACCGCCGCTAGTTGGCTTGGTGAGTGAACGCGGCCAGTATCCCGCGTCTCACTCGTTCACTTCACTTTGTTACCTGAAGCATCTCTTGTGTTTTGTGCTCGCTTTTGTGCAGTTGTTTAGCAAAACTTTCAAAGTTCATTAAAACACCTAGAAGGAAAAGCGTGGCAAATAAGCCAAACGTCAGTAAAGATGATGGATGATGAAGTTTATCTTTTTTTTCAAAGTTGCAAACCTCCTCCGCTCTCTCCTCCCCCCTTCTCCGCCAGCATCTACAGCCAGTCCAAGCATCTGATCTCCAAGATAAATACACTTTATAAAACCAGTATATTTCTTTACATTCTCTTTTATTATATCTTATTATGTTCTTCTACAATGATTGGTATTTATTAATAAATTTAAGCCCTAACAAAAAAAATTGGGGAGGTTTTTTGGGGGACATGGAACGGCATTTCCATTCATTTCAAAGGTGAATATGTCATTCCCACGGGACTCTGCCCATGTTTTAAGTTTTATGTTTTAGGTTACGTTTTGGTTTTCAGTTCATGTCTTGGTTTTGAGTTTGAGTCTTGTCATTGTTTTTCCCCCTCACTCCAGTCATTAGTTCATCCACATCATTAGTTCATTCACTGCACCTGTTAGTCATTGTCACCAGCTGCACTCACTCTCCAATCACTCCCAGCCCTCTATTTAGTTTCCAGTCTCCTCTGTCATTTCGTTGGATCTTTACCTACCCATGTTACCCGTGCTACCCATGTTACCCGTGCTACCCATGTTACCCGTGCTACCCATGTTACCCGTGCTACCCATGTTACCCGTGCTACCCATGTTACCCGTGCTACCCATGTTACCTGTGCTACCCATGTTACCCGTGCTACCCATGTTATTTGTCACCTTCTTCAAGCTAAGTATTTATTCTATTCCATGCCATGCCAAGTCTTTTGTTTGTTTTTCACAGTTAAGTTTTTGAATCCAACTCAGTTGCGCTTTTTGTTTGAACTTTATTTTTTCTTGCCTAAATAAACCCAGTTTTCTTTTGAAAGTCCGCATCCGTGTCCTACCTCACCACCCCTCCCTGACAGAATATTGATTTGACATACGAGCTATTTGACTTATGAGCTCTGTCACGGAACGAATTAAACTCTAACTCAACGTACCACTGTGTTGGGATAATGTGGGGGGAAACCATATCATTGTTGGTTTTCAGTAAGTGTAATCAACACAGTTCGTAAGGATTTCATACTAGACTGTAATGTTAAATGCCCAAAGATTATATCAATGTCCATGAAGCTTGTTTGTTATTATAAAGGTCTAAAAGTATAACTTTAGCCAAGCTACTTCTGCTGACTAACCTACATGATCTAGTTTAATTTTATTGTAGCTAGGCTGGTAATTTATTTTAAAGTAAGTTAAAGCACAAGAATGGAGACAAACAGTTTAAGTTTAACACAATATGGAGGTTTAACCAGGCTGTCTTATTTTGTGTAGGGACAGATAACAATGAAAAGAACGGGAAATATTGCAGACTTCTTTGTAAACTTCTTTGCCCAGATTGTTAATGTAAAGAGCGGGACCCGTATGTCCTGCTGATAAATAATAATCATTTTTGTTGTTTTTCTGGAGACATCAATAGTGACTGGCCGGACCAGTGGAGTGCCAAACAAAAAGAGGAATTTAAATCCAAGAGCCCCCGGTTGGGATCCAAAAACAAAAAATTGGGTAAGTGTAGGCTGATTGCTAGTTTGGGTAACTACACAGAGAAATGTTGTGTGTGTGTGTCCTTGAATGTATGTGGGAGAAAAGGAGCATGCACACATACAGGTATGGGCTGTAACTGTAGTTACATTGCTTGTTTTTGTTTCACAGGATGTCTGGTCTGTAGCAGTGTAAATTCCATTGGGATGAACAAGGAGCAGGGTGTAGCACTCTCAAAAGAGTGGATGAACTTTGAAATTCAGGTGTCTGGCCAGGGAAATAGGACAACAAGTTTGTCGGTCTTGAGAAATAAGGTGAGGAAACATGTTTTGTCAATGGCCCACACTCAGGCTGTGAAGGTGGCAAAGCAACAGAAAGAAGCTGCCATTGAGAATGCAATGGAGACTATGACTGAGTCCTCCATGAAGGAAACTGAAGCTGTGTTTCGAACACCCTACCATCTGGCCAAGAAGAACAGACCCTTTTCTGACCATGAGAGCCTCATTGAGCTGCAGGAACTGAATGACGTAAAAATGGGCTCAATACTTCATTCACGTTACAGTGCAACACAAATAATACAACATGTTGCTAGTGAGATGCAGAGCAAAATTGTCAGTTGCATTATAGCATCATCCAGTAATTTAGCGGTCCTAATTGACGAGGCATCTTCTTTGAGTCACAAAGCTGTCATGACAGTTTCTATTAAAGCATAGATTCAAGAAGAAAGCCCTGAGTTCATATTCCTGGAACTTGTTGAACTGGAAAATCAGAGCGCAGATGGCAGAGTGCAAGCGTTACTCACGTGTTTAGCAAATGCTGGCTTTACAGAAGCATGGCTTCATGAAAACTGGGTAACATTTGTGTCTGATGGAGCGTCATGTTTGTCATGAGTGTCATGTTTGGAAAGAAGTCAGGAGTAGCAACGAGGCCTCAATGGTTGCTGCTCCTGACATCAAGATTTCAAAAGCTTTTTGTATGGTATTGCATGAACCATAGACTTGAACTCACTGTGTCAGATGCAGTTGATGAGGTAAAATCTCTCAGTCACTTTAAAACTTTTATCCAGAAGCTGTACTCTCTGTATAGTATGTCAAATAAAAATGAATGTGAACTAAAAAATGCAGCAGCTGAAATAGGCTCACAACTTCTTCGCATTGGCAGAATCTTGGATGTACACTGGGTGGCCAGTAGCTCTCGCACTGTTCGTGCTGTTTGGACATTCCTGGGAGCTCTTGTGCAGCACTTTAAAAATGCTTATTGTGATGAGATGAGGTCCACCAAAGAGAGACAAATGTACAGAGGTTTGCTAGACCATGTTCAAAGTCCAGAATTTATTTGTGACCTTGGGCTCATGTATGACACTCTCCATGAACTAAGTCTCTTGTCTCAGGAGCTTCAGTCTCGTTCTGTAACTCTCCTCAGAGCAGAGCATCTGCTAAAACGCACAATCAGAGTGATCCAGTCATTCAAAGAGAGTCCAGGTGAGAAATATAGGGAGGCTTTAGAAGCAAAACAGAGCGGGGAGTTTCGGTCTATAGCCCTGAAAACAAATGCAAAGCTGAAGTCTATCAATCCAGGCCAGTTCTTACAAAGCCTCTTGAACAATTTGGAGAAACGCTTGTCATTTGAAGATGAGACCATCACGGACCTCGGCATCTTTGATCAGAGTAAGTGGCCATCAAAGCCCAGCATTTGCCATGATGAAGAACAAGTTAAGCGACTGCGCAAGCGATTTAACTTGTGCACAGACCAAGCCCTGAATGGGATGCGGGACCTACTGGAAGAGCCCAGTAATGAGCCCAAGAACCTAAAACCACTCGTTAACTGCATGAAAACATTCCCTGTCAGTACAGCAGTGTGAGAGGAACTTTAGCCTTATGAACATTATAAGCTCAGACTAGAGGGCTGGCCTTCTTATCTCAAACATCAAACTTGATGATGATTAGTATTAATGGCCCACCTACTTCCAAGTTTGATCCTAGAAAGTACACAAGGACCTGGTTGAAGAGCCATCGTGGTGCCTCTTCTGTGCATTCTAGACAGTGCAGTATGAAAACTCCTGCAGAAAGCGTACCTCTGGTTTTTATCTCTGCTGGAAAAAAGATCCTGCTAACAACAAAATAAACCAACAAAAATGTTGACATGACAGGCAGTTGTGACATAGTCTACATAGGCTACTCACTTTCAAAATGGCCCGACGTGGCTGCAGCTTTGATGTTCACGAAGGTCCGCAGCAAATGTATTGAGAATGAGGAGTCATGTGACTCCGGTCGGCCGGTCGGCCATGTTGGCAGGAGACACTATTGGTTGCCAGGGGCAACGCTATAACAAAGTTGCTAACATTGCTAACAACCCGCGAAAATGAAACGCCAAAGCAGTATTTCGTCCTTTTTTGGTGGACCATCAAATAAAAAACAATCGACCCCCCCCAACATCCGCACTTAACTGCAGCACACCTGATGAGGAGGGAAATGCCCAGGATGAGCCCCGTAGGCCTACAGAAGGTGGCGATGTTGTTGATCGCGAATCTGACATCTCGCAGTTTGCGGTTGGTGGCTGCCTGAACCTGGCGCGATTCGCGAAGTGGCAAGAGGGTCGTGAGTGGCTCACCGTTTCAACTGATGGGTCAGTAAAATGTGCAGCTTGCGCTGAAGTGAAATCTTTAGGCCCCAACACAGAAGAGCGTCTTCACATTGATCCAGCATTTGTGAACGGCATTAAAATCAGCTCAGCTAAAAAGCTGAATGATAAAGTTAACAAGCATGGAAAATGCCATTCACACGTCAAATGCCTCGAAATTCTCCAAAAGAGACGTGATGCTGCATTTGAAACGGCCAATAATGTAAGCGCGAGTCTGTGGAGGAAGAAGAATGAAGAGAAGATACGGGCCACAGCGTACTGTATGCGCACTGCGTACATGATCTGCCAGAACGACCTCTCGTTCAAAATGCTGCCACAGGTGGTCGAGCTGCAAGAGCTTAATGGAGTGGATCTAGGCTCAATGCTGCACTCCGACAAAGCTTGTCGGAGTATGATGGCGTTCATAGCGCAAAAAATGGCAAGCCAATTGGTAGAATTTGTTAAAAAATCACCTGCCAAATTCAGCATCCTTATAGACGAGAGCACGACCGTCTCAAACAAATCGTGTCTCATCGTTTACATCCGCATTCCTTTTGATGGAGAGGTGTGCAACTTCTTCTACCAATTAATCGAGATGGAGTCATGCACGGGTTCTGCCATACGAGACACGCTGCTGAACACCCTGGAGAGAGATGGCATCAGCAAGGAAATGCTGTGCTCCCGGCTGATTGGGTTTGCGACTGACGGGGCTGCTGCTATGCTGGGTCGATACAAGGGAGCTGCCACTCTCCTGCGTGATGACATCAACCCTGGCCTCACAGTAATCCATTGCATGAACCACAAACTGGAACTTGCAGTACACGATGCAGTGAAGCACACCACAGACGCAAGTCATTTCCAAATGTTTACAGATTGTCTGTATGCATTTTTTTCTCAGAGTCCCAAGCACACCAGAGAGCTTGAGAACGCCGCCTTCAATTTGGGAATGCATACTCGCAGAATAGGCAGGGTGTTTGATGTGCGCTGGTTGTCTTCATCATGCACATCCGTGACAGCTCTCTGGGAAAGTTATCCAGCTTTGGTGCGTCTCTTCTCTGCGCTGGCCGCAGACACCTCAAGATCCACCACAGAAAGGGCGAAGTGTCAAGGAATTCATTCCCAGATGACTCGGTGGATCTTTCTGATGGAACTGGCGCTGGTGAAAGATGCACTGGAAACTTTGAAAGCCCTGTCTTTGTTCCTGCAGAGGAGAGATGCCACTGCAATCCAGGCCACGGCAGAGGTGGATATCGCAGTGAGGGCCCTGCGTGCCATGAGGCTCGTTGATGGCGCCAACACCAAAAGCCTGAGACAGGAACTCGACACGCAGTCATTCAAGGGGGTGGACATCTGCCAGCCGAGCAACCGAGAGCAGCAGAGGGCAACTGCGTTCCGAGACCGTTTCTTCACCTCGCTGGCAGATAATGTGGAGCGCAGGATGGACGACAACGGTGTGCTTGCTGCGCTATGCCCCTCAAACTGGCCGAAGGATGAAGGCGAGCGCATTCTGTTTGGAGAAGACAAAATTGTCAAAATTCAAAACACCCTGGCAGCTGAGATCTCTGACACTGCTCTACTGCTGAAAGAATTTCGACAGTACAAGCTCAACGGAGTTCAAGGAGAAAATCTCCTCAACTTGCTTTCTGTCATCTCCACGCTTCCCGTCTCAACAGCAGAGTGTGAACGTGGATTTAGCGCAATGAATCACATCTTTACTGATGCGCGCAATAGAATGAACGTATCCACACTGAACAGCCTCCTTTTCCTCGCTGTCAATGGCCCAGATGTGCGTTCTTTTCCTGCTGAGAAATTCGCAGAAATGTGGATTAAAGAAGGGCGAAACGCGGCGGATAGCGCACCGACGGGAAAGCAGAGAAGGCCACATGAACTGCGCCATCAGAGCAAACTGTTTATTTAGGATTCAGGCATTTTAGTGATTTCCGTCCAAAGGGAGAGAAAAATCACAAGCAATCGATGCAAACTTTTTGTGTCAGTGTTCATATTTAGTTAGAGAGATAGATGAATTAGGCTACTTTCTCTGTGTTCATTCTCTTGTTAAGCGTTCATTTTCATCATTTGATATCGTCGGATATTATTTAGCTGTTTCATGATTTTAAAAAACAAAACAAAAACACTAAGTGTTATTCATTTGATGTCATCCAATATTGAGCTGTTAGCTGTGTTACCTTCATTTTGTGACGTTTCATGATAAAAAAAAAAAAAAAAAAAAACACCCCCCCCCTCTGGTTTTTTGACAAATCGCACCCTGGTTGTAAATGCATATATTTTTGTAAATTGTTAACATTGTTTTGTTGAATGATTTAAAATAACATGTTCAAAACAAAGCATTCATCCAAAAATGATATATTCGTAGTGATATTATATTGATATTTGTAGTGATGTGTATTTACTGTATATCTGACAAAGTATGCTAGAATTGTGTTCAGCTATTGAAAAGTAAATAGTTTGTTTCAATGTTACGATGGTGCACTTTTTGAGTTTATCTGATTGGTTTTGATGTTTGGAAGGGAATGATTTTTGTATTTTATTTAAGGTGAAATATGAACAAGGATGCATTGTCAACTTTTATTTAAATATATGTTCAGGGACCACTACACCACTGTTTCAGAGGGAGACTGGAGATAGATCGGGTGTGTCCCAGTCCTCACCCATGGTACATCAAATTCCCATACACCGCTGTCCAACAAGTACAAATTAAGAGGGACTTTCATGCCGTGGCTGGACTGCCAAACATAATCGGAGCAATAGACTGCACACATATACACATCAAAGCACCCGTGAGCTGAAGGCCAGGTGGGTGTGTCTCGATACAGCGGGGGGCAAACTGCTCTATAGCCCAGAGAAGGCATGCCAGATTTGCACAATATTGCCATGAACGAGGGTCTCCTACAACCTGAACCAGCCCAGGCAGACCAGAAGGTGTGGTGCCAGGAGACCCCCCTCATGGACCGCCCCATCAAAGTGCCATCATGATGAGGCAACAACTGATTGCACGGCTTTAGTTGCAGTCATCGAGCGCCTGGCCATGGCGAGACGTTTTTTTTTAAGCCATTTTCATATCAAACCATTTCTTCTTTATTTCAGTGACATTACAAACTACAGGTGACACGGAATTAACAGCACTCGTAATTGCTTCCCATTTCTTTGCTTTAGGAGGTCCCCAGGAGCGAGGAAGCACAGCCTTATATGGTATAATTTTGGGCGTGGAGTATGCAAATATACTATCCTCGTGCACGTGCACTTAAATACGCACGGGTGGCATTCATCATTTACGCAGGTCGTTTACACACTTTTTCCAAAGTTAAGAGCGTTTGTTGAATCGTGGCGTGACGTGGCGTGTTCGTACGAGACCTTCGTGCGAAAAAAGTGAGAGAAATTTACAATAAAAATACGAAAATTTTCTTGCATGAACCCCATTGTTCTGTCCGATTCTCTTTGTAAAAAGGAGGGCTAATACCGTTAACAAATATACACTTAAAAGAATAAATTATATCCAAGACTTGTGGAAAGAAGTAGAATGATTTAAAAGCGAATAAAGCAGCAAGCAGCAGTAGGAAGCAGAGACACGTCTGCACTCTTCAGAAGCAGGAAGTCACAGTCTAATAATGTTACCAAATGGAAGCATGTATAAAGTGAAAAGAATCGGTCCAAGCACAGAACCCTGAGGAACTCCATGACTTACTCTGGTGTGTGAGGAAGATTCTTCATTTACAAGAACAAACTGAAATCTATCAGATAAATATGACTTAAACCAGCCTAATGCAGTTCCTTTATTCCCAATAACATGTTCAAGTCTCTGTAATAAGATACTGTGATCGACCGTATCAAATGCAGCACTGAGATCCAACAGGACAAGCACAGACACAAGTCCGCTATCAGAGGCTAAGAGGAGATCATTGGTAACTTTCAGCAGTGCAGTTTCTGTGCTATGATGCACTCTGAATCCTGACTGAAACTCTTCAAACAGATTATTTCTGTGGAAATGATCACAAAGCTGAGCTGCAACTATTTTTTCAAAAACTTTAGACATAAAAGGGAGATTGGATGTAGGTCTATAATGAGCCAACACCTCTGAATCAAGAGTAGGTTTTTTAAGTAAAGGTTTAATTACAGCAACCTTAAAAGTCTGAGGTACATATCCTGTCAACAAAGACAGATTGATCAAATCCAATATGGAAGTGTCAATTAATGGGAAAACCTCCTTGAACAGTCTGGTTGGGATTGGGTCTAAAATACAAGTTGATGGTTTAGAAGAGACTATTACTGTCGTTAGTTCAGAGAGATCAACTGGACAGAAGCTGTCTAAATACAAATCAGGTTCTAAAGATACTTCTAAAGCTGCTGTACTTGATGATACATCACTGACAATAGTGGGAAGGACTCCATCAATCTTCTTTCTGATAGAAACAATTTTAATGATAAAGAAGCTCATGAAATCATCACTGCTGAGAGTTAAAGGAATACCTGGCTCAGCAGAGCTCAGACTCTTTGTCAGCCTGGCTACAGTGCTGAAAAGAAACCTGGAATTATTCGTATTCTCTTCTATCAATGATGAATAATAAGCAGTTCTAGCTTTACGAAGGGCTTTCTTTCAGTAAGACTAAATATATCAATATGATGATCACAAATCAACTCATTCACTAACAGAGACTTCGAAAGGAGAGATCTGATATTCAGCAAACCACATTTAATAGTTTGATGTTTTTGTTCAGTGAAAGTTTTTCTTTTCATTTTTTTTTTGCTCCTTTTGTGTTAATTGATTGGGGGGGTAGCTGCAGGTAGTGTGTAAGACTACAACTCTGCATCCTGGTCTCAACCCTGGGTTGTCATGTTTTAGGGTGACAAATAAATTCGTCCATATTTCTAGAAATCAGAGCCGCTCCTTCCAAAGTGGGATGGATGCCGTCTCTCCTCAGGTTTTCTCCAGAAAGATTGCCAGAGAAAACTACGGAGTCCCACATTGTTTTGGCTAAATTACATAGCGATGCAACATTAATTTTAGTCACGTCCGATTGGCGTAACCGAGTGTCATTACTGCGGTGAATAACTATTTTACCGTATTAACGTTTATCCTTAGCCACCAGTTTCAAATAGGATTGAACTATTTTTGCACTATTGTTTAGGTTATTTAAATGTTCTATTTGTGCAGTTTCATATATTTTATGATAATTTTGCACTGTTTTGCACTGAATGTTAATTTATTGGCTGTTTGGGTTATTTGAATTTATTTAGAGAGAAAGAAAGAAAAATAAATGTTTCGCCTTGGAGATTTCTTGATTTTTAGCCTTTTTCACGATGATTTGGGGACTGGAGTGGTTTGGAACTTGTTTGTACATTCCATGGAGCACACTCTGGGTGACTGACTCAAGTGACTCGAAATCCCGATTCACTTTAGTGAGTGACTCATTCAAACTTGAGTCACTCAAAAAGGAATCGAGTATCCCTTTTTTTTTATTATTAACTTTATTAACAATTATATACATAACAAAACTGTTTAGCCAGGGGAAGAAAAATATATATATATATATAAAAGTATAAATGTACAAAGAAACGTATAGAAACATCATGCATATAAAATGCATCACTGTAGAGAAAAACATATTATTTAAATAAAACTTTTTCCAAAATAAAGTTTGTATCTGTATTGATATAGTTCTTTCAAAAAAAGTGTAAAATTTGGTTTGCTGTCAGTCCATTTCCTTTTGTGGATATGAAATTGACCTAAAAATAAAACAAGTTGTACAAAAAAAATTAAATCCTTTTCCATTTGGTTATTTTCAAAGTAAAGAAAAATGTCCTTTTCGTGCAAATGTACTGAATGTCCAGTTTTCTTTTCGATAAAATTTTGTACATTCAACCAAAACATTTCACAATATAAACAGTGAAAAAATAAATGTGCAATAGATTCATCATACAAGCCACAGAAATCACAAGAGTATTCAATATCAAGTTTAAATCTTTCTAATGTTTTTTTTTGCTGGATATATTTTGTGTATAATTTTGAAAGATACTTCCATGATCTTATTGTTTAGACAGAATTTATTACTGATCAACCACATTGTTTTTCCATTCCACATCTCCATGAAGAGATTTCCAAAAAAAATTAGCAGAAGGAATAGTTAAATTTACCAAAAGATTTCTAATATATTTATTTGTACATTTGTTAATTGTGATATCAACATTTCCCAGAAAAATATTGTTGATAGGAGCAATCATATAAAGATCAGATTTAGAGCCAAAAAGAAGCTGCAATACGTTCCTCGGGATAGCATTAAAGATTATATGATATTCTTTTGGATTGACTGTTATACCAAATTTAGAAAAAGTAAAGTAATAATTGACCATCAGTTTTCATGAGTTGTGATACTAAAATAATACCATTATTGAACCAGTTTTTGTTATATAAAGATCTATTTTTATACTGAATACTCCTGTTATTCCAAATGTAATATCTTGTAGGTGAAAAATTATGTTTGTACAACATTTCCCAATTCAGCAGAGCTTGCTTGTGAAAATTTGCTAATTTCACAGGTAATTTATCAGGGTTATAATCACATTTTAGCAAAAAATTAAGTCCTCCAATTGAATCCAAAATGAATTTAGGGAAAGCATTCCAAATATTATCTTCTTCTTTAATTAATTTTGTAAGCCATTTAATTTTAAAAGTACAATTCAATGTTTCAAAACTTAGGACCTCCAGACCCCCATTTTGTCTTGTGTTACACAATGCCTCTATTTTTAGATAATGACACTTATTTCTCCAAATGAAATTGAATAAAATTGTATCTATTTTTTTATATATTGTAGCAGACAACCCCAAAGTCAGAGACACATAAACGGCTCGTGACACTCCTTCAGCCTTGGAAAATAAAACTCGGCCATTTAATGAAAGATCTTTCATTAACCAACATTGGGTTGTTACGGGATTTTTAATTATTATTAATAACGATACTTAAATATGTGAACGTATTCTTCACATGAATACCATTTATCTCCAACAAGTCACATTCTTTTAGTGGAAATAACACTGATTTATTCAAGTTTATTTTAAGTCCCGATACTTCTGAAAACATCTCTATACATTGGACTGCTTTGGTAACTTCATGTTTATTGGATAAAAAAATTGTAGAATCGTCTGCAAGTTGTGACAACTTAAATTCTCTATCTACCGCCATAATGCCATTAAATTAAGCTTTTTTTATGTGTGTAGCCATAATTTGTGTGACAAGAATAAATAGAAAGGGACTTAGTGGGCAACCTTGTCTAATACCACGGTTAATATTAAATCTTGGAGTAGTGCCATGAGCCAGTCCGATAGAGCTGTTACAATTTTTATAAAGTGTATTGACTGCTCCCAAAAACCTTTTACCAAAACCGAAACTATGTAACCTTCCTACGGGCTCACCACCCGTGGGAGGGGCCATGGGGGTCGGGTGCAATGTGAGCTGGGCGGCAGCCGAAGGCGGGGACCTTGGCGGTCTGATCCTCGGCTACTGAAGCTGGCTCTTGGGACGTGGAACGTCACCTCTCTGCTGGGGAAGGAGCCTGAGCTGGTGCGCGAGGCTGAGCGGTTCCGGCTAGATATAGTCGGACTCACCTCGACGCATGGCTTGGGCTCCGGAACCAGCCTCCTCGAGAGGGGTTGGACTCTCTTCCACTCTGGAGTTGCCCGCGGTGAGAGGCGTAAAGCAGGTGTGGGCATACTTATCGCCCCCCAGCTGTGCGCCTGTACATTGGGGTTTACCCCGGTAGACGAGAGGGTAGCCTCCCTCCGCCTTAGGGTGGGGGGACGGGTCCTGACTGTTGTTTGTGCTTATGCACCGAACGGCAGTTCAGAGTACCCACCCTTTTTGGAGTCCCTGGAGGAGGCACTAGAGAGTGCTCCTCCGGGAGACTCCCTCGTCCTGCTGGGGGACTTCAATGCTCACGTGGGCAATGACAGTGAGACCTGGAGGGGCGTGATTGGGAGGAACGGCCCCCCCGATCTGAATCAGAGTGGTGTTTTGTTGTTGGACTTCTGTGCTCGTCACGGATTGTCCATAACGAACACCATGTTCAGGCATAAGGGTGTCCATATGTGCACTTGGCACCAGGACACCCTAGGGCGCAGCTCGATGATCGACTTTGTAGTCGTATCATCGGACTTGCGGCCGTATGTCCTGGACACTCGGGTGAAGAGAGGGGCGGAGCTGTCAACTGATCACCACCTGGTGGTGAGTTGGCTCCGCTGGTGGGGGAGGAAGCCGGTCAGACCTGGCAGGCCCAAACGTATTGTGAGGGTCTGCTGGGAACGGCTGGCGGAATCCCCTGTAAGGAGGAGTTTCAACTCCCACCTCCGGCAGAGCTTCAACCATGTCCCGGGGGAGGTGGGGGACATTGAGCCCGAATGGGCCATGTTCCGTGCCTCCATTGTTGAGGCGGCCGACCGGAGCTGTGGCCACAAGGTGGTCGGTGCCTGTCGTGGCGGCAATCCCCGAACCCGCTGGTGGACCCCAGTGGTGAGGGAGGCCGTCAAGCTAAAGAAGGAGTCCTATCGGGCCTTTTTGGCCAGTGGGACTCTGGAAGCAGCTGATGGGTACCGACAGGCCAAGCGGAACGCAGCCTCGGCGGTTGCTGAGGCAAAAACTCGGGCTTGGGAGGAGTTCAGGGAGGCCATGGAGAACGATTTCCGGACGGCCTCGAGGAGATTCTGGTCCACCATCCGGCGGCTCAGGGGGGGGAAGCGGTGCATCGTCAACACCGTGTATGGTGAGGGCGGGGCTCTGCTGACTTCAACTAGGGACGTCGTGAGTCGGTGGGGGGAGTACTTCGAGGGCCTCCTCAATCCTACCGACACGCCTTCCGATGAGGAAGCAGAGTTGGGGAGCTCGGACGTGGGACCTCCCATTTCTGGGGCTGAGGTTGCCGAGGTGGTCAAAAAACTCCTCGGTGGCAAGGCCCCGGGGGTGGATGAGGTCCGTCCTGAGTTCCTCAAGGCTCTGGATGTTGTGGGGCTGTCTTGGTTGACACGCCTCTGCAGCATCGCGTGGACATCGGGGGCAGTGCCTCTGGACTGGCAGATCGGGGTGGTGGTCCCCCTCTTTAAAAAGGGGGACCGGAGGGTGTGTTCCAACTATAGGGGGATCACACTCCTCAGCCTCCCTGGTAAGGTCTTTTCGGGGGTACTGGAGAGGAGGATCCGCCGGATGGTCGAATCTCGGATTCAGGAGGTGCAGTGTGGTTTTCGTCCTGGCCGTGGAACAGTGGACCAGCTCTATACCCTCCGCAGGATCCTGGAGGGTGCATGGGAGTTCGCCCAACCGGTCTACATGTGTTTTGTGGACTTGGAGAAGGCGTTCGACCGTGTCCCTCGGGGACTCTTGTGGGGGGTGCTCCGGGAGTATGGAGTGCCGGACTCCTTGATATGGGCTGTTCGGTCTCTGTATGACCGGTGTCAGAGTTTGGTCCGCATTGCCGGCAGTAAGTCGGACATGTTTCCTGTGAGGGTTGGACTCCGTCAGGGCTGCCCTTTGTCACCGATTCTGTTCATAATTTTTATGGACAGAATTTCTAGGCGCAGCCAGGGCGTTGAGGGGGTCCGGTTTGGCGACCTCAGAATCGGGTCTCTGCTTTTTGCGGATGATTTGGTTCTGTTGGCGTCGTCAGGCCGTGACCTTCAGCTCTCACTGGAGCGGTTCGCAGCCGAGTGTGAAGCGGCTGGGATGACCATCAGCGCCTCCAAATCTGAGACCATGGTCTTCAGCCGGAAAAGGGTGGAATGCTCTCTTCGGGTCGGGAATGAGATCCTTCCCCAAGTGGAGGAGTTCAAGTATCTCGGGGTCTTGTTCACGAGTGAGGGACGAATGGAACAGGAGATTGACAGACGGATTGGTGCGGCGTCTGCAGTGATGCGGGCTCTGCACCGGCCCGTCGTGGTGAAGAAGGAGCTGAGCCAGAAGGCGAAGCTCTCGATTTACCGGTCAATCTATGTTCCTACCCTCACCTATGGTCACGAGCTGTGGGTAGTGACCGAAAGAACGAGATTGCGAATACAAGCGGCCGAAATGAGTTTCCTCCGCAGGGTGTCTGGGCTCTCCCTTAGAGATAGGGTGAGAAGCTCGGTCATCCGGGAGGGGCTCGGAGTAGAACCGCTGCTCCTCCGCATCGAGAGGAGTCAGATGAGGTGGCTCGGGCATCTGGTGAGAATGCCTCCTGGACGCCTCCCCGGTGAGGTGTTCCGGGCCCGTCCCACTGGGAGGAGGCCCCGGGGAAGACCCAGGACACGTTGGAGAGACTATGTCTCTCGGCTGGCCTGGGAACGCCTCGGGGTCCCCCCAGAAGAGCTGGAGGAAGTGGCCGGGGACAGGGACGTCTGGGTCTCTTTGCTCAAGCTGCTGCCCCCGCGACCCGATCCCCGGACCAGCGGAAGATAATGGATGGATGGATGGATGGATGGACGAAACTATGTATAGTTTTAAACATAAACTGATTACTTCTTGTATCGAATGCTTTATAAAAATCGACAAATAAAATAAAACGATCATCTAAAATCCAAATTCAAATACGGCAACCAAGAATGGGGCCAAGTTCTTGATAAATGTTTTATAAAATTCATTTATCATACCATCACTACCAGGAGACTTGTTGTCTTTAAGGGAGCCAACACACTTCTGTACCTCTACTAAATCGATCTTTCGGTCACAAATTAATTCAAATCCTTCATTAATACCTCTGATGTCTTTTTCAATCCCTTTAATAAAGAAATCAATGTTATCTCCACCTTCATTATCATTATCATATAACTTCTGATAGAAATCGGCAACATGCTGGGAAATAAGTTTTTTGTCTTCACATATCTGGTCATTAATTTTTAGTTTAGATATGGAAGATACTTCAAAATTCCTTTTTTCCAAATTAAAAAAATATTTTGTACACTTTTCCCCTTGTTGTAACCATTTCCTTTTACTGGGCATGTATTGTTGTAATGTTTTAAATACTTGAATGCAGTTTTTCTAGAGAAGATAATTGCTTTGTATATGGGATTATCCTCCATCGACTCTTTTGGGCTTTCACATGCGCGAGCGTACAACTAACCGGTGAGTTACATGCTGTTTATAAAGTTGTTTTGTAACGTCCCCATGCCAGTAATGTGAGAACCATGCATATGGTTTTGATGGTAAGGCTTGGGACTTTATTGTCGGATGGTTTATAAAGTGGTGTGAGGTTTCTGCAGTGTGCAAGTTGTTGTTTTACGTGGAAGGGTTAGCGCTTGCCCCTAGCCACCACGTATTAGCCTCGCATGACAGGCTGAGCGAACAGCGCGATCTCCACACAGGGAGCGCAGATTTGCACCTGTCTGTGTCCTACTATCAGTATTTGACAACCTCTAGCAATGGAAATGCGCTTCAAATGCCCCGGAGTTCTCCTTTAAATTTCATTAGTTCCCAACACTTTCCACATCTCTATAAAGAGATTTCCAAAAAAAAATTAGCAGAAGGAATAGTTAAATTTACCAAAAGAATTCTAATATATTTATTTGTACATTTGTTAATTGTGATCAACATTTCCCAGAAAAATATTGTTGATAGGAGCGATCATAAAAAGATCAGATTTAGAGCCAAAAAGAAGCTGCAATACATTCCTCGGGATAGCATTAAAGATTATATGATAGTCATTTGGATTGACTATTATACCAAATTTAGAAATAAATTCTTCATAAAGTAATAATTGACCATCAGTTTTCATGAGTTGTGATACTAAAATAATACCATTATTGAACCAGTTTTTGTTATATAAAGATCTATTTTTATACTGAATACTCCTGTTATTCCAAATGTAATATCTTGTAAATAAGTGTTTTGTCTTCACATATCTGGTCATTAATTTTTAGTTTAGATATGGAAGATACTTCAAAATTCCTTTTTTCCAAATGAAAAAAATATTTTGTGCACTTTTCCCCTTGTTCTAACCATTTCCTTCTGGACCTAATAAAGGCACCTCTGGCCTTTTCTTCATGCATTTTGTCTAATTGGAGTTGTACAGCTGCCATTTCTCCAAGTTCCCCTTCAGAAAGACCTACTTTTTCAGATAATCTCACTATTTTTGTAATTGTTTGGGTTTCATTCTCTCTTTTACCTTTACCAATTCTCTTTCCAGCGATGATAGCTAAATTCCTAATCTCAAATTTCATTAGTTCCCAACACTTTCCAAAATTGTTTACTGTATTAGCTACTTCACCAATGTTTTTCAATAACTTCCTGGGTTTCCTTTTAAAATAGTTTATTCTGTATCCAATAATCTCTATTAGAGTTATGTTTAAATAAAGCCATTTTGATCTTAATCACAACAGCTTGGTGGTCAGTAAAAACCGTGGGTTCTATTACAACTTATTCCACTCTATTATATTTTCAAAAACGAGTATCCCATCACTACTGTTTAGCGGGTAGCTTTTTGCTGGTTTGAACAGGAAGTTACAGTCTCAATCGTCACATCCACCTGAAGCCTGCAGGAGGTGTTCTGATTGGTCAAAACAAAGAAGACAGCTGGTGTGAAAATGTTCTGCAGGGGCGAAAGCCCAAACTCAAAGTCCACTTTCCCCATCCGAACCTTCACCCCAGACTTGCAGGGTCTGTTTTTACTTTTACGAGTAAAATTAGATTTAAATAAAACAACAATGCAAGCTGCCGATAACAATGCGTTGATTTTTTATTTTGCTTAAAGAAGAAGCTGCACTTTTCTCAGTCCCACGTATGCTTTTCTTTAAAGTGACAAAATTATTTTAAATGCTGAATAACATTGAAATATTAAGGTGTTTTTACTCCTTGGTCAGGTGTGAGTGTGTGCCCTATTTTATCAAAAAATAAGGAAACACCAAAGTCTAAAATGTGCAACATGCAGAGTATCATGTTAAGTACAGAGAATGTTTCTGAAAGCCTCAGAAAATGATAGTTGATGTTCATCTGGTTGGAGAAGGTTGAGTGGAAAACATCTGGACTCCATGTCTCCACAGTCATTAAACACAGCTGTGTGACAGGATAACTCTATTTACATGATGTATTTAAGATTAAGATTAAGATTAAGATTAAAATTAAAGGGATAGTTTGCCTCTTTTGACATGAAGCTGTATGACACCCCATATTAGCAACATCATTTATGAACATTGACTTACCCCCTGCTGCGTCCTGTGAGCCGAGTTCCAGGCGAGTTTTGGCGCTAACGAAGGTAGTCCGGCTAGTTGGCTGGGGCTAGAAAAATAAAGCGTCTTGCTTCTCAAAACAATTTGCGTTCAAAAGAGTAATACATTTGCATCACAAAATCGTTTTGCATGAAAAAGTCAGACCTCGCATCGCTTGGCGCTATTTTTGCCTCACTTGATATCAATGCGTCCAGCCACCTAGCGATAGCTGCACCTGTTACGGTGTTTACTGCTCGGAAGCAGGGGAGTGCTCGGTCTGCACATCGGTCTGCACAGTTTACACAACCTGTAGTGATACGAATGTAGAGAGAAATAGAGCCAAGCGATTGTGAGGTCTGACTTTTTCATGCAAAACGATTTTGTGATGCAAATGTATCACAGGACGCAGCGGGGGGGTAAGTCAATGTTCATAAATGATATTGCTAATATGGGATGTCATACAGCTTCATGTCAAAAGAGGCAAACTATTCCTTTAAGATCCGATTTATTGGTCATGCATACATGCATACACACGAAATTTGTCCTCCGCTTTTAACCTATCCAGGTTGGCACCTGTTGACACACACATGCACATGCACATGCACAGGGTCACACACTCAGTGACAGATGCCAACCTGGAGCGGTGGGCAGCCATGAAGCGCCCGGGGAGCATGGGGGGGTACGGTGCCTTGCTCAAGGGCACCTCAGCCGTGACAAGGAGGTGGACTGACACTGAATAGAATAGAATAGAAAAATACTTTATTCATCCCCCAATGGGGGAAATTCAAATTAGTCAAGTAGCTCAAAAAAAATTATTAATATTTACAATTATTGTATATTAACAATAATAATAATAAGACCAATTCTAATAAAAATACTACTACTAACTAATAATAATAATAAATTACTAAATAAATTAAAAAATATATATTATTTTGATTTATGCTTGTTCGGTTCTGATTTGATATATATATATATAAAGTTGTCTGGTTTTTTCCCTATGTGAACAACAGAGGGCAGAAAAGCACGGATAAAAAGAGAATACTGCCATGAAAAAAGATGAAGAAGAGGTCAGGTGTAACGATAAATTCTGTGACCCATTAGATTGTGTGACCGGATCCTGATTTTCTCCGGTTTCACTGGGTCACCAGTCCAACCCAGGACCACACAGAGACACACAACCCTCTCAGGGACAGTTCAGAGTCACCAGTTAACCTAACATGCATGTTTTGGGACGGGTCGAAGTGTCACAAAAATGTGCGATACATTTATCAAATATGTTCACTTAAGCTGGTGATGCTCTGCACGGCAGCCATCTTTCTAACACCTATGAATGATAACAGGTATGATGGAAGACGCAGGCAGGGGTGATCACTTAAAATTCCGACAACGCTTGGATCACAGAACGGAACGGTAACTGAAGTTGATGGTACACCAGCTAACTCCTGCTCCCAGCAGCCGCTCCGTTCAGCCTCTGGACTCACCGGTGCAGTTGTCCTCCGTTCAGCAGCCGCTGCACATCGCTGGTAAGAGCCATACCAACTCTGCTTACATGTGTGTTCGGTTGTTAAAGGTTTTATGTTAGGCAGGCCACCCACTTTTCGGAAAGGGGCTTGTTAGCATTAGCTAAGTTACAGTGAGGACGTTAACGGAAGAGATGCTTTTCTCATTCAGGTGAACGCTAACTCATTTACACCCTGTTCCTGGACACGTTGTCACTGCTACAGCTCAAGTCTTCGATATTCGAGTATGTGGGTATTCTGTCTCCGTGTTAGCAGCAGAGTAGTGGCAGCTAAAGTTTGGACTGGTGAACCTGGGTGACTGGGATCACTTGGGGTCTGGTTGGACTTGATGAGCTGCAGCTCTGTCCCGTGTGGAGCATTCCAGCCGTCCCGGCACAGTCCGCTGCTCAGCGTGTCCTGAGAGACTTTCAGCCTTTCTAATGCTCTAACAAACTCTGGTGTTTGGGGGTCTTGGTTGGCTGAATGAACAGGCGATGCTGGGTTTTCAAGTAACATTAAAAAAAAAAGGTCTGTTGAAAATCTTGTGTTCCATGAATCATCCGGAGTTCGGTTTTTCCTCCACGTAGGCGTCAGTAACGACCTTTGATAGTCTTCAGTCAGGGCCGGCCCAACTTTATGGGGCCTTAAGCAGAATTTCATTTGGGGCCCCCCTACCATCAACTCAGCTCCATATGCCTCATTATTCCATAGGCTACACTGTTATGTGTGTAACGGACCCACAATCATTAGCATTATTTGTAATCATCTTACATTATACTGGTGTCATTCTTGTTTTTAACCTTAAAGAGATAGCAAACTCATAAATATGGTTTAATTAACTTCTAGATAAAGAGTGAGATATAAGTATGGCTCATTAATTTAACTATTTGAAAGTAACATCAGCAGGCTGAAGACTGCATTTATAGTAAACACGTTAAATAGTTTAATTTCTTTCAGATGTGCAATGGTGTGCAAAATGTTCAAAATCCAAATACAAAATAGAATCAAATGACATTCACATTATCTTACAGAAAAATAAAGTTGTAATCAAAATTAAATGATTAAATAATAAATACAATACTTAAATAATTTTGCCCAACGGTGGCAGCAGCCAACAGGAGGCATAAATTAACCTAGTATTAGTATTTTGTCAAAATTATATATTTTTTTTCTGGTGTAATACAATTTAGTTTAAATTATTCAATGTTATTTTAATTTCATGTATATATTTACTTTTTTATCACAACGTCTCGGTGCTCTCTGGGGCCCCCTGGTGGCGTGGGGGCCCTAAGCGACCGCGTAGTTGGCATATGCCTTGGGCCAGCTCTGTCTTCAGTTTACCTTCAGGGCAGGTCTGTCTGGCGCTGTTTGCTTCCAGTCACACCACGCCGGTGAGGGCCATTCCTCCCCGGCTCATTTCGGGCTGGCACGGGCTTCCTGTTGTCTGCTCCTGTGCCATGTTGTGGATCTCCTCAGATGCATGTTGTCCTCCTCAGAGGAACACAGCACTGCTTCCTGCTCCATGCTTTTCCCTGTGATAAGGCTGCTGTTCTGCAGCAGCTCTGTAAAATGACCAAAACTTTGTGTTTTTTGAGCTGATAACATCCACACTTATTACTGTAAGTGCAGTTAGACCGGAATCAGTAAGGAACCAAATAGTTCTTCATAATACAGACTATTCAATAAGCTTAAAGGGACACTTTGTAATTTCTTCCCCCATCTAGTGATGCAATTTTATTTTGCAAAGTCGAATGAATTTGCTCTCTAGCGCCTCGCGTTTTCAAATGTGCAACTTCTTGAACTACGGCAGGCGGTATGTGTCAAGATTCAAGAAGCTATAGCTTCAGACTCAAGGTCCATACAAACAAAAATACATCAAGACACACAGTACAAAGGATTACATAACACACATACAGTAACACTATAAATACAGATGCCAGATAACATGTCAGATAACATAAGTTGACATAGCCTTTGGTGTGCAAACAATGCAATTAGTCATATTCCGGGAGTTACCGGAAGTGACGTCGACGCAGCGTTAGCGTTAGCAGCAGTGTGTAGTTGCTATCTGGAAAGTGTTCTTTTAAATAAACTCCCGGTAAACTTACAAACTTTCTAATGCCTCGTTTTGTAAGTTAAGAGCCTATGTGTACTACGGCAGAAGTTTGGTAACAATCAATGCATTATTAGTGGGATAATTTACGAGATAAAATCTATTTACCATTAGCGCCAGTAATAAGCCATTCGGCGGACGTGACCTCAAAATGACGTCATTTCCGCTTGCAGGCCTGGCGTTGGGGAAAACGCGATTCGAAGTGCTTCATGTCCCTCTCGGCACTTCGTCGTTTTTCATAGACCGGAAGGACATGGCAGCCTCCATAGAGCTTACCTGCTCTATGTAGATACAGACAAGTTATTCTTCACTCAGGAGGATAAGTGCGATTGTTGACAGAGATCATTTTACACCAATGAGGACTAATTTATGAATGAATATGTTGATTTGAGCTAATAAATTACTTAATTTATTACTTAGTCTCCCTTTAAAGATTTAGGAAGAAAAAAAAAATCGTAATATGAATTCTTCTGGTTATGGTGTTGAAGTGTCTGGATGTCATGTTTTCAGTGTGTGCGAGTTAAATATCAAGCACTCAGTTCTGTCTCTCTCAGCATTAGAATGTCTGACCGAAGCATTTTTACTGTAAATGCGACTGATGTTTCTTTAACAAATAGCTGAAGCTTTATTGTTTTGTGTCTGAAATGTCTTAACTGTATGTTTGCAGGAGGGAACCTTCAAGTTGTATTTGTTCACATTTTCTTTCTGATCTGGTTAATGTGTGCCACCAAACTGGCTCAGGAACGTTAGAAATGCTCTAATGGATTAGATTTACCTCATTTTCAGCGTTATTTCTTAGCCAATAGGTTACAATATATATCAAAATGGTTTAAACCTAGCCCACTAGATGAACCATGGATAAATATAGAACAAGCACTGTGTGACAATCTGGAAATCTCTGACCTGCCACTTATTAGTCCAAGCATTAAACATCTCAAATGTTTCAAAAGCATTAGCATCAGCACCTCTCTGACCTGGTGGGAATTTCTTAAAATGACAAAGTCCTCACTTCTCCCGTGTAAACGTACACCCATCTGGAACAATCCTGACATCCTGCAAAACAAAAAAAATGATAAACTTTACTCTATGGAAGAACAAAGGAATAAAACATCTGGAACATATTATCCAAAAAGAAAGTTTTATTTCATTTGATGCGCTCATATCACAACATGGGATAGGCTGCAACTCCCCATCAGGGTAGCAGAATTTTTAAGCATCTGCACACCAAAACTGCTATCAAAAATATATAAATTACTGTCTAAGATAGATGACACAATTTCTCTAACACATTATACAGGACAAAGGATGTTCAGGATCAGGGGTGTATCAAGCTTTCCAAAAGTGGGGGTGTTCTGGAACAGGCGAAGAAATCATTCCAAATAGCGATGATCAATTATGTAAACTTGTACATACATCAAGGCCTACAAAATGGAAGAAATGCGATCAGATACACTGTGGGCGACTTTGTGTGTGTGTGTGTGTGTGTGTGTGTGTGCACCCGGATCTGTTGGACAGGAAAATGATTGCATTATGATTAGTTTGTCATAATGAGCAGAGACAAAACACATTTGGTTCTTTCAAGTAGTGTGTCATTATTAGTTGTAAGTGATAGCAGTACTAATAGCAGTAGTCACTAGTTGTAAAGCCACTTGAGGCTATTGCATGAATGTTCAATAATTGTAGCTCTAATGACATTTGGCTAGAGCATTTTTTACTTGTCGACACACAGAGTGCAGGCAGTCAAACCAGTGGTCAAGTTCAAGTTCAAATGTTCTCCATCTCATGCCAAGACAAGATCTATGTAATGTTGGGCTTCTGTGTTTATGGTCTGGTCTTACAGATTATACAGTCACTGAAAACAAAACTTGTCTGACATAATTCTAAGTAACAGTATACTGGTCTATGACAGATGTGTCAATATTGCATTCTACACTGGATATATTGTACAAAAACCTTTATATAACCCAGTAAGTCATACTTCTGTCATTGTACTTCTGTGTGCACATCATGTAGTAGGCTATAGCCATGTTAAACCAGTGCAAGAATTTGTTTGGGCACATTTTCAGATATTATATATCTAAATTATATTTTAGTATTGACAAGCATAACTGACAACACATTATAAAAACAAGACTTGCAATGTCTTTAATTTGTGAAACTCGTGTAAAAAACTTACAGTATTTAAATCAACAGACAATACAATAGACATTTACAACAAACACTTCATAACAGGTAACAAATGCTCTAATCAAATGCTCATCAACTTATTTGGGAAACAAGAAACATATTATAACATTATAACATTCATGTGTCAGCCTCAAGTGGCTTTACACTATTTGAAAGAACCAAATGTGTTTTTTCTTTGCTCATTGTGGCAAACAAACTGCTCAGCAATCATTTTCCTGTCCAACAGATCCAACTTGTGCTTTTGCACATGACACACGGCTACACTATTGAGGCATGTTTGTGTCATTGTACTTCTTAGCCATGTCTTAAGCCTCCGCAGGCCGCTGAAGCTCCTTTCAGCTTCTGCGGAAGACACTGGGATGACTAGTAGTAATCTAACTAGAGTCTCCACTTGATTAAGGAGGCCACGGACCTCTGGAGACATCCCTTGTAAAATGGCTGCAACCTCTCTGCTCGACTGGAATGTGTATCTTGACCTAAACATTGCAAGCTGTACACTCAGATACTCAGGGTTTAGTTCTGGGTAATTTTTCACAACCTCTGCTACTTTCCCAGTCAAGAGGACTTGTTCCATTGCTCTGATTTGTTGCATCCCTTCCTGTAGAAATCGTTCATTAAACTGGACATCCACAACATCAAGAATTTTGTAAAATTCTGCTCTGTAGTAATCAATGGGGGATGCATGTTTATGTGCAGGAGCACACCCTGTGAAACGGTGAGGTGGCTTGTAGGCTCGTGGAGAGGTAATGGGATTAATGTCTAGGCTTTCGCACATCTCTGTGGCTTTTGCGTACACATTGTTGAAACTCTCTGTATTTCGCTTCTGGGCATAGGTGTGTTTTACACATTCTACCGCCTTAAGCACACCATCCACTGTTTGTGCTCTCGCCTGAAGGGAAACATTCAACATCTCCAGATTCTCAGTTGTTTCCAGTGCACACATCAGACCCAAGACAACATTTCCCTGAGTAAATTTGTCATGTAAACCTTGAGCCTTGATTGCTGCATCGCTTGAGCTTTCACCCATTTCTGCCAGGGAGTGCAAAATGCGCTCATACTGATTAAGTACAGCACGAATTGCACCTGTGCGAACTGTCCACCTCGTTGGACAAAGAGGCCTGATCTCAGAGGTGTGACAGGGACCATTCTCTGACTTGGCTATTGCCTTGAAAATCTCCTTTAACTTCAGTGACTGGCCAAACAAATTCCCCAATTCATTTACCCACTCCAGTGCATTGCGGACAAAATGTGTGGCAGTGCAGGCCTGCTGTGTGATCAGATTAACACAGTGAGCTGTGCAATGTACGTAATGGGCCAGAGGTTGTTGCTGTTTAATAATGGCTTGGGCACCGTTGTATTTTCCTGCCATGTTTGCCGCCCCATCATACGCTTGACCCCGCAACCCACTGATTGGCAAATTTAGGCGCTGCAGAACATCTAACACCACTCTTGCTAGATTTTCTCCAGTTGTTGAGGACACTTCGTAAAGGCCAACAAATTCTTCATGAACTATCAGGTCATGATCGACATACCGCAGGCAAAATGCCTCTTGCTCCTTTCCTGACACATCTCGTGTGCCGTCCATCATCACAGAGTACTGCAGATGTGGAAGAGATGTGATGGCATCTGCAATTTCCCTAATTATTGAACAGCTGAAAAGTTTAAGCAATTCGTTCTGGATTGGGGCAGATACATACGTATTCTTTCTAGTGAGCCATTTGGAAAGGCAGGGGTCGTCCTCTGCCTTGTACTTCAGTAGTTGGTCAAAATTCCCCTCACCACTATCATGCCCTCGCATAGCAAGACCCTGCCTGGCTAGCATCTGTAACCCTCCAATTGTTTTGAGGAGACATGACCTTGCCTCCTCCTGCTGTTGAGCAGCCACACTAGACAGCTGGCACTGCACTGACTTGCCTTCCTGCAAATGGGTTGTGATGGCCGTTTTGTGGCATTCACTTTTTTCGTGAGAAATGAATTTCTCAAGGGCTTTTTTCCAATTTTTGAAGCCAGTCATTATGAAGGCTGACTCTGAATTTTTGGCAAGCGGGGATGTCTCCGATTGAAAAGCTTTATTGCAATAAAAGCAGAGTACCCCTTCCACACATGGACTCACATGAAGCCATGGGAATTTTTTATACCACTGTGCCTGGAAAGTGAGTGTGTATTTTGAAAGAGACTGCTTCACCACATATTTAGGGTCAGGCTGATTGGGTTTAATGAAAACTGCACTCTCACTCCTAGCCTTCTCATTCTGGCCTTCTCCTTCTTCTTTTCTGCCTTCTCCTTCTTCCTCCTCTGTATCTCTGTCCACCTCACTCCTGGACACATCTCTCAAATCTTCATCCTCCTAATTGAAATATTTAAAATCAAAATGCAGAAGATTCTATATTTCTCTATATCCTCTATATATCTATATAAATATCTATATAGTATATCTTTTATAACTCTACCCTCTCTAAATTACTACAAAACTATGGTAAGACCACACTATATCCATTCTCAATTTCAAAGATATTAGATTGCTCACCTCTGCAACATCAATTACATCCTCATCTCCTCTCACTGAGGCAGGGAAATGCGGCAACTGCGTATCCTAAACAAGTACATAGCAATGAGCAGGAGTGTAGTGAATATTTAATGCTGGGACACAGAGTCCCCTATGTCTTATTATTCATGTATTGCTCAATTTTTAATATTTCTTTTAAGTTCACTTGTCAAGCAAACCTCTCCTAGTTGCCTTTTGGATACAGATCACCCTAAAGGTGTCTGCTAAATGTTATGTAATGTGAATCAAATGTTGATTATAGACCATATACACATATTCCTCCTCACTTTCTAAATACACTCTTACTTTGTAAGCACAGTGGTACAAAATATGGCTTCATGTCAGTCAGAGATCTGCTTTTATTGTAATAAAGATTTTAATTCAGACACAGCCTTATGACTGGCTTTAAAAACTGGATGATTATATTAAGATAATACATAGTGATGCTCCGATCAGCATTTTTTGGACCGATCACCGATCACCGATCACCAAAATCATGATCTGCCGATTGCCGATCACTGCCGATCATGGAAGGAATCGGACATTTCCATGCCTTTCATCTAGCAGAGAGTGCACCATTTATAGAAATTAAACTGCCAGAGGTAGCTGGGGACATGTAGAACAAGAATCTGGTGGAGTTTGCAGAAAACAATTGTTTTTTTTACTTTCTATTATTATTTTAATCTGCCCATATACATCATCCACTGGGTATGATTTCAGCATCAGATTATTAAACAATGATGCAGTGAAATAACTTGAAAATCTCCAAAGAGGTAGCTGGGGACATGTAGAACAAGAATCTGGTGGAGTCGGCAGAGAACATTTTGATTTGGTTTTAAGGAAGTTTTCAAATCTGACTATGCAGAAATGAGTTTGATTCTGAATATGCTTCAATAATTTTGTTCTATCATTTTGTTTTAATCATTAAAAAGAATGTAGTAAAAAAAACAACCAAGTAATGACAGGTGTATGTATTCCAACAAATGAAAATCAACTTCGATATAGATTACTGAGTTTACGGGGTGCACTTGAATGCACCATAAATCCGCTCACACGCTTTACCGTATGAAGCGATGTAAACGGGCACTCGATTTTCAAGTGTAGCTAGCGCGAAGCGCAGATGGCGTGACCGCAGTAAGTTTCACATCTTTCTGACACACTTTGAAGAAATTCCAGACAGGAGAGGTCATGTTGTCGAGAAGCACTGTAGAGGTTTTGCCTGTTCGGTTCTGTACACACGTCCCGTACCACATTAGAAAGTGGTTGCTAGTAATTTACGTCAGAAAAAAAAAAAAAAAAAAGCTTGTAATTACGTCACGTGATCGGCTTTTTGATCGGCATATTTTTCCGATCGCCGATCAGGCTATTTTTGGGCATTATCGGCCGATCATGATCGGCAGCCGATCGATCGGAGCATCACTAATAATACATTAATACACAGTGTAAATAAAGATGGTGTGTATTATTAATATTCATGTCATTTTTAATGTGTAATAGAATTGTCATATATCATTTTGAAATCACAGCTTTCTTTAAAACTTGACATCCATTCTGGTCCAGAAACTGAAGTAGGCCTACAACACTTTGGAAATTACTCGAATTTTAACAAACACATGCTTTGTGTATATTTTGAGTGATACATCAGTGGGACACCGTGTAGATTGAAGTGCGTTGTCGACGTTTGAAAATTACACGAATCACACGAGGATAGCTCTCTTCTGCATGTAGCCTAGTCAAACCTGCGCATCCCAACGGCAGTAGCACTTGACACAGACAACCAGTGACACGCTTGCAACTTGCAAGCATGTCAATGTATGCAGAGGGGGAGTGGAGAAGACAACTTACTTGTTTTTTCTTGAAAAAGCCGTCTATTGTCCCCTGTCTTTTCCTTTTCTGCATCATTGGCTATATTGCACGAAAAAAGAGGACAGTTTTAAAACTAAAGTAGGCTAAGTCAGGCCAGTTAGAAGAATGACTGGGAACTTTATGCTAGTAGGTAAACTTAGCCTAACTGTCATGAACTAGCCAGGAAACTTGCGTCTGTTAATGGCTTAACCTATGATGCCTGAAAATGTTGCCTTCATGGCAGGCAGTGAATTTTGCTGATCTAAAACAGTGATTAAATTCTACCTTTTCAGCGACTCTTCATTGAAGGCGTCAAGTGGGTATATGCAGCACCACGAACAGCACAACGACCTGTGAGAAATTGTTTGAATGACTGCGCTGAGCTCTCAGCAGTCAGACTCAGCACCAGTGTTGCCAGATCTTCAACTCGAAATAAGCGAACGGCGTCCTGAAAACAAGCCCAAAAGAAGCGGCCGAGGACTAATAAAAAAAAAGTCGGCAATTGGCAACCCTGGTCAGCACCGCCGCAGCGCTTTCGGCAGGATGCGCAAGCTGTTGAGGCTATCCTAACCTCACCTGTTGCGCTGGGATTTACAGTGATATGCCTAACGACAGCAACCATTTTTAATTTCCTACAATAGGTGAACGTTTACTATTTTATTACAAAAGTAGATTTTAGTGAGGTTTTGACGGACAAAAGTGGGGGGGGTGGAATGGCCTTCCAGTAGAAGTGAGGGGGATGCATCGTACTCATCCCCCCCGTAGAATACGTGCCTGTTCAGGATGGGTCTTAAGCTGGAGTTACAGTTGACACGTGGCTCACGGCGCTGGCAGCCCGTGACGTCAGGCCTGGCGCTTGCCTTGAAAAGACGGCGCAGCGCGTTGTCGTGCACCAGTCGATTTTTGTAACTTGGCTGCGCCAAGAACAACAAACCAGATGGACCCATTTGAGACCAGGCTCAGTCAGGAGGTGCGTTTGTACAGCACCTGTACGAAACTGCAGTGAAACAGCACAGGGAGCACGTAAACTCCCAAAACTGGTGCACAGAGATGGGCAGAACCTTGGGGAAAGAGGGAGAGTTCTGTAAGAATGTGTGGAAGAAGCTACGGGACAGATACGTGAAGGCAAAGAAGAGGGCAGACACTCAAAGTGGCCCCGGCATGGGGGCTTCAGACCTTCACCTCTATTGATTGAATTGTCTTGGCTCACGAACTTCGTGAAACACAAACACACGAAGCATTTCATCTTCCAGTGTTCCTGCTCTTGACAGTGGCATTGTTTTCTTCTCGACTTTCTTCGTTGTAGAGTAGCGGTAACCTTCACGTAGCAGCGATACCTCTGTGACGGAGAAAATTGCAACTACTGGCGCATCAACTTGCGCCACCGTATATAGCCGGCACGAAATCATGACGTCATCAACACTGCTCACGCTGGCAGAAGCGGCAACCATGCTAGAGCCTTTACACACTCAAATATCTGCTCACATTGCACAGATAACACACCTGATGATTATGCACACGCTTTGTGGTTTTGTGCGCCTGTCCCGAAGTTCTGGCTTAGTATTCCTGCACGGCCCACACTGTGCATGCTGGGTGACTTAGACGACATCAACATGGAAATGACCTCAGCACACATGGTCCTCACAGTGCTATGTATCGCAAAGAAAACTATTCTCATGAACTGGAAAGCAAAGAACAATCTGTGTATGAACCAGTTTAGAAATGTTCTTTTAGATTATATTAGCATGGAAATAACTTTGGGCCTCATGCAAGAACATTTTCGTATTTTATTCTAAATTTCTCTCACTTTTTTCATACGAAGGTCTCGTACGAACACGCCACGTCAGATTCAACAAACGTTCTTAACTTCGGAAAAAGTGTGTAAACGACCTGCGTAAATGATGAATGCCACCCGTGCGTATTTAAGTGCACGTGCACGAGGATAGTAGATTTGCATACACCATGCCCAAAATTATACCATATAAGGCTGTGCTTCCTCTCTGCTGTGCCAGGAAGTGTTGAGTCATGAAAACGGCATCAAGGCGCAAAAAGAACAACTTTACTGGCTCTGAGACTGAAGTTCTGCTTTCAGAGATCCAGAAAGGAAAATCTGTCATTTTTAGCAGTGTCAGCAGTGGAATTACGGGACCTGCTAAAGCCAAGAAATGGGAAGCAATTACGAGTGCTGTTAATTCCGTGTCACCTGTAGTTCGTAATGTCACCGAAATAAAGAAGAAATGGTTTAATATGAAAATGGCTTTAAAAAAATTTTAAAAAAGTCTCGCCCTGGCCAGGCGCTCGATGACTGCAACTAAAGCCGTGCAATCAGTTGTTGCCTGATTATGATGGCACTTTGATGGGGCGGTCCAATGAGGGGGATCTTCTGGCACCACACCTTCTGGTCTGCCTGGGCTGGTTCAGGTAGCAGGAGACCCTCGTTCATGGCAATATTTTGCAAATCTGGCATGCCTTCTCTGGGCTATAGAGCAGTTTGCCCCCCCGCTGTATGGAGACACCTGGCCTTTAGCTCAGTGTGCCCCACAACAGCACGGGTGCTTTGATGCGTATATGTGTGCAGTCTATTGCTCCGATTATGTTTGGCAGTCCAGCCGAGGCATGAAAGTCCCTCTTAATTTGTACCTGTTGGACAGCGGTGTATGGGAATCTGATGTACCATGAGTGATAAACTGACGAGATAACTGATAACCAAGGGGAGCGCACGACTCACAGAGGACTGGGACACCCCCGATCTGTCTCCAATCTCCCTCTGAAAGGTTCCAGTGGCCAAAAATCCAAGGGTGGTGAGGACCTGTACCTGTGGTGGAATTGGGTTTGATTGGCGTGTTTCTCTCAGCATATTTGCAGCAGCACAGTCCTTGGCAATCTAAATCGTGATGTCAGCCATTCATCTGTCTCCACATGGATATCTACACGTTCTCTTCCAAGAGCCTGACGCGCTAAGGCATCCAAAAGTAGCAAGTCAGCCGCTGGTTACGCTTCCCATTGACCTTGTAATATACAGATTCAAATTAACCTTTAATTAGTGCATAATTTAAGTCAAACAGAATAATGTCAGTATCATTATGGGGTATAATGCATATATTTATTTATGTTTGCTTCAAAGTAATTAAATATACAATCCATTAGTCAAGCAAACTTGATTGGAATAACAGTGGACTATTTTAGGAAACTCCTACGACAGGTCTGGATCACTCGTAAATTCTGTTCGTACCTGAAAGAAAACGTTAAATACGAAAAGATTGGTGAATGCGCAAATTCTCTTAAATCCCTCGTACGCACGACTTAAGAACAAATCTGTGCGTACAAACGGTTGTTGCATGAGGCCCAATGTCTGCCTCCTCAAAACATCAATTGGCTGAATTTCATTCTCTCTGGTCCAGTATCTGCTCCAAGATATTTCATATCTTCTATCAGTCTGTGGTGGAGAGTTCAGTCTGCTTTGCAGCATCTGTTGGGGCAGCAGCATCAGATCCAGAGACTCAAAGAAAGTGAACAAAGTGATACAGAAGACTGGCTCTGTGCTGCTCTGGAGCCCCTGGAGCTGATTGTTAAAAGAAGAGCTTCTTCAGTTCCGTTAAGAACCAGTACAGGAAGTTATTCCTGCCCAATAACCTTTAGCAGTTTTTCTCTATGCCAGGAGATTGGTGACAGAGGTAGAAAACCATAAAGTAGCATTTTTTGATAGGGTAGCACAAATCAATTGACAAGCCTATCGGTTTTTGCGGCGGTAGCATTTCTCGACGAAGTAGCACAAATTGACAGAACACCGTGTCTGTAGTTTGGAAGTTTTTTGGTTTAAAAAAATACGACGTCGACCAAACAACCATTTTATGCAAGTGTTGTCGGGCTACAGTTGTCTCTGGAGGTGGCAACACGAGCAATTTGCTCCATCACCTTAGCCGTAAGCATGTCTTAGAATATCAAGAATGCATGAAGTTAAGGTCAGCACCCACCACATCAGCAGGTAACACGGAGAAAGCAAAAGAAAAGTCACTTCAAGACGCACAGTGAAAGTTCTGTATTTTGACTGCAATTGTGTTTGCATTCCGATTCCTCACTTCATTAGAATCATGAGTAGCACTTCTTTGTAAACAGCATCATTTTGTGTTACCTATGACGGTAAAATAGACTATCCTAAATTAATCTACTGCAGTAATTCTGTTCTCAATCTGTAGAAAATGCTGTGAACACCTAATTATGCATGAAAAAAAAATACCGTGATACCGTGAAAAAATACCGTGATATGTATTTTTGGTCATACCGCCCAGCACTAGAATAAAGTATGTTTCTTTAATAATAACAGGGGGGTGAATAAAGTACGTTTCTTTAATAATAACAGGGGGGTGAATAAAGTACGTTTCTTTAATAATAACAGGGGGGTGAATAAAGTATGTTTCTTTAATAATAACAGGGGGGTGAATAAAGTATGTTTCTTTAATAATAACAGGGGGTGTATAAAGTATGTTTCTTTAATAATAACAGGGGGGTGAATAAAGTTTGTTTCTTTAATAATAACAGGGGGGTGAATAAAGTTTGTTTCTTTAATAATAACAGGGGGGTGAATAAAGTTTGTTTCTTTAATAATAACAGGGGGGTGAATAAAGTTTGTTTCTTTAATAATAACAGGGGGGTGAATAAAGTTTGTTTCTTTAATAATAACAGGGGGGTGAATAAAGTTTGTTTCTTTAATAATAACAGAGGGATGAATAAAGTATGTTTCTTTAATAATAACAGGGGGGTGAATAAAGTTTGTTTCTTTAATAATAACAGGGGGGTGAATAAAGTTTGTTTCTTTAATAATAACAGGGGGGTGAATAAAGTATGTTTCTTTAATAATAACAGGGGATGAATAAAGTTTGTTTCTTTAATAATAACAGGGGGGTGAATAAAGTATGTTTCTTTAATAATAACAGCGTAGACTATTTTGATTGAGTTGTCTGTAAGAACAGTTGTGTTGACGTGTTGGTCCAGGAGGTGCTGAACCTCGCTGAGCTCACACTTTGTGTTTGTGCAGGTTGACTGAGCGTAAGCTCTGCATTTACTGCTGAGTGTGTTGTGCATTCCTTCTGTCTCTTGTGAGTGAATGTGTGTGCCTGTGTCATTCTGCCCAGCCCGCCATGTCCCAGTGTTCCTCAACGCTCCAGCTGAGCCCATCAGCATCTTTTCTCCTCCTCTGCCTGCTGCTCCTACCCGACTGCTCCCTCACGGTGCCAACAGTGGAACCAGCAGTTCTGACCAGTAACCCATCTCGGCTCAGCACAACACAAACAAACTGTGCGACTGGATGTAAGTATGTTTCAGGATGTGCTCAGAAGCATGGGTACATGATCACAGCTGATAACATCTACATAAGTGTAGACACACACCTGTTAGCCGCAGTATTAAAACCAACCACTGGCGGGTCATAGATGTTGCTGTGACAGTTGTCACCAACATAAGCATGTCTTCTTGTAGAAACCAATCACACACTCCACAGAGCAGCAGCAATAGGGACCCTACAATAGGGAGAGGCTACAGCAGTGGGCACCACAGAAACTGCTTTGGAAGGGTTCAAAGGACACAACAAAGAGTCTGACGTGTTCGCTCGACCTCTAATCTCCTCAGATACCAAGCTGATGGGAACTGATGACATCTGTAGGAACAAAACCCAACTAGCAAAAGCCTCACCCCACAACCCACAGGAATGTATGGATCTGTTGTTGATGTCCTGGGAGCAGACACCCCAAGACACCCAACACCCTCACATATTATCTGTCCCTAACCCTAACCCAGACCGGCCACAGCAGCATCAGGATGACATACTCAATATTAGTCATTATAAAAGGTCATATTCTTCTGGCTGAATGATGCAAAGTTCAGCTGATGTTTTAAATGTCTTAAATAATTTAATTTAATTTAATAATAATTTCTTCCAAATTCAGCAGCAGCTTCCTCCTCAGAATCCTAACCCTAACCCTCAGTATCCTACTGAGGCTATTGCTTGACTTCTTGTCATTTATTTTAGCTCTGTTTTTATGGCATGAGCTTTTAATTCAGAACTGGATACAGATGTACAGCACCAGGAAGAAGTTTGGACACACAGGGTACTGCAGAAACCAAATGCCTATGATCCAACAGCCTCTTTGGGTTGGCTGTGGAACTGGAACAATTTGACTGAGACAAAGTTGGGTTTTGTTCCTACAGATGTCATCAGATCCCATCAGCTTGGTATCTGAGGAGTTTACAGGTCGGACGAACACCTCAGACTCTTTGATGTGTCCTTTGAACCCTTCCAAATATTTAATTTATTCATGAATTTATCATTTGATGTTGAAGTTGACAGCGACCCTAATTTTTCAGTGTGAAATTTCTTTAAAAGAGACAAACTTGCTCTTAGCGCACGCGTAACATGAAATGTTTGCCTAGACCTTTGAGAATGAAGCTCTGCTTTTATCTTCACTATATTATCTTGTCAGGTCATATTATTTACATTGACCAGACACTTTGATCCAAGTTAACTTACAAATAAAGAACAACCCTGTGGTCTCAGTTGTTAGAAACACTGGCATAAGCATTAAGTGCTGTCTATCTTTTTAAAGGACACAGATGGCCAAAGGGCAGGTTAGAGGTGTTACGAGATGTTCTCATAAGAGATGAGTCTTCTTAAAGCTTGTGAGGGACACCCCCACTCTGATAGCATTCGGTAGCTCATTCCACCATTGTGGAACCACAAATGAGAACTTTTGAGGATCTAATATCAGATTATTAGAATATTTTTTAGAATGAACTGATGTCTTTCATCATTTTTTAATAATAATTTCAACAAAACCTTCTTGTTTCTTAGGTAATAATGATACCGTCAGCAAAGATGCAAACACTGGGAATTCCACTTCAAGTGTTGAAGAGGAGAGTTTGTCTTCAGGACCAGATCTTAACGTTAGTTCAGTTCAAGCCATATTGACCAACACCACCCAAGTACAAATGAAATCCAACGGCACAGAGCGGCTTCAGTCCTCGTCTTCATCCATTACCAACCACACCACTGTTAGCGCCAAGATTAATTTCTCTGTAACAAGCCCACCCCAAGCATCTGCAGGAGGACCCCATTCATCAACAGCCTCACCCTCCACTCAGCAGGCGGTGTCACCTGGCATTCAGCTTACAGCATCAGAGGTGGACACTACAGCTGTTACCACCACAGACTCAGCCACTCAGTCCCAACATACTGGATCTCCTGTCAGCCCCATCCCATCAACCGCTGCAGGGACGCTGAGGAACATTACTGCAGTCAGTGCACTCAACATGAAACCATTGTCCACAATAACAACCCAACCAACACTACCACCTACAACAACTGCAGAGGCAACAGTTAACACAACCACAACCGTTACTCTGATCACAAGCACAAAAATGCTGTCTTCATCACGAGATGCCATGTTCCAGCTGAGTACTGGGGTACCAACCCTCCAGAGCACTTCTGTTACCACAGAAGCTGCTACCATAACGGTTGCTAGTAAGGACGCCTCAGCCCCGGGAACAAAGGTTGCTATGGTGGAAGCAGCAGGAGCTGCTCTGAGCAGGCAGCTGGTGGATACAGCAGCTTTACTGGCCGTCCTGCTCTTTGGCCTGCTCTTCTTCTTGGTTACGGTGGCAGTGTTCATCGCACAGGCGTATGAGAGCTACAGAAGGAAGGACTACACGCAGGTCGACTACCTGATCAACGGCATGTACACGGACTCTGGGGTGTGAGGGGGGAGGATGTTAAGCACAACTCGTGGAGCTTGTTCTTGCACTCGGAGTCGCAGACTGCAGTGGAAGGTGACTGGATGGGAACACAGTGGTGCTGTGAATTGACAGGATGATTCAGTAGCTGCTGTTGGTTTGAGAAGGAGCATGAATGGACAAATCTGACCAACAACTCACCGAAGTGACCGTAGAAATGCTGAAGGTACACTGATCTGTTTCGATCAGGATGCTTTACTTAATGCTTATTTGTCTTTGTCTTCTTTCTTTTGTGCTTGTGAAGCCTGGTGGTTCATACAGGAACCAGGCTTCAGTAGGGATGTTTTGTTTTGGGGATCAGAGGTTTGAATTGCTGACCATGACCACAGTGTCTGTTGGATAGGAGTTTGTCTTATTGCATTTCACAGAGCAGGGCTAGCTTCTCCCTCTGAGCAGTCTGACTTGTCTTAAAATATCCTGGACTGTTACTTCAAATATCTGTGTAATATAAGAGAGACAACCAAGCAAACATCCTCATGTCTCTGTGCTTACATTGCACAGTTTCTCTAAAAGTCTTTCATTTAACTTGGAATAACGGGACATTCCGTCAATTTTCCTTGATGCAGATGACATTTCAGCACCGTTTCAATGTCTTTGTCTTCCTTGGGAACAAAGCCATACTCTGCTTATTTAACTGTAGTTTATCATTTCGATCATGACGAATGAATTCATTTCTTTGACCCTTTTTTTGTATCTTTGCATTCAGCAGTCTGTAATGTTCTGCCTGTTTATGACCTCCCTCTGTGTCAGCTCAGTTCACAGCTCCTGAACAGGTGTGTTTGGCTCATATGTTCCTTACTGCACATTTCCTTTCATGTTCACACAAACGGGAATATTTAGCGACTCGTTCACTTGTGTTCCACTTCACCTCTTCATTCTTAGAATGTGAAGCACAAGCAAAGCTTTTTCTGAGTCTCCCCTGAACAAGTCTTCACTACTCCAGAATGATGCAGGTAGTAGCTGTTAAGGTCAGGTGAGTGCACAGATGTCCAGCAGACATCCCGTAAACTGTTCATGTGATGCTAATGATAGGTAACCCATTCTTAAAGTGAGGAACACTGTTCATCTACAGTTCCGAACGTTAGAAGGATTGTCGACCTTAATGTTCCACTTGCCTTGTCAGAGTTTGGTGGCGGAGCTCAGCGTCCGTGGTTCAGACTGAATTACTTCAGAATTTATTTTTTTATTTTTTCCTTTTTCTTGATGATATTACAGTATTTTTTTTTTTTCTTCTAGTGGTTTCATGGTTTATGGGAATTTGCTAAATATTTGCTTAAGCACATTATTAACTGATAAAGCCAAGGGAAATATAAAGCCATTGTGTGTTTGAGACCACTGGAGTGGATGAGGCGAGCTGTGCCTGGCAGCAGAGGACGGTTTCCAAGTAAAAAGGAATGTTTACGTTCTTATGTGTGTACAACCTGAATGTTAATGATCACGTAGGCACTCTTTCTCATCATGAAAAAAGTCAGAATGATCTTATGGTGTTTATTAAGTCACTAAGGCATGATAAAGTGATGCTAGTTTTTCTTTTCATGATCATGGAAACACCCAGGTGGACTGCATTGAATATTGATTTATGTTTGAAAAGACTGTTGTCACAAATGAGAGAAATGAAAGAGGTGCCAACTGAATACTGTACTAATGCACTTTGAAAAAGTTATTTTTAATTTGCAAAAGATTATTAATAAAGAATCAAACTGATCTTGAGGTCAACCAAAAATATAAAGTTTTATGAATTTCTATTAATTGTTTTTTCAGTTTTCAATTTGATTCAATTGAAAAATAATACTTTAGTCCCTGAAGTGAAATTATATTGCTGCAGGGTAGGGATGTCCCGATCAGGTTATTTTGCCCCGAGTCATCTGATTTTGAGTGTCTGCTGATACCGAATCCCAATCCGATACTTCTACAGTACATTAGAAAAATGAAGAACGGCGAAGAAACAGATCCAGGATGTCCCTGATTTTTATTTTTATTTATTTATTTTTTTTATTCACTTGTTTTATCATTTAACACTTAAAAACAGAGCACTTCTGTGAGGTAGCTTGAACAACAAAAATAATCAAGTAATAAACAAATTCTTCACATTGTAGTTTAGTGCAACAATGTCTAATGTAAAAACAAGCAGCAGCTCGACTTGAAATACCTGGCAGGCATGGAAACAAATAAGCAAATAAAAGTGCCACAGTGTTATAAAGTAAGGCCAGTAATGTGCTTTTGGGAACTGCACTCCTAATTCTTCCTCTCCTCCTCTGGCTTCACAGAAGGAAATGTACGTTTTTCTTGATGAAAACCAACATCTCTACCTTTTCAGGTTTGAGCCTGTTCCTGTTCTCATCAAGGATGTTAGCGATGTCCTCGCCACCTCTTGAAATCCCAAGTTTGCATATCTCACAGTTTGCAATCGCAACGTTTTTGTCATCCCCTTAAAAATACCCCCACACCGCGGACATTCGGCCCCCAGCTTCAAGCTGCTGCCGTGTTCTGCTTCGCTTTACGGCAGCAAAGTGACGTCATGCCGCATGTTTCTGTGTGGAGTTGAGAACATAGACATAAAGATTCGGGGAGTTATGATTATTGTAGTTAGGGATATACACCTTCCTCAGTCGAAATAAATGCAATATGGAGGCATTGGAGACCCATCCAACTACAATAATCATAACTCCCCGAATATTTACCGGATTTTCACACGGTTTAGTTGGTTACAAACGACAGATTTCGTTATGATACAGGACGCTGTCACACATTAAAAATATGTGCTTTCATTCTGAATCACTTTGTATTATGCTCTTTAACAAAGACAAAGGTAGGCTATGGCATATTGATAAATGTATAAATGAATTTAAATATGGGAGGAGACCCAGGACACGTTGGAGAAACTATGTTTCTCGGCTGGCCTGGGAACGCCTCGGTCCCCCCAGAAGAGCTGGAGGAAGTGGCCGGGGACAGGGACGTCTGGGTTTCTCTGCTCAAGCTGCTGCCCCCGCGACCCGACCCCCGGAGAAGCGGAAGATGATGGATGGATGGAATTTAAATATAAATTTTATATATTAATAAAGAAACAAGTTTGATTGTTAATTTGAATGTATTTCTCTCTCTCTCTCACGCACACACAAACACACACACAAAACCCTTCTGTAACACATTTACATACAGGCTCCCATGTAGGATTCAAGGATTTTTTTTTTGTTTTGTTTTTTTATTCCTACAACAAAATTTTGTTGGCACTCAAGAAAAACAGACAAAACAACAACAACAATGAATAAAATTAAAGTGTCATGAATAAAATAAATGAATAAAGTGTTGAGTAGTAAAAACAGTTATAAATATATTAGAAAAGATATATACAGTTCTAAAAATGGTGGAATTTTAAATATGGTGGAGGTAAACATTGACGCAGTATATGTAATATAATATTGCACATATATACTGTACCAGCTCAGTACATTATTTTTAAAGGCCTAGAAAAATAAGCGTTATAATTCCAGGTCATTCCAGAGTAACATTACCCTGTTAGGCTGGCAGCTGGGGCTGGGGAGCTAAAACCCTTGAAAAAGAACTGTTTTGCACAGCTTCTCGCGTATGCTGGCACTCTGCAACTCCAGGGTAGTTCATTTTGCGATGTGGTGCAGCCTTACTTTGTGAAATACAGACACCGCAAATGACACAAGTATCATCTCAATTAGCTGATTAAGCTGATCCCACATATATATTTTTCCTGTTGCCATGATTATGCATAATAACAGATATAGACATTTGACAGTTACCAGCAGAAATCTTTCCAGCAGCACAGAATCTAAACCAAAAAAATAAAAAATTTGTTTTCACAGAAAAAGCTCACAAGGATGCAAAGAAAGACACAGTATCTCAGCTGTATCACAGTATGATATAATGATAAAGCTGCATTGCTAGCAGTTTTAGAAAGCTGTTCAATTTGTACTGATGGTTAAAGGTGCTCCTAACCAACCATAAGACTGCAAAAAAATTCACTTTAACTAAAAACAGTGTTATTCACAGTGTATCTCGCGTTTTTATTTCATTATTTTCATGATTACATAAGGCAGGCTTTATTCCCACATCAGAGAAATTCACATGCAACATTATTCACATCAGGTATAGTATACACAGGCCATATACAAGTTATATGTAATAATTGCTTCTTCATTAAGAAGTTTTGTTTTTTAGTTGTAAATATTCAAACATACACACATGGTATGTAAGTGAATAAATATCCAAAACATAAATCGGTTCTTGTACATATAATTATCCGTTACACTGTATTGATGGACATCAGTTTCTTGTACAAAGTGATGATACAGAAAATGTACATGAAAGGACATGAAAAACTGTTTCACCTTTATGTAAATAATTTACATGACTGATGTTACAATGGGGCTGCACGGTGGTGGGATGGGTAGCACTGTTTGCTCACAGCAAGATGGTCGCTGGTTCAAATCCCAGCAGAGTTCTTTCCATGTGGAGTTTTGCATGTTCTGTGTGGCCCTGTGATGGACTGGTGGCATGTCCAGATGTACCCCACCTCTCTCCCAATGGCAGCTGGGATAGTCTCCAGCCCCCCACAACCTTGAATAGGATGAAGGAAGTATAGAAAATACACAGTGTGATGGCCAGCCACACCTCACCACCAGTGTATTTCCACTTTAATTAATTAATTGATTAACTTTTTTTAGTCACTATTCCAAACATTTAGACATACTCCATAACACAATATTTCTTTACCAAATTAGTTTATTTTCTCACCTTGTAGTGGTGTTTTGGAGTGCACACATGCCAACACTGCAAGGTCAAATTCTGTTTACGTTGTATTATTGCTAACATTTTGCCAACACTTTTCATACTTTTTTGGGTAAATAAAAAACACAGTTTTGGAACAAATGTTCCTGTGTCTTTACTGCTTGGTCCCTGACAGCTATATAAGCTAATAAGAATGCACATGCACATTTCTGCCTTTGTAGGTACACACAAAACTAAACACCGTTTTATTCACCTGGCCCCTAATGTTCTGGAACTTATAACCCTCATTTATTTTTCTTTTAGATTAATTGTAAGCGTACCCAAACTGTCTGACCTTCAGACCCGTTTCTAGGATTTTGGGGCCCCTAGGGTTTTTGTTTTTTTTTACGGGGGGTCTGGGTGTCCTCCCCCAGAAAATTTTATTTCCTCATGCAATTTCGTGCATTTTATTCACAAAAGAGGTCAAACATACTTTGAAAAGTAGCCTTTATTTAAAAAAAAAAAAAAAAAGTAAGTGTTTCATAGGGATGTGGCAGTCTTGAAATTGCCGAGATATTGGTCACATGATCATAGATCAGACGCACCATTACAAAGCCAATGGGGTCACAAGAAATGTGTTCACCAACTGCTAACAAATATAGCTTACCAGAAAACTATTAGCCTACCATGCAGTCCTGTTGTATAACAGAACTAAAACCGACTTAGATGGTAATAGGTGGTAATAGATTGGTAATATCTGACCACGGTCATAAACTTATTTGCCGTTTGTTTAAAATAGTTATGATTGGCTCGGTATGGGAGCAATTTGAATGTGCCCTCGACACAAGACACGAGCTATAATAATGCACATAATGAATAATACCTTAGTTCCTATTGACATTTTTGATAAGCACATCCCATGCTACAAGTGCATTAACTTTCCCACGCTGTGGGACAGCTCAGGTAAGCTAGTTTCCACAGTTCCTAGCTAGTCGTCGTTACAACCTCGCTACTCTTGCAAAATACGGTATACCCTGGCACAATTTTCATGTTGATTGTGTATATTCTACTTACCGGTGTCTTGTTTTTTCTTCTCCTCCTCCTCCTCTTCCTTTTCCTTCTTCCTTTTTTGGTTCCCAGAGAGATAATTTCGCTTCATTGTCAGTTCTAGGTATTTGCACTTGACATGACGCTGTCGCTGATGCAGCCAACCAATGGGAAGGGGGGGCCCCCTCGAGCTGGGTATTTCGACTACACTGTCGTTGCGCTTTTCGGACATCGCATGCTCTAGGGAGGCGTTCTTGCTGCCCTCGCAGCAGAGCCCTTCATACAGATGACTGCGCATTATTTTGAAACTATTTAAAATCATTGCTGTTGAATACATAACCTGTCTTATTGGTATGCATGTTGTTTGATTCATGTTGCATTTGTATTAGACTTTTCTTTCAATTAAAAAAAAAATAAAAAATACATAACCTGTCGTCCTTTGGGGGCCCCCTCCTACTCGGGGGCCCTAGGCAATTGCCTACATTGCCTACCTTAACGCAACGGGCCTGCTGACCTTTAGGGACGCTCAGTCTCTCATGAGAATGTGACTTGCAAAAGTGCTTGGTAAAAATGTTCACCCTTACATATTTAACTGGATCAAGTAACAGCAAAGCAGATATGAAGAGAAATGTTTAAGACATCATTTCAGTCTCTGAACTACATGGGACTCTCCAGCATATCATCAAGCAAGGAGAGAAGCACCCTATAATATAGACATTATCAAATCAGACCGTCTCTGCAATGTATGGATATGGGCAAGAAGCAAACTGGTCTGATAACGATCAGAGAGAAAAAGCAACTTTGGAAAAAACATTCCATTTTCTGAATTATCTCCAGGATTGGTGTAGTTATGGCATGCTAGCAATGATTAAACCATTTCTGTTTTTAAAAATGTAATAAAAATCTGAGTGGCTCAGGTCCTCTGATCAATATTTCTATAAATGTAAATATACGTTACATTGTAACTAAGTAATCTCAGTTCCAAATAGTAATATCTAATAGGGTTTAATGTGCTTGTTTTATTGTGTAAAGTAAAGAAGAGAGACCAGCACATAACTATTACATTGTTATTCTGGAATTATAATGGGCAAACAATGTATACTGATACCATGTATGTAACGAGTATTATTTGAATATTTCCAGTATACAGTTTCTCATTTCCTCTAAATACTCAAAAGATACATAATCTATCACTATCATGTTTATCACATAATAAACACTTTAGTTTTATATTAAATTCAACTGTAAACTTGAAAGAGAATTACACAGTACAATTTGGAAGATTACACTGTACACCATGGGCTGTATTATGTAGTTTTACATAAATAAAAAGAAATGAAGAGGCATCATCTGTATTAAATATATATCTGTATTAAAGCATCAGCTGGGAATGTGGAAACATTTTGCTCTCTGGCTCCCCCCACAGTTGTTGGATGTACCACCACTGTATTAAAAACAAACCTATTCTGAACCTTGCACATTTTCAGCTCATAAACAGTTCTATAATACAAGATGAGCCAGATTGATCTCCCCAGTTCATAACAGATTATTGAAAGATTAACTTGGATATAATTGACAACTCTTGTCATCTGCTCTCAGCACAGCCCAGAATATAAAGGTTATTGACAAGTTTTGGTCAAGCCTCAGTAATATCTAAAGATCTAAAACTCCATACTAGTCAGTCTGCATTGATGGAAGGGAGATGGAGACTGTTCAGACCTGCAAATACCTGGGGGTGGTGCTGGATAATAAACTGGAGTGGTCTGCCAACATAGAAGCAGTGTACAGGAGGGGCCAGAGCGTCTCTTCTTCCTGAGATGGCTCGGGTCCTTCAATGTCTGCAGTGACATGATGTGCATGTTTTATCACACTATCATTGAGAGTGCACTGTTCTATGCTGCTGTCTGCTGGGGGAGTTGCACTACAGACAGAAACTGTAGGCGCCTGGACAAACTGGTGAAAATGGCTGGTTCTGTTGTAGGCAGAAGGCTGGACCCTCTCAGTGCTGTGGTGGAGCAATGGATGAGGAGGAAATTAGATTCTGAGGTTCAATATTGAAGCCTCTTTCACCTTCTTAATATTGTTAAAATCAGGAATATCTTGTCTCAGAGTGATGCAGAAAAACTGCTCCATGCATTTGTTACTTCAAGATTGGACTACTGTAATTCTTTATTATTGGGCTGTCCCACATATTCTCTGAAAAGCCTTCAGTTGATCCAAAATGCTGCAGCCAGAGTTCTGATGAGAACTAACAGGAGAGATCATATTTCTCCAGTTTTAGCTTCTCTTCATTGGCTCCCTGTTAAATTCAGAATAGAATGTAAGTTTCTTCTCCTTACATATAAAGCTCTTAATGACCGAGCTCCATCATATCTTAAAGATCTCATTATAAGATATTTTCCTAACAGAGCACTTTGCTCTCAGACTGCAGATTTACTTGAGGTTCCCAGAGTTTCTAAAAGTAGAATGGGAGGCAGAGCCTTCAGTTATCAGGCCCCTCTCTGTGGAACCAGCTCCCAGTTTGGCTTCAGGAAGCAGACACCCTCTCTGCTTTTAAGAGCAGGCTTAAAACTTTCCTTTTTGATAAAGCTTATAGTTAGGGATGGCTCGGGTGATCCTGAAACATCCCATAGTTAAGCTGCTATAGGCCCAGACTGCTGGGGGGCCTCATCTGTCACACCTTTCCTCACTTTACTCTCTTTTTCCCCCGTTTAATTTCTCAAATTACATCATGTACATGTGGCATTATTGTGGTCATTAACTCGTGTTTCCCTGTTCCAACAGGTATCCTTTGAATGGTGTTACGGTGTTTGTTGTCCCCTCTTTTCTGTCTTCTCAAACCCCAGCTGGTGGAGGAGGATGGCCACCCTTCCTGTTCAATTCATTGAAATTGAATTCAATTAAATTTCAATTCAGTTTATTTATATAGCGGCAAATTACAACAAATGTCATCTCAAGGCACTCCAATAATATAGTTCAATTCAACCTGGAGAGACTCACACGGAGAGATAGGGAGACAATTGCAAGGTTTATTGTCAATATTTCTTTGGCGCTCGGGCCCCGGCGAAGGACATGCAAGCTGAACCGCTGTGAGCTTGCAAGTCCGGCATAGGGAGATAGATGCTGAATATCTTCCCCCCTTGGGACCCGAACCTGGTGGCGGAGTCATACAAAGGAAGGAGATGTCGACTTGAGACATCGGGTGGAGATGGGGAGGTGGTGGGATGCAGCTTGCCGATGAACCGGTAAAGCCCCAGGCAGGAGCGCCTAATGTGTGGATCTGGATGGTTGATGAACGATTGCCAACACCTGGTGAGTCTGCCATGTTGAATTTGCAGCTAGCCTTCATTTCAATTCAATTCAATTCATTTTTATTTATATAGCGCCAAATACAACAAATGTCATCTCAAGGCACTTAGTAAGTCCAATTCAAGCCAATTGGAATTCAATTAATTAATAATAATCATAATTCATAAAATAATCCAATTCGTTCATATAGAGCCAATTCAAAAACAATTTCCTAGCTAAGAAAACCAACAGATTGCACTGAAAACTTTTTGTTTTTCGGTCCAATCTCCCGGCCTGAGCGTGCCTGAGGCGACTGTGGAGAGAAACGACTCCCTTTTAAGAGGAAGAAACCTCTGGCAGAACCAGACTCAGGAAGGGTGGCCATCCACCTCGACCAGCTGGGGTTTGAGAAGACAGAAAGGGGGGGAGGGGGCCGCCGCCGCCGCGGCACTGTAACACCATTCAAAGGATATCTGTTGGAACAGGAAAACACGAGTTAATGACCACAATAATATCACATATACATAAAGAGAGTAAAGTGAGGAAAGGTGTGACAGATGAGGCCCCCCAGCAGTCTAGGCCTATAGCAGCTTAACTATGGGATGTTTCAGGATTACCTGAGCCATCCCTATTCAAGGTAAACACAAGAAACTTGTGCTAACGAAAAAATAAATAATAAAATAAAGGACCAGACTCAGTGAGTAATTCCCTATACTCCCTATATAGATCTGCTCCTCACACCACAACAACCATCTTTTTACAGCCACAAGCTACCTCAGCCTCTCACCAACTGCACACCAGTCACAGCGGGGTGGGGATGCAAACCCTGGTTCGGGTAGGGGGAGAAATAAAAGAGGTAAGATAAGCGGGAATGGGATTCAAACCCTGGTTCGGGTAGGGGGTAATGAAAGTATAGAGGGTGCCAGAGGTGGAGGCAGGACAAGACACACTAGCAGACACACTATCAGATTCAACAGACCTAACTATAAGCTTTATAAAAAAGGAAAGTTTTAAGCCTGGTCTTAAAAGTGGAAAGAGTGTCTGCTTCCTGGACATTTACTGGCAGCTTATTCCACAATGGAGGGGCCTGATAACTGAAGGCTCTGCCTCCCATTCTACTTTTAGAAACTCTGGGAACCTCAAGTAAACCTGCAGTTTGGGAACGAAGTGCTCTGTTAGGAAAATATCTTACAATGAGATCTTTAAGATATGATGGAGCTCGGTCATTAAGAGCTTTATATGTAAGGAGAAGAATCTTAAATTCTATTCTGAATTTAACAGGGAGCCAATGAAGAGAAGCTAAAACTGGAGAAATATGATCTCTCCTGTTAGTTCTCATCAAAACTCTGGCTGCAGCATTTTGGATCAACTGAAGGCTTTTCAGAGAATATGTGGGACAGCCCAATAATAAAGAATTACAGTAGTCCAATCTTGAAGTAACAAATGCATGAATTAGTTTTTCTGCATCACTCTGAGACAAGATGTTCCTGATTTTAACAATATTACGAAGGTGAAAGAAGGCAGTCCTAGAAACCTGTTTTATATGCAAGTCAAATGATGAGTTCTGGTCAAAAATAACTCCAAGGTTCCTCACTGTAGAACTAGAAGCCAAGGAAATACCATCTAGAGTAACTATATAGCTAGACAATTTCTCCCTGAAACGCTCAGGTCCAAAGATAACGACTTCAGTTTTGTCTGAATTTAGAAGCAGACAGTTCTGAGTCATCCAGGTCTTTATGTCTTTAAGACATGCTTGTTGTCTGACCAACCTATTGGGTTCATCTGGTTTTATAGATAAGTACAGCTGAGTATCATCAGCATAGCAATGGAAATTTATACCATGCTGTCTAATAATGTTACCTAATGGAAGCATGTATAAAGTAAAAAGAATCGGTCCAAGCACAGAACCCTGGGGAACTCCATGACTTACTCTGGTGTGTGAGGAAGATTCTTCATTTACAAGAACAAACTGAAATCTATCAGATAAATATGACTTAAACCAGCCTAATGCAGTTCCTTTAATCCCAATAACATGTTCAAGTCTGTGTAATAAGATACTGTGATCGACCGTATCAAATGCAGCACTGAGATCCAACAGGACAAGCACAGACACAAGTCCGCTATCAGAGGCTAAGAGGAGATCATTGGTAACTTTCAGCAGTGCAGTTTCTGTGCTATGATGCACTCTGAATCCTGACTGAAACTCTTCAAACAGATTATTTCTGTGTAAGTGATCACAAAGCTGAGCTGCAACTATTTTTTCAAGAACTTTAGACATAAAAGGGAGATTGGATATAGGTCTATAATGAGCCAACACTTCTGAATCAAGAGTAGGTTTTTTAAGTAAAGGTTCAATTACAGCAACCTTAAAAGTCTGAGGTACATATCCTGTCAACAAAGACAGATTGATCAAATCCAATATGGAAGTGTCAATTAATGGGAAAACCTCCTTGAACAGTCTGGTTGGGATTGGGTCTAAAACACAAGTTGATGGTTTAGAAGAGACTATTGCTGTTGTTAGTTCAGAGAGATCAACTGGGCAGAAGCCGTCTAAATACAAATCAGGTTCTAAAGATACTTCTAAAGCTGCTGTACTTGATGATACATCACTGATAATAGTGGGAAGGACTCCATCAATCTTCTCTCTGATAGAAACAATTTTATTAATAAAGAAGCTCATGAAATCATCACTGCTGAGAGTTAAAGGAATACCTGGCTCAGCAGAGCTCGGACTCTTAGACTGGCTACAGTGCTGAAAAGAAACCTGGGATTATTCTTATTCTCTTCTATCAATGATGAATAATAAGCAGTTTTAGCTTTACGAAGGGCTTTCTTATACATTGTTAAACTATCTTTCCAGACTAACTGAGACTCTTCTAAATTAGAGGAACGCCACTGTCTCTCCAGCTTTCTTGCAGTCTGCTTTAAAGCACGCAGCTGTGAATTATACCAAGGAGCCAACCTCTTCTGACTGATTACCTTCCTTTTCAGAGGGGCAACATTGTCCAGTGCTGTACGCATTGAAACTATAGTGCTGTCAACAAGAGAGTCAAGTGCTGCTGGAGTAAAGTTTAGGTAGTATTTCAACCTGGAGAGACTCACACGGAGAGATAGGAGACAATTGCAACGTTTATTGTCAATATTTCTTTGGCGCTCAGGCCCTGGCGGAGGACATGCAAGCTGAACCGCTGTGAGCTTGCAAGTCCGGCATAGGGACATAGATGCTGAATATCTTCCCCCCAAAAACTGAGCCGGGGCCGAGCTGGTGAGGGACTGGCTGCAAGGTGAGGAAGGAGCCTGTGAGAAGGGTTGCCCACCCTCCAAAAAAAAAAAAAAAAAAAAGAGAGAGAGAGCCCGCCTGGGCTGCCTGAGGAGAGAGAGAACGGGAGAGTGAGCCCGCCTGGGCTGCGGTAGACTGAGCCCGCCTGGGCTGCGGCAGACTGAGCCCGCCTGGGCTGCGGCAGACTGAGCCCGCCTGGGCTGCCTGAGGATAGAGAGAAAGGGAGATTGAGCCCGCCTGGGCTGCAGCAGATTGAGCCCGCCTGGGCTGCCTGCGGATAGAGAGAAAGGGAGAGTGAGCCCGCCTGGGCTGCCTGAGGAGAGAGAGAACGTGAGAGTGAGCCCGCCTGGCTGCCGTGGATTGAGCCCGCCTGGGCTGCCTGCGGAGAGAGAGAACGTGAGAGTGAGCCCGCCTGGCTGCAGTAGATTGAGCCCGCCTGGGCTGCAGCAGATTGAGACCGCCTGGGCTGCCTGAGGAATAGAATAGAATAGAATAGAACTACTTTATTCATCCCAGCTGAGAAATTATTTTGCAGTAGCAGCGTACAGACAGTAAAAATAAAAATAAGAATAGAAATAAAATAAATAAAATAAAATAAAAAATAAAAATAAAATAAATATAATAAAAATATATGTACATCAAAGTGCAACAATGCAGTTGTGCGGTTATGCAGTTATGGTATTGAGATACCATAATGACACTTAACTGTTATTGTACAGGGTGATGGCATGTGGCAGGAAAGATTTCCTGTATCTGTCCCTTCGACAGCGGAGCTGAAGCAGTCTGTGTGAGAAGGTGCTCCGCTGTCTGTCCACTGTGTGGTGGAGAGGGTGCTGTTTGTTATCCATGATAGATAACAGCTTCTTCCGTGTCCTCCTCTCCACCACAGTTTCCAGTGACTCTAATTTTTGTCCCAGTACAGAGCCAGCTTTCCTGATGATTTTGTCCAGCCTGTTAGAGTCGCTGGCTCTGATGCTGCTTCCCCAACACACAGCAGCAAAGAAAATGGCACCGGCAACAACACTGTGATAGAAGGTCTCCAACATCTTGCTGCACACATTGAAGGATCTCAGTTTCCTTAGGAAATAAAGTCTGCTCATCCCCTTCTTGCACACAGCGTCAGTGTTGGATGCCCAGTCCAGTCTGTTGCCGATCACCACTCCCAGGTATTTATAGTCCTCCACCTCCTCCACCACCTCCCCCTTGATCTTCAGTGGCTGTGAAGGCGTCTTCTTCTTCCTCCTGAAGTCGATCACCATCTCTCTGGTTTTGCTGACGTTCAGCCTCAGGTGATTCAGCTCAGACCACTCCACAAAGTTGTCCACCAGTGTCCTGTACTCCCCTTCCTCTCCATCTCTTATACACCCGACAACAGTTGAGTCATCAGAAAACTTCTGTAGGTGACATGACTCAGAGTTGTACTGGAGATCAGTGGTGTATAAGGTAAAGAGAAAAGGAGAAAGCACGGTTCCCTGTGGAGCTCCTACGTCACTGACCACCACATCAGACAGGACACTGCCCAGACGGACAGACTGTGGCCTGCCTGTCAGGTAGTCAGTAACCCAGGAGATCACTGAGCTGTGGACACCCATCCCCCGCAGCTTCTCACCCAGTAGCAGGGGCTGGATGGTGTTGAAGGCACTCGAGAAATCAAAGAATGTGATTCTCACAGTGTCTCCTCCACCATCCAGGTGAATGTGAGAGTGAGAGAACGTGAGAGTGAGCCCGCCTGGGCTGCCTGCGGAGAGAGAGAAAGGGAGAGTGAGCCCACCTGGGCTGCCTGCGGAGAGAGAACGGGAGAGTGAGCCCGCCTGGGCTGCGGCGGGAACAGTGAGCCCGCCTGGGCTGCGGCGGGAACAGTGAGCCCGCCTGGGCTGCGGCGGGAACAGTGAGCCCGCCTGGGCTGCGGCGGGAAGTGAGCCCGCCTGGGCTGCCGGGAAGTGAGCCCGCCTGAGCTGCCGGGAAGTGAGCCCGCCTGGGCTGCCGGGAAGTGAGCCCGCCTGGGCTGCCGGGAAGTGAGCCCGCCTGGGCTGCCGCGGGAACAGTGAGCCCGCCTGTGCTGCGGCGGGAACAGTGAGCCCGCCTGGGCTGCGGCAGGAACAGTGAGCCCGCCTGGGCTGCGGCAGGAACAGTGAGCCCGCCTGGGCTGCGGCAGGAACAGTGAGCCCTCCTGGGCTGCGGCAGGAACAGTGAGCCCGCCTGGGCTGCGGCAGGAACAGTGAGCCCGTCTGGGCTGCGGCAGGAACAGTGAAACCTCCTGGGCTGCGGCAGGAATAGTGAGCCCGCCTGGGCTGCGGCAGGAACAGTGAGCCCGCCTGGGCTGCGGCAGGAACAGTGAGAGAACGGGGAGAGTGAGCTCACTTGATTTGCCATAGAGATCGAAAGCCCCCTTTTCCTGCCAGAGAGATAGTGCTGCCAGAGAGAGAGAGAAGCGACAATTAAGCCCCATACACACACACGTCGCTGCTATTTACTCGCTCACTCGCCTACTCGCCACTCGCTTGGGTGCTTTTGCTGACTTGGTGTGTAGAAGTTGGGTGGCCACTGTTTGGAGAACACTGGGGGAACGTCACCTGTCAATAATCTGTATTCTGCATTTTAATTGGCTACTCGCTTTACTCGCGTCGCTCGAAGTTGAAATATGTTCATCTCGGAATCCGCCCACATCGCATCGCCTACTCACCTCGCGTGAACACATAGACATTCTATTGACTTCACTCGCTGAGCGAGTAAATAGCAGCGACGTGTGTGTATGGGGCTTTAGAGCTGAAGGACTCCACCACCAGTAGTTGCGAGAGCTTACCTATAAGCTGAGCGAGCGCTGAGCAGCGAGCACGGATTGAAGGTCTGGACGGATGTAGGAGGAGTAGGCTGCTGAAGACCAGCGACTGAGCTGTTGGAGATATGCCTAAGGAACACCTTGGACAGCTGCCGATGTAGCTGCCCCAATCCGAAACGAATGTCCGGAGTATTGGAGAGGGGAAAGGCCAGCTAGAGCCAGGGATTTCCTAGGGAATCTGATGAACCATGCTGCAGTCATGGGGGAGCCGTCGGGAGTGAGAAACGAGGGGCCAATGAAGGGGCGGAGTTTATGGCGTTTGTCAGCAAATTAAATGATGAAGGGACAAAACGGGCCGCCGAGACAGGCTATGGAGATGTCGGCAAGGCCTTTGCCCTTAGAATGTTTGAGGTGGAGGTCAAAGTGATCGGGAACAAAACCAAGTCGTCGGGCATCAGATCTGACGGGTTGAAGACGCCCTGAGATGTGAACTTGCCTACCCTAAGGAGTCCATAGAAGGCCAAGAGAAAACACTTGACAGGAGTGCTTTAAGGTACGAAGAAAAGGGGGACGACCTCTGGGTTAAAAGAAGGCTCTTAAGAATAGAAAAGTGATGGATTTTCTGCCATCGAGCTGGGGAGGAGAGTGCTTAGCCATGCCCTTCAGGAGGGGCTTAATGGCATGGTTAGAGAACAGACTCGGGCATGAGCCCAGATGATAGAGCTTTGCATGGAAGTTAAAGCCAGCTGGGAGGGATCGAATATGAGGGAGCTTGAAACGTCGCTGGTCAAAGCTATGCAGGAGAGCCTAAATAAACTATTAAATGTAAAACGTGTTTTTGTCCTTTACAAAAGGGGAAAATTCAAAGCAAAGGTTAGCAACCCTGCAACCATTGACATGGATGCAAAACACGAGCCGCTGAAAGACAAAGTAGAGCCAGCAGATCAGCTGCTACACAAAAGCACCCATTTACTTATTCAAGTATTAACAGCTCCGAGTGGCTAAAATCTTTTAAAAACAATATTTCATTGATCCGGGACGAAAGTAGCTGTGTGAGGTGTGCCCAGACACAATGAGAGATGACTGCTGTCACACTGCCTTGGGAGCGGCTGATTGAGAATACGGTGGCGTCGGTTTAAAAACAACTAATAACAAAATCTATCATGCGGCACGATACTCTGCAAATGTCCCGCAGATCAGTGTGGCCTTGTGCAGGAGGCAGAAGCGTCACAACATTCGAGCAGCTACCAGCAGTAAAGATTAAAGCCCTGTCTAACGGGGCAGCAGCAGGGCGTGAGGCAGTGCTAAGGAGCATAGCCGAGCAGAGCAGGACACTGCAGAGCTGGGCACACAGCGCAGAACCGGGCACAGCAGAGCAGAACCCGGGAAGAGGCAGAGCAGGGCTCAGCAGAGCTCAGCAGAGCAGGGCTCAGCAGAGCAGAGCAGAGCACAGCTGGGCAGAGCATAGCATAGCAGGGTACAGCAGGGCAGAGCATAGCATAGCAGGGTACAGCAGAGCACAGCAGAGCACGGCAAAGCACGGGAGAGCAGAGCAGGGCACTGGAGAGCAGGGCAGGGATGTGAGCGCAGTCACTCGCTGTGATGGCTACTGCTGTGGTTATGTCCAGCTCCAGAACACGGCAGCTTTAATGCTGCATTGCAGCAGCCGTCGCTTTGCATCGAGCTGTTGCATGTCATGAACACTAAAACAAATGTGCTGCAGCCATGATCCTAACAACGCCAACAGCAGCCCCAGTGACAGCCATTTCATCTCAAGGCTGCTAGCTGTTCGAGGAGCTCCTCTATACATTTGAATGCAGTGGTGTAGCTGTGTACATGTCGCCACGCTGAAGGACTCTTTATGTGGTCTGCAACATATCCGCATACCAAACGTATTGTGTCAGAGCACAGCCCTGACTTCCCTTGTGGGAAATGCAATGTGAAGACCGTTTGAGGTAATGAGAACATTTCCTCCAATTGTAAAGTTCTGCCTTCCAGACAGCAAGAGAAAAATACGCCTGCATTTCTCACTTAATACACACACGACTGTTTTCACATCAGAGTCAACATCATAGTCAGTTCCATCGTTATTTTGGTCACTTCCTGGTCTGATTTAGTCAATATCATTACAAGTTAATACTCTATCATAGTTGAGCTGCAACACTTATGAAACATGGCGTCACCAACATCTTTACATGCTGATCATGTGTTAACAGCGCCTTACCCAAACAGTTCGGTCAGTTCTTGCTGGCTTTGGGCTGCAACATCATTTCGTTAGACTAAGAAATAAATGGTCCTGGTTAGCAAGACATCATGTTTTGTGATCATTCAAAGAGGCACCAGTGAGGATGCTGTGATGGTGGTAACAGAGCTGAACTTTGACTTTAAGTGCACTCTAGCACTGCAGCGACGGTGGAATGTTCTGCTTGGAGCACTTTGGCCACAGCTTCACAGGGAGTGAACAGCGACTCTGAGCAGATCAGTCCGAACATGGTTTTCCCTTTTTGAGCTTGTTTGAGAATTCCACCGATCTTAGATCTCGTGTCCCCTCGAATGCTGCGGTCTTGCTGGAGTGTTTGGAGTGTTTGGAGAACTGCGCCAAACGAGCGTGTCACTCTGGATATGGCAGTGGCTCTGACGCTCCATCTTGTGGGACACAAACCAAGGAGGCGGCATCTTTCTTCTTCCTCACCGAAAGACAACTCGAACACGGTCTTTCGCTTAGCGGATTCTCTGATGACAGTTGATACGCTCTGTACAAACTGGAGTGTTTCCGATATCAGCGGTACCTCTCGTGCAACCTCTTGTAGCACCAGGTCAAGGGAGTGGTTGGCACAATGCACAAACAATGATCCTGGACATTCCTTCCCGAGTCTCGCCTGAACCCCCGAAAACTTCCCGGCCATGTTGCTGGTCCCATCGAAACAATACCCCTGCAGCTTATTTAGAGGTAGGTTCAAGCGCAAAAAGAAATCCTTGATACACCGGAACAAAGTCTCAGATGTACTGTCAGCTGCGTTGTAGAATCCCAAAAACTGGCCCTTCTGGTTGAACTGTTGGTCAGTGTAGAACAAATGACAGGAAAACTGTTTGCACGATGTGATGTCCGTTGTTCCGTCTGCAATCAAGCCATAGTATGGGGAGCTTTGCGCCTCTGCCACTATCTTCCTCTGCACAGCATGAGCCAGAAGCTCCAGAATCTCATTTTGGCACTCGCACCCCATCCAGTTGTCTCGCCTGAGGAGCCAGTCGCGTGCTGCTGGTTCGGAGTACGTCCTCTCCAGCATCAGCTGCCAAAACACCCCATCACGATGGTGTTGTCCTCTTATAGGTAGCCCCTCACGTCCGAGGAATTTCAGCGATCTGAAAGCCAGCTCCAAAACTGTCTGCGCAGTTAGCGCGATAGCGCTTGATAGCAATGCATTAATTGGTGTCATCTTTAATGCCGCTAGTTTATTCACTGCTTCAATATGACAGCGCGACTTCTCATGAATATTGCACTTTTCAGTTGCCTTTCTCCAGTTTCGGAAGCCCCCCTTCACAAAACTGCCAGCACTTATTGCTGCATCTGGATTGACAAGGCGCTTCTTGATCGCAGAGCAGCAGTGAAAACACAGAGCGATGTCGTGCTCTTTCACATAGTGTATCCATGACCATCGCTGAAACCACCCAGAGTGAAAGGACCGGGAGAAATTTTCCTTGCCAAAACGTCTGGCTGGGAACGAGTGGTCTGATGGTTGAAAGGGAACTTCATCGAGTACATACCCACGTGTTTCCTCAACAGTGACTGGGGAGGTGGTAGCCTTACTGGTGCTCTCACTACAGCCAGTTAGCGCTTGCTGCTCGTGGTCAGTGCTGGAGTGGGAAAGATGCCCTGCTGATGATGATGAAGGCGTCTCGTCTTCCTGAACTTCCTTCTCGTCATAGGATGACTTTTTTTCTTTGGCTTTTTGCCCCCCTCCATCTTTAAAGAAATCCGATATCCTTTTCTGGCTCATTGCTGCTAGCTTGACACCACTCACCACAAGCAACAAACGTCTCTCCCGTCACACTGTTCTTTCCCGCCAGGTTGAGGTCTAAAAGTTTATCATTCATTTCAAACCAGATTTTTAAAAGACATTTAAAACTACTTATAAGTATGAAAAAAGTAGAAAACATTCATATTTTGTGTTTTTATTTTAGAATAATAATTAGGGGGAGAGAAACTATGCCTGAATTTAGGCTAATACACAAGTGGTGTAGTTGCGTCTGTTGTCCAGTGGGGGGTGCTGCAGCACCCGGAGCACCCCACTTCCTGCGTCCCTGCCTGTGGGGTTGACCAACAAGCGAGAGCTAATGCATGCAGCTTGCCGATGAACCGGTAAAGCCCCAGGCAGGAGCGCCTTATATGTGGATCTGGATGGTTGATGAGCGATTGCCAACACCTGGAGGTTGATGAGCGATTGCCAACACCTGGTGAGTCTGCCATGTTGAATTTGCGGCTAGCCTTCATTTCAAGCAATTGGAGTTCAATTCATTGTAATCATAATTAATTTCAAAATAATCCAATTCAGTCATATAGAGCCAATTCAAAATCAATTTCCTAGCTAAGGTAACCAACAGATTGCACCAAAACTTCTCTTCAGTCCAATCCCTCCAATGCAATTGCCAGTATGAATAGGTCCTCATGTATCCAACAAAACAGTTTTTAGCAACAAGAAGACCTTCAAGATCACAAATATGGCAATGTGTTGCTATAGAGAAAGTTCAAAGGTGAGGAAAATAAGTCAACCCGGTTAGAAGTTAGATCCTGACATGTACGTTTTACAAAATATTGACTCTGAAGTGGTTGATGTATGGATCAGTTGAAATGACCAAGCCTAATGATTGGTCTTGGGGTTTTTTTTGGACCTTTTCCTGCACTTGTGAATGTCAGATTGTTTTTACCTGCTCTGCATTGTCCCTTTCACAGTGTATCAAGTCTGTATATTCCCTCTTTCTGCTTCAGCTCATTCATGGTGTTGCCATCCAATTACGGCCAAGAGGGTTCCTGGTTTGAATCCCAGCCTTTCTGTATTATTATTGTTTTAAACTGTCACAAACCTCGTGTGTTGTTTAAGGTGACAAACTCTGCTCTGAATGCACCACAGACCCTTCTGTGTGTGAAAACTTTCTGCAATTCTTCACTGCTAAAGTCACTTCTATGAGAGCACTTATTTCACTCCCTGCTTACGACCCCTCAGTTTTTGTCCCCTGTTCTGCTGTTTTTGACTCATTTGAACCTGTGACCATGTCCTTTGTGCAGGAGATTATGGGACATTTAAAGCCACCACGCTCGCCCAACGACCCTGTTCCTCCTCAACTTTTTAAGGAGGTTTTCCCCACTGTTGGGCCATATTTACTCTGCATCATTAACAGCAGTCTGTCCTCAGGAGTGGTTCCTGTACATTTTAAACATGCAGTTGTGCAGCCACTGATTAAAAAACCTGGACTGGATCCTACTGCGATGGCTAATTTTAGGCCCATATCTAAACTGTCCTTCCTTTCTAAAATCTTAGAGAAGATTGTCTACTGTCAGCTCATGGACTTTTTAAATGAACCCAATGTTCTTGAAATTTTCCAATCTGGTTTTAAAACTTTACACAGCACAGAATGAGCACACAGCGCTTTTAAGAGCTTTTAACGATTTTAGCCTCACTCGACTGGCTACCTGTCCATTTTAGAATTTATTTTAAAATTCTTTTATTTGCTTTTAAATCCCTAAATGGTCTTGTCCCAGTGTACCTCTCTGAACTTCTGCACCCCTACACACCCAGCCAATCCCTCAGGTCAGCTGACCAGCTGCTCCTAAGGGTTCCCAAAACTAGGCTGAAGCTCAGAGGGGACCGAGCATTTTCAGTTGCAGCTCCCAAATTATGGAATAAACTGCCACTGCACATTAGACAAGCCTCCTCACTGTCTAATTTTAAAACTCTTCTTAAAAACGGACCTCTTTTCCACGTAGGCTGTTGATTTTATGTTAACAGATATTTTATTTGGGGTGGGGTGGACAGTCTATTTATTATGTTTTATTGTATTTATTTTATTGTACAGCACTTTGGAAACCTTTGTGTTTATTTAAACTGTGCTTTATAAATAAAGTGGATTGGATTGGATTGGATGGAGTTTGCATGTTCTCGTATGTGTGGGTTCTCTCCGGGTACTCCGGCTTCCTCCCACCATCCAAAAACATGCACAGCTTGGGTTAACTGGTGATTCTAAATTGAGCCTAGGAGCGAGCATGCATGGTTGTGTATCTCATTTGTCTCTATGTGGCCCTGTGATGGACTGGCGATCTGTCCAGGGTGTACACTGCCTCTTGCCCAATGGCAGCAGGGATAGGCTCCATTCCTCATGAAGCTCAATTTGATAAAGCAGTTGTTGAAAATTGTCTGGATAGATGGAAACAGTTTAGTTTCTATGGAAATTATTCACTGAGTCTGGTCCATTTTTTCTTGAGCACAAGTTTCTTGTGTTTACCTTGAATTGAGTTTGGGGAAAATGGGGCAGGAATTAGGCAGCATATGGTCAGCAGGTGGTGGTATAGGCTCAGTTTCACAGGATTGTAATAAAGACGAACCATAAACAAAACTTTGAGGAAGAAGACACGAACAAATCCAGTGGTCTTGGTCATATATGAGATAGAAATTAATATAAATCTTTGGGAATTCTTTCAGCTAGATATTTGTGATTATTATGATATATCAGTTTCTCTTTATTATTCCCCAAATGAAAATGTTGCAGTGTACATAAACAGCTGATTGTCATAGTGATCATGATAAACAGTCGTTGCTTGAGGCTACTGCTGTGGGGAGGAATGACCTCCTGTACTGTTCTTTGTAGGGATGCACTGGTGACGAAAATCTGGGAGGATACAATTCTGATGTTGAAAATTATAATTTGAGCAATGGTCTCTTGATGATACCAATTGTATTTGTCATTTAATGCCAGGGAAACAATGAAATATGCTTCAAGAAAAATATATCTTTTGAACGAACACAAATTCATATCGTCTAAAAAAAGCTTGTCAAAAATTATGATAACCTTTCACATAAAAACATTCTTTCGCAAGCCAAAACTAAAGTTAATTGTGGAAAATTAAATGCCGTTTCAGAGCAAAATCAATGCAACACAACTAGGACACGCCAGATAAAAATCGGTTGTAAAAAAGTTGTAGCAACTGTTTTACCCAGCTAAAACAGCCACACTGACACACAGGAGTGCAAGGTTTCTCACACTGACGACCAGGAGACGTAATCCACCGAAGTCCATTTATTTCAAACAAATAAAAAATGACCATTACATGATTCCTTTGTCAGTAGGTAGAAAATTTTGTCTGTTCCCACACTTGTGTTCAACTCTAGGTTGACTGAAGACATCACAGGCCTCTATAAAAGGAAGTGCCAACTTAACTCAGATTTCTACAAGTTTTTATCTGCACTAACCGAATTGTATCATTATGATTAAGGTATTTGCACTTAATTTATCTTTATAAACTTTAATAATTTTAAACATTTAGTTTTCATCTTTTTAATATAAGATTTTAACCTTAGCTTTTAAAAAAAAAGACTTGTATTTTAAACAAAACAATGTTTAAAACTTTTAACTTTTTACATGGAACCTTTAGCATTTTATTGACTCTCACAATCCCGGCCCCAAATGTTTAATTAGGAAAATTAAGCATTATCAGAAACTCAAAATTGAGAGCCATTCACCACATTACAAACAGTTCCTCAGTTAAACTCAGTCTTTTCAGCTCTGGCCTGCCTCCTTGTAGCAGGCCCAGTTTGTTCACAGGCCCCTCCAGAGTGCTGCTCTTTGTTTTCAGCACCACTCTGCGCACTAGTCCTGTGGAATCTGGCATGGTTTGAATGACTCTTCCCATTGTCCATGTGTTTTTTGGCATTGTATTGTCCATTGTCAGCACCACATCTCCTGTTTGCAGGTTTCTCCTTTTTGCAGACCATTTTTGACACTCCTGAAGGAGAGGACTCACGAGTCCACCTGGTCCAGAAAAGGTTAGCAAGATATTGTACTTGCCTCCATCTGCGTCGGCAGTACAGATAATTTCTGTGGAACACTCCGGGGGGACAATGGGCTGCATTTTCATTAGAGATGTGGAGTGAGTGGTTCTAGGTCATGTGGATCGTCTGATAACGTTGTGATTGGCCGACCATTAATGATGCTTTCTACTTCACAGAGGAGTATATGCAAACTGTCCTCAGTGAGGGACTGTTCTTTTAGCAGAGCCGAGATTATTCTTCGAACAGAGCGTATCTGCCTCTCCCATATTCCTCCTCGATGAGAGGCTGATGGACTATTGAAGATCCATTCTGTTGCATTTTCTTTTCAGTCTGTGATTGGTCCAGGTCTTTTAATGCTGCCTTTAATTCTCTGTTAGCACCAACAAGATTTGTGCCATTGTCTGAGCGTATGATTTCAACTTGTCCTCTTCTGCTGATGAATCTGCGGAGAGCATTAATGCAGGAGCTAGCATCCAGACTGTCAGCGACCTCAATACGAACAGCCCTGATGGTTATCGGCCATCAGTTCGTTCTTTCAGGCTTTAGGAGATGCCATTTCACACGTATCTGTACCTGTAGGGGCAGGCATGCATGCAGGGACTCATGCAGTCTAGAGGGGGAGAGTGTAACCTTGGTTAGAATTACAACACTCAGAAATACCAGTTTCCTCGAATGAATCATAAGCCGCTTTCGGACAGACCGTTGTAAGAAAGTAGTTATCAGAACTACCCTTCTCGAATTTCGTTCTGATAACTATCCTTCCCCAGCGGAACTGTTTCAGTCTGCATTCGCACATGAGTCGGGACCTGATAGGGACTGATGCGCCGCGCGCAGCCGTCTGCTTCAGTGACGTGTTAGCCGTTAGCCGTTTAGCGCTACATTCAAACACAAAACAAAACGGTAAAAGTAAGGAGAGTAGAAAAAACACCACCAAGAAGCTAATATGGAGAGCGGGGAGGCCACCGTGTTTATGGTCTGCATGATGGTGATATTAATCATGGACAATCACATCAGGCGTCTAATATCGAGGCTGGAAAAGCTCACAGAGAGAGTCAGGAGACAATACTTTTTTATTTCATGAAGGAAGAAAGGAGAGCAGAGCGCCGCAGACAAAGGAGACAAAGTGTAAGTTTAACTTATTAAACACCCACCGGTTGTGTCTGTGTCATATGAGGAGACATTTCAGCCGTGATAGCATGACATTGGGCGTAGCTACCGACCACCACACACCTCCGTCAGATCGTTCTATAGAACTATGAAAAGACCCGACCTCGGAGAAGGAGCTAAATAGTTATAGGAACTAAGGGAGAAAGCCCCGAGTTCCTGTATGTCCGAACACGGGAGAAAACGGCCCCGCGGATTAAAAGGTTATTAGAACTGCCAAAGGTTCCTACAGTCCGAAAGCGGCTATAGTTTTCCTGCATTGTAGTTGTTTCTCGTCCAGTAGTGGAATTTCCGAGCTTACCTGAACGCATCACCTGCAGGCCTCGTGTGTGAGAGAAGGTGAGAGAAAGAAAAGGAAGAAGCCTCGTGCAGCCGCATGAAAAGTGTCCCCGCTCGGCGGCCAAAAGTGATGATATTGTGGAAACTGTCGTTAGAGAGTGAGTGTGAAGAGAAACTTACCTGGTAGAAGTGAAACCGATCCCGGGAGCAACTCGGACGAGTGTTTTCCCAGACTTTTCGGAACTATTTTGGCTGGTTTTGTTTGAGGGACGAATTCCTCCGCTCAACTGTGATCCACACCACCACTGTTGCCGCATGGAGACTCATGGTTCATCGGGACCAGTGTGGGCATCAGTGTGGTAGGACAGGACCCAGTCCTGAGGAGTCAGACATTTTATTTGCACTTTCTTTTCTGAGATCTCAGTATTTTTTTTCTTGTTTCTATTTTTTACATTTTTTTCCAAAAAACAAACTGACAAAGGAACTTAAAGAACTGTTTTCCTTGGAGGATCCTGAAAGACAGTAAACTGAAACAAACAGTGGAAAACAGGGAATAAAAAGGACAATTCAACCCATTAAAGGGGAAAGAGACATTTTTATTTTATTTTATCTTTATTATTTTCTATACCAGTACTTACCTGTTTCAGCTAATTTCATTTCATTCTGTGAATTATTTTTATTTTTTTTAAAGAACTGCATTTCATTTAATGTGTGCAAAACTGAACATTTTCCGTTAAAAACAAAGTTTAATGACTGATACGGGCATGGAGAAGGAGTAGACGCTTCGACCGGAGCTCCTGCGAAATATTTAAAATAAATAATACACCACGAGTCTCTGAACAATATAATAGTGAAATTTTGTTTTTTAAGTGAACGAACAACAATATTCCGATGTCACACAAGACTCCAAAAGAACCCAAGGACGGTAGGGTGTCGAGAAATGCGACCTCAGACGTGGATGCTAACACCAAATCCATGGAAGCGCTAGCTAAGTCAGTCAGTGCAATACAAGCGTCAATCAACTCCTTTCGCGAGGAAAATCGGTCATCTATCGCCTCTGCAGCCAACCCTTGGTACTTTTGGCCTAAGAATTACAGATGTGGAGGAATGCTTGAACGACTTTGATAGAAGGCTGACTGATGTGGAGCAGTCCCAGATCTCTCTGGCAGCAGAAAATGCTACGTTGAAAGACAAGCTTATGTACTTGGAAAATTATACTAGACGGCAGAATATCCGTATCGTAGGCATACCGGAAAAGACAGAGGGGCTGCAGCCGACAGAATTCATCTCGGATCTGCTCTTTAAGGTGTTTCGTGAGGACTTAACTAAACCCCCAAAGGTGGACAGAGCCCACAGAAATGTGCCTCAAAAACCAGCAGAAAATGAACGACCACGGCCATTCATAGCAAAGCTACACCACTTTCAGGTTAAAGAGAAACTTCTACGTCTTGCGAGAGAGAAGGGCACGCTTACATACAACGGATCGAGAATTCACCTCTTCCCAGACTTCAGCGCCGAGGTCAACAAACGACGAGCTGCGTTTTCCGACTGCAAACGGAAGCTCCATGACGCCTACGTCAAGTTCGGCATACGCTATCCAGCCACTCTACACTTCAAACATGGCCAAACGGAATTAAAGTTCACGAATCCAGCTGAGGCTCTTGCGTACATCAGCAGCAACTTCACCAATACAGCGCGCTCTTCGTCCCCCGACAAGTGAAGTGTCGGTCTAATCTAATGGACTATTTTCAGGTGCTGTATCCATTTACAAGCTGACATTGTCCGTGAGTACTGATTCAGTTGGGGGCTATTCTCACTATTTGAACTGAATTGTTCACAAGTCGCTCTTTGTTCTGTTGTTCCAGGGCGGCCAACAATGTCTTTTTTCCCCCTTGTTTATCATCAGTAATAGATTGTGATGCATCTAAGATGACTCATTCACTATCATGGCTGTGGTGTTAAAAAACAACAACAACAACAAAAAAAAGTTCTACAGCAGGAGAGGTGCAAGAGTTTGCAAAAGTTTAATGTGTGTAAGGGGGGGTTGCCTTCTTCGGGCATCAGGTTTATTGTATGTTATATGTACTGTCAATGTCCTTTATTTGTTGAGTGCATTCGGGCATATGGCTATTCATTGTTGTATAGATAGGATAGACAGGATATTTGTTATGCATGGTACTAATGGCTAATAGGTCAGTGAACATTATAAGTTGGAATGTAAAGGGGCTCAATCGGGTGGTGAAGAGAAAAAAGGTCCTTTCTCACTTACAGCATTTAGGAGTTGGCATTGCAATGTTACAAGAAACCCACCTTATTAAAGCAGATCATTTTAGAATTCATAAAGACTGGGTAGGACAGGTGTTCCATTCCAAATTTGACTACAAAAGTAGGGGAACAGCTATTCTCATTCATAAAAATGTTACATTTAATGCATCAAACGTTATTTCTGATCCAAACGGGAGATATGTTATTATTGTGGGGCAGCTCTTTCATCTTCAAGTAATACTTGTGAATATTTATGCTCCTAATTTTGATGATGATGGTTTTTTCAAAAAGATGTTACACTCCATTCCGAATCTAGATAGTCATCATCTGATCCTAGGTGGGGATTACAATCTTGTAATGGACTCTGTTCTGGACCGCTCCTCTCACTCTTTGTCAAAGCCAACTAAGTCAGTTCAGGTAATACAGTCTTTTATAGACTCACACAAGCTGATAGATCCATGGCGGCTTAAAAATCCAACTAAAAGGGAATTCGCCTTCTTCTCTGACGTACACAATACATTTTCTAGGATAGATTTCTTTCTGTCTGATCCCCTCTTACTAAATGTAATAACCCAATGTACATATAACTCAATCATGATCTCGGACCATGCTCCTGTGAGTATCACTCTAACACTTCCGACCCAGAAAACAAGACCAGCATGGCGGTTTGATCCGCTTCTACTAGCCGATGCTGACTTTGTACATTTCATATCTATGCAGATAGATTTCTACATACAAATGAATAGAACTGATGGCATGGCTTTTTCAACTCTATGGGAAGCTCTTAAATGTTACCTTAGAGGACAGATAATTGCTTATAGCGCGCACTCTAAAAGGGTTCACCACAATAAAGTTATAGATGTCTCTTCCAGGATCAAGACATTAGATAGCCTTTTGTCTACCTACCCCTGACTTGGTTAAGCAGAGAACAGGGTTGCAAACTGAAGCTGATCTTCTAGCCACTGTTCATGCAGAGAGGCTAATATTGAAGTCCCACAGTCGATTCTATGAAGAGGGTGACAGACCCTCCAAACTTCTTGCTAGTCAACTTCGCCAAAAGAGTGCAGCTCATGTTATACCACAGATTAGACTAGCCGATGGCTCATTAAGTGAGGATCATCAAAATATTAATAGCCATTTTAAGGACTTTTACTCCAAACTATATTGTTCAGATATACAACCGGAACAACACCAATTTGACACCTTCTTTTCTAAATTAAACATTCCAACAATTGCCTCAGACATTAAAGCAGACTTAGAACAATCTCTCACACTGGAGGAAATTATAGATGCGATAAAGGGCCTTCAGAGTGGAAAAGCTCCAGGCCCTGATGGGTTCTCCACTGAATTTTATAAGAGATTTAAGGATCAGTTGGCCCCTATTCTCCTATCAGTTTATGAGGAAGCCCTGGAAAATAACATTCTTCCCCCAACACTCCGACAATCCACTATTACACTACTATTGAAGAAAAGTAAAGATCCACTTGACGCGTCATCCTATAGACCAGGGGTCCCCAACCTTTTCAGCACCAAGGACCGGTTTGGTTCTGCAATTTCTTCCTGCGGCCCAGTCGGGGGGGGGGGGGGGGGGGTGGGGGGGTTTGGTGTTAATTTTTTTTATTTATTTATTTATTCATTTTTTTTCGTACTTTACGTTCAACAGACATTACATTTAGCAGACGCTTTTACCAATTAGGATAATTAGGATATGATGACAGACAGTCTTCATTGAAAAAAATAAACGTGCACAATCGGCCTCCTATAATGCAATCTATGCAGTTTCCAAGTATAGAATCTAGCGAGTGAAATGAAAGAATTCCCGATTTCCATGTCTTTTTTTTAAATTTAAATTTAAATTAAAAAAAATTATATATATATTTATTAATTATATATATATATATATATATATATATTTTTTTTTTTTCCCCCCAATCTCACGGCCCGGTTTGGAATGTCTAGCGGACCGGTACCGGTGGTTGGGGACCCCTGCTATAACCTATCAGTCTGATAAACTGCGATGGGAAAATATTTTCAAAAGCCCTTGCATATCGCCTCGAGCGTATCCTCCCCTGTGTCATTTCAGAGGATCAAACTGGATTCATTCAAGACAGGCAGTCTTATTTCAATCTGAGACGACTGTTCAATATAATTTACACTAAATCCAATGCCTTATCTCCAGAAGCAGTCGTATCACTAGATGCCGAGAAGGCATTCGATAGAGTCTCGTTAGAATACCTTTTTTATACCCTGAAGCAATTTGGATTTGGTCCCCAATTCATAAAATTAATTAAACTTATATACACCAACCCAGTAGCCTCAGTCCGTACAAACTCTATCTCCTCTCAATCTTTCCCTCTTAAGAGAGGGACCAAACAGGGGGACCCACTCAGTCCATTACTTTTTGTTCTTGCTATAGAGCCCCTATCTATTGCCCTGCGAAGCAGCTCTAGCATAGAGGGCATAACACGTGGGGGCCTAATACACACTGTCTCGCTATTCGCGGATGACTTGTTATTATATGTAACCAACCCCATTTCTACCATACCAGAAGTTCTTAACTCTTTCGGTGCCACTGACGTCTATAGACGTCAATTTAAAAAAAAAACGTTCACTGCCAAAAACGTCTATAGATGTCAATTGCGTTTTTAACGGAGCAGGCTGGGGGACAATCTAGCTGAGTTCGTCACTAAATCTTAGGCTTGTAAACACTAAACAGAGAATATACTGGCAAAATTACCCGCTAGGTGGCAGCAGTGCCACTATGCGCAAAAAAAAAAAAGAGCTCGTTTTCTCAATCTTTTGGGTCAAACAGCTGTTTTTGGTGAAACCAACCTATGTTCTACTGTCTATTACTAAAAGACTGAAAATGGTAGAAACAAACTTTTTTTTCCTGATCAAAGAAGAGAGTCTACTCTTTCTTTTGGTAATTTCGGTGTGTACATAGTCATAAGACACACTTTTCTGCGGGTCTTGGAAAATCAGTCAAAATACTGAAAAACACTTGGCAGTATGGGTGGCTCTGAACTGAAAATGGCTGGCAGCCAATGAGTTAATGTCCTAGCGGACTTTGGTAATATATCAGGATACAAACTCAACTATGAAAAAAGTGAATACTTTCCTATCACCACCAATGCCAGGACAGTTCCCAATTTACCATTTAAACTTTCTCTAGATTCAATCACATATTTAGGAACAAAGGTTACCAAATCATACTTTGACTTATTCAAAAACAATTTCACTCCTTTGTTAGAACAATCTAAAAAAGATATCAAGCAGTGGTCAAATTTACCTTTATCCCTTATTGGGAGAGCAAATTCTGTAAAGATGAATATGGTGCCTAAATATCTATATTTGTTTCAAGCCATACCTGTATTCATACCACAGTCTTTTTTTAAATCATTTAACCATATGATTACTTCCTTTATTTGGAATAATAAATCTGCCCGCATCAGGAAAGAATTCCTGGAACGACCGAAAGTGGAAGGTGGGCTTTCCCTTCCAAACCTCCGCTCGTACTACTGGGCCGCAAATCTCAATGCCATCTCCCTATGGCTAAGGGATTGGAAAGATTCTGCCCCGGCATGGCTCTTGATTGAAAGGTCGACAAGCAAGCCATATTCACTTCCGGCCATACTTTGTTCATCTTTGCCACAACTTGTGAAAAAAATCAAAGGAAACATAGTTGTTACACAATCTCTACGTATTCTGAAACAATTTAAGACAAGTTTAGGTATTCAGGAGATCTCTATACATTCACCTGTAGTGAATAACCATCTTTTTCAACCATCTTTACTAGATAAGGGTTTTCAAACCTGGTATGAAAGGGGTATACATTGTATTGGGGACTTGTACATTGATAACACATTTGCCAGCTTTGAACAACTGTCCCAGAAATTTAATCTGAACAATACTCATTTCTTCCGCTATTTACAAATTAGGGATTTTGTACATAAAAAACTGACCATCTTTCCCAACAGCCCACCCCTCACATTCCTAGATTCTTTATTGAACGGCAATTTTCTTAGCAAGGGTAGGGTCTCTAAGTTTTATACACACATAATGACCACATATAGTCCTTCTACTTCACATATTCGAGAACAATGGGAAAACGATTTGGGGGTCTCGCTCTCTGATGAGGAATGGGAAATGGCCCTCACAAGGGTTCATTCTTCATCAATATGTTCCAGACATGCCCTGATACAGTTTAAGGTTTTACATAGACTACACTTCTCTAAAGCTAAACTAGCAAGAATATTCCCTAATACAAACCCCATCTGTGATAGATGCAAACAAACGACAGCAACCTTGTATCATATGTTTTGGTCTTGTTCAAAACTTGCCAATTTCTGGTCATCTTTTTTTGATACCTTGTCTCAAATATATGGTTTTGATGTTCAGCCTTCTCCCTGTGTTGCAATTTTTGGCATAATTCCTAATTCAGACCAATATGGTTTACCAGCCTACCTACAGAGAGCGTTTGCCTTTTCCTCTCTGTTGGCTAGAAGGTTTATTCTATTTAAATGGAAGGACACAACTTCTCCAGCACATAGCCATTGTATCAGAGACATGATGCAGAATTTAAAACTGGAAAAAATGAGAGGCACGCTAAATGGCTCCCTTCAGACATTTCATAAAACCTGGGACCCCTCCATAAGCTATGTGGATGCATTGCCTGGCCTGGACCTCTGAAATGGTCTTGTGACCGTGTGACCTAAGAATCACGGACTATCCTATCCCATGTATGAGCAGTGAATGCATTTTTTGTTTTGTTTTGTTTTTTGTTATTGTTTTATTGTCTTGTTGTGGGGTTTTCTGTCTTCAGTTTCTGTTATGTCTTGTTTTGCTTTGTCTTGTTTCATGTACATGTAGCAATTATCCTTTCAGACATGTTCTCATCCACTTTTGTGCTAAGTGTCAATGGTTCTTTTTCTGTTTTGTTCAAGTTGCTCTGTAACTCCTTTTATTTTTTAGCTGGATCAGTATTTCTTTTAACTTTGAAATCCATGCAACAGCCCTCTTCAATCTGTACCAACTGGAGCAGTAGTCCATCAGCTGGCCGAGAGGGTGTTGCTCTTCTCGAACTCCCAGAATGTTCACTGTAATGCTTTTGCTTTTAACCTCTGGGTCACTTGGATGGAGTTTGCTTTGAAGGTTTGGTGTTTTTGGGCCTGGAGCAGAAATGGTGGACCCCTGAGCCATACTTCTTTTCTTGTATGAAGTTTTTTGCTTTGGCCCCCTAGTGGCCAGGTCGGCAGGGTTTTCACTGGTTTTCACATAGAACCATTGGTTTGGGGTCGTAGCCTCACGGATGAGGTTCACTCTGTTTGCCACAAATGTTCTAAAGCGAGCAGCGTCATTGTTTATATAGCTGAGCACAGTAGTACTGTCTGTTCAAAATGTCATGTGAATCTGTTTTTAACATTTTGTCCATTTTCACGGCTTTACACACCGTTTTATTTTGAAGTCCGCAAGCTCAGAAAAATCCTTCAGCCATTGTGTCCATAGCTTACAGTGTGAGCTGCTGATTTCTTCATCCCATCCTTGTTTCTCTTTGCACAAGTCTCGGAGAAGTAACTTTGCGGGTAGGATGACTGGAGAAAGGCCACCAAGAGGGTCATACAGGGAGTTCACAACAGACAGAATGCCTCTCCCGGTTGCTGGTTTGTCCAGGGGCTTCATACAGTATGTGAATGTATCATCTGTGCACCACTGGACTCCAAGAGCACGTTGTGAGGGCAGGATGTCATGTGTGAGATCTAGATCCTTGTACTCACTGGCCCTCTGATCATTTGATATAGATGATAGAACATTTCTGCTGTTGCTCACCCACTTGGTAAGATTAAAGCCTCCTTCCAAGCATAGACTGTGCAGATTCCTTATTAACCTGACTGCTTATTTTTCTGTGGGCAGTGATCTCAAGCAGTCATCCACGTAGAAGTTATTCAGAATTCAATTCAGTTCATTTTTATTTATATAGCGCCAAATACAACAAATGTCATCTCAAGGCAGTTAGATAGTAAAGTCCAATTCAAGCCAATTGGAATTCAATTCATTGTAATCATAATTATTCATAAAATAATCCAATTCGTTCATATAGAGCCAATTCAAAAACAATTTCCTAGCTAAGGAAACAAACAGATTGCACTGAAAACTTTTTCTTTTTCGGTCCAATCTCCCATCCTGAGCGTGCCTGAGGCGACTGTGGAGAGAAACAACTCCCTTTTAACAGGAAGAAACCTCTGGCAGAACCAGACTCAGGAAGGGTGGCCATCCGCCTCGACCAGCTGGGGTTTGAGAAGACAGAAAGGGGGGGACGGCACTGTAACACCATTCAAAGGATATCTGTTGGAACAGGGAAACACAAGTTAATGACCACCATAATGTCACATATACATAAAGAGAGTAAAGTGAGGAAAGGTGTGACAGATGAGGCCCCCCAGCAGTCTAACCCTATAGCAGCTTAACTATGGGATGTTTCAGGATCACCTGAGCCATCCCTAACTATAAGCTTTATAAAAAAGGAAAGTTTTAAGAGTGGCCTTAAAAGTGGAAAGGGTGTCTGCTTCCCGGACATTTACTGGCAGCTTATTCCACAAGAGAGGGGCCTGATAACTGAAGGCTCTGCCTCCCAAACTGGCAGCTGGTTCCACAGAGAGGGGCCTGATAACTGAAGGCTCTGTCTCCCATTCTACTTTTAGAAACTCTGGGAACCTCAAGTAAATCTAGTCATCTATTTATTATCATTTATCACATGCTTTTATTCTTATCAAACATGCTGCTGTTGATATGACAAAAATGGGGGATATTTGCAATGTTTGCATGTGGATGTGGATGTGTGTGTGTCTGTGTGTATGTATGGATTGTAAAGATGGACTTTTTAAGTGTATTTGTGTTGACGCACTTTACTAGACTGGCTCTAAGAAATCTCATTGTACTAAATTCAATGACAATAAAGGCATTCAATTCAATGAACCTGCAGTTTGGGAACGAAGTGCTCTGTTAGGAAAATATCTTATAATGAGATCTTTAAGATATGATGGAGCTCGGTCATTAAGAGCTTTATACGTTAGGAGAAGAATCTTAAATTCTATTCTGAATTTAACAGGGAGCCAATGAAGAGAAGCTAAAACTGGAGAAATATGATCTCTCCTGTTAGTTCTCATCAGAACTCTGGCTGCAGCATTTTGGATCAACTGAAGGCTTTTCAGAGAATATGTGGGACAGCCCAATAATAAAGAATTATAGTAGTCCAATCTTGAAGTAACAAATGCATGGGCTAGTTTTTCTGCATCACTCTGAGACAAGATGCTCCTGATTTTAACAATATTACGAAGGTGAAAGAAGGCAGTCCTAGAAACCTGTTTTATATGCGAGTCAAATGATAAATTCTGGTCAAAAATAACTCCAAGGTTCCTCACTGTAGAACTAGAAGCCAAGGAAATACCATCTAGAGTAACTATATAGCTAGATAATCTCTCCCTGAAACGCTCAGGTCCAAAGATAACGACTTCAGTTTTGTCTGAATTTAGAAGCAGACAGTTCTGAGTCATCCAGGTCTTTATGTCTTTAAAGCTGCAGTCTGCAGGATTTGTTGTTGTCATACGTAAAGTCCTAATTTTTGGCATTTTAAGAGTTTACATGATCTATCAGAATGCTTGAAGTTGAAAACGGTGACCTCCGTAGTCGCAAAATGCAAGAAATGCTTATTTTTTAACCGAAAAATAAAAAGTTATTCAACTTCCTGTCCCGCCCCATCAAAACACATGAGAACTCGTGCACGTCTATGTGCACGCCAGATGCGCGTACACGACTCCTCATTCATCAACTCACCTGTCATTTGCGATCATGGAAGACACAGTAAGTAGACTAGCCCGTAATGAAGTTCAATAGTCTAGATAAATAAGCGTGGGGACGAGCCTACCTTGTATCGCGCGTGCACAATCGGTGATTGACAGGCAGCAGAGCCCAGCTCGTACCCTGATTGGTTACCTTTTACCGGTCCGGTCTGCAATTTTGTAAACAAACCTGCTGGCTTTGGAGGGACCTAGCGGGACATATAGGGGACCTAGAGAACTAATTTTTTTTTTGTATTGGGGTATTTAATGTACTACTTTCAGAATCCCCGGACAGTTCCAGGCATTATGCTTGAAAAAGAGTTGCAGACTGCAGCTTTAAGACATGCTTGTAGTCTGACCAACCTATTGGGTTCATCTGGTTTTATAGATAAGTACAACTGGGTATCATCAGCATAGCAATGGAAATTTACGCCATGCTGTCTAATGTTACCTAATGGAAGCATGTATAAAGTGAAAAGAATCGGTCCAAGCACAGAACCCTGAGGAACTCCATGACTTACTCTGGTGTGTGAGGAAGATTCTTCATTTACAAGAACAAACTGAAATCTATCAGATAAATATGACTTAAACCAGCCTAATGCAGTTCCTTTAATCCCAATAACATGTTCAAGTCTCTGTAATAAGATACTGTGATCGACCGTATCAAATGCAGCACTGAGATCCAACAGGACAAGCACAGACACAACTTTCAGCAGTGCTGTTTCTGTGCTATGATGCACTCTGAATCCTGACTGAAACTCTTCAACCAGATTATTTCTGTGTAAATGATCACAAAGCTGAGCTGCAACTATTTTTTCAAGAACTTTAGACATAAAAGGGAGATTGGATATAGGTCTATAATGAGCCAACACTTCTGAATCAAGAGTAGGTTTTTTAAGTAAAGGTTTAATTACAGCAACCTTAAAAGTCTGAGGTACATATCCTGGCAACAAAGACAGATTGATCAAATCCAATATGGAAGTGTCAATCAATGGGAAAACCTCCTTGAACAGTCTGGTTGGGATTGGGTCTAAAACACAAGTTGATGGTTTAGAAGAGACTATTGCTGTTGTTAGTTCAGAGAGATCAACTGGGCAGAAGCCGTCTAAATACAAATAAGGTTCTAAAGATACTTCTAAAGCTGCTGTACTTGATGATACATCACTGATAATAGTGGGAAGGACTCCATTAATCTTCTCTCTAATAGAAACAATTTTATCGATAAAGAAGCTCATGAAATCATCACTGCTGAGAGTTAAAGGAATAACTGGCTCAGCAGAGCTCGGACTCTTAGTCAGACTGGCTACAGTGCTGAAAAGAAACCTGGGATTGTTCTTATTCTCTTCTATCAATGATGAATAATAAGCAGTTCTAGCTTTACGAAGGGCTTTCTTATACGTTATTAAACTATCTTTCCAGACTAATTGAGACTCTTCTAAATTAGAGGAACGCCACTGTCTCTCCAGCTTTCTTGCAGTCTGCTTTAAAGCACGCAGCTGTGAATTATACCAAGGAGCCAACCTCTTCTGACTGATTACCTTCCTTTTCAGAGGGGCAACATTGTCCAGTGCTGTACGCATTGAAACTATAGTGTTGTCAACAAGAGAGTCAAGTGTTGCTGGAGTAAAGTTTAGGTAGTCGTCCTCTGTCATATCTGCACATGGCAGTGAAGAAAAGGATGATGGAATTAATTCTTTAAATCTGGTTACAGCATCCTCTGATAGACACCTTCTATTTGTAAATTTCTTCTCAGAAACTGTATAGTCAGGTAATGTAAACTCAAAGGTTATCAGAAAATGGTCAGATAAGACAGGGTTATGAGGGAACATTGTTAACTGTTCACTCTCAATGCCATAAGTCAGCACAAGATCAAGGGTGTGATTAAGGCAGTGAGTCGCTCTGTGAACACTCTGAGAAAATCCAATAGAGTCTAATATAGAATTAAAGTTCATATTCAGGCTGTCATTTTCAACATCTACATGAAGATTAAAGTCACCCACTACAATGACTTTATCTGTACTCAGCACTAACTGGGATAAAAACTCTGAGAATTCAGACAGAAACTCAGAATAAGGGCCAGGTGGACGATACACAACAACAAACACAAGAGGTTTCTGGGATTTCCACTTTGCGTGGGAAAAACTGAGAATCAGAGATTCAAAAGAGCTCAAACTAATCTTGGGTCTGGGACTGATGAGTAACCCTGATCTGAAAATAGCTGCCACTCCTCCTCCTCTGCCTGTGGTTCCAGGAACGTGAACATTTAAACAGTCAGAGGGAGTTGATTCATTAATGCTAACATGATCCTCCTGCTGCAGCCAGGTTTCTGTAAGACAAAATATATCAATATGATGATCACAAATCAACTCATTCACTAACAGAGACTTCGAAAGGAGAGATCTGATATTCAGCAAACCACATTTAATAGTTTGATGTTTTTGTTCAGTTAAAGTTTTTGTTTTAATAATTTCTTTTTGCACAAGAGGATTTGCTCCTTTTGTGTTAATTGATTGGGTGGGTAGCAGCAGGTGGGAAGCTGCAGAGAAGTGTGTAAGACTACAACTCTGCATCCTGGTCTGAGCCCTGGGTTGTCATCAGGGTCGGACTGGGAAAAGAAATAGGCCCTGGCATTTTCCCTCTGGACCAGCCCCCTATTGGCCCGACGAATCCACCCCCAAACACGCAGTCACCCGTCCATACCGAACCCCAAATGAACAAATACTATACACCTAAACACCATGAACACACACCTAAACACACACTTTCACTGGCATTACATCTTGATCATAGTACAAAACAGAAGTAAAAGTACACAGACGGAAAAAAAGCTTTTGTGTCTCCAAAATGTGTGTGTGTGTGTGTGTGTGTTTACTTTATCTTACCTTACAGGAGACAGTCTCAGGGATGGCCATGCACATGTTAGGCGATGAGAAGGCGTCTCATTAGGCTGCTCTTTTCGGCCACCAAGTCAACAACTTTGTCTGTGTCCAAGGACATCAAAATGTCTTTTTTCACATGACATTAGCATGAATGCCTCCAGGTGGTCCTGGCCTGTGGTGCTCCGTAATCGGTTTTTAATGAATTTCAGTGTGGAGAAGCTCCGTTCACATGCCACTTGGGTAACAGACAGGGTGAGAAGGAATTTATATCCCAGTCCAATAAGGTGGTAGGCATCCGTTAACAAATTGTAACGAGAGAGGATGTGGTAGCAGCACACTGGACAGTTTTTGCATGATGTGCAGGCCTTAGTCAACACTTCAAATTCCCCTTCAGATTTGTCCTGTCCATAGTCATCATCATTCTCAGTGCTGGTTCTCACCATATATTCCTCAGAAACAGACAACTTCAGTCTGTCCCAATGAGAAGCCAGACTTTCCAGCTCCACCTTGAGGGCATCTGCTGTAGCACAGCTGTCATATCTGAGAAGCTGTTTACTCAGCTCCTGGAGCTGAGATGCCTGCACACCTTTACTCTGTATTTCAGCAAAGGAGCGTGGGTCAAGAAGGCACAATTCAGCATAAAGTTTACCATTTTTTTCAAAACGCCGGCTAATGCTCTCGGTTACGGTGTCCAGGATGACATTATGGACTTTGTTTTGGTAGTTTGTGTTGCTGTCAGTAGTGGTCTCATCCTCAGCCCTCTCATCAAACATCCTCTTCTTCTTTCTTGGTCTTTTCCATGGCAGTGCATTTTCAACCTCCACTTCACAGTCCTCCTCATTTTGCAGCTTGTCATTTGCCCATGCAACGAAGGCATCTGCTGACCTCTGAACAGATTCAAAATCCCTTGCATACTTTCTGAGGTTCTCCTGGGTGCCAGTGACGAGGCGATGAGCTGTGACTAGATTCATTCCAGAGGTCTGTAGGTATTTCGACAAAGCAGATGTCTGTTCAAAGATGCGTAGGAAGATGTGAGCTGTCAATATTGTTTCATATTTCAGCAAACTCTCCACATAGCCTTTTGCCTTTGTGCGCACAGTGGATGCCATGTGGGTGTTGTCTCTGATGGCAGTGAGAGTTAACACAACACTGACATATGCACAATTATCAGGGACACCATACGCTCCAAATATTTTGGTTAGGGCAACGTCCTTGGCCCACCACCTTGTCTGCCCGATGACTGTGAGGCGCTTCAGGTGAGTATTAGCTACCTCTTCCCAAACACCCATTCTTTGGTGGGATTCTCTGAGGAACACGGCAATTTCATTTAATAGAGAGAACAGGGAAGCACTCTCTATGACCACACCTGTTGTGTCTGCAAGCACCAGGTTCAGTATATGGGCATAGCACCAAACGTGCACTTGCCCTGGGGCATGAGATGAAAGCAGAGTTGAAAATCCTCTATATTCCCCTTGCATATTTGCTGCCCCATCTGTCGCGTTACCTGCACACAGCTTCAGGTCAATGCCCATTTGGCCGAGGAGATTTTGGATTAATTCAACGAAGTACTGACCAGTGGATGCCTTGCAATTAATCACACCTATCAGTCTCTCATGAATAGCATCAGTTACATATCTGATGACGACAGAGCACTGGTCATGTGAGGATATGTCCTGTGTTGTGTCAATCTGAATGTAAAACATCTCTGCTTGTCTGACCTCAGCAGCAACCTTATCTTGAATGAGGCGGCCAATAACCTCTATCACTGTGTTGACAGTTGACTTGGACAGGAAAGTGACCTGTGACCCTCTACCCCTCACAGTACTGCCTGAGCCATGTAGCTTTTTGCTTGCCTCAATGCATTCATGTACATGTTTATGCAAACAGGGGTCAAACTTACTCAGCAACAGTACAAGTTCCAGAAACGTTCCGTGATCCATTGTGGCATCGTCAAGGCTGTATGCTGCCTCGGATATCCCTCCTCCTCGAAAGCTGAGCCCACGCTTCCCAATGACTTTGACAATCTCAACGACTCGTTCCATCACTTGTCGGCGCTGTTTCACTTGCTCACGCCTTGTGGACATCTGCTGCTCACACAACAAGGATGCGATGTCCTTCTTACTGGCCCATAGAAGATACGCATCAGCGCATTCTCGGTGCTGCTCACTTCTCTCATGCTCCTCGATGCGCTGTTTTATATGACGCCAGTCCTCCATACCTTTTGTGAACGAATTCTCGTGAGAAGAAAAGGCTAAGCAGAGTGAACAAAATGCAGTCCGTGTGATGTCGTTATAAGTTAGCCACGAACGTTCAGTACCATTCCTGCAACACAACCACTTATTCAGGGTCTTTTTTGTGTTCGGTGTTGGGTGTTTTTCAAAAAATAAAGACAGCTCGTTTCGGCCAGGGCGGGTGAAATAATCCATAGCAGGCTCGGCCTCGGACGTACCTGACGGGACGTTGACAGTAGAAGCACTACTACTAGCGTGATGGAATTCAGGTTCTGTCATCTCATGTGCATCCTTTCCCACGACCTGCTCTCTGGACACGGAATCCTCCGATTCCAAGTCAACATGGACATCAATTGGCTTTGAACCTGGACTAACCTCTCCAGTAAAGTTGTCCTCATTTTCGCTCGTAGTCGTAGAAGTTGCATTTTCGCCCGTTGTAGTAGGCACTTTGGGAGCACTAGCAGCAACGGTAGACGGAGCACTGCCGGAGATAAACAAATTATCTATTTTAAAACACCCGGACGCGTTAGCTTGTAGAGCTTTCTGCTTTTTGTCCCGAATCTTCTCCGCTCCCCCCTTCTTCCTCTTTTTGCCAGCTCTTTCCATGATTTATCCAGTGAAAATATAAACGCAGCAACATGCATCCTAGTTCCCATGGACCAGCACACCACATTAGCAAGGTCAGACTAATTTCAAGCGATGCCATTGGTTACCAGATGCATACCCCCATCATACACAGCAACACATTTTTTCGCTAAATATTCATTATAAATTCGCCAAACACAATAGGAACATCGTAGTTTGGTTTAAACAAAGTATTTTTTATTATATTGTAGTTTGTTGCACTTTCAAGGATGTAAGGCTACAGTTTTAATAAAAAGAAAATTATACCATCTGCCAACCGTCAGGAAGATGTGTACTACAACAACATATATACCCATGAAAGCGGCATGGACCGACTTTTATTTAAAAGTTAAAGTTGAATTTCTCCTATCGCTTTTTGAGTCATCACTAGTGACGCTCATTCGCCTCATAAATGGGGCCGGTGAGGAAAGTTCAGGGCCGGTGTAAACTTGATATGATCGGCCCTCGCACGTCCAAAAATGGACCGGCCCACCGGGCAAATGCCCGAAATCACAGATTACCAGTCCGAGCCTGGTTATCATGTTTTAGGGTGGCAAATAAATTCATCCATATTTCTAGAAATGAGAGCTGCTCCTTCCAAAGTGGGATGGATGCCGTCTCTCCTCATCAGACCAGGTTTTCTCCAGAAAGATTGCCAATTATCTATGTAGCCCACGTTGTTTGCTGGACACCATCTAGACAACCAGCGATTGTAGGACGACATGCGGCTATACATGTCATCACTGGTCAGATTTGGCAGGGGTCCAGAGAAAACTACGGAGTCCCACATTGTTTTGGCAAAATTATACACCGATGCAACATTAATTTTAGTGACCTCCGATTGGCGTAACCGGGTGTCATTAACGCCGACGTGAATAACTATTTTACCATATTTACGTTTATCCTTAGCCAGCAGTTTTAAATAGGATTCTATGTCGCCCGCTCTGGCCTCTGGAATGCATTTGACTATGGCCGCTGGTGTCTCTAATGCCACGTTTCTGAGCTGCCAATTACCAGGGTTTTGTCCTCAGCGGGTGTGTCGCTGAGTGGGGAAAATCTGTTAGAAGCGTGGACAGGTCGATGGTGAACAACGGGCTTGACTTTAGAGCTATGGCTCTTCCTGACAGTCACCCAGCCACGTTGTAATCCTGGCTGCTCAGGTTCTGCTAGGGGGAGGCTAATTGAGCTAGCTACGCTAGGTGGCTCCACACTGGCTAAAGGGACCTGGCTCGTAGGGCTGGGCGATATGGGAAAAAAAGTATATCACGATATGGATTACTTTATATCCCGATAGCGATACATATCACGATATACCACAACAGAGGTTGCATTAGACTTTTTCATAGTCCGTTATTTTGACGGACAGGGTCGGAAAAAATCCGCCATCGCCTATTTTAACCAGTCATCTCGTTTTCCAATGTGGGAGTCGTAACCCCGAACCGGGAACAACGCAGCGCAACTCTGGGCCATAAGAGTAAACAAACAGCTTTGTGAATACATGCTCTTTTACTCGACATTTACTGCTTGACATTCACAACTTTGAGGATGGAGTCCATTTTGCTGCGTCTGCTGTGTCTCGTTGCATTGCTTTAACAAAAACTGCAGATCTCTCTCTCTCACACTGACGTGCGTCTGCTCAGTGTTCAGCGCTTTGATCACCACAAGCACTTAAAAAAAACAAAAAAAACAAAGACCCGTGCAGAGATTTATCCAACAGATCAGGCTTTACCCTACTGTTTTTCGCGATGACAGTCAGGAAAGGTTGCGCTGTCAGTACAACTAACAGAGGAAACAGTAGTTCTTGGTACTCTAAAAGCCGGTCTGCAAATAGCCATAGCACTAGAACCTCCCTGGTAGTTCTACTCTGCACGGCTACTAGAAGGCTAGGCTAGCTTCAGTCCATCGGCCACGACTCACAACCAGCACATGTGTGCTAAAATACCCGCGACAGTAAACGACTTGATTTGTTATCAGTACCAAAGCAGTGTAGAATCATTGAACACCATGCACTCGGCGGTGCTATTATTAAGTAAACATGACTGACTTACCGGTACCCTTCCTTCAAACTTCCAAAAGTCCGTGAGCCTCTCTATATCCGTTCATCAATACGCCTATCCAATATGTTGTCAATTCGATCTGTTTAATACCATAGTAATTATACAGAAAGGTCTTTAAATCGTGCATTTCGGCGTAGCTTTTCAGACTGCAATCCATCGATGGCCCACGGCTTGGCTCCTAGCAACTTAACTAAGAGCAAAGCCGCGTGACGTAAAGCGGTGTAGTGTCGCAAAACCACGTTCTCTAAAAATATAATTTTATTCTCTTTTTTACAGTTTTATAAACTTAGAGTTTGCATAGCAAAAACGCAAAATGTTATATTAACATGTGAAATTATATTATAATGTATATTAGCTGTAATGATGAAAAAAAAAGTTTATCACGATAGAAAAAATAGAGGAGAAAGGTCACGATAGACATGTTTCTATCGTCCTCACGATATATATCGTCATATCGCCCAGCTCTACTGGCTCGCTATCGGTTGATTTTCAACAGTGCAGAGCCGAGCTTCCAATTCAGAGAACCTCGCCTCCAAAACTACAAAAAGACTACATTTGTTACATGTACCATTATCGCTAAAGGAGGCAGAGGAGTAACTAAACATCTGACACACGGAGCAGGTGAAAGCAGGAGATAGAGGGAGAGAACTGGTAGCCATGCTACGCTAGAGAACCAGACACACCGTTAAAAAGTGAAAATAAAGATTAAAGATCTGTAGGAGTGTGTTAGAACAGAACGGTAAGCTATAGAGTTTAACTATGCAAAATTGTGTTAGTTATAAATAGAAATAAAGTGATTATCAGTAGTCCAAGCGGAGCAAGAAATTCCACAGTGCACAAGCAAGGTAACAGGAAGTGATGCAATACGTCTTACCGCAAAGCAAAGCAAAACAGATCAGTTTGATCAGTTCTGACTGCTTCTGGATCTCTTTTCTGTCCTCCGCTGGTCTCCTCGGTGCATATGAAGCAACACTGGGGGATGATGTTGCACCAAGAATATGCACCGTCATCCAGTAATCTTTGAGCGGTGCATTCAAGTTTGCATCTGGCCACCAGAGAAAACGCAACATGTCGGCATCTTTGTTTGGCACTTTTACCTGGTAAAACATTGATTCAAAGTCCGCCATCATTGCCACTGGCTCTTCCCTGAATATTTGCAAAACACCTATGAGTGTATGAGTGAGATCAGGTCCCTGTAGCAGTTCACCATTTAATGAAACATCTCGATATGAAACAGTACAATCAAAAACAACTGGCATCTTCTTTTTTTTTGGGTGATACACCCCATGATGTGGGATGTACCAAACCCTGTGATCATCACGGTGTAGCTGCTCTGGGGGCATCTCCTCAGGATAGCCTTTTTCAAACAAAGAGTACATGAAGGCCATGTAATCCCCTAACAAGCCAGCATTCTTTTTGAGTTTATTTCTTAGTTCTGAAACACAGCGGTTGTTGGGCATTTTAATAGTGTCCTGCTTTAATGGCAGGCCAATGCAATAACGTCCATCCACACATTTTGTTGTCTTTTGAACAGATTTCATAAACTGCTTGTCCTCTTGTGACATTTCTACTTTGTCATCGTAGTGTCGCTCTGGGAAATCTGTGTTGTACTGCTGCACCAGGAGTTGCTCGATTTCAGTGAGGGAGATGCGATTTATTTTATAATGTAACGAACCATCGTCTGCTGCGCCATATACCATCCAGCCCAGCACAGTTTTAACAGCAAAAGGTCCATTTTGTTGGGTGTAAATCACGTGCCATGGCTCCAATCAGGAGACCAACATTTGCGCTGATTTCAGGTATGTACACTTCTGCAAGGTAAGGCCACCTCTTTAAATGTTGTTGCTTTGGAATGTTCTCCTCTTACAGGAATGGACAGGAATGGAGCTGTGAGTGAAGACTTTAGATAACTTGATATAAGCTGACTCGTCGAGGCCTGACACTTCTAAATCAGAACGCATGACACTTTTAAACGGCTTCTGTCCATTTTGTTTGTCCTGGCCCATTGTGTTTAGCACAATCTGAGTTGGCTTCCCTTTAACATCCAGTTTCTTCCTCAGCTCTTCTGTACAAAACGTTCCTGTAGTCCATGATTACTCCATGAATCAATAAATGCATATGTTTCAACACACATCCCACTTTGTTGAGATCTCACTTTAACAGGGATGATAGACAGCAGACACTCTGAGGAACCGGCAGCAGTAAACCCCACAGTTTGTTGAGGGACAGAGGTTGGATTGCATACAACATCTTTTTTGTCTGTGGTGTTGTCCTTTTCAACGTGTAGTATGTTTCAGAGAGCATGTCTTGCACTGCATTCGTATTTTTGCACGTTTTTATCATTTGTCCCTGAGTAAGGCATCCATAACATAGTCCATTGTTCTTTAAAAGTCTATTTGTTCCTTGTGAGCCAGCTGTTGGATTTTCCTGCAAGACTCCAGTGCATGGTTGTTTTGACAGTGGGTGCAGGGTGGCTCAAATGCAGCAACAGTAGCACTTGGCACAGATTTAAATGCAGTGACTTTTGGTGCACCGTAATTATACTTTTCCACAGTTACTTGTGTTGCAAAACTGTTACCCTTTACTCCACTTTTTGCATACTTGAAAGAGTCTTTTTGTTTTTCCACTTTTGGCAATATACTTTTGTCCTGAACGTTACCAAAAAGAGGATCTGTAGCTATTTTAGCTTGCCGGTCAATGAAGTTCACAAGATCTGCAAACCTTGCTCTCCTTCCTCTTTGTTCTTTGATATCATAGGCTATGTCCCGCCATCTCTCTCTTATTTTGAAAGGCAACTTTGATACTACAAAGTGGGATTGTGGGATTGTCCATTCCTCCATAGTATTGTTACACCCAGTGAGAAACAAAGCATAAGCACTCATAGCCTTGACATCTTCTGCCCTTATAGATGGCCATTGTAGGGCTTTTTCCATATAAACACTTGCAATAACCTGCTCATCTCCAAAATAGTTTTCTAAGAGTCTTTTTGCTTCTCTGTAGGCCTTTCTGTGGGGCATGTGTTCACAGCTGTGCACAAGCTCCTGTGGTTCACATGCTGTGTACTATAGCAAATAATACAGCTTATCAGATTCATCATCAGTCTTTTTTTGAACAGTCTGCTCAAAAGCCCTGACGAGGCTTCTACAAGTCAATGGATCACCTTTGAAAACAGTTACCTCTTTTATGGGTAACTGACAGTTGATTCTGTCACAAGCATTTCAGCGATTTAATTTTGTTTATTCATTACTTGCAAAAGATCAACTGCACTCATTGCATTTAAAGACTGTGTTGAGGCTGCTCCTGCAGTATTTATTGCTGGTGGTCTGGTGCTTGCAGACAGTGAAACTTGTGGGTGTGGCCCCCGTGGCTGGGTGGTTCTTGTGACAGGTAAGTTCAAAAAGATTTGTGTGCATTCTTCAGTTTTTCCACTAGATGGCCATGCTTGCATAGTTCAAGTTCCTTTTTTTCTGCTAAAAGTGCAGCACTTTGTTCTAATGCAGCCAGGTTTGCGGATTCTGTGGCGCAAATGATGCTATAGAACAGTGGTCCGCAACCAACGGACCTCGGTCCGGATACGGACCCAAATGCTATCCCATCCTGACCCGGAATAAATTGTTAAAATATTTTTAATTTTGACGGGAGAATTCATTTTAAGCCGGAGCGTTACTTTTTTCCCTATCTGATACAACCGTGCTTTTACCAGCCAGCACTGCACTGAGCAAGGATTGGAAGCTACAAACCAATCGCGTGCGAGTCATACTAACCATGTGGTTCAACTAGCCAATCAAATTCCCAGCTTGAACTCAGAGCGAGTTGTATGAGCAAACCAAAGACAAGGTTTTTGTAGCCAGACATCCACGTAGTGTGATATAAGGAAGAGAAGGTGAAAGGAGAGCGAAAAGCGATTAAAGCGAGAAACGCAGGGAGAAGATACAGGGAGACAGGACGTGAGGTAGTCAGAAGAGGTGCAAACACTATGGCGCTTTCAAATAAGAGAAAAGTAGACGCCGAAAATCGAGCGTTCAACACGGAATGGACTGATGCATACATGTTCATTTTTCCGCCCGCGAGCACGAAACCAGTGTGCCTCATATGCTCCAAAACCGTGGCACTTATTAAAAGTGCCAATGCCAAGCGCCACTATGAGACTAAGCACGAAACCAGTGTGCCTCATATGCTCCGAAACCGTGGCACTTATTAAAAGTGCCAATGTCAAGCGCCACTATGAGACTAAGCACAAAGCATTTGACCAATCATACCCACCTAAGTCCGAACTCCGGACGCAGAAAATTCGAAGTCTCACTGCCCAATATGAGCAGTCCACCAGGGTATTAAGCCGTGCTTTCAGCGCACAACAGCGTGCTAATGAATGTTCCCTCCGTGTTGCTTGGGTTTTAGGAAAACACAAAAAGCCCTTTACAGATACAAGTGTTGTTAAAGAGTGCATGACTGAAATAACAGAGGCGTTACTTGATGGTAAAGAAAAAGATGAGCTCTGTGACAAAATAGAGAAAATACCCCTGTCAGCCTCCACAGCCACAAGGAGAAGTGAGATACTAGCTCAAGATTCACTGTCCCAGCTGGAAGAAGCTATTTGTAAAGCACCGTGTGTAGGCTTGGCTGTGGATGAATCTACTGATGTGTCTAACAATGTTCAGCTATTGGTTTACATGAGATTCTTAAACAGGGAGAAAAATGAGTTCTGTGAAGACGTCTTAGGCGTGACTCCCCTGCAGACCACTACCAAAGGAGAAGACATCTACCTGGCCATTAAGGAAATGCTATCAAAGCGAGGAATAGAGCCAAAACAAGTCATATTAATAACCACTGATGGAGCCCCTGCCATGATAGGGAGAGAAAAGGGAGCTCTGGCAAGACAACGCTGACCTGATCTCTTACCACTGCATTATTCATCAGGCTGTCCTTTGCTCCGCCCTGTCAGATGAGTATGCTGAGGTGATGAAGACAATGATGAAAATCATAAACTTTCTCAGGGCATCTTCTTCTTGTCACCATCGCATGCTCAGGGAATTTCTCAAAGAAGTTGATGCAAACTCTGATGATATTTTGCTCCACAACAATTTGAGATGGCTCAGCAAAGGCAGGGTGCTAGAGCGATTTTGGTCAATTAGACGTGAAGTAACAGCTTTCTTGGAACAACTGGAAAGTCAGAAAGCAGCCAACTTTTCTGTCTTTCTAAATGACGAGAAAAACATTGATATCATTAGTCTGGCTGACGCGTCCACAATCTCGATGAGATGGTGGTCTGGGAACTAGGTGTGCATTTTCTCGTATTTGAGGCGTGGTTTACGAATGCCTAGAGCCGTTTATTGGGCGCTACGAATGTCTATCAAATGGCGTCTGGTTCTTCCCATGCAGCTTTGCGCACGATTCATAGCCAATTGTATCACTTAACTCTGGGCCTCTCCAGATGCAAATGATTGACCTCCAGGCAGATGTGGCCCTGAAAGAGCAGTTTGCAAGAACCAAATCTACCACCTTCTGGCTCCAGATGGTTTCTGAGACAGCTTTCCCAGAGCTGAAAAAAATGGCCCTGTTTATCTTGACCATGTTCGGCTCCACATACAGCTGTGAGGCAGCGTTCTCTACAATGAACATAATAAAAACAAAATATCGTTCCACGCTCACCAATGAGTATCTGCACATGTGCATGAGAATGGCCCTGACCTCCTTCAAGCCCAGATTTAAAATGTTGGCAGGGCAAGCCAAAGCTCAATTCTCACACTGAGCAGGGGAAATGAAGTATAGGGGGGAAGACATGTAAGAGAAATCTGTAAGAGAAATAGTTAAGGTGTTTTGAGAATGTTTTGTTGAGGAGAAATATTGAGATTGTTCAATCAAAAGGAAACTGAAGCTGCTATTTTTTCTTAAAGGCCAACTTCCATCGTCATTTCATTAATACTGCTGTGTTCACCATTGTTATTGAATGCATTAGGCGTCAGTTCTGTTTAAAAAAACGTTATGGTTGATTTGTTTCAAGCTGTTTTTGTGGGCAGGAAGAATGGCTTGATGACATACGACAGGGTTTTCCGGTCCTTCTCATGCATATCGGCGACGCGATAATGAGGCGTCTCTGATTGGCTCCCTCCCATGAATGAATGAATGAACCCCCGTCCTCCCCGCTCTGTGTGTATCCGAGAGCCTGCAATTTTTTTTTCAACTCAAAACCTGTCGAAGATCAAACTTAAACACAACCCATGCGGTAATAATTTAATCAAGCGTTTTCCTTTCCTTTTTCCAATATTTTTTACGTCACACGTCAATGTTTCAAAATGTAGTCCTATACAGCGCAGCACTGAAAATCGCGCGGCAGAAGTAGTGATTGTGGTAGACTGCAGAGATTGTTCGTGGCGTGGAATATACAACCAAAATGAAAAGGCAAAAACCAATTTTTGAATATTTCAAAGCAAAATAAGTAAAAAGCACAGCATTATCCGATGGGACAGCTGTGCCCCAACCTTCAACTGTGGACCAACCAAGCAACAGAAGCCCCTTTCACACTGAGGAATAACCCACGTTTAATTCGCGAATTTAGCGTGTCCGCTGTTCCTTTCACACTGCCGACCCGGGCTGCCGTGTCAACTCGACTCGCCTTTCGACCCGCGTCGGACCCTAGTCTTTTTGCCGAGCCGAGTTTGGTGTGAAAGCAATTGACGAGGGTCGGACGTGGGCGTGGCGTGACGTGAGGAGTCTTACAACGCCTCATCAACCAAGCAATCCCGATGTGCTAAAAAGAACCAGGAGGGTGCAAGGGACAGGTTCTTCACAACGATAGGCGCTTCGACCAGCGTGATTTCGGAGTAGTGGTGGACATTGAGAGGCTACTAGTGACAGCTGGGGACGGGGATGAGGTGACACTCCCATCATCTATTATGTCTCTATACAAAGATTTTGACTTTGATCAACTCTGCGCACAGTTGCGCATGTTGCCAGACACGATTAAGATATCTACACTTCAAAATGACAAACTGTCAGTGAGAGTCATAAGCAATGCAATAAATGCTGTTCCTGTCGCAAAAGACCTGCAGCCCGAAGTACACAAACTTTTTTTCACCATCCCAGTCAGTACGGCATCAGCAGAGCGTTTGTTTTCCACACTTCGTAAGTCAATGGTTTTATTAGCACCGCCGTGTGCACTCTTCTTTGTTCAATGTTTTTATACTGCATTGTACTGATACAAGCGAGTTTAAGTTGAGTTAACATCTTACTGAGGTACTTTTGTTGTGTACTGAGCATTTTACTCTGCACAGTTATGTGCTGGCATGTTGTGGGCTAAAGTCATGACCATTGATTCATCTATGTAGGCTATAGCCTTCTGTGCTGTGTTGACTGTTTTGGCAATTTGCGCACTTCTGTGCTGGCATATTTTGGACTTGGGTTATTAGTGTTGTTGGCTGTTTGGACATTTAAAGTAAAATCATCCTGGCAACGTGATGTGCATCCGCATTCTCTCTCTCTCTCTCTCTCTCTCTCTCTCTCTCTCTCTCTCTCTCTCTCTCTCTCTCTCTCTCTCTCTCTCTCACTCTCACACGCGCGTGCGCCCAGCTCTGATAAAACAGCAAGCATATTCCCATACATTCCTCTGACCAAGCACCACAGAACGTGCACTTCTCTGTGTTCAGTGTTTGTCATAGTGTTTTAGTACTGGTACAAGCAAGCAGCTTCAGTTGCGTTACCACCGACCACGATGTACCTTTCTTGTGCATTTTATTCTGCGCTGTTCTGTGCTGGCTGAAATGACTGATGGCATTACGTGCGTGTCCGTGTATACTGTGCATAGCCTCGGCTATGCATCATTTCCGACCTAAAATTTTGGTGACTCCCTCTTGCGATTGTGGCCCCCCCCCTTGTTCAAACACGTTCCGCGGTCTATGTAATTTGCCATGGTGGCTATGAAGTCTCCGTGTGCAGCGTTAGCATTTTAGTATTAGGTTAGCCAAGGAAAGATTAAGCTAGTTATTTGCTTGTTTTTTTTAGCAACTCCTGAAAATAACATTCTGTATATGCTCAGTGTCAAATGTAGTTGATGGAAAGGTGGTAGTGAGAGGCTCGATGAGGAGGAATGAGGAGCCCCACAGACTACAGGTTTCTGCTTAGTTATAGGGCCCGTCCGAGGGGGGCGGGCATAATCCCAAGTGGGCAACGCTTTTTTTTCAGTGTGACGTAGAATGTACAGGCTTTTTTGATTCGCTCGTGGCTCTGCATTGTTTATGTAAATTCGGGAACACAGCCTGTGGAGGTGACGCAACACTTGGAAGCCTAGTATGTGTATGTAACTAGGGGTGACCCTCTCTTTTTCAGAAGGAGCGAGTAAAACCGTTTTTTAGTGAAAATTGGCCTTTAAGCACTTTCTTTGTTTTTGAATACATCATTTAGTTATTTTTTATTTAAACTGCAGCCTCACAAGGTTATCCTGTGTTTCAGTGCTAATAAACTTCTTTGAAATGATTTTAACCTGTATTTTTATTTTTTTTAAACACAATTTATTCCGATATCGTCATACTGCAAATAGACATATGATGTTCCGGACCTCTGCTTGAGGAAATTTATTTGAACTGGACCTCCTCACAGTTTTCTTGAATAGCCCTGCTATAGAAGAGCGCCCAGTTTCTCACTTAGGTAAAGTTAGTTTTAATTTGGATATTCGACAGACATTTGCAAGCCACTCCAACATTTCAAGTGGACCCATATTGCAGACTTTAAAGTAAACACACGGAGAGGACGACCAACTTCCTGTTTTCAAAATAAAAATGTAGGAAATTTAAAGCAGAGATAAGCTACTATGTTTAAATTTATTGAAAATTATGAACAGATGTAAAAACAAGAGGTGTCTCTCATGCAGCCAGTGTAATTACATGATCCCACACTGATTTTGAGTCAATTGATCACGTGACCTGGGAGCTATGGAGCTAAAATGCTAATATTTACATAATAAATAAATTAACAAATAACAAATTAATAAAAATGATGAACAGATGTCAAATGTAAAACGTAGAAATAGAATAAATAAAATTAAGAAAAAAATAAATAAAATAAATAAAAATGTAAACCCTTGGAAAATAACACACGGACAAAACACATGATGAAAAACACGCTAAAAAAAAAAAAACACGAAAACTTCGGCTTTCCCGGAGCTGCTTTGACACTTTGCCTGGGATTACCATAACGGCCCGAATACCACTGAAAAGCGCAGAGTGTCTGCTTTAAGAAAACGTTTTCATTCTTTCGATTGTGCGAATCATTAAAAAAAAAAAAAAAAAACGGTGTAGAATTGTTATTGAGTCCTGCATCATTTAAAGGTTATCTTCAGCACCTACAAATTGATCCATTTGCTCTACATTTGTTCACACAGAGGTTCACGTAACATTCTGACTGAACACCTAAAAAAACCCATTACCTGTCACTCTCTACCTTGATGCTACAGGCTTTGTTGTCCAGAAAGTACCAGACCAAAACAAGAAAGTTCTGTATGTAGCACTTACTACAAGTACTAAAATAAAATAGTTGTTGGACCAGAAACCTAGATTCGTAGAAGAGCAGTAATTGGTTAAAATAATAATTGGCTAGAGAAACCAGAGAAAACACCACAGACCAAAAGATAAGTTTAGAACTGCCGGCTTTATCAAAAATAGAAATAGAAGTAGTATTATTAAGAAATAGGATCCTTCAAAACATTACAATACAAACATTCAACACAGAAAAACCATTGCATATGAATGCAAAGTGAATCCAAAGAAGAATCTGAGGTTTACTCAGTTACCCTTTAAAGCTGCAGTCGGCAGGTTTTCAAAATTACGAGTCTAAAGTCGGAAAATTCGAACTGATACAACTTTCAGGTCCCTCCCCCAACCTCTAACAAGCTCCGAATCGCCCCCCAAACCCCTCCCCCTCTGTGGACGAGGTTGTGCACGTGAGTTCACACCAGTGTGAGCACACACAAGCTGGGGCAGACTCACGCTCAGCAGCGTGTGCACAAGCTGTGATTGACAGGTAGGATTCCTCCACCCTAACTTGATTGGTTAAAAACAGCCGGGAGCGCTCGGTTTTTGCAAGCATGATTACAGGCTTCAGAGGGAGCTACAGAATTCGGGATTTTTCCTAAACAGCCTATTTAATATTCTACTTCCAGAATCCCATGACAGTTCAAGCTAATTTGACTAAAAAAAAGTTGCCGACCGCAGCTTTAAGTAAAGAAAACCATTATGAATTCTTAACATCTAATTAACTTCAACTCAGTCAGTTTCAGTTATTTAGTTAGTATCTTAGTTGAGCTCTTATTAGTATTCTAGTTTAGTTTGTCATCCAGTTAGTTTGCAGTTATTTGGTATAACTAGTTATTTTAATTCTACCAGTAGGTTATTACAACCAAGAAACATAGAGCATCTCAATAAACCCACATGAGAAAGTTAACACCAGTAGCAGTATCAATCAACCTTTCAGTTAAACTTGGGTGACCAACCGTCCCGCGTAGCGCGTGCGCGTACAGCGTTCGAGGCCAAAATAGTCCGTCCCGCAAATTCAGAGCTTGTCCCGCATAATTGATTCTTGCTGGGGTTGTCACTTTCCCCGCGCCACCCAGATAGCCAAACGAGCGTTACTTGACATTTCAGAACAGCACAGTCGCCGCAGACTGTAGAGCTACAACAGATCCCCACACGCGCGCACACACACACCCCTTGCAGTTGCATCTGACAGGCTGGCTGTTATCAAATATTTGTTGTTGCCATGACAATTGACTCAACGTTCGCAGTGATGAAGAACGTCAATTCACGCGCCTCATCACTAGGCACTTCAGTCAGTCAGTTGGCGCGGCATACTTGGCTAGAACTAGTTGTGGATTGTGGTTTGTGGAAAAAAAAAAAAAACACAGGGGAAAATGGCAGGTGAGGCACCTCCAATTAAAAAGCGAAAATGTATGTACCAGAAAGAATGGGAAAATGTGTATGAATGGGTGAAATTCATTGAGGGGTACGCCGAGAGGGCATTTTGTGACTTGTGTAAATCATCCTTCTCAATCGGACATGGGGGTGAATACGACGTCAAACGCCATATGATGACGGACACACATAAGAAGAGGCTTCTTCAAAAAGAAACGTCCAAATCTATGGACAGTTTCTTCCGGCCGAAAATCGATTCGATGGCAGACAAAATTACCGCGGCTGAGGTTACAAATGTGTACCACACAGTACAGCACGGGCCGTCATATCGAGCTGGTGAGTGTAGCTCAAAGCTAGCTGCAACAATGTATCATGACTCTGACATCGCGAAGAGGATGTCTTGTGGTCGCACCAAGGCAGAAGCCATCGTCACGGAGGTGCTTGCCCCTGCCTCGGTCGAAGACTGCTTGAAGGTCCTCAAAATAAATAAAATAAAATTCAATAAAATTAATATTGTGCTAAAGTTCCATCACGCAGTCACGCTTTTGCGTTGGGGATGGACAGAAAGCCACGGGTGGGAGGTTAACTTACTAAAATAAGCACACAAGGCCTTATTGAAACACATATACGACCAATAATTCTTTAAGAAAAGAAAAAAAAACATGGAAATAAATGTGGAGTTAACCATTCCAGTGGGCAGCCAGTTTTGTGAAGCATTTAGTTTAAACATGATGGACTTGATTCTTTCAGTATATTTTAGTATTTTTCTATTATACACGTAGGCTTGTTAATAAGCTCGGAAACTGTAAACACTGTGAAGCGATTTTACAACCTTATGTAAAAAAAAACAAAACATTTAAGACAAATACTGGACGAGAAATAGAGAAGTAAAAAAAAAAAAAAAAAAAAAAGAAGGAAGGGAGGGAGGGAGGGAGGGAGGAGTTTCCCATTCAGATTTGGGAGGTTTCCGTAGAAAATTAATGGACTACGTGACTCCCAAGTAAACAGGAGCTACGTGCGGAAAAGTGACGCAGGCAAGAGCCCTCAAATATTAATCTCGGGTTACTTCATCACAGTTTGAACAAAAAGTTTCGCGCAGAGGTTCAAACTATCTGAGCTACTGTACAGCTGCTCAGCAGGGACCTGAAATTTGTATCAGTTCGAATTTTCCGACTTTAGACTCGGAATTTTGAAAACCTGCCGACGGCAGCTTTAATTGTGTGCCCTATTCCTCGAGTCGGGCAAATTAGACGTGTTTACCTTATCTCCCCCCCCCCCCCCTTCCTGAAATGGTACAGTCTTCAAAGATACCGCATCGGAGGTGGTGGAGCATCCTCCTACCTGACGTTTTCCGAGTTATGCCCGTTAACAGTGAAGAAGATTTAGAATGTCAAGTAAAAGGCCACATGATTCTGGCGCTGACAAAAGAAAGAAAAGAAAACGGAGAGATGACGCTCGTGCATCCCTTGCTGGTAAGTTTGTGTTTTTGGTGTAATTGTTTTGCTAACCTAACGTTCAGTGATACTGTATTGCTGCGAGCTAACGTCAGCAACCTAGGCTAGGTTAGTGATTGGATTTGACGAAAAGTTTGGAGTTACGAACAAAATCTACGAATGCTGGCGACCGTGTGTAGAGTTTGTGTAAAGTTTTCGTTAGCGCATATAACGCTTGTCACTGTTGGAATTTGGAAATGACATTATTTATTCATATTGCGCTCTGTTATGTACACAAGACGCAGATGCCTTTGAAACAGGCGATCTAAAAACGAATAAATATATAACACACGGTTTCACCGTGTGACACACTCTTGCCTGTTTTCACACGCACACACGCCACACATCACATTTCACACGGCAAAAAATAATAATGCGACCTTGAGCCGCGAATACTCCTCCCCGCCGCTAGTCGGCGCTAATGAGCGCCACTGAACCCTCTGCGCTGCATCCAGAGTCAGCAGCAGAAGAAGAGACACAGCGGGACAGCTTGAGAAAGTCTGATGGATGAGAGTAATACATTTACAAGGTATGTTATTGTTAAAGGCATATTCCGGTTTTTAGCACTTTGAGCCTTATTTTGAGTTTGTTTATGATGAACTATATCAGTTCTGGTGCTAACTTGCACAAAAGTCTGTGTTTGGCGAAATGCATTATTTTCGCTAGCTACTTTTGACTGCTGGTGTTTTATTTTTGTGGGAACTGTGCAGAGCTAATAAATGCTTGTTGCTAATGCTAAGTAGTCATCCGCCTACATTTTTCAAAAATTGTACATTTCCACTTTTATTGTTCACACTTTTCACACTTATCTTTGCAGTGTGCACTTTCAAAACTTCATCAGTTGATATTTTATACAAAATGCACCCAAACTCATCAACTTACAGATCCTGAAATTTCAGAAACACATAACACACATAAAACATCTTTCTGTGGCAATGTCTGCTTGGGCCTGGGATAATGTTGAAGTCACCAGAAACTTGAGTGACTTGCATAAAAAAATCAATTCTCAATCTTGCCATTATGGTTTACATTAAAAAAAAATCAGAGGGCTGTGAATCAGATGGGATTTGCCATTATTCACCCCAGAATTGGTTAAAATGCAGGAAATTGCATCTAAGAAATAAAAAAATTTCTGGGGGAGGACCCCCAGACCCCCCCCACAAATGAGGTGTCCCTCAAACTTAGTTGGTGGTGGAGTGGCAAATTATGTCCCCACCAATGTCAACACCATTATTACGCCCTTGCAGCAGAGTGTCTAATCCCTCTCTGATTGTTGATTTGCTGGAAACGGCTTGTCATTACGTCAGTCGGTACGTCAGTCGGTACGTCAGTCGGTACGTCAGTGACGTTGGTTTGCCAAGGCGAAATCTGATTGGTAACGCAGCGCTGTCTCACTACAGCAATGTAGTGTTATTCGATTCAAGCGAATTTAGGATTTGCCATGTCTAAATAGTCACCCTAAAATCGACTAGAATGGAAGAAATTGCATTTAAGAAATGCAAAATTTTCTAGAGGAAGGCCCCACACTCTGCACTATTGCATATTCATAAAATGTATACATGTATCTACATCATATCTACACAGATATATATATATATATCTGTACTGTGGAACAACTTCTGAGATGCGTGTCGCGAACCGACCCGCTGAAATCTCACTCCAAGGTTTTTGGAAAAGTTGGCAACCCTGGTTGGCAGGTTTAAGATCCAGATTAGGTTCATGGTTGTGAATTATCTATGTAAATCGATTCTATAGATTGCACGTTCTTTCTACATGTTGAATGATGATTGCGTAATAAAAATATGGGCTATACATACAATCACAAAAATGCCTTTTCTAAACTGAAACTCATTAAAACCTATCTACGGTCAACAATGGGACAAGGACGCTTAAGTGGCCTTGCTGTCATTAGCATCAATGCTGACGTGGCACATGGTGTGTCTTATGATGACTTGATTAGTGATTTTGCTGCCAGGAAAAGTTGTCGTGCACCTTTGTAAAGCCTCCTGTGTCAGTGTTGGTGGTTAGTTTGAGAAGGACACGGATGCGGATATTCAAAAAAGCAAAGTAGATTTATTTTACAAAACAAAGTAACAAACAAAAGGCGCGGCTGAGCCGGATTCAAAAACCTAAACTGTGGAAAGATATATAACAAAACAATAGCATGGAAAATAGACTTAACTGTGGCGTGGCGTGGCGTGGCGTGGCATGTGATTTTCATAATCATATGGCTCTACCAAGCTCCAGAAATGCTGTGAATGCTGCTGCGACTTTAACTGCACATTGTTTTGAAGGTTTATAACCTCCATTTCCATTTCCACAGGATCAACACAGAAAAGTTCAGCTGTCTGTCCTGAAATCTCACTTATGTCCACATTCATAAAAGGGTTGGCCATAAATGTCACACAGGGCTCAAGTTTGTCAAAGTCACTGAATCTGTCAGCAAACTCCTGTCCAAGCCTTGATAAGAGGTCACAATACTTGGACACATTTAAAACGCTGGCTGCACCTGTGTGACTGTCCAGCATCTTTGAGATAGAGGGGAAGTGCTGAAATCTTCCCCTTTTCACTTGCTGAATGTACAATGAGAGTTTTGCACTGAACGCCTTGACAGCACTGATCATGTCACATATATTTTTACCGTTGCCTTGTAACTGTTGGTTCAGGTGGTTAATTTTCTCAGTTACATCGGTCAGGAAAGCAAGATCAAGTAGCCACTCAGATAATAGGGTGGTGTCCTCCTCCCTCGTTTCCATGAATGCCTTGATTTCACCCAGCAAGGAAAGAAAGCGCTGTAGTATCTTGCCCCGACTTAGCCATCTGACCTCGGTGTGAAGGAGGAGATCCCCATACTCCGCAGAGCATTCCTCCAGGAACAGCTTGAAGCTCCGGTGTTGCTTTGCCTTTGCTCGAATGGAATTGATGATCCTGATAACAGGCGTCATGACATGGTCAAATCCCATCACTTTGGCGCATATAGCCTGCTGATGAATGATACAATGATAGTTCAAAAACTTTGGAAAGTCCGGGTCCGCTTTGCAGTGCGCAATAAATCCGGAGTGACGACCTTTCATTGCAGGTGCTCCGTCAGTTGTTACAGCTGTTTTGCCGCATCCGCAGACAGCGCAGACACTCTCCTTCCCATGGTATTGGCGCCAAGCTGTACATCGGCAATAGCAGACAAAATGTCCTCCTTATTTTTATGGTCCCTGAATAACGTTTCAGCCACCGCGGTCATGGCCTCCTTCACGATCCCGCCATCGGTGAACAGCTTTTTGCGCTTTGTTAAAATGTGCGCCACTTTAAACGAAGCCTCTGTTGCTGAATTGGCTTTCTTTGTCGGTTTGGTGAACAGAGACTGTTGCCGTTGAAGCGTTGTCTTCAGCTCCGTTATCTTGTCTTTTCGTGGACTGCTACCCGCAGGAAAGTCCCGCAAAAAGTTGCCGTGGACTTTGGTGAAATGGCGCTCCACATTACACCTTTTACCGACCGACACACTGGCACCGCAGATCAGACACACACACACCTGTCGTTCACGTTGGTAAAACAAAATTCTGTCTCCCACTCTTGGTGAAAATGGTAGGTTTTAATCCGCTTGTTGGTTTGTCCACTTGTTGTCGCCATCGTAAACTCCTTCTCACTAGCCTAGCAAGCCAGACCTGTACAGCTTTTTATTGACGCTGGCTAGCATAAACAGTTGTCTTAACGACGCTCTGATTGGTTGTCATTGACAGCGACCTGTACGTGTCCATGTGGACACATATCACCCGAGACAGGTTTTCAGATTTTTGATTATGTTGTCAATTTTTTTAAGTTGTTTTTTGGACATCCACTTTGTACCCGTTACTTATAACATAGAATGTCTTTATTTTTGTTTACTTTCAGTATCACAGCAACAGTGGGCGGGAAATGGCAGCTTCAAAAAATACCAAGAGAAGAGAGAAACCACTGTATACTGTACAGAAAAACATTGTTCTGACTGGAAATTCAAGTGGATACCACATTGAGGATTTCCTCAGTGAGGGCGGTTTTGGAAAAGTGGCTAAGTGCACAAAACTGGATACAGGAGAGATTGTGGCAGTGAAAATTGTACGAAAAGACCTCTTCAGAGAAGGCAGAAGAGAGGCCAGAATGCTGAAAAAACTCAGACAGCTTGACCCTGACAAGAACAACTTGGTGAAGTTCAGGGAGCACTTCAAATTTAAAGGTCACTTCTGTCTGGTTTTTGAAAAGCTGGATTTAAGTATTTTTGACCTAATCAAAAGCAAGAATTTCATGCCACTCCTTGTTTCTGATATCAGAGTGATTGCTCAGCAGATGCTGGTGGCTTTGGATGCACTGAAAAGCATCAGCATGGTTCATGGTGACATAAAGCCAGACAATATAATGCTCGTGAACCATCAGTCTCAGTCCTACAAGGTAAAGCTGATTGATTTTGGATTGGCTACAAAGACATCCAAGCTGTGGTGGGGAGGCACCCTTCAGGCTATTGGTTACAGGGCTCCTGAGATCATCCTGGAGATTCCAATGGATGAAGGTATAGATATATGGTCTCTTGGATGTACTTTGGCCTACGTGTATCTTGGCCAGAATCTCTATCCTACACACTGTGAGTACGAGGCTGTAAGGATAATTGTACAGTTGCAATGTCAACCAACAAAGGATCTCCTGAAATCAGGATTCAAAGTAAAGCACTTTTTTACTCAGGTCCAAGACTCCCCTGACCGTATATTTAGGCTGAATACACCAGCTGAATACACAAACGTGACAAGTTTCAGTACAGAGGAGCTTCAGGGCATCTATAACAGTCTATACTCACTTGATGATCTGCCAAAGATGAACCCAGAGCCTTTGGATCCCTCTGAATGTACCCAAGCATTTATAAGTCTGCTCAAGCAGATGCTGACTGTGGATCAGGGTAAACGGATCACTCCCAGAGAAGCCCTTGGACACAATTTCCTCACTATGAAACTCCCAGCCTCTTCCTTAAAAGAAAAGGAGCCCTCTCATCTAAACTCAGAACAAACAACTTTGAAAAGTTGTTATCGAGGGAAGACAGAGATGAAGTCAGCTGGAAAATGCTCCAAAGACGGCAGGTGGAATAGAAGAACCATTATAAAAGTGAGGCCCCTTTATCCTATTGATGAATAATCTGAAGACAGAGCTGAGAGTGCAACAACCGTCAGCAAAGATGAACCATCGGCAAACGTCACAACTGCCGGGACCCATGAGAAGCTCACTGCAGCAGAGAATGAATCCACTTAGAGCTGGGCGATATGACGATATATATCGTGAGGATGATAGAAACATGTCTATCGTGTCCTTTCTCCTCTTATTTTTTCTATCGTGATAAACTTTTTTTTTCATCATTACAGCTAATATACATTATAATATAATTTCACATGTTAATATAACATTTTGCGTTTTTGCTATGCAAACTCTAAGTTTATAAAACTGTAAAAAAAGAGAATAAAATTATATTTTTAGAGGACGTGGTTTTGCGACACTACACCGCTTTACGTCACGCGGCTTTGCTCTTAGTTAAGTTGCTAGGAGCCAAGCCGTGAGCCATCGCTGGACTGCAGTCTGAAAAGCTACGCCGAAATGCACGATTTAAAGACCTTTCTGTATAATTACTATGGTATTAAACAGATCGAATTAACAACATATTGGATAGGCGTATTGATGAACGGATATAGAGAGGCTCACGGACTTTTGGAAGTTTGAAGGAAGGGTACCGGTAAGTCAGTCATGTTTACTTAATAATAGCACCGCCGAGTGCATGGTGTTCAATGATTCTACACTGCTTTGGTACTGATAACAAATCAAGTCGTTTACTGTCGCGGGTATTTTAGCACACGTGCTGGTTGTGAGTCGTGGCCGATGGACTGAAGCTAGCCTAGCCTTCTAGTAGCCGTGCAGAGTAGAACTACCAGGGAGGTTCTAGTGCTATGGCTATTTGCAGACCGGCTTTTAGAGTACCAAGAACTACTGTTTCCTCTGTTAGTTGTACTGACAGTGCAACCTTTCCTGACTGTCATCGCGAAAAACAGTAGGGTAAAGCCTGATCTGTTGGATAAATCTCTGCACGGGTCTTTGTTTTTTTTGTTTTTTTTAAGTGCTTGTGGTGACCAAAGCGCTGAACACTGAGCAGACGCACGTCAGTGTGAGAGAGAGAGATCTGCAGTTTTTGTTAAAGCAATGCAACGAGACACAGCAGACGCAGCAAAATGGACTCCATCCTCAAAGTTGCGGGGTTGCGACTCCCACATTGGAAAACGAGATGACTGGTTAAAATAGGCGATGGCGGATTTTTTTCGAAATAACGGACTATGAAAAAGTCTAATGCAACCTCTGTTGTGGTATATCGTGATATGTATCGCTATCGGGATATAAAGTAATCCATATCGTGATGTACTTTTTTTCCCCATATCGCCCAGCCCTAAATCCACTACATGCAAAGAAGTGAAAACCTCTGATCTTGTTGAAGTAAAAACCCACAAGAAACCTTTCAAAAGGATTCAAAACTTCTTCTCCAGGATATTCAACTCCATCACAAGCTGCAGAGGAAAGAAGCAAAAGAGGACACTTTCACCAGCAATTTCCACCACACAGACAAGAGTTCCACTTTACTCCCACCATCAACAAGATGAGACCTAAAAAAAACAGCAGTGTGTCTTATTGCAACAACTTGATGAATCGTGACAAACTATTTATTGTAAATTCTTCTTAAGGTATAAAATGAGTTGTTACAGCTGTCCTGTACTGGGTATATTTCCCTCAGACATGTACATTTTCAGACATTTCAGTAGTTTCTACAGACACTGACTGTATTTAACCCAGTATCATAGGATGATGTCTATGTATGAATACAATTGCTACTGCATTTTTTAAATCTGTGTTTAGTAAATGCCCATTTGCTGCTCAAAGTGTGTATTTTTTCTTATTTTCTAAGAGGTTTATGGCGTTACACAAAGCCACAAATCTGTTCGGATTCAGGAATCAATCTCACTGCTGCCTTAGTGAAAACGATTTTTCCAACCTGCAGAACAAGAAGTGATTAGTACAGTAAAGCAATATTTTAGAATTCGGTCTGACATGTAACTACATTATTCTCTGTCTTTCTCTTAATGCAACTGTCTTCAACATTTGTTATGCATAGAGGTGTTAAAACTGACAGCTGGATTGACCATATAGGTTCTTTGCTCATACTCTTAATTACAACCTACAACGGTGTTGTACTGTAAAGTACCATCCCTACAACTGGCATGTGGGAAGTACAACTAATATGAATGTTTCCATGTCAGAGCAGAGGCCATTCACGAGAGTTTCCTTTTAAAAGCCACAAACTCCTCACAAGGAGGAAGGAGGAGGGTTGGATGGTGATGCACAGTGCTTTCAGTCATTCATGTGTTCATGACACGAGTTCAACACTATCATATGACAAGCTGACGAGCCATTTCCAAATTCAAGTAATAATACAACATCTTACTAAAACCCTTTCTTTGTCTTTATTGGTTTTAGGCGATATCATTACGTGGTTAGAGCTGTAACAAAATCCGGGTTATCCGGTTTTCAACCCGGATAAATACGTCACCCGGGCAGACCGGATGGTGGCATGCATTTGATCCGCCTTAAAAAAAAAATTAAAAAAAGATTAAACCGGAATATATATATATATATATATATATATATATATATGTGTGTGTGTTCCCTCTCTAGTTGCCTACTAGGCTACGGTCTTTCTCAAGCATGGTGTTCAGTCACGAACACAGTCACAGACACACTGAGTGAAACGAAACCTAACTCCCGCCCCGTTTGTCACGAGCCGGTTAAGTGAGCCATGCCCCCTACTGATCCGTCCGTACTTGCGATCCGTCCGGACGGGACGAATCCCCGCTGACTCGTAACTGCTGGAACGGCTCATCTGCTCGCGCTCGGCTCTATCTCTCTGCTCGCTCGCAACTCTTAGTTGTATAAATGAGCCACACCACCACTTATGTTCCAACTTCGTAGCGTTGCATTTTTTTCTCTCGTTAAAGGTAGGGTAGGAGATCCTGGATTTTGAGTCCAGCGAAGCTGCATTTTGAAAATACACAGGGAAAAAGTCCCAACCCTTTTCTTCACTTTCCCCCCGAAGGCACGCCTCTAGAGTACATGAACGCGCACGAGCACGAAGGTGCACGAGCGCTGTTCTGACAGCAAGCATCGATCGTTGCCGTATTTAGTATTTAGTTTATGCTAACTATACGTTTAATAATGCTAGGTGCTAGCCAAGCTGGCTCTAGTTTAGCTTCCTGCCAAGCTTCTGGACGTTCACGGAGCAGGGTACGCGCACAGGGAGAAGGAGGGGGAGGGAGGGGGGGGGGGGGGGGGGGGGGGGGGCAGATTGCAGTTTGATAGACGGCATCAGAATCCAATCATTGTGAACGGTCCGTTCACAATGATTGGATACTGTTTTTCCTAGATTGTACGTTCTAGAGGCCACTAAAACTTTTCATATTTGTGTCAAAACTTTTAATTAATTGGTTGCAATGGGGGTGTGAAGAGTATTTCAAGCAATATGTAAATAAATGTTCCAGAAAAAGATCCCCTACCCCGCCTTTAAGCCAGCCACTTTGACGGATCCTTGCTCGGTCAGATCGTATATTGTGTTGTTTCTGTGTGGAAGCGGGTGCCTGAGTCTGGCGAATCATGCTGGCCTTCGGTGACTCACGGCCAGTCGAGTCACGCGGTAGAATCGAAACTTAAAATGATCCGAGTTGGCACGGATCCGCTACTTGCCCGTCTGACCGCTGAGTCACCCAGAGCCAGCGATTCAGCGGTCAGACGGGCAAGTAGCGGATCCGTGCCAACTCGGATCTTTTTAAGTTTCGATTCTGCCAGCAGCAAGGATTGTCGTCAACCCATCTGACTGCTGAAGCCTCTGTAGCTCGCTACAGGCTCGGTTAGCGTGGCTTCATGCATCTTGTACAGTCGTTGAAAAATAATCATTTAGTGATATAGGGAGGGCAAGATCATTCCATGTTGTTTACTTGTAGGTCTAAACTCAGCATTGCCTCACCTAATGCTACCACATTTGTCGCTGTGTAAATGCACACACTAGCTGTTGTGTCTGGCTTTCAGATAAAATGGCATTGAATTATTACTTGACAAAAATAAATGAATGAACTTGTAGCCGTAGGCTGCTCTTTGATTTATCAAAATGAATTGATAAATGGGACAAAAAAAGGCAAGGCCACTAAACGGCAGAAAGTTTTTTTTTTTTTTTTTTTTTTTTTTTTTAATAAGTGACTCAAGTGATTCAAGTGGTCCGTATAACTCGAATCCCCTCCTCGAAATGATCCGATCAGCCCGGATCACCCAAAAGATTCGAGTTAAGCATCTCTATACGTGGTTGGGGTTGGGGAAAATTCACGTAAACACAGAATACTGTGATTGAAACTTTGCCCACTCCTGCTTGGGCTTTGAAAATATCTTCACAAGCTTTGGGTTATAAATCCAAACTATTTGGTTTGGGATAGAAGGCAATAATGGTCAAAGCTAAATCACAATTACGAGTGCTACACTTGAGTTTGGGAGTATCCATCACAAGTGGCATCTCACATACAGGGCTCTAGAGTGCGACCAATTTGGTCGCACGTGCAACCTATTTTCTCAATGGTGCAACTAAAAAAAATCTGAGGTCGAACCACCCGTTCGAGGAAAAAAAAAAAAAAAAGTCTACGGGACTCTGAAAGTCTCCCTATGGTTCAACAACAGACACACATTAGACCCATATCGTGGTCTAAACCAATCAGAGATAGTGAAGGGCGGGACCCCCTTCTGATTGGCCCGTGTACGTGTGTATGTTTGAACACGTGCTTGCTAGTCAGACAGAGTTGATGAACCTCGGCCCGTCAGATAAACAGTGGATGTAGCCGCGGGTGATAAGATGAAAAGAACGATTGACAACTTTTTGGTTAAGTTAAGGCCTGATTCGTCCGAAAATAATCACAACCAATACTCTGACACGGAGCCATCAACCTCCCACGTTTTGTCATGCCCTGGTCCGGAGCTAGCATCAGATAATGAGCCACATACGATCGACTCCGAGCCAGAACCAACTGAAATTAAAAGGGATAAAGTGTATACATTTCTAAGAGAGTGGCTTGACCAGTTTCCCTGGCTAAGATACAGTAAAGCCGATAATATAATGCACTGCATTTACTGTAAAGTGTGGTAATAGTGCATTTGTGACTGGTTCTAATACATTTCGAATTGAAACGCTGAAAAAGCACAACGCATCTATGAAACACATTACCTGCTCAAGTGTCCCCTCTCCCCGCTGCCTTAAAGGGATAGTTCGCCTCTTTTGACATCCCATATTAGCAATATCATTTATGAACATTGACGATAGCCCCACCTGTTACGGTGTTTGCTGCTCGGAAGCAGGGGACTGCTCGGTCTGCTCTTCGGTCTGCACAGTTTACATTGGATGCATTGATATCAAGGGAGGCAAAAATAGCGCCAAGCGATGCGATGTCTGACTTTTTCATGCAAAACGATTTTGTGATGCAAATGTATTACTCTTTTGAATGCATATTGTTTTGAGAAGCAAGACGCTTTATTTGTTTAGCCCCAGCCAAGTAGCCGGACTACCTTCGTCAGCGCAAAAACTCGCCTGGAACTCTGCTCACAGGATGCAGCGGGGGGTAAGTCAATGTTCATAAATGATGTTGCTAATATGGGATGTCATACAGCTTCATGTCAAAAGAGGCGAACTATCCCTTTGAAGCGGCAGGCAGCAGCAAACACATCATCGGACGAGGCCGAGATGATAATCAAGTTTAACGTTGCCTACCATATTGCAAAAGTTCCCTTCACTAAGTTCAAGTCCGAAATAATTCTTCAGAAGAAAAATGGCTTGAACATAAACCCGACGTACAGCAATGATGTCACGTGCGCGCAATTTATAGGAGTTATAGCAGATACATTGAAAAAAAAAAAAAAAAAAGACGTCTGTGCTAACTGCGAACAGTGAGTGCATGGCATTCCTGATTGTTCAGGAATGCGTCAGTTTGTACAGCCGTATCTTGAGGAGAGGAAGACCGGTGAATACACTGATATTTATGTGTGTGTATATATATATTTAACCCAACTACAGGAATTGGCCATCCAAGGGGCATGTGACTGCAATGGAGGATAGTCCATAAGACATTGAGCCATGAGATGTTCAGTTTGAAGCCCTTAAAACACTTGCAATTTTAATTTAGATTTTCTTTTTATTTAATTTATCTTGAGATGTTTTATGTTTAAATGCCAGTGAAGCACTTTAAGCACCAACACTTTTTCAGTAAGTTTCAGTAAGTAGTTAGTAAGTTAAGTTCAGTAAGTTTGTAGAATTGTGCTTCAAATAAAGAACTTTATTTTGACCAGATTGCTAGTTAATCATTTACAAGTCAATATTGCCTATATGGACAGCGATTTAAAAATAAATAAATAAAAAAAGTGAACCTGTAAAACTGCGGTGTTAAATGCAATGCATTTGAAAATTTGGGTGCACCTAACTTTTGTGCTGGTGCACCTAAGAAAAAAAAAGTTGGGCGTACCAGTGCAAAAAGTTAGTCTAGATCCCTGTTCTGTCTACCTTGACAGAGCATAGAAAATCGGAATGGGACAAACCAACCTTTACAGTGCTTCATCTTTGCTTTGCCCACATTTTGAAGGCTGTATTATAAGCATTGGTGAAGAAAACCACAGACAAAGGCATAAAGGAATATGCCTTATACACCTATGCCAGGGGTCGGCAACCTGCGGCTCTTCAACCTCCTTATAGCGGCTCCCTTTGGCCTTGACAAAAAAAAAAACCCGAGCACAAGTAGAGTATTTCTTCATTAATTTGTATTCATATATTATTATTAGTTTATTTTGTTGCGCAGTTATCTTGGAGTTTGAGTTGATACGATCCAATTTTTAAAAAGCTAGACCTATTTCTAATTCATAATTTGTCAACAAAATATAGGCTACGTCACATCAACATCAAGCGCCTTTACCTGCTGGCAGCTTTTAGAATGTGTGAACCCGTGCGAACCTGTGTGCGAAGTTGTGAACCCTGAATAGCCATGAAAAAAAAAACAAAAAAAGGAAAGTTTCGGAAGAAAATAGAGAGTTTAATTCAGCGTGGACTTATTTATTTGCATTCACCGTCAACGTTGCTGGCTTCCCTGTATGCTTGATATGTGGCGAGAAAATATCGAACAACAAAAAATGTAACATTGAAAGACATTTTCAAAACAAACACTTAGCATTCGCTGAAAAATACTCAACCGAAGATGAGCGAAAGAGAGCAATTTCGGAACTGCTACGAAAATGAAGAGCGCCAACTATCTTTCAAGAAGTGGATCAGTTCTCCACAGTCAACTAGCACTGCTAGCTTTGTGGCAGCTCTGGACGGAGAGTATATGAAAGAGTCGTTCATGAAAATATCAGAGCATCTATTCTCCGACTTTAAAAACAAACGGGAAATTATTCAGAAAATTAGAGAAATGCCTCTCTCCGCAAAGACCGTCAGAGACAGGACCATTAAAATGGCAGAAAACATCAGCAGTAAGCAAATTGATGACATCAATTCAGCTCAAGCATTTTCAATTGCCTGTGATGAGTCAAGTGATGTAAACGATGTTGAGCAGACAGCACTGTTATGCAGATATGTAAACTCTGATGGGCCGCGGGAAGAACCGATTGAACTCATACTGCTAAAGGTCCAAACACGAGAAACTGTGCCACAGAGGCCCTGTCTGTCACACCTCTGCACTTTTCTGACCACTATTTCAGAGTGAGTCTCCCAAGAAGACCCTCTGCTTCCACCCCTATGGTTTCCTTCCGCCGCAGCCTGTCGCCCACCCGCTTCTCCTCCCTTGTTGCCTCCGCTCTTCCGAGCTCCAGCACATTTTCCTCCCTTGAGGTTAATGATGCCACGGAGTCCCTCTGCTCTACACTGAGCTCATGTCCTCTATCCACCAAACCCGCTCGATTCTCCCAGTCCCACCCTTGGCTTAATGATACTCTTCAAGCGTTGCGCACCAAACTCAGAGCTGCCGAAAGGAAATGGCACAAATCAAAAGATCCTGCAGATCTAACTAAATTCCAGGCACTACTGTCATCATTCTTATCCAGTGTCACTGATGCGAAAAAGTCTTTCTACATTGACAAGATTCACAGTACTACTGACACCCGGAAACTTTTTTCCACTTTCAAAACTCTACTTAATCCTCCGCCACCTGCTACCAATCTGACGGCAGACACCTTTGCCTCATTCTTTACTGACAAAGTGGCAGCTATAAGCAAACAGTTTACCCAACTGCCCACACCCGAACCTTCTACCACAAAATCGACATCCAGAAGTCCTACAGCATCATTTTCTTCATTCACCCCTCTCGCTGAGGACTGTGTGTCTAAACTTCTCACATGTAGCCGTCCTACTACATACCCGCTGGACCCTGTTCCTACTATCTATACCAATCCATCGCTCCTCCTGTAACTGCAGTGGTCACACATGTGATTAATGCTTCACTGACATCGGGCACATTTCCTACCACATTCAAACAAGCTCGGGTTACACCGCTGCTCAAGAAACCTTCCCTCCCTCCAACTCAAGTGGAGAACTATCGGCCGGTCTCTCTCCTCCCGTTTCTGTCTAAAACCATTGAAAGGGCGGTCTTTAAGCAGGTCACTGATTACCTCTCACAACACAACCTTCTTGATCCAAACCAATCTGGTTTTAAAAGTTGACACTCCACTGAAACGGCTCTGTTGGCTGTGACAGAAGCCTTAAAAGAAGCCAGAGCAACAGCTAAGTCCTCAGTACTTGTCCTGCTCGACTTATCGGCTGCGTTTGACACTGTCAACCGTTGAACCCTTTTGTCCATACTCTCCAGCATGGGCATCACAGGGAGAGCACACTCCTGGTTTGAATCATACCTCACTGGTCGGTCATTCAAAGTATCCTGGCTTGGTCACACTTCTGCAGCGCAACACCTCCCCACAGGGGTCCCCCAAGACTCAGTACTGGGACCTCTTCTCTTTGCCATATACACCACCTCACTTGGCCAGATCATCCGATCACATGGCTTCTCATACCAAAGTTATGCTGACGATACCCAGCTCTATCCGTCATTCACACCTAACGACCACACTCAGCACGAATCTCAGACTGTCTCTCTGACATATCAAAATGGATGAAAGCCCATCACCTCCAACTGAAACTCTCTAAAACCGAACTACGTGTCTTTCCAGCCAAATCAACCATACACCACAGCTTCTGCATCCAAACTGAATCCCTGTCTCTTGCTCCATCAAAGGTAGCTCAAAACTTGGGTGTCATGATTGATGACCAGTTCAACCTTCAAAGATCATGTTACCTCTACCGTTCAACCGTTGCTTGGTCATGCCGCTTTGCATTGCTAAACATAAGAAAGATCCGAACCGAACACGCCACCCAGCTCCTGGTGCAGGCTATGGTCATCTCCCACCTTGACTACTGCAATGCACTCCTAACTGGTCTCCCAGCCTGTGCTGTGAAACCGCTGCAGATGGTCCAGAACGCGGAGGCGCGTCTGGTCTTCGATCAGCCAAAAAGAGCACACGTCACCCCTCTATTCATTGAACTCTACTGGCTACCCTTATCCGTGCGCATCAAATTCAAGTCATTGATGTTAGCCTACAAAGTCCTTAATGGAACGGCTCCCATCTACTTGAATGCTCTTGCAAAGGCTTGTGTCACAACTCGATCACTCCGGTCGTCACAGGATTGTCGTCTAGCAGTGCCTACACCACACTTAAATCATTCTACTTCTTTCCACAAGTCTCGGATATAATTTTAGTCTTTTATTCTTTTTCTTTTAATTGTATATTTGTAAACGGTATTAGCCCTCCTGTTTACAAAGAGAATCGGACAATGTCTCCATAACCCTGCAGTATCAGTGAACTGCACACAGTGTGAGCAACTCTTTGTTAGGATAACACAGCTCGAGAAGAGGATTGAAACGCTGCAAGTAAGGCCCCACCGATATATCGGGCCGATATTTAGCATTTTGGGGATATCGGCATCGGCCATACTTTCCATAAATTTCCACCAATAATTTTATATAATTTTCACAACCAATTTTGCAGCCGTTTCTTACTGAACGCGTCTTCTGCTCTCGCCACTTTGAGTTCATGAGCATTGCCCCGCCCGTCACATTATCTGATTTGTTTGGCACACAGAATACAACCAATCAACACGCAAGGCTGCGAACGGTTTCAAGGCGGCTGCGGTGCAAGTGGGGCCACGGTGGTGGCAGTACTACTTGAAGCAGAGAGAACAAAGTCCCTTCAAAGTAAGCATATACGAAGCCTTATCCCCTGCAATAAGTCACAAACACACCAACGTTGCAAAAGCACGGCACCACAACGTCTTTATTAGTGTATACAACTAGTGAAAATGGTCCATTTGATCTGTGTAACAACGCAAACCTTCAGCTCACGTAAGGATAACCAGAATGACAGCGAATACTCCTCACTGAAACGGTTGTCCATAAAGCAGTCTCAGCATAGTGTACAGTCATTTTTAAACCCCCACATGGAAACGTGAACGTGTCTGCAGTTCTACACGAAAGGTGGACTGAAAGCCATGGTCAATGAAGACCAAATAAAACGTGTTTGTGTTTGTTCCTGAGACTAACCATTTGTTAGTGCAAGCCTGCTAGCTACTTGTTAGCCTGCCGGTGTGAGAGCCTATCTTGTTCCGTAACAACTGGTTACCCAGCACGTTAGAACCAGCGGTGATTGGTCGTAATGTCCCTCTTAATTAACTTTAATAGAATTAAGTTTTGGCCAGTTTTGACATCTTATTACGGGTAGCCAGACAGGCTGTCACACCACCACCAAGAAACTAGCAGGCTTGCGCTAACAACCATGGTGTTAGGTGAACAACTTCATGAAGCCGTACGCGACGCGACTCAGGCCGTAAAGGCACATTGCACGTTTAGCCTATTAGTTACTTTATTATGCGTTGCTAAGCCCTTTGACCATTTAAATGTAGCCCGTGGGAATTTGTTACACACGCACAGGACACAATAACTGGGGTTTTATAGCTTTACAGTTTATTTCAACAGATCAGTTGGCAGTAGGACAGTAACCCAAAAATCTGAGGGCTGTTCTCAGATATAATACTTGAAAGGATATAAAAATAAAATACAAAAATGTCACAAAATACGGCAGTGGCCTTTGGATTTCTCAGCAATACCTCAGCTCACACTCCACACTGGAGTACACGGATGGCCGCACGTCTCATTCCCACGCACAGGAAGTAGCCGTTCTGTGCCCCACATGCAGGCCTCCTGAACAATCCGTTTCAGAAATACACGATCTTGTTAAAATACTGATGGCTTAACCTTTATATGTAAATGTATTCACATATTCCAACAAGTTATGTGCATATTTACCAATTTCCTGGCCAAAATAACACCTTGTGTACTACGATGTATCACATCCAAGCGCCGCATGTAGCACAGCGAAACAGGAAATTACAAGATCCACTTCCTGCCACGTCTTGGAACATAGTAATGAATTTTAAACACGGCCCTCTGGTGGCCAAAATGTGCAACAACAGAGACCAACTACCTGAACATATTTACATGTGCAAAACTAACAGATATGAAATAAAATGCTGTAACCAAAACAAAATAATTCAATAGCATTGCTGCTGTAACATAAAAGAAGACTAACACCTTAACCAGGATAGTCACTCAACCAGAATAGGAAATATTTATTTACCACCCGGTTACATTCTCCCCTGCAGTAAGTCAACGTCCTCGGTGACTACAAAACATTTACCGACTCAAATGCTCCCTGCAATGCCTTTTCAAAGAGAGCAACACCAAGGCTTGTCAAAACCTGGGAAACCATGTCGGTGCTGACAGAGACAACATTGCAAACTGACTTTGGCAAGTTATTGGGGTTTGAATGAGACCCGGCATTTGCCCGCTTGCTACGCCTAATAGCAGGTGTAGGTGCATAAGCTTTACTTTCAGCTGGGTCTGTTGAAATGTCTCTGACCCCATTTTCCTTCACAAACAAATCACTGTCATTAGTGTCTGAATGAACATCATTGTTTACACAATCCCAGTCACTATATCTCACATCTGTCTGACCTTCCTCAGGTTCTTCGCTGCCACTGTCCTCCACAGGTACTGTCACAGGTAAATTTACCCTGTCGGGAACCCAGGACAGTCTTGGTGTCTGCATAGACTGAGGAGGCAGGATTTTTTCAACCACAACAAAATCTGGGTCAGGTGACTCAGGAGGTACATCCTCAACTACAGGCTGTGCACTGGCCGGTGACCTAATTTTGGTTCTGGGTTTGGGAACTGGTTTTGCACAAGGTCTCAACTCTGACCTATGAACTCTTTTTATAGGACCTCCTTCCAGAGGTTCAACAGTGTGTGTAGTTCCCTGAATGTCAACTACCTTGTAGATTGTTGGACTCCATGCATCTTGAATCTTATTTCTCCCTGAGGGTCTGTGACGTAGGAAAACAACCTGACCAATGTCTATAGGAGGACAATACACCTTCTCATTTTGCAGGGCAATTCTCTCAGCTGCCTTCTGCTCTGAGTACTCTCTGGCTCTCTCATGTGCCTGTTGGAGTCTCTCCTGATGAACCGACAACCAGTCCTGTTTACGGTCTGACATACACTCACGCCCCAATAATGCATCGACTGGGAGATGTGGCTGTACCCCAAAAAGCAGAAAATAGGGCGCATACCCTGTGGTGGAATGAGGGGTAACATTATAGGCATACACTAATTCAGGAAGATGCTCAGGCCAACGTTTTTTCTTCTCCGGAGGAAGTGTCCTCAACAAGTCATGGAGGGTGCGGTTGTATCTTTCACACTGAGCATTTCCTTGTGGCCTGTATGGAGTTGTCCGTGTCTTTTTGACCCCATAGAGTTTACATAGCTCTGCAACCACTTCACTCTCAAAATTTCTGCCCTGGTCAGAATGCAACCTCTCAGGGACACCATACTTCATGAACCACTCTCTGAGCAGAACTTTAGCTGTTGTATCTGCTTTTTGGTCCTTGGTAGGATATGCCTGTGTGAACTTTGTAAAAACATCAGTCACAACGAGGACATTCTCGCGGCCATCTGAAGCTGGTTCTAGCACTGTAAAATCAATAGCCACCACTTCAAGGGGTCTGGAGGCTAGAAATGCTTTAACTGGAGCCTGGATTTTTGGCTGAGGCATCTTTGTCAAAATGCACCGCTCACAGTTTTTAACCCAGCTCTCAACATCTTCATAAAGCCCAACCCAGAAACATCTCCCTCTGAGCAGGTTCACTGTACGTTCTATGCCCTGATGTCCCATGTGGTTGTGTACACTCTCTAAGACTTGGTCTCTTAGACAACCAGGCACAAGTAACTGCCACACTTCACCATGACGTGGATCTTTGATAACTCTGTACAACAAGCCTTCCTTTTCCTGTACACGACTCCACTGTTTCAACAGTCTTTTCACTGAGCTAGATAGGGCTGCTCGCTGCTTGGCAGTGGGCTTCTTCCCCTGCTCCCAAAATGTTCTGAATTCTTTCAGGGTGGAGTCACTAGTCTGAAAACCTATCAGCTCCTCTCTGGTAAAACCTGGAAGTGTGGGTGTGTTGCCTTGTCTCGTGCTTATCTCACCTGATCCTGACTCCATAGCACGGATCTGTCTCACCTTGTAACACTCAAGACTCTTAGAGACAAGATCAGAATCCAGAACTGTCCCTCTCTCAATCAGGTTACACAGAGCAATACAACCATCAAAATCTGAATCAGGATCAGTTTCAGGCTCCCCTGCAAACTCCTGCCTAGAGAGGGCATCTGCGGCAGCATTGCTACTACCAGGTCGGTACTTCACTTCAAAATCAAAAACAGACAGTTGAGCTACCCACCTCTGCTCAATAGCACCTAACTTGGCTGTTTTGAGGTGGCAGAGCGGATTGTTATCAGTCAGGACAACAAATTTTGCACCCAGCAGGTAACCTCTAAACTTTTCCGCAATTGCCCATTTTAAGGCGAGCAACTCTAACTTCATACTGCTGTAATTCCTGTCATTTTTCTCAGCCTGACGTAACCGGCGACTTGCGTATGCTATGACACGTTTGGCGTTACCTTGCTGCTGATACAATACAGCGCCTAATCCGTGCTGACTTGCGTCTGTCTCGACTAAGAAGGGTTGTGTGAAATCAGCAAAACCCAAAATGGGAGCAGAGGTAAGTTTACCTTTTAACTGGTCAAAAGATGACTCACACTCTTGTGTCCACATAGAGCCAAACTGGTGACCTGATTTAGTTTTCTTTCCACCTGAACATTTGTTGACCAAGTCGTGCAGTGGTCCAGCAATTTGTGAGAAACCTTGAATGAATCTCCTGTAATAACTACAGAAACCTAAAAAGGACTGCAGCTCTTTCGCAGTGCTTGGGACCTTCCAGTTATTAACAGCGGAGACCTTGGACGGGTTAGTCCCCACACCTTCCGCTGACACCTGATGACCCAGAAACTTTACTGACTGCTGTAGGAAAGCACACTTTTGCAACTTCACTTTAAGGCCTGTCTCTGACAGTCTTTTCAACACGGTTTCCAGTCTCTCCAAATGTTGCTCAAATGTCTCTGAAAAAACCAAGATATCATCTAGGTAGACCAGGAGTATTTGAAAAATGAGATCACTCATAGTGACTTGCATGAGTCTTTGAAATGTAGCTGGACCATTACAAACACCAAAAGGCATTCGCACATATTCATATAAGCCAAAAGGTGTAGTGAAAGCAGTCTTACTCATATCTCTCTCGTGCATGGCCACCTGATGATACCCACTCGCTAAATCTATAGTTGAGAAGAATTTCGCTCCTCTCAATGCATCAAAACTCTCATCAATTCTTGGTAGTGGGAATGCATCACGTCTCGTCTTGGAATTAAGTTTTCTGTAGTCGACACATAGCCTTAGACTACCATCTACCTTCCTCACCAGTACTATCGGTGAAGCATAAGCACTCGAGCTTTCTCTGATAACTCCTTTTTTCAACAGCTGGCCTATGTGTTCCCTGACTTCACTGTACTGTGTGGGTGGGATTCGTCTGTATGGTTGTGTCACAGGTATGTCGTCTGTGAGATGGATCTCATGTTGCACTTTGTCAGTGTGGCCTAGATCAGTATCCTCTGTTGCAAACACAGAAGAATATTTCTCCAGCAGCAAAGCCAGTTGTGCCTGCTGTTCTGGGCTACCACATACATCAAGTTGATTGAGGATGGACTGTACATCTGTAGGTGTTTTGGGATGTTTGTCGATACTCACTTCTTCAGTATCTGCTGAGATTCTCTGAAACTGTATCTCACAAAGTTCATCACTTTTTACACTGTCTACATGTGTCAAAACCCCTAGCCTGAGCCTTGGCTTCAGCCAGATATCTTCATCCGACATGTTCATGACTTGGACAGGAAACACATGACTCTCAGATGAAACTAAGGTAGGAACCACAACCAAACCTCCAGGCAAGGGTGCACTCACCGGCTCCAGCAACATTAAAGGGCCATGTTCACTCACAGTCCTAAGTCCCCTTGCCATGACTGTGGCAGCAGATAATGCAGGAACATGGACCATCTCCCTACTCACCACTCTTGCAAAAGAGAGCCTGTCTGTTACATTTACTGCATGAAGATTATTGAAAGCCTCTCTCCAGTTCGAATCAAGTTTATTCTGTAACGTGGTGCCAAATTCGGTGTGTACGAGCTCTCGACATTTTTGGACAACATTCATCCCTATGAGACCTGGTACAGAGGAAGAGTGCGCAGAATCCTTGACTATCAAGAAACCTCGCTCTGGAATAGTCAGACCCATTACTTTGACCTCGAGTTCTACATAGCCCATATAGGGTATGTCTAATCCATTTGCTGCAGTGAGCTTTAACCACTCAAATGCAGGATGAATGTCTTCACTTTTATCTGACAAGTGTTCCCTGAAAAAACTCTCAGAAATTGTGCTGACCTGGCTACCAGTGTCAAGTAGGCATGATACTGAGACTCCCTGAAGTTTCACCTCGACAGTTTTGCATTCCCCGACTGCCCGCTCTAAGATCCTACTTCTGTCTAGTGTTACTGCTGGTGAGCCAGGAGCTCCCCCTCGAATTGCCTGGCTCATGGCAAACGAGGGTGAAAGTTTTCCTGCACTACGCAAGGACCAGAAGTTGACTCATCTTGGCCTCTTTTGGCCTGCAGGCACTTTTTTGCAATGTGACCCACACCTCGACACTTGAAACAGATAGGCTGGCCGTCTGGTGTGAACCGTGGTTGCAATCTGGCTCGTGGCTTGGGCTCTTGGAAAGTCATTTGAGTGGTCCGTCTACTCAGCTCAGTTACAGCACTTGCTAGGTTGGCAAGTGTTTTGCCTAACTCTACTAACTGTATTCCTTGTTGAGCTACTGCTTTTTGAACATCACCCAACACAGTAGATTGGCCATTGTTTGTCTCAGTAGCAGAGAACTGGGATTCTGAAACCTCTGACTTAACCTGGCTGCTCTTTACAACTCTGGGACGGTGGGGCCTGCTTTCCTCCATTTCCCACAGGAGGGCTTCGCGCCTCACATCTAAAAGGCTACAGCCTGGTTGGTCCCTTACCATCTTTCTGAGGTCACGCCTGAGAGCTGAATCCCTTAAACCATCTGTGAACTGGTCCCGGAGAAGGACTTTCTCATTTGGTATCACATTTGCTGACTGCTTCACTACAGAGCTCAAGATCTGGGATAGTGCATGGGAGTAGTCACGGAGGTCTTCACCCTCTGCTTGTTTACGGTTGTAAAAGGTCTGCAAAAGCTGTGTGATGCTGCGTTTTTCCCCAAATGCATTCCTTAGATAGGAATATAAATCACTGGGCCCCACTGACTGACCCCCCATGCATAATCGAACCTCCTCCAATGCAGGACCACGCAACAGAGACAGTACGTAGTCACACTGCCCCTCTGTTGTCTGCTCTCTGGATCTTAAAACCCTTTCAACCTCTTCAATAAACTCTTCCACAGACCTCCCATCTGTACCACCCTCCCCACTAAATGCTTGGACCTGGCGTTCTCTTGGAACATAAATGTATGAACGCGTGGGTGCACTGTTATCATTTGCCCTCAGAGCCCCCATCTCTACATTTAACTTGACCAGTTCATCTCGTAATTTAGTGAGCTCTTGCATGCGAATCTGCATTTCTGCTGCAGCATCTGTACTTGTTCCTGCTACCTCATCGGAGTCCTCATGGGACTGGACATCCTCATGACATGAAGCAACCTCATCTTCAGCATCACTAAGCATGATGAAATATTAGCTTTTACTCAGTCCAGTCTGAAAGTGAATTTTAAGTCCAACACAAAAATCAAGGATACGGTGAATACAGTCTTTAACTTGAAGCACTGCTGAACCTTGCTCTTGGCAGCCGAAGGAAGTGCTGGGCAGCTGACGTCGCGGTGGGATCCTCGCGCAGGTCTGTATGAGCGTGTCGATCAGGAAACTGTGGCACCGCTTGGAGCTCCTCTCGTCGTCTCTCACCGGTCACCACTTCCACCACAGGCTGGCCTCTCCGACACAGTCCACCCACAGGCTTCTCCTGCAATCTTCACCACTGCCGTATTTCTCAAATAAAAATAAAAACTATGCTACTACTGCCAATTTAAAAAAAAAATATTTTAGCTATACCCCACTCCTGGTACCAAATTGTGTAGCCCGTGGGAATTTGTTACACACGCACAGGACACAATAACTGGGGTTTTATAGCTTTACAGTTTATTTCAACAGATCAGTTGGCAGTAGGACAGTAACCCAAAAATCTGAGGGCTGTTCTCAGATATAATACTTGAAAGGATATAAAAATAAAATACAAAAATGTCACAAAATACGGCAGTGGCCTTTGGATTTCTCAGCAATACCTCAGCTCACACTCCACACTGGAGTACACGGATGGCCGCACGTCTCATTCCCACGCACAGGAAGTAGCCGTTCTGTGCCCCACATGCAGGCCTCCTGAACAATCCGTTTCAGAAATACACGATCTTGTTAAAATACTGATGGCTTAACCTTTATATGTAAATGTATTCACATATTCCAACAAGTTATGTGCATATTTACCAATTTCCTGGCCAAAATAACACCTTGTGTACTACGATGTATCACATCCAAGCGCCGCATGTAGCACAGCGAAACAGGAAATTACAAGATCCACTTCCTGCCACGTCTTGGAACATAGTAATGAATTTTAAACACGGCCCTCTGGTGGCCAAAATGTGCAACAACAGAGACCAACTACCTGAACATATTTACATGTGCAAAACTAACAGATATGAAATAAAATGCTGTAACCAAAACAAAATAATTCAATAGCATTGCTGCTGTAACATAAAAGAAGACTAACACCTTAACCAGGATAGTCACTCAACCAGAATAGGAAATATTTATTTACCACCCGGTTACATAAACATGCCCGGTGTGATATCAAAGTGGCAAAGAAGGAGCAGTGCGAATCTCAGCAGGCACCATCACACCAGCCTAGAGTGACGGACCTGTTTCAGCGACAAAAACAGTGAGCCAATTCAGATGAGATATCTAAGCAAATAGATAAACTTATCGCAGAAATGATAGTTACTGACAACCAGCCATTTTCCGTTGTCTCCGATGTTGGCTTTCAGCGCATTGTGGCTGGTCTTAATCCAAGATATGCACTGAAAAGTGAGAAATTTTACCGCACTGAGAAGATACCTGAAATCCATGCAAAGGTTGTGCAAAAGATAAAAGCCCTTATCCAACCAGAGAATGCTGGGTTCCCATTATCGTTTACCACAGACTGCTGGTCTGGAAAAACAGAGTCCCTAATGAGCCTGACATGCCACTTCATTAACAACGAGTGGGAGAGGAAGCAAGTTGTTCTAAACACGACGGTCATGGAAGGATCCCATACAGGGCAGTACACCAAGGATAAATTCCTTGAAATGATTGAGGAATGGCACATTGACAAAGAGCGCATTGTCCTTGTCCTTCGTGACAGTGGTGCCAATATGTGACCCGCTCTGACGAAATGAGTCGGAAGTCGCAACATTCTATTTTGAGGTACGGGCAGATAACGTGAAAAAACAATGGATTAAAAATTTTTTTTTTTTAGCTAATTGCAAAGAATAGACATTAAAAAACAATCTCCCAAAGTTGTATAGTCCCTATAATTGAGGAAAGGCACGTAAATGACAATTCAAGTTGACTTGCAAGTTGTGTTAAATGCGTTAAAATTTAACAGGTTGAACAAATTCATCGACTTCTCTCCCGTTAACGTCTACCGTTCCTATTACCTCTGAGGATTTCCCTATCTCTGCTCGCTTCATAAAACCAATCAAAATGCTTAAAAATGTACACAAACAGTGACACAAACGCCCACAATAGGCGGGAAGTCACGTTTCGAGTGACTGGTGCACGCAATTGGTCCAGCCATCACTCCTGTCAAACTAGCTATCTGTGTTGGTGTAGCCTAAACTAATCGTAGAAAGTCTCTCAATATTCCATCCATCCATCCATCCATTATCTTCCGCTGGTCCGGGGATCGGGTCGCGGGGGCAGCAGCTTGAGCAAAGAGACCCAGACGTTCCTGTCCCCGGCCACTTCCTCCAGCTCTTCTGGGGGGACCCCGAGGCGTTCCCAGGCCAGCCGAGAGACATAGTCTCTCCAACGTGTCCTGGGTCTTCCTCGGGGCCTCCTCCCAGTGGGACGGGCCCGGAACACCTCACCGGGGAGGCGTCCAGGAGGCATTCTCACCAGATGCCCGAGCCACCTCATCTGACTCCTCTCGATGCGGAGGAGCAGCGGTTCTACTCCGAGCCCCTCCCGGATGACCGAGCTTCTCACCCTATCTCTAAGGGAGAGCCCAGACACCCTGCGGAGGAAACTCATTTCGGCCGCTTGTATTCGCGATCTCGTTCTTTCGGTCACTACCCACAGCTCGTGACCATAGGTGAGGGTAGGAACATAGATTGACCAGTAAATCGAGAGCTTCGCCTTCTGGCTCAGCTCCTTCTTCACCACGACGGGCCGGTGCAGAGCCCGCATCACTGCAGACGCCGCACCGATCCGTCTGTCAATCTCCTGCTCCATTCGTCCCTCACTCGTGAACAAGACCCCGAGATACTTGAACTCCTCCACTTGGGGAAGGATCTCATTCCCGACCCGAAGAGAGCATTCCACCCTTTTACGGCCGAAGACCATGGTCTCAGATTTGGAGGTGCTGATGGTCATCCCAGCCGCTTCACACTCGGCTGCGAACCGCTCCAGTGAGAGCTGAAGGTCACGGCCTGACGACGCCAACAGAACCAAATCGTCCGCAAAAAGCAGAGACCCGATACTGAGGTCGCCAAACCGGACCCCCTCAACGCCCTGGCTGCGCCTAGAAATTCTGTCCATAAAAATTATGAACAGAATCGGTGACAAAGGGCAGCCCTGACGGAGTCCAACCCTCACAGGAAACATGTCCGACTTACTGCCGGCAATGCGGACCAAACTCTGACACTGGTCATACAGGGACCGAACAGCCCATATCAAGGAGTCCGGCACTCCATACTCCCGGAGCACCCCCCACAAGAGTCCCCGAGGGACACGGTCGAACGCCTTCTCCAAGTCCACAAAACACATGCCAAATCTGACCAGTGATGACATGTTTAGCCGCATGTCGTCCTACAATCGCTGGTTGTATAGATGGTGTCCAGCAAATAACGTGGGCTACATAGATAATTGGCAATCTTTCTGGAGGAAACCTGGTCTGATGAGGAGAGACGGCATCCATCCCACTTTGGAAGGAGCAGCTCTCATTTCTAGAAATATGGATGAATTTATTTGCCACCCTAAAACATGACAACCCAGGGTTCAGACCAGGATGCAGAGTTGTAGTCTTACACACTTCTCTGCAGCTTCCCACCTGCTGCTACCCCCCCAATCGATTAACACAAAAGGAGCAAATCCTCTTGTGCAAAAAGAAATTATTAAAACAAAAACTTTAACTGAACAAAAACATCAAACTATTAAATGTGGTTTGCTGAATATCAGATCTCTCCTTTCCAAGTCTCTGTTAGTGAATGAGTTGATTTGTGATCATCATATTGATATATTTAGTCTTACTGAAACCTGGCTGAAACAGGAGGATCATGTTAGCATTAATAAAGCAACTCCCTCTGACTGTTTAAATGTTCACGTTCCTCGAACCACAGGCAGAGGAGGAGGAGTGGCAGCTATTTTCAGATCAGGGTTACTCATCAGTCCCAGACCCAAGATTAGTTTGAGCTCTTTTGAATCTGTGATTCTCAGTTTTTCCCACGCAAAGTGGAAATCACAGAAACCTCTTGTGTTTGTTGTTGTGTATCGTCCACCTGGCCCTTCTGTCTGAATTCTCAGAGTTTTTATCCCAGTTAGTGTTGAGTACAGATAAAGTCATTGTAGTGGGTGACTTTAATCTTCATGTAGATGTTGAAAATGACAGCCTGAATATGAACTTTAATTCTATATTGGACTCTATTGGATTTTCTCAGAGTGTACACAGACCGACTCACTGCCTTAATCACACCCTTGATCTTGTGCTGACTTATGGCATTGAGAGTGAACAGTTAACAGTGTTCCCTCATAACCCTGTCTTATCTGACCATTTTCTGATAACCTTTGAGTTTACATTACTTGACTATACAGTTTCTGAGAAGAAATTTACAAATAGAAGGTGTCTATCAGAGGATGCTGTAACCAGATTTAAAGAATTAATTCCATCATCCTTTTCTTCACTGCCATGTGCAGATATGACAGAGGACGACTACATAAACTTTACTCCAGCAGCACTTGACTCTCTTGTTGACAGCACTACAGTTTCAATGCGTACAGCACTGGACAATGTTGCCCCTCTGAAAAGGAAGGTAATCAGTCAGAGGAGGTTGGCTCCTTGGTATAATTCACAGCTGCGTGCTTTAAAGCAGACTGCAAGAAAGCTGGAGAGACAGTGGCGTTCCTCTAATTTAGAAGAGTCTCAGTTAGTCTGGAAAGATAGTTTAATAACGTATAAGAAAGCCCTTCGTAAAGCTAGAACTGCTTATTATTCATCATTGATAGAAGAGAATAAGAATAATCCCAGGTTTCTTTTCAGCACTGTAGCCAGTCTGACTAAGAGTCCGAGCTCTGCTGAGCCAGTTATTCCTTTAACTCTCAGCAGTGATGATTTCATGAGCTTCTTTAATAATAAAATTGTTTCTATCAGAGAGAAGATTGATGGAGTCCTTCCCACTATTATCAGTGATGTATCATCAAGTACAGCAGCTTTAGAAGTATCTTTAGAACCTTATTTGTATTTAGACGGCTTCTGCCCAGTTGATCTCTCTGAACTAACAACAGCAATAGTCTCTTCTAAACCATCAACTTGTGTTTTAGACCCAATCCCAACCAGACTGTTCAAGGAGGTTTTCCCCTTAATTGACACTTCCATATTGGATTTGATCAATTTTTCTTTGTTGACAGGATATGTACCTCAGACTTTTAAGGTTGCTGTAATTAAACCTTTACTTAAAAAACCTACTCTTGATTCAGAAGTGTTGGCTCATTATAGACCTATATCCAATCTCCCTTTTATGTCTAAAGTTCTTGAAAAAATAGTTGCAGCTCAGCTTTGTGATCACTTACACAGAAATAATCTGTTTGAAGAGTTTCAGTCAGGATTCAGAGTGCATCATAGCACAGAAACTGCACTGCTGAAAGTTACCAATGATCTCCTCTTAGCCTCTGATAGCGGACTTGTGTTTGTGCTTGTCCTGTTGGATCTCAGAGCTGCATTTGATATGGTCGATCACAGTATCTTATTACACAGACTTGAACATGTTATTGGGATTAAAGGAACTGCATTAGGCTGGTTTAAGTCATATTTATCTGATAGATTTCAGTTTGTTCTTGTAAATGAAGAATCTTCCTCACACACCAGAGTAAGTCATGGAGTTCCTCAGGGTTCTGTGCTTGGACCGATTCTTTTCATTTTATACATGCTTCCATTGGGTAACATTATTAGACAGCATGGCATAAATTTCCATTGCTATGCTGATGATACTCAGCTGTACTTATCTATAAAACCAGATGAACCCAATAGGTTGGTCAGACTACAAGCATGTCTTAAAGACATAAAGACCTGGATGACTCAGAACTGTCTGCTTCTAAATTCAGACAAAACTGAAGTCGTTATCTTTGGACCTGAGCGTTTCAGGGAGAAATTGTCTAGCTATATAGTTACTCTAGATGGTATTTCCTTGGCTTCTAGTTCTACAGTGAGGAACCTTGGAGTTGTTTTTGACCAGAACTTATCATTTGACTCGCATATAAAACAGGTTTCTAGGACTGCCTTCTTTCATCTTCGTAATATTGTTAAAATCAGGAACATCTTGTCTCAGAGTGATGCAGAAAAACTAGTCCATGCATTTGTTACTTCAAGATTGGACTACTGTAATTCTTTATTATTGGGCTGTCCCACATATTCTCTGAAAAGCCTCCAGCTGATCCAAAATGCTGCAGCCAGAGTTCTGATGAGAACTAACAGGAGAGATCATATTTCTCCAGTTTTAGCTTCTCTTCATTGGCTCCCTGTTAAATTCAGAATAGAATTTAAGATTCTTCTCCTTACATATAAAGCTCTTAATGACCGAGCTCCATCATATCTTAAAGATCTCATTGTAAGATATTTTCCTAACAGAGCACTTCGTTCCCAAACTGCAGGTTTACTTGAGGTTCCCAGAGTTTCTAAAAGTAGAATGGGAGGCAGAGCCTTCAGTTATCAGGCCCCTCTCTTGTGGAATAAGCTGCCAGTAAATGTCCGGGAAGCAGACACCCTTTCCACTTTTAAGACCAGGCTTAAAACTTTCCTTTTTTATAAAGCTTATAGTTAGGTCTGTTGAATCTGATAGTGTGTCTGCTAGTGTGTCTTGTTCTACCTCCACCTCTGGCACCCTCTATACTTTCATTACCCCCTACCCGAACCAGGGTTTGAATCCCATTCCCGCCTACCTTACCTCTTTTATTTCTACCCCTACCCGAACCAGGGTTTGCATCCCCACCCCGCTGTGACTGGTGTGCAGTTGGTGAGAGTGAGTTGTATGGCTTTGTTTTTGCTGGTATTTTTAGTGATTATAGGACTGTTTAGGTGAGTTTGTCTGCTGAATCTGCTAGTGTGTCTTGTCCTGCCTCCACCTCTGGCACCTTCTATACTTTCATTACCCCCTACCCGAACCAGGGTTTGAATCCCATTCCCGCTTTTCTTACCTCTTTTATTTCTCCCCCTACCCGAACCAGGGTTTGCATCCCCACCCCGCTGTGACTGGTGTGCAGTTGGTGAGAGGCTGAGGTAGCTTGTGGCTGTAAAAGATGGTTCTATATATGGATCTATATAGGGAGTATAGGGAATTACTCACTGAGTCTGGTCCTTTATTTATTTATTTATTTTCGTTAGCACAAGTTTCTTGTGTTTACCTTGAATAGGGATGGCTCAGGTGATCCTGAAACATCCCATAGTTGCTATAGGCCTAGACTGCTGGGGGGCCTCATCTGTCACACCTTTCCTCACTTTACTCTCTTTATGTATATGTGACATTATTGTGGTCATTAACTCGTGTTTCCCTGTTTCAACAGATATCCTTTGAATGGTGTTACAGTGCCGCCGCCGCCGCGTCCCCCCCCTTTCTGTCTTCTCAAACCCCAGCTGGTCGAGGCGGATGGCCACCCTTCCTGAGTCTGGTTCTGCCAGAGGTTTCTTCCTGTTAAAAGGGAGTCGTTTCTCTCCACAGTCGCCTCAGGCACGCCGCTCAGGCCGGGAGATTGGACCGAAAAAACAAAAAGTTTTCAGTGCAATCTGTTGGTTTTCTTAGCTAGGAAATTGTTTTTGAATTGGCTCTATATGAACGAATTGGATTATTTTATGAATTATGATTATTATTAATTAATTGAATTCCAATTGGCTTGAATTGGACTTACTATCTAAGTGCCTTGAGATGACATTTGTTGTATTTGGTGCTATATAAATAAAAATTAATTGAATTGAATTGAATGTAGACCGGTTGGGCGAACTCCCATGCTCCCTCCAGGATCCTGCGGAGGGTATAGAGCTGGTCCACTGTTCCACGGCCAGGACGAAAACCACACTGCACCTCCTGAATCCTAGATTCGACTATCCGGCGGATCCTCCTCTCCAGTACCCCCAAAAAGACCTTACCAGGGAGGCCGAGGAGTGTGATCCCCCTATAGTTGGAAAACACCCTCCGGTCCCCCTTTTTAAAGAGGGGGACCACCACCCCGATCTGCCAGTCCAGAGGCACTGCCCCCGATGTCCACGCGATGCTGCAGAGGCGTGTCAACCAAGACAGCCCCACAACATCCAGAGCCTTAAGGAACTCAGGACGGACCTCATCCACCCCCGGGGCCTTGCCACCGAGGAGTTTTTTGACCACCTCGGCAACCTCAGCCCCAGAAATGGGAGGTCCCACGTCCGAGCTCCCCAACTCTGCTTCCTCATCGGAAGGTGTGTCGGTAGGATTGAGGAGGCCCTCGAAGTATTCCCCCCACCGACTCACGACGTCCCTAGTTGAAGTCAGCAGAGCCCCGCCCTCACCATACACGGTGTTGACGGTGCACCGCTTCCCCCCCTGAGCCGCCGGATGGTGGACCAGAATCTCCTCGAGGCCGTCCGGAAATCGTTCTCCATGGCCTCCCCGAACTCCTCCCAAGCCCGAGTTTTTGCCTCAGCAACCGCCGAGGCTGCGTTCCGCTTGACCTGTCGGTACCCATCAGCTGCTTCCAGAGTCCCACTGGCCAAAAAGGCCCGATAGGACTCCTTCTTCAGCTTGACGGCCTCCCTCACCACTGGGGTCCACCAGCGGGTTCGGGGATTGCCGCCACGACAGGCACCGACCACCTTGCGGCCACAGCTCTGGTCGGCCGCCTCAACAATGGAGGCACGGAACATGGCCCATTCGGGCTCAATGTCCCCCACCTCCCCCGGGACATGGTTGAAGCTCTGCCGGAGGTGGGAGTTGAAACTCCTCCTTACAGGGGATTCCGCCAGCCGTTCCCAGCAGACCCTCACAATACGTTTGGGCCTGCCAGGTCTGACCGGCTTCCTCCCCCACCAGCGGAGCCAACTCACCACCAGGTGGTGATCAGTTGACAGCTCCGCCCCTCTCTTCACCCGAGTGTCCAGGACATACGGCCGCAAGTCCGATGATACGACTACAAAGTCGATCATCAGGCTGCGGCCTAGGGTGTCCTGGTGCCAAGTGCACATATGGACACCCTTATGCCTGAACATGGTGTTCGTTATGGACAATCCGTGACGAGCACAGAAGTCCAACAACAAAACACCACTCTGATTCAGATCGGGGGGGCCGTTCCTCCCAATCACGCCCCTCCAGGTCTCACTGTCATTGCCCACGTGAGCATTGAAGTCCCCCAGCAGGACGAGGGAGTCTCCCGGAGGAGCACTCTCTAGTGCCTCCTCCAGGGACTCCAAAAAGGGTGGGTACTCTGAACTGCCGTTCGGTGCATAAGCACAAACAACAGTCAGGACCCGTCCCCCCACCCTAAGGCGGAGGGAGGCTACCCTCTCGTCTACCGGGGTGAACCCCAATGTACAGGCGCACAGCCGGGGGGCGATAAGTATGCCCACACCTGCTCTACGCCTCTCACCTCAGGCAACTCCAGAGTGGAAGAGAGTCCAACCCCTCTCGAGGAGGCTGGTTCCGGAGCCCAAGCCATGCGTCGAGGTGAGTCCGACTATATCTAGCCGGAACCGCTCAGCCTCGCGCACCAGCTCAGGCTCCTTCCCCAGCAGAGAGGTGACGTTCCACGTCCCAAGAGCCAGCTTCAGTAGCCGAGGATCAGACCGCCAAGGTCCCTGCCTTCGGCTGCCGCCCAGCTCACATTGCACCCGACCCCCATGGCCCCTAGGTGAGCCCGTAGGAAGGGGGACCCGTGTTGTTTCTTCGGGCTGTGCCCGACCGAGCCCCACGGGCACAGACCCGGCCACCAGGCGCTCGCCGGCGGGCCCCACCCCTGGGCCTGGCTCCAGGGGGAGGCCCCGGTGACCCGCGTCCGGGCAAAGGAACATGGCGTCCAAAAGTATCACTCATCATAGGGGTCTTGTGAGCTGTTCTTTGTCTGGTCCCTCATCTAGGATCTGTTTGCCATGGGTGACCCTACCAGGGGCTTAAAGCCCCAGACAACATAGCTCCCAGACTCATTGGGGCATGCAACCCCCCCCACCACGGTAAGGTGACAGCTCAAGGGGGAGCTCTCAATATTCGTCATTGTCAAAAAAGTCATCGTCTTATTACAATATTAGTATCGTCTAGTACTGTAGTATCGTGTAGTGTGTTGATCTGTGTTTTTGTTTTAAAATGTCATTCGCTAAAGAAAGTAGAGTCGCGAAAGCTTTAAACTCTCTTGTGGCATCCAGTTTTAGCTCTGCTGCTGGACAGCAAGACTTGCTAGCGCTAGTTACTGATTTTTTTGGAGCTGAGGTGATATCTTCTGAAGAAGAAAATGACAGCGATGTTGAAGACTCGGATATGGAAAAGGAGCAAGAATTCGCCACTCATGTGGAAGATGACGATGAAGTCATTGAGCAACCTGTGACTGATATTAATGAGGTGACGAGAGCTATGTCGAGCTTTGAAGCAGTGTGTGTGGGAACAAAAATAAATATTTTGGGCTTCAGTCTGGTTTAATACCATTTTATATGTGTACAAATGCCTTTGGTAAAATTAAGATTTAAGATGAAGAGTTTATCCCTTTAAATTCACTTTAAATTCACAGGATTTTGAAAGATGTCAACAAAAAAACAGGCAAAAAACTTTAAACGCGATTTTCTCAGGTTTTCAATTGTAAAAAGAGGGTGGAAGATCATAAATCAAATGGCCATATTTTGAAAACCATCCAACGTATGACTTTGACTATGGAATCATTTTAAAGCTTATTTCCCTTCCTTTCTTTTGATACCAAAATCTCAATTTTGACATTTGGGTCACTGTGACTCATTTTGCTGGATCAGGTCACATATGATGAAAAGCATGAGGCTTGCTGAAGTGCCAGACCTCAGCTGCACTGCTCACCAGTTGCAGCTTGTTGTAAATGATGGCCTGTCCTGTCAGAGAGCAGTGATTGACACAATTGCTACAGTGAAGCATTGTGTCACACATTTTCAACATTCTCTCCTGGCCAAGGACCGTTTTAAAAAAATTCAGAAAGAACTTGGCCTTCCAGTCCACCAGTTCATCCAAGCAGTTCCAACCAGGTGGAACTCAACACTCCACATGCTGCAGAGAGCACTGGAGCAGAAAAGAGCATTAACACTATACTCTGGGGAGTATGGGGGGTTTTCTGCTCCAAGTGCTCACCAGTGGTAGCTAATCTTGTGGAGACCCTGATTCCCATTGAGGAGGTCACGCTGGAGGTGAGCAGCAGCAGTTCTTCTGCGTCCTCAATCATTCCATGTGTCAGCGTGTTGAAGATGCTGCTGGAGGATGAAGGACCCAGAACAACCGGGATCAAAACTCTTCGGCAAGGTTTGAAGGAAAGCCTCATCAAGAGGTTTGCAAAGCTTGAAGAAACAAAGCATGTTGTTCTGGCCTGTCTGCTAGAGCCAAGTTATAAGAATCAGGCCTTTTCCTCTGACCACACATTATTGAAGGCGAAGCAATGGCTCAAGGATGAAGTTGAGAGTGCCTTGGCGGAGGCACATGATGATGAAGGAACTTCAGCACAGGAGGTTGATGTGGAGCAAGAGGCCGAAGCAGAAGAGGACACTGCAGAACAGGACCGAAAAAAACAGAGGAGAGATGAGGCACCATCTGGCAGCCGGATAGATGCCATGTTCAGTTCTCTGCTGCGACCACACACTGGAGAGGCAGTCACAGATGCTGGTCTTGATGAAGAGTTGAGATTGTATCTCATGGAGCCCATCATTGACAGACGAAAGGGGGATCCACTCCAGTGGTGGAACAGCATGAGGATCGCTTCAAGCTTCCGTCAAAACAAGCCAGAAAGTTTCTTTGCGCGCCGCCCTCATCTGTACCCAGCGAACGGGTCTTCAGTGAGATCTCTGCAATTTACACAAAGAACAGAAAAAGCCTCACTGGACAACACCCAAGCGAATGTGCTTCCTCCACTACAACATTATCCTGCTAAATTGGCAATATTAGGCTTGAGAATGGGCATTAAAGCATCCCAATGTAGATGGTTCATTGTAAAATTGTACAGGGATGTTTATGTTTATTTTACTGTTTAGAAATGCTATAAGCAGCTCCCTACACTTGATTTTTAGTTCTCAGTCAGTTCATTTTCTATTACTTCTTAATATAAAAAATAGTATATATTCAAGTATTCTCATAACAGGGAATGATTTATTTTTTTATTGATAATTATGTATTTATATTATTATTTTATTTCCCGTTTTATTCTAAGTTATGTTTGGCTTTATTTTACAAATGCTGCTGGCAGCTCCCTGCACTTTGCATTTTTACGATTAAAAAGACTTAATGGATATGAAAGTTTGTGTCAGTGTGCTATTTTTAATTTATCGTGAATAATGTTTCTATTTATCGGTTGCACATATCGGTTATCGGCCTCCCATTTCCATAATTATCTGTATCGGCCCTGAAAAAACCATATCGGTCGGGCCCTAGCTGCAAGACATTCGTAACAACGAGGAATTTATTGACTATTATAGCTCCTGTGCAGGCTGTAGAGCCTTCATGTGCCAAAGGACTAACTCAGATCTTTCTACGCGTGATAACAGCTGATGTGGAATCTCACACTGCAGACCTGGCTGACACACTTCCCTGGATCTGTCCAAATGACACTGGAATATCTGGTGAAGCTCCCAAACCGGACGGTCCGACTGACATCTCCCACTGGAACAGTGTTGGTGCCAAACCAAAGTCATCAACCCCAGCCAGGATCTGGTCTCATGTTGTCCATCTGTCTACAGATAATCCCAGCACGAAACCTAAACCTCCAGCACTCACTCTGCCACCTGAAGTTCCATTGCATAATAGATACGATCCGTTGACTCCAAATAGAATGTGTGATGATGAATGCAACCCAAACATGAATGAAAACAAGAGAAAGGGCCCCAAACCTCAGCCAAGGGCTGACCAGATTATCAGGAGAAGCCCAAATCCCACAACCAAGGTGAGGACTACAGAAGCGATCGACACCTCCACACAAAATGGAATAGATACTATTCTGATAGGGGACTCTATAACACAGCATGTCAGAATGGCAAAGACAGAAAATATAATTTTTTCTGATACATCAGTCAGGGAAGTGATAGATATTTTGCCGACCATTCTGTCTACTCATCCAGATGGCACGAGGATCATTGTCCACACAGGGTTTTTTGATATTTTTAGAAGGAAGACTGGCTCTGAGATCCTGAAGAAAGACTTTTCTCTGCTGTTGGAGAGACTGTGTCACTATGGAGCACACCGTGTCTAAATTTCAGGCCCCATTCCTACTGTGGGTAAAGGAATTGAACTTTTCAGCAGACTTCTTGGCCTGAACACATGGTTGTCAAATGCATGCATCGCCCATGGGATTAAGTTCATTGATAACTTTAATATCTTTTGGAACTGTAAGGAGCGTTTCAGACCTGATGGCATGCATCCCAATCGAACTGGATGCAGATTACTTTTTTGCACACTTACGTCATGCTGTTGGGACGGCAAACCCAAACATGACTGTACAGATTAGACTGAAGGACACAGCAGCGAGGCAAACAACCCCCAGCCCTCCCCCTCACCAGACCCTTTACTCCACATCACCCAAGGTCTCCATAGGATGTCTCTATCCCAGCCAGGACTCCAGCGACCCCCATCAACCAAGAAACGCAGGGCACTCCCTCCTCCTCCTCCTTACATCATCTGTCCTGGCAGAGCAGGACACAAGGGGATGTGCAGGATGTTCAAGGAGCAGCAGAACATCCAGAGTTCAAAACAAAGATAGCATGCCATGATGTGTTCAGGGTCCCTGCTATAGTAGTCCTACTACTGACAGCTGTTCTGAGAACAAGCTGAGACCCAATAGGATTCCTGTATTAGTTGGTAAAAGAAGGAATCGAAAGCAGTCAACTTGCTGGGTGAATCTATCTAATCTGTTAACAGTACCACGTACAACTCAGAATACAACAGAGACCAGTGTAAACTCAACAAAGCTAGCCTTACTTAATATTAGATATCTGTCCAATAAGTCACTGTTAGTTAATGACTTCATAATTTCACACAATTTAGATTTTCTTTTTCTGACAGAAACATGGTTAACAAAGAGCACAAGTGCCACTGTTCTTAATGAAACAGCCCCCCCAAATTTTTGTTTTATGGATAAATGCCGAAATGGGAGGAAAGGTGTGTGTGTGTGTGTGGGGGGGGGGGGGGGGCTGCCTTATTTAAAGATACATTGTACAGTGTAAAGAGATCTCATTTTGCAATTTCACTTCTTTTGAATATCTTAGTTTTATTTTAAAGGGTGTTGCTAAAGTCCTGTTCTTAATCATTTACAGATCTCCAGGATACTGTGCAAGTTTTATTGATGAATTTTCTGAATTATTGTCTGTTATTTCGACTGATTTTAACCATTTATCTTGACCGGGGATTTTAACATTCACATAGATAACATGACGGATGGTAATGCCAAAGAATTTTCTTCTGTGCTGGACATGTTTGGTTTGTGGCAACATGTAACAGAACCAACCCACCTGCGAGGTCACATTCTGGACCTTGTCATTTCTAAAGGTGTTGATATTTCTTCTGTTGTGGTTATTGATTTGGCCTTGTCTGACCATTTTTTGTATTTTATTTTATTTAAATATTACTCAGAATGTTCAAACAACCAGCTTCTCAGCTTCTCTGTTGCACCGATAAGAATCAAGAGCACCTTGAGCAAACAGAAAACCCCATGGAGAAACACCACTACGGTCAAAGACCTAAAAAGAGAATGCAGGAAAGCTGAACGTAAATGGAGCAAAACAAAGCTTCAGATTCACTTTGAGCTGTACAATAAAAGCCTGCGTAGTTATAACAATGAGCTGTGCAAGGCCAGACAGCTGCATTTATCTGAAATGATTAATAAGAATGTCAACAACTCTCCAACTCTGTTTGCTATGGTTGAAAAACTCACAAATCCTCCTAAACAGTCAAACCCAGACCTCCTCTCCACAGAGAAATGCAACAAACTTTTTTAGCCAAAAAAAAAAATCAAAACAATTAGACAAAACATTCACGCAACACAGACAAACAAGAAAACTAATCTGTGTCTAGAACTTGGAAATAAATCTGACGTTATGTCACAATTTAATATTGTTGATTTAAAAATCCGAGAGGAAACAGTTGGGCATCTGAAATTAACAACTTGCACCCTGGACATAATACCATCCGACTTTTTAAAAACTGTTTTTTACCTCAGTAGAAAGTGATCTCCTACGAATAGTTAACAGCTCACTGGCATCAGGCATTTTTCCCAAGTCACTAAAGACAGCTGCCATTAAGCCACTCCTAAAGAAGAGAACTCTAGACGCCTCTATGATGAACAGCTACAGACCTGTCTCTAATCTCTTTTTTATATCTAAGATTATTGAGAAAGTTGTATTTAACCAGCTCAATGACTTTCTGAATGAAAGTGGAAGTCTTGATAACTTTCAATCAGGCTTCAGACGTCATCACAGCACTGAATCAGCTCTGGTCAAAGTGTTAAACGACATCAGGTTGAATACTGATTCTGGTAATGTTTCAGTCCTGGTTCTGTTGGACCTCAGCACTGCGTTTGATACTGTAGATCACAGAATCCTGTTGCACAGGCTGGAAAACTGGGTTGGACTTACTGGAGCGGTCCTTAACTGGTTCAGGTCCTACTTAGAAGGCCAGAGTTATTTTGTTACAATTGGCAGCTATTAATCTGAGCGAGTGGCCATGACTTGTGGAGTCCCCCAGGGGTCAATTCTTGGACCTCTTCTGTTTAACTTGTATATGCTCCCTTTGGGTCAGATATTGCAGAATTTTAACATCAATTATCACAGTTATGCAGACGATACACAACTTTATGTGTCTCTGTCACCGGATGACCGCAGCCCAGCAGACGTACTGTGTCAGTGTCTGGAGGAAGTAAACACCTGGATATGAGAGAATTTTCTACAATTAAATGAAGACAAAACTGAGATCATTCTGTTTGGTAGCAAAGAGAAGAGGGTCAGCGTTGGTAAATATCTTGCGACTCTGGCCCTTACAAGACTGCGCTCCAGGAAAGCAGCCAGCCCTGATGGTGTCTGTCCAAGACTTCTGAAAGCTTGTGCTGTTGAACTGGGAGAGCCCCTTCAGCACATCTACAACCTGAGCCTCCAACTGGGGAAGGTCCCAAAGCTGTGGAAAACATCCTGCCTCATCCCCGTTCTGAAGAAGCCACACCCCAGCGTAATGAACGACTACAGGCCCGTCGCGCTAACCTCCCACATCACAAAGACTATGGAGAGACTGCTACTGTACATTCTCAGACCACAGGTTCGCCATGCACTAGACCCGCTGCAGTTCGCCTACCAGGAGAAGGTGGGCGTTGACGATGCCATCATCTACCTTCTGCACAGAGCACACTCTCATCTGGACAAGGGAAAGGGTACTGTGAGAATCATGTTCTTTGATTTCTCCAGTGCCTTTAACACCATCCAGCCCCTCAGACTGAGAGACAAGCTTGTGCAGATGGGTGTGAATGCCCACCTGGTATCCTGGATTACGGACTACTTGACGGAGAGACCACAGTTTGTCAGGTTAAAAGACTGCCTCTCTGACACTGTGGTCTGCAGCACTGGCGCTCCACAGGGGACTGTGCTCTCACCAGTCCTGTTCACCCTGTACACATCAGACTTCTCCTACAATACGGAGTCATGCCACATCCAGAAGTTTTCTGATGACACTGCTATTGTGGGGTGTATCAGGGAGGGGCAGGAGGATGAGTACAGGAGCCTGGAGGATGACTTTGTGCAGTGGTGCAGACATAACCACCTCCAACTGAACACCACTAAAACCAAAGAGATGGTGGTGGATTTCAGGAGGTCTCAGCCTCCTCTGTCACCAGTCCTCATTGAGGGGGTCAGTGTGGAGGTGGTCAACACCTAGTTCACATTGACAACAAACTGGACTGGTCAACCAACACAGACGCTATTTACAAGAAGGGTCAGAGCCGGCTCTACTTCTTGAGGAGGTTGAGGTCCTTCAATGTCTGCAACAAACTCCTGTGCATGTTCTACCAGTCTGTTGTTGACAGTGTCCTCTTTTACGCTGTGGTGTGCTGGGGAGGCAGCATAAAGAAGAGGGATGCAGGGCGACTGGACAGGGTGGTGAGAACGGCAGGAGCTGTCGCAGGCACTGAGCTGGACAGTCTCATCACAGTGGCGGAGAGAAGGACACTGAGCAGGCTGCTGACCATCCTGGACAACGTTCACCACCCACTGCACAGAACTTTGGACAGTCAGAGGAGTATTTTCAGTGACAGACTCCAGTCACTGGCATGCTCATCAGACAGGCTGAGGAAGTCCTTTGTCCCCAGGGCCATTCAGCTTTTCAACGCCACACACAAGGAGAGGAGCAGCGAGATGGACTTCACTGCGTGAATCATCCAACACACCCTCCTCTACTTGCTATATTAGCCATTTGCACAAACATTTGCACAGACTCTGTCATCATGCACTCTCCCATTTGCAGCACAAGATCACTTCCCCCTGGGGCACTCACACTGACACAAACATTGTCATACCTCTCTACCATCTGCATCCACTACCATCCCACTCTTCTTCTTGTACATTTTTGTTCATTCCTTGTTTTGTGTATGTGAACTGTGATCTGTGATTTTAGTAAGCTGTGTTGAGTGTGGTTGTGTGTTGTGGTGCACTAGTGTTGTATTTTGTATTCTGATTTGTAATCAGTGATTTGTGTATTCTGTGTCTGTCTGTTGCACTGACTGTATAAGCTACTGGATCCTTAAAGTATCCATCTATCAGTAGCCCCTTTCACACTGCCGAATAACCCGCGTTTAATTCGCGAATTTAGCGTGTCCGCTGTTGTGTTCACACTGCCGACCCGGGCTGCCGCGTCAACTCGACTCGCCTTTCGACCCGCGTCGGACCCTAGTCTTTTTGCCGAGCCGAGTTTGATGTGAACACAATCGACGCGGGTCGGACGTGGGCGTGACGTGAGGAGTTTAAAAGACAGAATGGACAGCTGATTCAGAACAACAGCGACAGGTGAGGACAAGTTTTACTCTGTTTTAGCCCACATCAAGTTGGAGACATTTTTTAATATGGCCAACTGGGGAGACAAGGAGGTCCGCGAGCTCCTCAGCCCCCGAACAGAGGACGTTATTTTCCGCCACATTTCGGGGACGGTGAAAGATGGACCTCTGCTGGAAGGGCTGGCGAGAAAGATGGGAGAGCGCGGTTTCCCACGCAGCAAGACGCACCGTAAAGTAACATCTCCATGAACTGCATTGCAAAAACGAGTTCTCAAGGTGTCCCGCCATCGTTTGTTTGAAAAAATTGATGCAGACAGGTGTATTTAACCCTACCTCCGACGCATGGCTTGTGCCTACGTCATTGTACACGCCCAGCATTTTATGTGTTTCGTGTGACGCTCTGCCACTAGGCAACGCCCCCTGAACTCGGCTTCAGGCGACACGGGTCACCCTGACACGCCAAGCGTTCACATTGCTCGACGCGGGTCGAAGGTGCAATTTGGACCCGCTAAGATAGCGGGTCGCAGTGTGAAAGGGGCTTATCTATCTACAATCACTGACCAAGTTGGTAACCTCGGATCGGAGTGTTGATAGACTCAGATCTGACTTTCAGCAGCCACATCAAAGCTGTCACCAAGGCAGCTTTTTACCATCTCAGAAACATCAACAGAATTAAAGGTTTCCTCTCCCAAAAAGACCAGGAGAAACTCATCCATGCATTCATCTCCAGTAGACTCCATTACTGTAATGCTCTTTTAACTGGACTTCCCAAAAAGAGCATTAAACATCTGCAGCTCTAGCTCTAGAACGCTGCTACTGGAGTTTTAACCCGGACTAAGAGATCTGAACACATCACAGCAGCTTTAAAATCTTTACTCTGGCTTCCAGTAAGTCACAGAATAGATTTTAAAAGCCTGCTGATGGTTTACAAATCCCAGAACGGTTTAGGCCCAAAATACATCTGTGATATGTTCAGAGAATATAAACCCAGCAGAGCTCTTAGCTCCAAGGACTCAGGTCAGCTGGTCCAGTCCAGAGTCCAGACTAAACATGGAGAAGCAGCATTTAGCTGTTATGCTGCAAACAAGTGGAACAAACTGCCAGTAGAGATTAAACTTTCACCAAATGTAGACATTTTTAAATCCAGGTTAAAAACAATTCTTTTCTCATGTGTCTATGCATGAAATCTGCACGATATCTTTTAATTTATCTGGACTGTTGCTTGTTTTTAAATTCATTTAAATTATTTTATTTGTTTCTCTTTATATTCTTTTATGTATTTTTAATGCTTCTTCCAGTCCCTGCTGTAATGCTTTTATTTGATGTAAAGCACTTTGAATTGTTTTGTACATGAAGGCCCAATCCCAATTCTATTTTCTACCCCTTCGCCTACGCCTACGCCTCGCCCCTACCCCTCGCCCCTTCAAACGTAGGGGTAGGCGAAGGGCTAAGAATGTCACCCCTTCGAATTGGGACAGCACTTCACACTCACGAACGTAATAAGTCCGCACCGTCAGTTGTTACGTAACCAAAAGCGACAGCTTTAGCCAGAAGTAAACAAACATGACCGGTGCTGTGGTGTTCGCGCTGTCCTGGGCTATTCGGATATTTTTAGAAATATCTGCGTAGAATCGACGGAGTGCCATCAGGTGAAGGCGTCTTCGACATGTGGGAGCATTGCTGGATCTTGTTACGGTATGTAGAATGATAAAGTAATTTAAATAACGTGTGTGAGTGAGCAGCTGGTAGCTTCCAGAGCCGGCGTGTGAATATGATAATGTGTGTGTGTGTGTGTGTGTGTGTGTGTGTTTGAAAGTGCTTCTAACTGTACATTTGTGATATCGTGTAATATAGAAACAATTTGCTTGACTCGTTGGATTTGCTGATTTATTGACTGGAGTAATATCCTAACATGGCTAACCTAGCTGAAAGCATAAGCTAACGTTTAGCCTTTGTTACTCGCCTTGTTCCGTTTGGGATAAACATGCAGCTCATGCGTTTTTGAAGCGGTTTTCTTTGTACCAGGTTCAGATTTGATGACTTAAATAAATGCACTGCATTGTGTGTGCTATCAATGTGTTGGTTTGGGAGGATGAAAGCCTGATCTTTCCATGTTTTTCTTTTTTTTTTTCTTTTTTTTTTCTTTTTCAGGACATTGCACATTAATGAACATATACATAGTGTACATACATGTAAATGTGCCAGATTTTAGCACAAATGCTAATTTCCATCTGGTGTCCAAATAGACAGGCTAGGTGGAGCAAAGAAATTAAAAAGACAAGCATTACAAACAAGAACACTGTTAGTAACAAAAGAAATGGTACAAATACAAAAGCAATAAGCATGTTAATAGAAACAAAGAGACCCCAAAATAGGGCTATGTATTAGTGATGTGTGTGTGTGCGTGTGTGCGGGTTCAAACTAGTGGTGTGTACATGTTTGTTGAGCTCGAAGCCACGTTTTAATCTGGCTCTTGAAGGTGGCTAAAGAGGGACATTCCCTTATGTGCAATGGTATTGAGTTCCATAATGCACTGCCTTTAAGAGATAGTGCATTATGGCTAAAAGCGGTTTTCCTAAAAGGAACCTCCACATCTTTGTTAGCCACTGCTCGGGTAACCCGTGTCTGACGATATTTAAAAAAATCCTGTAAACAGGGTGGCGCCAGGCCATGCAAAGTTTTATAAAATAAGCAGCTGTAAGAAAATTTACAGAAATTGTCAAAGCTCAGTAGATTGTACTTATCTAAAATGTTACAATGGTGGTTAGAAAGAGGTTTTTTATCTAAGATTTTGAGTGCTTTTTTAAATACAATCTCCACTGGCTTGAGTGTGGTAGACCCCACCATAGTCCAGCTTGTGATGCAATAACTTAGGTGAGAAAAAATCATTGCATGTAAATATGTCAGGGCAGCACTATCTGACATAGCACCTCTAATGTGCTTAAAATTATGAAGGTGAAATTTAATTTTATTAGTTATCATTTTTATATGTTTTTTAAAAGAAAGATTGGAGTCTAGAATGACTCCTAGATATTTAAAATCCGTGACCACTTCTAGTTTTTCCGTACCTAAAGTGACACCAGGCAGAGCCATAAGACGGGAAGGTTGCTTGGACAGATACATGCAGACAGTTTTTTTTGCATTCAATATGAGACATGATCTGTTTAGCCATGTTTGTATATGTGTAAGAGATGTAGAAAGTACACGTGCTGCTTCTGCAGGGTCTTTGGCTTTGGTGAAAATGACTGTGTCATCAGCATAAAGCTGGACATCAACATGTGGACAATATTCAGGTAAATCATTAATGTAAAGAGAAAATAAAAGGGGGCCCAGAATGGACCCCTGGGGGACCCCTACTGGACAACTTATGAAGGTGGACCTAGAACCATCCACAGACGTACATTGTTCTCTATTTGACAAGTATGACTGGAACCAAGTTATAGATTTAGCAGAAAAATTAAAAAGAATAAGTTTTGATAATAATACTTTATGGTTAACAGTATCAAATGCTCTTTTTAAGTCCAAGAAGACGGCCCCAACACAACCATTTTTATCTAGGTGGCATTTGTTCTTTTCCATGAACATGGCCAGTGCAGTCTCAGTAGAATGGTGAGGACGAAACCCAAACTGCATTGGGTGCAGAGGTGTTCGACTATTACTGAGGTAATCAATGATTTGTTTACAGACCCATTTTTCAATCATTTTTTAAATGACAGGTAAAATGCTGATTGGTCTATAATTGTTCATATCAGTTTTATCGCCTGCTTTAAATATAGGGATAACAGAGGCCAATTTCCATGCCTTAGGAACAGTGGAATTTTCTATAGATAAGTTGATGAGGTGCGTGAGTGGGGGTGCAAGCACCTCTTTGTGTAATTTTAGAAAGTTAGTATCAAGACCATAAACATCTTTAGCTTTGGAGTTGTTCAAGGCAGTTATGATCTTGATAATATCTTGTTCTGTAATTTGTTGGATGTAAAAATTATTTTCATTGTCAGTGTGATCACTCAACAGCTCAGAGCCCCCAGTGAGTGTGAATTGCTTGACAAGGTCCTCTATGGATTTAATAAAGAACGAGTTAAGTTCTTGACATAGGACAGCAGGATCACTTACTAGCTGATTATCAATTGTTAATTGTAAACCTTTGTTTTCTTGTTTAGGACATTTCCCTGTCAGTTTATTAATACTTTGCCATATTTTTTTACCGCCTCCTCTGGCATTGTCAATGATCTGAATAAAAAAATTTGCCTTGGCTTTACGTAATTCTGATGTTACTTTATTTCTCGCGCATGTAAAGTTCAGTCTGTCTGTGTTAAGCCCAGACTCGACTGATTTTTTGAGTAGCTGATCCCCTTGTTTTATTAGTTTTAAACATTCAGGGTTAAGCCAAGGAAGAGAGTTGGGATTCCTCCTTCCAGGGCGCCCCCTCCTGGAGAAAGAAAGCACAACCTCATTTACTTTTGATAGGAATAAATCACAGCTAGTACTCGCGTCTTTACAGGCCAAGAAGACACTCCAGTCCACATTTTTTAACGCATTATCCACGTTTTCATGTTGGTTATTGGGAATGATCATAGTGTTAGTAGGCCTGTGTTTGTTCTGAGAAGGAAGTTTGTTAAGCTTCCTGGAGAAGAAAATAGCGTTGTGGTCTGAGAGGCCTGTTAATAAATTATGAGTGTTTGTGATTCTTTCCGGTTTATTGGTGAACAGAAGATCAATTGTGGACTGCGTACGGCATGTGATTCTTGTGGGTTTCTTTATTAGCTGTGTGAGATTAAAATAGTCAGTTATAAGTTTAAGTTTTTTTCTGTCTTGTTTGTTCTCCCAGTTGACGTTGAAATCGCCAAAGAGGAGTATTTCACGTTTATGATTACATGCCGCAAGGAGAGCTTTCAATTGGTCATAAAATTCTGGGCCAGCTGTGGGTTTGCGATAAACACAAATAGCTGTAAGAGACATCTCTTGAGAGAGGTGAATGTCCACACCAATACATTCAAGGAAAATGCCACTGGGAAATTTAATCTCATTACATTGGAACTTGTTCTTTACATACATGAGAACTTAAATAAATGCATTGCATTGTGTGTGCTATCAATGTGTTGGTTTGGGAGGATGAAAGCCTGATCTTTCCATGTTTTTCTTTCCAGCAGACGGGTCGTCCTACAAATTATTGCCCATTGGACCACAACATGTACCCCAATTTTTTTGTTATCCCTTGTATAATAAATCTCCTCATACCAATATCCGTTCCAGTCGTTAATATGATGTTGATGTGATAATCATGCTCACAAACCTTTTGTCCTTAATTTCTTTTATTAGGCTCAAATTACAGACTGGTAAGGCAGCTTGTTTTCAGAAATAACAGCTTAAAGTGTCTGCTGTAAAGTGTCTGCTGCAAATATGGACAATAAACAGTATGAATATAAACGGGCAACTGTGCAATCATCGAGAACGAGATGACTGGAGCAGGAACAGCGAAGGTGCATGGCACATCGGAGGTGCTGCATGGGCTCAGTGATGTTCTGGGGGAACAAGACATGACATTATAGCATGTACTTTCATCCATTGTAAAAAATTTAAAAAAGGTGTTTCAGAATGCGGTAGTGGTGGCTGTGTGTACAATAGGTGCATGGCGCATCAACTCACCGTAAAGTTTGTCTATCATGCGCTCAAACCGAGCTAAAAAGCGCTCCGTTTTCTGCTCGTGGCGCTTCTGCTCCTTCAGGCTCTCCTGTATCAGGTAATCCATTATGGGATTGGACTTCCTACTTCTTTTTGGGGATGGGGATGACTTTAGAAACAAATCTTCGTTTTCGGCGCTAAACCTGATCAGGCTCTTTGTTTGTGCTTGAGTCCCTGTGAATCAGTCACGTATATGAATACTTGTGATAATAGGTAGCGAAATGACGCTCATGTCACTCAAAAGGAACTTCTCTATGGTTAACCAACTACATTGCTTGTAAATACTCATGTTACAATTTAAAAAAACAACTCTTTCGCAGCACCTTCACATGCATTGACCGATTACTCCATGTAAAATAGCGACTTTTCCCATGTGCGTTTATAACAGAAAATAACTACACATTGCCACCATGTTAAACTCACACAATACACCAGTTATCACAACCTAAAACGATTAAAACAGTTAAATTATGGCAAAAAGATAGAAGAACTTACATTTGTGTGGTGCTCTTGCTTCTGCCATTTTTAAAAAGACTCACGATCTCCTGGTAGTCGCGTTGTACTCTGGGAAATATATCATACCCCTTCAAACGGAGTCTGCCTGGCCGAAGCCCTCCGTTTCAAGGGCTACAACGGAGGGGTAGGGTTAAAGGATAAGACCGGTTTTTTGACATTGGGCCCTTGATTTCACATTATAACATGATGTTCTACTCACCCCTGCTTGTTGTTGGTCATTTGGAGCTGTTCCGAAGATATTCGCGAGGCGTCTGGCTGCTCTCTTGAGATATTCGGCCATGAAACGGTTTCCTATGGGCAAGCTTATACAGGCACAAACTATGCTGTTTATAATTTATTAATTACTCTACACTAGCACTGATAACGTGGAGGTGCGTCGCTTACTTAAAAAAATCCGGGTTACTAATTTTGAATTTTAGCCGAATGAATAAATAGGCAGCAGGTCTGTGGGCTGTCTGTGGCAGTAGCACGACGAGGACGTCAGTAACACCCACTTTACGACAAAAAAATCAAAATTACAGTAACCCGGATTTTTTTAAGTAAGCGACGCACCTCCACGTTATCAGTGCTAGTGTACAGTAATTAATAAATTATAAACAGCATAGTTTGTGCCTGTATAAGCTTGCCCATAGGAAACCGTTTCATGGCCGAATATCTCAAGAGAGCAGCCAGACGCCTCTCGAATATCTTCGGAACAGCTCCAAATGTTCAACAACAAGCAGGGGTGAGTAGAACATCATGTTATAATGTGAAATCAAGGGCCCAATGTCAAAAAACCGGTCTTATCCTTTAAGGGGAAGGGCTTTGGAAGAGTATTGGGACAACACTACCCCTTCACGTGAACGCGCAAAACGGAGGGGAAGGGGTAAGGGGTAGGGCCAAGGGGTGAATTGGGATTGGGCCGAAATGTGCTATACAAATACATATTATTTGATTTGATTTAAGAAAATCCAGACTCTTTTCATGTGTTGTTCCACAATGGTGGAATGACCTACCAGAACAGGGGCGTCCCTGAATATCTTCAAGAAACTCTTGAAGACCCCCATCTCCTATTGAAGCACTTACCCTGTACTTCCCTCTATGCCTGCACTCTATCTCTACACTGTCACCTCTGACAGAGTCTGACTGGTGGTTTCCTTCTATGTAGGTTATTGTTAGCTTTGGTATTAGCTGTAATGTTATATATTTTTTCAATTGTAAGTCGCTTTGGATAAAAGCGTCTGCTAAATGCATAAACATAAAATAAAAGATTTATCGATTGTAACAAAACATTGACTATTGCTGAGCAGTGTTGGGAGTAACGGCGTTTAAGTATAACGGTGTTACTAACAGCGTTATTTTTCCAGTAACGTAGTAATCTAATTAATTACTTTTCCCATCATTACAACGCCATTATCATTACTGAGAATATAAAGTGGCGCGTTACTACAATTTGGTTGTAGGCTTTCGGCTACACATCAGCTACATGTTGCCTGGAGAGAGCAGGGGTGGGGATGATGACATCGTTGCAAATGCGATGATGATTGGCTGTGTGTGATGTGTGTGATGATTGGCTGTAAGGTGCTTCATCTACTCTGATGAAGCACCTTATATCAACCCACGCGCATATGACGCTTGTTGCTAACCCAACCGCAAGCCCAAATGCAGCTAGCGTGAACCCCAGCGAAGGAGACGGAGCCACGCTAAAACAAACCACACTTGATTCATTTTCATGACGCCATTGCAGTTGAGCTTGACAATATACCCTCAACATATGGGATAACACACAGAATCACAGCAACAGTGACTGATAATTGCTCAAATTTGGTTAAAGCATTTAAGAGGTACCAGCCACTTGAGAGTGATTCTGAAGACGATGAAGATGAGGTGACATTTACAGACATTAATGATGCTCTACATGCAACTGATGATGATGATGATGATGATGACGGTGATGATGTGATCACTTTGCCCCCCCACAAGAGATGTGCATCACACACACTAAACTTGATTTCCTGCACAGATGTTGACAAGTGGCTGCTGTCTCAACCTGAAACAAAGGCTGTTTACAGAAGTGCTACTGCCAAATGTACTGCCCTATGGAACAAGACTAGTCGATCAACTTTGGCTACTGAAACAGTTGATGAGTTGGTGTCAAAAAAGCTGCTTGTACCTTGTACAACACGATGGAATTCCTTCTATGATGCCCTGGCTCGAATCTGTGAAATATCCATCCAAGACCTTAACACCATCTCCTCCAAATTAGGATTGACAGCGATAACAGAAAGGGAACACCAGTATTTAAAGGAGTACTGTACTGCGATGAAGCCCCTTACAGTTGCTTTAGATATACTTCAGGGAGAAGACAACTGTTTTCATGGTACACTCCTACTAACGATGGAGACATTAATGCTGAAGACAGAAGCCCTTTAAAGCGGCCTGCAAATACTGAGGGACCTTCCTGATGTCACGCCATGGGACTCTGTTTAAGTTTTATGTTTTAGGTCACGTTTTGGTTCTTAGTCCATGTTTAGTTTAGTCTTAGTTTCCCTGCACTCGGTTAATTAAGTTCACTCACTTCACCTGTGTCTTTTCCCTCAGCTGCACTCACTCTCCAATCACTCTCACTCCCTATTTAGTTTCCAGTCTCCCCTCTCAGTTTGCCGGATCTTTGTTGCCATTCATCCCATCCTTACACTGCTCCTGAATTTTCAACCCCTCATGCAATGCCACAAAGTCACTTTCTGTTAAATATTTATCCATGCCATGCTTAGTCTTGTTTTTGGTCATAGTCCTGTTTATGTTTTTTGAGTCCACAGTTTAAGTTTTTGAATCCGGCTCAGCCGTGCCTTTTGTTCTTTGTTTTTGCTTTAATAAATCCAGTTTTCCTTTTTAAGTCCGCATCCGTGTCCTCCCTTCCATCCTCACCAGACCTGAAAGAAAGATCCGGCCCCCTCCTCACAAAATCTGACAGAAAGATCCGGCCAACAATGGACGCGGCGGACTTTAAAACCGCATTACGGCTGGCCGAGGACCTCTGTTCCTGTTTTGAGCAGGACAGCACCTCCTGGAGGAAATTGGACCCGGCCAATGACCTCATTAACCTTTTTTAGCAAAGCAAGTTCTCCAGACCTGGCCTGTGGACCTGTCTCGCATCTGGGGGAAGGCGAGGACTATGCAGCGCGCTGCAACACTCGACATTTTCGGCATGGAGCCACATCAGGTAGCTGCACTATACTCCTCCCCCCTCACCTCTTCAACATCTCAGTCCACAGTGTCCAGAGACCCAGCAGCCCCAGCCGTCCCAGAGGTGGCCCCAGCCGCCCCAGAGGTGGCCCCAGCCGCCCCAGAGGTGGCCCCAGCCGCCCCAGAGCTGGCCCCAGCCGTCCAAGAGCTGGCCCCAGCCGTCACAGGGCCTGACCACGAGGCCACAGGGCCTGACCACGAGGCCACAGGGCCTGACCAAGAGGCCACAGGGCCTGACCAAGAGGCCACAGGGCCTGACCAAGAGGCCACAGGGCCTGACCACGAGCCTGACCAAGAGGCCACAGGGCCTGACCACGAGCCTGACCAAGAGGCCACAGGCGGTGGTCTGGCGGACGCCCAGACCTCTGACGGCGTGGCAGGAACAGGCGGTGGTCTGGCGGATGCCCAGACCTCTGACGGCGTGGCAGGAACAGGCGGTGGTCTGGCGGACGCCCAGACCTCAGACAGCGTAGCAGGAGGAGGCGGTGGTCTGATTGGCACCCAGACAACCGTCGACATGGTAGGAGGAGACGGTGGTCTGGTTGGCACCCAGACATCCGTTGACGTGGCAGGAGGAGACAGTGGTCTGTTGGCACCCAGACATCAGTTGACGTGGCAGGAGGAGACAGTGGTCTGGTTGGCACCCAGACATCCGTCGACGTGGCAGGAGGAGACAGTGGTCTGGTTGGCACCCAGACATCCGTCGACGTGGCAGGAGGAGACGGTGGTCTGGTTGGCACCCAGACATCCGTCGACGTGGCAGGAGGAGGTGGTGGTCTGGTTGGCACCCAGACATCCGTCGACGTGGCAGGAGGAGGAGGTGGTCTGGTTGGCACCCAGACATCCGTCGACGTGGCAGGAGGAGGCGGTGGTCTGGTTGGCACCCAGACATCCGTCGACGTGGCAGGAGGAGGCGGTGGTCTGGTTGGCACCCGGACACCCGTCGACGTGGCGGCAGGAGACGGTGGTCTGGTTGGCACCCGGACACCCGTCGACGTGGCGGCAGGAGACGGTGGTCTGGTTGCCACCCGGACACCCGTCGACGTGGCGGCAGGAGACGGTGGTCTGGTTGGCACCCAGACATCCGTCGACGTGGCAGGAGGAGGCGGTGGTCTGGTTGGCACCCAGACAGCCGTCGATGTGGCAGGAGGAGACTGTGGTCTGGTTGGCACCCAGACATCCGTCGACGTGGCAGGAGGAGCCGGAGACCATCCAGCAGGCGGCTAGACATCCGGCGGGGAGGGAACTAAGACATGAATAAACTAAACATGGACTAAGAACCAAAACGTGACCTAAAACTTAAACAGAGTCCCATGGCGTGACACCTGACGCCATAGTCACAGTAAGAACTTGAATTGAATACTTTATTACTTAAGTGAACATTGCTGTAGTACTCAATAATAAATAGGCTACTACTAATTATAATTATAATAATAACACTGATTTGCGTGGATACATACATTTAATGTGATTATTCTTATCATTTCAGGCTATCAAAACCAGATTTGCTGATGTCCTGGGAAATGAAGAGGCTATACTTGCTGCTGTAACTCTTCCAAAATTCAAACTTCGCTGGTTGCAGTCACAGGAGTTAAAGGATAAGGCTAAGGCAAGTTTGCTGGCAGAGTGCCGTAAAATGGTCCTCGAAGAACCACAGCCAGGTACCAGCACATCTTCACATCACACAGATTCAGCCAAAGAAAGCGATTTCTTTGCTTTTCAGGAGGATGAGGAGGACACCTCCTCTTCAGCAGAAAGCCAGGTGGCAGACTATATTAGATCTCCAGCACAAAACTTCAACTCTCTGTGTGGATTTTCTCTCATCAAGAAAATGTCACTACGTTACAATGCTGCTACTCCATCTAGTGCACCTGTTGAGAGACTGCTCAGCCTGGGCAAACTTGTCTTCTCTCCGAAGAGAAACAGACTATCAGACAAAAGATTTGAAAAGCTTCTCCTCCTACGTTACAACCACTGGTTTAGTTGTTAGATGAGAGGAGTATTTTAGTATAGATAGATTAATACATTGTTCATTTTCACTGAGAACGAACAACATGTTAATCTACATTGAGAGTTGGATAGTGCTCTGTTTATTGTGCGATAATATACAGGTACAGAGGTTTGCACCACTTAATGGCCAGATCTTCCTTTGTTCCTTTTTACCCAAGTTTACATTTGTGTGTCTTAGTTTTGCACTTGATTGCAAACTGTGAATAGCTGAATATCATTTATTTGAGATTTAATTTGGTTACTGTACTGAATTATGATTATTATTAATTAATTGAATTCCAATTGGCTTGAATTGGACTTACTATCTAAGTGCCTTGAGATGACATTTGTTGTATTTGGCGCTATATAAATAAAAATGAATTGAATTGAATTGAATATTTAAGAGTTGGATAGTGCTCCGTTTATTGTGCAATGGTATACAGGTACAGAGAATTGCACTACTTAAAAGGTTAATTTTTTCTTTTTACCCAAGTTTACTTTTTTGGGTATTTGGTTTTGTACTTGAATGCAAAGTGTGTGAATATATAATATATTTGTTACTTTATGACATATAAGAGTAGGATAGTGTTCTGTTTATTGTGCAGTAGGCCTAAAATAGAATTGCACTACTTAATGGCCAGATTTTCCTTTGGTTCTTTTTACCCAAGTTTACATTTGTGTGTCTTAATTTTGCACTGGAATTTTATATTCAATATTTATGTTTTTATTTCTATGCATCATATGGCAGGCTGAGTTCAAATAAATACCGAATGTTCTAAATTACTGTATATAGTGTTTTTATTCTTCAATCAGTTAATATAAACATATTTGATGTTAAAGCACAGAATTTTGGGTGCCAATGCCGAAGCCATTAGACACACATCTTACTCTTGTTACTTTTACAATGTTGTAACTGAGTTACTAACTCAATTACTTTTTGGGAGCAGTAACTAGTAACTGTAACTAATTACTTTTTAAAAGTAACTTGACCAACACTGTTCCTGAGCATAAAAATAATAATAATTCTTAAATATAACACCAAAACTGGTATGAGACAGAAATACCGTTGTCATAAGTGAAATATTAGTTTATCTCAGAACTTTATTTTGATTCAGTGATTATTTTGATTAATATGTAATTACTCCAATTGTAGGCGAACTTCACTTAATTTGGAGCTGTCCTATCAACAATAAACACTGGAACTTGCTGGTTTGTAAATTTTGGATCTTGATCTCCTGATTTTTGTCTTTAAATGCATATCATCTAGCAAGTAATGGCACAGAAATATAGTGCCATGAGCCATGTCGTAAGGTACATTGACTGTGAAATAACCACAAAGATGAGTGCATAGCACAGTGAAACAGACAAAGAGAGACACAGGGGCAGACAGGCAGAAAGCAACTGACAGTACTGAGTAGCCATGCTACTGCCTAAATTCATAATATTAATATCACACATATCTCCATCACAATGTGGCATTCTCAACATTTTGGGCCAGAAATTTTGCAGTTTGACATTGTTTAGTTTGTTTTGTCACAGAACATGCATGCAGAAACCAGCACAGTGTACCTGGTGGATCCAGCGCAAAAGAGATCGGAGCTGAAAGCTTCACAAACTGCCGTTAAAAGAATGAGTGTATGTGTTGATGAATTTGAAGCTACTTTCAGTTTATGTTACAAATGTTATCAAATAAAGTGTACCTGTTTTCATTCAATGGGCCACATGCCAAGGTTCTTTTAATGATTCCCCCCTCCCACCAATGTTGTGATCTAATTCTAACTTTGGACTTCTGAAAATCTACCCTTAGCATTGATATTTTGGCAACATATAAAATAATTTGTTCCCTTGCAGTGATCAAAACTCCAAAGTCCCCTATTTTTTCTTGTTCTGGATCACAGTATCTGGAATTTTAGGATCCGGATCAATTTTTGATATCTGAACCTATTGGGAACTTATCCTGTATTTTTTTTACCAAGCACCCTGGCTATTTATTGTGGAGCTACATGCGCATATGCTTAAAACAGCCCTATCTCCCAATGATAAAGAATTATTTTAAAAGATCCTGGATCCAGACGGCGATCTGGATCACCCCCAAAATCTAATCACTTGTCCCATTGCGGACATTTCCTGAAAATTTCATCAAAATCCGTCTAACTTTTTGAGTTATGTTGCTAACTAACAAACAGACAGACAGACAAACAAACAAACCCTGGAGAAAAAAGATAATCTCCTTGGTGGAGGTAAATAAGACATTTCTAAAACGATATGGGTCAAAATCTTGATCAAAGATGTAAAGCCAGTGATTTATACATTTGCATTCAATGTTCAGACCTTAAAGCTATGACTTAGCTGCTGGGACTTCACTTGTAAACGGGACTGTTTCTTACATCTGCAGCAATGTCAGTTCAAAATGTTATCAATTGATGCATGTCCCTAAATTCATGTTTTGTAGTAAGAGCTAACAGAGAGGAAGGTTTTTCTATTTTGCTCGCTGTTGACATAACTGTCTGTGTCTTCCTGTTTCCGTTAGTGTGACTATCTTAAACCCATGCAGGATGCAATCATTGTATCATTAATTATCCTGTATCCCATGTTGCACTGTAACCTTAACAAGTTCATTTTAATTTAATTTAGATTTGAAAATAGTTCATAAAATTGAACAGTGCATCTCCATCTTGGGGGTTGCATTTGTAATTATTGAAATCATTGGTTATTCATTGGGTTGTTGCAAATGTGTGTGATAATCTCTGGACACGAGGGACCTGAATATAAAGAGGATGATAAATATAAACTTTATTCAGGGAGTACTTCATGATGAGGTGCATATGTCATGGAGAGACGGAATGGGTGGAAAGAGGGGGTTATGTCCCATTCACTCCAACAAGATGGAAGCAGCTGTGGTGTCATTGTTTTAAAGGTAAGCCAAAAACTATTTCTTTTCATTATATGTGAGGTAGGAATTTTTCTTGGGACAGATGAATTGATGTGAACCAATATCGGCAAATGTACAAATTATAGTGTGAATAGAGATAACAATTTTTTTGATAGCGATCACGAGTGTATGTCATTTATTATATGCCCCCCATTATTGTTGTAAGTACCTGCATTTGATGTTGTTTAGATGGCAAAAGCCCTGTTAAAGGCTTTCCCAGACATGAACTTCAGCACATCTAAAAAAAGGTTAAAGGTTAATTAAGCATACAAATCAAAAACAAGATAGAAAGGAGGTATATATAATTAAATGAATGTTTTTCTTTTTAGTCTTTGATGATCAAAACTGCTGTGCTATGTGCCACCTTCAAGCCACCAGGACCAGGAACTGCCATTGTACAATGGGTGAGTACTTGAAAAACAGTTAAAGACATGTTGAATTGTTATATAGCCATGAAAAAAAAAAAAAAAAAAAAAAAAGTTTAGGTGTCAAATAATAAATTATATCATTTGTTTTCAATTAAACAGATCAAATGTGATGACTGCGGCCGGTGGCTCCATGGTTCATGTCTGTCCATGGACATAAAGGATGCCAAGGACAAAACCTGGAAATGTCCCTTGTGCCAATAGAAACACCATGTTGTGTTACAATTAAATCATTCAAGCCCTACTAGTGTTGCATCATGTTATTCCACTGGCTGCACGGGGTACACCTCATATTTTTATATTTTACATCTGTTCATAATTTTTACATGTAAATATTATTATTTTTGCTCAATAGCTCCCAGGTCACGTGATCAATTAACTCCAAATCAGTTGGAATCATAGTACTACACTGGCTGCATGAGATATACCTCTTGCTTTTACATCTGTTCCTAATTTTTATTAATTTTTACATGTAAATATTATCATTTTTGCTCAATAGCTTCCAGGTCACGTGATCAATTGACTCCAAATCAGTGTGGAATCAAAGTACTACACTGGCTGCTTGAGATACACCTCTTGTTTTTACATCTGTTCATAATTTTCCTAAAAACTTTAAACAGTAGCTTATCTCTGCTTTAAATAGCCCACATTTTTATTTTGAAAACAGGAAGTTGGTGCACGCTGAAGTCGTCCTCTCCGTGCGTGTACAGCAAAGTCTGCAACAATATATAAAGATAATGTCTATGGTCTGCAGTACCGGTGCTGAAATGGTTGAAATGTTGGAGTGACCTGTGAATGTCTGTGGAATATCCAACTTAAAACTAACTTCACTTCAGTCAGTTTCTGATCCTGCCAATGATGCGCTTTCCACCATATCAAGATTAAGTGTTAAGGTGTGTGATCTCACATGACCTACGTCATTGCGCACTACGTGCTGTTATCTATATAAGTGAGTGATTCAAATAAATTCATTCTCTTTCCGGTTTACAATAACTGATGTGAGCGTGTCATGTGTTCTACTACTACTAGCTTATAAAAGTGAAATGGCTGCGCCAACAGGTTATGGGCCCAGGCAAAGGCATCATGATGTAGGGAGTAGGTGGAACAGATTATGCTTCAACGGAGATGAACGAAATTACGAACTCTGGGAAACCAAGTTTCTCAGTCACTTGCGTTTGCTGGGGCTGAAGGACACCATCTTGAACGAGCTCGCCTCGGACGACGGGGATGACGACCACATCGAGGACGACATAAAGAAAAATGAAGAGGTATATGCAGAAATGATACAGTTCTTGGATGATAAAAGCCTCTCGCTAGTAATGAGAGATGCTACGGACAATGGAAGAAAGGCTCTGACAATACTAAGAGACTATTACGCGGGAAAAGGCAAGCCAAGAGTGATTAGCCTTTACACTGAGCTAACGTCCCTGCAGAAAGGTGCAGATGAAAGTGTTACAGACTACTTAATTAAGGCAGAAACGGCGATAACAGCACTCCGAAATGCAGAAGAGAGATTAAGGCTACGGCTACACGAAAACGAAACGAGGTTTTTTTTGAAAACGGGTTCGAAAATTCTTGCGACCACACGGAAACGCGCTGCTGTCCAGACGAAAACGATGAAACGAGGCAGTACACACGCCACTGTGTCACGCCACGCTGTGAGACAATAGAGAAGTGTTAAAATTGGCTCACAGCGTCAACGTGTGACTGACGCAAAAACGTTTTAGCTGTAACAATGGAAACGAAACGAGGCCGTTTTCAAACTTTCCCACTCTGGAACCCGTTTTCAAAAACTATCGTTTTGGGGTAGTGGGAACGCCGGCTCCGTGTGGCCGCGACAGTGAAACGATAAGAAAAAGTATCGTTTACAGTGAAAAACGTTTCCGTGTAGCCGCAGTCTAAGTGACGGACTGTTGATTGCCATGATACTCAAGGGACTACCCGAGTCTTACAAGCCATTCATTATACACATTACGCAAGGTGACGAACATTTGACGTTGTTGTGGAGAAAAGAAGTCGAATCTGCATCGGTCAGCCTTTCATTGGGGAAGTTTATTTGAACAAGCCGTCACAGCAAATGTGCGTACAGGATGTCCGGAAACCTCCACCGACCTCATTTTGTGACATGGCTTTATACTGGTCCTGGATCATAACAAGCGTACGTGGCCAAGCCCCAATCTTCCTCAGACGCCTAGCTTTCGCCATTATCATAAACAAGCTCATTCTAACTATCAACAATATTCATATGAACCAGTCAACAAAGCACACAATGTAATTAGGCCATGTTATGACATTTCTCTCCCACATAATCCCCCCTGAAATCACTTATCAGTGATTTAATAAAGAAATAATCTAAAATGAAAGAAAATCATCCCACATAATTAACCTAACTAATTAATTAATTAACATAATCAACACTAAATGATTCTAATAATTCTACATCCTAAGTCAAAGGGAACATATTGAATAAATGAAAAGGAATATATATATGTACCCAAATCACATTAAATGATACTGAATTCAACAATAATACAAATTTTAACATTGCCAATTGCCATTGCTGAGTTCAAAACCAAGCTGAGGAGCTTCGAGGACACAGAGAAGTATCGTGCCAGCTCGGATGACAACGTGATGAAGGCGAGTGCTGCACTACGAGGGAGAGAGATCGCTAAAGGCACCGACATTGTCTGTTACAACTGCGGAGTGAAGGGACACATGTCCCGGGTATGTCCAAAAGAGCCACAGGAGAGGCAATGGTGCCGGCATTGCAGAAGTGCGACGCATTAAGAAACACAGTGCCGTCGCAGAAGAAAAGACGACATGAAACAGATAGCTGACTAACAAAGTGAGGAACAACATGCATACTTATTCCAAGCGAGCCACCTCCAGCCAGGCGGATTGAAACATGGAGGGCTGATGGTCGACACTGGAGCAACGTCGCACATCATTACAGACATCAGAAAGTTCAGAAAATTCGACTCTACGTTCCAACCCGAGAAACACTTCATCGAATTGGCGGACGGCACCAGAGCCAACGGTGTGGCACTGAAGAGGGGCGACGCGGAGGTGAGCCTGACGAGTCGTGAGGGGAAGATGGTGAAAGCTACGCTGAGAGATGCGCTGTTCATCCCGGGTCTAGATGACTATTCAAGCAAAGTTTTTGTGTACTTCCTGAAAGCTAAGAGTGACACCACAAAGGCCACAGAGCGATTTCTTGCTGACGTATCCCCATACGGGAGAGTAAAGTGCATTAGGTCGGATAATGGCACTGAATTCACAGGACAGGAATTTCAGTCTTTGCTTTCGAAGAATAGCATTAGACACGAGACCTCTGCACCGTATTCGCCACATCAAAATGGCACAGCAGAGAGGAATTGGCGCACACTTTTTGATATGGCAAGATGCATGTTGATTGAGAGCAACTTACCCAGAGAGCTCTGGACATATGCCGTGATGACTGCTGCAGTAATACGCAACAGGTGCTTTAACAATAGGACGAAGCAGACACCATATTACTTGCTTACAGGGAAGAAACCAAATTTGTCTAAGATGAGACTGTTCGGATCCGTATCCTATGCATACAAACATGACAAGAAGAAGTTAGACTCGAGATGTGATAAGGGAGTGTTTGTAGGTTATGACAAGAATAGCCCCTCATATCTAGTCTACTATCCTGACACACAAAAAGTTCAAACATCGATTGGTGAGGTTTATTTCGAAGAGTGTAGCCGAAAAAGACACCCAGACAGACACAGTAATGGATGAGTTCACTGAGAGAAGATATGTGCCACCCAGAGACAGTGCAGGTGATGCGACTAGGCAGGAAGCAGGGAGTTCAGAAGATTCCCAGGGAACTTTTGATAGTGCAGATACACCTGAAGAGATCCATGTTGAAGAGAGTGAGCCACGTTACCCTACAAGAGATAGGAGAGCACCACAATATCTCTCAGAGTATGTAACGGATACTCAGTCTAATGATCAGGTGTCAATCTGTGTTGATTTTTGTTACAGGATGTGTGAGGTGCCACCAGAGCATGTGAACGGAGCGGAGCGTGGAGCGGACGGTGGAGCGGAGCTGTGAAATATGGTGAGAGCGCAGAGCGGTTTTCAATTCAAAAACTGGAGTGAGGATTTTGCTCCGCTCCAGTTCGCACCGATGCGCTCACAACATCAATTAAAAATGTCGGATTATAAAATTTGTAAAATAACATTTTTGATTTAATGTAGTCTAGTGTAATAAATTAATAATTAAATAGGAAACGCGGGGCAACATGAATAGAGCGAGATGTTACGTTCACAGCTGGGGACAAGCAGCCACGCGGATAAATGAGGTAAATGTGGAAGTGAGCAATTCAAGTCGAGGGCGCAACGGTGTGTTCTATGTGTGGCGGAGCTAGCATTAGTTGCAGAGAGAGTGCGGATAATAAACAGGGAAACGCCCGAACTGTAGGGCCTACAAACGCTATCGAGCGTGGATTGTGTATTTCGTCTGGAGTTTTGGGACACGGGAACGCTCTGAACAGGTCAGGTACCGTGAAGACATATTCCCCTTTCTGATTGTCTGAATTAGGCTGACTGCTCAGGTGCTAGTTCTAACCGTGACCCTCGTTTCCTCTGCTTTGCTTCCGTTTCTGCTGATGCTCTCGCGGCCACACACACACACACACACACACACACACACCTCTCCCTCCTCCTGCCTAGCCCAGCCTGGGGTCTCTCTTTGCTGTGTCGTGTGATGCATATTTAAGCTGAGTAATCTGGCGGGCTTCGTCCTGACGTGGTAGTTTTCTACCTGGTGCCCAACATTTTCTAAACATTATTTTTTGTACGTCAGAGTGGCGATAATTTAACAGCCAGTTAAATAAGACAATACACCGGTCACATCATTAAATCAAACGCCGTGTGTCCCAGGGCCCTGTCATAATGACATGACGTAAAAATGTCAGAAAATTCCTTCTCCTGAAAATTTGAGCGAGCGTGGAGCGATTTCGCCTGAGCAGCAGGAAAATTAAGGTGAGCGTGGAGCGAGTTTTGAGCGGAGCGTCCTGGCTCAACTTTGAGCGGGGAGCGAATGAGCGAACATCCTCCTGAGCGGGGAGCAGGAATTGCGCTGCGCTCCGCTCCGTTCACATGCTCTGGGTGCCACAGACATACAAGGAAGCTATGAGTTCACCAAAAGCTGCGGTTTGGGCTAAAGCCATGCAGGAGGAAATGAAGTCGTTAAAGGAAAATGATACATTCACCCTGACCACCCTACCAGAGGGTAAACATGAAGTGGGGGGCAGATGGGTTTATGCCATTAAGTCTAATGCAGATCAGTCAGAAACCTATAAGGCCAGGTATGTAGCCAAAGGCTACAATCAGGTGATGGGTATAGACTACAAGGAAACATTTTCTCCAACTGCCAACTTAACGTCAGTTAGGATCCTGATGCAAATGGCCGCACAATATGATCTTAAATTGCATCAGATGGATGTCAAGACCGCATATTCAATATAAACACAAGAAACTTGTGCTAAAGAAAATAAAAAATAAAATAAAATAAAATAAAGGACCAGACTCAGTGAATAATTCCCTACACTCCGTATTATATAGATCAATGAGCAGTGCTGACCAACATATCATTGGGGTCATCAGGTGGGAACCTCCTTTCATCAGTGTTTTGTCTAGTTGGGCCCACGACACCTCCAGGAGGCTAGACAATGACCACTGGCGTCCCAGAGTCACCCCCCTAATGCCAGCCAACACTGCCCCTCACACCACAACAACCATAATCTACCTCAGCTTCTCACCAACTGCACACCAGTTACAGCGGGGTGGGGATGCAAACCCTGGTTCGGGTAGGGGAAGAAATAAAAGAGGTAAGAAAAGCAGGAATGGGATTCAAACCCTGGTTCGGGTAGGGGTAATGAAAATATAGAGGGTGCCAGAGGTGGAGGAAGGACAAGACACACTAGCAGATTCAGCAGACAAACTCACCAAAACAATCCTATAATCACTAACAATGCCAGCAAAAACAAATCCATACTACTCACTCCAAGCCAACTCACCCAAAATGGCCGCCTGGTTTCAAAAGGATCACATGTGCCAAACCCTCCACTTAAATAGCTTGAACTTCTTCTTTGCTTTTTCAAAAGTCTGTTTACCCTAAGTGCCCCCCCTGCTGGGCCCCCAGTTGCTATTGCATCTTCTAATCCAAATCCACTGGCTGGATTTTACTGCTTTATCTGAAACCTCCTTCACTATTTTTCTCACACTCTGTCCACTTACACCCAGCTCCCTCAACAATGAGACAACAGACTTTGCAACAAATCCTCTACATCCTACTTCCACTGGACAGATTCTAACCTTCCATCCTCGCTGCTCTGCTTCTGCCCCCAACTCCACATATCTAAGCTTTTTCCTTTCATATGCTTCCTCTACTAATTCCTCCCAAGGAACAGTCAGCTCTATGAAATAGACTCTCATTCTACTCCTAGACCACAAGACTATATCAGGCCTTAGGTTTGTAGAGGCTATTTCCTGGGGAACAACAAGCTTATTTCCTAAATCTACCTGCATCTCCCAATCACAAGCATCCTCCAAGCTGCCGTGCCTCCTTATCGTCTTTTTAACTTTCTCCCCCTCTTGAACAAACTGAATTGCAACTCTCTGTACCTTGGACCCTCCTAAGTTTACCTGCCTTTGTTTATCTTCAATACCTGCAGCTAAACTTCTTAATACTTGGTCATGTCGCCATGTATACCGGCCTTGTGACAGACTAACCTTACAACCTGACAAAATATGCTTTAGAGTTGCAGTACCTGAACATAACGAACATAACGGGTCTCCATTTACCCAGAGTTTTAGGTTCTGGGGAGTTGGCAATACATCATATGTTGCCCCTATCAAAAATCTAATACTCCTTTCCTCCATACTCCACAGTTCTTTCCAACTAAGCTTTTTCTTCTCTACACCTTCCCAATTCACCCACCGTCCCTGCTTAGCCTGAGCCACTGCCTTTGCACCCCTTAACATTTCCTCCTGTCTACGAATCTGCTCAACAACTAGCTTTCTCTTCTCCTTGGGACCTGCTCTACTCCACACTGGTTTGCCTGGGCCAAGCCCCAAGCCTCCCCGGCCTATTTGCACATTACCCACAACCTCTGTATGTCTAAGAGTTGCTTCTGCCTCCTGAGCTGCCATTCTTGGTTTCCACTTCCTCCCCTTGGTTGGGTTTGGAACCACCTTACTAACTACCACATCTTTACTCCCAGCTAACAGGAGCTCTGTCCTAACTTTAGTACATTTAAACTCCTCTACTAGACTAGATACTGGGAGCTGGAGTATGCCTTTCCCATACAGTGCCACAGTACTTAAGCATCTAGGAACACCTAGCCACTTCCTAATATAAAAGCTAACTAATCTTTCCATTTTTTCTACAACAGATAATGGAATCTCATACACAGACAGTGGCCACATCAACCTAGGAAACAATCCAAACTGCAGACACCACAGCTTCAACTTTCCTGGAAGCTCTGATTTATCTATTCTATCCAGTCCCTCAACAACATCTTCACGAAACTGCACTGACTGCTTTCCATCATTCATGTCTGCCTGGTACCACCTGCCTAAACTCTTCACTGCCTTTTCCCTTATTATTGGAATGCTTTCTTCATCTATTACAAACTTTCTATCACTTAATTTCCCTCTACTTATTGAGATACTTCTAGACTTAGTAGGTTTGATTTTCATCCCAGCCCACTTTAGATTTTTATCAAGTCTCTCAAGTATTCTCTTCATACATGGTACTGTTGTAGTCACCAGCGTCATATCATCCATGTATGCTCTAATTGGCGTAAGGCGTATGCCATCCTGACGTCTCTCTCCTCCTACAACCCACTTGGAAGCTCTAATAATTATCTCCATGGCCATTGTAAATGCTAATGGAGAAATTGTACACCCTGCCATAATGCCTATTTCTAGCCTCTGCCAACCTGTTGTGAAACCTGCTGTACTTAAGCACAGTCTAATATCTTGAAAATATGCTCTTACTAAGTTAACCACTACTACAGGCACTCTAAAATACTCAAATGCTTCCCAAATAAGGCTATGTGGCACTGAACCAAATGCATTTGCTAGATCTAGAAATATAACATGCAAGTCTTTTTTCTCAATCTTGGCTGTCTGAATCTGATGCCAAATCATGCTAGTGTGCTCTAAACACCCTGCGAAACCTGGTATTCCTGCCTTCTGCACAGTAGTATCTATTAAGCTATTCTTTTCTAAATAACTAGCTAATCTCTGTGCAACCAAACTAAAGAAAATCTTCCCCTCTACATTTAGGAGAGAGATCATCCGGAACTGACTCAGGTCCGAGGACTCTTTCTCCTTTGGAATAAGAACGCCTCCTGCCCTGCGCCATGCTCTAGGAATAACCTGTTTCTCCCAAACTATTCTTAATTGCCTCCACAAAAACTTTAGGATATCAGGTGTACTTTTATAAACCCGGTAGGGGACTCCATTTGGCCCTGGGGCCGACGAAGCCTTTGCACGCCTGACTACCTCCTCAACCTCCTTCCACCTAGGTGGTCTAACGTCCATCTTATGAGCTATCTCTCCTAATGGTGGCATGTCAGGTGGAAGGCCTACTACTCTACGCTGCTCAAGATCTAAATATATGTATTTCTTAGATACTCTTCCACCTCTAACTTTGTTGCCTTAAGCTGCCCTCCCTTTTCCTGGTTAAACAACCCTTTAACAAACTTGAACGGGTCCCTATAAAATGCCGTCCTTACATATTCTTTCTTCTTTCTCTTTTTCCTAACACATTCAGCCCTTCTAAGTATTGCTAGCCTGCCTCTCAGTTCTTCCTGCAAAACATTAATTCCCTCTCTCTCTTCTTCTGTAGCTTTTTTTCCACTGCTTTCTTAAATTTCTTCTTTCCTTAACCAATTTCTCCATCTCTTTTTGCCATCTAGACTTACCTAAATGTACTTTTTCAACCCTCTTTCTATCTTGCACCCCAAATCTCTCTACACCATAGGAATAAATTATATCTCCCATCTTCTCTAGCCTATCGCTTGCATTTCCTCCTAACCTACCCAATATTATTGACAAATCTTTATTGACTGCCTCCCATTCTTTGTAACTATTTGCCCTAGGCCACTTAACTCTATCTTTCTGCTCCATATTTCTCTCTCTAACTGGCCTGTTCACCTCAGTATCAGCTACATCCCTTCTTAGAACCTCCTCATCCACCTCCATAGCTGTGTTATTGATATCCTTCGGACTGTGGTTTTCTACCTGCCGCTGGACTTCATCCGACTTAATCGATTGACTTCTTAAAAAGTACTGATCGATGCGGCCACACTGCCCTTCTTTTACCACACATCTCTTTCTTCCCTGATGCATTTTAAGGCCTCTTACTGATGTTACTTTCTGCCAGCCACAAGGACAAACCTGAAGCTTACTTCCCTCTAGTCTACCACTTTTATTTACGCTCTCTTTCCTCTGAGAACTATTCTGGTCAGTTCTAGCCCTAGAGAATAGGCCCGTGCCCCTATCCTTCACTGAGTCGCGTATCCACCTCTTAGTCATGTTCATTCCAGTGTCAGTTGCCATGTAGTCTGCCTGTGAGTCATCTTCCGCCCCTGCTCTCGCTGACTCTAGGGGTATTCTCCTTAATCTTTCTGTAGCTTATGCTGGTTGTAACAAAGCGGCTAGGCCTCGCTACTGCTACCATGGATTGCTAGCCCATGGCAGCACCTTTGGGGTCTTTGCCTCCTGTCAGCTGTCTTTCCAATCTGTCACATGGTCTTTCCCTTGTTGTCAGCTGCCCTATTCACAACGGTCACTAGCTAGGCTAGATTTGGATTCAATATAAACACAAGAAACTTGTGCTAAAGAAAATAAAAAATAAAATAAAATAAAGGACCAGACTCAGTGAATAATTCCCTACACTCCATATTATATAGATCAATGAGCAGTGCTGACCAACATATCATTGGGGTCATCAGGTGGGAACCTCCTTTCATCAGTGTTTCGTCTAGTTGGGCCCACGACACCTCCAGGAGGCTAGACAATGACCACTGGCGTCCCAGAGTCACCCCCCTAATGCCAGCCAACACTGCCCCTCACACCTTACATACTTACATGCGCCTATAGATTGTGATGTATACATGGAACAACCAGAGGGATTTGAGGTGAAACCTGCCAGAGGTGAAAAATTGGTTTGTAAACTGAACAAGTCACTTTATGGTCTGAAACAATCCAGTAGAAACTGGAACAAAATACTTAGTGATTACTTGACTGAAAATGGATTTGTGCAAAACCCTGCAGATCACTGTGTGTACACGAAACAAGCTGGAAAAGAGAGAGCAATATTGGTCATTTGGGTTGATGATTTACTTATTGCAGCCAGTAGTAATGATCTACTGAATAATGTGAAGAAAACACTTGCTATGAAATTTAACATGAAGGATCTTGGGAAATTAAGACATTTCTTAGGAATTGATTTCGAACAGAGTGATGGAATAGTGAAAATGAATCAGACAAGGTACATATCAAAGGTACTTGAACGATTTGGAATGTCACAATGTAAACCTAGGTCAACCCCATGTGAACAGAAAATTGAACATGACTGTGATGCTGACCCTGTTGATGCCAAAACTTACCGTGAGGTTGTAGGCAGTCTGATTTACATAATGACATGTACGAGACCGGATTTAAGCTGGGTTGTGAGTAAGTTGTCACAACACTTGTCTGAGCCAAATGAACAACATTGGATGACTGCTAAACATGTGATGAGGTACCTGAAAGGTACATTGGACCGTGAATTGTGTTACAGGAGAAGTGAGACAAACCTGAAACTTGTAGCATATAGTGATTCTGATTGGGCTGCAGATTTGAATGATAGGAGAAGCACAACAGGCTATTGCTTTAGTCTAACTGATGAATGGAATTGAGGAAGATTGTCAATATACACCGGTGAAAATATTTGAGGATAATCAGGGAACAATCGCTTTGTCAAAGGACCCAGTTTGCCGCCAAAGGTGTAAACATATTGACATCAGGTACCATTTTGTCCGTGAAGCTGTCAATGATGGAAAAATTGTGATCGAGTACTGTCCCACTGCCAGTATGGTGGCAGATGCCATGACTAAGCCAATGACACAGTTCAAAATGAAAACATTTATGAAATTTATGTTTGGTAACTGAAGATATGAATTTCATCCAGAAAGAAAAGGAATAGACCAATGATATGTTTTATACTAGTGTGTTTATTATTGCACTGGTATCTTATTTTATTTTATTTTATTTTTTTAGTTTATTTTCTGATATTTTTGTTGCTGTTTTTATTTTATGTTTTTTCTGTGTTCATTATCTGAAGGGCTTGAGATCAAGTGGGGGTGTTAAAGCATTACTATGTAACATTTCTACCTTAAAATAACAGCTTGAAAAAAATTGTGCAGCTAGAATGAGTTTTAATATTACGATTGGCCTGTCTCCTATGCCCTTCGGGGGTCTGAGTTGGAATAACTGCGCTATGTAACTTTGCTGGACCGGCCCGGTAGCGGCCCGGGAGCTGAGCGGAAGTACTTCGACTTGTTTTCTGGCACACCTACCGCAAAAACAAATAGACCCCTCTCACGCTCCCAGGTACATTTGATTACTCTTACCTTCTCGGTCGACATAGCTAGCACCTTCTGACTCCTCGCCGGTTCGTCAACAAACGTGAAACGTGAAAGTGAAAGGGTGTTGTATTTACGACAGTGTAACCGTACATTACCTCCAAGCCTGTAGGGGGAGCTCCGAGTGGGCTTTTTGAGAAGTTACATTGTATTGCTTTAAAGTGTGTGATCTCACATGACCTACGTCATTGCGCACTACGTGCTGTTATCTATATAAGTGAGTGATTCAAATAAATTCATTCTCTTTCCGGTTTACAATAACTGATGTGAGCGTGTCATGTGTTCTACCACTACTAGCTTATGAAAGTGAAATGGCTGCGCCAACATTAAGATTAAGATCAGATTTATTGGTCATGCATACACACGAAATTTGTCCTTCGCTTTTAACCCATCCAGGTTGGCACCTGTTGACACACTCATGCACAGGGTCACACACTCAGAGACAGATGCCAACCTGGAGCGGTGGGCAGCCATTCACAGCGCCTGGGGAGCATGTACGGTGCCTTGCTCAAGGGCACCTCGGCTGTGACAAAGAGGTGGACTGACACCCCTCTAACTGTCAGTTTCACCAATCTTTTTGAGTGGGAAACGAACCGCCAACCTTCCGGTTATTGGACCACCCACTCTAACCACCCTATCATAAAGCATAGATCATCATAAACCCCTCCAGGAGCCTCGTACGTTTCCAATTTCAGACGTCAGATCTTTAAATTTGCACATCACGTTTAACAGCTGTTACTTGATTTCTTTGACTTTGTCAACATTAGCAATGTCATTCATTAACTTTTCAACTTTTTTTTTTTTTTAAACTTGTGATATGACCCAAAACTCCTCTTCTTGAATTAATCAGTCTGTGTAACTTTTCCTCCGCGGCTTTTTCAGCTCGTTTACTCACTCGTTTTGACTCCATGGCCTTTAGGTCCACGTCCTTTTCATTCAGTTGTCCTTCTGTATCCTTTCATCTTGCTGCTTTCACTTTCCCACCATCTTCACCACCATTTTCTTCAACCATCGTGTCCACAAAGAACAATCCGTGCGTAAATTGTGCGAATCCACTTCTTTAGAGCGCACAACTTCATCCAAACGCACAATCTTGGCTTTTTTTTTTTTTGAACTCACATTTTATTTTCACAAAGGTATTCCATTCCATACAAACAGTACACATTTACATTTTACATTTTTGCATTGTACTTTACACCATCACAGCTGCTTAGATATCCACTTCAACTTATCCTACACAAATAAATAAGACTGAATACACACATGAATAAATAAAGAAAAACACGAAAAGAGGGTAAAAATTAAGTACCGTATTTTTCGCACCATAAGGCGCACTTAAAATACTAAAATATTGTCAAAAATGGACAGAGCGTCTTATAACCCAGTGCGTCCAATGTGTTAAAAAAAAAAAAAAAAAAAGTTAACGGCCGCTACACTCATACATCTGTCAATATTTTAGAACGACTTCGGGAAAATGAGCCGAATGTTATCGCGTTCTTTGGCGGGATACAGTTAGTGTACTGTACACAATGGCACCTGTTAAGAGGCACGCGTACGAAGCTGGCTTTAAACTTTTGGTGATCGGTTTCGCATTAGAGCACGGGAATAGAGCTGCGGGGAGAGAATACAACATAAATGAATCAATGGTCCGGAAATGGAGAAAACAAGAGAATGAGCTGCGTCAAGTAAAAAAGACCCAAAAAAGTTTCAGAGGGAACAAGGCAAGATGGCCACAGTTGGAGGACAAGCTAGAACAGTGGGTTATGGAACAGAGAGCGGCGGGTAGAAGCGTCTCTACCGTAACAGTCCGACTCAAGGCCACAATGCTGGCACAGGACATGGAGATAAACGACTTTCGAGGGGGGCCTTCTTGGTGCTTTCGTTTCATGAAAAGGCACAATCTCTCCATCCGTACACGGACGACGGTCTCGCAGCAGCTGCCTAAAGATTATGAGGAGAAGCTAACCATTTTCCGCAGCTACTGCAAGGACAAGATTGCAGAGAAGAGTATACCGCCAGAGAACGTGATTAACATGGACGAGGTCCCACTCACCTTTGATATTCCCGTGAATCGGACCGTCGAGAGAACTGGAACCAGCACCGTGTCTGTACGAACGACAGGGAACGAGAAGGCATCATTCACTGTTGTCCTGGGTGTACATGCTAATGGTCAGAAACTGCCTCCCATGGTGATTTTCAAAAGAAAGACTTTGCCAAAAGAAAAGTTTCCGCCCGGTGTCATCATCAAAGCGAACCCCAAAGGCTGGATGGACGAGGAGAAAATGAGTGAGTGGCTTAGAGAAGTCTATGTCAAGAGACCGGGTGGTTTTTTCCACCAAATTCCGTCACTGTTGATTTTCGACTCCATGCGTGCTCATCTCACTGATGTTGTGAAAACCCAAGTGAAGCAAACGAATTCGGTGCTTGCCGTTATTCCGGGTGGGTTGACCAAAGCACTCCAACCTTTAGACATTGGTGTCAACAGATCGTTCAAAGCCAACTTGCGAGCTGCGTGGGAACTCTGGATGACCGAGGGCGAACACACTTTCACCAAGACAGGGAGGCAGCGACGGGCGAGTTACGCCACCATCTGCCAGTGGATTGTGGATGCCTGGGCAAAGGTACCGGTCCCCTGCGTTGTACGAGCTTTCGCGAAGGCCGGAATCATCAATGCACAGCAAAATGTCAACGACACTGACTCGGATGGTGACGACGAGAGCGAGCGGGCCATGCTCATTGCCGAACTTGCCCAGCTGTTTAACTCAGACACCGAGGATGAAGAGTTTCAGGGATTTATGGAGGAGGAATGAACACTGTTTTATCTCGAATGAATTGCATGGAAATTCTTGCCTCAGTTCATTATTGCAGGTGGACTTTTCTTTCATCTGACTGTTCTGTCGTCCCCGCTGTTTGCTGGGAGTCAAATGGATTAATATGACATTAAATGGAATTAAGAGGATTTACAATTGTTGCCTTATGGCAGTTGATCCTTGAAACGTGAGTGATTATATTTACATTTTTAAACTATCCGAATTGTAAAGTGGAAAGTAGTAGAATAAAGTTTGACATATGTGAGACATGTTTCATTGTATAATTCTACGATCTCTGTCTAACATGTTTGATTTCTGCCAAGTCCCCGTATGTGCGCGACTTGTGAGTAACCATGGCTACGAGAGTGCCTCTGCCTAGCATTACTCTGTTTCGTCTGCCTGTTGTTTGCTACTGACAGCTGTCTCTGCAGCGCAACCAAGTTTCTTGGCTGTCATCGCGAAAATGGCATTGATCTGGCGTTGTTGTACAAATAAATACAGACAAAATGCCGTTACGCTGTATTGAAAATAAGCGTATCGGTCCAAAATTATAGCGTAGCGGGCCGTGACGCAAGTTTGCGCTAGCTAGAACCCTGAATATATTACTGTATGAATATTACATGGGTTGAAACGTTTATTTTCATTGGGAAAAACATGCATGGAAAGTGCGCCTTATAACTCTGTGCACCTTGTGTGTGAAAAAAGTCACGCTCGATGATGGTGCGTCTTTTAACCCAGTGCGCCTTTTGGTCCAAAAAATACGGTAGGTAAATGAATAGACAAAGTGAATGAAAGTAATAATTACAACTAAAGTACACCTCTTATTGCATTAGTAAACGTATTACAGGGCTCCATCTCTTTATAAATATGGGTCTTTGTAACCTTATTACATATGTAATTCGCTCCATCTCGTACAATTCCCATTGTTGTGGAGGAAATAAAGTAAAGGACTGTATGGGCTCTATTTTAGGAGTTAAGCTGTCACTACTCTGGAGTGCCGGCCAGAGCACTACTTGGGCCAGGATGAATGTGCAGATGGATGGAGAGAATGAGGAGGCAAGGGTTGACGTTTAGGTTTGTATTGAACATCAGATGAATACAGGATGACAAAAGGTGTGACACGTATTATATAGGTGTGTCTGTGTGGTCTCTGAAATAAACATAAATAAAATACACAATTACTAAGTTGTCCTTACTGACCAACAATACACAGGAATAATACAAATGCACAAATACACAGGAATTGTATTTGTGGAATGTGTATGAGTGTTTAAGCCATAAACACTAAACTAAGGAATATACACACTAGGTACAGTCTACCCAACAGCATGAGAATGAGTTAGCTTGAATCATGCTAGCTAGACAGAAAAAGACGAATGGCAAATAAGGCACTTAAATCGACTACCAGAATATCACACACAGATCATATAACATCACACATGTTAGGGAACAAACTTACTTCTGCATAAACGCACACTTGACAGGAATCACACACACTTTGCATGAAGTATTCACCAGGAGAAACGAACTTCTGAAACCATGTCTAACTCTACTGGCGGTACAAGCACATAACAGGCTGCAGTGCCCCCTGGTGGACACTCCGAAACTACAACCAAATAACGCATTAAACTAAAACAGCCTTATTCAGACTGTTGACATTGTGAATGTTTTTGTGCTCTCATTTGTTGTTTTTTTGTTGTTTTTTTGTTATTGGATTATTGCGTGTCACATCACGTGACCTGTCTAATTGAACACACTCGTGTACAATAAAGGGTGTGTCCTTCAGACAATGAGGAACAACATGAAAGTCAAACCGACTCTCATTGTGTCACGTTGAACGCTGTGCCGAAAGATGATTCTGCTAACAGGTTATGGGCCCAGTAAATGAAGAAACGGGTGAACGTCTAGACAGACAGTGAGCACCTGCTGTGTAAGTAAACCAGGAAAATGAACAGAAGAGAAAAAGAAATGGCATACAGCCGCTGGTCAAGACTTCTCTTTGATGGAGACGAGAAAAATTATGAACTATGGGAAACAAAATTTTTAGGACATCTTCAATTGCAAGGGCTGAAACAGACAATTCTGTCAAGCACCACCGAGGATGACGATGAAGACGAAGACGCAAAGAAAAACGCTGAAGCTTATGCAGAGCTCATTCAGTTCTTGGATGACAAAAGTCTATCACTCATTATGCATGACGCGGCAGACGACGGACGTGCGGCGCTTGGAATCCTGCGGGCTCATTACGCCGGCAAAGGAAAGCCCAGAGTGATCAACCTGTATACTGAGCTGACTTCACTGCAGAAATCGCCCGGTGAGTCGGTTACAGAGTATGTCATCAGAGCTGAGACCGCGATCACCGCTTTGAGAAGTGTAGGTGAGGAGCTGAGCGACGGACTTCTGATAGCCATGGTCCTGAAAGGACTTCCAGAGACATTTAAGCCATTTGCTATTTATATCACTCAAAGCGAAGTTGGTGATCAGTTGACTTTTGCAGAGTTTAAGACTAAACTCAGAAGTTTTGAAGACATTGAAAATATGCGTTCCACAGTATCTGAGGACAATGTGATGAAAGCTAAAGCACATCCTGGCACAAGATGCGCACCAAGAGCTGTAAATGATCCTAGAGCAGGAAGTTCTGACAACATGTGCTTTAAATGTGGGATGAGAGGGCATATAAGCAGAACCTGCCAGCGGAAGCAGTGGTGCAGTCACTGTAAGAATAGCAGCCACAGCAACGCAACCTGCAGACGGAGAAAACAAGGGGATAACGCATACAGAGTAGCCGCTGAAGAGACGGGCGGCGACAAAGAGTTTGCTTTCCGGGTGAGCGACGCTGACACGGGAGTGGACGACATCAATAGAAGAGGTCTGATGGTGGACGCCGGTGCGACGTCGCACATAATCACCGACATCAGGAAGTTTCGGAAGTTTGATGAAAGTTTCCGGGCCGAGACGCACTGCGTGGAATTGGCTGATGGATCCAGGTGTCTTGGGGTTGCTAAGCAACGAGGAGACGCGGAAGTGTGTTTGATCGACAGCAGAGGTCGACGTCTTAAAACAGTGCTGAGGAACGCACTGTACATCCCTTCATATCCGCAAGACATGTTCTCTGTGAAAGCAGCAACATCCAGCGGAGCAACGGTGATCTTCAAAGAAGGAAAGAACGTTCTTCTCAGAGACGGTACCAAGTTCCCCATTCACGTATGTAACAAACTGTATTACTTGCACACGATGGACAAAGAATGTGGTGATCAGTGTAAAAAATGTTATGACTTACAAAGTTGGCATGAGATTCTTGGACATTGCAATTTTAGAGATGTACTGAAGCTAGAAAATGTTGTTCAAGGCATGAAAATTAAAGGGAGAAGTGAACCAATGCCATATTGTGAAGTCTGCACAAAAGGAAAATTTGTTCAAACTAGGAACAGGGAGCCAGATGTAAGAGCTAAAATACCACTAGCAATGGTCCACACAGATTTAGCAGGACCTATAGACCCAATGTCAAAAGGTGGTCACAGATACGCATTATCCTTCACAGATGATTATTCTAGTGCAGTCTTTGTATACTTTTTGAAGAATAAGAGTGACACAGTACAAGCTACTGAAAAGTTTATTGCTGACATGGCCCCACATGGAAAGATTAAATGTATGAGGTCAGACAATGGTACAGAATTCACAGGAAAAGATTACCAGGCATTACTGAGAAAAAATTGTATCAGACATGAGACCTCAGCACCATATTCTCCACATCAAAATGGTACGGCAGAACGAAACTGGAGAACTTTATTTGACATGGCTAGATGTATGTTAATCGATGGTGAGTTACCAAAAATGTTATGGCCATATGCAGTACAGACAGCTGCTGTAGTGCGAAACAGATGTTTTAACAATCGCACAAAGCAAACTTCTTACTTCATGCTGACAGGCAGACAGCCTAACATTTCTAGGATGCACAGGTTTGGATGTGTTTGTTACACTTACAAACAAGAGAAAGGGAAGCTGGACTCAAGGTGTGAAAAAGGCATTTTTGTAGGGTATGACAAGAATAGCCCAGCCTATATGGTTTACTATCCAAATAGCAGAAAAATACAGAAACACAGGCTTGTGGAATTCATATCCAAAGAGAAAAATGAGATGGATGTAACTTTGGATGATGATATGATTGAAATGAATCCCAGAGCAACCAAAACTCCAGATGCTGACCCAGTAAATGTTTCTAACCAGAAACTGAGCACAGAAGACAAACCAATGGCGAGTACTAGCCACACAACAAAACATGAGGAACCTGAGAGGCGATACCCTGCCAGAGAGAGAAAGAAGCCAGGTTATTTAGATGACTATGTATGTAGCATTGATGATGAAGAGCAGATAGCTAACATTGATTATTGTTACAGACTGTTAAGTGGAGCACCTCAAACCTACAATGAAGCTGTAACATCTGTGAATGCAAAAGAGTGGGTTACAGCAATGGATGATGAAATGCAGTCATTAAAGGACAATGTTACTTTTTCCCTGACCAACTTACCTGAGGGTAAAGCTGTAGTGGGGGGAAAATGGGTGTATGCAATCAAAAAGAATAGCGATGGAACAGACAAATATAAGGCCAGATATGTTGCTAAAGGATTCAGTCAAAAGAAAGGTGTGAACTATGATGAAACCTTTTCACCAACAGCTAGTATGACCAGCATCAGAGTGTTGATGCAAAAGGTAGCACAGGAGAACATGTTTGTTCACCAGATGGATGTAAAGACAGCATATTTACACGCCCCGATCAAATGTGAACTTTATATTGAACAACCAGAGGGCTACAAGAAGAAATCTCAAGAAAATGAAAGACTGGTGTATAAACTGCAAAAATCTCTGTACGGACTTAAACAGTCGGGCAGAAACTGGAACAGAATGTTGCATGACTACCTATGTGAAATCAAGTTTGTTCAAAACCCTGCTGATCATTGTGTTTACACAAAGATGACTGATACTGAAGCTGTGTTCATCATTGTATGGGTTGATGATCTGATTATTGCTGCCAGTGATATGAATATCCTTAGAGATATAAAAGAAAAACTTGCATCAAAATTTAGGATGAAGGACTTAGGAAAGTTGACATATTTTCTTGGCATTGACTTTGAGCAAGATGCTGACAGTATTAAAATGTCACAGTCGAAGTATGTGAGAAAAATACTGGAAAGGTTCGACATGCAGAACTGCAAACCACAAACTACCCCTTGTGAGCAGAAACTTAACTATTCTGATAAAGCTGAAGTAATGAATGATGTCAGAAAATATAGAGAGGCAGTAGGAAGCTTAATATATTTATCAACATGTACAAGACCAGATTTAAGCTATGTAGTAAGTAAACTGGCACAGTACTTTGCAAACCCAACCACAGAGCAGTGGAATACGGTAAAGCATGTTTTTAGGTATCTAAAAGGCACACAAAATAAGGAACTATGTTTTAAAAAGGGTGCTTGTGATAACCTTATACATGCATATAGTGATGCAGATTGGGCAGGTGACGCATCGGATCGAAAAAGTACAACAGGTTACTGTATAAGCCTAAATAAAGATGGTCCGCCAGTCTCATGGAAGACCAAAAGACAGCCTACAGTAGCACTATCTACATGTGAGGCAGAGTACATGGCACTAGCTGCTACTGTACAGGAATGCTTATACTTGAAACAACTGTTATTTAACATGGATAATAAGGATTATTTAGCTAAGATTTATGAGGATAATCAGGGTACCATATCCTTAGCCAAAAATCCTGTGGATAGACAAAGATGTAAGCATATTGATATTAAATATCATTTTGTCAGATCAGTCATAAATGAAGGAAAAGTTTTTCTAGAGTACTGTCCAACTAACGAAATGGTTGCAGATGTACTAACTAAACCAGCAACAAAGATCAAGTTGAGGAAGTATGAAATGTTTATGTTTGGTGTATAATGAATGTATTTTGGATAAAATATTAAGAGTTGGAGGAAGTTACCCAAATGTGAGCAAGTGGGGGTGTTGACATTGTGAATGTTTTTGTGCTCTCATTTGTTGTTTTTTTGTTGTTTTTTTGTTATTGGATTATTGCGTGTCACATCACGTGACCTGTCTAATTGAACACACTCGTGTACAATAAAGGGTGTGTCCTTCAGACAATGAGGAACAACACGAAAGTCAAACCGACTCTCATTGTGTCACGTTGAACGCTGTGCCGAAAGATGATTCTGCTAACACAGACGTAGAAAGAACTGAAACAGAGGGGCCTTTTGTACACCCATACTTTTTCAAGCCATACATTATATGTTGGTGGTTCTGGCTTTAACCATCTTATTGTGATACACTTAATAGCAGCTCCCAAGAGTATTTGTAAAAGGTAAATTTTTGCTCTTCCCTCAAAGCCTTCTGGGATTGAACCAAGGAGGACTACCCTTGGATCATTAGGGACTTTTTGGTGGAACACTTCTCTCAGGGCGTCTAGTACGTCCTTCCAAAAAATATTCAACTTCGGGCAGGACCAGAAAATATGAGTGTGGTTTCCAATTTGTGGCCCACAGTTCCTCCAACATTTGTCTGATGTCAGGGACCATTTTACGGTTATTTGAGGTGTCCTAAAATATCTCATTATGACTTTCCATCTAAACTCCCTCCAAATATTAGCGTTAGTCACCTGATGTGCCTCTCTACAAATCTGTGTCCAAGTATCTAATGAGATATTTGTGTTCATTTCAACTTCCCATTTCTCCTTTATTTGTATAGTATTATTTGGGTTCATCAACAAGAAAACTGAATATAATTTAGAGATCTCTTTTCTAGCCTCCTCTCCAGCTTGCAACCTAGAGAGAAATTCTTCTATTGGACTTGGATGTTTCACTTTTTCCCATTCCTTATGTGTTGTAAGAAAATGCCTCAGTTGTAAATATCTAAAAAAGTCAGCCCTTGGGAGGGTAAACTCCCGTCTTAATTGTTCAAATGACTTAAGTTCTCCATTATGAACGAGTTGATTCACATAACACAAACCATATTCAGACCACTTTTTAAAGCCTGCGTCCATATATGCTGGTATGAACCCTTTCAAACAACTTATATAGCCTACTGAAGAGATTTGCTTTGGCAGGTTAAAGGCAGTTTGTATCGCTCTCCAGATTTTTAGGGTTACCCTAGTCCATTCCCCCATCCGGACACCCTTAAAATTGATATCCAGAAAGGGAAGCACTCCGAGGGGTTTTGGGCTGAGGTCCTTTTCAATATCAAGCCATCGTGTATGCGGCAAATCCTTAATCCAGGATATTAAGGGTCTCAGTTGTGCGGCCCAAAAATAATTTCTAAGATTTGGAAGTCCCACACCTCCATTTGATTTATCCAACTGCAATGTTTTTAATCTCACTCTTGGTCGTTTACCTTGCCAAATAAATTTTGAAATCATTTTGTTTAATTTGTCAAATGTTAATTTTGGAACTTCTACGGGCAGCATCTGGAAAAGATACAGCAATCTGGGCAAAACATTCATCCGTATACTCTCTACTCGACCTATTAAGGAAAGGGGAAGTGTTGACCATCTCTCGAGATCTTCACTAATGTGTTTGACTATTTTCTGATAATTAGCTTCATATAGTCTTGAGGGTCTGGAATAGATACAGCCAGGACACCCGGTCGAATGCTTTATAAGCGTCCAGTGATAATAACAGCGCCTCCTCTCCTTTAGATTTAGAATAGCTCATTATGTTTAATAATCTACGAAGATTGTCACCATAGTATCTCCCTGTGATAAAACCTGTTTTGTCTGGATTTATAATTTGTGCAATATTTTTATTCAGCCTCTTTGCTAAAATGGCTGTCAGAATACGTATATCACCATTCAATAAAGAAATGGGCCTGTATGATTGGCATTCAGTGGGGTCTTTACCTTCCTTGTGTATTACTACTACAATCGCTTCTCTCCAAGACGGTGCCAATGTTCCAGACTGTAAAGCATGATGATATGCTTTTAATAGAAGGGGCGACAACATATCTTTAAAATTTTTATAGAATTCATTAATATAACCATCTGGTCCTGGACTTTTATTATTTTTCAAGGATGCGATTATCTCTTTAATCTCCCCCTCCTTAATCGGTCCATCCATATCTTTTGACATTGTCTCTGATAATTCAGTTAATTTTATATTTTCCAGAAAGGATGATAAGGTATTAGCATCAGAACAGGTGTCAGTATTTTCATACAATGATTTATAAAATCCTGCAAAACACTCAGCTATTTTATCTGGTTTTGTAATGGGGTTAAGCGAGTTATTACTTTTTAGCTTCTGCACTATATTCGACGACCGTTGTTTTCTCAGTCTGAAAGCCAATAGTCGACTAGCTCTATTTCCATGTTCATAATACTTCTGACTGGTGAACCTTAAATTGCCTTCAATTTTCACAGTAATCAGACTGTTATATTCCCTTCGTGCATCTCTAAGATTTGTTAGGAGTGTAGGATTTGAGCTTTGCATGTGTTGTTGTTCCAATTTTAGAATTGTTTGTTCTAGTTCCTGTTGTCTAGCATCCCTCTTTTTCTTTTTGGCACTTGCGAAAGAGATAATACGACCCCTAAGGTAAGCCTTTGCACAGTCCCATAGTATAATTGGTGAAATTTCTGGGGAGGAGTTGGTGTCCAGGTAGAACTTAAGTTCTGTTGTGATAAGGTTGATGAACTCTTTGTCATTAAGGAGAGATGCATTTAACCGCCATTGTTTAGATGTGGACTTATGTCCTATGTTCCATAAGAGTTCAATAGGCGAGTGGTCCGAGATTGTCATTGGTAAAATCTTCAAATCAGTTATTCTGTACAGTTCAGCTCTGGGGGTGAAAAAAATAGTCAATTCTAGAATAGGATGCATGTCTATGTGAATAAAATGTAAAGTCTCTACAATTGGGGTATATGCCTCTCCATACATCGACAAGTCCCAATTCTGAGGATTGATACTTTAATGTTTTACTCATTCGGGAGGACGGAGTAGTAGAGACTGGTTGTTTATCCATGAATTGTGACATAACGCAATTAAAATCTCCACCCATCAACAGGATCCCCGAACTATGCTGTGTTATCACGCTGAAGACTTTTCTAATGAAATCTGGGTTGTCTTCATTTGGAGCGTATACATTCATAAAGGACACATCTATACCATCAATGGAACCATTTAACAAAATAAATCTCCCCTCTGCATCCTTATGAACTGAGACTAAACTGAAATTGACTTGTTTATGGATCAAGATAGATACACCCTTTTTTCTCCCCGACGGATGAGAAGAGAAGTACATTTTATCAGCCCATGATTTCTTTAATTTTTCGTGCTCCGCGTCAGATAAATGTGTTTCTTGTAAAAATGCTATTTGACACTGAGATTGTTTCAGCTGACGCAGGATCTTTTTCCTCTTAAGAGGGCTGTGAAGTCCTTTAACGTTATAACTTATTACCTTTAGTAAGCCCATTCAAAATTCTGTGTGGTTACATTGGGAGTGGGGAAATAGTGGAGGTGTACACACACACGCACACAAAAAAAGGACATACCGTAGTTAAGTGATCAACAGCTGTAGGATAAAACCATAATATTAATACTAAGCACTGTGATATTGGTGAGTCTGTGTTTAGGAATGATTTGCTTCTCTTGTCACTTTTCCTAACATACCTAGATCCCAAGGGGAACACTGGGATCAGAACAAACAGAGCCATGGGAAACTCTCTTGAACTCAAGAACATAGGTATTGAGCTAGTTCTTTGGGACCTAGTCCCAAGCCGCACCAGGCGAACAAGCAGCTATGTAGGCCATTCTCTATACTACAATCAATACCTATTAAGCCACCGTACGTGTTAGTAGCTGCTAGTGCTTACAGCTCCAGATATGGACAGGGGTTATCAGATGTTCACTACACCCGCCCCTGCAGAACCACAATACAAGATAAAAGTAAGGCATAACAATGGCACCACAGGTTATACACATCCCAGACTATTTTCTGCATATAAAACACAATCATGTTCTCAGTATCTTAACTAAAGGACTCACAGGATGTAAGATGAGACTTTAACTGAGGACACTGTGGGCTTACCGAAATAAATAAAGTAAAAGTGTTAAGTAAATCCTGTGATCTTAATTTGAATCTTGGCTTTTGTCAGGAAAAAACACATGATCCAGTGAGTGAGTGTCCATGTATGTAATCCAAAGTTGTATCAAAGCTCACACAGTTCGATCTCAGTCCATTCTTAAAGTTACCTCCGCCGTGCAGATCTAACGGTAGGCGTCCATTGTTCCGTCAACGCAAGCCGTATCCAACGCATTCAGTTCATTTTCAATGAAATCCGGCTGATCGTTGTCGCCGTGCTCGCAAAGCATGCTGGGATTCCGGCACGGCGAGCGGCGGACCTGCGGCACGTCAAAAAGTTTGGCTCGCTCGAAGTTTATGCAAATTTGCCACGGCAGACGGAGTGCGTTACCCAATGACAGTAGACCATGTAGTTTTTTTCCCCTTTGTTTATTCACCCCTGAACGTTTCGGGTATTGCTCATGTCATTGCTATTGCGGGCAAAATGAACAGCAGCAGTGGCCAGAATGGCTGTGCTAAAACGATTGTAGGCGAATAAACACACCTAAAACATCAGGCAATTGTGTGAGCATCTCCACTTTTGCAGTAAAGTAATGACCATCAAGGAATAGAGGTTCAATCCAGTGCATCAAATTCTTTCATGGGCAGAGGTGGAGTAGTGGATTAAACGTTATCAATAATTGTGATAGGCATTCATTTCAACAAAAGAACCAAATCACACCCATGGCCATGTTTTCACAAGATGTCTTCTTCATGTTTCATTTTTAAATCAGAGAAAAGGTGCAGGGACAGGTGATGCAGCGAGAAGGAGATCTCCTGTGCCGCAGCACAATAGCAGCTCTCCTCGCTCGCAGATCCACATCCATGATGCAATATGAAATAATGTTCCATTGCTGACGATTTATACACATTAATTTCCCTCCAAAACTCAAATTTTTAGAGGGAGAAACTTCGGTTGGTTAAAATCACAAGTTATTTACTTTCCCCCGGAGCCATTCTACCGTATGTTCCATCTACAACTTCGTATACACGCCCACTGTAGTAGCAACACGGCGACACTAGGCATCCAATCCGGCGAGTTCAGTTGACGTGACGGAACAATGGACGCCTACCGTAAGGCTTTACTCCAGCGTAGCCGTCGTGGAGCTGCCACCCGCTGTTGTCCTGTTTAGTTGTCTGCGTGGCTACAGAGGTTGCAGGCCTTGCCTTGTGTGGAGAAGATTTTCTAATAATGCTTTACTCAGCTAAAACAGCCACATTGAGACACAGGAGTGCAAGGTTTCTCACACTGATGACCAGGATAAGTAATCCGTTGAAGTCCATTTATTTCAAACAAATAAAAAATGAACATGACATGATTCCTTTGTCAACAGGTAGAAAATCTGTCTGCTCCCACACCTGTGCTCAACTCTAGGTTGACTGATGACATCACATGCCTCTATAAAAGGAAGTGCCAACTTAACTCAGTTTTTATCTGTACTCACCAAATTGTATAATTATGATTAAGGTATTTTCACTTAATTTGTCTTTATAAACTTTAATCATATTTAACATTTAGTTTTCATCTTTTTAACATAAGATTTTAACCTTAGCTTTTAAACCAAATGGCTTGTCTTTTAAACAAAATAATGTTTAGCTTTTAACTTTTTACATTGAACCTTTAGCATTTTATTGGCTTTCACAAAAGTAACTTAACAGCAGTTAAGCTCAATATCAGCTGAGACCAATGTTAGGCGGAAGTATCTGTGCATCCCTGCGTTTTTTGTTACATGGTAGCAGAAGAAGCCTCTGACTGAACTGACCATTTTTTAATCTTATCGTGTGTTGAGGGAGTTCAGTGCTGTATGTTATGTTGGATCATTTATGCAACATTTTCTTCATCTGCTCTTTGTTGAAATTAAATTACATTAAAAAAATACTTTATTTATCCCAATTCAAGGTAAACACAAGGAACCTGCTAAAGAAAAAATGGACCAGTGAATAATTCCCTATAATCCCTGTATAGATCAGTGAGCAGTGCTGACCAGCATGCCGTCTGGGTCATCAGGTGGGAACCTCCTTTCATCAGTGTTTCGTCAGGTTGGGCCCACGACACCTCAAGTTGGCTAGACAGTCTGGCGTCCCAGAGTCACTCCCCTAATGCCAGCCATCACTGTTCCTCACACCACAACAACCATCTTTTTTCTTTTTTTTCCACAACCACAAGCTACCCCAGCCTCTCACCAACTGCACACCAGTCACAGCGGGGTGGGGATACAAACCCTGGTTCAGATAGGGGGTAGAAATAGAAGAGGTAAAGATAAGTAGGAATGGGATTCAAACCCTGATTCGGGTAGGGGGTAATGAAAGTAGAGGGGGTGCCAGAGGTGGAGGCATGACAAGACACACCAGCAGATTCAGCAGACAAACTCACCTAAACAGTCCTACAATCACTAAAGATGCCAGCAAAAACAAAGCCATACAGTCCAACTCACCTAAAATGGCCGCCTGGTTTCAATATGCTCACATGAGCCACACCCTCCACTTAAATACATCCTAGATTTCTTCTTTGCCTCTTCCAAGAGTCTGTTTACCCTGAATGCTCCCCCTGCTGGGCCCCCAGTTACTATTGCTTCTTCTAAACCAAATCCACTGACTGGACTTTACTGCCTCATCTGACACTTCCTTCACTATTTTCCTCACACTCTGTCCACTTACACCCAGCTCCCTCTACAATGAGACAACAGACTTTGCAACAAATCCTCTACTTCCTACTTCCACTGGACATATCCTAACTTTCCATCCTCGCTGCTCTGCTTCTGCCCCCAACTCCACATACCTAAGTTTTTTCTTTTCATATGCTTCTGCTACTAATTCCTCCCAAGGAACAGTCAGCTCTATGAAATATACTCTCATTGTACTCCTAGACCACAAGACTATATCAGGCCTTAGATTTGTAGAGGCTATTTCCTGGGGAACAACAAGCTTATTTCAGCTGATTATTTAAATCTACCTGCATCTCCCAATCACAAGCATCCTCTAAGCTGCCGTGCCTCCTTATCGTCTTTTTAACTTTCTCCCCCTCTTGAACAAACTGAATTACCACTCTCTTCACCTTAGACCCTCCTGAGTTTACCTGCCTTAGTTTTTCTTCAATACCTGCAGCTAAGCTTCTTAATACTTGGTCATGTCGCCAATTTGAACACTATAAGCGGTTGATTACTAAAACCGAATTTGTATTATTTTATTTTTTTTGCTATTTTATTTTTTACTCCCTTGATTCCTTTCTGGACGTCTGCTTCTGCCCTATGCTTCTGCCTCGCTAGCTAATGTAACGAGTTGACACCGGGCAGCAAGGCGAGATGCTGCGGCGAAGCTTGGCATTCCTCAGCTACCTTGTGTAGTCTAATTAAGCAACGAGAGACAGTCATGAATGCTAACGATGGAGAAAGAAAACGACGGCGCCCGGGAAAAGCACCTGAGGAATGCCAAGCTTCGCCGCAGCATCTCGTTGGCTCGTTTTTGGTAATTTGTCATACGTCTCGAGGAGACGTTTTTCATTCAGAGAAAATGACTTCCTTTTTCCAGCCATGATTCGCGCGCTTGCTGCCCGGTGTCAACTCGTTACATTAGCTAGCGAGGCAGAAGCATTGGGCAGAAGCAGACGTCCAGAAAGGAATCAAGGGAGTAAAAAATAAAATAGCTACACGTAGTTTTAAAATTATTTTTGCACAAGTTTACATTCATAAAATGGCCAAAAATGAACATTATAAGCGGATTTCTTGATTACTATAAACGAATTATTTAAACAGCATTTGTATAGAAATGATTCTGTCCCAAGCCTTTTGATCTATATAAGTGGTTGATTACTATATCCGTGACCACTATAAGCGGTTTCCACTGTATCTGAACATAACGAACATAACGGGTCTCCATTTACTCCATTCATCCATACGCCACAGCTCTTTCCAACTAAGCTTTTTCTTCTCTACACCTTCCCAATTCAACCACCGTCCCTGTTTAGGCTGAGCCACTGCCTTTGTGCCCCTTAACATTTCCTCCTGTCTACGAACCTGCTCAACAACTAGCTTTCTCTTCTCCTTGGGACCTGCTCTACTCCACACTGGTTTGCCTGGGCCAAGCCCCAAGCCTCCCCGGCCTATTTGAACATTACCCACAACCTCTGTATGTCTAAGAGCTGCTTCTGCCTCCTGAGCTGCCGTTCTTGAATTCTTGGATGTTGAAATTAAATTAAATTAAAGAAAATACTTTATTTATCCCAAAAGGAAATAATATAATAATTTGAATCTGTTGAATCAATGATAAAATTAAAAAATATTTTCCTCATATATAACTCCCACTATGCACCTCTCCTCCCTCTCCTCTCTTTACTCTCCATGTGCATATGACATCATTGTTGTCATTAACTTGTGTTTTTTTCTCAGCAGGTATCCCTGGCCTGGTGTAATGGTGATGTTTCCTCTTTCCTCTTGACCCCCAGCCAGTTAAGGCAGATGGCTGCCCTGGCTGGTTCTGATGGAGGTTTCTTCCCCTCCACTGTTTCTTCATGCATGCTCTCGATTGGGGACTGATGAAATACGATCCATTGATTTCCTTAGCTAAGCGAGTGTAAAGACACAACATGCCATGTTGCATATCAGAATAGTAGCACCATCTTGTGAGAAATGTATTCCCATTACCTCCATTTACAACTATTTTTGCCTGTTCAGATTTTCTTTGGCTAAAAACATTTTAATCTAGTTGTAAGGTTTAACCATGGGATGAAAACTTAGGTAATGCAGAGTGGTGGCGTCCACTGAGGTGTAGAACCCAAAGAAACAAAACCAATATTGGCAGAGCTTTGATTTCATTCTTTTTTACCCACCTTTTTTTTATATATAGTTTACAACATGCATAGATATATATATATAAATAATATTTCTATAGCCTGTTTTGTTTCACTCTCTGGAGAGACTTGTGAACATCTGCTCCTATAATAAAAGCTTTGGACATAACATCTCCTGCTCCTGCGTCCTCCATTCCCTGGGTGTGACAATACTCAATTACTTCACACCTAGCCACCTTTACCAAACCAAAGTAACCAATACTAATGAAGCAAAAAAAAACTATTTAAACTTCTTTCCCAAATCACCCCTCTCCTCAGACCACTTGGTTAGTGCCAGCCAACTAATGAAGCACACCATGCCCTTATTGGCAACACTCATGGGTGCGCCTCCACGACTGTGCTGATCTCCAAATCACCTCAGAGAGAGAGAGAGAGAGAGATTAGAAGCAAACCAAAATATATACTGAAAATAAACTCAACATAGTCACCAACTAAATTGGATCCATCTTTCGTGGATCAACACATGACCAAAAACCCAATGAAACAAATAAATAGCAACAGGGTGTAAATACAACTTGAGTATGTCCAACATGAAACTAGGAACCTGCTTAGTGAGGAGGGGGTATCTACATCTCCCTCACACTAGTATAGAGGGAAAAATAGAGAAAGAAAAAACAAGAGAGAAGAAACAGAAACAAAAGAAATGGGAATAACCCGGGAAAAAACAAATCGCACCACTGAATACGAGAATACTGCACCAAAAACTGATCCCCTGCTATATACGAAAATAGTTTTTTGGCAAATTTATCCATGTAAATAAATTATAATATCTCCAAATACATTCAGTGATGTATTAATTTTGTGGAGTCAAGTGTAGTGGACTCAAACATAGTTTGAAATGAAAACTGTATTTTAATATTGAAACAGAATAAAATGTTTTTTTTTTCTTAATGTTTTTTTTTAATGCAGAGAACCAATATGTGTAACGGTTAGAAATAAGGTCTATAAATGGACTGATATTTGATTTTAGAAGCTAATCCTACAGTTTGAGTGTAGAAATACTAATCTGAAATTAGAATTCAGGTACTCTACATACAACCCTGAATTCTAATCTCAGATTAATATTTCTACACTGAACATACAACTTTACATACAACTACCTCAGAGTGCCCCTCCATAGAATCGCCACATTAATATGGTGGAGGGGAGTATCCCCATGATCTTGAGAGCTGTGTTGTCGGGGGCGTTAGGCCCTGGATGCACCAAAGTTCAGATTACCTGGCCCTTGGGCCCAAACCCCAATTCTATTTTCCGTTTGGGATAAACATGCAGCTCATGCGTTTTTGAAGCGGTTTTCTTTGTACCAGGTTCAGATTTGATGACATAAATAAATGCACTGCATTGTGTGTGCTATCAATGTGTTGGTTTGGGAGGATGAAAGCCTGATCTTTCCATGTTTTTCTTTCCAGCCTACGGGTCATCCTACAAATTATTGCCGATTGGACCACAACATGCCTGTTCTAAGGTTGTACGGTGTATATATTTTTTGTGACTTTAAATGCTGAAACACTGAAGACTTGTTTAAAATGATCTGTTAAGATGTTAGTGTTTTGTTTGAGAATGTACCCCAATTTTTTTGTTATCCGTTGTATAATAAATCTCTTCATACCAATATCCATTCCAGTCGTTCATATGATGTCGATGTGATAATCATGCTCACAAACCTTTTGTCCTTAACCCTTTAGGCGCCAAGATTGTTTTTTGAAAATACTGGATTTTGACATTAATATTTCAAAAGCTGGTGGCTGAAAGGGGGTTAAAGATAGATGCCTACTGTACATTAGAAAAATGTTGCCCGTGATCCATAGTTTATGTGGGGTATGAAATTATTGATCTAATTTGCATATTATGACGTCATCAGGTGGCAGCCATTTTGAATCTCATTATGTTCAGGAAATATTGGAATTGAGTGATTATGAACTTGTTTTTTTAAAACTTTTTTTTCTTTTTGTCTATTTATCATCATCTATAATGATCAGGGAACAGGAAAGCAACAATAAAACAGAATAATGTAGTAAAATATTACTATATCATCATTACCATATAGTAGGAAAACACATGCGAAAAGTTGCCTATATTTTTTCAGGAAATGGTGGATATTGACTTGATGTTTGAACTTATTTTCATTTTTCTGTCTTTTACCATCATTCATAAGGAGGAAACCAACAATAAAACAGGAGAAAGTGGTAAAATACTGTCATCATTAGGCTACCATAGGGTAGGAAAACACATGCAAGAAGTGGAAGACATTGAATTGATTTTTTTTTTTTTTAACCTGTTCAACCTTATTCATAATGATCAGGAATGAGGAATACAATAATAAAACAAGTGGTAAAATGTCAGGATCATTGCGCTGGCAGATAGGCGCGCCACGGCACCGGGGGCTGGATGGAGAGAGCGCATGCTAAAGATACCAGACCCACTTCTCCCACCCCTGATTCCTCGACCAACACCTCTACGGACACTGCGACCGCGTTCCCCACTACCACCCACTCCATTGAGGTTGGATAACGGCACCGAATAAGTTGGAGTGTGTGTGTGTGCTTAGAGAACAGCCTCGCTTCGCATGCCGGCACCATTGCCTTCGGAAGTTTCACCGTGGGAAGCATGAGTGCTCGTCCGATCCTCCTCCTCACGAGGTAAAAACTCTCCTTCGGAGTCGGAATCAGCAAATAGCATGCTCAATACTTCCGCACGGTTCAACTTCTTACAAGCCATGGTGTTAAAAACTCACTAATAGTTCGCTGAAAATAAAAATTCGACTCGCACGTCTCTACAGAAAAGCTCTGAATAACTGCTTCCGTCTGAGCTCGCGCGGCTTTTTTGCACTGCCTTATAAAAACACTGTGAACTACAAAATGACTACAAAATGATGTGAGCTTGGTCTTGTTTGAAAGGGTAACATGTTTGCAGTGTTGTGCGTGAACGAGTTCAAAAGAACGCGTTCATTGAACACGCTCATTTTTTCGTGAACGTTGAACTGAACGCCACACATTTTTTAATAAAGAACTTGAACGTGAATTAGTTCACATTATGTGTCATGAACGGCAGACATCACTGTAAATGAACGTTGGAATTTGTTTTCCATTGAAAACTGAGTGACATCTGTTTTCTCTTTTGAAACGCAACGAGAGAAAGTTCCTCCCTCCTGTATTCTCGCTGGTTAAATCATGTATCACCAGACAGAAATGGTTTTGACATAGTGTGCGCAATGCATTGCGGGCAACGTAGTGTCCGGCTGAATAACATACTGGCTTCCGCACGACTTTACCCGTGATGAATTGCAGCAGAGCAGGGCAGGCATAACAACGCCGCGTAGCAGGCAACGACGAGAGCGCGGAGGGCTGGAGGAGCGAGCGAGCGAGAGAGCGCGCGCTGCAATTAAAAAAAAAAGGCTAGTGGAAGTGATGGCACGGAGACAGACACCGATTCTCCTTATGAACATTTAAAACAATTTTACACTCTTGCAAACCAAGACCCCGATGGCATTTCATATTATATATTCTTTTTTTAATTAAATGCTGGTAGATTTCATTGCGCTAAGTATAGAACTGGTCTACCTTGTCTGTACTGCTGCAAGTTTCATCACCTGGTAAGAAACCCACAATTGCAGTGTCATGAGCAAATGTCTACAATGAGCAGTTTCCAAGAATGTATAGTGATTTCTAGCTTGTAGTGTGAAAAAAAGTATTTATTTGAATATCTCACGAAAAAAGTAAAATGAACTGAACTTTGAACTAGTTCAGAATTAAAATTGTGAACTTTGAACGTGAACTGTTCACTTTGAGCATGTATGAACTGAACTTGAACTAGTTCAGAAAAGCTGTGAACTGGCACAACACTGCATGTTTGCCAACTAGTGGTAGGAGGACTGAACACCTTAAAGCCCGTTTAGTTTATCTACAGACTGTTTTGTCTATGCTGACGTCATGTCGCAATTCTGCGACTTTGGCGGTTAGAGGGTTAATTTCTTTTATTAGGCTACTCACATTACAGACTGGTAAGGCAGCTTATTTTCAGAAATAGTGCAAATAACAGCTTAAAGTGTCTGCTGTAAAGTGTGTGGTGCAAATATGGACAATAAACAGTATGAATATAAACAGATAAAGAAACTAGAAAGAGCTGTTCCTGCGAAACAGCTGTGAGAATGCAAGAGCTGAACAACCATGCTAAAAAATCTTAAGAAGCTAAAGCTAAAGGAGCTGAAGAAGCTAAAGCTAAAGGAGCTGAAGAAGCTAAAGCTGAAGGAGCTGAAGAAGCTAAAAGCTAAAGGAGCTAAAGAAGCTAAAGAAGCTAAAAGAAGCTAAAACAGCTGAAGAAGCTAAAATAAGCTAAAGGAGCTGAAGAAGCTAACAGCTGAAGGAGCTAAAGAGTTAGAGTTAGAAGTTAGCTAAAGAAGCTAAAAAAGGCTGAGAAGAAACAGGAGTTTGAAGTTGAAATGACATTTAAAAGACGAAAGTGTAATGATTTCAAGCTAGAAACAGTTGAAATGGCTGAAAGTATGCTCAAATAGTTTTTTTTTTTAAATAAAATAAAATAAATTGATCTGACATGCTGAGGATCGAACTCCAGTTGCTAAGTTGAAGACTTTGTTAAAAACAGAAGGAGAAGAATTATGTTGATACAGAGTATTTGAAAAACAAACAGCTACTTGAACATGTTAAAAAGAAGTACAGCGTAAGGAAGTTCAGCTGTGAAACAAATGTACATTTAAAGAATCCAATATGACCATTGGTATGCACTCTTATATAAGAGGGAAAGGAATAAATGAAAGTTTAAACTGGACAAGTCCAGTAAGATTATTGATTGTTCAGTGTTTATGAAGGCGACACAGTAATTGTTTTTCAATGCATAACAAAAATTTTAATAGAATACAACAGATTTGTTCATTGATATGTTAATATGTACATAATTACAAAACCTCAAGAACACTTAAATTACAAAATCATGTTGTCATTTCTAAGTATTATGGATTGCAAATAATGTCCATTATCAGTAGATAGATAGATAGATAGATAATTTATCAATCCCGAAGAAAATTCAAAGTGATTTTTTGTTCAAACAGTAATATTGTTGGACAAATATCTTATGTTAATATTTTTACAGAAAAGAAAACTTAAACTACTAATATGAATATCTATTGTAACAAAAAATATTTCCCAAAACCAAAATACCAGCTGATACCCCACCCTAAGACAGGATTTACTCAATTGTGTGTTCATTTCAAAAGTTTGTCATTTCATCTATTTGCAATTTTTTGGGTCTTTAGAATGGCCAAATATAATTTTCTATCAACTGTTCTGCTATTATTGGTTTCCACATGGTGGAAAGTTGATCAGGTGGACTTCATGGAGAGCATTCCCAAATGTCAGGAATGCTCTCCATGAGTCAGCACAATATGAATGTGAGTCCTGTCTTATTCCTGCTATAGTTACTACTAAATCCACCCTATTCACTTACTTCATGTGTACATTTATATGTGATAACTGAAAAAGTCAGTTTTTTAGTTTAACTACTTCATTGTTTCAACAATCAAATCCAGGAAAACATGATGGAGAACAAAAGAAGACTAATCCCCTGTTCTGAAACATGAACTAAGCATGCTCTGCTTTAACAGACATTATAAATAGAAAATATCCATGAAAATAAAATGGTGAATGAGACAACATGTAAGTTTCAATAACAACTGAAGTTTTTGGGTTGAGGGGATAAGCTCTGTCATTTGTTAAAGTTTGGTATCCAACAATCAAAGTAATGGATTGATCTTCTTCATGTGGAAAATATAAAAAGACAAACTTAAATATATCAAATAAAAAGTTATTTTTTGGATTGTAAGTAGTTGTATGAGAGAATGATCCTAGAATATTTCTTTAAACTACTCTAAACTTTTGGATAGATTAAATAAGAAAAAACAAATAACACAAATAAATTAATACAAAAACTAAATTCCCATTATTGGTTTCTGTGATCATATTGAAAGGCAGGGCTGAACAATGTAAGTCACTAACACACTAAACCTGTTGTTCAGACATCCTGTGTAATTTACATTATTACTTTTTTAGTGGTTTTATGGGAACTGTTGTGTCCAAATAACACAGTTTGAATAACACAGTCTTTCTTCCTTAATGAATAAAACAAGGCAGATAATACGTGAGTTATGGTAAAAACTGTGTCTTTACCATAACTCACATGGTAAATGTGTGGAAAATGATAAATTTATGTTTATCAGTATTCAAATAACACTGTAAAGATACAACAATTTCAATGAGCCACAGTTTTGTTCAGTCGTATCTCTAAAGGCTTTTCACATGGTGCTCAGTCCAAAGCTAATGTTCACACTTGTTCATGCGTCCAACTCCATGTCACGTTGACTAAAAGTCATATTCAAGCTGTTAATTAATCATGTTATTGTCACCTTTGTGTAAAATGTCAAACACAGGAACCCTCACATCATTACATGTGGCCTGTGTGACCTGGTGGCCATTCTGAAAACATCTGAACACCAAGAGGTTCAGTTTTCAAGTCTGTACACATGACTAAGGTCTTTACATTTATATTATCTATACATATATTTATATCAGCCTGGTGTAACTGCACGATGTGGGAAGCCTTTCTGATAGCAACATAGCAGCTGATACCCCACACTAAGACAGGATTCACACAGTCACGTGTCACACTCCAACAGTCCATGTTTTCATCCATTTTCAATTTGACAGGTGTTTTAAGTGTTTAGAATATGGTGGAGAGTTCATGATCAACAATCTAATCAGGTGACCAAGTATTACACATTCCTACATATCAGGAATGCTCTCCATAATGACTCAGCACAGCCTGTGTGGGAGTCCTGTCTTATTCCTGCTATGAGTACGACTAAATCAGTTCTCTGGTGCTCATGAGCACATTTGCACGTTACATCTGAAGTAGTCAAAGTTTCTGCTGAACAGTGACAGACATGAGGAAACATGATGGAGAAAAACACTGATGCATTGTTCTGAAACATGAAAGGAACATTCACATTTCCACAGATGGACAGGATAAAATGAGCGGTGTTACTCAGAGTCCTCCATTTTGTCCACAGTTCAGTTTGATGTGGTTGCTGTTTGTTGAGGCTGATGGTGCAAACTAAAGAGTCAGAGGAGCACAGAGTCAATGTGAAGATGGAAAGTGTTGTCACCATGTGACCTTTTTCATTTTTACTGGCTGCTGAGCTGCTGCTTCCATGTACCTGCTCAGTGTCCGCTGCAACACTGGAGAGATGGGTGCAGTCCTTCCAGAGGAAACAGGAGTATTTTTACCTGTGAGGCTCATTATGAAGGCCTGCTGCTGCACTGAGGACCTGCTGCAGCTTCAGCTGACACAGTGGGACCTCCTCTCTGTCCATGCAAACCATCTGCACAGCTAAATAACACAGTGAAGCGCTCATTAATGTAGTTAGCACAAAACGTGTCATTGTTACAGCTTTTATTTAGTAAAACATTTCTAATACTGCTTTGATTAAAGTTAGTGTTTCAGTGTGTTACTGTCATCAACACAATCAACATACTTGCATGATTTTCTCCTTCATGGTGAGGAGGCCCGTGATGACGGGGGACACACATCTGATCACAACCAAAGTCAACAGCAGTTTGTCTCTACTGGAGAGGAAGGTGATGACATGCAGGCATGAAGGTGGAACTGATCCTGAGGACACAACAGTTCACAAATATATTGTCATGAACTTTAGTCTTTAAAATGACAAGTAGAAAGGTCACATGATGCATGATAAGTATATACCTGGAACAGTGCCTGGGAGCACAAAGCATCTCCTGTCAGTGAGCTTTAACATGTGGATGTTTCAGAGGTGTTGATGGTAACTTTCTGCTCAGCTGGGTCTCAGCTGTGAGGGTCTCAGCTGTGAGGGTCTCAGCTATGAAGGATTCACAGGAGAGGAAGGCCTACAGAAAAACAATGGAACAGTGAAATACTGGGATCTGTAATATGAAACAATGGATTCATAAGAATGATATCAACAGGTGAATAAACACAGCATACTCAGAGGAATGAAGTGAACGTTTGTCTTTCCAAAGAGAAGATCTCCACTCTACCTTCTGTCAGCTGAGAAGAACCCTGGTCACTGGCAGGAGGAAGACATGTCTCTGTATGAGGCAGCAGCTCCCTGTTGCTGGTGGTCTGGGGCAGCATGATGGGTGGTTTTTCTCAGGGTCAGCCAGGTGGTCAGGTGAGGGTTAACAGGGGCCATTTTCTCCTCTGCTTTGCAGAAAGACTGGGATGGCAGGGTGCACATTTCTCTGTGATGGCTCTGGTTTAGGCTGACAGTTCATCAGGATGATGTAGAAGTGTGTGTTGTTGTGCTGGAGGATGTTGTCATGCAGGATACAGGAGAACATGTCTCCTGTCTCGAGGAAACAGATCTAAACATCTAAACAGTTTTAGGTGTAGTAGAGTTACAATTCTTTAACCGCCCACCCCACCCCCAACCCACCTTTCCCCCCACCCCAGTGGGGTATCAGCTGGTATATGTTATTGGTACATCAGAAAGCACGAGTTCTAGGTGTAGCTCATGCTTTCTGATGTTGCGTCTATGTTCTGGTAAATGTAGCAGCTTTTATAGAGCTGCTCAGTTGTGGCCTGTGCATTTATCAATCCTGACCCAACCCACCCAGATAAATGCACAGGCCACAACGTGTTCAATACCTAGAAAATCCTTGTCTTTATAAATAATTATGACCCATAATACCAAATCTTACCACATTGAAACCTACCATATTACATCTTACCATGACATTATTAACCATACCGTTAGTGACCATACCAAATCTTACCACATTGAAACCTACCATATTACATCTTACCATGACATTATTAACCATACCGTTTGTGACAATACCAAATCTTACCACATTGAAACTTACCATAGTACATCTTACCGTGACATTATTAACCATACCGTTTGTGACAATACCAAATCTTACCACATTGAAACCTACCATAGTACATCTTACCGTGACATTATTAAACATACCGTTTGTGACAATACCAAATCTTACCACATTGAAACCTACCATAGTACATCTTACCGTGACATTATTAAACATACCGTTTGTGACAATACCAAATCTTACCACATTGAAACCTACCATAGTACATCTTACCGTGACATTATTAAACATACCGTTAGTGACCATACCAAATCTTACCACATTGAAACCTACCATATTACATCTTACCATGACATTATTAACCATACCGTTTGTGACAATACCAAATCTTACCACATTGAAACTTACCATAGTACATCTTACCGTGACATTATTAACCATACCGTTTGTGACAATACCAAATCTTACCACATTGAAACCTACCATAGTACATCTTACCGTGACATTATTAACCATACCGTTTGTGACAATACCAAATCTTACCACATTGAAACCTACCATAGTACATCTTACCGTGACATTATTAACCATACCGTTTGTGACAATACCAAATCTTACCACATTGAAACCTACCATAGTACATCTTACCGTGACATTATTAACCATACCGTTTGTGACAATACCAAATCTTACCACATTGAAACCTACCATATTACATCTTACCGTGACATTATTAAACATACCGTTAGTGACAATACCAAATCTTACCACATTGAAACCTACCATAGTACATCTTACCGTGACATTATTAAACATACCGTTTGTGACAATACCAAATCTTACCACATTGAAACCTACCATAGTACATCTTACCGTGACATTATTAAACATACCGTTTGTGACAATACCAAATCTTACCACATTGAAACCTACCATAGTACATCTTACCGTGACATTATTAAACATACCGTTAGTGACCATACCAAATCTTACCACATTGAAACCTACCATAGTACATCTTACCGTGACATTATTAAACATACCGTTTGTGACAATACCAAATCTTACCACATTGAAACCTACCATAGTACATCTTACCGTGACATTATTAAACATACCGTTTGTGACAATACCAAATCTTACCACATTGAAACCTACCATAGTACATCTTACCGTGACATTATTAACCATACCGTTTGTGACAATACCAAATCTTACCACATTGAAACCTACCATAGTACATCTTACCGTGACATTATTAAACATACCGTTTGTGACAATACCAAATCTTACCACATTGAAACCTACCATAGTACATCTTACCGTGACATTATTAAACATACCGTTAGTGACAATACCAAATCTTACCACATTGAAACCTACCATAGTACATCTTACCGTGACATTATTAAACATACCGTTAGTGACCATACCAAATCTTACCACATTGAAACCTACCATAGTACATCTTACCGTGACATTATTAAACATACCGTTAGTGACCATACCAAATCTTACCATACAGAAATAGTGTAACAGGCACAAACCAAACCTTGAACTTGAAGACTCACCGACCACTTCATGGTTCCCTGGTGGACAGGACACAGAACACTGGGTTGTGATAGCTGTAATAGGTTCTCATGACACCTGAGTGGAGACATCGCTGTGGCTGGGAAATGAAAATAAGGTCAAGCAGTGTGTTCTTGTCTGTGGTGGCAGAGGTGATCAGCTGAACATATCCCTTAGACTGAAACAGATCTAGAATTGGCTTTGTTGACCTGAGTAGCTGATTCTCATTGAAGTCTCCACACACAATAACAGGGTGACAGTCCAATACCTCTAGTGCATCCAAAAGGCTTCCCAGGTTCTCCAGGAACGGTCTCAGACTGTAGTCAGGAGGTCTGTACACAGCTGCAATCACTGCACAGACTGGAGCCTCAACCTTCAAAGCCACAAACTCAAGATCAGTCACATTATGCAAATACTGTCTCTCACGCACCTGAATGTGGTTTCTCACATAGACAGCAACCCCGCCACCTGCTCTGCTGGCCATCTGAGGATACTGAGTGTAGGACGTGTGTCTGTTGCGCTTGAACATGTTGTAGCCGTCCAGATGCAGACTGTCTGCGACAAAGGAGCCCTGCAGGTGAGTTTCTGTCAGACACAGGACATCTGCCAGGCACAGCTCATGATGTCTCCTGATGTCACCGATGTGAGATGGCAGTCCCTCTGTGTTGTGGTGAACAAGGGTCAGAGTGTCGGGCCTGTTTACTGTTTCTCTCACCTGAAGAAGAGGCATCATGTGATCCACATCGCCTTGTCTCATGGTCTGGAGCGCTGCGGTCACTTCAGTATTGGCGTATATTTTCTTCTCATCCAAATCCAGTAAATACAGCCCACTGAGAGACGTCACCCTGCTGAGAGCTACATAAGCCATACCTGCTTCAAAGACTTTCTGCAGGGACACCACAGCTGCATGTGTTGTGAGGCCCTGGGTTTTATGGACAGTGCAGGAGAACGCCAGCCTCACAGGAAACTGTCTACGTACCACTCCGTTCTGTTTCAGCTTCTCCTCTGCTCTCTCGATGTAAACCAGATTGGCGGATTCTGGAGCTCCACTCTGGATTCTTGCCCCACCTGTCTGATTATCCATCCTCAGGCCCAGCTTAGTGATGTGTTGATCATCCTCAGAAGTCACTATGCACATCAGTGTGGCAAAAGCACCATTAACCAGACCGTTCTGAATATCAAAGTTTCTGGTGAGCATGACACGAGCACCTTCAGCAACTTTCAGAGTGTCGGCTAACTCATTTCGGCCTCCCTTACATGGCGTGTCTTTACGGGCCATTCTGCCTGTTCGGGGATCTTTCTGGAAGTCATCTGCATCGATCGTGATAATGTTGGAATGGAACAAAGCCAGTGTTGCTGAGTTGTGTTCATCAACCAACTTATTGGTGGGGAAAATGTGCAGAACCTCAGTGGGACAAAGAGCTGGTTCAGTGATGGCCTGTGACAACAAATCTCTGTCAGCCTGAGACAGCTCGTCTGCCTTTGGTTTCACCCGAATCCTGTTCAGCACGTCTGCAAAGGCAACATCATCCTTCTGTCTCATGATCTCAGTCAGAGTGATCATCTGAAAATGTTCCTGCCACAGGTCAATATCTGCTGGATCGTGTACACACAGAGGTTTAGACTGGCGCACAGGCGGCAGCTGATAGAAATCCCCAACAGCTAAAACTGACATTCCACCAAACGCTCTCTGATTGCCTTTGATCTGTTTCAGTCGTGCGTCCACATAAGCAAAAAGAGGCTTTGAAACCATAGAGATCTCATCGATAATGAGGATTTGAGCATTAAAAAGTTCAGATCTGAGTTCATCCAGTTGGTTACCGAGTCCTTGGATTGGTGGTTTCAGACTGCGTGGAAGCTTCAGCAGAGAGTGCAGTGTTGTGCCACAGATGTTGAAAGCTGCAGTTCCAGTGAAAGAAGACAGTAAAACAGTTGGGTTTGATATGTCAAACTCCTCTGAATATAGCTGCAGTTTGCTCAGTATCTTAGATGCCTCTGAGTAAATGCATTTTATCAGGTGGGACTTTCCTGTTCCTGCACCACCGTTGACATAAAAGAAAAACTGCTCTGGATTTAGGCCACACACAAGTTTAATGCACCAGTCTCTGATAGCATGGAACACACAGGCCTGCTTCTGGTTCAGGTTCTGATACATCTGCCGCAGCACAGCTGGATCCATAGCGGGGGGTTCTCTGATGGCTCTCATTTCTGTCACAGCAGCAGACTCTGGACAATAGTCGGGCACATTTTCCTGCTCATCGTCTGGCTCTCTTTGCTGCAGCTCATCATCACAGGGCAACCTCACAACTTCAGATTCAGGAGCCAGATTGCACCATTCATCCATCACATGGTCTCTGCTCTCCTCAAACTCTACAAGTGCATTCTCAATCTCCTCAGTGTTTTTCTCATATTTGTCTCTGTTTGTTTGTATGATGCTTTTCACGCTCTCAGGACGGTGTGAGCCTGGCAGCTGGACCCAGCCAGAGTTGTAAAAAGACTCGTAGGTTGGAAGATCGGCACTGCGTATTTCATACTCGGATCGGTGAGGAAGGTACAGTCTCAGTAATCTGGCATAAAACTGCTCGGGGTGTTTCTCCTTGGAACATTGGTAATATCTGATGACAGAGGGCTTATCATTTTTCCGCCTTTGGACAAATCCCAGCTCTTTCAGAAGTGGTGAAACACCATCCCGCTTTGAGTGGTCTGCACTGACAAACCTGCAGGTAGCAGCAAAATCAGCCAAGCACATCTCCTCATACTCTGGGGTCTCGGGTCTGGCTTTGTATTTGTCACTCAAACTTGTCATCCAGACATTACAAGACTCTGATGGGGTGTCCTCCAAGAATGACATGGGGCGACTCATTTTCACTGGATTGTCATCAGTGGGAATGAACACAACACTGCGTGAGCACTTCTTCATCTTTATTCCACACGCACGAGTCACACACTCCTGAGCACTGATCTCTCTCTTTTTGGAGTAAGCCTGCATGACAGCTCTCATCTCATCACACTCGTTAACTCTGTCCATGTTGGAATTCTCCATGACAGTTTTCAGGTACTCTGACAGACCACTTTCCTTCTTTGTGATGTATTTAGTCAGATACTGTACACACGAGTAAGCATTCAGAATGAAGGACACATCGATGTTACTGTCCCAGGCTTCAAGCAGATGTGGGTTGTACCCGTTTATCCAGCAGTCCTTGGGATCACGCTTCAGGTAGATTGCGGTCTTTCTGTTCAGACTCTGAAGGTACCTTTCATACTCGGCCAGTGTCAAGTTGCATCGAGAGAGGACCTGCTCTAGACTCAAGGAAGCCACTTCAGGTTCATTCAGCAGCTGCAGCAGAGGTCTGAGTTTGCTCTTTGCAGTTCCAGTGTTCTCACCCTCATCAGGTCTTGTGATCATTGTGTTTGTGCAGGGCGGCTTTGGAAAACCAAACCGACAACCAGAGTTCACACTCTTGAAGCAACTCCTCGTGTGGTTCTTACTGTGCTTCTGAACTTCAGAGACTTTCTTGAACAGTTCAGGTTGTGTTTCTGGGTCAGGTAGTTCTGCTGAGATGTATCTGTCTACAAAATCACACACAGTCTGATCATCACAAACATCCAGTTCAGGTGCTCCATCAACCCAAAGCATTGCATGAATATGTGGGCTTCCTCTGTGCTGAAACTCAACTCTGTAGAAAAAGTCGATCACTTTCCCCAGTGGCTGAGCATCTGAGAGCAGCAGATCTCTGAACAGGGCCTCAACACGCTTATCAAACAAACGCATGCAGGTGACGGGGTTGGAGCGCAGAATCTCACACTTTCCAGTCCAGTCCAGAGATTCAAAATCAACCTCTTCACCCTGCTGTCTCTTTATTGCTTCAATCACTTCAGGCCACCTGAATTCAGCAGCTGAAAATGTGCAGAAGAACGTGGGAGTTCCCAACTGTCTGATCATGGCAAACAGATCTTTAGTGGTTCTCTCCCAGTATACTGGAGTCCCTCTGAGTGGCTGCATGAATCTGACTGCATCTTTATTTCTCACCAGTCTCTCAACCTCTCGTTTGTCTCGTAACATGCCTGAGGTTATACTGCGTCCATCTCTGGTCCTAGTTTTCCCTTTTCTCAGCTGTATCGTCATGCTGTTATTAGCGATGTGTATCTCTATCACAAACTGTGCAAAGAACAAGTAGTTTGGGTCTCTGGCAAAACGATCATCCACATTAAAAAGCCGTGACTTGAAATATCCACTTGGACTGACTTTAATGAGTCTCATTTGGTCCAGTGTGTTCTCACCCGTGGGAAATTGTACAGGGAATGACATTGATTCCAAATGTGGAGTCCTGAAGAAGCTAACTGGACTGTTTCTTTGTGCAGGAGCCACACAGTAAGTGTTATCACTGTAACAGAGGATCTCTTCTGATATGTCAAGAGGCTGAAGGCATGATTCTAAAGCAAACCCTCCATTTGGCAGATCACCTTCGTCTCCATCATCTCTTTGCTGCTGTGGTTGTTCACATTCACCGTCCTGATCATTTTCAGGCTCATTTTCTGCTTCACACAGTGCATTTCTCTCACACATGTCAATTTGCATCAGATCTGCTTCATCATAGTCCTGCTCCCCCATGCTAACATCATCCTCCTCATCATCATCATCATCAGGAAGCGTTGGGTCACAGAGTTCAGCTTCATCTCTGATGGTAACGTCCTGATACTCTGGATGAACCTGCTTCAGCTTCATTAATGCAGACACTAGTTTAGACCAGGTTACTGTCTGAAACAGCTGATGCCCTCTGTAAGACAAACGTCTTTTCAGTTTCACCCTCATCACCTGAGACTCGCTCCTCAGCCTGGGTAATGCGTTGACTGTTTCCTGGACCTCAGATGGCACACACACAACATTTCCCCTGATCAGTCTTTGTCTGCCTCTTGGAAGAGGAATGATCTTTGCAAACGGTATACATTTAGCGATCAAATGTCTTTCCAGAATATTCAGACCTGACAATTCGCTGGGAATTTCAGACAACTCCAGTTTATTAGCTGCTGCGAGGTTGGGCATGCGTCCTTTTTTCAGATGAGCGTGGCAGGTGTGACAAATCCACTCTTTCCTTCTCTCATCAGGAACTGTGCAGGCTTCATTTCTGCAGCCTTCATCACACACGTGAACATACTTTCCTGTCAGACATTGGGAAACCACGTGAGGACTTTTGTCATACTTTGACCTTGTGCAGGTTTGTACCTGGTTGGGAAACGAGGCCTTATGGCACACAGTGCAGACATAAGTGGGACCAGCCTTAATATTAGATTTGAACACAGCTATGGCTTCATTGATCAATCTGTTCTCAACTGTCTCATGTTGCAGACTCTGTGTTTCTCTGGTCTCTGTTTCACTCCGAGTGTTTCTGTTCATTCGTCTGTATTTTCTTTTTATGCTCGCAGCACATCTGACGTTATGCATCATCCTGAATGAATGACTGTTCCTGTATCTGTTTCTCATGAGGTTTTTCATCACTTGTCTGTGTCTGATTCTGAATACTCTGTCATTTGCATAACGTTGAGTAACATAACTTCTCTGCCTCTGTCGAAAGGTTTCACTCTGTCTGTAACGGTTTATTATGTACATCTTTTGTCTTTGTGAAAAGCCTTCTTTTTCTCTATAAGACCTCCTGATGTATGATTTTTTTTTCTCTCTGTATCCTTCTTTTTCTCTATAAGATCTCCTGATATATGCCTTCTGTTTCTCTCTGAATCCTTCTTTTTCTCTATAAGACCTCCTGATGTATGATTTTTTTTTCTCTCTGAATCCTTCTTTTTCTCTATAAGACCTCCTGATATATGCCTTCTGTTTCTCTCTGTAACCTTTTTCTCTGTAAGACCTCCTGATGTATAACTTTTTTTTCTCTCTGATTTCTGCATTCTTTTGATATAACATTCTGAGGCGGGATCTTTTCTTTTCTCTCAGCATTTCATTAGACGCATACATTTCCCTTTCTCTCATTTTTTTATTCACTTTTCTCTGTTGAGGTGTATTTCTTGCCATCATTCTCCTTTTCATTTTTCTCCTCTCCTGTTTACTAAGTTTGGACAGTTTACATGAGATTTCCTTCAAAACATGATCTGGAAGATCAGTGTGACAGATATTTGATCCACTGTGAGAAGCATCATTTGGAGGGCAAATGATTTCACTACATGGTTCATGTTCAATTTGGGCACAAGGAACTGTGTTCTGTTCTTGTCTCACAGATGATGGAGAAGTGATATCAGTGGATAATTCCTGCAAAACATTGCAACAGAGATCATTGAGGACAGTGGGCAACACTGAGGCAGATACGTTTGGCTTATTATGAGGAAAATTCTGTGATGGGAACGTTGTCACTTCAACTCGTCCTTCAACATTTGTGTCAGTTGATGGTGAAATGTTCTGAGACTGGTCAGTGGCTGTTTGGGATTCATTGACAGCTTCCTGTAACAGGGGAGGTGCATCAACAGCTGTGTGTCTGCAGTCTGTGTCTGAAACAGCGTTTCTCTGGTTGGATGTGTTCACACAGTGAAATGACAGAGGCTTGAGTTCATACATACAAGATGACTGGATGTCAAACATTGTGTAGCACAACTTGATCCTGTCAATCATGTCAGTCAGATGTGGGAATTTCAGCATCACAGCAGTACCAAAGCTCAACCGCCTGGAGGACATTGGCAGTCCATTTTTGTTCCTGGAGTGTGGGTCAAAGTATCCGTACAGACCAGATCTGCATCTGAAAACTGCGACACATAACCCTGCCATGATCAGCAGCCCGTACTGTACATCTGATGACAAAAAGCTCAGTCCGTGCTCAAGGCTGAGAAGCCTCTCTCCACCTCCAAATGTTCCATACACAGACAGCTGAGTCAGGTCCACCTGATACTTTGACCTGCGTGCACTAACTTCATCTGGAAGTTCATCCGATGCCAAATGGACACTGTTAGGAAACCTTTCTCTGGCCTGTCTGTACACAGCATCACCTTTATCCAGGACTAGGTCCAGATCTGCTCTGCTAATTCCTTCATGTTCATGAAGAAAGGACAGAAACACCAAACTGTTGGCCACACACTGACTGTTCCTGTATTTCCCATATTTTAATGAGGCCTGACTGCGTGAGGCACAGACATGTGTCACTGACGGCTGAGGTTCCACAATCACACTGTGCTGCTGAGACGCTCCAGCTGCATCACGTCCTCTCTTCACCATGTCAGCATAAGATGCCTGAGGTACACTCTGCTTTACCTGCTGGAAAGCATTCATGCCGGTGTTCCCATCAGAAACTGCACTCTGACCTCTGCTGTCTACCTGCTGTCCAGCAGAAGACTCTCCAACACACATACCATCACTGGGACGTCCTCTCTGTACAACCTCAGCATAAGAAAGCTCGTGTGACACCAGGTTGCTGCTCTGAGAGCCCATACCTTCAGCTTGTTCACTCGGAGATTCCTTCTCTCTCTGCCTCCTCAGCTTCTGAGCCTGAGAACCCTTACCCTTCCTTGGCATTGTTGCTGTGCTTCAGAACCTCAAACTTACTTTGTCTGTACTGATGTCACCAACACACAGGGCTTCTACTCAGTTGTAATATTTCAAATGTAGCTTTGTGCTATTTATCAATGCTGGTTTCAGTTAGCAGATTGACACGCTATCTATCTAGAAAAAGATTGACAGCAAAAAAATTCTTGTCAAATAGAAGAAACAGAAGTTTATTATGACACAGTGAAGAAGTTAAAAGTTATATCTGAAGATTCCAACAGACCAAAACTTCAGTTACGGTACTTTTCTGATAGAAAAAGAAAGTATCCAAATAAAAGTCTCAGTTCTTTCTGATTTTAAAATGTCAGGTTAGAATAACGCTCAGTGGTCCTTGGGTATTTTCTTCCAAATTAGAACTATTATTTAGCAAAAACTACTGTTGTAACACTTAGATGTAGCAGAAAAGATCAACTATGAAAATGTTTGCAGTATATGCACCTCAAAATAATGTGCGCTACAGAACGGACAATTTTAAAGATATAATCAATAGTTCAATCAGCCCCTATCTGTCAACAGACTCTCACTATTATTAGCTTCTGAATCACAGACAGTTTTAATGAGACCAAGCTGAATTCAAATCTCTTCTATATGAAGTGTTGTGATGCAGATCAGGAGCTCAGCAGCAGCAGCAGCGGGATGACAGATGCTTCTGGTAGCTGGATTCCACTTCTGGTCAGGTCAGAGCAGACGGCACGCAGACACTCCAGTCCTCCTTACAGATGTGTTTTATTTCAACACTTATGAACTAACCTGCAGCGAGTCCAGCAGCACAGGAACAGATGCAGTGCTTTTCTTTCAATTTATCAAATGTCTTTCTTTATATCGATAACAAAACTTAACTGTTCAATTTATGGAAGCACTGTTTTCAAATTTATAGATTCAAAGATCAACAATCTCTTGATTGATCTCCCTAAAATTTGCCAATAATTATCAATTAGTATCAAAATAGTTTTTCCAAAACAAGTTACTGTTTGGTTTTAGATTTATCTAGAAATCTGTCAAGATCAAGATTTATCTTTAAGAATTAAGTTTGTATAACAATATTTCAAACTTTAGCCAAATGTCAATGAAAATGTGCCAATTTTTCTCCAATTTCAAAGTTTATCAGCCTATGTATGAGAGAGGTAGACAGGAAAGACAGAGCGGTGAGAGTAGAGTCTCAGATCCACAAAACAGTAAGACAAGGTTCCAATCAACCTTAGTTCTCAAAGCCAGTCATCAAAATCAGTCATCAAAACCAGTCATCAAAATCCATAGTTCTCAAAACGTGAGAATTCCAGTAATAGATAGAGCGGGGAAAGATGGATACAAGATAGAACTCCGGTAATTAGATAGAGCTTGGAGATGGGACAGGAGAGATAGAGCAGCCAATGTGATAGAGGAGAAGGAGATGGTGTGGACAGCAGGACACCTGGGAGACACAAAGAGATAACAGTTAGACAGTTTGATGAAGCAAAGATAAAAACAGGTGAAATGTGTGGAAATGCTACTTAAACTGTGCTGCAATTCATGTCTTCAAATGACCTGATTATTATCTTTTTTTTTTTTTTTTTTATTAAAACTTATTAGTCCAAAACATTTATAGAAGTTTCCAGATGTGTGTGGAAACAGCTGGTAGCATGAAACATGGACTTGGTTAGAAGAATGTCAGAGCCACTGACTTGTTCAACATGAAGCAGATCAGTACACAACATGTTCTGCTCACATTACAGTCCAACTGGATCCTGACACACCATCACAACAATCCAGATGTTCTCCACAGGAAACACCTGATGGGTGTGTTTTGTTTAATGAGGACTTTGGACCTTTCAAAATGTTCTTGGTTGATCACAGAGCGTAATATGATTGACAGTACAGCTCAAAAAGACTCAACAGGACATATCAGAGCTCCAGTCCTGGGTTGTTATTCTGCTGATTCATGTTTTCAGTCCCTGAAGATAGTCTGAGAGGGAGCGGTGAAGCAGCTGCTCACTGATGTGATGATGGACTTATTGAATAGATGAATGAACCAGGATGGAGCTGCAGCAGATTGATGTCAGAATGACATCAGTACACACTGAATTCTGCCTTTAGTGATGTTCCACTAACACTGTCAGCTTTCTGCTGCTGGGATCTGTTCTGATCCACTTTACTGGCAGAACAGCTCAGCTCACAGGGCTCTAACATGACTTCAGTCAGTCTGTTTTTACTACATTTACATTCATGTGTGAACTCCACAGAAACTCTCTGTGGTGAACATGTGAAACACTCCTGCTCTCAGTGATGGGATGGACTGAAGCTCACTGACTGGAAATCTGCTCACCAGCTAAGCAGGAGTTCTGGTCCGGTGGTCTCTGGGTCTGAGAAGAGAAACACTGTGTTAGTATCAGATCAGAAGACTCTAAACACACACACCATCTGATCTCACAGCTGATTGCTTCTGCTCTCCTCTCTACAGGATGAGCTTTGGGCCAGACTTTTGTGGACTTGAAGTAGTTAAATGTTGTTGGTTGATGATCAGTTCAGAGAGGCTGAATGTGTCCATGATCAGAAACATGGAAACTATCCAAAGCTTTGGGGATCAGATGGAAAACAGAGCAGTAACACATCAGCTGTGGGCCCTGTGATTGGCTGCCCACCGCTCCAGGTTGGCATCTGTCTCTCTGAGTGTGTGACCCTGTGCATGTGCATGTGCATGTGCATGTGTGTGTCAACAGGTGCCAGCCTGGATGGGTTAAAAGCAGAGGACAAATTTTGTGTGTATACATGACCAATAAATGTGTTCTCTGACTAATGATCAATGTTTCACTTCATTCATGCAGTTTGAGAGGGAAAAGGTCTGCTGGGTCCTGACAGGAAGCTCCACTTCATATGACACAGAGCAGGTAGCAGGAACACAACCATCAAGGAAGTAAATGTTGGTCCTCACCAGTCAGAGCAGGAGCAGGGGTCAGAGTTCAGTTAGTCTAAAGAAAGGAGGAAAAGAGATTAGTCAGTTAAATTCCTCCAGCTGAGGACACAGCAGCTAAATAAAACACCAGGTAATGACACTGCAACTTTGACTGTGTGTCACTGGGACATGGAGCTGCTGCTGTTGTGGGCTTTTCACACTCAGACCATGTAGAGAGCTCAGCTGTGCTGCCATTTCAGCTTTATTTCCACAGAAAATAACCGATGAGACAAAGTTAGAAGCAGCACAGTCTCATCTTCTGCCAGCTGCCCTGCAGTGGACATCATGTGCTGAGCTGCTGCTATTGGCTGCTTTACCTGTCAATCACTGAGTGGGGTCACATGGCACTGAAGGGATCGGATTATTGGCTAAATCACAATCAGACTGAGTTATTAAGTGCATGTAGACACCTTAATCTGACTAAGAACTGGATCGGATCGGATTATTGGCTAAATTACAATAAGACTGAGTTATTCAGTGCATGTAGACACCTTAATCTGACTAAGAACTGGATCGGATGGGATTCAGACCCCGAGATAACTGGGTTGAAAGTCACTCTAAACCTGCTTGTAGACGCTAAAGCACGTGGTGAATCAGACTTTGCGTTCTGCGCATGCTCCAGATGTTTTCCCGGGGTCGTGACCCGGAAGTCAAAGGAGACGATATTCCTGTTGTTGTCGCCGTCAGAAAGAAAGAAACAACGCGATGGAGAATGCTCCGTTGGGCATCGAGTTTGTGCAACAAGCAGCTCATCACAGACCAAATGTAGAGGGACGTAGCTTCATCTGGCTCTGCGTTCTCCATCTTTCTCCAACGCCTGAGTTTGTTGTTGTTGTTGGTGGTGAAGAGGTCAACAGGAAGTGGCTCTATTAGCAACAGTTGGAATGGGTACAGCGCCACCTATCATACCGGGGTATGACACGCTTTGTGCCTCTGATCCCATTCATTCACCGCCATATATCCAAGGAGAATTACCCTCGCCCAAATAAGGAGCAGAACCCAACTATAGCTGTAATGGAGTTCCTCTCATCATGTAGACCCACTGACTGACACTGCCCACAGGAACAGGACAGTAAAATGGGGATTTTACAGAAATAAGGAATTACTTTCTGCTGACATGGGAGACTCGCTTTAACTGGAAACACTTGAGATATTTCAGTCTGAATGGAAGGTTTGGACTAAAACTGTCAGTAAAACATACATTAGCCGCTTTCGGACAGACCGTTCTAAGAAAGTAGTTATCAGAACTACCCTCCTCGAATTTCGTTCTGATAACTATCCTTCCCCAGCGGAACTGTTTCAGTCTGCATTCGCACATGAGTCGGGACCTGATAGGGACTGATGCGCCGCGCGCAGCCGTCTGCGTCAGTGACGTGTTAGCGGTTAGCCGTTTAGCGCTACATTCAAACACAAAACAAAACGGTAAAAGTAATGAGAGTAGAAAAAACACCACCAAGAAGCTAACATGGAGAGCGGGGAGGCCACTGTGTTTACGGTCTGCATGATGGTGATATTAATCATGGACAATCACATCAGGCGTCTAATATCGAGGCTGGAAAAGCTCACAGAGCAGGAGACGATACTTTTTCATTTCATGAAGGAAGAAAGGAGAGCAGAGCGCTGCAGACAAATGAGACCAGTGTAAGTTTAACTTATTAAACACCCGCCGGTTCTGTCTGTGTCTTATGAGGAAACATTTCAGCCGTGATAGCATGACATGGGGCGTAGCTACCGACCACCACACACCTCCGTCAGATGCGTTCTATAGAACCATGAAAAGACCCGACCTCGGAGAAGGAGCTAAATAGTTATAGGAACTAAGGGAGAAAGCCCCGAGTTCCTGTATGTCCGAACACGGGAGAAAACGGCCCCGCGGATTAAAAGGTTATTAGAACTGCCAAAGGTTCCTACAGTCCGAAAGCGGCTATTAATGCACACAGTATAATCATCAGCAGTCCACATATTCATTCAGTATTTCCGGGTGACAGTATCTGAATACAACAGTGGTGTCAGAAAATCTACCAACAAAGTGAAGATGTTTCCTAAAAGCTTCAGTAAGTGTGGACAGAATATTTCTGTGTTCAGGAGGAAATTCACTCACAAACTCTGATGTATCCCAAATAAAGTTAATCTGATCAGAGTTCAATTATCTTTAAATACAGAACATATTAACTCAGTCAGCTGTTGTGATCTACAGCCTGTTTAACTTTACAATAACTCTGTACTTACCAGCCAAAGCAAGGATCAATGTTCTCTCTCAGTCTGAGGAAAGACACAATCTGTTAGTTATCCGAGTGGAAACACTGCATTTACCTGAACCACTGAACACAGAGGGAGAATACTGCTCATTATCAGCTGTGTCTGTCTCTCTGATCATTTACATTCAGGCTTTTAAATAGAGTCACTATCATGTCTCAGTTACAGAGACGTTAACATCATCTGGTGCATGTTATTTAATAGGACCAGTTTTTTGCTTCGTGAGCATTACTGGGTCTGTGTTTATTATTTTCTCACATGAACTTTCAATGACACAGACCTAGTGCTGGGCGGTATGACCAAAAATACACATCACGGTATTTTTTCACGGTATCACTGTATTTTTTTTTCATGCATAATTAGGTGTTCACAGCATTTTCTACAGATTGAGAACAGAATTACTGCAGTAGATTAACTTAGGATGGTCTATTTTACCGTCATAGAATAACGCCCCACAAAATGATGCCGTTTACAAAGAAGTGCTACTCATGATTCTAATGAAGTGAGGAATCGGAATGCAAACACAATTGCAGTCAAAATACAGAACTTTTACTGTGCAAATTTCAAACATCTTTTATGAAAATAAATACAAAAAAGTAGTGCAACTTGCAATAATTATATTTTTGCATCAATATGAGGTATTCACATTCATATAAATGAGGTAGATTCACGTTCTAACTCTAGCAAACGCATCTTGAAGTGACATTTGGCTCGACTTTTCTTTTGCTTTCCCCGTGTTACCTGCTGGTGTGGCGGGTGCTGACCTTAACTTCATGCATTCTGGATATTCTAAGACATGCTTACGGCTAAGGTGATGGAGCAAATTTCTCGTGTTGCCACCTCCAGCGACAACTGTAGCCCGACAACACTTGCATAAAATGGTTGTTTGGTCGATGTAGTATTTTTTTAAACCAAAAAACTTCCAGACTACAGACACGGCTCCTTTTTTTGGCACAAGTTCTTCTGTGTCAGCATGTTCTACTAGTTCTGCAGCTTCGATTTCGGAACTTTCCATGTCTATCCTATCCATCTTCACGTAACGCAAGAGCTTATTACCACCTCGCACCCATAGACAGTAAACATGCGTGTTTAGAAGCGCAACACTGAAAAGGGTCCCGTCTCAAACAATGTCGCGAGACGCAGCGTTCCCCCCCTTGTGTAATCAAATACACTGGTATGGCGGTATATTAAAAATTCATATCATAAAGAAATTATAAACCGGTATTCGGTGTGAACCGGTATACCGCCCAGCACTACACAGACCTCAATTCTCCGTGAACACACCTCCAGCTGAGAGGCTCAGCTCGAACTGACACATGGTCAACACTCAGAAACAGACATTAGCTCTAACATTATTCCTTTAGTAACGTGAACATTGCCGGAAACTGTTGATTAAAACTAAGAAGAGACCATATAGATAGTTTCAAATCGTACTGCTTGTTAAGACCTCTCAGACTTATCCAAGCCGCGACCGTTGAACGTTAGCATTGATGCTAACACTAACGGCGCTAACCGTAGCTAGCCAAAATGTTATGTGGCTCACAGAACAAGATATTTAGCTGTTTTTTGCTTTATTTTCATTCAGTTGCTGTTAAAAACCACTTATGTCACTGATTTAAACAGCAAAAGTGTTTGCGAGTTCATAAATTCCTCATTTGGGAAAGACCGAGTTAGACAGCGTCACACTTACCTTTGCAAACGAAGAAGAGTGGGCCGATGTGCTATCCAATGAGCCGTATAATGTTCAGAGACGTTCAGGGGCACTCAGACATTTCTTTCCAATGACGAGTATTCCAAATACAAAATGTAGATGTTTCTTTTAATGAAATCATGTTACATTTTTTTATATTTGAATGTTCACCTTCAAAAATAATTTAGAAAGAATCATATTCTGACAACTCCTATCAGTTTAAACATTGTTACATATCCAACCTGGAGTAATTGTACCTGTTGTACTCTATTCTAACATTCTGTGGATTGAATGTTTTTACACTAACACTGCATTTTATTTTCATTCAGTTACAGTTAAATACAACTTATGTAATTTATGTAAACAGCTAAACTTTCATAGTTTATCAAATTGACGACAGACCGGGGTGGGGAGCGTCTTACCTTCAGGGAGAACGCCAATAAAAATGAGATGAGTTCACAGGGCATTTGGGAAGGTCCAAGAAGTGATGACTATGTGGCGCAAATGTTGAGAGGCGTCTGGCTGCAGACCTGCACTGTCAGGACCCATGACGTGCACTGTCAGGACCCTTAGTTGCAGACTTGCACTGTGACGTCACCTGCACTGTGAGGACCCGAAGCGACAAGCCAGGAGCACGTATTTTTCGTTCCCCATTTGAACTGTGGAGACGACGAGGTGAGTAAAAGTCGAGTGAAAACAACTTTCTTTCATACGAAGAAACAGAAACAGTCTTTATTCACTGGAACGTTACGTTGCACACTGTTTTTTTTTTAACTTTTGGCTAGTCTTCAGCATTGTTATCGTATCGATAGTGCTCACTTGTATAATTTTGTTTGACTTATTACGACATTATTTGTCTCTTACAGATGCATATTTCAATAACTATATACTGTAAAGTTATATTAATTTTAAAGAATCAGGTTTTTTTTACTTTTGGCTAGTCTTTAGCGTTGTTATCGTATCGATAGTGCTCACTTATATATATATATATATATATATATATATATATATATATATATATATATATATATATAATTTAGTTTGACTTATTACGACATTATTTGTCTCTTACAGATGCATATTTCAATAACAACCGCCGGCACTACGCCCAAAATCGAACGCTGCACGTCATGTTGCAAACTGTTTCACTGCCCTCTGTGCCTACAATTTAAACCAGCAAAATTGTCCAAGCTGCAGAGCCACTTAGAGGCACATACAAAAGGTGGCATTTTATTTAAAGGTAAGCATAATGTATTTGTCTGTTTGTTTGTACTCATAAGTATTAGCCAACGCTACTAACTTCTGGCAGGTTGTGGTTTGGTTTGTAAAAGGGTAAAAGGAAAATGAAGGGAATGTAGGTTGCAGTGAAGAACATCTGACACCTCACTTTCTGTCTTTTAGAAACCTATCCCAGTCACTAAATTCTGGCAACTGGACAGAGAAAACTGGACTACAAATTCAGGTAAGAGTATAAAGTATGTATAATGCATGTTTTCATATTAATAGTTGAGTACTCAGGAAGAAGAGCAGCAGGCAGAGGTCTCCAAGAGAGCCAGACTTGCTGATGTGGACACACCAGTGGAAGGCGTAAGCTTTTGCACAGTATCTATTGGTCAGATACTGTTGGTGTGGCAGCTATAGTACAGACATCTTTCTTTCTGTCTTTTCCATAGGACTCGGTTGAAGATCGCATTCTTAAAAATTGCAGACATGCAGCAGAGTGGGCTGAGGCCAACAAACCACTGTTGTCTGGCAGATTGGACCTGCCTGACGTTCTGGGCATGGGGGAAGAGGAACAGGCAGAAGCTGCTCTACAATATGGGAGGTTGTGGAACGAAGAACTGGACGAGGATGAAAGAGAAGCGATCCTGGAGCCTTTCAAAATGATATTTCACAATATTAACGACATGTTGATATTTTGTGAACAGGTAGTCGACAAAAACAAAGATTTTTTTGTCATATTGTGAATGTTTGACTGAATAAACACTACAGAACATTTGATCATGTTGTGACTTGGTGTGCTTTTATGTTTTCTCATTGATCCCTTAATAATTTGACTAAGATTATACTGTAGATATCAAGAGTTAGGGTACTATTTAGTGGTACTAAGGTGTTCCAGCAGCACAAAAACATAATTGGCATAGACATAGAACCAAACATGAAATTTATGGTGGTTAAGGATAAAAATACAGAATAATACAACAGAAAAACTAATTGAAAGAAATATATATATAAAGAGCAGAGCGATAAAGTCAAAATGAAATGATAATGATATACCAGTGACTTACTCTATAGTACACAATAAAATGTACAGTATAGGCCTATGGCATCTTGTGAGATGTTGGCTTATGAATATGAGCCTAAGAGAAAATGTGTGCAGTGACCAAACAAAAGTTTACAATACAGATAAAAACAATAGACCGGGAATTGATAGATTTTATGTCGTACTGTTAACTAATTAATTCATTTGTGAGGACCTCTTGAAAAATATAGCGTTTAAAATCGTTTAAAAATACGTGCTTCCGATACACACGCTTTTATTTTGAAAGGCTTCGAATCAACTTCCGGCCCTCACAGTGCAGGTGACGGTCTGCAACAGGGTCCTGACAGTGCAGGTCTGTGGGTCCTGACAGTGCAGGTCTGCAGCCAGACTCTCTTGCAAATGTTTGTAAAAATCTTTAAACTGAAGATGTTTCACTAGCTTTAAGTATCATGTACAATTGTTTTTTATAAATACATCAATTTGATATTTCATTCAATTAAATCATGTGACCGATGTGTATTACCATGTCCCCATGCACTGTGGAACTGCTCTTTGCTCTTTCTATGATGCTTTACTGGTTCATTTGAACCTTTTAGGAGTATGATTTATTAAGATTAAAAGAACAAACATGGACAAAACATAGTGATTACAATTAGGAAGGTACTTTGTAACAGTATTAGCATTTTTCAAATGTTGAGATAGATACAAGAAGAAACAGTCAATTGTTCAAAAAACAGTGAAGTCTAAAATAAAATACAACTTCAGTAATTAATTAGACATAGGCATATTTTCTTACATATCGAAGACACTTTTGAAATGTTTTTAATTTGTTTTCATTTTTTAATCCTTTGACAGTCAAAGTTCATCTCTTTCAAAATGATAGCTTGTATATATATAAAATAAATAATAATCCAATAATAATAAATAATCAGGTAGTGCAGCTCATCCAGGATGGCACAACAATGCAAGCTGTGGCGAGAAGATTTGCTATGACTCTCAGCACAGTGTCCAGAGCATGTAGGAAATACCAGGAGATGTGGAGGGGGCCGTAGGACGGCAACAACCCAGCAGCAGGACAGCTACCTCCTCTTTTGTGGAAGGAGGAACAGGAGGAGCGCTGCCTGCAGAATGACCTCCAGCAGGCCACTAACATGCATGTTTCTGCTCAAACTGTCAGAAACAGACTCCATGAGGATGGTATGAGGGCCTGACGTCCACAGGTGGGGCTTGTGCTTACAGCCCAACACCATGCAGGGCAATTGGCATTTGCCAGAAAACATAAAGATTGGCAGATTCAACATTGGCGTCCTGTGCTTTTCAGGGATGAGAGCAGGTTCACACTGAGCACATGCGACAGACGTCACAGAGTCTGTCACACGCCGTGGAGAACGTTCTGCTGGCTGCAGCATCCTCCAGCAGCACCGGTTTGGCGGTGGGTCAGTAATGCTGTGGGGAGGCATTTCTTTGGAGGGCCACACAGCCCTCCATGTGCCAGCCAGAGGTACCCTGACTGCCATTAGGTACCGGGATGAGATCCTCAGACCCATTGTGAGCCCATATGCTGGTGCAGTGGGCCCTGGGTTCCTTCTGATGCATGACAATGCTCGGCCTCATGTGTCTGAAGTGTGCCAGCAGTTCCTGCATGATGAAGGCATGGATGCTGTGGACCGGCCCGTTCCCCAGACCTGAATCCAATCCAGCACATCTGGGACATCGTGTCTGGTTCCATCCACCAACAGTCTGGTGGTGGATGGACTGGTGGTGGACTGTGGTGGACTGTGGTGCATCAGTCTGTGTTGCACCACAGACTGATGTTGACTGATGCTTTAATCCAACTCTGGGAGGAGATCCCTCAGGAGAACATCTGCCACCTGATCAGGAGCCCAGGCGTTGTAGGGAGCTCATAAAAGCAGGTGGAGGCCACACACACTACTGAGCCTAATTTTGACTTGTCTTGATGAATTTCCACAAAAGTTGACCAGCTAGAAAAATTATTTTAACACCGTTAGAAGCAGAAGGCTTAGAGGAAGCTAGCAAAGTAGTTTTACATCTGTGGAGTGAACTATATTTAAATCGAAGCAGTTTGAACACACTTGAAGCGGATTTTTGAGGACTCAAAAAGTTAACATTGGAGTTGATGGCAGATTTCGTCAGAATTTGAGATTTTGTTCAAGCTTAAAGGCTCATAGTTCAAAATCTGTCCATGTGAGCTCTTTAGGAGTTACATTGGCTGAAAGAGGACATGTTTTCCTACATTTTAAGGTATAATTTGTTTCTCTCAGTTAAACTGTATGAAAGTTATAGTAATTTGTTTGAAAAATTGAAACTTATCAGCACTGCTGAATGTCTCACTCTAAAATCGAAGAAGGAACTTAATTTTCATATTTTTGAAACTGTCATATTTCAAAATTGGCTGGATATTTTTAAAAGATGAAACAATTGGTAACAGCTGAATGTCTTATGAACATTTTAAAGTTTGAATGGTGTCTCTAGGTTAAAGTATGCTGAAGCAGTTACGATTTGAAAGGATTTGAAAGGATTTGAAGATAAACTTAATTTTCATATTTTTGAAACTGTCATATTTCAAAATTGGCCGAATATTTTTAAAAGCTGACACATTTTCTAATAGCTGAATGTCTTATGAACATTTTAAAATTTGAATGGTGTCTCTAGCTGAAAGTATGCTGAAGTAGTTAGGATTTGAAAGGATTTGAAAGGATTCGAAGGATTTGAAAGGATTTGAAGATTTACCATTACTTTTAAAGGGAAAAAAAGTTGAACAAAAATGTTAATATCTTAATATCTAAAGAAGCTAAAAGCTGAAGGAACTATGGAAGTTAAAAAAGGCTGAGAAGAAACAGGAGTTTGAAGTTGAAATGACATTCAAAAGACGAAAGTGTAATGATTTCAAGCTATAAACAGTTGAAATGGCTGAAATTGTTAAAAAAAAAAGAAAAAAAGATTCTAACAGCTAGGGATCAAACCCATGCAGCCCACACGAAAGGGAGTTAGTCTTACCATTAGGCCACACAGTACTGTTAAACCGAGAGTGCATACGACCAATATAAAGAGTACTGATAGACACAGGCGGCGGCAATCGCGAGAGAAAATCGAGGCGGAACATTGTCTTCTAAGACGTCTTGTGAAAAAAGTTGACCAGCTAGAAAAATAATTTGAACACCATTAGAAGCAGAAGGCTTAGAGGAAGTTAGCAAAGTAGTTTTACATCTGTGGAGTCAACTATATTTAAATCGAAGCAGTTTGAACACACACAACATATGGAGAGATGAGACACACACAGAGGTCCTGCGCCGGGCGAAAGCTGAAGCGCAAGTCTCCATACTATGACATCCTGTGAAAAAAGTTGAGCAGCTAGAAAAATAATTTTAACACCATTAGAAGCAGAAGGCTTAGAGGAAGTTAGCAAAGTAGTTTTACATCTGTGGAGTGAACTATATTTAAATCGAAGCAGTTTGAAAACACTTGAAGCTGGTTTTGAGGACTCAAAAATGGCAGATTTCGTCAGAATTTGAGATTTGGTTCAAGCTTAAAGGCTCATAGTTCAAAATCTGTCCATGTGAGCTCTTTAGGATTTACATTGGCTGAAAGAGGACAAGTTTTCCTACATTTTAAGGTATAATTTGTTTCTCTCAGTTAAACTGTATGAAAGTTATAGTAATTTGTTTGAAAAGTTGAAACTTATCAGCACTGCTGAATGTCTCACTCTAAAATCGAAGAAGGAACTTAATTTTCATGTTTTTTAAACTGTCATATTTCAAAATTGGCCGAATATTTTTAAAAGATGAAACATTTTGTAATAGCTGAATGTCTTATGAACATTTTAAAATTTGAATGGTGTCTCTAGCTGAAAGTATGCTGAACTAGTTACGATTTGAAAGGATTTGAAAGGATTTGAAGGATTTGAAAGGATTTGAAGATAAGGATTTGAAGAACTTAATTTTCTTATTTTTGAAACTGTCATATTTCAAAATTGGCTGAATATTTTTAAAAGATGAAACATTTTGTAATAGCTGAATGTCTTATGAACATTTTAAAATTTGAATGGTGTCTCTAGCTGAAAGTATGCTGAACTAGTTAAGATTTGAAGGATTTGAAAGGATTTGAAAGGATTTGAAAGGATTTGAAGATTTACCATTACTTTTAAAGGGAAAAAAAGTTGAATAAAAAGCTTAATATCTTAAAAAGTTGAAAAGTTAGAAACACCAAAAAATAATTGCAGGAAAGAGCTGAAAGAGCTGAACATTTTGATACCAAATTTGTTGAAATAGCTGAAAGTATGCTGGAGTAGTTGAATGCCGAAAAACGGCGGAAGAATACGGAATAATACGGAATAATAATAAAGAGAAACAGGAACTTAATAGTGAGAATGCTTAATGCATTCTCACAATAAACATAAAAAGACAACAGTGCAATCATCGAGAACGAGATGGTGGGGTGACCGGAGCAGGAACAGCGAAGGTGCATGGCACATCGGAGGTGCTGGGCTCAGTGATGTTCTGGGGGAACAAGACACAACATGACATTATAGCATGCACTTTCATCCATTTACATTACATTACATTACATTACGGTCATTTTGCAGACGCTTTTAACCAAAGCGACTTACAATAAGTGCGTTCAACATCGGTAGGCAAAAGAACTTCAGGTCACAAGAAATCATAAGTGCATTTCCTTCCAAAACCAAACAGCTAAGAGCAAAACTAGTGCTAGAGTAAGTGCGATAAGTCAGGTACTTAGACAGATGGGAAGACAATTTAGAAAACAAAGACAATTTAGGATTCAATATAAACACAAGAAACTTGTGCTAAAGAAAATAAAAAATTTAAATAAAATAAAGGATCAGACTCAATGAATAATTCCCTACACTCCCTATTATATAGATCAGTGAGCAGTGCTGACCAACATATCATTGGGGTCATCAGGTGGGAACCTCCTTCCATCAGTGTTTCGTCTAGTTGGGCCCACGACACCTCCAGGAGGCTAGACAATGACCACTGGCATCCCAGAGTCACCCCCCCTTATGCCAGCCAACACTGCTCCTCACACCACAACAACCATAATCTACCTCAGCCTCTCACCAACTGCATACCAGTCACAGCGGGGTGGGGATGCAAACCCTAGTTCGGGTAGGGGAAGAAATAAAAGAGGTAAGAAAAGCAGGAATGGGATTCAAACCCTGGTTCGGGTAGGGGGTAATGAAAATATAGAGGGTGCCAGTGGTGGAGGAAACAATAAGTGCGTAAGGAACTAGGACGGAGCAGGTGATGTCCTAAGAGGGCGGATCAGGGTAGTGTTTCCTGAAGAGGTGGGTTTTCAGCCTGCGGCGAAAGATGGGCAGTGACTCAGCTGTCCTGATATTAGTCAGGAGATCGTTCCACCATCGGGGTGCCAGAACAGAGAAAAGCCGTGACCGTGTCGATCGTGCGCAGGGACCCCTGAGCGACGGGGCAGCCAGGCGCCTGGTGGCCGCAGAGCGAAGTGGTCGGGCGGGGGTGTAGGGCTTGACCATAGCCTGGAGGTATGAAGGAGCTGTTCCTTCCACTGCCCTGTAGGCCAGCACCAGAGTCTTAAACTGGATGCGAGCAGCTACAGGGAGCCAGTGTAGAGAGCGGAGAAGGGGAGTGGTGTGGGAGAACTTGGGGAGGTTGAACACCAGACGAGCAGCAGCTTTCTGAACCAGCTCCAGAGGTCTGATGGCAGAAGCCGGGGCGCCAGCAAGGAGGGAGTTGCAGTAGTCCAGGCGGGAGATGACAAGAGCCTGGATGAGCACCTGTGCTGCCTTGTCGGTGAGGAAGGGGCAAATCCTCCGGATGTTGTAGAGGAGGAATCGGCAGGAACGGGTCACTGATGCGATGTTTGGCGAGAACGACAGTTGGTCGTCCAGGGTCACACCCAGATTCCTCACGGTCCGGGTTGATGTCACCACGGAGTCATCCATGGTGATGGCCAGATCTCTGAATGGGCAGCCCTTCTCCGGGAGAAACACCAGCTCAGTCTTGTCCAGGTTGGGCTTAAGGTGGTGCATCGACATCCATCCCGAGATGTCTGCCAGGCACGCAGCAATGCGTGCTTCCACTTGGCTGTCAGAAGGGGGAAAAGACAGAATCAGCTGGGTGTCGTCTGCATAGCAGGGGTAGGAAAAGTTATGGGACTGGATGACAGAACCAAGAGATGATGTGTAGAGGGAGAAAAGAAGAGGATCCAGGACCGAACCTTGGGGAACCCCAGTGGTGAGCCTACGTGGCTTCGACACAGACCCTCTCAGTGTGACCTGGTAGGAGCGATCTGTCAGGTAGGATGAGAACATGGAGAGTGCAGAGCCAGAAACCCCCATTCCCTCCAGGGTAGAGAGAAGGATGTTGTGGTTCACTGTGTCAAATGCTGCAGACAGGTCCAGGAGAATCAAGACAGAGGAGAGAGAGTTAGCTCGAGCAGTTTGGAGTGACTCAGTTACTGCTAGGAGGGCCGTCTCAGTTGAGTGGCCCACCTTGAACCCGGACTGGTAGGGGTTCATAAGCACTGTAGTCAGTGTACATCATTGATATATTTCATTTGAGTGATCAACACCATAGCACTCAATAATACTTCCATATATGCAGTTTTCACACATTTATTTTCATTGAGACACAGTGACAACAATTGTTTATTTTGTATTGCAGGATGCTCTAAGTCAGGGTTAATTTAGTCTGTCATATATTCCTTTTGCACAGCAGGTGTCACAAGAGAGACCGTTTCAATGAGGCTTCGGGTAATGAACCTATTGGCGAACCTTTGGGCTGGAAAGCCTCATTGGTTCATGAAGCCTCATTTTTCCATCATTATTTGATGGTGCTCTGGGATCATCAAAGATTTAGATATTTTTTTAATAACCCAATCCTGACTTGTACTTCTCAACAACTTTGTCCCTGACTTGTTTGGAAAGCTCCTTGGTCTTCATGGTGTGATGCCTCCTGCTTAGTGGTGTTGCAGCCTCTGGGGCCTTTCAGAAAAGGTGTGTTTATACTGACAGATCATGTGACACTTAGATTGCACACAGGTGGACTTGATTTCACTAATTATGTGACTTTTGAAGGTCATTGATTACACCAGAACTTTTTAGGGGCTTCATAGCAAAAGGGGGGAATACATACGTATACACATGCCAATTGTTTCAGATTATTTTTTTCATATATATATTTTTTTCGTTTCATTTCACCAACTTCGACTTTGTGCAGATCCATCACATAAAATAAGATTTAAAAACATTTAAATTACAGGTTGGAATGTAACAAAATAGGTAAAAATGGAGGTGAATACTTTTGCATGCTTCCTGCTTCTGAAGAGTGCAGACGTGTCTCTGCTTCCTCCTGCTGCTTATTGCTTTATTTGCTTTTAAATAATTTTATTTCTTTCCACAAGTCTTGGATATAATTTTATTCTTTTTCTTTTAAGTGAACCAAGACTTTTTTAAATCGTTTTCATTCTTTTTACAATTTATCTGACGAGCCAGCGACTACAATCCTTTCAACATGCCCTGTGAAAGCTGTCGGATATATCAACAAGAAATTTGGGCGCTACAAGAAAGGATTTTTGCCTTAGAAACTGAAATGGGGCTTCATGAAACGCTCCCAATGGAATCCAGTGGTAAGAAGTCCACATTTACTTCCAAAGGAAAGGGTGAAAAAACTGCTACCTCCAACTTAAAGCTAAATGATACTGTGACTTTTCCAAGACTCTGTAAAGACACTTATAATGGACTTGGTGCTAAGCCAAAGAATCGTCAAACTGTTGGTATCAACAGAGGATATGTAACATCACCCGGAATAAAGTTAACAAACAGATTTTTACCACTGTCAGAGCCAAATGTGACTGAGTGTAACAGACAGAGAGACGGTACAAAGTAGAGCCCTGCACTCCCGCGGGACCCAACGCAAAGCAGTGCGGCGCGGGACACATTTTGAAAGCTCATTGCGGGAGCGGGCGGGAGCGGGCGGGAGCGGGCGGGAGCGGTGATAAGCTGCAGTCCCGCTGACTAAAAACGTGAGGCACAACGACGAGGGACAGGGCATGGTTAACCTACTTAAATAATAATTGGATTACATGTTACATTTTCAACATTCTGGGTTTAGAAAAGGTAGGGTAATTAATAACACATATTGTTTTCATTCCACTTGTTTGCATTTAAATCAATGTAACGTGAGCTGTAGGCTTAGATATGTATGCTCAAATCCACTCAAAGTAGGGGGCGAGGCTCCATCACGCTGTGTTTAAAATCATATTAACTAAAAATATATACTTTTACTTCCAAAAATGGAAATGTGAGGAGTGGCATTAAACATATACACAATGTATTATTCTTAATATTCACGGTAGATTTTGGTAGGTATGTTGGGTAGGCTTATTGCTGTAAAGCCTCAGCTGCTTGTGCCATCTGATGTGCTCCTGCACTATGTGCCCCACGTGAAGGATCGGACAGTGGTGTGCGCTGCTAAGATCATGTTTCTTTCCTCAAGCCAATGACAAGAACTTCCGTGAGAAGTAACGCGAACGTCTGAATCATGCGGGAATTGCGGGCGGGAGCGGGACAAAATATGACAGGTGCGGGCGGGAGCGGGACTAAAATCCTATCTTTTTGCGGGAGCGGGCGGGAGCGGGACTGTAAATTCTGTCCCGCGCAGGCCTCTAGTACAAAGCAGCAGATGGACAGAGAAACTGTGCCGAGTGTCAAGGTCAAAGATACTCTTGTGCTTGGAGACGGAGCCATATCTAATATAAACATAAACAGAATGGTTACATGCAGCTATCCAAGTGCCACTGTCTCTGACATCACCACATTACTACCTGAGGTACTGGCAAAACACCAAGGGGTGAAACAGCTGATTGTCCACGTGGGTGCAGTGGACATCAGAGATAATCAGTCTGAAATCTTAAAAAAAGACTTTGAGAAACTGTTTGAGAGTCTTGATAAAGTGACGATACCAACATTCATTAGTGGACCTCTCCCAAACATTGACAGGAGGATCAACAAATTCAGCCGGCTGCTTCAGTTGAACACATGGCTGTCCAAAGTCTGTGAGTCCAGAGGACCTCATTTCATTGAGAACTTTAATCTTTTCTGGCAAAGAGATGACCTGTTTCAAAGAAAAGGCCCACACCTGAACAGAGGTGGAGTGAGACAACTGACGGATAATCTCCTCCACGCTCTGAGGCATCACAAAGGGCCAGGGCCAGGGCCAGGGCCAGGACCGGGTCCCGTGCTGCTGCCGAGAGAGAAGAGGAGCCAGAGAAGAGCTCCTGCCTCACCACCCAAGGACCCAGCAAAGGATTCAGCCACAGCAGCCACAGCAGCCACAGCAGCACCTCCAGCATCCCGAACACAGGATTCAGCAGCTCCACCATCGCCTTCACCACGGCCCTCACCACAGGCCTGGGACCCACCTGCTGCATCTACACCCTCCAGAGATGTTTCTCCACCGTCACCCAGGAGATTTCCTGATCACCTTGAAAGCTTGGTGAAATCGGGGATTAAAATGGTTCCTCTCACGCCAAACATGGCAAGATCAAGAATTCTTTCCTCAAAGAAGCATCGAGCCCCTCTCCCTCCTCAGCCTACTCCATCGACCAAAGCCCCCCCAGCTTGGCCCCCACCACCGGTGCCCACAGCTGTTATTTCCAACAGCGTCAATGCTGTTGTCTAGGAAGCTAAGGGCCTCTGTGTTGGTAAACACCATCTCAACCAGAGGTCCAAGGATGGAGTGAAGAGAGGGACAATCAGACTGTCCAATCAGAGAAATCTTATCCATATCCCTTGCAAGAACACAGCGTCCAGTTCAACTATATGTAGTATGGTCAGGTGTCGAAGGTGGTATAAATGTGTTCAACCCTCCTAATCCACTATACTCCAGGTAAGTGTCCAGAATAAACAGGACAACAGAGAGATGCGTCTATCAATAAATTACAATTTTTATTAGAAATGATTTGGACACAGATAGGATAAAAATAGTATCGGAGCAATGCAGGCAGTAACTCCTCAGGCCGCCAATCCTAGATATCAGTTTTATGCATTTAGGACCCAAAACACTAGTTAAAATATAGCACCAATACACGTCTCACACTACACACAGATAAGGTGCTTAAAACAGTTCAAATCACAACAAAACAAAAGCGCCCCAAAATGTACAATTAGTCTAAAATGGCAGTCTGAGGAATAAGTTGCTCAATATCAAATAAAAGAATGAATGATGCCCTCTAACGATACTAAGGTTTTAAAACAAAATAAACAAATAAAGAAATAAAATAAAACAAAAGCCCGTCCTAACAAACTCCTTTTATGGGGAGAAAAAACAGCGACAGTCCCTTTATCAGTCTGAGAACGCCCGACGAGCCGCGTATCCCCGTCCGCCAATCAGCCGAAACTAATTGCATAGAAAACATATTACACTCAACATTCATTCCGTTTGTATAAACCCTCATGCATCAGTATATAATACTCACATCTACACGCCTTGTGTTAGTGATCAGTGCCCCTGCGTTTGCGCTGCAATCGTGGAACACTGAGGAAATCAGAACGGTAAACAACAGGACGCACAATGCCACACAATGTGCGCATGAACAGGGATTAATTATAAACTGCAATATCGAAAGCGCGTGTACCTGTACAGCAACGGATTCGTCTATTCAGTGGCGACTGAGCACGGAAGCCAGGCGTCCCCTCACACTGGCTGAGTTCCCAATGACCCGGCAGAGGAAGAGAGAGGACGAATCCTGCTACCGGCGCACCTAAATAGCCTCCCCAGGTGAGGAGGCAGCGCTGCCTGCTGGCGAGGACCCCGTTACATATAACTAATCTCAAACACGCAGTACTCAATGTCAGAGCTTTGAGTAACAAATCATTCCTGATAAATAGTTTTATTTCCTCTCACAATCTTGATTTTTTGTTTTTAACTGAGACGTGGCTCGACAAAAACACAGCAAATGTAGTCCTGATTGAGTCTAGTCCACCTCACTTCAATTTTGTGTCTGAAACACGAGAAAACCAGAGGGGTGGGGGTGTTTGTGCCATGTTCTGGGACAATATACCCACCCACATGTTGTAATTTGGGGATTTTTCATCATTTGAGTATGTGTCATTCAAAATGGAGATAAAACAATCTTCCATACTTTATATCACCATTTATAAACCACCACAGAATTATTTTATTGATGATTTTACTGAACTACTTTCAATTGTGTGCGCTGCTTTTGACTGTTTAGTAACAGGAGACTTGAATGTGCATGTGGATGTAGCCCATAACAAGCAAGCTAAAGAGCTCACTGCTGTCCTTGAAATGTTTGGTCTAACTCAGCATGTGACTGAGCCCACCTACAACAGAGGGCACACTCTAGATGTGCTCATTTCAAGGGGTGTTGTTATTTCAAACCTGGATGTCGTCGATGTTGCTTTATCTGATCATTTCTGTGTTTTCTTCGACCTATCTACTTTACCCAAACCAGCAGCTGGGTCTGCAGTTGTTCGGGGAAGACTCATAAATGACAGAACAGGGACACGGTTTATGGAAATGATTAGGTTTGAGAACACCTCGTGTTCTGATGTTGATGATCTGTTGAACTCTTACACATCAAGTCTCTTAAATGTTTTGGATACCATTGCTCCTGTCAAGGTTAGAATGGTTAAAAGTAGGCAGATGGCGCCATGGAGGAAAGAAGAGTCGGTCAGGGCACAGAAAAGGGAGTGCCGGAGAGCCGAACAGAAATGGCGCAAGTCAAAGCTCCAGGTTCATTATGAGACTTACAAAGAAAAGCTATGTGTGTTCAACCAGACTTTGCTGCCTTGATGAGTTGCCCACTAGATTTGTAAAGTCTGTGCTGAGCAGTTTGTTACCACAACTCGCTCATCTAGTCAACATCTCACTTCAGACTGGAACATTTCCAAAGGCCTTAAAACCCGCTGTCATTAAGCCCCTTCTAAAGAAGAGCAATCTTAATGCCACAGTACTGAACAACTTACCTGACTCCCGCCCTCTGGTATTCGTATACCATCTGGGACGAGCCCACAACTGACATGATTTCAAATGGGGCTACTTTCTCTAAAACTCGTGCATTTGATTGGATGAAGAATCTGTCCGTCACCTTGACTGACACGCCACTTCAGCCACTCCCAATGACTCAACCCGTGACGTAGCTCAGAGCTTACCTGACTCCCGCCCTCTGGAGCATAAATGGGCGTCCATAACGCCGCCATAACGCCGCCCATTCATCCAAAGTCCCACCCAGCGATTAATGATTGGCTCTCATTATTTTCTAATCGGACGAAACACATATGACTCCCAGGCTCCTCAGATGGTTGTGTGAGGAAAGGGAACGCCCCCACGTGTAGTTGGTGAACGCAGCCAGATGACGTGAGTCAGGTTACTGAACAACTACCAGCCCCTATCAAACCTGCCATTCTTAGGCAAAGTCCTAGAAAAAGTTGTACAGTATACCAACAGCTTAGTGACTTTCTCCTGTCTAACAATGCTTTTGATACTTTCCAATCAAGCTTTAGGCCCCACCAAAGCACTGAGACAGCTCTGATCAAGGTGACAAATGACATCCGCCTGAACACAGATGCAAGTAAAGTCACAGTCTTAGTTCTGCTGGACCTGAGTGCTGCCTTTGACACAGTTGACCATGCGATCTTATTACAGAGGTTAGAAGACTGGGTGGGAATCTCTGGTCCTGCTTTAAACTGGTTCAAGTCCTATCTGGAGGACAGGAAATATTTTGTTGAAATTGGTGTCTCAGACCAAATGGCTATGACCTGTGGGGTTCCCCAGGGGTCAATCCTGGGACCCGTATTGTTCAATCTGTACATGCTTCCACTAGGCCAGCTAATACGCAGCTATAATGTGTCCTACCACAACTATGCAGATGACACTCAGATCTACGTGTCACTGACGGCAGGAGAACACAGGCCTGTAAATACATTGTGTCACTGCATGGAACAGATCAGTGTGTGGATGCAAAACAATTTTCTCCAGCTAAACTCAGACAAAACTGAAATCATTGTCTGTGGCCCACAGAAACAAAGAGAAAGTGTTAACAGTCACCTTGAGACTCTCTCTCTAAAACCTAATTATCAAGTTAGAAATCTCTGGGTAATAACATCCCATAGTTAAGCTGCTATAGGCCTAGACTGCTGGGGGGCATCGTCACACCTTTCCTCACTTTACTCTCTTTATGTATATGTGATATTATTGTGGTCATTAACTCGTGTTTCCCTGTTCCAACAGATATCCTTTGAATGGTGTTACAGTGCCGCCGCCGCTGCGGCCCTCCCCCCCTCCCCCCCTTTCTGTCTTCTCAAACCCCCGCTGGTCGAGGCAGATGGCCACCCTTCCTGAGTCTGGTTCTGCCAGAGGTTTCTTCCTGTTAAAAGGGAGTCGTTTCTCTCCACAGTCGCCTCAGGCACGCTCAGGCCGGGAGATTGGACCGAAAAACAAAAAGTTTTCAGTGCAATCTGTTGGTTTTCTTAGCTAGGAAATTGTTTTTGAATTGGCTCTATATGAACGAATTGGATTATTTTATGAATTATGATTATTATTAATTAATTGAATTCCAATTGGCTTGAATTGGACTTACTATCTAAGTGCCTTGAGATGACATTTGTTGTATTTGGCGCTATATAAATAAAAATGAATTGAATTGAAAAATTGAATTAATATTGGACTCAGACCTGAACTTTAACAGCCACATTAAATCAGTAACATCAGCAGCTTTTTACCAGCTAAAAAACATTGCCAGAATCAAAGGTATAGTTTCTAAACCAGACTTAGAAAGACTGATCCATGTGTTTGTCTCCAGCAGGTTAGACTACTGTAACGGCCTGCTAACTGGGCTCTCTAAACGGGCTGTAAGACAGCTGCAGTACATCCAGAACGCTGCTGCTCGAGTCCTGACTAGAACCAGGAAATACGACCATATTAGTCCAGTGCTCAGGTTTCTGCACTGGCTTCCTGTCGCTCAGAGAATAGACTTTAAAACAGCTCTGCTCATGTACAAGTCTCTTCGTGGTCAAGCGCCAAAGTACATCTCTGACATGTTAAAGCCATATGAACCAACTCGGGCTCTGAGAACCTCAGGGAGGGGTCTCCTGCTGGTGCCCAGAGTCAGGACTAAACAAGGTGAGGCTGCGTTTCAGTTTTATGCCCCTAAAATCTGGAACAGTCTTCCAGAAGATGTGAGACAGGCCTCAACTCTGACAATGTTTAAATCCAGGCTGAAAACAGTTCTGTTTAGCTGTGCATATGACACCTGAAAGTATTTTATCTGCATTCTTCATTTTTAAATTAATTAATTAATGATTATTTTTAATGGGTTTTTAATTTTTTAAATTTTTTTTATTATTATTATTATTATTTTAATAATTTTTATTTTAATAATTTTTATTTTAATAATTTTTTTATTTCCTTTTAAAGATTTTATTGCCTTCTTGTGGTTTTATATAGCTGTGAAGCACTTTGAATTGCCTTGTGTATGAATTGTGCTCTATAAATAAAATTGCCTTGCCTTGCCTTGCCTTGCCTTGCACTGTAGATGCACTTTCTGAAATTGGTGTAGTTTCTACAGTGAAAATTGACAGTAACTACTTTATAAAATAATAGAAAGTTGATATAAGAGTTTAAATGTATATCGCAGTGCATCATGGGTCCAAAATAAACAATACTATGCAGGATTTTTCCACAGTAAGATATTTTGAATCATAGACCAGATATGTTCTGCCTGAAGATGGGGTGTTGTTTACTTAAAAACTGATAATATCGACCTGTTTTGCACAAGGCAGTTTGAAAAAGAGGTAAATGTGAGAGCATTTGAGTTTGCGTTTAAGCAATAACAATAAAAAAAACGTTAGAAAATGATCATGGCTGATCTGAAATATATTGGCTTAAGAAAATAACAACAGGGTTAGAAATCAAAACTATTTGGTTGAGGTTACAAGACAATTATTGTATGGGCAATAAAAACACTCTAACAATGCAAATACAACATCATGGACATAATTTTTATCCTTCATATGCTTGGGTTAGGTATTCTTTCTATGTAATAATTACCACATACTCACATGTGTATTTTATCGCATGATTCCAAGATTTCCCAAAGTCATTTCACTTCTCTGCAAAATTTGTTCACACATTTACGGGGTACCATTTGCACTTATTGAATGCCATAGGTGAACTCTCTTGTTAGATGAACATGACCAGGTGTCACAGATTTTGTTTGAAACTCAATTGCAGACATGAACAGAGAAAGCTGGTTTAAGACCTTTTATTTACAAGAAGTTTTAGATTGTTCAGGTAAAGTCCAGCGCTTTAGTATCGCAAAACTGTGATGCTGAACTGGACCTGACATGATCCTGGCACTTTCAAGAATGATTAAAAGCAGCGAGTGGCATGAGCAGGTATCAAAGTGTCTGTGAGAAGCGATAATAAATAATAGCACTGATTTACAAGTACACTAAATAACTTGATTAGGCAAAAACTAAGGGATTTGAGCAGTTTTATGATCTGACAGCTTATGGAGGCAGCAATCAGGAGCTGTATTCATAAAAAAGTCTTAAGAATCCTCCCAGTGAGCTCCTTACTTAGCTTAAAAACTTCTAGCCAGGAGTCTCAGGGGACCAAGCTCAGAGCAACTCTGAGCATGGAAAAGACAAAAGCCCTTATCTTAGTGAGTAGGCAGGACTGACCCCATTGTTAGATATGACATCATATTTTGAAGACTGTGATTTTTTTGTCCAAAGGGGAAAACAAAAAAACACCAAAACATGTAAGCAGTCTATATATATGGTCAATATATTGTACACCAGGGGTGTCAAACTTAAATACACAGCGGGCCAAAATTAAAAACTTGGACAAAGTCGCGGGCCAGCCTTGATATTTATTGAAAAAATGTCCACAATTGAGGAAGTTTTTCCTTCTCTTCAGATATAACGATGAACCTTTTCATATGGAAACAAACTTTAGTTTTGCCTAAACACTGAATGTGAACAACCAAAGCTTGATACTATAAACATGTGAAATCAAATGACAAATAAAGGACACATCTGTGGCATTCATTCCTAAAATAGAATCTAAAAAAATCTTATGCCCCTTTCTCTATTTGTAGCCCTCTGAGTTCAATTTCAATGGTAACCTTTTTTTCACAGACTAACATTAATCATAATAATAATATTAATATTTTTTTGGGAACAGATATTCTGCTTCCCATATGTCTAGAAAGCTCCTGTTTTCTATCGTTCGTTTGGCCATTTTCAGGAGGGGTAGCCTGATGCGACTGGTTGCATGAGGTCGCTAATGAATGTCAACAGAGGGGGCACTTGTGGGTCCTGATTGAGGCACCAATGCACCAGCAGAGCATTCTGGGATTTGTAATATTAGGGTGCATGCCCTGTGAACCAGCGGGCCAGTTCTAGTTGACACTTGGTATTATCTTATTGGCCAAATATAATTACACTGCAGGCCAGATGTGGCCCGCAGGCCTGAGTTTGACATCTGTATTATTTTTGTTGTGGGTACTCAATAAGGACACCGTTGCTTGAAGAAAGAATGTACTTTATCAAACTGGTCTTCATGTAGACAGGAACAACAACCAAGTCTGACCCCAGTGGTTCATATGCTCACAGACACGGCACGCCCCCTGCTGTCTGGTAATATAAGCTAAGCAAATAAGCATTTGCTGTTATCATTACAACATCTATATTATATACCTTGATTTTAAAATAGCAGGCTTATTTTTCCCAACTTTACCCTTATCACTCGTGCATATATATTTGCTCTCTTCCATTTATATTTGATTTTGGCAGTTGATGTATTTGATAGTAATGAACAATAGCGTTCTAAAAGGGTGGCATTTAGTGTGACTGTGCTGTTGGTAGAAGATGTGACAGATCAAATCATGGCTACTGCATAGTTGCATTTTCCTGAGAGACTTTATAATCAACTCTCTGAACTTTTTGTGCCCTTCTTGTTTTACATTATATTATATGCTCTTGTTTGTCTTTTTAAAAAATGTTTTTAAACTTTTTAATTGGCTTATTTAGTTTTGTTGCTGAGTTATGTGTCTTACCCAAGAAAGCCAAGAGTTGAACTACCAACCTTCTGACTGCTCTTTCTCCTTAGCTACAAATGATGTGGGTGAAATACTGGATAAATTAAGACAGATTTGCAGAGTTCTCTGTTCACCTTATACTCATTAGACATTTTTAAAAAGGCAAAAAACCACATGAAGCAAGCAAATAAACAGTTTTTGTTCTTTTTGTAAAACTGAGGACACTGTGTGTGTCTGGAATTATTTTGGTGGTAATTTTGTTTTACACCATTGAAATGCATAATAGAAAATTATTTACAGTTGGAGAAATTGATTGAGTTTTCAAAAGCCCAACTAATGCTTTGAATAAGACCCCAAACCCAAATCAGTTGAGGAGTAGATGACTTGGACATAGAGCACAATAAAAAACTTGAGAAAAAAACGAGTTTAAACCATTTCTTACCTTGACAGTCAGCTTTGAGATTCCTGGAAGATAAAATGAATGAGCTTGAAGCACTGATAAATATACAGCAGGATTATTGCAAGGACAATTTTATTAATTTATCTTTTTTTATTGAAACATGTCTGCAGGAGCAACTCTACTCAGCTTTAAGACTATCCGGGCAGACAGAGACTGCAGACAGAGACTGCAGACAGAGCGGTAACACGAAAGGAGGAGGATCACAGAGCTGGTTAACAACAGATGCTGTAATCCTGGACCTGGCTGCAGGAACAGCTCTAACCGCTCTCTGCTCAGTTTTAACACTATCCGGGCAGACAGAGACTGCAGACAGAGCAGTAACAGGAAAGGAAGAGGATCACAGAGCTGGTTAACAACAGATGGTGTAATCCTGGACATGTCACTGAGAAGGAGCGTCTCTGCACCCCAGATGTTGAACTGATGTTGCAGTTTCTGTCCATGTTGTCTACTGAGAGTTCACCTGTGTTACCTCCTGACGCTGTGTGTGACATCATCAGCTAAGCTGTTGCTAAGCTACAAAAACAACACCCCAACCCACTGATGGAGACCTCTGAAGATTTCTACCTCAGCTTCCTTTCTTAATATTTTTTAACTGATTTTCTTTTAATTTGATTTTGTTATCCATCTATAACAATAGAAAATCTTCAATAATAATTTATACTACACCAATATAATTTTCCTTTGGGGATTTGGGGGATTAATAAAGTATTATTGAATTGGATGGAATTGAATTGAATTGAATTGAACTCTGTCCCACATGTCATTGCTATTTTGTTATTTTAGTAATCAGTATGCATATTGTCAGCTTGGTTTGATTTCCCTCCATGGATTTTGCCTTATTATGCTCACGTGCATCAGTTACCTGCCTAAGCATAAAAAGATATATTATAAAGTATTATTTCTCTTATCAGTGTTAGTAATTCAAAATTGTAAGGTAATAGCTAGAAAATGAAAGACATCACAGGCTGCCCTCATTTGCTGCTCACACTCATCTACTGTCCTTCTATCTATTTACTTGTTGCTTTGAATGTTGAGGCTATAAGGAATTGGGGAATGCAAATGGGTTATTTCCTTTCCTTGCTCTGTGCTAAAGAAGATCATAAAGGAAGCACTCACGCTCCTTAGCATTTAGACATTCCATTAAACTCTTGGGTCATTTCAATAAGTTAGAAACTGTCCTAAGTGAAGAAAACTTTGTCCACTTTTAGAATCCTGCTCCTCATTGTGTCCTCCTGGAGCCACACACTGATCAATCCTCCAGGAGAAGGCAAAGATTGTGGTAACATCATCTTTCCAAGCTGCTAAATTCCTCATTCTCTTCTCTTGTTATATGGTTCATCTGTCCTTTAGTTCCCTGCTGTCATGTTAGAATCTAGAGTCTGCCTGCCGTGTCTTCTCTGGTTTCCAGTTGAAATCTGGTCCTGTATTCCACTATCAGGTAGCCCTCTTCCCAAGGCTCTCTTAGTCTGACAGGCGAGGCTGCACATACGCTATGGACAACAGGAATGGAGACAGGAAATATGGGTGAAGTGCAAGGTGGTGTCTTTGTAGAGATTACAGCAATTGTGCTCATTTTTGTAGGTGTAATAAAACATTTGCCATAAAAGAACCAAAGAGTTATTTCTACTTACATGACCTGTTCAACAAGCTTAATCATGAAAGGTGATATTTTCACTTGATCCTATCTTCAGTGTTCAACTACAATCCGCCTGGGTAATAAGAACTGCAACAGCAACATGGCATGATATTATCAGGAAAATGAATTTGGTGTTAGATTATGCTTGTCTGAATGACAGCCAAACTTTCACAGATACATGAAGACAATGATGTTACATATCACATACATTCAGCGAGTTACACTGATGCTTACTGTTAGCTGAGTATGAGTCTGATTAAAAGCTTCTACGTGAGTTCTTTTAAGAAGAGTCCTCTTATTGAGCACTTAGACAGTCTCACCTGTTCCTTGTTATTCATGGAGACAGAGAAAGGTATTTCTTACAGTCAGCTGTGTTACGTCTAAGCCTTGGACTCGGACAAACAGAAGAACGCAGACCAACGCAGAGACTGTTTGATATTTGTACAGAACAGTGCATGGATCAAAGCAAAGCCGGCAGCTATGTTGACTGGTGAAAAAAAACCAGTTTCATTGCAGCATTCCAGAAAAAAGCTGGGAGCATGGAAATCAAACAAATGGAGGGGGATACAGTTTGGCTTCTTTAGGGTAACTGTAAACCATTAGCTACAGTATCTATTTCTTTATAGATTTAGGGGTGTTAATGCTGAGTTGACTTGTTACTTCCTACTTGATTCCTCTCCCGCTCAACACATTTCGTTATACTATTGGCCCTTTGTTCCCATATTATAACCAAAAAACTCAAACAGGACATCCTTTGGAAGTTTCCCAACAGAAATATAACAATGTTAAACATTTTGGGATTAATGCGGTGCTATTCAGTTGAATTCCATTTTAAAAAGGGAAAGAAGCAGCAAGGAGCTGCACTGTATATCTCTTCAACATGCTGATAACAAATGTCAAATTTCAGGTTAAAAATGGGCACTTACAGAAGAAACAGATGTCCAATACGGAATCACTTCATTACAATATGCTGTGTAAAATGATCTAGTGAATGATTGTATAACATATACATTTCACACAATATATTGCACATGATAACAATAAAATAATGAACGTTACCCTGTAAAAAATAAACTACACACATTACTAGCTCTGTTACTAAAACAATAATACCTGCTCTGTGTTGCGTGTGGTGTGGAATAGCTGCCTCTCCTACAGGGAGATGCAGAGCAGGAAAACATGTGGTTTGAGTTTACAGAGCCTTTAATGTGGAGGCCAGTTGGAGCAGAGAAACAATGCAGTCTGAAAAGTAAAGAGGGGCTGACAGGGTTGGCTTAGTTCGAGGTGTGTGAAGACACACATTTGGGGCGTTTTATCTTTGTTCTCAGATCACTATTGTTTGCATGCGACAGCGTATGTCCATCTTTCATTTACAAAACATCACATTCCTCTTGCTACCTTTCTCTCAACCTTATTGATGTTAAGCTCAGCAAAAAAGTATTAACCATAATAATAATATCCTTGTGATTCTAGATGTTGTGCTGTGTGTTACTGGAAGATACTATGGAAAATCTATTGGTATGTGATACAGATGTGCTGTCAAGCAGTGGCCCAATGTTTGGAAGGTTAGTCAATTCAGAGAGAGCCAAGTTCATTTTTCTTCCTTCTCCAACAGCGATACATTTCAGAAAACAGAAACACGCAAGCTTTAGATATTCATTACATGGCCAAGTGTACAGGGACGTGGGAACAATTCCTCATTAAATAGTTATTTGTGTGCTGCTATCGCCAAAAAAATATATAAAAGTTTGAGGAAAACTGTTGTCTACATTAAGGATTTCTAATTGGAAAATTCTAGGCCAATACCGGTAAAAGTGTTAGAAATAATCATTTGGCAGATGGCTGATAGCGAATCCTGATTTATTTTCTTTTTATTGCTAAGTAAACAGTATACTTTATAGAAGATAACATCGTTCAAGTAGTTCAGCCCTTCAACACCAAATCTTTGAATTACTGCAGTTATTTAAAAAAAAAATTATCAAATCACCATTAGTTTAATCTTTTACATAGAAATATCCTTAAAAAAAAACCAAAAAGTTTCCTCAGACTTTATAGTTTGTTATTGCCAACTGAAAGACTTTTCACACCTTACATGGCCGAACAAGTTTTTTATGCTGAACAAAATGAAATGTGAATAAATAAATGAATGTGACACAACCAGGACACAGCAGGTAGATAATGACCTCTGCCTCTGGTTGATTTTTACCCTGTTTGCTGTTGGGCTGATTGTGATACTGATGTTAGGCTGATATACAGTATCTGGGCAGCCCTCTAAAATAATATGGTATGCTGGAACTCTGTCTTGATATTGGAAAACAATTTTGGGAAATATGCTTATTTGTCTTTTTGTAGTGTTGTAATAAGAAATTTCATATTAATTTATTAACTTCTGATATGAGGCTCTATGCCCAACACACAGAGACAAATCCTGGATATCTTGTGCTGTTATTTGTTAGCAGCTGACAGGAAATAAGGGAGTCAGCCACAGAGCTACTTCAGCATAGATATGAAACTGATGTTTTCAACAATAAGTTTTAAAATGATGGACTGAGGATCTTGTTCAATCTTGGAAAACGATATTTAAACGGTACTACTTATTTTCCTGACTTTACAGGCAGCCCTGACAGTGAGGCTGCTTTGGAACTGTTATTTTGCATGTTTGTACAGTATGTTACAATATTCTCATCACTCCAAAGGTCCATTTAGAAACTCTAATTGATTCCACATTGCTAAAGTGTTTGTTAATTCACCACAAGGTCACCGAAATGTGTCGATTTTGATGTGAGCGCCATTTTTTGGGTCCAATTTGGCATTATTGAAGTTATTAGATCATTTACAGAGATGCCCTGGAGAAAGATGAATGAAAATAGATAGGAGAGGTGAAGAACTGCTTTTTAAACTCCTCACCTTACTCCAGGTTTAATAACGTGCAGTTTCTACTCCTGCACAACACCACTCAGCGAGTCTGGGAGCTATGGGCTTAAAGGTGGGGTCTGTGATGTTTTCTGGAGCATTTTTTATCATATTGTCTGAAAACCTCCTCACGACCCCATTGCACCCACTAAAATAGAATGTTTGGGAAAAAAAACAAATCTTTTAGTCCATTGTAGAGGGTGTAGCAAGAGGAAATGTCTGACCAATAGAAGTAATGATGAGAGTTACTTCTATTGGATTCTGACACGCCAATCAACCGTCAGCCCCCCTCCCCCCTCCCCCCTCCCCCCTGCGCGTTCACAGACTCGTGACTCGTTCATGTGTTTTGAAGGCGTGGTTTCGAGGGCTGGGCTGAAGGGAGAGGCAAGGTTGTGTATTTTCAAAAATATAGCTTGCAAGAACCGTATTTCCAAGATCTCAGACCCCACCTTTAAATTTGTCTAAAAAATAACTGCAACTGCACAGAGGGTGATCTACGAAAATGCCTTGAGTTGCACACGTGTTTTGCTATCCACAAATACAAATTTCCTATTTGTAATCTGTGGGTTGTTTTTTTAAAAATATATGTGTATTTGTAAATATATCAAAGCCATTTGTGAAACTGAAAATTCTCACAACATCTATAAATGTTATCACATCCAACTGACTCGTCCATGTCGTTACTGCTAATCAGCGATCTTCTTTCTTCGTCGTTCTTAAGCCGAGCCACAGATACATCAGTGAACAACAGTGCCATCTACTGGATGGTGCTTTGTGAATCACAAGCTATTTGTTTGTGGATCTGTGTGAATTTGCGGAAAGACGTTTCTCAATACCAAGTACGCTAAGTACGTACTTGTGTACTTACAAGTATGAACTTGTCGGAAGTACGGACTTCTGAGTACAGAAGTACACAAGTATGCTCATTGTGCATTTGGGACGGAAGCGTACTTGATTGCGTCGAAGACGTTGACGTTGCCGCCAAAAATTTATTTTATTTTTTTCTGTTCATCGCTGCCTGTGTGTGACTTCAACAGGAAAGAATAATCTAAAACTTCTAGAAAAGATTGAAAATGGACCGAGCTGTGCTTGCAGCTGCTGTTGGAATGCTTTATTTTAAAGCTGAAGAGGAAGCGGTGAGGCTGAGGAGGGAGAAACGGGAGCGACGAGCCAGGATGCGGAGGAGGACCAGGCTAATGGCATACCTGTCAACTTTTGTCAACTCCTCTGCCATCTTCGCTTGACCCGCACTGCTTTCTGGGATAGCAAGCTGTCTGAAGTCTACACAAGTCACCACAGAAGCATACTCGATAAAATGGGCAGAGCAAGTACACATCCGGTGTAGGTACCAGATCGGCTCGGCTTCCAGATCGGCTCGGGGTCCGTCGTCTGGTGAACATGTCACACAATATGGATGTACGCTTGAATGGGAGTACATTGCGATTGGCTGTACGTCGGACAGTTGAGATTGACTCGTTTTTTCTTTCATCTTATAACCTTATGTGTGCCTTGAACATGTACAACCCGATTTACCTTTGTGTCTATATGCCACATGTTTCTGTACATTTTGTTAAAAATCTTTAATAAAAAAAAAAATAAATAAAAGTTGAGATTGGCTCAGACAAACTTCGTTGCGTTCGACTTTCACGACAGACAGACAGATAGATAGATGCCATTTCTTTAAGCTAATTTTTCAGTGTGTGTATTTGTCTTATTTACGTAGACTGTATGTATATATATATATATATATATATATATATATATATATGTAGTGTATGTATATACACACATATCCAACAGAACAATTTTTACAAGTTTTATGTACATTTATATCCACACGCATATAGTCAAAGAGGTTAGCTGCTCAGCACACAAACAATACACAAAACTGAAAATGAAGCTTCTGTTCAGAGTGAACCAAGGCCAAAATGATTGAACAAAACAAACTAGATTTTAAAGGTTTGAGGCTAGTGGTGGTCAAGGTGTGGTACACACTATTTTGTAGGAAATATTTCATTTCTTCGTAAAAGCTCTCCATAGCTGCTGCCGATCACCGAAAGACCGAGAAAAAAACTCTCCGACGCACAGCGCCTAGTTACGGTTATTATGGCTACTACAGCCAATCACAACTGTCCGACGTACACCAATCACAATGTACTCCCATTCAAGCGGACAGCCATATTGTGTGACGTAATCAGCAAACGATGGAACCCAAGTCGATCTGGCAGCCGAGTCGATCTGGTACCTACACCTGGGCTGTGTTCGCAACCGCCTACTACATACTTGCAAACGGCATACTCATCGATCAGACAGTATGCAGAGCGTTTACACACAGTGCACTTCGCTCCTGCCCGAGCCGAAATCAGCCGGCCTGAAGCTGATTTCACTTAAGCTATAAACTCTGTAAATATATAACTTTAGCAACATTTGAAACATTTTCAGGCGAGAAAGTAGTTGTTTATGTGGCAGCCGAGCAGACTAAGTTAAGCTCAAATGGTTTTCGGTGTGATCCAACAACGCCACTCCAGGAATTTCACCCAGAGAATTATTAAGTTTAGGTTCAAGGACACGCAGGTTCAATATACTAGGAATGAGAAGACGTAGTTCGATGTTTATACAAAAAGATCTAGTTTTTATTATAATAGTTGTCTTTTTATAATACGATTTAAAAACATTCATACAGAAAAATTAAAGAAGACCTAAACAGTGCTGAGCGTGACTGGGGAAACAGGGGCTAGTGAGAAGGGGGGCAGAATCCTAACTAAAATATATAAAGAAACAACAAACCAACTTAAAGGCACCAAAATGTGAGAACTCAAATCCCAAAGGAACACAGCAAAAAAAAGGGGGAAGACCACCAGCCGGACCACCAGCACCCAGCCACCAGACGCCAGCACTGAGAAGGAGATAAACAAATCTTAATAATGGTCAATTTAGTAACTGAAAAAGAAATAAACAAAACCAAAATACAAATGTACTCCAAAAGAAAACAATATACAAATTATCTCAAAGTAGCTAACAAAGAAAACAAAACAGAAACTAAGGAAGTGTAACCTCAAAATCAATTAAAACTGCCAGACACCCTCCGTGCGTCAGGCACAGCGCTCAGACCGCCGTCCGTCGGCGCCAGGCGCAGCCGTTAAGGCTGAAGCACTAGACGATTACAACATTAAAACAGGGAATCCCAAGCAAGACCTTGTTCAGGCAATACTTATCGGCGATAGATAAAAACCCTGAGCAGGTTGGACGAACTGTCAGTCAGTAAAGCAGGATCAGAAGCTCCGTGCAGAGCAGCAGGATAAAAGCTCCGTGCAGAGCAGCAGTGTCTCCAGCCTACCGGTCAGTGCGCCCAGAATTACAACGGCATCTTATGATGACACGCTCCGGAGGAGGAGAGGACGATCCAGGCGGCAGTACACCTGTTAACTGAGCATACTAGCGTTAGCCCTAAAATGTAGCATATATACAGAGACACAGAGAGATCAAACACTCACCACCGCGAGGGGAGACAGCACCCCGAGAGCCATTGGAGCCAGGGATGCATAACGGCCACCACTGCAGCAACAACAAATAATCAGCACACCAGAGAGACCAAAAGGTGAACATGCCGCGAGAGCAGCAGACATACCTTGTCGAGAAAATGACCCCTAACCCGGAAGCAGACAATTCAATGGAAGCAGACAGGGAAAGCATGAGGGAGGGCTCCTTTTATACTGCCACTCCTCTGATTGAATAATTGACAGCATGCCTACAGGCAGGTGAGGGAACTGGTCATGCATCTATGCTGCTACATTTAGATCCCCAACGTTTTGAAAATCTGACAAAATACCGACTATTTACAATTTTGTTCCAACGAATTCGGCGCTACTAAAGCTAGCCGCAGTGAGTAATGCACTTCCGGTTATTTTCACAAAATGAACCTACCCTCGTTGTAGCTAGCTTGAAACTGCCGTTTTGACAGGAAATGACGATCGGCGACGTCAAGTTACGTTGCATCTTGGGTAGTTTAAGTATGACAAGTAACCTCATGATGCATGCTCAACATTTCGGCGAATCTAGTATGCATCCGGGAACTTAAAAAAAGTTAAAGTTAGTAGGAGTAGTGGGAGTAGTAGGCGGTTTCGAACACAGCCCTGGAATGTGGAGCGTACTTGTGTGGATGCGTACTTTGAATTGGAACAGTACTTGGTCCTTTTGTGGGGACGTTTCAGAAGTACATGAGAACACAACTACAGACAAGTACGCATATTGAGAAACGGCCACTGTCTCAAAAATACGAACGTGTGATTGGTGATCCACAAATGCTGAGTCACGATTCACAAACAGAATTTTCTGTTTCACAAATGGCTTCTTTTTTTTTTACAAATGGATAATTATATATTTACAAATACACAGATTGTAAAAAACAACACACAAGTTACAAATAGGAAAAATGTATTTGTAAATGGTAAAACACGTGTGTAACTCAAGGCATATTTGTAGATGCCCCTCCGTGTGTTTGCAGTTATTTTTGAGACTAATTGAAGCCCATAGAGAATCCTGCTGCTGTGGAAATGTTCACACAAGTGAGCAAAGATGTTGCCGCCTCGTGTCGGGTGACGTCGTAAGTCCGCCTACAACAGCCTGCCCTTTCTCTCCATGCTCGAGCTCGACGGTCCAAAGTGTAAAGTAGCTCGAGCGTCATATCAGGGAAGAAAAAAAAAAGTATCTTGCATAGAGACGGAGTCCTACAGAAGCACCAACAGACTCCCCCCTGGTCCTGCTGAACTCCAGGCCAACAAGTGTACATGAACACACGGAGAAGTGGAGCTCTTTCTAACGGACGGAGTAAAATGGAGTGGGAGTTCTGGATTTAAAGCGAAGAGGACTTGAAATGGGTGGTCTGCTCGCGGAGCTGCTGCTGCTGTGGAGTTGCCTGCTGTCGGCGGTTGATGGTACGTTGAGTTTTTGTTCACAATATGGATCCTTAGGGAACAAGGGCTGTGGAGCCGCTAGGACGAAAATCTATAAGAACTGTGTAGTAACAGAGCCACCGGTACTCCGCTAGTTTCCCTCTGAGCGACACCTTTTAAATGTTAGCAGCGAAATGTTGAAAATGGAAAGTTGAGCGTTTTATTTCCCAAGGGTATAGCAACACACTACAGTAGATTTGGTGACAGTCTCCAAACTTTACGGTTCGGTAGAGGCTCAGTCCAGTGGGACCAAACTGTCACTCACGCTTCGTACTTCCCTGGAACTCCGGGTCTGTGAGTCGGAGCAGAAGTGAAGTTTGAAGCCAGTCTGGCTATTTTGTCGGGCCTCTACAGACCAGCCATTCCTGCTAGGTGTCGGGTGTCACTCAGTCTTTCTGCTTTATTGATTAAAAGAAGTCAGACTATGCATTTGTGGAAGAAAACGCTTTTGGACGCAGCTAATATATCCCCTCAGGTCAGAGTGTTTTTGAGCCTTTCTCCCTGCTCTGCCCGCTTTGGGTCTTACATTTAATCACCTTGAAGCTGCCTGGCAGGAGGCGGGGCTTGGCTGTCCTTCGGATGGATGCAGGACATTTTATTACCAGCTCTTAATTGGCTGCTTGCATTTGAAAACTAAAGCAACGCATTTAATGTACTATAATTTAATATTTGATTCGCTTTCACAAGTCAGGTCATTACATTAAAGCTAAAGATTGAGATCTGCTGCTTTGCCCTTTGCTGACAGGAGAAGAATGTTTACTGGCTCACCATGATCCAGGGATGGGACTGACTCCGGTGCGCCACATGTTATATTATATTATATTCTGACATAAGTGGAAGATAGGAAAAAGTTAAGGACCTATAATCTGGTGTAAAAAGCATCGAATGCTTTTTCTGTAACCTGGAGTTATTTTGTTGTAGATTTTAGTGTCAGAAAGAGAAGATGCTGGAGGCTGCTGTAGTTTCGGAGAAAATGTAATAGGGATTTATGGTTCGCCATTGAAAGTTAGATTGAAACAAAGCCTAAGTACAACCCAAAGTTCTTAAGACCTCAGGACAAACTTAAGAATACACAGGCAGAGAAATATAACACAAAAGAGTCAAGACATGAAAACATGTATAAAATCAATATAATGGAGGTAAAAAAGCATTCAAAAAGGTCATTGGATGAAGTAATGACTCTTTGCTCAACGCCTGAGGGCAGAGACACTTTCTGCATCCCATACTCAAACTGGGAGCTGATTTCAAAGACAGGTGCCTGAAACTCCCATTCCAGCCCTAAAATCCTGGGAACTACAAGGTGGTGAGCATTCTGAGAACAAAGAGTTATGGGGTGAAATGGAATGATGAGCTCTTGCAAATAAGATGAATGGAGGGCATCAGGGGCTTTATATGTGAGTAGGAGCACAGTGGCTTATAGACTGAACATTTCAGGGCAGTATAGTGAGGCTAACAGGAGGTGGGACCAGTCAGTACTCTGGCTGCAACGATTTAGATTAACAGAGGGTTTTAACAGTAAAAAAATTATATGAAATGATTGCATATTCACATAAATGCTGCTGTTTGAGCTGGCCACAGTACTTGTTTGCATTCAGCTGAAAACTTTGTACGTTACATTGTTGGTAAGCTGTAGATAATGTGCTGCTGTTTCTGCTTCCTCTACCTCGTTGTATTGTGCGGTCAGTGACACTGAAAGAAAAAAAAAACCTTTAGATTTTTATATTTCATATTTGTCACATTGTCAGTGCCATTTGTTTTATTAAATGAAAATACTGAAGTGTCAGGGTCTGGCTTCTACTCAGCAACACAGATTAAATGACTTTCACACGTGAACACTGGAGATTTTCAGGAAAAAGAACAAACTCTTTGATCCAGTCTTTTTCCACAGTTGCTGTTCACACAGGTGCATCACAGCCGAAAAGCTTCCTGCTGGAGACACACAAACGGAAAGTGTATATGACACAAGCACAAGGTGCGCCTCTCAATGGCCATCGTGCCATTGATTGTGGCAACCGTTGTAATAGACAATGACAAAGTTGTCTTTCATTTTTACTATATTCATTTTTATATGGGTTCAAAGTCCAATCTGCTGTTAAGTAGCAGTCAGTTACAGCTTCCAGATAAATGTGGAGAGGACTACAATTGTTCCCTCTTAAATAAAGTACAGCTTAAGAAGAAGCATGAGACGTAAATGGTAACTGGACTGTACTTGTATAGCGCTTTTATAGTCTAGCTCAGTGGTTCCCAAACTTTTTGTGCCCAAGGCACACCAAAGGACAAGTAAAAATCTCAAGGCACACCTATTGTGCAAAATAGCCCTTATAACACGTGTTATCACTCATATCATGTAAAATATCTGTAAATGTGCATAATTATCTACTAATGCTAAATAAAATGTGACAAAGACAATTATATTACTCATTAAATATTTATTAACAAAATATTTCAAAAATAAATTTGAAACTTTATCAATTTAGGCTTCATCAAAGTAGCAACACATTCATTTAAACCAGACAGGTCACAAAATTAGAAATGAGACAAAGGAAACAGCAGAAATTCAGCACAGAGAACTGTCAATGCAAGGAAGCTGTATTTTCCATGGTCCTAAAATACAAATTATCAATGCAACGTGGTGGGAGATGCTTGGGTACTACGATGCAGAAGCATTAGCTAACTAGCAGTTAAGTTAGCATTAGCTAACTTCTCCCGACAGGACGCACTCGGGCTGAGGATTGTTGACATCCCCGGTCCAACTGAAGCCATAAGACGGGTAACTTTCATGATACTGTCAGCTGACAGTTTTTTCCTCTTTTCTTTCGGTGGTGGGTTGTCAGGAGTCTCTGTACTGGTGGTTGGTGGTTTGCTCCACACCAGAAAGCACTCCATTCCCCCCTCTCTCTGTTTTAATGTTGTCCTTCAGCCTCTGATGTCTCACAGTCTCATAATTCCCACCTGCGCAGCTGCGTTAACAGCGAAATATGGGTTCTCTGAGGATTTTTTTTTTTAAATAATTGTTTTTAAGTATAGAGTTTGCCTCTGTATTATGAAATGAGTGGATACAAAGTACTGATATAGTAAATTAAAAAATAAATTTTTTTGTGTAGTTGTATATTGCAATAATAACGTATGGTTGTCACAAAATCCCACGGCACACCTGGACTTGCCTCATGGCATACCAGTGTGCCGCGGCACACAGTTTGGGAACCACTAGTCTAGCTGACGCCTCAAAGCGCTTTCACACTACACGTCACATTCACCCATTCACACACACACACACTCATACAGCACGTTACGCAATGCTTTGCTCTCAGCAGTCACACACATTCATACACCGATGGATGCATCATTAGGTAACGTGGGGTTCAGTGTCTTGCCCAAGGACACTTCGACATGCGGCCTGGAGAAGCCCGGAGTCGAACCTCTGACCTTCCTCCTGAGCTACATCCGCCCCATGATGACATTGTTAGTACTGTATTAGTACTTACAGTGTTTCCCACAGAATTTTTGGAAACTATGGGGGGGGGGTAAATTCACGCGGCGTGAATTTGTGCGGCGTAAATTTGTGCGACTGCAGATTTTATTTTATTTGATTGATTTGCACACATTCATTCAAATATAACAAAAAAATACACAATAAAACACAACAAATTAAAAAAAAGGAATGTGTGCTGGAGATGTCAGAAACCCTTGTGGGCTTATGAGGAAACCTCATCTTGTCATTAAAACCCAATGATAACAATTGTAATAGAAAATATTTACAGGTTAAAACTAAACTTCATGAAAAATATGAATGGATCATATACAGTGAGGACTTATGCCTTTTTGAGAAACTTGAAAAGGTTTTCCTTGATAACAAAAGGTGTGGGAAGTACACAATGAGTTCAGGAACACATCAGAAGTGGTTTGGTGTTGATATCTTTAAAAACAAGAGAGCTATTACAAAATAAAAATCTAAAATGGAATTAACTATGCACACTGAGTAAATGTTCTACCTAAAATGATTTTTCTGGAAACTAAAAGACTGTGAAAGTTTTATAGTGAGTTCACAAACCCATCCGAAGTGGTTTGGTGTTCATTGGTTGAATATCCAGTGAGAACAAAAAAAGGCGTTGCACTTTTGCGACGGTCCCTAAGCGCTCCGGCTGCCGTAGTTCACTTAGAAATATATTCGGCGCGGTTACTCTGATCTTTCAGGCTTACTTTGGTGAGTTGATAAAGCCTGTGGTATGTTAGTCTTAGTTTTCTGTAAATATTAATACCATCCTGAGGCTAATTGGTGCGGTTTTCGTGACGCTATTACAATTACAAAGCTGGAAAATAGGCGAATGTCGAATATAAAACCAACTTCACCCCGCTCCGCCTATTCGGGATGGTTGAACCACACATGCGGGACGGATGAAACACCTTATTTTAAACAGAAACTATTGAGCTTACTATTTTTTTAAGCAACATACCGGACAACATACTAGTGTACTCGTCATTGCTCAAATTTCACATTATTTCTCAGAATATAAATAGGTCAAAAAAATATGTTTGTCAACGAAATCACGATGATTACAGCTGATCTTTATGCACGCGCACCCACTAATCTATAACGTGTGTCAATCGCCCCGACAGCGACTAATAACACATAAACCTTTTTTGCCACTAAACTTCAAAACTCTGACATTGCACACTTTAGGACATGTTTAATTACTAATTCACCTGTTGTATAGTCATATTGGTTGGTTTTCGAGGAAATCGCTGTGTTTCAAAAAAAAAAAAAAAAAAAAAAAAAAAAAAAAATCGCTGTGTTTCAAACGATTGGGATTCGGAAACTGTGGCGGCCAAAAGGAAACTATGGCGGGCCGCCATAGTTTCCTCAATGTATGGGAAACACTGACTTAAGAACTAGTCTGTTGAAAAAGTTGAGGATATTTCTTAAGTTACTATATACAACTGCTAAATCTCTTAATGAATGAATTATTAACTTGACATAGCCAATGGATTAGTCAGTGGCATTATATAGGTGTGCCCAGTTTTCTTCACGCTGATATTATACATTGCAGTCCATTAACAGATGGGGATTTCTCAGGGATCAGGAAATTTTGGAATTTATATTAAATTTCAAACTATTTTAAACGTGTGTCAAACCTCCATCTCAAAGAAAACCATCACCACAGAATTATTATTACTGGAATGCATAAGCACTTCAGAACAACAGCGGCAAAAATTCTTCTGCTATAGATTTTACAATTTACCTTTTCAATACCCTAATGAATGTTCAGGCAATAGATGTCACTGAAGCCCACATTATTGTTTTGTGCTATTTGCTGTGTGAGTGTATGAAATAAGAAACACCGTGTGAATGGCAACACAGCCAAGGTTAGAGGGTAAGGCTATTTAAGTGTGACGCATTTCTCAGTTGCTCTGAAAGTCTAAAAGGCAAAGATAATGAGTTTGATAACATAGAAAACTGACGGGTTTAAAGAAGCTGACACACACACACACACACACACACACACATTCTCACTTCCTACTCGTATTTCATAAGTCGCCCAGATATACCCCTGAGAAATATGGTCACACTGTTTCCAAAAATGCCACAAAACATGGCATTAGCAGTTTTAAGTTGGTTTAACTTTCATTGGAGGCCAAGAAGATGACAAATTGGTATTTAGACTGAATCCAATGATTTTCCTTTAGTGCAAAATTTTTGGATCCATTAGTAACTGATCATTGACATTTATGATGACACAAGTAGAATTCCACATAGATGTTCTGGGCTGGTCTTTGGTACCCCTGGGGCTGACACCATAGGTGCATTCCCACTGTAGGAGCCTTTTGCAGTTCCTATAACCTTTTCAGGAACGGGGCCGTTTTTTCCCGCATTTGGACATACAGGAACTCCGGACCATCTCCCTCAGTTCCTGTAACCATTTCAGCTCCTTCTCCGAGGCTGGGTCTGTTCTGGGTTCTATAGGAACACATCTGACGGAGGTGTTTGGTGGTCGGTAGCTCCGCCCCTTGTCATGTTGTCACGGCTGAAATGTTTCCTCATACGACATGGACACAACCTTGGCGTGTTTAATAAGTTAAACCTCCACGTGGTCTCCTTTGTCTGCGGCGCTCTGCTCTCCTTCCTTCATGAAACCAAGAAGTATGGCCTGCGCTCCATCCTTCGTCTCCTGACTCTCTCTGTGAGCTCCTCCAGCCTCCATGTTAGACACCCGATGTGATCGTCCATGATTAATATCACCATCATGCAGACCATGAACACGGTGGCCTCCTAGCTCTCCATATTACCTTCTTTGTGGTGTTTTTTCTTCTCTCCTTACTTTTACCGGGTTTTGTTTTGTCTTGTTGTTGAATGTGGCGCTAAATTAACACGTCGCTGTCGCAGACGGTTGCGTCGCATCAGTCCCTATCAAGGTCCCGACTCATGTGGTAATGCAAAATGAAAGAGTTCCCCTGGGGAAGGGCAGTTCATAGAATGGAATTCGAGGTGGACCGTTCTTAGAACTGCTCTGTCCGAATGCGGCTCATGTCAGGGTATCCGCGGGGTCTTAAAAAGTCTTAAAAAATCTAAAATCCAATTATTTGAATTTAAGGCCTTAAAATGTCTAAAATTCTCTTGAAATCTCACAAAATGTCTTAAGTACGATTTTGAAAAGTCTTAAAAATTTATTGACATGACTTTTACTGAAAACAAATGTATAAACTTCAGTCTCGCTTTTAATTGTTTTGATTTTTGAGGACGCTATAACGGAACTAAAGTACCTGTGCAGCCCGGTCAGAATTTATCGAGCACAACCTGCTACATAGTTTGCTGTTTGTGGTTGCTAGCAGCGCCGCGACTGAGGAGCGGCTAATCAGTTAACGCTTTGTTTAAGGTGGGTAAATGCAAATTTGACAATTTGTGGCTTCAGAACGAACAATTTACCTCATGGTTGAAGCCGGCTGATGGAAATATTTCTGAAGCACACTGCACCCTGTGCAAGAAAAGTTTAAAACTTGGCTCATTGGGCATCAAATCGGAAAAGCATAAAGAGGTCTTAAAATGCCAGCAGCAAACGCTTTCCATCAGCCAGTGTTATTCCACATCAGGATCTGGAGCATCGAAGTCCACATCGACCCAGTCTGCTACAGCTCCAGCTGACCTCCAGACAGCGTTTGGGTCTAAGCCCACACTAATGGCGCTTTTCCACTAGCTTGCTTCGGCTCAGCTCGGCGCGCTATTGCGTGTTTCCACTAGCACGCCATACCTGCAACCGGGACGATTTTTCGTAACACCTCAGCCCTGGTTCCAAGCGGGCTGAAGCGTTACTAAAACGTGACGTCAGCCGACTGCCTTCCACTGATTGGGCAATGAGTGTCGTCACTGGAAGCGTCATAACGCGGATAATAAAAGCTAGCGTTAGCAACCGTTAGCTTACCTCCAAACGTTGTCTTTTTGAAGCTCGTAACAAAACTCTCCGGTACTTTTCAATACTGTTTTGTCTGGCGGCCAGGAGTCTTCTCTGGCTCTCTTCTCTTGCCTTCTGTGCGACAAAAAGCCACAGGGTGAGCAGCAACACGCGCAGCCGTGTTACGACGACCCCGCCCACGTCGAGGAGGCACGAAGTGTAATGGAAACACAACCAAACCGAGCCGTGCCGAGCTAGTGGAAAAGCGCCATAAGAGCGGAGGTGCTCTGGACTCTTCACACGGTAGCTAAGCACCGGTCATGTACTGGCATTGAGAACATTGATGAGCTGTTCCAGACCATGTTCCCGGATTCTGAGAAAGGGAAAACGTTTAAGTGTGCAAAAGACTTTTATTTTGCAAGTAATTCCAAGCCTCCTTTTTGCCAGTATGGATGTGAAATGGGTCTTAAATTATATTAATTATTGTCTTAAAAAGTCTTAAATTTGACTTGTTGAAACCTGCAGAGACCCTGCCATCTGGACACACAGCCTTTTTCCAGTTTAGTCTCTCCAGCTGCGTCTTCACCTGACTGCTGGGGGGAGGAAAAGGACGTATGAGTGTGTCCTGATGTGGGGGGAGATTTTGGTGAAGCTGTATTATCCTTTGTTTATGCTTGTTGTCCTCACCCTCGCAAACTACATTGGATGCCAAAATTCACTTCACAAAAGCCGATGCTCTGTGTGCTTTGGGGTCGTTTCAACCAGTTGTGTACCTCCTTGATTTTTGTAATCTGGCACTTGCTGCGCAATGAGCTCATTTAAAAAACAGGAAGAGTGTGCGAGCAAGTCCTCTACAAGCATCTCAATGACCCATCAAAATGGTAACCTGGTTCTCACGCAGATGGATGTTTCTCATCCATCTGGAATTTTGTCGGTTGCCTAGCTGTTCTCTGCTGTGAGTAGGCGGGGCTTGTATTCAAAAACCTCTCGAACCTGATTGGAGAATTCAATGTGTGTGTCACGTACTACTTCGACCAATCATATTGAAAGCAGACGTGACGCGTTGGAGCGCGACCAGTCTCTCGGTCTGTGGTGGAAAATAAACAAAACACAACAGCAGCGAGCAAAGCAGGAGCTAGCAGCAGCTAATCGTCCGGCAATGGCGGTAAATGATAGATGTCGACTGTGCAGTGACTGTGTTTGACTGTGTTCGTTGTCGCGCCGGATGCTACGTCATACCTGTTAACACCCCGCCCCACGATTGTGATTGGATCTAGGCATAGAGGCGGGCCCGTTTATGGGGTAACCGAAGACTTCGGGCTCAACAAGGCGCGCCCAGACCCTCGTGCGAGCTCACGAAGTGTAACGAAGATGCACGAAGCACGAAGGGTCTGCGTGAGAGCCAGGCTATCAAAATGGTACAACTATTGTAAATATTACAAAATCTTAGAAAATGACTTAAAAGTGAAACCGAAAAGTTGGAAGGTTGTAGGTGGACCGGTAGGGGGTGGGTAAGCTGACTTTTGATTTTTCGATGCTTTGTATCGTTAATTTCTCACGGCGTACATAGGTGCCGTACATAGGGGCCGTACATAGGCGCCGTACATAGGCGCCGTACATAGGGGCCGTACATAGGCGCCGTACATAGGGGCCGTACATAGGCGCCGTACATAGGGGCCGTACATAGGCGCCGTACATAGGGGCCGTACATAGGCGCCGTACATAGGCGCCGTACATAGGCGCCGTACATAGGCGCCGTACATAGGCTCATTGACTCTGTCCAGACTTCCATCAGACTTCCTCTTTCACCATTAAGCCAGTGATCTTTTTCATCCCTGACCACACTTATCTTTTTTTTCCAACTATTTCTGTACACTCTTCAATAATTCCCCGTCTCCCTTCCTGAAATCTTTCTTCCTCATGTTCAGCAGGTTTTTCAGGTCACTGGTGATCCAGGGCTTGTTACATGGGGAAGCGCTGCACTGTCCTAATTGATATTGCCTGTTAAACACTCAGGCATAGCATTGATGCCATCTCCACATGGCTCTCAATATATCCCAGGCTGTGTCCTCAAAACACACTATCAGAGTTTGTTCAGCTGCCTAAGAACACCTCCTTATGGTTCTTTTGATCACCAGTTACTGTAGAATACAGGATTTATAGGTAAAAGTGAGGAGGGCTAGAATGTGATAGGATTTTCCTAATGAGGAGCTTTTACATTTGCACAGAATCCACTTTTTTAATTTCTCTGGTGGAGGAGTTGACACACCTTTGAAAGGTTGGAACTTGTGGAGCAGAGAGGGAGATGTAGTTTAAATCATAACTGAGCTAATGATGTAACAGACATCAGTAGCAGTGAGAATAACAGGTGAACTCTTTTGGTAGATAACAATGGATGTAAACTCATGTCCAGGATTACTCCATCTGTTGGTAACAGGCACTGCTGCACACTTAATCGAACGTTAACCTCTATCTTGATTTTGACTTCCTATGATTAAACGGACATGATTGTCGGCTATTTAAAAGGCTGCCAATGCAGCGCAAAGCAAAAGCAACTCAAGCCCTTCCTGTCAACCATGTGCCTGCATGTGCCACTCAGCTATTCCTGGAAAGGAGCAGCCAGGAGTTTCCTGGGTGAAGTTTGGACGAATAGTGACATAAAGACAGATATACAAGAATAGATAGCAGAGCATGGAAACAAAAACCAGATGCCTGGCACGGCGGAGGGAGAAGAGCTTGTCCCTGGAAGCGGATCAATATCTGTTTGGAAATACTTCAGATTTATGAGCGATGTTAACCAAGAACAAATAATATCCAGAGAGTGCTGTAGAGTTATTGAAGCATCTAATAACACACCACAAACTGCGGTATGATGAATGCACGAAGGCCAAGAAAAACAGTCCACTGGTTAACGTGAAAGGACCAACTTCAACCAGCACCGCATTTGTTTTCTTCACTCATTTGAACACAATTTGAAAATTAAAGCATTGCCCTGTTGATTGATTTTTGCTGCTATTTTGTATTTCTATTTTTCTTCTAAGAGACTCTCTATATATAGCTAAATGAAGATCTCCAGTTGTATTTGATGAGAATTTGTACATTAGCAGGAATGTAGCACAATATGAATGAAAGCAGAGTTATGTTTACAGAAAAGTGTAATGAAAGCATTTTTCACAAAAATCAATTAATAATTGTGATACATATTCATGATCTCAATATTAGTCAAAATAATTGTTCTTATTATTTTGGCCAAAACCATGAAGCCCTACCTCCACCTTTGCTTTTACCACTGCTCCTAATGTCTCTGTTGACTTGTATCATCTGAAATTCGTGTAGAGAGGCTTTGGAGTCCAGTATATGCTCATGCAGCCATGTTTTGGTGGAACAAATGATATTGCACCCTTTGTATTCCTGCTGTCTCCATTTTATTTGCTAGGGACCTGACATTTCCCATGAAGATCAAGAGAACAGATGGTTTAAACTTCCCCTACCTCTAATGCTGTATTGGTCCTGCCCAGCATCCTCTTAAATGTAGGGTCATTTTCCAGGCATTAGTTGGTTTTTGGTCAGCTGATAATGTTTGTGACAAATGACTCATTCACTAGTGTGGCAACTAACAGATATTAAACAGTGCCTGGAGTGTGAGGAGAAACTTGAGCTGCACAGTTTCTAAGCCATGAAAGAAAGATCTTTAAAGCAATCCTATGTAACATTTCTACCTTAAAATTAGCATGGGAATTCCCATGCTGCTTTGCGCTCGATTTCATTCTCACTGCAAAGTCAGCCCGGAAACCACCGCCCTTATTTTTGCCTGAGTTTGGGAACCAATCACAGAACGGGGGGGTGGCTGCTCAATTTCTCCATTGATAAAATAAATTCACAACTCTACAACATAAAAATTCATGTAGAATATAGCATATACTTTGTTGTCTACAGTAGTAGATCAACCCTCATCTTACTTTGAAGCTCCCAGATCAAGGAAGTGACGTTGACGCAGCTTTAGCAGCAGAGAAGCTGTTAGGCTTGTGTTGATAATAATAAACTCCTGGACTATGTACAAACTTCCAAATGCATCGTTTTGTGAGTACAGACCATATTTGTACTACTGTAGAAGTTTGGTGTCATGGCATGTGATTTTAGTGTGGTAATTTTGGAGATACTGCCAGGGTCCATTAGCGCTTGTACTAAGCTATTCGGAATAACTCTGATGTTCAGCCAATATCGGAAAAACTTGGCTGGATGTCACGGTTCAAATGACCCTAGGGTGAATCTACTCCGAACCATCACTTTAAGTAGCTTAGAGCGCAAGTTTACTTTTATTTTACTTTTTTTTCTTCTTCTTCCTCGTCGAATTTCTGTCGTCATCTGGTATAAGTGATACAATTGGCTATGAATCGCGCGCAAAGCAGCATGGGAAGAACCAGACGCCATTTGATAGACATTCGTAGCGCCCAATAAACGGCTCTAGGCATTCGTAAACCACGCCTCAAATACGAGAAAATGCACACCTAGTTCCCAGACCACCATCTCATCGAGATTGTGGACGCGTCAGCCAGGCTACCTTAAAATAACAGCTTGAAAAAAATTGTGCGGCTAGAATGAGTTTTAATATTACGATTGGCATGTCTCCTATGCCCTTCGGGGGTCTGAGTTGGAATAACTGCGCTATGTAACTTTGCTGGACCGGCCCGGGAGCTGAGCGGAAGTACTTCGACTTGCTTTCTGGCACACCTACCGCAAAAACAAATAGACCCCTCTCACTCTCCCAGGTATAAGGCTAAGCTAGCGCAACATTGTCAGTACGATCATCATGGCAGAGGCACCGAAGAAACAGAAGAAGACATTGGCTGATGAAGCAAGGAAGAGAAAGAGATTTACGACAGTGTCATAACCGTACATTACTTCCAAGCCTGTAGGGGGAGCTCCATAATGGGCTTTTTGAGAAGTTACATTGTATAACTTTAAAGGTTTTTCATACAAAAATCTCAGACAAACAGGATTAAAGTGGTTGTTGATCAAGAAGCAGCTCCAGATACTTTCCCCCACTTTTAATGTTTCATTTATTCTACAGAATTGATAATTGAAAATAACAGTCTAAGAAAATAAATGCTTTTTTCTTTCCGTGTTCAAACTCTGACAAAACATTCCTATGCAAAGTCTTAAATTGTAGAAAATTGAAAGGGATTTCTGATGTTTTTTTACAACCATACAGTCAGTGAATAAAGAATATGAATAAGAAAAGAAAAATAGTAAAGTGTTGAAATTTAAGAAATAAAATATGGTAACAGGGCTGAGGAGGAATGTAAAGACGAGATTGAAGTCTTTTCCTGTTTGTGTTGCTCTGATGTGAAAGTTGAGGAGATGTAGGACTGTTTGGATTTCATACAAACCTGATGGATGAAGGGCAGAGGGACACAGAGAGAGAGAGAGAGAGCTGGGAAAGAGGGGAGGAAGAGTGAGAGCTGCTGAGGGAAAAGCGAAAAGAGGTGGGAGAAGAGGTAGGGAGGAGGCCAAGTTAATGCAGGGATAGAGGAAAAAGAGAGAGAGGGAGGGAGGAATAGGAAAAAATAGCAAAGAGAGGAAGTCAGTGGCAGTCCACCTTGATTCCTCTTGGGTCAACACACACACACGCACACACACACACACACTCCCTACGCTAATCACGCACATTCTCTCGGGCCTCACATTCTCTCATCCCTAATGGGAGGTGTGAAAAAACATCTCTTCCTTCCTCTCAGCCCTACACACACACACACACACACACACACACACACACTCACGCACGCCTCGAAATCCTAAACCTAACACTTTCACTAACAGAATGCTTTCCTTTGGCTCAATTCAGACTCTTAGCTTACAACTGAATACCTAACCTAAGTCTTAACCCTAAAAAATGACTTTGGACGCACAGGAACTGGAATGTTGTCCCCATCATTATAGAAAAACAAACACACACACAGGCTTCTGTTTTGAGGGTCTCAGATAACGCGAATTTAAGGTAGCCCTGGATTCTCCAGGAAAAATGTCTTGAGTGCTCATGCTCTGAGGCAGTCTGTGTGGTGTCTGTTAGTTAGGTGGCTACCTGAAATGGAAAATGGACTGTACTTCTGTACTGGACTCTTCCACTATGAAGCTGTGCTGTTGGAACAGATGCAGGATGTGGTTTAACTTTGTCCTGCTGAAATATGCAAGGCCTTCCCTGAAGAAGGGAGCAGATGTTGCTTTAAAACCTGTTTATACCTTTCCGCATTGATGGAGCCTTTCCAGATGTGCAGGTTTCCAGTTTCTTAGGCGCTAATGCCCCCCCCCAATCAGAGATGCAGGCTTTGAACTGAGAATCTGACCACAGAACAGTTTTACACTCTGTCTCAGTCCATTTTGAATGAGCTTTGGTCCTGAGAAGAAGGCAGAGTTTCTGGATCATGTTCACATGTGGCTTCTTCTCTGCCTGGTAGAGCTTTAACCTGCATCTGTGGATGTTACGGTGAGCTGTGTTCACAGACAATGATTCCTGGAAGTGTTCCTGAGCCCATGCAGTGATTTCCAGGACAGAATCAGGTCTGTTATTAATGCAGAGCTGCCTGAGGGCCTGAAGGTCACACACATCCACTATTATTTCATCACCTGTGTCCCTTTTTCACAGAGATGTCTCCAGATTCTCTGAAAGGTTTGACGATATATACTGTAGATCAGCGGTCCCCAACTGTTTTTGCGCCACGGACCGGTTTAATGTTAGACAATATTTTCACGGAGCGGCCTTTAAAGTGATAGTTCAGAGTAGATTCACCCTAGGGTCATTTGAACCGTGACATCCAGCCAAGTAGCCCACACGAAGTTTTTCCGATATTGGCTGAACATCAGCCGAGTTACTGAGTTATTCCGAATAGCTTAGTACAAGCGCTAATGGAACCTGGCAGTATCTCCAAAATTACCACACTAAAATCACATGCCATGACACCAAACTTCTACAGTAGTACAAATATGGTCTGTACTCACAAAACGATGCATTTGGAAGTTTGTACATAGTCCAGGAGTTTATTATTATCAACACAAGCCTAATAGCTTCTCTGCTGCTAAAGCTGCGTCGACGTCACTTCCTTGATCTGGGAGCTTCAAAGTAAGATGAGGGTTGATCTACTACTGTAGACAACAAAGCAAGGCTGCTCAATTTCTCCATTGATAAAATAAATTCACAACTCTACAACATAAAAATTCATAAAAAATCATGTAGAATATAGCATATACTTTGTTGTACTACTGTAGAAGTTTGGTGTCATGGCATGTGATTTTAGTGTGGTAATTTTGGAGATACTGCCAGGTTCCATTAGTGCTTGTACTAAGCTATTTGGGATAACTCAGTAACTCAGCTGATGTTCAGCCAAGATCGAAAATGGCTGGATGTCACGGTTCAAATGACCCAAGGGTGAATCTACTCCGAACCATCACTTTAAGGTGTGCGGGATAAATACAACAAAGTAAAATGTTTGCTTGTTTTTTAAGGCAGGGTGCTTGGTCTCCAAGCGGCGAAGCAGTTTTGAAGGCTTCATTGCCTCATTGGAGAGCCGGTCGCCGCATATTATGCAGAGCGGGCTTGGTGCGTGGGAATCACCTGTTCAATTTAAATTCAGTTCAGTTTTATATAGCGCCAAATACAACAAATGTAATCTCAAGGCACTTAAATAGTATAGTCCAATTCAAGCCAATTGGAATTCAATTCATTGTAATCATGATTATTTACAAAATAATCCAATTCTTTCATATATTAATTTTTAACCCGGACTAAGAGATCTGACAGCTTTAAAATCTTTACTCTGGCTTCCAGTCAGTCACAGAATAGATTTTAAAAGCCTGCTGATGGTTTACAAATCCCAGAACGGTTTAGGCCCAAAATACATCTGTGATATGTTCAGAGAATATAAACCTAGCAGAGCACTTAAATCCAAGGACTCAGGTCAGCTGGTCCAGTCCAGAGTCCAGATTAAACATGGAGAAGCAGCATTTAGCTGTTATGCTGCAAACAAGTGGAACAAACTGCCAGTGGAGATTAAACTTTCACCAAATGGAGACATTTTTAAATCCAGGTTAAAAACATTCCTTTTCTCATGTGTCTATGAATGAAATCTGCACGATATCTTTTAATTTATCTGGACTGTTGCTTGTTTTTAAATTCATTTAAATTATTTTATTTGTTTCTCTTTCTCTCTTTCTATTCTTTTATGTATCCCTGCTGCAATGCTTTTATTTTATGTAAAGCACTTTGAACTGTTTTGTACATGAAATGTGCTATACAAATAAATTTGATTTGATTTGATTTAGAGCCAATTCAAAAACAATATTTAAATCCATATTTTAAGTAGGTCTCCTGGTATTGTCTGTTAAATGTAGCTTTCTTTTTCTTAGTGGTCATAGGCTCTTCTTCTGTCTCCACACTGGGCCTTTTTCCCTTTCCGAAGACGTCTGTTTTTTACTCATTTTGCTAGCTTGTGGGTTTAATATTAGCGTTAATGAATCACGTGACCGAGAATTCGGTCATTTTTCAAAATAAAACGTTGTTCAGACTCGGAGAATAAATAAAACGGAAATAATGTAAGTTATTTATTCTTTCCGTGCGGCTCAAACCAAACTGGGTCGGGGGTTGAGGACCGCTGCTGTAGATGATGGAATAATCAAAGTCTTCATCATTTCTATGTTGAAGAACATTATTCTGAATCTGCTCCACAATGCGTATTTACATTTTAAACTCTGTCCAAATTTGTTCAAACTCTGGTTGTATTAGAAGACCAGCTCAAGAAGATTAGACTTCTTACTGTAAACAAACCCAATGCATCCCTTTTCTTCTTACACCTTAAGGGCTTCTCCTTTAAAGGGATATGCCACCCCCAGGCCAAATTAAGTGTATCCCCGCATTCCCGAGACATAAATAAGTGTGTGGGAGCGTTTTCCTGGCGACCCAGGCATTGTCCGAATCTCACAGCACTGACCACTGCTTGGTTGCGCGTAATACATACATGCTAGCGTTGCCAGCGTCGCCAATCGAAATATTTCGCCCAACGTGAATTAATTTACTTGATTTACCTTCTAATTACTGTGTGAGTGGTGTACTTTCACATCGAGTACAAATGACTGTGTAAATCTACACGGAAGGCTTGTTTTGCTCATGTCGGTTTGGGGACTAGTTTCCAGTGCGGAAAACACAGCCGAAGCACACTCCCCGCTACGTCTTTGGGAATCCCCACCCCCGCTTTCCTCAAACAAACCAGCGTGAAGCAGCCAGGGGGTGGGGATTCGCTAGCATGTATGTATTACGCGCAACCAAGCAGTGGTCAGTGCTGTGAGATTCGGACAATGCCTGGGTCGCCAGGAAAACGCTCCCACACACTTATTTATGTCTCGGGAATGCGGGGATACACTTAATTTGACCTGGGGGTGGCATATCCCTTTAAAGGCAGTAAACTGTCATCTAGGCTCTATTAACAATGTTTCAAATGCTTCATTTGTCATTCCACGATGAAACAATATGTACAGCATGACAAAAGAATCAATGCTGTGAAGATAAATGATATACATACTAGTGCTGGGCGGTATGACCAAAAATACACATCACAGTATTTTTTACGGTATATCACGGTATTTTTTTTTCATGCATAATTAGGTGTTCACAGCATTTTCTACAGATTGAGAACAGAATTACTGCAGTAGATTAATTTAGGATAGTCTATTTTACCGTCATAGAATAATGCCCCACAAAATGATGCTGTTTACAAAGAAGTGCTACTCATGATTCTAATGAAGTGAGGAATCGGAATGCAAACACAATTGCAGTCAAAATACAGAACTTTTACTGTGCAAATTTCAAACATCTTTTAGGAAAATCAATACAAAAAAGTAGTGCAACTTGCAATTATTATATTTTTGCATCAATGAGGTCGTAGGCAGTCCCTCTAGCAAACGCGTCTTGAAGTGACATTTGGCTCGACTTTTCTTTTGCTTTCTCCGTGTTACTTGCGTAGTGTGGTGGGTGCTGACCTTAACTTCATGCATTCTTGATATTCTAAGACATGCTTACGGCTAAGGTGATGGAGCAAATTGCTCGTTGCCACCTCCAGCGACAACTGTAGCCCGACAACACATGCATAAAATGGTCGTTTGGTCGACGTCGGATTTTTTTAAACCAAAAAACTTCCAAACTACAGACACGGCTCCTTTTTTCGGCACAAGTTCTTCTGTGTCAGCATGTTCTACTAGTTCTGCAGCTTCGATTTCGGAACTTTCCATGTCTATCCTATCCACCTTCACCTTCGCGTAACGCAAGTGCTTATTACCACCTCGCACCCATAGACAGTAAACATGCGTGTTTAGAAGCGCAACATTGAAAAGGGTCCCGTCTCAAACAATGTCGCGCGACGCAGCGTTCCCCCCGTTGTGTAATCAATTACACCGGTATGGCGGTATATTAAAAATTCATATCATTTTGAAATTATAAACCGGTATTTGGTGTGAACCGGTATACCGCCCAGCACTAATACATACTGTATTTTGCCACTACATTATTCTGCGCAAGGATAATTTGATATTACAACTTGATATTATAGAATAGAATAGAATAGACAAATACTTTATTCATCCCCCAATGGGGGAAATTCAAGAATATATATATATATATATATATATATATATATATATATATTATAACTAGAATTTCAGATTTAGGATTTAGAGACACAGCCATTCATCATGTAGTGGTATGTTCTGTTATACATATATATGTATATATATATATATATGCACTAAACCAGATCCTCTTGGATCTGTATCTTGTATATACTTTTTTTTTATGTACTTGGTTTGGTAAACATAATGTTTCAAATATTTGATTTGAGTACTTTTCTTTCCAGGTTCACCCCTCCTCCTTTTTGCCAACCGGCGTGATGTGCGATTACTAGATGCAGACAGTGGGCGGGGGGAATCGGCCATTGTTGTTAGTGATCTGGAAGATGCAGCAGCAGTGGACTTTCTGTACGCAGAGGGCTTGATATTCTGGACAGATGTCAGTGAGGAAGCCATCAAACAAACACACTGGAATCAGTCATCCAACTGTAAGACTGCCTGTCATTTCCTCAGAGTTTACTTAGGAAAATACAGTGATGCACAGGAACACTGTGGCTTTGTAAGGTTCACATCATTGGTGACTTATTGAAAGAAACATTCTCTGGTCATCATTGTATTTGAGTATGTTTTGTGTTCGCAGCCCTTAAAGAAGCACTGGGAACGGGCCAAACTGTGGTGGTATCAGGGCTGGACAGTCCTGATGGGCTGGCATGTGACTGGTTGGGTAAAAAGCTCTATTGGACAGACTCAGAGACCAATCGGATTGAAGTGGCCAAGCTTGATGGCACCTCCAGGAAGGTGTTGTTTTGGATGGACTTGGACCAGCCTCGGGCAATCGCCCTTAACCCTGCCCAACGGTAACAAAGTGCACCTGGAACATACAAACACTTATAGTACTGATCAACCAAGTGGTTGCTGTGGAACAAACTTATCAACTACTTGTGTATATTTATTCATTAATTTATAGATTTTCCAAATATTTATGGTCGTAGTAAGGGCTATGAATAGTAAGGGTTGTCAGGGGTCATTTAGAATCACCAGTTAACCTAACCATGCTGGAAGCTGGAGCACCCAGAGAGAACCCACGCATGCATGGAGAGAACATGCAAACGGCCCACAGAAAGAAGCCACTGAGATTCCAACCAGGCACGGAAGCTTCTTCAGATTTTAGAAATATGAAATAGGAGGTTAGGCAGTGCACAAATGTTCTACTGAAACAAGCAGACAGGAAGTTAATCAATTCTGAAAAATTCTTACCAGCTGAGTTCAAGTTTTACATTTGCACAGTATAGGGATCAGCTCAATGTTTATCCAGTTGTTAAAGAAGTCCTAAAAAATGAAAATATTCTGCGATACGGCACAAAAGGCGACTGGATAGTGTAGTGGTAAGATTGCTGCCCTTCGTGGGGGTGCATATGGATCAGCTGCTGTCGTAATACAGTCACAGTAACATCAAAATTCTTAGAGCTTCACTCTCACCTCCGTACATATTTTGATGTTATTAGAAAGGAGCTGGTGGATGATTTGGAGCTCATCACCATAATGCCCTGGCCTGTTTGAATAAATAAATGAATGACCGCCAATTGACTGACTGAGAGCTTGAAACATTGTTTTTTCATTTGGCTTGATCTTATGGGTATAGCTGTACATGATATCTCATATGTTTAGAAGTATCTTTGCTGTAGTAATTGCACAATGAAAATTAGTACTAATTTATACTGATAAAAAACTATTCTAAAAATGGAAGAATTATATAGAAAATGAATAAATACAACAAATCAGTCTTCAGGAAACACTACCCTGATCCGCCTTCTTAGGACATCACCTGTTTCGTCCTAGCTCCTTACGCACTTATTTGTTTCCTAAATTGTCTTTGTTTTCTAAATTGTCTTCCCATTTGTCTAGGTACCTAACTTACCGCACTTACTCTAGCACTAGTTATGCTCTTAGCTGTTTGGTTTTGGAAGGAAATGCACTTATGATTTCTTGTGACCTGAAGTTCTTTTTCCTACCGATGTGGAACACACTTATTGTAAGTCGCTTTGGATAAAAGTGTCTGCAAAATGACCGTAATGTAATGTAACAAATGTCAGATAAGGTAAAGAAATAACCTGATATGCAGTAGAGTGCAGTTCATGGTATCTACATGATAGAAGCCAAAAATTCAGAATTAAGGGAAGGCAAGGCAAGGCATCTTTATTTATATAGCGCATTTCATACCACAGGCAACTCAATGTGCTTTACATAAAGACAAGGCATTTAAAAGAACAGCATAAAGCAGCATAAAAACAAGCAATTTAAAGAGAAAGAAAATAGAATAAAAATTAAAACACAGTTAAAAACTATCAATGAAGAGGGAAAAAGAAAAATATAAACTCAACCATAAGCACACCGAAAAAGAAATGTTTTTAACCTGGATTTAAAAGTGCTTACAGTTAGTGCTGGGCGGTATGACCAAAAATACATATCACGGTATTTTTTCACGGTATCACGGTTTCACGGTATATCACGGTATTTTTTTTTCATGCATAATTAGGTGTTCACAGCATTTTCTACAGATTGAGAACAGAATTAAAAATTAAAATAAAAATTCTTCAAAATAATTCCTTCGTTAATAATTGGTCACACAGAACTTTATTGTATTAATATTCACATCTTCATTGTAAACAAATTAATAACATTAATTACACTGGTCGGACTGTTCAGCTGTTTCAGACTGATACCTCCGGTTCAGGCTGGTCCTCATCCTCAACACGTCTCTTTTTCAATCGCGGAAAATATTTTTCAATACTCATCTGGATTGAAGCAGCAAACATTCAGTGTAAGAGTTTAAAAACCTACTTTATTTGATTCACAGCTGCTAGTGTTTTGACCTCGACAACCCAACTACATTTTTTTTTTTTTTTATGGCAAACTTGCGACTAGTTAACTTTATAAAGAAGGCGTAATCGCTTGTTTGCTATGGGTCGGGTCGGGACAACATTGTATTAAAAATATAAAATATTTTTATAGGACTATTAAATGTGTGATTTTATAAAGTTGCACGTGATACCAACCTTTTGTGAATTTCGCCAGCCGTCTTCTTTCGGTTGAGCTAATCTAACGCGACGCTGAAGCTAGCAAGCTTCCAGGCATGATCTCGCTGATGGAGACACACGCGTTGTGCACGGAGGGGAGGGGCTGTGTGTGTGTGTGTGTGTGTGTGTGTGTGTGTGAGTAGGCTATGCGAGAGAGACGCATGACTGACAGAGACGGAGGGAGAGCAGGGAAAGGAAATGCAGCTTAAGAATACGAGTATTTTTTAAATAGCGTTAAAAATAGACAGTAAACATGCGTGTTTAGAAGCGCAACACTGAAAAGGGTCCCGTCTCAAACAATGTCGCTCGACGCAGCGTTCCCCCGTTGTGTAATCAAATACACCGGTATAGCGGTAATTAAAAATTCATATCATAATGACATTATAAACCGGTATTCGGTGTGAACCGGTATACCGCCCAGCACTACTTACAATTGGGGCTGATTTCAGTTCTGCTGGTAGTTTGTTCCAGTTGTGTGCAGCATAACAGCTAAAAGCTGCTTCACCGTGTCTAGTTTGAACTCTGGACTCCACTATCTGACCTGAGTCAGCAGATCTCAGAGCTCTGCTGGGTTTATACTCTACTAGCATGTCATTAATGTATTCTGGACCTAAACCATTCCGTGATTTGTAGACGAGTAGCAGAACTTTAAAATCTATTCTGTATCTGACCGGGAGCCGATGTAAAGACTTGAGAACTGGGGTGATGTGATGTGATGTGATCTCTTTGTTCTGGTTAAAACTCGGGCTGCAGCGTTCTGAATGAGCTGCAGCTGTTTGAGACTCTTTTGGGGGAGTCCAGTCAGAAGACCGTTACAGTAGTCAAGTCTGTTGGAGATGAAAGCATGAATCAGCTTCTCCTGATCTGTTTGGGACATGAAACCCTTAATTCTGGATATGTTCTTAAGTTGATAAAAGGCTGATTTCATGACTGATTTGATATGATTGTTGAAGGTCAGGTCTGAGTCTATCAGCACGCCAAGGTTCCGGACTTGGTCTTTAGTTTCTAGAGACAGTGACTCAAGGTGTTTACTGACAGCAAACCTCTTCTCTTTGTTGCCAAACACAATGACCTCAGTTTTTTCTTGATTTAACTGAAGGAAATTTTGGTTCATCCACTTTTTGACTTGCTCTAAGCAGTCGCACAATGACTCTATAGGACTGCAGTCATCTGGAGACAGTGCAAGATATATCTGTGTGTCATCTGCATAGCTGTGATAGTTGACTTTAGAGTTCTTCAGAATTTGACCCAGAGGCAGCATGTATAGAGTGAACAGAAGGGGTCCAAGAACTGACCCCTGAGGAACTCCACATGTCATAACCATTAACCAGAACTTGTCAACAGTGAGAAGCTACTCATGCCATCACTGACTCATCTGTGAACTAATTTTAAAAATGGCACTGGGTTTGTATTATTCCTATTTTTCTGCTCTTTTTTTTCCCCCTGCAGATACATGTACTGGACAGACTGGGGAGAGGAGCCCAGGATAGAGCGTGCTGGCATGGACGGCTGCAACAGGTACAGTCCCTTTACATTACTTCAGCCTGTACGATGCATAGGTACATCTGAATCTGCAGGCTGCAGACTAAACGTAGTCACACCAGCTTCTGTTCCTTCTTCCTCTGGGTTTCTCTCAGGAAAACATTATCTGGTACTGCCACCTTTATGCACAGGGTAGTGTCAGTGGAAACTGTTCCGATTTGTGGTTTCATGATGGTGGAATTAGCTACAAAAATGCTACCAGAGCAGGGATGTCCCTCTCCACCTTTAGGAGCCTGTGAAGACTCATCACTAGACCTCCTCTCCTAAAACCTCTGATATGAAGGGCTGAAATAGTCACAATCGTAAATAAATACTAGATGAAATTTGTAAATGGCTCAATAAATGGGTCATTAAATTAACTAAAATAAAATGATTTTTTTCTTTTTAATTTCTATTCTTGTTTATTTTCATCCTTGTATCTATTTATGTATAGTTTTTCCTTTATCCCTGGAATCCAAATCATTCCTGTGTTTTATTTAGATTTGACTCTAAAATTTACTTATTGTCATCTCCCAGATAGCAAACGGACTCCGGACCGGATCCGTTCCGGATTTAGGGTAGGCTCAGGAATGGATCTGCAAAACGGACCCGGATCGGAGTCCACTTGCACACCGGAACGGATCCGGATCCACACATTAAGTGCCACATCCGGCCCGGATCCGTTTTGGATCCGTTCATAGATCACATCATCTGGCCCGGAGCCGTTTTAGATCCGTTCATAGATCACATCATCTGGCCCGGAGCCGTTTTAGATCCGTTCATAGATCACATCATCTGGCCCGGAGCCGTTTTAGATCCGTTCATAGATCACATCATCTGGCCCGGAGCCGTTATGGATCCGTTCATAGATCGCATCATCCGGCCCGGAGCCGTTTTAGATCCGTTCATAGATCACATCATCTGGCCCGGAGCCGTTTTAGATCCGTTCATAGATCACATCATCTGGCCCGGAGCCGTTTTAGATCCGTTCATAGATCGCATCATCCGGCCCGGAGCCGTTATGGATCCGTTCATAGATCACATCATCCGACCCGGATCCGTTTCGGATCCGTTCATATAAAACATCATCCGGCCCGGAGCCGTTCATAGAACACATCATCCGGCCCGGATCCGTTTCGGATCTGTTCATATAACACATCATCCGGCCCGCATCCGTTCATAGAACACATCATCCGGCCCGGATCCGTTTCGGATCTGTTCATATAACACATCATCCGGCCCGCATCCGTTCATAGAACACATCATCCGGCCCGGAGCCGTTCATAGAACACATCATCCGGCCCGGATCCGTTCATAGAACACATCATCCGGCCCGGAGCCGTTCATAGAACACATCATCCGGCCCGGATCCGTTTTGGATCCGTTCATAGATCACATCATCCGGCCCGGATCCGTTTCGGATCCGTGTATGATACTTATAATGGAGGTGGACTCATTTGGTCCAGAACCTTTATTTATTATGAATTTATTAACAAAAGTAGATACAGATAAAAACTTGCTTACCAACTAGAAATGACTCCATAAAAACCGCACCAGTTTAGCCTTATACACCTGAAAATGATTTATTGTGAAGCTGCAAAAGACCTAAAATTGGGTTATTATTACGAGTAAATTTACAGTTTTGAGGTACGAAACTGCAGTGAAACAGCACAGGGAGCACGTAAACTCCCAAAACTGGTTCACAGAGATGGGCAGAACTTTGGGGAAAGAGGGAGAGTTCTGTAAGAATGTGTGGAAGAAGCTACGGGACAGATACGTGAAGGCAAAGAAGAGGGCAGAGACTCTGTTGATGCCGGGGGCTTCAAACCTTCACCTCTTTTAACTGAATTAAAAAATTAAAATGATCCGAAAACTGCAGCAGTATCATTAATTACAGTATTCTTGCTCTTGACAGCGGCATTGTTTTCTTCTCCACTTTCGTGGTTGTAGAGTAGAGGTAACCTTCACGTAGCAGCGACACCTCTGTGACGGAGAAAATTGCAACTACTGGCGCGCAACGACTTGCGCCACTATATATGGTCCTATGGCGGGCACGAACTCGTGACGTCATCAACACCGCTCGCGCGAGCGGACGCGGCAACCATGCTAGAGCCTTGAGCGTGAGTCTGCCCCAGCTTGTGTGCGCTCACACTGGTGTGAACTCACGTGCACAACCTCGTCCACAGAGGGGGAGGGGTTTGGGGGGCGATTCGGAGCTTGTTAGAGGTTGGGGGAGGGACCTGAAAGTTGTATCAGTTTGAATTTTCCGACTTTAGACTCGGAATTTTGAAAACCTGCAGACTGCAGCTTTAATTGTGCTGTTGAAACTTCAAAGGACTGGCTGGGCCACTAATAGCCTTGTTTCTATGGTAATTAATCTCCCTCAATTAACTGACAGTTAAGCTGCCCCAGCTGCTGCTACATTAATTATATGAGACTCAGGCTTCTCAGAGCCAAAAAACCTCTACGAACAGATGCTTCCCATTCGGAAACCGTAAGAGCTACGGAAAAAATTCTCGCAGAATGAGCGAGGGACGCCTTTGGACTTCAATATTCCCGCGTTTCAGATCTGTAGCACATTCACAGTGAAAGCACGGATGAGAGAAAGAAGGGCTGCAGGAGCTGCTGAGATTCTGAGAATTGGATGAATTAAAATGGGGATTTGAGGTCTTTGAGCCCCGACATCACTTTGCTCTGAGGGGCTCTGAGAGCAAACGGTCAGCCCTAGATGAAATATGAAAACATTTTATGAATCCCAACATGCGAGCCTATATTATGACAGTACATAATGGCATTGGAGTGATATTTGTAGGCGTGAGGGCAATTCGAAAATGAATCTGAGGTCAGAACTCTTGCTCTTCCCACACTCTAATGAAATGGCAGTTGTGCTCTAAAAATTAAAATTTTGCAGATTTTGGTCAAAACTTTGGATCGCTTGGAGGCATGCTTTGGGAAATCCGTAGCAGGTATCGACATGGCGTCTTCACTCTTGAACACAGCACGGACGTATCTACAAACTGACATTTGAATGGCGTTTCTAGGTTAATGCATGATGACACAGTAACTGCTCAAAATTTTGTTTTTTTTTATGATTTTTCCAGGTCATCCCCCTGTTTATTCCTATGGGGGCTTTGGGGGGCTGTTTTTTGCTTATTACGTCGCCATGTTAACTCCAATCTTCAATAAAAGTAATAGCCCGCGAAAACTCATCGAGCTGGTCGTTTTGATATATATATTGTTGGGATGTGTGGGCCCATAGGGCCCGCATTAATGTGGACGGAAGAATAAATATAGCCTATAAAGAGACACGTTTTCAATGTTAAATCCCATAGACTTTTGCCAACGGAATAGTAATAGGTGCCTTGCCATGCATTTGCATGCAGTGCTCTCCTATGCAATGCTATGGCAGGCCCCAATAAACAAGAACTGGCATAACATGTGATGTGCTGTGCTTAGACACTGTCAGCAGGATGAACCTCGTGTTTACTGCGTCTCCTTGAGGTTCCCGTCTGCTGCCAAGTTGAACCACCGGATGGCATGCTTGCAGACATCATGTTCAGTGGAAGCACGAGCGACAGGATTTTTTCTGACAGAATCTGTAATCACAAAAGGAGATTTTCATTAAGTTATCATCATCCGCCATCATAATCACAATTTGTAATGTGACAGGATACACATAGTAATGCACTCCAAAATAGACAATCTGTCACATACTTCAGACATAGAATTTCTAAATATAGAAATGCAGTTTAAGACTAACAAAAATAACCTGTGTAGTCAACTTAGATGAATGAGTAATGAGTGAATGATATAGTGACCAAAACTACCAGGGTTAACTCAAATCTACATTACCTACCGGCAATATGCTATGTGACATATTAACAGTTTACTTACAGTGTACGATCTGCCGACACGTTTCGCTGTTGCTCTCCAACTTCCAACTCCGAATGACGCTGTAATGACGCTGAACACTGTGTGGAGGCGGGGTGAGTGGTTGATCAGGACGGCGGATCCGCCCCGGAGTCCACTGCTATCTGGGGAGCGTGTACAATGTGCGGATCCGCCTAGAGTCCGCAACGGGTCCTATAACACTGTGGGGAGGCGGGGCGAGCGGTTGATCAGGACGGCGGATCCGCCCGGCTTGAGGGCAGATCTGCCCCGGAGTCCACTGCTATCTGGGCTGATTTATTATTATTTATTTCTCTCTGAACTCCGCTTTGCGTTTTTTTCTCCCAATTTATCTCGAGCAACTCATTATCTCGACGTGTCCTTTTTCTTCTTTTCTTCTATGAATTTCCATTCATTATGATAAAGATTTTGTTTCACTGTAATTGGCAAGCGAGGAGAAAAAAAAATCTGCGAGAACACAGACACAATCTGGGTGCAGGAGGAGGTCTGAACCTAAGCAGAGCAGAGTCGCTGGCGAACGGAGAGGTTTTGAGTGTGAGGACAGAGTTTTAAAAATGAGAAGAGCTAAATCCAAGCATGAAAACAGGGAATCTTTGTCTCCATCTAACACATATACTCCTGATTTAAGACGGGGATTTATCCCCATACCAGTGGAACCTCGCAAACTGTTGACAATGACAAAGTTTCCCTAACACAGGCCATGTGCATGAGCTAATGTGGAAACTGAATTTGGCTTAACGTGTCTAACTCACACTTACTTTGAACTTCTTTACATTTTCAACATGTTCTTTCAAAAGCGCAGGTTTAATACTTGAAGGTTACATCAGGGTTTTCTTACTTTTGAAGCACTAAGTCACTGGCTAAAAGTGTTCCCTAAATGAGTCGGATGAAAACGTAAATGAGATTCAAATGTAATAAACATTCGTAAAAACGTAACAAAAGTGATTTCAGACAACTCAAGAGAAAACGGGTTCCTAAATTGGTTTATTCATTTTGTGCACCTGTGTCTCTTTAACAGGAAAGTGATAGTGAAGGAGGACATATACTGGCCCAACGGCCTCACCATAGACCTCGTGGAACAGAAGTTGTACTGGGCTGATGCCAAGCTCAGCTTCATTCACAGAGCTAACCTGGATGGATCGTCACGGTATGTAATGTAAATGTAAATGTGTTTTATTTATACAGCCCTTTACAAACAATGGTACAATGTACCAAAGTGCTTTACAGTAGGTAATAAATAAAGAGAAGAATAAGTAAAAACAAATAAAAACAATAAAAGAACAGTGAAAGCAATAAAATACAACAAAATCGAATAAGATAAAATAAGATAAAAGTGTCATCATACTACTGGGTATTAAAAGCAATCCTAAATAAGTAGGTTTTTAGCCTAGATTTGAAGAGGCCCAGGTCAGAAATAAGCGACGGAAAAGGCTCGGTCACCCCAGGGTTTGTATTCTGACCTGGGCACTTCCAGCAAAAATTGATTTGTTGACCTCAGAGCTCTACCAGGATGGCGGACTGTTAAAAGCTCACATAAATATGATGGGGCGAGGCCATTAAGAGCTTTAAAAACAAACATTAAAAGTTTAAAATCAGTTCTATAAAGGACAGGAAGCCAATGGAGAGAGTTAAGAACAGGAGTGATGTGCACATGTCTGTTAGTGTTGGTTAAAAGACAGGCAGCAGCGTTCTGCACAAGTTGAAGGCTGAGAGAAGACGCCGACATAAGGTGCATTGCAATAGTCTGACCTTGAACTTATTAAAATATGTGTATATATAAGTGTATATATACATATAAATGTATATATATGTATATATACACGTATGTTGAGAATTTAGCAATGAGTCATGGTAAATATGGTCTGTTGATGAAACTCTCACAAAGAATGCATGAAGGTTTGCATGTATGTACTTGAAGTGGTATTGTTAAGCTGTGTATTTGACGCTTCAGTTTTCCTCTGTATGAATGGCTTTTTTTCTTTAACCAACATTTTAATAAATGTTTATTTTTGGGTTTATGTTTAAATTCTCTTGAAGGTTCCAACACAAAAATTTCTTCCTGGCTTCTTTTCATTCTAACAACCCATTTATTTCTACCTACAGTGAACCAGTGGTGGAGGGCACCCTGACGCATCCTTTTGCACTGACTCTGTCAAAGGAGATTTTATACTGGACCGACTGGCAGACCCGCTCCATCCATGCCTGTAACAAACACAGTGGAGACAAAACCAGAGAGATTCTCAGTGGGATTTACTCTCCCATGGACATTCAAGTTCTGGAGCCCTATCGACAGCCCTATAGTGAGTGAATTGTTAAACCTATGTGTATTTCCAGTGCAGCAGAGAAAGCTCAGCGATCCAGTAAACTGAAATACATTTATATCTTTGGGCACAATTACTGACTAAATAATCACATTGTTGCAGCACAGCTGTTCTAAAGCTGTCATTTCTTGCATTAGAAATGTTAAATGTACCATTGTGACCAAATGGCATCAGAAACCAGCTAAATGCTGATATCATATGAAAAGTTACCAGCAGATTTTGGATATTTTTCAGTATATGCTGTCTGGGTTATCTTCTAAATTCCCATTCCCATGTTCCTTCTTCTTATGTCGTCTTTTTGTTGGTATCATGGCAGTCCAGACACCCTGCAGTGAGACTAATGGAGGCTGCAGTCATCTCTGCTTACTCTCTCCAGTCCAGCCTTTCTACAGCTGTGCATGTCCCACAGGAGTCCAGCTTCAACCAGATGGAAAGACATGCAAGCCAGGTATGGATCCTATTTGCATTAATATCCAAAAACTAAACAACCACTGCTAATCCTGTGTAAAAGTTGTTTTTTTTTACATGGTATTGGGTGAATTTTTTGTGTATGATGTACCTTGGTTCCCACAACTATCACAATGAAGGGAGTCGGTGCTCATAGTAGAAAATGCGTTTTTTTGCTCTCATGCTAGTAGAAACTTTGGGTAGATGACAATGACAAGGAACAATGTAATAATAAAGTAGAATTGGACCAAAAATGTAACATGTATTAGTTTTTATATGTATATCTCTCTCTCTCTCTGTATATATATATTATAGCATGCCGTTCAGGAAATTAATCTTTGAATATATGGAATTAAACTTTGAATATATCGAGTGAACCTTTGAATATATTGAATGAAACTTTGAATATATGGAGTGAAACTTAAATACATTGAATGAAACTTGAATATATGGAATTAAACTTTGAATATTTGGAGTGCCCCCCCCCCATCAGAGATGCAGTCTTTGAACTGAGAATCTGACCACAGAACAGTTTTACACTCTGTCTCAGTCCATTTTGAATGAGCTTTGGTCCTGAGAAGACGGCAGAGTTTCTGGATCATGTTCACATGTGGCTTCCTCTCTGCCTGGTAGAGCTTTAACCTGCATCTGTGGATGTTACAGTGAGCTGTGTTCACAGACACTCAGTGGGGTTACAAGGCACTGTAAAAATTATTGGCTAAGTTACAATAAGACTGAGTTATTAAGTTCATGTAGACACTTTAATCTGACAAGAAATTGGATCGGATCGGATTAAGACCCGGAGATAACTCGGTTGATAGTTGTACTAAACCTGCTTGTAGACGCTGAAGCACGTGGTGAATTGGACTTTGAGGTTCTGCGCATGCTCAAAATTTTTCCCCGGGGTCGTGAGCCGGAAGTCAAAGGAGACGATATTCCTGTTGTTGTCGCCGTCGGAAAGAAACAAACAACGCGATGGAGAATGCTCCGTTGGGCATCGCGTTTGTGCAACAAGCAGCTCATCACAGACCAAATGTAGAGGGAGGTAGCTTCATCTTCCTCTTCGTTCTCCATCTTTCTCCAATGCCTGAGTTTGTTGTTGTTGTTGGTGGTGAAGAGGTCAACAGGAAGTGGCTCTATTAGAAATAGTTGAAATGGGTACAGCGCCACCTATCACACGCTTTGTGCCTCTGATTCGATTCATTCACCACCATATATCCAAGGAGAATTACCCTTGCTCAAATAAGGAGCATAACCCAACTATAGCTATAATGGAATTAATCTCATCATGTAACCCCACTGAATGATTCCTGGAAGTGTTCCTGAGCCCATGCAGTGATTTCCAGGACAGAATCAGGTCTGTTATTAATGCAGAGCTGCCTGAGGGCCTGAAGGTCACACACATCCACTATTATTTCATCACCTGTGTCCCTTTTTCACAGAGATGTCTCCAGATTCTCTGAAAGGTTTGACGATATTATGAACTGTAGATGATGGAATAATCAAAGTCTTCATCATTTCTATGTTGAAGAACGTTATTCTGAATCTGCTCCACAATGTGTAGAACCCAGTTTCTCTGTCCATCTTTACTTCTGAGAGACTCTGCCTCTCTAAGGTGCTCTTTTTATACCGAGTCGTGTTACTGACCTGTTGCTAATTAACCTACTAAGTTGTTCCTCTAGCTCTTTCCTTTTAGTCCCACTTTCCAGCCTTTTGTTGCCCAACTTCTTCTTTGAAACATGTTGCTGCCATCAGATTTAAGATAAGCTCATATTTTTCATGAAATAGTAAAATGTCTCACTTTAGAAATGTGATATGTTTTGTTTGTTCTATTGTTTTTCTGGAATTGGAGTTGTGTACAGATGTAGATCGATCAATACATAATTAGTGTGCCCTGCTGCTGGAGTTACTTGGCATAGCTTTTTGTGTGTGATATAGTGGTGCAGCATACGTCGTATCAGCTGTAAGACAAGTAATAAAGATCTCTGTTAACACAGTGGGACACTAACTGACCAGCCGCCATGTTGATTCCCACAATGCCAAAACAATAGAGCCTTATTTTGCAGAAACAGAACACAGTGTTAAGGTTCTGTTATGTTAATATATTAAATAGGAATCAAGCATGCCAACCAATGGCTGAGCCACTGTTGACAATAAAAACAACAATGCTCTATTGTGTCAGGCTGCAGTTTGTGCTGCTGTGTGTGTCTTTGTGTCTGTGCTTCTAATTTGTTTTGCTTGGCTGGTTAAATTGAAGGCGTTTGTTATTGTGGGGGCAGTTGAGCGTGTGTGTGGCTCTGTATGTGTGTGTGTGCATGTGTGTGTTTCACCGTTTTTTGGTCTTAAAATGTCTCAACATTAAGTCAAGCAAGGAGAGGAGTAAAATCACAGATGCTTTCCCTCCTCTCTATTCATTCTCTCCCTTGATTTATCCAGCCCAGTCATTTATGGAACGACGAACCACCTCTTTATCAAATCTGATTCGTACTAAAGCTGAGAGATTCCAGACTTTAAGTAGTTGTGTAAGGGCCTCTGGAACAAGAAACAGTATACAGCACGCAGAATCACAGGTTGTGTTTTTTTTGGTTTGTGGCAGTTTTGTAAATGTAGATATTATGATAATAGATATTAAAGAGCTAGATAAAATGACTGGGTTATTTCTGCTACTCAGTCATGGAAATTTAAGTGAATGGATATTAAACATGAGACAAAGATGAGGAGGAAGATGAGGGTCATTAGGGAATAAAGAGATGCTACTACTGCTTTAAATGGAGCTCTTCAGAGTCAGAGGTGTGAGAGACAAAGAAAAACAGCTAATTGTCTCTCTTGAGATGAGTTTGGCTCTTCTTGGATCGACCATCAGGCAAACACAGTGGAAGACCCTAAGGGCAGCACAGGCCTTTGTTTACAGAGGAGGAGACAGGAAAAGTGTTCATAATAGAACTTGGCTAAGGCTTTAAATCTTTATCACAGATAGATGATGTTGGATTCTTAGCTTTGACTCGAATCCAGTTTCTTTCTACTGTGCCTTGGATCTGTTAGATGACATCTAGCATTGTACTGTTTATAGTTTTCTGTGACTATGTTTTCAGTTGGTTCAGACTTCCATATATTGTGCGACACTAGTTACTTAAGTAGATACCATGGTAATTTTCTGAGATTTGTTATGAGTTACCATGCTGTGCGATATGGACAAAATTTTATATCCTGATGTAGATCATTTTATATCCCGATAACGATATATATCCCAAAATAGTATTTTTTATCTTAAAATTATAAATATATATATATATATATATATATATAAATAAATATGAAATGAATGTCAATTTTTGAATGGCAATGGCCTCTGTGATTTGGCGGTGTCTGCGGGACTGCTTGTCATAGGGGATGCCTTTGGTCAACGATTCGTTCAGGCTCGTTTGGTGTGTTTTTTTCTTCGTTTGTGGTTTCGAGGTAGTTTGTCGCATCTTCACGCTGTCTCTGTACTGTTCTTAATGTCATGTCTGTAAGTGATAGAACAGATTAGACGTGTTCAAATTGCTGCATGTTTTGCAAATTACCGTTGTCTGGTCGTTGTCTGACTTTTTAAATCGCACTGTTTAAAGGAAATAAAACATACTATGGAATTCCGGTTCCCTCTTTTCGGCACTAATTCCTCTCTGGGTTCTGTTTTCATTGTGTTTTCGATTGTACTCTCCGCCAAGCTCTCCGCCTCCGCCATGATGTTGTTTGTATCCATGCATGCTCCCTTAGCACTGCAGTAAATGAGTCTTTTGGCGTGTTTCCACTATACAGTCCGGTACGGGTCGGGTCTGAACGGTTCGCTTATTTCAGTGTTTCCATTATCACGAAAGCGTACCGATCCGTACCGTTACCATTTTCGTAACCCTTCTGCTTGGGGTACCTAGCACACAGGACAGGTTCCAGGCTCTGCTCTCCGTTGTTGGTCGAGGAGGCTGTGCAGCGGGAGCTCGATGGCGCTGTGCCAAACCAAAAAGTTTTCCAGCTGATTGCTGCAAAAAATGGCCGAGAGTGGTTTCATGCCAGTGTGGCCTTAAGCTGAAGAAGCTTGGAGGTGGTTCGAAATTATGGATGTTATTTGCTGTTATTTGCTATTTCCGCTTCGGCATTTACTCCCCCCCCTCGCTGCAGCTGGCCCCGGTTCGAGTCCCGCATCGGACGGCCCTTTGCTGCGTGTTATTCCCCCTCTCTCTGCCCCCTGCGTCCTGTCTCTCTCCACTGTCCTATATAAAATAAAGGCATAAAAAGCCCAAAAAATATTTTAAAAAAATGTAGGAAAAAAAAAAGAAATCCTACCGCAAAGTAGCAGCGTTGCTGCAGTTACATTTAGCCTTCATTCATTGTTCATACAACGTATAACAACGAGTAATTCACTGCTTCTTGAGAGTCGGGACAAAATACTTTCTGAAAAACTTTTTTTGAAAATTTACACTATATTGATTGGTTAAATATTCATGTAGATAAAGATCTGTGCTATTTAACCATGTAGGTGCAGGCTGGAGGTTAAAAAACATTTCTAACAAATTCACATGTTTACCATAAAAACTTGATTTGTGTCAACTCTGTCAGACACTAAAAGTATATAATTATATAATTATAATAGCCCAACAAGAATCTTCAGTTCTGATGTATGTTTTAATAGTGTTTAGTTACTCTGATATGTAATAAAATATAATATATAAACTGAAGGCTTAATTTCACACTGTTATTAATACACAAATTTCTAAAAAATTGCATTTTCAAACTTTATCTTTTATTTTGCCACTAAAGAAAACAAATCCTTAAGTGAATAAGACACAAGAGGATGTAGATCTGATGATCTTTTCTTACTTAAACAACAAAAACTGAAAAAAAGTATTAGTTTTTCCCCCAAAAAATTACAAAAACATAGATCTGACGGTGCTGATGAAAATCTGACGGTGTTGACGGGAAACTGATGGAGTTGACAAAATTGTATTTTCATTTCTAATTAATGAACAAATGCTTTCTTAAACAGATGGAAGTGACAATAGATTAATAAATAACAACTCCTTGTCTTATACTGAACATATTTTTAATGCAACTGTAATAAACAAACTGCAAATACACCATTTCAAACTATAACAAATTGCCCTGTTTCCAACACTATAACTATCGCAATTTTAAGCGAGTCATGTTACTCCTGCCATTTACCGGCATTTCACTGAATATCTTAGCTTTGACATTCAGAGCCTGGGCGAAAGATATCCTCGAGCAACCTGTACTCCAAGGACACAACAAGTGGCGGGCCACAAACCGCTTGGAGACCCCTGAGGGGGGAGACCAACCTGCCAATATGGCCGACTTAAAGTACCGGACCGAACCACCCAAGTGGGTGTCCGGCTGGCTCTGGTTTCGAGGTTTTTAAAGACTCTCGTTGTCTGTGGGCCGCCATCTTTACCCACTTCATCATCCAGTAGATATTGATACGCTTAGCGAAAGGCGAACGGCCCAAGATCCCAAGGCCCCCCACCAAACACACCAAGCCGCAGGTGGGGGCAGACCTGACATTGCTCAGAATCAAAAGAAGAGCAAGTGGAAGGCACATAGGCCGGTGTGAATCATGGTGAATACAAAATAAAATGAATGAGTGGGGCGCTGACGAGTATGTAGCAGGAGTATTGGGAATGCGGTGGAATGTGTTTCACAGAGACAGCATCAGCAGCATACACTATACTGCCAAAAGTATTGGCTCATCTGCCTTTACACGCAGATGAACTTAAGTGACCTCCCATTCTTAATCCAGAGGGTTTAATATGACGTCGGCCCACCCTTTGCAGCTATAACACAAGGTTTAGGAGTGTTTATGGGAGTTTTTGACCATTCTTCCAGGGAGCAGGTCGTTTAGGCCATTGGCGTTTAGGCCGCAGTCGTTTAGGCCCCCCTGCAGTCGTTTAGGCCGACAGAGGAGTCGTTTAGGTCACAGGGAGCAGTCGTTTAGGCCAGGCTACCTGAGCAGCTGAAATCTTTATTATTGTACATTTGTTATTATTTGAAGTGGCCGTTTTATTTTGAAGACGGTTTGTGCAGTTCCTCTTCCTTTCTTCACGTTCACCACTCGACATGTTTACACCGGTGCGGCAGTCACTGACGATGTAAGTTATGTTCATACTGATGTGAAATGAATGTGTACATGTTACTTACCTTTCTGATAGTGTTTTCTTGCTCCTGGTGTGTATTTGCACAAAATGTCCGTTTCTGCTCGTTAGCATGATCGCGATTTAGCATTGTTAAGCTAACCGAATTTGTATTATTGTTAGCCTGCAGATTACTTTGTTTACCTGTGTATGCCACAGGATTAATGGATAAGCAGCACTAATGAATATCAGATGATTGATATTGATATTAATATAAATGTATTTCTATTTACTGTTTGGTGTTAATTTCTTTACCATAGATATGTAGGCTACCCAGACAGACCAGTAGAGCTGACTTATATCTTATAATAACGAATGTACAATAATAAAGATTTCAGCTGCTCAGGTAGCCTGGCCTAAACGACTGCTCCCTGTGGCCTAAACGACTCCTCTGTTGGCCTAAACGACTGCAGGGGGGCCTAAACGACTGCGGCCTAAACGCCAATGGCCTAAACGACGTGTATCCTTCCAGAAGCACATTTGTGAGGTCAGACACTGATGTTGCACAGAAGGCCGGGCTCACAGTCTCTGCTCTAATTCATCCAAAGGTGTTCTATCGGGTTGAGGTCAGGACTCTGTGCAGGCCAATCAAGTTCTTCCACACCAAACTGGCTCATCCATGTCTTTATGGACCTTGCTTTGTGCGCAGTCATGTTGGAACAGGAAGGGGCCATCCCCAAACTGTTTCCACAAAGTTGGGAGCATGAAATGGTCCAAAATCTCTTCGTATGCTGAAGCATTCAGAGTTCCTTTCACTGGAACTAAGGGGCCAAGCCCAGCTCCTGAAGAACAACCCCACACCATAATCCCCCCTCCACCAAACTTTACACTCGGCACAATGCAGTCAGAAAAGTACCGTTCCCCTGGCAACCGCCAAACCCAGACTCCTCCATCAGATGCCAGATGGAGAAGCGTGATTGGTCCCTCCAGAGAAGGCGTCTCCACTGCTCTAGAGTCCAGTGGCGGCGTGCTTTACACCGCTGCATCCGACGCTTTGCATTGCACTTGGTGATGTATGGCTTGGATGCAGCTGCTCGGCCATGGAAACCCATTCCATGAAGCTCTCTACGCACTGTTCTTGAGCTAATCTGAAGGCCACATGAAGTTTGGAGGTCTGTAGCGACTGACTGCAGAAAGTTGGCGACCTCTGAGCACTATGCCCCTCAGCATCCTCTGACCCCGCTCTGTCATTTTACGTGGCCGACCACTTCGTGGCTGAGCTGCTGTCGTTCCCAATCAGTTCCACTTTGTTATAACACCACTGACAGCTGACTGTGGGACATTTAGTAGGCAAGGCAAGGCAAGGCATCTTTATTTATATAGCGCATTTCATACCACAGGCAACTCAATGTGCTTTACATAAAGACAAGGCATTTAAAAGAACAGCATAAAGCAGCAATTTAAAGAGAAAAAAAATTAATAAAAATTAAAAACACAGTTAAAAGCAATCAAAGAAGAGGGGAAAAAGGAAGAAATAAACTCAACCATAAGCACACCGAAAGAGAAATGTTTTTAACCTGGATTTAAAAGTGCTTACAGTTGTGGCTGATTTCAGTTCTGCTGGTAGTTTGTTCCAGTTGTGTGCAGCATAACAGCTAAAAGCTGCTTCACCGTGTCTAGTTTGAACTCTGGGCTCCCATATCTGACCTGAGTCAGCAGATCTCAGAGCTCTACTGGGTTTATACTCAGCTAGCATGTCATTCATGTATTCTGGACCTAAACCATTCTGTGATTTGTAGACGAGTAGCAGAAGTAGTAGAGAGGAAATTTCACAACTGGACTTGTTGCACAGGTGGCATCCTATCACGGTACCACAATGTTTTTTAAAAGGTGTAGTGTATAAAGTGAACTACCTTTTTGGGTAACCTAAGTTGACCCTTCTAACTGTAAGGTATTTATGATTTAAGGGGTATTTCATATGATAATGCACAGCTCGTAATTTTAACACATTTTGTATGGCTAAATCTAAAGATCAAAGCTTCAGCCTATAGAAAAACAGAAAGAAAATATTCATAGACTTATGTTAGTATGCACTAAATTGACTCTTGGACTGCAAATAAGCCCTCCTAACAATCTACATGAGTATATTATGAATAAATCTTGTTTGGCCTTTTCAGGGGCAGAACAGGTTTTGTTACTTGCTCGTCGAACGGACCTGAGGAGAATCTCACTTGACCTACCAGACTTCACAGACATAGTGCTACAGGTAGACACACTAACACACATGCACAGAATTATCAGACCTATCTTGTTATGGTTGGAGTCTCAAATGTCATCATTGTCCCCCCACACCTGCAGGTTGACGACATTCGCCATGCCATAGCTATAGACTATGACCCGGTTGAGGGTTATGTCTATTGGACAGATGATGAGGTTCGGGCCATCCGACGATCCTACATTGATGGCAGTAACGCCGTGATGCTGGTAACGACAGAGATTGATCACCCAGATGGCATCGCTGTTGACTGGGTAGCCAGAAACCTTTACTGGACAGACACTGGCACTGATCGGATTGAGGTGCATCCAAGACTTTACATAAGCTGTTTGTTTTGTTGTTGTTATATTCAAGCTGTCTCTGCACTGTGTGAGTGTTGGTTATTTTTCAGAGAAAACAATACATGTGAACAATATCATCAATATTGTTTTGTTGTATTGCATTTTATCATTGTAACGTCATGTGATGTAACAGGTTACCAGGCTAAATGGAACTTGTCGGAAAATTTTGATTTCGGAGAACCTGGATGAACCCCGAGCCATTGTTCTGGATCCAGTTAATGGGTAGGTCCCTCAGCATCCCACAGCTTGCAGCTTATAGGTATTTGTCAGAGAATTTGAGAGATTTTAAGAAACAAGAAGGACTTTACAAATGTAACACAAACAAAGTGACCAAAACAAAGATGGGGGTACTGACTTGTTTAAAAGAATGAACTGAAAACACTACTGTGGAAAGACTTTGTTACAGTATTTGGATTTTATCACTTTTAAAATTAAGTTTAAGGGATTTTATCTCCTTGCAGTCTTTAGAAAATGATTTGAGATACAATGATAACAGTGATGATGATAACTAGGAATGATTGTCCGCTGTACACCATGGAAACCTTTAACAATAGGCTTTATCTAAAATGCATATTTCCCTGTAACTTTAGCTAGAATCCACATTAACTCGTTGTGTCTGTGTCTCTTAGTTTAATGTACTGGACCGACTGGGGTGAGCATCCCAAGATCGAGCGAGCCAACCTTGATGGAACAGACCGGGCGGTCCTGCTCAACAGCTCTCTCGGATGGCCCAATGGACTAGCTATAGACTATGCTGCAGGAAAACTCTACTGGGGAGATGCGAAAACTGACAAGATAGAGGTACATTTAACAGCATTTTGTATGGTCTGTTGAAGCTGATTTTAATCTTGGAGATATCTGAAAGCTTGGTTGTAAAAGTGAAACAGAATTGTTGGGATGAGTTTCACACTGCTGAATATTGAAGTGAAATATCATCAAAACAGCAAAGGACATCGCAAATTAATTGGAGTGATTAACTCTTTTCACACTTTGTAAATCACTCATAGGCTTCACCTCACTGTTGGATCGAAATCTTTTATTCGGGCTGTTTCAGTGGAAAAGTAGTCACTGCTGCAGTACGTTTCTGAACTGACACCAATCATACACCAGTAGGACCCTCATTCCTCTTATGTTAATGTTGTCTTTTTAAGTAAATCTGAACAAATCCTTTGTGATTTATCCTAAGTGTTGCCAAGGCCTCTGATGTTGATGTGAGTTTATACTACATCGAGTTCAGTATTTCCTTAAAGTCTAGACTTAAAACTTATAAATGACAAAACATGGAAGACAATATGACCAGAGGTGAGACAATATTCTCAAGTAAATTATTTATTTCTAAAGTCCAGAGTCAAGTTCCAAGTCTGAAGACTGATGAATTGATAAATGAGTTTTAAGTCAATTTAAACACCATAGAATTAATTTCCGAACTTTCTGCAAATTATGATTTTTTTTTAATACTTGATTTATTTAAATAACTTTGTAAAAATAAATGTAAACAAAAATCCATTGTTGCAGTTACAACAGATTGAATTTAGTATGTTTCTGTTCGGTCTTGTTTTTCTGTACATAATAAGCGGAGGGGTGGGAAGTGATACGAATGGCTTAGTGAGCTGTGTTGAGCTGAAAGTCAAAGCTTTCAGTGTCAGGAAGGTGGCTTTCTTTTACCCTGACCTGATCTCCATGGTTACTTCCACTGAACTTATAACTTACCCTGCAGCAGTTTTGGATGAAATTATCTGAGAAATTGACATTCTTTCACTTATTCCTGTCCTGCAAATTCAGACGGAAAAAACATTGAAATATCTTTAGACTGAAGGATTAAAAGTTAATGTCTCACCACAAAGTGAAAGTGCTCAATTAATGTTTGTAGGCATTTTGATAACTAGGGCCTCACAGTATATACGATGATGTATCATTGAAGCAATATATACATTTGCAATATCAATATAGCAAAGAGATTTTGATTTGAAAGAGGACAAGCACAGTTTATTAGCAAGGCAGCATTCCACCTAAAGGAAGTAGAAACTAAAATGGACACATGCAGAGGTGGAATGCTGCCTCGTTGCATTTTAAGTGCCAAATGTCATTTTACTACAATGGTGAATCTGTGTTGTCTATTCAGCACTTCATCTCTTAAATATTTGATCCACTTAGGAATGTATTCCCAACTAAAAATCTGACCCATTTGACTGGTTGAGGTACTTGAGAGACGAGGAGTACAAAGTGAGCTGGTGCTCAGGGGGCTTGTTGCACTGCCCTTCCCCCTCTTACCAATATATGTGTAGATCCCTTTGAGCAAGTATTCTCCATTCCCCTCCAACCCGTCAATGTCACATATAGGGTCTTTCCTTTTAGTCATTGAACCATCTCTTTCTCCTTTTGTCACACTGCTTGGTGTTTTCCACTTAAAGCTTGTTTTTTTTTCCTTCCTTTTGATGTTTCCCTCCAACATTTCCCCTGATTGGGGTTGTCATCACTAGATTTCAATTGCTCTTGTGGGATCTCTGGAGCTGTGTGAGCATCTTAATGTTTGCTTGTGTAAGCATATTTTCATATCAGCATAGTCAGGCAGGGAGAAGAGTGCAACAAAACGAGTGCCTGAGCAGCCTGAGTGTGAACCAATGGGAAAGCAGTGGTTGCTCTGTCCCCTCAACCCTTCCTCCCACCCTCTGTCAGGGTGAAAGGAACCACCTCAAAGGGCTTTTCTCACATGTTAGCGTGGTTTTATCAAGTTGAAAAGAAGTTGCTGCTAGGGGTGAAGACATTTTTACTGCACAAAGTCCATCACTCTGGGTGTTAGTATGTGTAGTCAGTGTTTGTTAATGCTTATATCCATGAACCCTGAATCTGAATCTCCACTATAACATCTTTATGCCAAAGTGACAGACGAGTTGATTCACTGAAATCTTAAGGATTATTATGGTTCTGTCAGAACCACTCTCGTCTAAACGAGACGAGAACAGAGATGAATTTCAGAAGCTTATTCTGAATGCATACAATTATGTTTGGCGGTATGGCTCTGTTCGGAGGAAGTTCCCGACTTTTCCATGAGCTCCATGGAAGCCAAGACAGGGAACAGCAGCATCCTCAGGTGGAGTGCCTTCCATTTGCTGTAAAGGCAACAAACCCCCCAACAGACCATACCGGAACCCAGCCAGCCAATTGGATTGTTGGACCAGGGTGTCCTACAACCCCCCAACTGACCATACCGGAACGCAGACCAGCCAATTGATTAGTTGGAACCAGGGTATCCTACCCCCCGACAAATTATTAGCTACCAATTTTATTGGGGCAAGCATTGACCTCAACCACTTAGGTACACCATAAAAAATATGGTCAGTCTCCACAGCAGCGACAGCGCTTTGCAGCAGGGCAAAGCAGGCAAGATCCAAGCAGAGCAAGATCCGATCCAAAAACGCAAACGAGATCCAAGCAAAGCAGAGCAACATCCAAGCCAAGCAGAGCAACATCCAAGCAAAGCAGAGCAACATCCAAGCAAAGCAGAGCAACATCCAAGCAAAGCAGAGCTTTTAACACACTTCACCTGAACCACCTAGGAAGTTAAAATCACCGTGAGCTTGCAATTTTTTTTTTTCTATCCACACAATTAAACTAGCCATAAAGCATAACACAAATGACCTCTGTCATTGCTGTTCTTGCCATCAATTCCGGAAGCGGTTTTAATGATTTGACTTCATCCCAAATTATTTTCGATCTTAATCAGTATCTTTCATGCAAGTTAAGCCCTACCAGTGGCTCTTGTTTTATTTAAACAGAGGCACAGCTGCACAATGTCTTTTTTTTATTTTTTATTTTTTATTTATTTTTTATTAAAACCGAGCCACCTAAAAATGTATCCACTGTTTAAAAATTTATAATTCCCAGAGCTCATTTACCAGTTGAATAAATATTCAAAGGTAGTTCAGTCAGCCAAGTACACTTAGGCTCTATTACCAATAACAATACAAAACATGTATATCAACTGATTGCTATACAGAATCAAATTACAGAAGCTGTATGCAACGATTGCTGTGCAGCAAATCTCCTAACAACTCATCCAAATCTAAATTTTTGCACGTTTAGACTCAATACTGAGAATTGCTAAACCTGTGAGTCTGTTCTCTGACATAGTTGAACGCAGGTGATTTTGATGAGTTTAAGAGAGCAGAGAGCAAAAAAAAGCAGTGACAGCAAACCAAGTTAAATGAAGTGCCCCAAATGCCAGCATCCAATTGCGAGCAGCAGCTGATTACCCATTGAGCGCAGCTGGCCATAAGGGTTGGGTCGGCGTCAGCCAATAGGCAAAGGGCGCGTTGACTACGTGGTCTGCCAGAACTAACGCGATGCTCCATTTTTGTCAAACCTTGGTCTTGTTTTTGTAGTTTTTTCTAGGCCTGGGCAAGTTAACTCGTTATTATCGCGTTAACTCGTTAATTGTTTAACGCCGATAAATATTTTATCGCGCATTAACGCAGGTTTAATTTATTTATTTACTTTTTTTTTTTAAATTTGAAAAAAAAAAATATACATTTAAAATTTAAAAGAACATTATGGCAGAGAGAGGGGGAATGACACGCAGCACAGGGCCGTCCGGTACGGGACTCGAACCGGGGCCATCTGCAGCGAGGACTATAGCCTCTTGTACATGGGGCGCCTGCTGTTCCCACTACGCCATGGACCACCCCTGTTTTATTTTTTATTTTATTTTGTAAAAGTCTGTTGCTGTCTGCTGCGGAACTGGAAAAGAAAGTAATCGGCGGATCCACCAAACATGAAGAAGGGTACGGAACTTTTACCCGGCCATTTTCATTTTAAAGTTCTTCCAGACGGCGGAGTCGACAGAACCAAAGTCATCTGTAAACACTGCCAAGTTGAATTGTCTTCTCAGCGTAGTAGTTCCAGTCTAAAATATCACTTAAAGGCAAAACACACAACTGATAGCAGCAAGTCATTCAAGGAAACAGACAGTGGAGCGAGGCTTCTACATAAAAACTACAGAAAGATGCTGATGTTAAAAGTGTGTTTGCACAACAAATGTTATGGCACTTTCATATGGCAGCACATTTAAAATAAAACTAAATGCTAAAAGCTATACACTACTTTTGGATTTTGCGTACAAATGCGATTAATCGTGATTAATCAGGGAAATCATGTGATTAATTAGATTAAACCTTTTAATCGTTGCCCAGCCCTAGTTTTGTCATTTCAGGAACTGCGTGAATCACTTAGGCTGTAAGAAATATGATGAGTCAACAAGTGGTTGTGTCATCTTCTCTGTGTGTGTGGCATTTGGACTCTTAGAATCAGCAGGTGCACTGTATGTTAAAAAGAGTTGGCTGGAATAACAGGAACAAGAAAGAAAACACTGAAAAGCACCTGAAATGCTGTAAATAATATTTATAGAGTTGAAAAAAATCATTCTTAAGGTGACAAAAGACAACGCAAATCTAGCATAAATCAAAATGAAGTTGTCAAACATTAGATGGCCCAAGGTTATCAAATCTGTGACATTTTAGTTATATTTCTTTATTCTAACTGAAAATCATTTTTGCAGTTTTTGTAAGAACCTTCCATTGTTTTTGATCAAATTCTTTCAAATCTGGTCAGATAAAATCAATACTTGGGATTATTCACCCCTGTGTGTGTAGACAGTAAAAAACAGCTTGTTGAAATAAAAAAGCCAGTACAACGCAAAAAACAATCCTGAAATATATTCAGACGTGTGAGCACACAGAGCCAGAAAGTTACCACCAACATTTGATGTGTGATTCTAAAATGAGCTGGTAATGAGTGGTGAGATGATAAAACCTGCCCATGTGCGTTCACCTTCTGTTGGTTCCAGTTAAGAGCCAAAGCTGCAGCGTTTGGTACAATCCAGAGAGTTGTTGATAAGACCAGTAAAGAGCCTGTTACACTGATCTGAATAAGAAGGAATTTAAGCATGGGTAATCATCTCCAATTCAGACTTTACACTGAGCTCTTCCTCGTGGGAAAAGCAATGCAAACATAACTTTGTTTCTGCACTGATACTGCAGGGACTTTAAGACTTGGTATAATGTCAAGTCATAAACCCAAGCTTGTGCTGGGGCTGTTTGTTCCGGTTATGGTTAGAGCTATGGTTAGTCAAAGGAGTTTTTTTGGCAAGAGTAAGCATTCAGGAATTAATGTCACTAATGAAGGTTCTCTAAAGTGATAGAAACATGACTGTGTGTGTGTGTGTGTGTGTGTGTGTGTGTGTGTGTGTGTGTGTGTGTGTGTGTGTGTGTGTGTGTGTGTGTGTGTGTGTGTGCGCATGTAGCCAGCCTGTCAAACAACTGAGCAGCACTCAACGTTTTACTCTCTGACAGAGAGAATAATAACAGACTGGAGGAATGTTCCAACCCTGTCTGCTTCTCTCATTCCCTCTCTCACTGCTGCTGTGGGTCTTTTCTTAAAGAAATCGGACTCCTCCTCCTCCACTGTGGAAAAAAAAGCCATCTGAAGTTACCACTCAGGCCTTAAAGGGAGAGATGCTTTCTCTGAATGCACACGCACACAAAGATCCTGCTCTGTTGTGATTATGCAGATTGACTATGCGTAGCGCCATTCATCCACACAGTTGAGCCATATGGTAAATGCTTTTGTGTGTGTGTGTGTGTGTGTGTGTGTGTGTGTGTGTGTGTGTGAGTGAGTGTGTGTTTGTGTGTGAGGGAGTGAGAGAGAGGTGGAAAGCAATGAGGTGTAAATGGTTGGATTTTCCCTGCTTAAGGGCGTACACCTTGTCTCAGCAGATAGTTGCCTTGCTTGTGTCTTGATTCGGCAACTAAAATGTCTGAAGCTGTATATGGAACTGTCTGCTGTAATCAGCACACACACTGATTTGGTCAAATTGTAGCATGTACTATGCGCTACGCATGAAAAGAATAATAAAGCATGTCAAAATATCTGGATGTTGTACCGGTTTGGAAGATGTACCCATGATATCCCACAATGCACAGTGCCCTGCCAGACCCACAGACTGGCGCACAGTGACACCTCCACATTATACGTGAAGAAAAGAAAGATCTGTGCTTCTGAAGCAATAGAAACAACTTCATCCAAAACTGAGAGGCCTTATCTTTAAGGTGAAAACAAAATGTAATGATAAAAAAGCGTGGAACTGTTGTTAGATATTTAGTCAAATACAGTCTGGCCCTATTATACTTATTTATTGGGGAGGTTAAACACCAAATCCAGGATAGCAATGTTTTATTAGCTGTTGCTTCACAGCTGAGGTTATTCTCATACATAAGCCTGGTTTCCACTATGCAGTACGGTTCGGGTCACTTCGTATCGGTACGGTACGGGTCGGGTCGCTTTGGGGTCAGCTTTGCGTTCCCACTGTACAAAGGGGACCCTCAGGGGTGGGCGGAGTGTGTGCCGAAGCGGAAATAGCCAATAACAGCAAATAACTGAAATAAGCGAACCGTTCTGAACCGACCCGTACCGCATAGTGGAAACCGGGCTTTAGACACATCCAGGCCCAGATTTACTAAGCTGGGCTAATTGTGTGGTCATGAATCAGAAATAGCACCGATTCAGTTGTGCAGATGATCCTAAATGATGCTGATTAGGGCTGCACAATTAATCGAATTTTAATCAAAATCGCGATTTTGGCCGCGACGATTATGAAAAATGAAAATCGCGATTTTTTTTTTAACATTTATTTTCTTAATGCGGGTTCAGTTGCATTATACTCTAGCATGCAAGCATTTAACCAGTAGTCCGCCAACAACCAGGGGGCGAACATGGACCTATTCGTTACGCCGCCTAACTGATCCACAAGCAAGTTAAGCGTGCAGCTCCTGACTAGTGCAGCCAGCAGTGGTGTCAACATTAGGTGGTAAGAGCAGAGTAGTAGTGATATAAGGGAAGACAAAACTGGTGGTGAGGATGATTGAAATGACCGAGAGCCAAGCTGAAGCTGCGGCAGAAGGTAAGCCCACAGCCGGTCTCTCTGTTGAGAAGGACGAGCTCGTCCCTTGAAGGGGCTCAATTTCGGCTGTGTGGCGCTACTTCGGATTCAGGGCTAGCAATGTCCAACAAAAGCAGGTGTTGTGCAAAGACTGTGCAATAATAATTGCATTTCAGTTTTATTTTGTTTATTCCTTACATAATACATTCTTAGCTAGATTTCATTTCGTGATTTTAACTTATACTGACTGCACTGAAAATTGTTTTTTTTTTTTTGGAAAGAAGTGCAATAAAATTCAGTTGTTTATCGTTGTTCCATAATCGTGATTAATAATCATGATTTCAATTATGATCCAAATTATCGTGATTATGATTTTTTCCATAATCGTGCAGCCCTAATGCTGATGTACAAACACAGTCACGAGCAGCTTATTTCCTAACTGAGCTAAGCAGTCCACCCTCCGCTGCAGGAATTATCTTAGAGATGCAAACAAGTAGACCTGTCGATTAACCAGACGGAGCTCGTTTCCTTTTACAACTCAAGGCATAACAGTATGATCCTTGTTACCTGTGCAGGTAATATATTTAAGATATGCTTTTTGGCTCAGATAAAAAAACAAGACCTTTTTGTTTGGTATCAATTTATCGAGTAATTTTGGTATTTATCGAGTTAATCGATAAATTAACTCCTCCGTGAGTCTTATCAGACTTAATTTTTTTGTTTAAATTCAAGGAAGTCATTGAAACATAACATAGCCAAATTCCATTGGTAAGGAAAATATTTTAGACTTATCACGCAGTCAGCTATCACTGCAGTCTACTGTCAACCCAGTTTTTATTCCTTAAGAAAGAAAAAAAGAAAAGCTGCCAAAAGGTTTGCCCGAGTCCGAGTTAGAGATTGGAGGTTGTCATTGAATTCCTCTAATCAGTTCACAATGATGTGGCCTAGCAATCCGTCATTTGCTCTGATAACATCTGATCATGGCATTACAGATAAATTCACATGAATGGATCCATTTCTTCACACACTCAATCAAAGAGGTCCAGACAGATATAGCAGTGTGGACCCTCTCTTACCACTGCACCCAGATAGATGACACTTATAGTGAAAAATGAACATGAAAGCAGAGTGTGTGACAGGCACGCCGCCAAAGTAAATCTAGGCCCAAGACTACAAAAACTCATTCATACAGGCATGGAAAATGTTAAGATTTGATTGATAGCAATCCAATTAGACTTACAGACTTTATTGTCATTCAAAAGCACATTCACAATGTACAATTATCAATGCTTCTTATCAACCTGGCTTTCCCTGATTGATTCTTGACTCAGAAATATAAAACACAGGTTTTCAGCATCGACACCATTCCATACTTCCTTAAATCCTTAAAACAGGATAAACTTTGGGTTTAGTGCTTTTGTTAACTCTATACAAATATTGTTAATAAAACACTTTACTGAGGAGAAGAATATATTGACTTAACCCCCAACTCAGAAAACTATCTCGTTGAATATCATATTATTATACCAGACAAATCAATTCTATGTAACCTGACCTACCGGAAATGTGGATCTTCTGCTTCTGAGGAAAGATACTCTCCTTTTACCACTAATTTTGTAGCAGAACAGTGACACTTAGTTACTCTTTCATTACTCATCACTTTCCCTGTTTGTGCAGCAGATATGAATGGAGCTGTCAGCAGCAGCAGTTTCTCCTTCAGTATCTAAAAAGGAAAATGAGATATTGTTTTCATTGAGGCTTTCTTAGTCAAAGAAAAATGTGCTAACCATGTGATTATAATGCAGGATATTTACTGTTACAGCCCATCATGGCACTTGCATTCTTCTTTGTCCCAGCCCTTTACACGCTTGCTCTCCTACTCCCTGTGCTCACATATACAGTATCTTAACACAACTTAATTTCCCAAGAAGCTGCTGTCATTCACATATTTTTCTGTTTCTTCTGTCACTTGGCAAACTGATCTGAGTGCATCACAGTGGCAGCAAGTAACAGCAGCCCTGATTATATTGTGTGTATTTTGTACTTGCAAAACTGTGCAGCTAAAACCCAAAGAAGGCCCGAAATCTGATTTGATGATTTGAAGTAGAAATTTCATTGATGACAGACATGCAGATGGAGAAACAGTTTAGAAAAAAATCCCTTTTAACAGGAAGAAACCTCTGGCAGAACCAGGAAGGGCGGCCATCTGCCTCGACCAGCTGGGGGTTGAGAGGACAGAAAAGAGGGGACAACAAACACCGTAACACCATTCAAAAGATACCTGTTGAGAGAGAGAAACACAAGTTAATGACAACAATGATGTCACATGTACATGAGCCGCATTTGGAAAGAGCAGTTCTAATAACTGCCCTTCCCCAGGGGAACTGTTTCAGTTTGCATTCGCACATGAGGCGGGACCTTGATAGGGTCAGTGGGTCAGTGTCAGGTGGTGGTGGGTTGGACACGGACTCAAGAGGTATAAAGCAAAACTTGGTTTGTTCAAAAAACAAAGTTAAACAAAAGGTGCGGCTGAGCCGGATGACAAAAAACTAAACTGTGGGACAAAAAAACATGAACATGACTAAGACTAAAGAAAACAGAAGACTTGGCATGATATTGAAAAAACACTTATCTTGGATACGTGGCGTCATGGCATGAGGGGTGAAAATTAGGGGAAAAGAATTTCACAACATGACAGGGGAGCCTGGGAACTACATAGTGAACTGGGAGTGATTGGTGACTTGAGTGCAGCTGGGGACAATGACAAACAGGTGACGTGAGAAACTGTGGGGAAGGCAATGGCAAAACTAAAGAAGAGGAAATCTGACAAGGGGCGTAGCTACCAACCACCAAACACCTCTGTCAGATGTGTTCCTATGGAACCCAGAACAGACCCAGCTTCGGAGAAGGAGCTGAAATGGTTATAGGAACTGAGGGCGATGGTCCCGAGTTCCTGTATGTGCGAATGCGGGAAAAAACGGCCCCATTCCTGAAAAGGTTATAGGAACTGCTAAAGGCTCCTACAGTGGGAATGCGCCTATGGAGAGTAAAGAGAGCAGAGGGAGGAGAGGTGTATCATGGGAGGTCCCCCAGCAGGCTGGGCATATAGCAGCTTAACTATGGGATGTTTCAGGATCACCTGAGCCATCCCTAACTATAAGCTTTATCAGAAAGGAAAGTTTTAAGCCTGGTCTTAAAGGTAGAGAGGGTGTCTGCTTCCTGAACCCAAACTGGCAGCTTATTCCACAGAGAGGGGCCTGATAACTGAAGGCTCTGCCTCCCAAACTGGCAGCTGGTTCCACAGAGAGGGGCCTGATAACTGAAGGCTCTGCCTCCCAAACTGGCAGCTGGTTCCACAGAGAGGGGCCTGATAACTGAAGGCTCTGCCTCCCAAACTGGCAGCTGGTTCCACAGAGAGGGGCCTGATAACTGAAGGCTCTGCCTCCCAAACTGGCAGCTGGTTCCACAGAGAGGGGCCTGATAACTGAAGGCTCTGCCTCCCATTCTACTTTTAGAAACTCTGGGAACCTCAAGTACACCTGCAGTCTGAGAGCAAAGTGCTCTTTTGGGAAAATATTAACAATATTAACAACAAATGATGTAAAATTCAATATCAGACAGGCTTTCTCTTCATGACTTCAGTTTGACTGCAGTCCATCTTTAATCACCCCACCCAGAAACTCAAGAATTGTTTCTGGGAGCAAAAGCCCAAACAACAGTCAGCGACTGTTCCCTGAAAGGTGCAGGAAAACCTCCCTGGGTAGTACAACTTGTTTAGCAGATGCCCCTTGTAGAGTAAGGTTGTTAAGAAATCAATACTCAGATACTGACCTATATTCAAAAACTGTATCTAATTAGATATTCATTTGCAACATTAACAATACCAATTGTGCCTTCTTTACCCCATTTAGTTGAAAGACAAATTCATGCAGCAGTGCTGCAAACAGACGGGCACGTGGCCCATCCTTTCACCTGCAGGTGAACATGTGATCATTGGTCTAAGTCCAACACTCATTTGGCTGCTGTTGCCAGCATAAAACTAACACAACATTGTGTTCATTGGTATAATGTCACCACTTTGTATTGTATTCACATCGAAAGTAGTGTCTTTTCAATTTTTTTTCAAATGCAGGTACACCTGCTAAAATAAGCGTATTTAAGCTGTTCCCATTGCTTGTGACAGCACAGTTATCTTCAGTGCTCTGAGGGTTTTCTTGTCCACTTGTCAGACTGAGAGTGCATTGTTGTCTTGTCTGCATTTGAAAATGACACTTGTGTTCCCATTAGCCGCTTTCGGACTGTAGGAACCTTTGGCAGTTCTAATAACCTTTTAATCCGTGGGGCCGTTTTCTCCCGTGTTCGGACATACAGGAACTCGGGGCTTTCTCCCTTAGTTCCTATAACTATTTAGCTCCTTCTCCGAGGTCGGGTCTTTTCATGGTTCTATAGAACGATCTGAGGAGGTGTGTGGTGGTCGGTAGCTACGCCCCATGTCATGCTATCACGGCTGAAATGTTTACTCATACACGGACACAACCGGTGGGTGTTTAATAAGTTAAACTTACACTGGTCTCATTTGTCTGCATCGCTCTGCTCTCCTTTCTTCCTTCATGAAATGAAAAAGTATTGTCTCCTGACTCTCTCTGTGAGCTTTTCCAGCCTCGAAATTAGACGCCTGATGTGATCGTCCATGATTAATATCACCATCATGCAGACCACAAACACGGTGGCCTCCCCGCTCTCCATATTAGCTTCTTGGTGGTGTTTTTTCTACTCTCCTTACTTTTGCCGTTTTGTTTTGTGTTTGAATGTAGCGCTAAACGGCTAACGGCTAACACGTCACTGAAGCAGACGGCTGCGCACGGCGCATCAGTCCCTATCAGGTCCCGACTCATGTGCGAATGCAGACTGAAACAGTTCCGCTGGGGAAGGATAGTTATCAGAACGAAATTCGAGGAGGGTAGTTCTGATAACTACTTTCTTACAACGGTCTGTCCGAAAGCGGCTATTGATGCTGAGCTGAGCTGCTCGGTATTGTTTTTTTTCTCCAGTGTATGAATGGCTTTAGTTGCATTTTGCGACCACTTTTGCAGATGTGTGATTTGGAAATATACCCAGAATTGTATGTCTATTTATTTTTATTCATCATGAGACATCAGGAGGGAGCGAGAAAATGTATGTAGAGCCTGTCTCCTGATCATTTGAACAATGCCGGGTGGGAAGCCTGGCATGTTATTGGCCATTTGTCAGATATGTAAACAGCTGAATGCTGCTGTTGCTTTCCTTTCCTCACACCTAACCCTCAAAATATGAAGATTTTTTGCAAAATCAACAAGATTTTACAATTGTGACATGACAGTTCTAAACAATGAGGAGAAGATGTGAAATCAGAAAGCAAAGATCGATGTCTTCTGACATGAAATGGTCAGATAGTTCACAAGATAAATATATTAGCTCATGTACCTCATATATCCCATGTACTGCTGTAGCTTTGGCCGAGCATTTGTAGAATAGTGTAATTGTACAGGAGGAGCTGCCAAGTGAATTTGACTCCAAGACCGGACACAATATGTGTGAAACTAATTGGAAGTGATGCAACTTATCACAATGATGCTTATTCCATCTTAACAGCTGTTCTGATGAGTGGTTTTGTATTAAATGGACAGTTTAGCCAACAGAAATAGAGGAAATACATATGATGTCATCAGACATGCGAATGTACTCAGGCTGTGCCCACTGAGGGGCAAAAAACAGCAGCCTGGTTAAAAAAGATGTGCCTGAAATGGAGAAGACTTGTGCCATCGACTGTACCGACAGATTTCGCAATAAGCTGACCTGTTCTATTTACAAGCTTCTTAAAAGTAACGACAGCTAAATGCATCACTGCAGTTCAAACTAAAAAAAAATCTATAATGTAATTGGAAATCTAGTCCATAGTTTTCTATGTTCAGTTATTATTTTTTAAATTTTAGATTTATTACCAAGAAAAATGACTGACTTAATATATCTAAACCCACTTTTAGTCAGTAAAAATCTGCCTTTGTTGATCTTTTTTGTCTGTTGATGAGGGTGAGATTTTAGCTCGTCATGAAAAGCCAGAGTAACATTAAAAGTTGTATCTACATTATATATATGTCGACAACATGTCTGTTGTCCCTTACTCCTCAGTTCAAGCGGGTCAGTGTTGGGTGTTGAGGGACCTCCTCGACTCTCCTCCACCCCTCTCTTCCTCAGGGTTATCTTCACATCTGTAGTACTTGTTATTTCAGCCTGAACAATTTACCACACTCCAAACTGACAGAAAAACACTTGACTGACAATTTTGTTCTCAAATACTTTAAAGGGACACTATGTAATTTCTTCCCCCATCTAGTGGTGCAATTTTATTTTGCAAAGTCGAATGAATTTGCTCTCTAGCGCCTCGCGTTTTCAAATGTGCGTTGCAACTTCTTGAACTACGGCAGGCGGTATGTGTCAAGATTCAAGAAGCTATAGCTTCAGACTCAAGGTCCATACAAACAAAAAGACATCAAGACACAGAGTACAAAGGATTACATAACACACATACAGTAACACTATAAATACATATGACAGATAACATAAGTTGACATAGCCTTTGGTGTGCAAACAATGCAATTAGTCATATTCCGGGAGTTACCGGAAGTGACGTCGACGCAGCGGTAGCGTTAGCAGCAGTGTGTAGTTGCTATCTGGAAAGTGTTCTTTTAAATAAACTCCCGGTAAACTTACAAACTTTCTAATGCCTCGTTTTATGAGTTAAGAGCCTATGTGTACTACGGCAGAAGTTTGGTAACAATCAATGCATTATTAGTGGGATAATTTACGAGATAAAATCTATTTACCATTAGCGCCAGTAATAAGCCATTAGACGGACGTGACGTCAAAATGACGTCATTTCCGCTTGCAGGCCTGGCGTTGGGGAAAACGCGATTCGAAGTGCTTTATGTCCCTCTCGGCACTTCGTCGTTTTTCATAGACCGGAAGGACATGGCAGCCTCCATAGAGCTTACCTGCTCTATGTAGATACAGACAAGTTATTCTTCACTCAGGAGGATAAGTGAGATTTTTGACAGAGATAATTTTACACCAATGAGGACTAATTTATGAATGAATATGTTGATTTGAGCTAATAAATGACTTAATTTATTACATAGTGTCCTTTTAAAGAAGAGATATTCCAACCTTTTTTTCTGAGGTATTCTTAAAATCTGTGAGACATGCTTTGGTCCAGATGTCTTCTGGGAGACAGAAGGTTTGCTGAACAGAACATGGCTGTCTCTGACAGAACCATGTAACCATATTAGTTAGAACCAGAGTCAGACTCTGAGAAAGAAGAACCTCCCGAAATTGGACCATCAAGGCTTCAACAAAACGTTGGTGAATGATTAGTTTCTGTATGTTCGTACATTGGCTGACAACAACTGACTGCATATGACATGTTTTAGTATGTTACCTGTTATGAAAACCTGTAACTCTGGTGGGAGATTTAATTCGATCAACACAAACATAATAAAGTTCTCCAGTTCCTCCAGTCACACCAATGACATCCCAGCAGTCTCTCTATATTCATGGTGAGTCCTCCCCACTATTTCTGCATCTTGCTCCTATCTACCATCCATGTAGTTTCCCCCTCAGCTTCTTTGGAATTTGCCATCTTAAACTGACATTAGTTAAGTTCTCGACAGCTCAATTTGCTTTGTCCATTTGTAAACAACTCTTCCATTAAAAAGTAGGAGAAATCCCTTTCCTTAGCTAGGAAATTGTTTTTGAATTGGCTCTGTGTGTATGAATTGGACTAATTTTGAATTTAATTAATCTGATTTGACTGGATTATGATTACAATGAATTGGACTATTATTTAAGTGCCTTGAGATGACATTTGTTGTCATTTGGGGCTATATAAATAAACTGAATTGAATTGAATTGAACTTCCTGCCCAGCTCAGAAAAATCTCTCAAAGATATGCTGCTGCAACTCACTGCCACTATGCATTCTACGCATTCTGGAAGAAAAAGATTGAATTATATGACAGATGGGAATATACAATGACATTTGGAAATGACAGGAAATCAGAAATATAGGCAATACAGTAAATATAGAAGAATTGAAACAGGAAAAGCAGACACAGTCACAGTTGCATGATTATCACCACAGTCCCTTACACACAGCCCCGTGCCCTCATACACAGGATTTGGTAATCTGGTTAAAACTCCAAGTGTCTACCTTGAGAAAGATACTGCGGAATTCATTATGAGTTAGCATATCTTTATATACACCCTGATGTTCACCTAATAAAAAACAAGCTTACAAAATTCAAAATGCATTCAAAATGCTCTAGTGACCTCAGATTTCCTGCTGAATTCACAAAACATTTGCTTAAATGCGAACACACAATCTTACACAGTTCCAATCAATCAATCAATCAATCAATTATACTTTATTAATCCCCGAGGGATTAATAAAGTATAATTACCCTATAAAGTATAAATAACCCTATTTTGTAAAGGTAACATTTAAATAAAAAAACACACGGGCTGCATGTGCCGTTATGATCAGCAGCCATGTACAGCTATATGTTGCGAATAGTCATTTAAATATCCATTCAGATGCTGGAAGGAAAAAAACATTCACTTTGACGGGCCTCCAAACCAAAGAGGTTCCTGACTCTTCTACAAAAAACCCATTCATTAATCAATGTGACAAAATTAGACATGCCCATCCCAGTGAAAAGATGGCAGAGAGACTCCCCTTCTCTGCCTCCTTTTCCTCTTGTACTCACGCTTTCAGTGTGTTGGCTTTTTCAGGAAGAATTAAGCACCCCTACGCCCCCTCCCCTCCCTTATGTGTGTTTCCATTTTGTGTGTGAGAATGTTTCATTAAATGATGGATATGAGGGGAAAAGGACAAAAAGGCAAAGAAAGAAAAGCAAACAGAAAGGCAACAAAGGTCTCATCAGACACGCAGAGAGAAGTCAGACTGTCAGAGGACACTTCACATACGCTCACACATGGATATTCTCTGCTAAACATAAGGAAACATACAGGGTGAAAGGAGTCCTGAGGAAAACAGAAAGATCCTACAGAGCCTTATCCAGGACCCCAAAACCAAGCATCATTCAGGAATTTAGTTCAAACAGTCAACTATGTGTCCCACATGCAAAACTCACAAACTGTTAAGTTTGTTCTAAAGCACGCAAATGGAAATAAACTATATTATTTCTGTATTTGGAAGGTTTACACAGTACACATGGAGGATCTCAATTGAACATTTTTATGATCCACAAACATGCCTCAGTAGTACATATGAAATATGTAGTAAGTATAATAAAAACAATTTCAATTTCCAGTTGCTCGCACTGCTCATTGTCACATGTACTCATCCTAAAATGACTTGATCTCATTTTTACCAAAAGGTTACGATATATGACAATCATTGCCTAAAATCATTTCATATAGAATGAATAGATCTTGAGATTTTAAAAGCATGGCTGCCATGAGATAAACACCACGGTGACAAAGAGCACAGTTTTTCAGCCTCACATGATACTGTGGCACATACTAATGGTACACTGTTTGAGCCATTAGCAGTTCCAGTTTTAACAATAATCATGGATGAAAATCACCATTTGAATATTTTGATAGAGTAGGAGTAGGAGTTCCTTAGCTAGGAAATTGTTTTTGAATTGGCTCTATATGAACGAATTGGATTATTTTATGAATAATTATGATTACAATTAATTGAATTCCAATTGGCTTGAATTGGACTTTATTATCTAAGTGCCTTGAGATGACATTTGTTGTATTTGGCGCTATATAAATAAAAATGAATTGAAATGATCAAACACAGGAATGGAAATGACACCAGATGTCATAAGAAATAAGAAACATCTCTGTTTTGGACTTTGACACAGATATCTGGATCTTTATAAACAACTGACATCAGTGGTACTGTGATTATTTTGGGAGAAGTTTTTATGAGCATGAAGTACTGTAAATGCAGACAACTAAAACCATAGTGTCCAGCAAAGGCTCGGATGGCATGGTGCTTATAGTGCATCCTGAGGAGACACTTTGTACACTAATTTAGATCCAACATTACATTGAATGATTTCATTAATTCACTCTGACCATTGTGCATGGCAGTTCTGCACTTATGTCTTTTTCATTCCACAAACAGTATTGTTGTAGTATTATTTATGAATACTGAAAAAAGTGAGAGTATAGTATAATCAGGTAAATAATTACATGTAAACATACACCCACTTTCCTAATGGGTTCACTGTTTTAAAAGCAATGGAATTTGAATTCCATTTGAGTAAATAAGGTGACTATCTGTTGTGTGTCGTTATGAGGCAAAAAATAAGAAATAGCTGTTAGCTTTTGCTTGCTCACCACAACAGTGCTTACATCAAGCCACAACATTACCTTTCTAATATGATAAATACTGTAAGAGAAGCTACAATGCACACCCACACACAGATGTAAGCCAGAGGCTGGGCTCTCAGAGGAATTAGGATATGCAGCTACTGTCTGAGGTATGAGGGAGAAGGATCCACAGGAGACAGAGGGGAATGGGATGGATTAAACAGAGAGGAGAGGGCTGGCTGTATACTGTGGAAACTCTGAGCAACAGCGGGTGTTTCCTTTATCTCTCGAACCTGAAAGCTGCATGTACACAGGATTTATGGAAGCCATGGCATAGCCAGGAAAAGGTCAAACTGCTGAACCTTCAGGTTGATAATAGATGTAAAAAAAAAAAAGCTTGTTGCATACACCTAACTTCCACTACTTCAGAGTATTACAAGTCCTGCAATGCAGTCTCCTTTTAGGAACGGCATCAAGTTTTTGCTTATTTGTATAATTAAAAAGTAAAAGTTCACCTGATTTTTTTCAAAATACCCAATTTTATAGGTGCCACGTTTCGTTTTTTATTTTTTTTAAAAGCTCTTTGCCATTGGTGCAGTCTGGCATAGATAGTGCCAGTGTTTGTCATCAGCACTGGCATTAGATGGATAAAGGATGACAGTCCTTTTATATTACCTAAAGTTTCAATGCCATCTGAGACCATTTCATTTAGTTTTGGGGTTAGGAATTAAAGCAGCTAGACATCAATTAGAAATGTAATGGTTAGATACCCAGTCTCCCCCGTCGACCTGTCCGAGTTTGACAGAAGTTTGACACTGAACCCCACGCTAACCGTCATGTGCTCTTCTGTGTGTGGTTGTATATGTGTACCATTTGTGTTTATGCTGTGGATGGTAGACAGGAGCAAGATGCAGAAATAGGTGGAGAAAGTTTAAACCACCTCTTCCCTTGATCCGCTTGGTGAATGTGAGATAAAGAACGTGATTAGAGAACTAACAAGGACCCAAGATGAATATAAAGAATACAGTATTATGTGTTTCTGAAAGACATACCAGAAGGAGCAAAAACCAGGCTCCAATGCCTCTCTACCCAGATGGAAACTTGTTTGTCAGACAATCTTGGGGACGACCGGAACTTCGAAGGAGCAGCAATCTCTCTGGCGGATGACTGGATGTCCAGTTTATTTGTATAGCACATTTCATGTACAAAACAAATCAAAGTGCTTTACATAAAATAAAAGCAGAGTGGAAGAAGCATTAAAAATACACAAAAGAATATAAAGAGAAACAAATAAAATAATTTAAATGAATTAAAAACAAGCAACAGTCCAGATAAATGCAAAGATATCGTGCAGATTTCATGCATAGACACATGAGAAAATAAATGTTTTTAACCTGGATTTAAAAATGTCTCCATTTGGTGAAATCTCCACTGGCAGTTTGTTCTACTTGTTTGCAGCATAACTAAATAACTAAGCAGCATAGCTAAATGCTGCTTCTTAAATGCAGCAGCATCAGAGCCAGAGACTCAAAGAAAGTGAACAAAGTGATACAGAAGGCTGGCTCTGTGCTGCTCTGGAGCCCCTGGAGCTGATTGTTAAAAGAACAATGCTGCACAATGACTAAACATCTTGAACAACAGCGCACATCCTCTACATAACACAGTGATGCAACAAACATTAAAGATCATTCCTGCCCAAAGCATAATTCTACACAGTTATTTTTTTTTTTTTTTACAATAACCGTGACTTATAACCTCTTTAGGATTGATAAATGATCATTTCATTCCAAACAACTCAATTAACATCTCCATGACATCACTGTAGCACTGATGTTGATTTGTTATCATTGGAGTTTAATCCTGATTGCAATTAATAAGCATCTAATTGAACCCAGAGGAATCATGAGGAGATCCTTTCTTTATCCAGACGTTAGCCTTTCCATCACTTAGGTAAAGGTTAATCTTTGTCTCATCAGTCCATAAAACTTGTCCCAGAATTTTTGAGGCTCGTCTCTGCAGTCTTTGGCAAATTCTGGCCTGGCCTTGCTTTTCTTCTTGCTCATGATTGGTTTGCACCTTCTGGTGTAGCCTCTGCAAACTCTTCTGTAAACAGTAGATTGTGATACCTTCAGTCCTGCCCTCTAGAGGTTGTTGCTGATGTCACAGTTGTTTAAGGTTCTTCCATAACAGCTGTCACAATGTTTCTGTCATCAGCTGCTGAGCTTTTCCTTGGTCTACCCGTTGGACGTCTGTTAATCAGCACACCAGTGCTTTCCTTCTTCCTCGGGACATTCCAAATGGTTGTACTGGCTATGGCCAGTGTTTGTGCAATGGCTCTGATTGATTTTCCATCTTCTCTCAGCTTCACAATTGCTTGCTTTTCACCCACCGACAGCTCTCTGGTTTTCATGTTGGTTACACCTCTAAGTGTAAATGCAGTCTGCACAGACCAAGCCCAAATCTGAGACTGAGCTTAGACATTCAGCACTATCTGTTGCATGTATGAAGAATCAATGTAATAGGATCAGTCACATGTTCCAATACTTTTGCTTACATGATAAATGGGTAGGTTCAAACAAAAGGTACTATCTTCTAAGTTGTGTATTAGATCCAGATGTAAATACCTGGAAATAAAAGCTGAAATGTTCATCTCCAGAAAAACGCGGGCTAAAATCCTTGATCTTGCAGGCTAAAATCCTGGATTTTGCGATTGAATATGCGGGATTTTTTAATTATTTTATGCCGTGAAATTGCGAGAAGTTGCCGAAAACTTGCGAATTATGCAAAAAGTTGTGAATTATGCAAAGTTGCAAAATATGCTGCTACTGAATGAAAAAGAGTCATTTTAAAGACCTCCTATGAGAAACAAGCATACTGGAACCAAGTTACTTCACAGAAGGTTTTTTTATTTTAACAACTTGAGCAGTTTCACAATACATACACACGCACGCGCGCACACACACACACACACACACTTCTCGGTTTCATTTATTCTTTATTTGGCCAATTTCAAGCCTCGGTGAACGTCAGCTGTCTGGCTTTGGCTTTCCTTTCCGCAGCTGCAGAAAGCATTTTCAAATGTTTCGCGCTGGTAAAGTGGCACGTCGCCGACGATTTTCTTTTATGCTCCAACACACAGTTGCACGGGATGCACAATAGTTCCCCCCCGCTTTCGTGCAAGACATCAGGGTACTGGTTTGCCCGGTCTTTGGCAGTAATGTGCGTCGGTAGGTGAGATCGATTAGCTTTTTTCATTTTGTCTCTGGTTAATTTTCAACATTTTTTTCTCTTCCCAACTTTATGCAGAAAAGTGCGGAGATTGTGAAATCAAGCGAGTCCTGCATATTTCGCATATTTTGCGCGAAAAATGTGATTATTGCGGTGAATATGCAGCTTTTTTGAAAAATATTGACCCCCGCATACAGCGGTATTTTGCTGATTTTGCAATAAAATCAGCGATCGCAAAATCGCGTTTTTCTGGAGGGCCTATCTTATATCCATCTTTTGATGCCAAACCCAAATGTTTTCAGTCTACAGCAAAAATAAAGGAATTGGCCTCCCTGTTCCAATACTTTTGTGTATCATGTATGCAGAAATTGACCTGGATGTAAAGCACTGATAGCATCAAATACAATGATGTGAAGTTGTCAAAAAGGAAGGGCAGAGCCCCCGCCCCCCGTGGGGATAACTTAGCTGATCAGCTTTTACAAAGACAACTCAGCCCATAACAGTTGTTTTTACCACCAATCATTTTTCTACAAAAAGTAACAATGGATAACATATTTCTCTTTGGACACAGTAGCATAGTATTGAGGATAATGTTCCCTTTTTTTGTCAGAACATTTTGTTTAGTTGTAACAATCAAGTTTTCACTACTTTTCTGTTCAGAGTTTCTTCAGTTGCAAGCTGTATGAGGGTTTTCTGAGATGTCCTGACATGTGACATTAAACATTCATTTAAGGGCCATTTCATATCTTTCAGTTTCTTCCTTTTTAGGCCAGTTTGTGGTGGATTTTACTTTCACAACACATGTTTGATGTTACATCATGTTACTTCAGTATTTAAATATAGAACACAATAATCCTGATGGTAAGTAAGTAAATTTGTTTGGCTGTTAGATTCTCACAGATGAGCAAAAACTCGATTTAGGTAAGCCTCCCATGCAGGTCATTTTACGAAAAATTCTCTAAATGTGACCAGACCAGAGTTGGTCTGAATTTGATTTATTCCTAATAATTTGGAGGGCCTTTTCAATAACCCTAAGCCTTGCCAGTGCCACACTTTTCATTTAAAACAAATACCACCTCCCAAATGTCAGTTAAGACATTCTCCACCTGTCACTGTCTAAGGGAGTTTAAGAGAAAACCGATCAGTCTGTGTTTTTTTTTTGCATTTATTTGAATTATGAAATGCCATGGAGTCAAAGGAGGAGTTGCCACTCGCTGTGCAGTGGGAACATAGCAGGGCAAAAAAGCTTTGAAACATCCCAGCACAACAACAAATGACAAAACTCTTATTCTAACAAAATTCTTATGCCCGTGGTGGTCGGCCTCTGTGGTCATTGGTGGGCTGGCTCCCGGTGTGGACAGATCCCCAAGATACCGTTTCCTCACTTCAGCGTCAAGCCAGATTTTAATGTTGATTTTAATGTTGATTGTTGTTGATATTGATGTTGCTCATGTTGGGGGTGGTGGGGGAGTAGTATGTGTGCAGTGTGGTTATCGGTGTGATGTTATGTGTGAGTTTATGCATGAATTGATTTGATTATTGATTTTATTATGTAAAGCACTTTGTGCTGCTTTTTTAGTATGAAAGGTGCTATATAAATAAAGTTTGAAGTTTGAACAATAAAAGAAAAACATGGCAAAGAATACTTTTCCCTTCTAGGATTAGCAAATTGAACTGAATTCATCTTTGGGCTTTAAGTATGCAATCCTGCACAAGCCGAGAAAATATGATTGTTAAAAAAAGAAGAAAAGAAAAAAGAAGGCTGGCTCTGCGCTGGCTGTCCATCATGCACCTCGAAACACCAAACTCTCCTCCTGTCTCTGGTGGAGGACAGTTGTTGGTGTCCACAATCAACATTTATAATGATGATGTGTTGATAAAACATGATATAATGTTGTAAGAATAATAGTAGAAGGAATTTTACTGTTCACTTTAGCAGTGGACAAGATGTAAATGTTTCCTTGTTGCGCTTCTGTCTCAGGTGATCAATGTTGATGGCAGTGACAGACAGACTCTGCTTGAAGACAAGCTGCCTCATATCTTTGGTTTCACTCTACTGGGGGATTACATCTACTGGACTGACTGGCAGAGACGCAGCATTGAGAGGGTTCACAAAGTCACGGCTGTACGAGAGATCATCATTGATCAGCTGCCAGATTTAATGGGGTTGAAAGCTACTAAAGTGACAGAGATACACGGTAAGCCTGGTTTGCTTTTTCTTGTGATTTCTCAACAGCTGTATGCAAAGCAAAATATCAAAAATAGAAATGTGGAAATATGTCAAATACAGTATGACATATCCCCAAACTGTATCCCTTTGCCCAGGTACAAATGGCTGTGCTGTGCATAATGGTGGATGCAGCCATCTGTGTTTCTGGCGCCTACAGGCTGTCAGCTGTGCCTGTCCCATGGGGATGGAGCTCCTTTCAGACCTCCAGACTTGTGTGGTGCCTGAGGCCTTCCTGCTCTTCACCAACAGGTACGCACCTGTTAATAGGGCTGTCTGAATTATGGAGTTTTTATCATACAAATCACCACCAATTTGTCTCTTTTCATTTCTATTCCACTAATACACTGGTAGCCTTCTATTGAATTAATATTCCACATAAACCTGATAAAGAATAACAGACATTGGAAATCAAAACAATAACAGGAATAAAATAGTTTTGCCTTTTGGGTTCAGTTTTGTCAGTTTCAAGCCAAAGTAAAAAGACAATTCTGATGATTATGTAACCACGATGACAGGCTTACCTGCCAGCTGTTCCATCTTCTTGCTCTCTACTAATAGGGGAACATGCGTTGGATTCATGTTATCTGATGGGTCCTGATGATCGGAGCTCGCCAGCACAGGATGTATTTTAGCTGCATTTTAGTATCTGATGGATTTGGTGTACTATTCAATCCATTTTTTATTTATTTTTTGTTATTATGACATACCACTAATTCGCTATGGACTATGTACACTCAGCTCAAGTCAATATGGTCCAAATTAAGGTGAGGTGCAACTCCCTGTGTGTTGATGTGCACTTTAACATCACCTTTAGTGTAGTTTTTCCTTTGTTATTATCCATGAAACCACAGTAATTATGTGGTGGGCTCAGAATGCGTCACCATTGCAGTATATACCTGATGTTACAAGCTACAAATTTAAAGATTAGAACTCAAAATTCTTGTTTCTGCACAATTCTGTCATGTCAAACTGCAAGTTTGCACTATTTATAGTGCAATCTAAATAGTGCAAGTTTGCACTATTTAGATTCTAATGTATGAAAAAACGCCATTTCCAAAAAAGTCAAGATGCTGAACAAAATGTAAATAAACAGAATGAAATGGTTCATAAATCTCATAAACAACATAACATAGAAAACAAAGAAAACTGGTCAAAGTGGGACATTTTACTATTTCATGACAAATATCAGCTCATCCTGAATCTGATGGCAGCAACACGTCTCATGAAAGCTGGAACAGCTCCATGTTTCCTACTGTGTAGCATCCACTCTTCTTTTAACAACATCTGGAAACATCTGGAACTGAGGAGACCAGCTGCTGGACCTTGGCAGAAGAATGTTGTCCCATTCCTGTCTGATAGAGGATTCCTGGCTCTTCTTTCTTGTATCTTAATGGAACGGCTCCCATCTACTTGAATGCTCTCACAAAGGCTTATGTCACAAATCGGTCACTCCGGTCGTCACAGGATTGTCGTCTAGCAGTGCCTACACCACGCTTAAGACAATCCAGACTCTTTTCATGTGTCGGTCCATGATGGTGGAAGGACCTACCGAGCGCTACCAGAACAGGGGCGTCCCTGAATATCTTCAAGAAACTCTTGAAGACCCAGCTCTTCAGAGAGCATCTCCACTTACCCTGTACTTCCCTCTATGCCTGCACTCTATCTCAACACTGTTATTGATGCAGCATGCTGAATCTCTGTCCAGTCTTACTTCTGAGAGACTCTGCCTCTCTAAGGTGCTCTTTTTTATACACTGCTCAAAAAAATAAAGGGAACACCTAAACAACACAATATAACTCCAAGTCAATCCCACTTCTGTGAAATCAACCTGTCCAGTTAGGAAGCAGCACTGATTGTGAATCAGTTCCACCTGCTGCTGTGCAAATGGAACAGACAACAAGTGGAAATGAGAGGCAGTTAGCAAGACAACCCCTATAAAGGAGTGGTTCTGCAGGTGGTGACCACAGAGCATTTCTCTGTTCTCATCCTTTCTGGCTGATGTTTTGGTCACTTTTGCATTTTGTCAGTGCTCTCACCCCCAGAGGTAGCATGAGGCGGTGTTTACAACCCACAGAAGCTGCTCAGGTAGTGCAGCTCATGGCAAGAAGGTTTGCTGTGTCTCTCAGCACAGTGTGCAGAGCATGGAGGAGATACCAGGAGACAGGCCGGTACACAATAGGTCCATTTCACGAAGCAGGTTTAGTGAAATCTCTGAGTTGATTAACCCTGAAATGATGGAAACTCTGAGTTTTCCGTTTCACAAAGGGAGGTAACTCAACCCCGAGAAAGAGGGGTAACTCTAGCCTGTTTCTCAAAGAGAGGTAACTTAATCTCTCGGTCAGTTACCGGAGTAACAGACTCTCTGAACCTAACCTGGTCGGGACCAGGTTTTATTCAAGAAACCTGGAGTTTCTCTCTGTCTCCGCCCTCTTTCAGCCATTTGATTTCCTCATTCATTCAGTCAGCAGAGCGAGTTCTTCTACTTCTAGAAGTCCATTAGGCACAGTAGGAGGCGACTTTTTTCACCAACATGTCCTTTTGACAACGATCCCGTGGATGAAGGTGCAGCAATATTGTGCAGAGAATTAAATATACGTCAGGAGATGGTTATCAGACCAGTAATAGATGTTTTAGCATTTACAGACAATTATCTTTTTGAGCGGCACCATCAGAATTTTGTTGGGACAAAAGAAAAAAAAGACATAAAAGACAAATAAATATTTGTATGAATAGGCTTAAAAAAGATATATACTGTATAGGCCTATTATATTTTATAAAGGCACTTGTGTCTTGGGGGTGTTGGCTGAGTAGAAGTCTGTGTTAGTATAAATAGGCTTGATTATTTAACTGAACATGATATAGATGAGAAAACATTTATGTGTGTGGAAACAGCATTATGTTGGGGATAAAATAACTGCACGGTCAAATAGCCACTCAATATTTATTTTACAGTGTAAAACATGATCAAAATGAGCCTCCATGCTGAGGTCTCACCTGTTTGAACAATGTTTTTATATTTCATCTTAAGCTGCTGCCAAGTACGCTTCTCCCCCGGTGGGATTGCACCTAAATGAAATAAATGAATGGGCTACCATTCAAGCAGCTTCCCCCTGTAATATTATTGTGATTGCAAAGGCCTACATTTAAACTTACACTTTTGCTGCTGCAGCGGTGTTGCACTTATATCTAAAAACGTGTTGAAACTCGCCATATGAGCGCATTAAGATTTCCAATTCAAGGTTGGTGAAAAACGTAGCCGCTTCTCTTCCCCGTTGCCATGGTGACTCGTGGAATCGGGGCTCCATTGATGCTGGCTTTTGAAAGTTGTGGCGCACGTGCTAAACTCAAGGTGAACCTACTCAGAATTTAAATGATTAAACTCACTCAAATCAGCGTTTCTGGAACCGAAAACTCAGAGTTTTCTATCTCAGAGTAGATCAACTCAGAGATCAAGAATAGACTCAGAGTTTGTTGAACCTGCTTTGTGAAACGGACCCCAGGAGACGTGGAGGGGGCCGTAGGAGGGCAACAACGTGGAACAGGAGAACAACACTGTGGAGAACGTTGTGCTGCCTGCAGCATCCTCCAGCATGACCGGTTTGGCGGTGGGTCAGTAATGCTGTGGGGAGGCATTTCTTTGGAGGGCCGCACAGCCCTCCATGCTAGCCAGAGGTACCATGACTGCCATTAGGTACCGGGATGAGATCCTCAGACCCAGTGTGAGACCATATGCTGGTGCAGTGGGCCCTGGATTCCTTCTGCTGCATGACAATGATCGGCCTCATGTGGCTGAAGTGTGTCAGAAGCTCCTGCATGATGAAGGCATTGATGCTATGGACCGGCCTGCCCGTTCCCCAGACCTGAATGCAATCGAGCACATCTGCGACATCGTGTCTCGTTCCATCCACCAACGTGACTGTCCAGGAGCTGACTGATGCTTTAATCCAGGTCAGGGAGGAGATCCCTCAGGAGAACATCCGCCGCCTCATCAGGAGCATGCCCAGCGTTGTAGGGAGGTCATACAGGCACGTGGAGGCCACACACACTACTGAGCCTCATGTTGACTTGTCTTGAGGAATTTCCACTGAAGTTGGATCAGCCTGTGATGTGATTTTCCACTTTTATTTTGAGTAGGATTCCAAATCCAGACCTCCATGGGATAATAATTCTGATTTACATTGATCTTTTTTGTTATTTTGTTCTCAACACATTCCACTTTGTAATGAATAACACTTTTCAACTGGAATATTTAATTCATTGAGATCTAGGAAGTGTTATTTTAGTGTTCCCTTTATGTTTGAGCAGTGTAGAAATACCGAATCATGTTACTGACCTGTCTCGTCCGATGACCGCTGGGATAGGCTCCAGCTGTTACTGACCTGTTGCTGATTAGTCTGATTACTTGCAACATCTTCCTCCAGCTGTTTCTTTTTAGTAGCACTTACTTTTTCAGCCTTGTGCTGCCCCGTCCCAACTTTATTGATGTTGCTGTCGTCAGATTTAAAATGAGCTCATATTTTTCATCAAATCGTAAAATGTACCCTTTTCACATTTGATGTGTTTTCTGTTTCACTGTGAATAAAATGTTGGAATTGATATTGTACCGAATAATTTCTAATATGATTTTTTTTGATAGTCACAGCATTTGTAAATAAATTTGTAAATTTACGCACATTATTGCGCACCAATGCTTGTCATCGCAGAGGATGGAGAGACTGGGGAGTACTGCACGTCTCCAGTTTTGTCTTTATTTCATTATTTGTTTTCTTGTGTCAGTAATAACTTTTTTGGACTTTGACTTGATCTCAAAATAATTGGAGCTCAGACGCTCAGTTATAACGATGTTGTAACTTACACTCATTATGAAAAACTGAAAATCTGTAATTTTCTCATTTCTTTTTCTTTTTCTTCTCAGGGACAGCATTAGAAGCATTTCTTTAGGTACTAACAGCAATGACGTGGCCATTCCTCTGACAGGAGTAAAAGAGGCCTCTGCACTTGATTTTGATGTCTCTGAACGGAGAATATACTGGACGGACATACAGGCCAAGGTAGGCCGGGCTCCAAAGATACATTTGGATTTGAATTCAGGTTCTGTCAAATGAAGAAAAAAACACAATTATTAAATCTAATTAAATAAAGGATTTTATTTTTTAATTGGTAGGGGAGGCTAGGACTGAGCTCTTTATTTTAAATTTTAGCCTTAAGTGTTTTCACTTTTGTTGTCCCCTTACTCTCTCCCTTTTACCCCTCCCCCTCCCCCTCAGACAATCAGCAGAGCTTACATGAATGGCAGTTCTGTAGAATATGTTATCGAGTTTGGACTGGACTACCCAGAAGGCATGGCAGTTGATTGGATGGGCCGCAACATCTATTGGGCAGATACAGGAACTAACCGCATTGAGGTGGCCCGGTTGGATGGCCAGTACCGACAGGTTCTGGTCTGCAAGGACCTTGATAACCCACGCTCACTGGATAACCCACGTTCTCTAGCACTAGACCCAGCCAATGGGTAAGATCACAACCAGTAGCAACTAAATTCTTGACTACTCTTAAATCTGGCCAGCATGGTCATAAGCAGCATTTCTGACATCTAATATTGCACGTTTGACATAAACAGGTGTCAAAAGATAAACATGTGGGATAACAAGTGTAGCAAACTCCTGGCACGGCAATACCAGAAGAAGTTTTAAAGTGTTCTTACTATTAAATTAAATAAAGCTCTTTGGGGGCACCATTCCTTCGATAAAGGAAAAATAAATCATTAATATCGAAATTAATCTTAATCAGTCTCAAAGTGCAACTTCATGAGTTCTCGCTTGAATTGACCGAAATTACATAAAGAAACATTGAACAACGACTTGTTAAATATATATGAACTATTTATTGAAAGATGTAACCAAAACATGAACCTTTTAGCACAAACAGGAGAAATGCGTTGACTATGTATGGTGGTACAGAGAGCACTTTATGTTTTGGGAAATGGGCATTAGAATAGAATAGAAAAAGGCTTTATTCATCCTTCAGTGGGGGAAATTCAAAATTAGTCAAGTCGCTCAAATTTCTTTTTAAAAATATTAGAAATGTTAGAACAATACTAATAACAATAATGATAAATGAATACATAAATAAATTAATTAATTTGAGAAAAACATCAAAGTCAGCAGTCACTGTTAAAAAGCCTTCTGGCAATTCAACCCTGCTGTCGGATGAAAACTTTGTAAAGTTTATCCAAGATGAGATACGTTTCTTTTTTGCTACTAACTCTTCCCGAGAGACCTCCAGCCTTGTTGTATGGGATACCTTTAAGGCCTACATCAGAGGCCAGATTATTGCCTACTCAGCAAAAATTAAAAAACAGTCCACCTATGAACAGAACAACCTAATTCAGCAAATCAAAGAGGTAGATGTAAAATATGCTCTCAATCAGTGTCCTGAACTGTTCAAAAGGCGTGTTGAATTTAAAACAAGGCTTGACCTATTGACAACGCACTCGGTTGAACGTCTGCTTTTACACAACAAAGCCAAATTTTATGTGCATGGCGACAAATCCGACAAACTATTAGCAAATTTGCTCAAAGGCTCCAGGGCAAGGCAAACTATTTCTAGAATTCGAAAACAAGATGGCAGTATAGTCACAGATCATGGACAAATTAATGATGCATTTAGGGACTTCTATGAGGAGCTTTACAGCTCCCAATCACAAACCAATTCTAACATGACTGATGACTTTCTAGCTAAACTTCACATTCCTGCAGTTTCACTAGAACTTAAGAACAAATTAGATGAACCCATCTCCCAGTCAGAAATCTCCCTAGCAATAGCCTCAATGCAATCTGGCAAATGCCCGGGTCCGGATGGTCTCCCCTCAGAATTCTTCAAACAATTTTCAGAATTGCTCTCTGTGCAGCTCAGCTCTACCCTTACCGATTGTTTTAAACACGGATCCCTCCCTCAGTCATTTTACGAAGCTTGTATCACACTTATTGCAAAAAAGGGCAAAGATCCAGAGGAATGCACTTCATATAGACCTATCTCTCTCCTAAACACAGATGCCAAAATTTTAGCCAAAATTCTTGCCCGTAGACTCGAAACTGTTCTACCATCAGTTATTTCAAAAGACCAAACCGGTTTCATTAAAGGTCGGTATTCATATTTTAATATTAGAAGGCTGCTTAATATTGTTTATTCCAGCGCCACAGATTCGGATGAGTGTGTTGTCTCTTTGGACGCTGAAAAAGCCTTTGACCGGGTTGAGTTTGATTATCTTTTTGCGGTCCTTAGTAGATTTGGCTTTGGAGAAAAATTCATTTCATGGATTAAACTATTATACCAGCAACCGTCCGCCACAGTTCGTACCAATTTTCAGACCTCAAAACCATTTAAATTACAAAGAGGCACCCGTCAGGGCTGTCCTCTTAGCCCCCTGCTTTTTGATCTGGCCATAGAGCCCCTCGCCATTGCACTTAAAACCAGTGAGGAAATATCCGGCATTTGGAGGAATGGCATGGAACATAAGGTGTCGCTTTATGCAGATGACCTTTTACTTTTTATTTCTAAACCATCAACCTCACTGCCTTTTGCTCTAGATATACTTAGCCAATTTGGTCAGGTTTCTGGGTATAAGTTGAACCTTACCAAAAGTGAGCTTTTCCCCATAGGTAATAAAGTTGATATGTCAGATTTAGCTAATTTACCGTTCAGAATTGAAAGACAAATATTCACATACCTGGGTATTACAGTGACAAAAAAACATAAAAACCTCTTCAAAGAGAATCTGATTCAACTGTTGAACCAAGTGAAGGGATCCCTCAAAAAGTGGACGCCCCTTTCCATGTCCCTTGTGGGACGTATCAATTCAATTAAGATGAATATACTACCCAAATTTCTATACCTCTTTCAGGGATTGCCTATTTTTATTCCTAACACTTTTTTTAATGAGCTGGACTCCATTTTTTCATCCTTCATTTGGCAGGGTAAACGCCCAAGGCTTAATAAATTACAACTTCAAAAACCTAAACATCAGGGGGGGTTTGCATTCCCCAACTTCCGGTCTTATTACTGGGCCGCCAACCTTAGATGTGTAGTGTATTGGTATTTCTACCATAACCTGGACGGCTGCCCCGACTGGGTGGATATGGAGCTGCGCAGCGGCAACAATATATCCATCCCGGCAGTGCTCTGTTCCCCACTTTCACTTACTACACTTAACCTTATTTCAAACCCTGTGGTGAAACACTCGCTGAAAATATGAGGCCAATTTAGGAAACACTTTGAACTCCATGATTTTTCCCTCTTAAGTCCAATCGCACTTAACCATTTTTTTAAACCATCTGTTCAGGATGGGGTGTTCCTAGAGTGGCACCGGAGGGGGCTTATTCATTTTAAGGACCTTTTCATAGAGAAGAATTTGGCATCCTTTGAGGAACTTAGCAACAAATATGGTTTACCTAAATCACATTTTTTTAGATATTTGCAAGCCAGAAACTTTATTCGGTCTCACTTTTCAGGCTCAGTTTCCCTATCAGAGTGTACATTGTTGGAAACCATCCTATTATTGAACCCGACTCGTAAAGGGATGGTTTCGTGGCTTTATAATAAAATGCTGACCATGAAGGAGACCTCCTCACATAAACTCAAAACTTCATGGGAAGAAGACCTGCATATGACTATACTGGATGAGACATGGGCCTCTATACTTAAACTGGTGAATACATCATCTCTGTGTGCGCGCCATTGTCTCATTCAGTTTAAAATAGTACATAGAGCCCATCTCTCCAAAAGCAAACTATCTTGTTTCTATCCAGAAATCACCCCATACTGTGACAAATGCAAAACTGCCATAGCCACATTGGTTCATATGTACTGGTCCTGCCCCGCTCTTGGTCAGTTCTGGACAGATGTTTTCCGTACGATGTCCGGGTTGGCCGGAGTTGCCGTAACACCTGGCCCTCTTTTGGCTCTTTTTGGCCTCAGTTATGAGGGGTCGCCTTTACCAGCCTCTAAAAGACAGGCACTGGCATTCTGCTCATTGTTAGCGAGGCGTACAGTTCTGACCAGGTGGAAGGGTGCTGTTCCTCCAACTCACAAGCAGTGGTTATGTGACCTCATGTCCTGTTTGAAATTGGAAAGAATTAGATGCTCTCTTCAACACTCAACTGGTAAATTTGAAAAAATATGGGGGCCCTTTCTTAACTCATTTCAAAATATACAATAATCCTCTAGATCAATGTATTTTATTAAAGTGTGCTCTGTTTCTGTTTGGGATAAGAATGTAGTACGTGGACCTATTGGGCAGTGACCTGGGTGGGCTAAATGGGATTACTTTGTAGGGATTAATTATTTATTTTGTATATTATTTTATGTCTGTGCCAGATAAACACTTTGTATTCATAAACTGTATGCATAAAAGGAAAAAAACTTAATAAAAAGACAGTGATTAAAAAAAAAAAAAAAAAGGCTTCTGGCTGTGGGGACAAAGGACCTCCTGAACCTCTCAGTCCTGCAGCCTCTCACTGCAGCTGCTCCTCTGTCCTGCAGGATGCTGTGGAGAGGATGTTTATTATTCTCCAAAACAGAATACAATTTCCTCCTCATCCGTTGCTCCACCACAGCACTGAGAGGGTCCAGCCTTCTGCCTACAAGAGAACCAGCCTTTTTCACCCGTTTGTCCAGGCGCCTACAGTTTGTGTCTGTAGTGCAACTCCCCCAGCAGACAGCAGCATAGAACAGTGCACTCTCAATGATAGTGTGATAAAACATGCACATCATATCACTGCAGACATTGAAGGACCCGAGCCATCTCAGGAAGAAGAGACCTTCGTATCACTGCGTGCTGTGTAGACCGTGCAGACCGAAGTGCAGACCGAGCAGTCCCCTGCTTCCGAGCAGCAAACACCGTAACAGGCGCGTCTGTCGGCAGGCGGTAGCACGCAGTGATACGAAGGGAGAGAAAATAGACCCAAGCGATTGTGTTTCCTGGAGAACGATTTTGTGATGCAAATGTGATGCAAATGCAAACTCTTTTGAACGCATATTGTTTTGAGAAGCAAATCGCTTTATTTTTTACACCCCAGCCAACTAGCTGGGGTTGTCTGCGACGAACTACCTTCGTCAACGCCAAAACGAGGCCGGAACTCGGCTCATAGTACGCAGTGGGGGTTAAGTCAATGTTCATAAACGATATTGCTAGTATGGGATGTCATACAGCTTCATGTCAAAAGAGGCAAACTATCCCTTTAAGTACTTCCTCCACAGTAAACGGTTGAAAACTGAATCGGTGTGTACCATTCACAGTAACATCAGAACAGGGTTTCATAGGCACAGTATAGGATGGATCACTCAGAAAGCCAGAAGATATAAAATGCTCATTTAAACAGTTCAACATATCAGTTTGGTCGTGAACAGCAACAGAATCCTTCATAATATAGGTTGGTAAGGTATGAGAGACACTACTCACTGAAAGGGATTTCATGACTTTCCAGAACCTCCTTGGGTCATTTAAACTATCAGTGGTAATTGATAGATAAAACTCAGATTTCGCCTTTTTGATTAAAGAAGAGCATTTGTTTCTCAACTGTCTAAAAACAAGCCAGTCAGTGCTCAATCCAGTTGACCTCACTTTAGCTCAGGATATATATATATCAGGGGAAAAGCAAGGATTATCCTGCCCTTTAACTCTATACCTTCTAAAAGAAGCACGTTTATTCACAATTATGTTAAAACCATCTTTAAAAAATGACCAGGCTGACTCAACATCAGCCATCAGCTCAATCGTATTTCATTTGAAATTAAACAAATCTTAATTAAAAACTCTGATAATTAAAATTGTTAAGATTTCTCTTTGTAAACCAAGCGTGGTTTTGTTTTAGGAATCTTAGTATTCCTGACAGCAGCAATTACACAATGATCACTGAGATCATTGCAAAAGACACCAACTGCGAATTTCTATGGAACATTAGTTAAAATTAGATCAATTAAGGTGGCCTTCTCTGGGAATTTAGGATTCAGAGAGTTAATCAACTGTACAAGGTTTAAAGATTCACAAAGACATTTAAAATCATCAGATACGGGATTGAGCCAATCCCTGTTAAAATCACCAGCTAAAATAATCTCACTGTAGTTGAGTCGAGATAGAAAGTCTCTCAAAGACTGCAGCGCAATAGATGTGACCTTGGGAGGCTTATAGCATCCTCCAACAGTTATACCAAGACTCTTAGCAATATCCACTTTGAGAGCTAGGAATTCAAATTGCATGCTGATAGATTCAGAAAGTACCACAGTAACACAAAATGTCGATTTGGTGTAAATAGCAACCCCACCTCCTTTCTTTGTTCTGTCTACACGATAAACATTTTTGAATTGGCTCTATATGAATTAATTGGATTATTTTGAAATTAATTATGATTACAATGAATTGAATTCCAATTGGCTTGAATTGGACTATACTATTTAACCCTCATACCTGATTTAAAACACAACTTAATTTCTGAAAAGGGACATTTTTGTCCCCTTTTAAAATGACCTAAAAACATCATATGTTAATATTTTTTTCTGCTTTTTTTTTTCGTAGATCTTTTATTCCACTTCAGTTCTGATCATAACTACCAAGTTTTCAATTATTTTAAAAAATTTAACCCTTTAAATACTGGTTTATATGATGTAAACGCCAATTTCTGTAAAAAAAAAAACTCACAAACCTTGCTATATTTTCAATATATAGAATGCAAAGTGGAATTGTTGAGGGGGGGATAATTATGGTCTGGGATATGTCAATGATCAGCAACAACACTGATTTCTAGGGATTTTTAATTTTTTTTGCTATGTCTGATTTAAAAAGAAACTCCTTAATTTCTGAAAAGGGACATTTTTGTCCCCTTTTAAAACGACCTAAAAACATCATATATTAATATTTTTTTCCACTTTTTCGAATAATGTTCAAAAAAAATATCCGGGTCACGGCACCAGTTTTGTAGCGTACTTGATTCTGCGTTGTGTCTTGTGGGAATTAACAGCCAGACAACAGCTGATCTGAAGGCACCTTTAATGCTCCTGCATTCAAATAGCAGAAAATAGTAAGCAGAGACAGGCTTTACTCATCGGTGTTCCACAGCGCCTTCTCCCACAGAATCCGAACAGAAAGGAAGAAGCGTGCGACTTGTGTAAAATAACACGTAATAAAATTAAAATAAGTACAATAATTAATAACTAAACCCAAAAATGGGCATAATAATCTTAAGCAGTACATGAATAACAAAAAAAGTAATAATTAAACAAAATAATCCCAGACCAAAAATAATGAAACATCACATACCTGCATTCAAATAGCAGAAAATAGTAAGCAGAGACAGGCTTTACTCATCGGTGTTCCACAGCACCTGTTTAACCATGAACAGTACTATTTTCAGCACGTGGATGTAGCATTTTCATTAGCAATGTTTCATGTAGCATAGATCGGCTAAATATCTGGTAACACAGTTCTATCACTGTTTAACAAAGTTTAAGTGCGCCACAGCACATTATTTTACAAGAACAGTAGTAAAACTATCACTTATTAGGCTTAAAATACACTTATTGAACACAGAAACAAAACTTCATACCTTCTCCCACAGAATCCGAACAGAAAGAACGCGACGGAGAACGTGGGAAAACCTTTCACGGACTGTAATAGTATGATCCATTAATTTAGTTTTCTTGACCCCGAGCTGACACTCAAAACAAAAGTCCATGAACTCAAAATGTTCAACAGTAACGATAATAGTTCACATTTTCGTTCACAGCACATAAAATTTTAATAAAAATAATAATTTTGACACAGGAAGTTACCTGCTGTATTGCAATGGATCAGTCGTCTTTTCAAAATAAAAGCTGCCGGTGCTCATATAATTTCCTACCGGAATAGCTTTTCACTTGACAATCTAGTGTAACAACATCACATTTTACACTTTTTATGTATTCATTATAATGGATGTTTATGGGAGCCGTTTCTGTAATCTGCGATTGCAGAAAAACTAAAAAGCTGATAAAACTGATGTTGTAGCTCATCAATGACATATCCCAGACCTAATATTCCCCCATAGAATATTTCACTTTGCATTGCATATATTGAAAATACAGCAGTTTTTGTGTGTGTTTTTTAACAGAAATTGGTGTTTACCTCATATACACTAGTATTTAAAGGGTTAATTTTTTGAAAATAATTGAAAACTTGGTGGTTATGATCAGAACTGACGTGGAAGAAAAGATTTCTGAAAAAAAAAAGTGGAAAAAAATATTAACAAATGGTATTGTGGGGATCATTTTAGAAGGGGACAAAAATGGCCCTTTTCAGAAATTAAGGATTTTTATTTTAAATCAGGCATAACAAAAAAATTCAAAATCCCTAAAAATCAATGTTGTTACTAATCATTGACATATCCCAGACCCTAATTATCCCTACTCAATAATTCCACTTTGCATTCCATATTTTGAAAATACTGGCACCTAAAGGCTTCAAATTTGGGCTAAAAAGTTCAAATTGGCATCTAAAGGGTTAATTTTTTTTTAAATAATTGAAAACTTGGTAGTTATGATCAGAACTAAAGTGGAATAAAAGATTTATGAAAAAGAAAGTGGAAAAAAAATATTATTATATGATGTTTTTAGGTCGTTTTAAAAGGGGACAAAAATGTCCCTTTTCAGAAATTAAGGAGTCTCTTTTTAAATCAGACATAGCAAAAAAATTAAAAATCCCTAAAAATCAATGTTGTTGCTGATCATTGACATCCCAGACCATAATTATCCCCCTTCAACAATTCCACTTTGCATTCTATGTATTGAAAATATAGCAAGGTTTGTGAGGTTTTTTTTACAGAAATTGGCGTTTACATCATATAAACCAGTATTTAAAGGGTTAATTTTTTGAAAATAATTGAAAACTTGGTAGTTATGATCAGAACTGAAGCGGAAGAAAAGATTTCTGAAAAAAAAAGTGGAAAAAAATTAGGCTGTGACTCGATTAAAATTTTTAATCGCGTTAACTACAGGCTTTGAAATTAATTAATCGAAATTAATCGCATTTTAATCGCATATACTTTATCCTTTAGAAAATTAACATTTTCAACAATATTTCAACAAACACAGAACACATCCCTATTTGAAATCTGAATGTAGCATGCATGAAAACACAGTATATAGAATCTTGGACGTTAAGCTGCGTTGGGCCCCCGTTAGCTTCCACGCTAGCTGCTACATGTTTAGCGTTGAGGTGATATTTGAGGCTTGATCAGCGGCGGCACCAGCGATTTTTCGTTGGGGTTGCTATGCAGTTGCTGCATGAATGTGAGGGGTTGCTAGTCAAAACAGCAACCCCCCCCGCGCATCAACGCAACAACGTTACTGACCCATTACTCCACCGTCTGCATGCAGCCTTGCATAGTGTAATGTAGCCTTGCATACTGTAAACTTTAAGTTATCAGCAGAGCTTACTGCTCACAAGCAGACAGATGTCGCACTGTGCGTTGTGGTGGAACAGCTGCATAGAAGACCCAGGGGCAAGACAGCCCCAGCCCGTGTACGCAACCACACACGCACACACAGGCATACTTGTCCATCTCATTCATACATAGCCCGTTCACTAAGGATAAAATAGCCAATCCACAAAGGCTACTTTGCCCACTGTGTTCCTCAAATAAGTTTTGATCAACTTCATCTTGGAAAAAAAGAGCTTGGAGTGAATGAGCTACAGTGCGGACTTTCTATTTCATCTCATCTGACGCACAACAGTTGTAGGCGACAACTTTCAAGAGATAGTTCTACCCGGCGGGCTTCCAACAGTAGCCTCGTACAGTGCTAAATCACACAGGCACAACATTACGTTCAAACTTGTTGCTCACACCAGTCTGTCCGCTGCCACAGCGGACACATAGCCTACTCAAGCCAATCTACTCGCATCACATTATGGCAGAGGAAGTGTAGCAATGTGATGTTGTTACACTAGATTGTCAAGTGAGAAGCTATTCTGGTAGGAAATTATATGAGCACCGGCAGCTTTTATTTTGAAAAGACGACTGATCCATTGCAATACAGCAGGTAACTTCCTGTGTCAAAATTATTATTTTTATTAAAATTTTATGTGCTGTGAACGAAAACGCTACAGAAGCACGCTGGCAACCTAACATAAAGTAAAAAGCGTGTCCGTTATTTTCAAAAGATGGTGCCAACTGCACTGACACTAGGCTACTGAGCAAGTAGCTCTAGATAGACTGCGCGCACCTAGAGTCGACTAACAAACCAAGTCACAAGAAGACTATTTGATAATAGGGTTTCGGCGAGCATATGAAAAACAACTGGGATTTCCTACCTTATTTGTGTTACTTGAAGAAGGACATTCTCAAAATCACCATATTCCAGTTAGAATCGCCAAATATCCATTTAGAATTGCAGTTTAGCTATGTTATGAGTGAATGGGTGCTAAAATGAGAGGAAAACTGTAACATATGACTATTCAAAAACGAATTAAACTGAGAATACAATTAAATAGGGTTTCTATTTATCTCATAAATCTGCTTTATGGAAATATTATTTTAGACCTCCGATTTCCCCGGGTAATTTAGAACAGACGTGATTGGCTGACTGTAGAATGACATCACCACAGCTACTATAGATCTAGGAACAATGTGGATAGCCGTTTCACCAGTAAAGCTGGTGTTTTATACCTTTCCATATGTATATTTATCAGCTAAAGAACAAAAAACGGGGATAGGCTACCACGCAGCAACATACGTGATTCTTTACTTCTTAATATTGTTGTCGTTGTTGCACTGCACTTCTGTTCTTTGTGAGCAGTAAACCTCTGATCAAAAAAAAAAAATTATAGTGTGCGATTAAAATGCGTTATTTTTTTTAACGCGCTAATATGTGTGTAGTTAATTAATCGAAATTAACGAGCTAAAGTCCCAGCCCTAAAAAAAATATTAACAAATGGTATTTTGGGGATCATTTTAGAAGGGGACAAAAATGGCCCTTTTCAGAAATTAAGGAATTTTTTTTAAAACCAGGCATAACAAAAAAATTAAAAATCCCTAAAAATCAATGTTGTTGCTAATCATTGACATATCCCAGACCCTAATTATCCCTACTCAATAATTCCACTCTGCATTCCATAGTTTGAAAATACTGGCACCTAAAGGCTTCAAATTTGGGCTAAAAAGTTCAAATTGGCATCTAAAGGGTTTATTTTTTTTAAACTAATTGAAAACTTGGTAGTTATGATCAGAACTGAAGCGGAATAAAAGATTTATGAAAATAAAAGTGGAAAAAAAAATAATATATGATGTTTTTAGGTCGTTTTAAAAGGGGACAAAAATGTCCCTTTTCAGAAATTAAGGAGTCTTTTTTTTACACAATGAAAAATTGCATTGTATATGATGTGTGTTTGAAATTCGAAAAAACAGTCAAAAATTGCACAACTGGACCAAATATGATGAGTATCACTATCTACAGTGTGGAATTAGAGGAGAAAGTACACCCCAAGTGGACAAAAATGTCCCCTATCAGGGATTAGGGTTAAGTGCCTTGAGATGACATTTGTTGTATTTGGCGCTATATATATATAAATAAAAACTAAATTAAAACCATCAATAGAAATGTCCTTATCAGACACACATTTTTTCAGCCAGGTTCCAGAAATAACAACAATGCAGATGCAGAGAGACGCCCGCCATACTCCTTTCAAAGTTGGTAGCTTTAACCACAAATTACGAAACTTGTGACTGGCAGACAAATAGAGGAGTCTATTCATTCAAATACAAAGTAGCACAGGTGACAGACGAGTTATGACATTAAGACACTTAAAACAGACAGAGAGACAAGAATAGTGTGCTGTCTGTGTGCTGCCATCTTGGAATTGGACATGAAATTGGAATTTGGTTGGCACTTAGCCCAGTTAGTCAGCTGTGAACCCACCAGGTGGATGGCCAGCGGTGTCCAAGTGGGTCTCTCTCAGGTCCCCTGTCTCTGGGCCTTTCTCGGTAGTCAGCTGGTTGTGGACGACTTTCTGTGGACTTTCAAGTTGCTTGGCAAGTTGTGATAGCTCTCTCTTCTCTTCTCTTCTCGTTGCCAAGGAGTCGGAATTGGTTGATATCGAGCCTTCGCCATCAAAAATTTTTTTTTTTTCAAATGTTTCTTTATTGGTTTTTCAAAGGTAAATACAAAGGTTTAGGATCTTTTCATGTGGTGTATGTCCAGAGCCCAACAAGTAAGGCAATTTGAGTGGCTGACATTAGGAATGATACCACACATTGGTTATAAAAACAACAAAGAACAAACCAGACCCCCCCACCCCCAACCATATACAGTACACCATTTAACACAAACTAAACAGAAACATAACAAGAACAAATAAATTATAAAAGTAATAATAACAACAACAATAATACCAAAACTTAAATTACAAAATAAAAACATACCTACACAATACACAAAGCCTGTAACCTTAGAAAAAAAAATAAAAAAATCTGTTACCACAGTAATCCATTTCCTGTAACATATGCACACAGTTCTAGTCTGTCACAGAGGGGAGGTTCAACTCGTCAATGTAATCAGACAAATATCCCCATGTTTTTGTGAACTTGCGGGTAGAGCCCTTCATGCTGTGTTTTATTTTTTCTATTTTCATAAAGTAAAGGATATCTTTAATCAGGGAACTGAATGAAGGGGCATTAGGAGACTTCCACCTAAGCAGAATTAGACGCCTTGCTACGAGAGTGATAAATGCCACAAAGTCAGCCTTATACGAAGATGTGGACATAGTAGAGGGGAGAACACCAAACAATGCAGTTAAAGGAGAACGGAGAAATTGTTTGCTCTAAAACATAGGACAGGATATCAAAGACCTTGGACCAGTATTCAAATAGTTTTGGGCAACACCAGAGTGTATGTCCCAGTGTCGCAGGTGCTGAGTGACACCTCTCACATGTAGGGTCAATGTCAGGGAAAAAACGGCTTAATTTGACCCTAGTCCAGTGAACAATCTTACACTGAATGACGCCATGTTTAGCGCAAATTGACGATGAATGCACACGTAGTAAGATTGAGTCCCATACATAATCTAAAATATCAATTCCCAGGTCCTCCTCCCATTGAGTCTTAATTGAATTGAGATTTACTGGTCTTAAGGCATACATTCTATTATAAATAGAGGATATCATTCCTTTAGCATTAGGAAGAGGCATTAAGAGGGAGTCAAGGGGGTTAGCAGAGGGCACATTAGGGAAATTGGGATATAAGGATTTAACAAAGCTGCGTATCTGTAGATATCTAAAGAAATGTGATGTGGGTAAGGAATATTTTCCAGATAGCTGTTGAAATGATGCAAATACCCCATCTATATACAGATCCTTTAAGGACTTGATACCCAACCTAGACCATATCGACCACGCTTCGTCAGTCAGTGAGGGTGGAAAAGCAACATTTGAAGTGAGAGGAGAGAGGATAGAAATATCACCCAGATTGAAATGTTTTCTGAACTGGTTCCAAATTCTCATTGATGTTTTAACACATACATTTTTAGTGTATGAAGACAGAGAAAATCTGAGAGGGGAGTACAATAATGCCTTCAAAGAAGTGGGTTTACAAGACAAGGCTTCCATCTGTAGCCAAGTAGGCTGTGGACTAAGAACATCTAGATGCAGCCAGTAGTGTAGGGTTCTAATATTGGCAGCCCAATAATAGTACTGAAAGTTAGGCAATGCCATGCCTCCAAGTCTCTTAGGCCTTTGGAGTAGCAATTTGCGAATTCTGGGTGCCTTCCTATTCCAGATAAACTCTGTAATCAGTTTATCAATCTTACGAAAAAATGTTTGTGGGATGAATATGGGGATGGTCTGAAAAAGATATGAGAATTTTGGCAGCGTGTTCATTTTAACAGAATTAATCCTAGCTGGCAGTGATAGGGGTAAAATAGACCACCTTTCAAAGTCTTTCTGTACACTGGATAGCAAACTTGCAAAATTAAATTTAAACAAATCCTGAAATTTTTCTGTGACCTGTACCCCCAGATAAGTAAATCTGTGATTTGCTATTTTAAATGGGAAAGAGTGGATAGGATATGCTCGAGCTGCGGCATTTATTGGGAAAAACTCACTCTTACTAAAATTTATTTTATAGCCTGATATAGAACTAAATGTTGTAAGGCACTGAAGTGCTGCTGGTATGGATGTGGAGATGTCTGACACATAAAGGAGGAGATCGTCAGCATAAAGCGACACCTTATGTTCTATACCCGATCTAGATACGCCTGCAATATCTTTGTTGGATCTAAGGAGTATTGCCAGAGGTTCAATTGCTATGGCGAACAAAAGAGGGCTCAAAGGGCATCCTTGTTGGGTAGAACGATGTAGGCGGAAGTATTCAGAGAAGTTGCTATTAGTCCTGACAGAGGCCTTTGATTCTGAGTATAACAACTGAACCCAGGAGATAAATTTTTGTCCAAGGCCGAATTGTTGCATAGTGTAAAACAGGTACGGCCAGCCCACTCTGTCAAAAGCTTTCAAAGCATCAAGGGAGATCAGGGCTTCAGTTGTTGTAGATGAGGTTTGAGTATAAATAATGTTATAAAGGCGCCTTAAATTGTAAAATGAATGCCTATGTCTAATAAACCCTGTCTGATCTGGGGATATGACGGTCGGCAGTACAGGATCTAAGCGAAGTGCTAACAATTTAGAAAGTAATTTTAGATCCACGTTCAACAAACTTATGGGCCTATAAGAGGCACAATCCAGAGGGTCTTTGTTCTTTTTAAGAATTAAAGATACGGTGGCATGAGTGAGAGTAGATGGGAGGGTATGATTTTCAAATGATTCATTATACATATCAACAAGGAGGGGGGCCAGTAAAGGAAAGAATGTTCTATAAAACTCTACTGGGTAGCCGTCAGGGCCTGGACAGTTACCACCCTGCATTGATGTCATTGCGATCTTAAGTTCTCCCACAGAAAGAGGTTGGTCTAATTTGCTAGCAGCCTCCTCGTCCACCTTTGGAATGTCCAATGAATTAAAATAAAGATCAAATGCAGAGGAATCTGGAGTGTGCTCTGGAGTGTATAACAGGCTGTAGTAATCCTTAAAGTGATCATTAATTTGTTTTGGATCTGTTGTCGTGCCCGGAGGGGTCCTAATTTGGAGTATATGGTGAGAGGAGGCTTCTTTTTTGAGTTGGTGTGCAAGCAGCCGGCCTGCTTTGTCACCCTGTTCATAATACTTATATTTAGACCTAAGTAGCATTTCTTCCTCCCTCTGTGTAGAGGAAATATTAAAATTTGCTTGTAGGGTAAGGCGTTCTTTATATAAGTCAGGGGAAGGATTTGCTGCGTATAACCTGTCAGTTTCTCCAATTTTCTTTATTAGCTCAGATAGTTTTTCTTCTCTTGTCCTCCTCTCAAATGCAGTATATGAGATAATAATCCCTCTGAGATATGCTTTCAATGTCTCCCAAAGAGTGGATGCAGAGATATCAGGAGTTTTATTATTCTCTATAAATTTTTGGATCTGTGTGGACATGAGCTGTAAAAAGTCTTCATTAGATAACAAGCGTGTGTTCAATCGCCAAGGAGGGCGAGTAGAGTTGATTCCTTGAATGGCTATTGTTAAAGAAATTGGTGCATGGTCAGATATTACTATGGGGTTGTGGGTTACAGATTGGACAGAGGGCAATAAATGATTATGTATTAAAAAGTAGTCAATACGTGTAAATGTTTGGTGGACAGAAGAGAAAAATGAATATTGTTTACCATTTGGGTACAGAAAACGCCATGGATCAGATATGTTAAGTTCCTCCATAATGGATTTAATTAATTGTGCAGATTTGGATGAGGAGTGTGTTTTGGTTGAGGATCGATCAAGGGTTGGGTTTATCCACCAATTAAAGTCTCCTCCAAGTATGAGAGAATGTGTTGCGATATCTGTGAGCTTTGAAAAAAAAGTTCTGAAAAAATTATAATCGTCCCAATTAGGCCCATAAATATTTGCAAGGATAAGGGGAGTATTGTTAATTTTCCCAGTGACAACAACATATCTTCCATTTGGATCTGCTAAGACATTAGAGCATATAAAAGGGATTGATTTGTGTATGAGAATGGCTGTACCCCTTGCCTTGGACTGAAAATTTGAATGATATATTTGACCTATCCAGTTCTTTCTCAATCTAATATGGTCTGCTACTTTTAGATGTGTCTCTTGTAAATAAATTATGTGTGCTCCCAGTTTACAAAGATGACCCAGAACTTTGTTACGCTTTATTGGTGCATTTAGTCCCCTGCAGTTCCAACTGACAAAATTCAGCTCATTCTTATTGAACTGCTGCATAAATCACTGAGTGATAAAACACGAATAATAAGTAGGTTACTGTAAGGCGCCACCACAAATGAAATACTTTTAAGCAGGCATAAGGAAAAACAAAAGCACACAAAATCAAATTAAAAAGCCAAACACAGACAAAAACAAATAAAACACACCCCTCCCTTGCTAAAGCGTCTACTGAACATGACGCGCGCTTCCCCCCCTTAAACTCTGACGAACTAACTGAAGTAGCACCATTGCTCGTGCACATTCCAGAGCCGCCTCCGTGCCGTAGAGGTTAGTGACTTCACTTAAATCATAATTGTAGCCAAATGGCTAATACAAACACTATATTTCAGAATATAGATTGAGATATGTCATAAACCAGATAAATCAACCAGCTAAGTTAACCTGCCCCATATTTTGAAGCAAGTAAAGCATCACAGTTTACTCGGTTACTTCCTCACCATCAGCAGTATTATCCGTGTCGTCGGGTGGTCCGAGGGGTTTAATGCCCCTGATGAACTCCACCGCGGCGGAGGGGTCTTCGAATTTGTGCAATGTTCCATCAGGCAGCGTAATTTTCAGCAGGGCTGGAAACACCAGCCTGAATTTCACCTCTCTGATGGGACGAAGGAGGCGCTTTGCTTCCCCGAACTTTGCGCGTTTCTTGGCCACGGCAGTTGTGTAGTCAGGGAAAAACCACACTCTCCTTTCTTGGCAGACGACGGGGGGATAGCTCTTCGGCCTTGCGTAGAATCCGGTCCCGATCTTGGTAGTAGTGTAGACGAATGATGAACGGTCTGGGAGGGTCCCCTTTCTTGGGTTTCTGGCGTAAACTGCGGTGCGCTCTGTCCACGATAGGTTTATGGTCCAGTCTCAGAATATCCTGCAAAAGTCCAGAGATGAATTCGGTCGGGTTGGAGCCCTCCACATCTTCCGGTATTCCAACCAGTCGAATATTATTCCTTCTTGAGCGCCCCTCTAGATCCTCACACTTAGCATTCAATTGAGACACTTGCTTATTCAGAGTTTGCACGCGATACTCCAATTCGCCCAAGCGGTCACTCTGGTTAGAAGCAGCATACTCCAACTCTTTAATGTTGCTATCTTGCGTGTCCACTTTTTGTTGCAACGGTGTTATAGCACTCCTCAATTCGGCTCGTACTGTTGCAATCTCAGATCTCAGTTCGGTGGACAGCGAGTCAATTTTACCACATATGTCGTCCCGGATAGTATTCATCATCTCCTGTAGCGAGCTAGCATCTGGATCGCCGACATGTGAAGGATTTTTTTTGGTTTTCCCCGACTCTTTCTGTCGTCCAGAAGCCATTACACAATCAAATATTTGCCAAACTCGTTACTGGTTAAATACAATAGCTGTACAGTGGAATATTCTGCCAAAATAAATGACAAATAGGTCACTTAGCATCGGAGCACTGAAGCACACGTCTTACATGTTCCGTGTCCACGTGTGCCCCCTTCGCCATCAAAAATAACAGAATTGTAGATGTTCACCTGAATTATGGAGTTGGTTGTTTGTTTGGTCAAATAACCAACTCTGGTGAGGTGAACTTCAGTTCACAAAAATATTTAAAAAAAAGTTGATAAGCTTACTCTGGCTTTCTTTGTATGAAAAATATTACTGCGATAACTTCTGCAGCAGCGGAGGTTAAAGTGTTCGACCAAAAACAGACATGGAGATGAGCTAAGGATGGACAAATGAAAAAAAACAAAAAACTATATCTTTCTACTTCATTCTGCTTTGTTTCTGTTCTCTTTCTTGTTCTTTTCCATTCCTACACATACATACTTCTTCTTCTTCATCTAATTTACTTCTGGCGGTTTTCCGAATTTGATTCGCGGAGGCGGGGCATGACGCAGGCTTACGCTCAGCCAATGATATGCCTGAAACCGTTATGGCATTTGCCTGCGCGCGTAAAGTAGAAGTTTTAATTCCAGTGTTAAGAGTTTGATCAAACAAAGAAAACTCCATTTCTCCATTCTTTTGTCTAAACACACATTTGGTCAGAGGATTCTGAAAACACCACACCGTGTTAAGATATGAAGGTAAAGACATGAAATAAACAAAACACTGACTAAAATAACATGGATAACGAGTGTGGATCTCGAATACCTCTCAAATTCAGATGGCTATCTGTACAGTAATGACATATGAATAAAGGACCAAACAATGTTATCTTCCTGTGTTAACAATGGAATACAAAATGAAACCACAGGGAACATCTGTGAACAGTTGAGTTTCTTCATATCAATGTCTGATTACTGAATTCATTTAGATTGAACTACTCAGTGCTACAGACCACTAGGAGGCAACATAGCTCCAAAGAAAAGTTAGTCATTTTCCTAAATGATGATTTCTTCCTTATTGTACCAAGTACGATCGTGAAAAAGGTATCAAAATGCAGCTCGTGATATCATTGAAAACCTTAAAGAACCTGTACAAAGGTATAAAACACAATTAACACAGTTTTAAAAATCCAACTGAGAGTGAATCTGAAAAGACTAGTTGGTAGAGATGTGAGAGGTCTGTTTCTTGTCTTGCTAGATAAAAGCAGATAGGTGTCACCACTGATTTACATGTCCAGATAAGGGGGAAGAAACATTTGCTCTGGTTTCTCCCCCGACGCTCATATGAGGGGGTTCGTTTGTTTGTTCAGAGAAAGCTTCACTCGTTGGCATTAGGGCGTTAATGTTTTCCACACAAGTTAAGGCTACGGCTACACGAAAACGAAACGAGGTTTTTTTTGAAAACGGGTTCGAAAATTCTTGCGACCACACGGAAACGCGCTGCTGTCCAGACGACAACGATGAAACGATACAGTACACACGCCACTGTGTCACGCCACGCTGTGAGACAATAGAGAGGTGTTAAAATTGGCTCCCAGCGTCAACGTGTGGCTGACGCAAAAACGTTTTTGCTGTAACAATGGAAACGAAACGAGGCCGTTTTCAAACTTTCCCACTCTGGAACCCGTTTTCAAAAACTATCGTTTTGGGGTAGTGGGAACGCCGGCTCCGTGTGGCCGCGACAGCGAAACGATAAGAAAAAGTATCGTTTACAGTGAAAAACGTTTCCGTGTAGCCGCAGCCTAAGGGACAGTCCTGGTGGGAGAGAGTCCCCCAAATCGTCTCCAAAGGACAAAGCTTGGGGTAAATAAGGTGATGTCTGTCTCTTCCTGGTGTGGACACGTCCCATCTGTGTCTTTGAACAAACATTAGCACACAGGAATGTTGCTGGGGCTTCCCAAAGGTTAAGTTTAAAGGGACACTTTGTAATTTCTTCCCCCATCTAGTGGTGCAATTTTATTTTGCAAAGTCGAATGAATTTGCTCTCCAGCGCCTCGCGTTTTCAAATATGCGTTGCAACTTCTTGAACTACGGCAGGCGGTATGTGTCAAGATTCAAGAAGCTATAGCTTCAGACTCAAGGTCCAAACAAACAAAAAGACATCAAGACACACAGTACAAAGGATTACATAACACAGATACAATAACACTATAAATACAGATGAGTTCTAACATGCACTTTCGTGCAACTTAAAACACATCATCAGTGTTGACACCTGGGTTCACTGGGTGTTTCGGGTCTCACAACAGACACCCTCGCCCAGGGGACCCAGCCGGGGGTGATCAAGTCCCGGCTTGTGTCTTAACCCTTTAGGCGCCAAGATTTTTTTTTGAAAATACTGGATTTTGACATTAATATTTCAAAAGCTGGTGGCTGAAAGGGGGTTAAAGATAGATGCCTACTGTACATTAGAAAAATGTTGCCCATGATCCATAGTTTATGTGGGGTATGAAATTATTGATCTAATTTGCATATTATGACGTCATCAGGTGGCAGCCATTTTGAATCTCATTATGTTCAGGAAATATTGGAATTGAGTGATTGTGAACTTGTTTTTTTAAAACTTTTTTTTTCTTTTTGTCTATTTATCATCATCTATAATGATCAGGGAACAGGAAAGCAACAATAAAACAGAATAATTTAGTAAAATATTACTATATCATCATTACCATATAGTAGGAAAACGCATGCGAAAAGTTGCCTATATTTTTTCAGGAAATGGTGGATATTGACTTGATATTTGAACTTATTTTCATTTTTCTGTCTTTTACCATCATTCATAAGGAGGAAACCAACAATAAAACAGGAGAAAGTGGTAAAATACTGTCATCATTAGGCTACCATAGGGTAGGAAAACACATGCAAGAAGTGGAAGACATTGAATTGATTTTTTTTTTTTTAACCTGTTCAGCCTTATTCATAATGATCAGGAATGAGGAATACAATAATAAAACAAGTGGTAAAATGTAAGGATCATTGCGCTGGCGGATAGGCGCGCCGCGGCACCGGGGGCTGGATGGAGAGAGCGCATGCTAAAGATACCAGACCCACTTCTCCCACCCCCGATTCCTCGACCAACACGGACACTGCGACCGCGTTCCCCACTACCACCCACTCCATTGAGGTTGGATAACGACACCGAATGAGTTGGAGTTTGTGTGTGTGCTTGGAGAACAGCCTCGCTTCGCATGCCGGCACCATTGCCTTCGGAAGTTTCACCGTGGGAAGCATGAGCGCTCATCCGATCCTCCTCCTCACGAGGTAAAAACTCTCCTTCGGAGTCGGAATCGGCAAATAGCATGCTCAATACTTCCGCACGGTTCAACTTCTTACAAGCCATGGTGTTAAAAACTCACTAATAGTTCGCTGACAATAAAAATTCGACTCGCACGTCTCTACAGAAAAGCTCTGAATAACTGCTTCCGTCTGAGCTCGCGCGGCTTTTTTGCACTGCCTTATAAAAACACTGTGAACTACAAAATGACTACAAAATGACTTGAGCTTGGTCTTGTTTGAAAGGGTAACATGTTTGCCAACTAGTGGTAGGAGGACTGAACACCTTAAAGCCCGTTTAGTTTATCTACAGACTGTTTTGTTTATGCTGACGTCATGTCGCAATTCTGCGACTTTGGCGGTTAGAGGGTTAAGAGCATTTGCCCACGGGTCGCCCCGCTTGATCCACAGCCATCTGGACGCCTTTTCTGCTGCGTCACTGATGTTCTTGATGGCTCTCCTGTTTTGCAGTCCTTTCAGTCCCAGCATCTTGAGTGCCCTGATAAGAGACTGGCCAGCGAATCCTCTGCATCCGACCTCGATGGGGTTGCATCGGGTCCTCCATCCCCTGCTTCGGCATTCACTGGTCAGCTCCTCATACTTGGCCCTCTTCCTCTCAAAGGCCTCCTCTACCCTGTCTTCCCAGGGGACAGTCAACTCCAGCAGGACCACTTGCCTCGTTGTTTCCGACACCAGGACCATGTCTGGCCTGAGTGTGGTCATTGCGATGTTCTCCGGAAACTTGAGCTGTCTCCCTAGGTCGACTTTCAACTGCCAGTCCCTGGCTGTTGCCAGCAGTCCCCCTGGTTTGCTCCTGAGCTGCTGTGGCTTCTCCCCAGCCCTAACAAAGGCGATGGCCTGCCTTGTTGGTTGTAGGTGTTTGCTGGTGGAAATCCCTGTGCTGATGGCCTCAGCAATGACCCGTAGCACTTGGTCATGGCGCCACCGGTAGCGCCCCTCACCTAGTGCTCTTGGGCAGCAGCTCAGGATGTGCTCCAGCGTTCCAGCTCTTTGGCAGAGAGGGCACAGTGGGTTCTCAGCCAAGCCCCAGCGGTGGAGGTTGGATGGGCTTGGGAGGACATCGTAGACCGACTGGATGAGGAATTTGATCCGGTGTGGCTCAGATCGCCACAAGTCTGTCCACGAAACCTTCCGGGCCGCTGCCTCCTCCCAACGGGTCCATGCCCCCTGCTGACGCATCCCTACAGCCCTACTGCAGCGGACTTCCTCCACCCCTGCCCGGACCTCCTCCTGGATCAGCTGACGGTCCTCACCTCTATGCCAGCCGAGGAGACTTTGATGTCACTGGAGTCCCTATACAGCAGCACCTCTCTTGCTCGGGTAACCATGAACTCCTCTGTCAGACTGCTGAAGGGTAGTTTAAGTTTGTTGTTCCTCCCGTACAAGGCGATGCTGCTAAGGCTTCGTGGTAGGCCCGACCACTTCCGCAGGAAAGAGCTGACCTTCCTCTCGAAGCACTCGACGGTGGTAATTGGCACATTGTAGACCAGCAGTGGCCAGAGGAGTCGAGGCAGGATACCATGCTGGTAAAGCCAGGCTTTAAACTGACAGTTAACATGTCAGATAACATAAGTTGACATCGCCTTTGGTGTGCAAACAATGCAATTAGTCATATTCCGGGAGTTACCGGAAGTGACGTCGACGCAGCGTTAGCGTTAGCAGCAGTGTGTAGTTGCTATCTGGAAAGTGTTCTTTTAAATAAACTCCCGGTAAACTTTCTAATGCCTCGTTTTGTGAGTTAAGAGCCTATGTGTACTACGGCAGAAGTTTGGTAACAATCAATGCATTATTAGTGGGATAATTTACGAGATAAAATCTATTTACCATTAGCGCCAGTAATAAGCCATTCGGCGGACGTGACGTCAAAATGACGTCATTTCTGCTTGCAGGCGTGGCGTTGGGGAAAACGCGATTCGAAGTGCTTTATGTCCCTCTCGGCACTTTGTCGTTTTTTCATAGACCGGAAGGACATGGCAGCCTCCATAGAGCTTGCCCGCTCTATGTAGATACAGACAAGTTATTCTTCACTCAGGACGATAAGTGAGATTTTTGACAGAGATAATTTTACACCAATGAGACTAATTTATGAATGAATATGTTGATTTGAGCTAATAAATTACTTAATTTATTACATAGTGTCCCTTTAATATTAAATCCACACTTGAGTTCACTACATTCCCCCACTCAATTAGGATCTGGACACGAGGAAGCTCCGAATCGCAGATGAAGAACTCCAGTGGGTCTGAGCATGGTGGTTGATAGACCTTTCAAGAGGGTTACGGTGGTTGTCTTGAGACAGCTTAATATAACTGACACTGAAGGGCTTTAAAATCTACATTTGGTTAAGCCATTTAACCTTCGTGAAACTAACTCCTAAGTGATTGCTAGTTGTAGGATGGAGATTTTGGATGAAGAGTGATTTGAAATTTAGGTCTTCCTCTGTCCCAGGTTCATTGTGAAAACCAAAATATGCCTTGAGGAGGGAGTAGTAGAACTGCTGGGGCGACTCATTTCGTCCTTGCTTATCCTTCATGGCAGCAGTTAAACCAGAAACATCCTCTGAAAACTCTTTTTCCAATGCTTGGCAGAGGAGTTGGTAGTCATTCCTGATGTAATCAGGTTGTCGTTCAATGAATCTGTTCACTTCCCGGTTCCCCATGACGAGGGACGGGAGGACAGGTCTGTATCCTCCTCCTGGCGCGGTGAACAGCTTCCCCGTCTTCTCCTCTTCAGCTCGCGGGCAATGTTGGGTCTCTCATGGGGCTGCACCAGTGAGCCACGCAGCACCAACAGCTGGTCCCTACCGTAAACAATAGTGCCATGGCTGCGTTCAGGATCTCCGGTAACGGTCGTGAACACTGAAAGAAATAGGAAAAAGTGATAAGTGCAGTGATAAGTAAGTCAAAACATGAATAATTACAAGTAGTAAAAAAAAAAAACAGAAAAAAACTCAGTAGTGAGTTGGAGCTGCTGTAACAAGCCGCCACTGGAGTGGCGCCATCTTGCTGTAAGAGTGTTTCACTGAAATATTGCTACCTGCCCACCCTAATCCTAAAAAGTGGTTTGTTGCCACAAAATGTGAATAGTAGAAATGCTGATTTGTGAGACAACCCTTACTCAGTGTCAGACACCTGAATCATGCTGGTGGAAAGTCTCTCTTCCTGTTTTCAGGATGTCGTCACCCACATCTGTCAGCAGGTTTGTCTGGAGGTGTATGGTGTCATTTCACAATAATATAACCGTTAAAACATCAACAAGGACAATAACAATAAAGTTGTTGTGTTCTTTCATTCAGCTTGATGAAACAAATATTGCACCAGAAAGAAACTTGAATGAAACAACCATAAGCACAAGTTATGATTTAAGTTGCTCGTGTGCATTGTGTCTGCAGCTACATGTACTGGACAGAATGGGGTGGTCGACCACGTATAGCCCGAGCCTACATGGATGGCAGCACGATCACAACTTTGGTGGACAAAGTGGGGCGCGCCAACGGGCTGACCATTGACTATGTGGACCATCGACTCTACTGGACTGATTTGGACACATGTATGATTGAAAGCACCAACATGCAAGGTTTGTTCTCACATAACCACATGCATGGCCATTACCATAATAACATAGCAAATCTTTTAATAAAGAATGAAGAAATTGTCCCCATTTCCACTGTCTGCAGTACGCAGCTCGTCTACCACACACACATGTTGAAGCTGTAATGCGTGCTGCAGTCAGCAGTTTCTGAATGGACTGTAGTTACACTACATATCAAATCTACACTTTGCTGATAGTTGAAGCTTTGTTTCATGTTTGATGATCACATGGTTAATGCTAAGATGATGAACTCTTGAGTAGCCGCTGTATAAATGAATGATATCTCTGGCAGGTCTTCAGAGGGAGATCATAGTGGATGACCTCCCCCACCCCTTCGGCCTGACTCAGTACAGGGACTTTATCTATTGGACAGATTTTAACCTGCGCAGTATTGAACGGGCAGACAAACGCAGCGGCCTCAACCGCACTGTGGTACTTCAGGTACGGAATCAGTTAAAGCTCTGGGCCAAGTGCCTGATAATCTAATCAACATGCATTCTTACTGTTATTGTGCTTTTAGACTGTTCTTTTGTTAACCATGGTTAAAGGCAGGCAGGTTGGGAGACAAAAGGGTCACCTTTTCAAGACAAGATGTCTCCAGTCGCAACATATTATAAATACATTTATTAAAATTTATTATTATTATTATTATTATTATTATATTGTAATTATGGTCTCACTCACCTGTTCACAGGGCCAGCTGGAGCTGATGCTGGACATCCTGGTGTTCCACTCCTCGCGTCAGGATGGCACCAACGACTGCTCACATAACAACGGAAACTGTGCCCACCTCTGCTTGGCTACCCCAGCCGGTGCCCAGTGTCGCTGTGCCTCCCACTACACCCTGAACTCAGATGGAAGAAACTGTAGCTGTGAGTAGAGAGCTGCTGGGACTAAGAGAGAAGCATGCATATGCATGGGGAAGGTAGACCGGTGAACTAAAAAATAAACTGATCCCATTTCCTGGAAAGTTTGAGCATTTTCCAAAATGCAACAAAAAATTAAATTTGTTCATCATTTGAACCTTTATTTCAAATTTAAACCTTTAAACCTATTTATAAAGCACGTTTAAAACAACCACAATGAACATATAGGCATATAAGCAGAGACAGATTTAAAGCATTTAAGAGCAAACAAGAAAACACAAAGTAAAAGCTTGTTAAAAAGTAAGAAATAAAACAATGCTTAAGAGTGTTCCACAGCTTTGGAGCTGCCACGGCAAACACTCAGTCAGCCTTATGAACTAATGTTGATCAAAGAACAGCTAAAAGCAGTTTTCAGAGGATCTAAGAAGCCTGGAGTTTGAGTAAGGGCAGAGGAGTCAGGTATACAGTATATTCAGGTGCCAACATATGGAAAGCTAAATTCTGTGTTTAATCGGGAGCCTGTGATGCGAGTTATGAACGGGGAGGATACTTTGTCTTTTTCTGATAAACAGACCTGTGTCCAAAGAAACGATTTCAGTGTCTTCACCGACCAACTTGATTTTATTTCGAAAATAAAATCAAATGTAGAATCTGATGCAGCACACACTCAGTAAAAGTTGTTCTGGAGCAGGTATCTCAATCTCTGGTCCTCGAGGGCAGCTGTCCTGCAGGTTCTAGATGTTTAGCCCTGCTTCAGGACACCTGTAACCACACAGCTATGTTTCCCATTGTGTTCCATTGGCTTCCTTTTAATGACACGGGAGAAGACGTCACCTTGATGGTAGCATCTGTCTCTCCAACACTCCAGCATCAGTGGTACCTTCACACATATGAAGCCATCCATGCCATGGACCCTGATGCAGCCCCACACCATCACAGACGCTGGCTTTAAACCTTTCTCTGATCACAGCCTAGATGCTCTTTCTCATCTTTGTAGAAGCAGACGTCAGTTTTTCCCAGAAGCAGCTGAAACGTGGACTCATCTGCCCACAGAACACGTGTCCACTGTCTTTCTGTCCATCTGAGATGAACTGATGTCCAGAGAAATCTTTTTTTTATAATATTCTGCTCTGTAGATGCTGAAAGACCAAAGTTCTTTACAGTGTGACTCTGAGAAACATATGCTGAACTTACTGATGATTCTCTGATGGAGTTTGGCCCAAAGCGGTGAGCCACGACCCATCCTTGTTGGAGAGACAGAACCTTTGGTGGATGCTGCTGTTATACCCAATCCTGACACCCTCGCCTGTCAGCAGGTAACCTGCTGGTTGGAGAAGCTTCCAGAACGCTGTTCCTGTAGATTCTGTAAACTTTCTTTCTTTCTGTGACTCCAGAACAACCTTTACTCATTGTTGCTGCATCAGATTCTAGATTTATTTCTATTTTCCTAATTCAATGAAGCTGGTCGGTGAAGACGCTGAAAATAATTTATTTGGACTCATGTCTATTAAAGCTTCAAACCAATTAACTGTTCTGCTGCTCTTACTTTCTGTTTTACAGATATACTGTTCACATCCATTCATTATTTCCGTCTTATCAACCTTTTTTGTCGTCAGTTTACATCAGTGCAACTCAAAACCTTTTACGATATAAATTCAACATCAATTTCCTACATTGTAGTTTGTACAGGGCTTTTGATGTTAAATATCTGTAGAGGGAGTGTTGGCTTTCATTGATAGTAGGATGAAAGCAACTGAAAGGTAATTATTGAATGGACACTATGTGTGTATATTCTGTTAGAATGGGAAAATAAATATTTGAATGCAAATATGATAAACAGAACTCTAGACACATCAGGTGAACTCCAGAGTTTGGAGTTTGGACACATGGGATCGGGACTTGTTTTGTCATAGGCCTGTTTGAAATAAGAAGTGTCTCTGCTGCAGGGTAAATAAGAAACACTTCAAAATCTACAGTGCAGTCGCTTCAATGAAGCTTATTGCTTATCAACAGCGATAAGCTTCACTGACAGATGGGCCTTCATAGTGCATCATGTCTTGTGCATTGGAACCGGGAAGTTGGAATTGATGAGTATCTGAGCCAAAAGAGGAGGTAGTAACAGAAGTCACATCGAATGGTCTGCGTGTAAAGGAAAACTGAACCAATGACAGACGTCATTCAGCTTATATTACCACAGGAAGACTGAACCTTGTGAGCTGTGGGAATTACTAAAAAGGGACTGCAGGGGCTTTTTTTTTTTTACAGGCCGATAATGCACAACCGATATGTGAAAGGCCTTTTAAGGATGTGCACAGGAGAGTGCTTGGAAACTAATGATCTTGGCCCCTCTTTAAAGCGTCCTTGGACTTCTACGGCCATATCTTGTCACAGCTTTCACTAAGTAGCAGGATACAAATGAGCAGATTAAAGATAAATGTTGAGCTCTGATAACTGCTGCACAGCGGCTCAGCTCTTGGGATTGTTGATCAGCACTGTTTCAGGTTTCAGCTGATCTGATGGGATGACATGTGTGTGTGTTTGTCTAGACTTATTGTTCTGGGTCAAGCTGCTAGTTTGTTTTTCTATTGCACAATTTGTGTTTAGCAAAGATTGGCTCTCTTTTAGCCAGGGAAAACACAGTGCCCCCTAATCAAACTCTGCTCCATTCCCTCATGCTCTCCACCCCTCCATCTCTGTGTCTGCAGCTCCTTCAAATTTCCTGCTCTTCAGTCAGAAGGCCAGCATCAGTAGGATGGTTTTAGGAGAACAGAGCCCTGATATGATCCTGCCCATTCATGTCATGAAGAACGTCCGAGCTGTCAGCTATGACCCGCTGGACCGGCTTGTGTACTGGCTGGACGGACGACAGCACATACGAAGGGCCAGAGATGATGGAGTCATGGTAAACCTCACTCTGATCAGGACACTGACAGCTCATTCAGTCTATGCCAAAAGTTGATTGTGAGAAAATATCAAATGAGTCAAAAGTTGTATTTTGTTGTGGTTGCCTCCAGTCTTCAATGATAGTGAGCAGCACAGCTCAACCAGTGGACAACCAAATTCATGACCTGAGCTTGGACCCTTATAGTCGCCACATCTACTGGACCTGTGAGACAAACAACACTATCAACGTCCAGAGGATGGATGGTTACATTGTAGGTGTGGTTGTCAAGGACGACATAGACAAGCCAAGGGCCATCGTGGTCAACGCTGAAAAAGGGTGAGCTCATTTGTTTTTCAGTGGCTGCAGTTCTCAATCTGTATGCGCTACTTTATGCTAGGCCTATAAACTGGTTGTCCGTCCCTGTCCCAGTATACAGGTGGGGGGATGTTGAAGAGTGAATCAGTATCATGTTGAACAGTGAATTCGACATCTTTACAGCTCTGTATGCAGTAATCTTTACTTTTCTTTTTTTCTTTTGCAAATGAGATGCAAGGCAATTTTATTTATAGAGCACAATTCGTACACAAGGCAATTCAAAGTGCTTTACAGCTACATAAAATCACAAGAAGACAAATAAAATCAAAAAACATAAAAAATAATCATTCATTAATTAAATTAAAAGTGAAGAGTGCAGATAAAATACTTTCAGGTGTCATGCACAGCTAAATAGAACTGTTTTCAGCCTGGATTTAAACATTGTCAGAGTTGAGGCCTGTCTCACATCTTCTGGAAGACTGTTCCAGATTTTAGGAGCATAAAACTGAAACACAGCCTCACCTTGTTTAGTCCTGACTCTGGGCACCAGCAGGAGACCCCTCCTTGAGGTTCTCAGGGTCCGAGTTGGTTCATATGGCTTTAACATGTCAGAGATGTACTTTGGCGTTAGACCATGAAGAGACTTGTACACAAGCAGAGCTGTTTTAAAGTCTATTCTCTGAGCGACAGGAAGCCAGTGCAGAGACCTAAGCACTGGACTAATGTGGTCGTATTTCCTGGTTCTAGTCAGGACTCGAGCAGCAGCATTCTGGATGTACTGCAGCTGTCTTACAGCCCGTTTAGAGAGCCCAGTGAGCAGGCCGTTACAGTAGTCTAACCTGCTGGAGACAAACGCATGGATCAGTCTCTCTAAGTCTGGTTTAGACACTATTCCTTTGATTCTGGCAATGTTGGTAAAACGCTGCTGATGTTACTGATTTAATGTGGCTGTTAAAGTTCAGATCTGAGTCCAATATTAACCCGAGATTTCTAACTTGATTATTAGGTTCTAGAGAGAGAGTCTCAAGGTGACTGATAACACTTTCTCTTTGTTTCTGTGGGCCACAGACAATGATTTCAGTTTTGTCTGAGTTTAGCTGGAGAAAATTGTTTTGCATCCACATACTGATCTGTTCGATGCAGTGACACAATGTATCGACAGGCCGTCAGTGACACGTAGATCTGAGCGTCATCTGCATAGTTGTGGTAGGACACATTATAGCTGCGTATTAGCTGGCCTAGTGGAAGCATGTACAGATTGAACAATAGTGGTCCCAGGATTGACCCCTGGGGAACTCCACAGGTTATAGCCATTTGGTCTGAGACACAGTTACCAATTTCAACAAAATATTTCCTGTCCTCCAGATAGGACTTGAACCAGTTTATAGCACAGCCAGAGATTCCCACCCAAACTTCTAACCTTAGATTAGATTAGATTAGATTAGATTAGATTATACTTTATTTATCCCACAACGGGGAAATTCACTTGTCACAGCAGCAACAATAGACATGAAACAAGAAATTAAAAAAGATAAACATTTTTTTAAAAGAGAAAAAGCAAGTACTAAAAAGTAAGAAGAAAAAAAAAGTAAGTACTAAAAAGTAAAGTGACCAAAAAGTAAAGTGACCTAGTATAAATAATATTGCACATTGTGAAGTTGAAATGAATAAATATAAATAATACGGGTAAAGAAAAATCTCTGTATGATTATCATGGGAAGGCAACAACATGATCAGTGGGTGCATGTGTTGTAAAGTCTGACAGCAGCCGGGATGAAGGACCTGCGAAACCTCTCCTTCTTGCACCCTGGGTGTAACAGTCTGATGCTGAAGGAGCTGTACAGGGATCCCACAGTGTCATGGAGGGGGTGAGAGGAGTTGTCCATGATGGATGTCAGCTTAGCTAACATCCTCCTCTCACCCACATCCTCTATGGAGTCCAGGGGACAGTCTAGGACAGAGCTCGCTCTCCTGATCAGTTTGTTCAGTCTCCCTCTGTCTCTGTCCGTACTGCCCCCTCTCCAGCAGACCACAGCATAGAAAATTGCTGAAGCTACCACAGAGTCGTAGAACGTCCTGAGGAGAGTCCTGCACACACCCAAGGACCTCAGTCTCCTCAGCAGGTGGAGGCGACTCTGGCCCTTCTTGTAGAGGGCTTGTGTGTGGTCAGTCCAGTCCAGTTTATTGTTGAGGTGAACACCCAGGAATTTGTAGTTCTCCACCATCTCAATGTCCAATCCCTGGATGTTCACCGGTGTGAAGTGGGGTGTTTTCCTCCTGAAGTTGACGACCATCTCCTTTGTTTTGCTGGTATTTAGCTGAAGATGGTTCAGCTCACACCAGCTGACAAAGTCCTTGATGACCGTCCTGTATTCCAGTTCGTTATCCTCAGAGACGCATCCAACAATGGCTGTGTCATCGGAAAACTTCTGGATGTGGCAGTGTGTGGTGTTGTGTGTGAAGTCCGATGTATACAGGGTGAAGAGGAAAGGAGAGAGCACCGTACCCTGAGGGGCCCCTGTGCTGCAGAGCACCACGTCAGACACAGTTATATAGCCTCACATACTGTGGTCTGTTGGTGAGGTAGTCTGTAGTCCATGTAGTCCACAGAAATGATCTCTGTAATAAGATAGCATGGTCAACTGTGTCAAAGGCAGCACTCAGGTCCAGCAGAACTAAGACTGAGACTTTGCCTGCGTCTGTGTTCAGGCGGGTATCGTTTGTCACCTTGATCAGAGCTGTCTCAGTGCTGTGGTGGGGCCTAAAGCCTGATTGGAAAGTATCAAAAGCATTGTTAGACAGGAGAAAGTCACTAAGCTGTTGGTATTCAACTTTTTCTAGGACTTTGCCTAAGAATGGCAGGTTTGATATGGGCCGGTAGTTGTTCAATACTGTGGCATCAAGGCTGCTCTTCTTTAGAAGAGGCTTAATGACAGCAGTTTTTAAGGCCTTTGGAAATGTTCCAGTCTGAAGTGAGATGTTGACTAGATGAGGGAGTTGTGGTAACAAACTGCTCAGCACAGACTTTAGAAATCTAGTGGGCAACTCATCAAGGCAGCACGTTGATGAACTCAGACTGCAGATGGTCTCTTCGACTGTTTTGTCAGTAACAGGTGTGAAATGTGTCAGCTCTAGGTGTATAGCTTGCTGCAGAGTAGTTATTTGTGTTGTGGAAATGATTGCATTCTTAATGCCTTGAACTTTGTCATTAAAGAATGTTGCAAACTCATCACACTTGGATGTAGAGATGAGTTCTAAAGGCTCGTGTATACTCTCGCAGCAGTGTGTCGCAGTGAGCTTGTCGCAGACACGACGCAGTTATTTTTGATTTATGCCTTGAAGCGCTGTCTGCGCTATGTTAATCCCACGCCACAACGCAAGAGGGACAATCACGAACAAGCTAGGATTGTGGGTGTTACGGTTACGGAGGTCATTCAACAACAATGGCGACTGGACGAATGCGCACTTTGATTGAGATGCAGCTGATCGATCTAGAAATAGAAGAAATATTGCTACTACTGGAGCTGGCAGAGAGGCGAAAGAATCGTCACAGTTAGCACGGTTAGCGTCAGCCGGTTAGCAAACCGGAAATACGCATAGTGTAGAGCGGATGTAGAGTTGACCAATCAGAGGCCTCCTTTCTCTCCTCCCTGCGGCGATGTCTGCGGCACTGTCTGCGGTGAGTTACAATTTTGAGGAGGTGCACCAGAGTGTCTGCGTAGTGTCTGCGTAGTGTCTGCGTTAACTGCGACACACACGCAGACGACCTGGTTTCCGAGTATAAATCAGGCTTTAAGGCAGTGAAACTGGAGGGTTTGTTAATCTGTTTACTGTAGCAAACAGGACACAAGAGTTGTTACTGCAGTTTTTGATGATTTCAGAAAAATAACTCTCCCTTGTTCTACGCAAAGTCTGGTTGAACAGACCTAGCTTTTCTTTGTAAGCCTTATAATGAACCTGGAGCTTTGACTCGGCTCTCCGGCACTCCCTTTTCTGTGCCCTGACCGACTCTTCTTTCCTCCATGGCGCCCTTTGCCTACTTTTAACCATTCTAACCTTGACAGGAGCAATGGTATCCAGAACATTTAAGAGACTTGATGTGTAAGAGTTCAACAGATCATCAACATTCGAACACGGGGTGTTCTCAAACCTAATCATTTGCATAAACTGTGTCCCTGTTCTGTCATTTATGAGTCTTCCCTGAACAACTGCAGACCCAGCTGCTGGTTTGGGTATAACAGATAGGTCGAAGAAAACACAAAAATGATCAGATAAAGCAACATCGACCAAATCCACATTTGAAATAACAACACCCTTTAAAATGAGCACATCTAGAGTGTGCCCCCTGCTGTGGGTGGGCTCAGTCACATGCTGAGTTAAACCAAACATTTCAAGGACAGCAGTGAGCTCTTTAGCTTGCTTGTTATGGACTTCATCCACGTGCACATTCAAGTCCTGTGGTGAAGGCGATGGTGGAGCTGCTGAATCCTGTGTTCGGGATGCTGGAGGTGCTGCTGTGGCTGAATCCTTTGCTGGGTCCTTGGGTGGCGAGGCAGGAGCTCTTCTCTCTCAGCGGCAGCACAGGACCCGGTCCTGGCCCTGGTCCTGGCCCTGGTCCTGGTCCTGGTCCTGGTCCTGATCCTGGTCCTGGTCCTGGTCCTGGTCCTGGTCCTGGCCCCTTCTGATGCCTCAGAGCGTGGAGGAGATTATCCGTCAGTCGTCTCACTCCACCTCTTTTTCTTGAAACAGATCATCTCTTTGCCAGAAAATATTAAAGTTCTCAATGAAATGCACTCCTCTGGACTCACAGACTTTGGACAGCCATGTGTTCAACTGAAGCAGCCGGCTGAATTTGTTTATCCTCCTGTCCATGTTTGGGAGAGGTCCACTAATGAACGTTGGTATCGCCACTTTATCAAGACTCTCACATAGTTTCTCAAAGTCTTTTTTTAAGAACCGCTTAATCAGTGTGTTTTTGCAACTTTTAGAAATTCAATTTTGTGCTACTTCAGTCAGTCTGACATGTTTACGTTTATTATAAATTTGGATTTTAGTCCAGTTTTCTATTTTCAAACATTATTTAAACATGTCATGGATTATATTAATGTTAGTGTATGTATGTCTCTGCAGGTACATGTATTTTACAACAGTGCAGGAGCGCTCAGCTAAGATTGAAGGAGCTAGCCTGGATGGAACAGAAAGGGAGTCTTTGTTCACCACTGGTCTGATTAGACCAGTAGCTCTGGCTCTGGACAACAAGCTGGGAAAACTGTTCTGGGTTGATGCCGACCTCAAACGAATTGAGAGCAGTGACCTGACGGGTGAGTTATCAGAAACTCAAGTCAGGCTTTTTCATGAAATAATAACGCACATTTTGGTTAAAAAATATATACAAATAGAAGCATCAGCAGATGTAGGATATATACACCAAATGGTAAGAAGTGATGAATAATTCAGAATCTAAAGTTACTACATGTGTGATGCTAAAAGCTCCTGCTAAAGCCTGGGTTCACACACACATAGTTTTCCTATGTGTGTGTGCTCCCAGGCTTTGTCCCACACTGCATGTACTGTAGAAGACTGTGCTGCATCCTGCTGTTCATGCCACCACATACATGACAGAGGAGGGAAAGATTCATATGTCCTTTTTGGTGAAAAATAACCAAACTTTGGAGCGCTTCTGCCTCAACGCCATGTTGGAAACATTCTGAGCCAAAATTCGAAGCGTGCACTCCCTCGGAGAACCGGTTCTCATTCCCATCCCTACGAACGACACTTGTAGGGAAAAAACTAATTGGGGGAAAAAGAATTGGGAAAGGGGAAAAGCAAAAATCCAAAGTAATAGGAAAAGCGTCAGAGAAAAAACACAAGCAAAGTTAGTATGAAATGGCAATTAAATCTACTAAAATCAAAAGCTGTATGGAAACCCACTTCATTCAGCTTGGCTGGAGCCTATCCCTGTCAGCACTCCATGTTAAGTAAATGTGCCATTCCACATTAATGTCACTGGACACTGTAAAGCTTGTTTACGACGGTGAAAATGTTGGCAGCATCAAAATGCCACATATGAAACCTGAGGAGACATCTACAGCCCACAGAGGCCCTCCCTGTTTAAAACACAATGTAATAAGTTACATTGACACAGATGTGTTGGTTTGGTTTCCAGCTACTTTTTCTCAATCAAATGCAAGAGATGGAAATTCTAGTAAGTTACTGGAAGTGAATGGTAAATGGACTGTACTGATATTGAGCTTTTCTAGTCTAACCACCACTCAAAGCTCTTTTCCACTACAAACCATTCACTCATACACTTAAGCCGCATTCCCACTGTAGGAACCTTTGGCAGTTCTAATAACCTTTTAATCCACGGGGCCGTTTTTTCCCGCATTCGCACATACAGGAACTCGGGACCATCGCCCTCAGTTCCTGTAACCATTTCAGCTCCTTCTCCGAGGCTGGGTCTGTTCTGGGTTCTATAGGAACACATCTGACGGAGGTGTTTGGTGGTCGGTAGCTCCGCCCCTTGTCATGTTGTCAGGCTGAAATGTTTCCTCATACGACACGGGCACAACCGGCGCGTGTTTGATAAGTTAAACCTCCACGTGGTCTCCTTTGTCTGCGGCCCTCTGCTCTCCTTCCTTCATGAAACCAAGAAGTATGGCCTGCGCTCCATCCTTCGTCTCCTGACTCTCTCTGTGAGCTCTTCCAGCCTCCATGTTAGACACCCGATGTGATCGTCCATGATTAATATCACCATCATGCAGACCATGAACACGGTGGCCTCCTAGCTCTCCATATTACCTTCTTTGTGGTGTTTTTTCTTCTCTCCTTACTTTTACCGGGTTTTGTTTTGTTGTTGAATGTGGCGCTAAACGGCTAAAGTAGCACGTCGCTGACGCAGATGGCTGCACGCCCCGCATCAGTCCCGACCTGGTCCCGACTCATGTGCGAATGCAGACTGAAACAGTTCCGCTGGGGAAGGACAGTTATCAGAACGAAATTCGAGGAGGACCGTTCTTAGAACGGCTGGAGCAGTCACTACTCTGTCCGAAAGCGGCTAATATCACCATCATGCAGACCATGAACACGATAGCTTCTTGGTGGTGTTTTTTTCTTCTCTCCTTACTTTTTGCGGGTTTTGTTTTGTTTTGTTTTGTTTTGTTGAATGTGGCGCTAAAGTAACACGTCGCTGTCGCAAACAGTTGCGCCGCATCAGTCTCTATCAGGTCCCGACTCATGTGCTAATGCAAACTGAAACAGTTCCCCTGGGGAAGGGCAGTTATCAGAACAGAATTCGAGGTGGACCGTTCTTAGAACGGCTCTGTCCGAATGCGGCTTTAGACAGCAGCTCTTAGTCTGCGGGGCACATACACATTCATACACTGATAGATGCTATGGTAGGTGGGCCACATGGAGTTCAGCGTCTTGCCCAGGAATGCTTCAGCATGTGGCCTCAGGAAGCAAGGAAATCGAACCACCGACCTTTCGATTGGCAGGTGACTGCTCCTCGCCCTGAGCTGGAGCCGCCCCAATGCAACACAATAATACAGTAAACATTCCAAGGATTAGAGTTGTCCATCTCATCCCATCCTGTCTGTCAGGCTGTCCACAGCACCACCCACAGACATCGTCCTGTAACACTAAGGTCTTGGTGTGCCAGGCCCCATGGCTCGGACTGTGGCACTCCGTCACTCATTGTTTCCTTGTGATTAACCTGTCTGCATTTCTAACTGCAATGTGTCCATGGCGTCAGAGTGAGTTCCTGTTTACATGTTGGACATGCAGCCCTCCGTCCACAGCAATCAAAGTAGAAATTCTTTCCTTCCCAGGGGCCAATCGCATTGTCCTCCAAGATTCCAACATTCTTCAGCCAATGGGATTGACGGTTCTTGGGGATCATCTGTACTGGATTGATAGGCAGCAGCAGATGATTGAAAGGGTTGACAAACTGAGTGGTGATGGCCGCACGCGCATTCAGGGACGGATATCTTACTTGACATCCATCCATGCTGTGGAAGAGATGGACCCACAGGACTTTGGTACAGACTTTGATACACACTGTCAAAAACTTATGTTGATTAGCTTATTGTAACACACTATATTGTTTAGGGCCTTTAAATATACCTTTAAAGTCATGACTGTTTCTTCTATCCAGCATCCCACCCTTGTTCCCGTGACAACGGGGGCTGTTCTCACATCTGCATTGCAAAGGGTGACGGGACACCTCGCTGCTCCTGTCCGATGCACCAGGTGTTACTGCAGGACCTGCTGCACTGTGGAGGTGAAGCCACACAAAATATGTCCCAACTTGTGTGTGGAGACAGTCTGAAGGAATTTAGGAGAAGCTTTTACATTCAAAGTGAATTCAAAGTTTATTTGATATTATTACCTATTGGTATTATGTATACTGCAAAAGAAGAAGGGATACTGAGTAGCTACTGTGTAGCAAACTGTGTTTTAATGTCTTTGTTTTGTCTGACGCTGTCCTCTGTCCTCCACACTCTGACAGCTCTTACTGCATGTTGAAGGTCTCTTGAAGTCCAGTGTTCACCCCATTTAACATTTATTGTAACACGTCTCTCTGGCTCTTTGTGCCTTTTCTCTTCCTCTCCTACTATATAATGTTGCCTCCCGTATCTCTCTCAGAGCCGCCTACCTGCTCCACAGAGCAGTTCACCTGCTCCACTGGAGAAATCGACTGTATTCCTATGGCCTGGCGTTGTGACGGCTTCTCTGAATGTGAAGACAGCAGTGATGAAGACAACTGCCCCATCTGTTCTGCCCTCCAGTTCCAGTGTGATGAAGGAAGCTGCATTGATGCTCAAAGCCGCTGTAATGGTGAACCCGACTGTGCCGATAAGTCTGATGAGCAGGACTGTGAAAGTAGGTTTACTCATTCGATTTGGGCTCAGTTGGCGTGCCGCTGTTGGTAGCTTCCATCTCCCCTTCGCCTTTCTGTGTCTTATGTGTAAAATAAACTTCAAAATTTGTGTTTGATAAGGCACTGAGCTGTGATGAATCAGCATCGTTTTACCCTGCCTACACCAGATTAATGATATTATATAAAGCATTTCTATGCTCCTGTCAGGTGGGCTGGAGTGGAGAATTTAGTCATGAAGACTTTCTCAGTTTCAGAGAATTTAATAGCAGTGCTTAATGGAAACAGCACAGTTGAATAAGGTCACAGCAGCAATGCAGTGCAGTGCCTACACTCGTGCATATGAGCCTCCAGCTGAGAACATGCTGACAGATGTGCAGAACAGAAGAAAAGGATCCATGAATGCACTTTTCTGATTTAGACAGAGAACTTTGAAAAACTAAAAAAGGATGACTTTTTCACTCAGACATAAAGCAGCCACATTTGGAACACTTTGGGAAGTGCTCATTAACCTGAGAAGCGCCTGTTGGTATTGTTCTTCACAGGTTGGATGTCTTCAGTATAGTTTTACAGTGCAGAAAAATAAAAGTATGGCTGTCCAAGCCTCCAGCTTAAAGCTTGCTTTACTTTGTCAGTACAGTTTGCTGATAAGAACGCACTTGCTGTAAGATGTTTGTCTCGGAGAGATTTCGGTTCACTCAGAGGACACGTGCCATGCTAACTCTTAACACTGATAGGGGTGTCCATGTTTCCTTCTCTCTTCCAGCCATCTGCTCTTCCAGTCAGTTCCGCTGTGGTGACAACCAGTGCATCACTAAGAAACAACGCTGCGACAACTACTCGGACTGTTCCGACGGATCAGATGAACTTGCTTGTGGTAACAGCAATAAAACGTTCACACAACAGAAGCATTTATTTGTTCTTCCTCATGAAGTCCTTTTACATTTCCTAAACTTTGCTGAGACTGCTTTTTTCCCCTTGTCCTTTTCCAGAGTATGTTTCCCCTCCTTCAAGCTTCATCCCGAACCCTGATCCCAACCCCATCGGCCCAGTCATTGCCATCATCCTGCTGGTGTTTGTGATTGGGGGAGCTTATTTTGTCTGTCAGCGTGTGGTGTGTCGGCGTTACAAGGGCCCTAACGGGGCTTTTCCTCATGAGTACATCAGTGGGACGCCCCACGTGCCCCTCAACTTCATCGCCCCCAGCAGCTCTCAGCATGGTACCTTCCAAGGTTAGATGAGGCGCACAGCAGCAGTAGTATACAGTACAGCAGTGCTCATATGATGTGCTACTAATAAGATCTAAATGTGTGCAGGTATTTCCTGTGGGAAGTCCATAATGAGTTCAGTCAGCTTAATGGGCAGCAGCAGCAGTGGAGCTCCTCTCTATGACAGGAACCATGTAACTGGAGCTTCATCCAGCAGCTCATCATCCACCAAAGGAGTCTTCTACCCTCAGGTGCACACACACACACACACACACACACACACACACACACAGTTTGCTATCTGTATTCTGTAAAATAACACAGATATTTTTTGTTTGTAGATCCTGAACCCTCCTCCTTCTCCAGCCACTGACCGCTCTCTCTACAATACAGAGATCTTCTATTCCTCCAACAGTCCATCCACCACCAGATCATACAGGTCATACAGCTCTCACAGTCTCCTCGTTGTCTTCCACTGCATTGCCTGGACAGTAGTCCACCTTTGGGAGGACTGCTGCCTTCATCAGCTTTTGATTAACTTGTTTCACACTCAGTTTGGCTCAGTTTCTACAAGCCCTGGAAAAGGATGGAACCCCCACACCTGGATGATTTACATTCAGCTTTTTATTTAAAAAAACACAGATATGACTTATTTATTTCCTTGCTTTAAATAGCTGGATATTCTGGATTTTTAAAACAAACCTTAAAAAATGTATAAGATTTTACTGGGGTTTTTTTTTTCAGATGAAGTGGAAGTAACACACACACACACACACAATCTCAGTCAGTCCTCTGTGGCAGCTCCTTTGACTTTTCTGCCAGCTTGAATTCTTTGAGGCTTTCACTAATGAAAAGCAACCTTCTTCATCAGTCAGGTTCCATCTTTGTTGTACAGCAGCTGACAGACCAGCTCCGCAGGATGGAGCTTTCTTTTTTTTCACTTTCCAACATAAAGTTCAGCTCAAACTGAGATCTGGACTGTTTGCTGGTCATTGAGCTGATGTGTCTTTCCTGGAGAAAAGTTTGGACCCTCTGTGCTCTGTGGAGAGATGCATCATCATCATCATCATCCTCCTGAAAACGAATGGATGCGTGCACCTGTGCATCTCCTGCAGAGGTAATGGCTGCCATCTCCCCTGGTCCTTTCCCTCACATCAGCCCCAAATGTGAAGGTTTCCTTCAGCCAGTCATCTTTCTACGTTTCATTGGAGCAAGCTAAAGTTGCAGCATCGTCTCCATGGTGATTCATCTCTGAGTCTCACTTCCATCCAACCATCCACAGTCCATGGCTGCTTCTCTTCAGCCGCTGTGACCTGCTTTTCTTCTCTTTAGGAGTTACTGATGCTTCACTTTGGCTTCTCTGGATGGAAATCCCATTCCCTTCAGCTGCTTTCTTACACTTCTCTCACAAACATCGACTCCTGTTTCTGTCCATTTGTTTTACATTTCTTTTGTTGGACATTTTCTATTTTCAGACATTTTGCTTTGAGTTTTCTGTCCTGACTCTTTGACGCCTTCCTTGGTCGACCTGTATGTTTCCCTTTTACAACCTTCCCATTTTGTGCTGACACAGCTGACTGGGAACATCCCCATTCGGAGTCTTAGGATCCTCTGCATTGTTTCCCCTGACAGCTCTCCTGCTGGGGCCATGCTTCCTCTCAATCAGCAGCAGCTTGTTTTCACTTTTCACTGCAGACTCTTTGTGCAGGTTTTTGTTTTTGAAATGCAAATTACAAGCAGAGTCCATATTTTTTTCTTTTGCATTACCTCGAACAAAATACAACAGTGTATTGCTTTTCTAGGTCTGTTTCACTGGAACGTTCACACACGAATGAAGATAGTTTTCTTTTATCTGTGATTTTAAAATAAAAGCTGAATGAGCATCCAAAGTTTGGGGATTCTACATATTTTGTCAGCGGTCATAACTTGTGCTGATAAGTCAAACTTTTCTCATTCTTCTCATATCTTGATTTTAAATTCTGGGAGAGGTGGCACATCTTTCAAACACAGCAGGCCAGAAATATGAAAAAGTGCAAATAAAGTAAAAGTTACAGTTGAGTGGACTGGTGCTGGAAAAACATACAGACACCATTAAGAGCTGGTCGAGGTTAGTGCAGATTATACTGTGTGAGTATGTAGAATATGTGAGTCTAATATATTGAGATGAAACAAAAGGTTCACAAAGTATTTTGATAAGCTGAACATTTAAGTCCAGATTCTTTGCAGACATACGGTGAGGCACTGTGAGCTTTCAGACCACAGGGTCCACAGATGGGAATCTATTGTCTTCCGTGGAGCCTGATGGGACATGTAGTTTTTCTGTCTGAAGATGAGAAAGATCTTCAGATGAGAGATGCCTTCCCAATGTTGCTGCTTCTATAGGCTCTGCTGGATGAAGTGAAATATTTCAGTGTGTGCATACAGAAAGTGATAGGACCGTGTTGTATTGTGGAACCGTGCCGGCGTGGTCCCTGAAAGCTCACCTGGAGCTGACATGTCCTGCTGGTGCCTGCTGTGGAGAGCGTTTACACACAGTGCACTTCGCTCCTGTCGAGCCGAAATCAGCCGGCCTGAAGCTGATTTCTGTTAAGCTCTAAACTCTGTAAACTTTAGCAACATTTGAAACATTTTCAGGCGAGAAAGTATTGGTTTAGATCCCCAACGTGTTGAAAATCTGACAAAATACCGGCTGTTTACAATTTTGTTCCAACGAATTCGGCGCTACTAAAGCTAGCCGCAGTGAGTAACACACTTCTGGTTATTTTCACAAAATAAAATACCCGTTGCCTTTTATCATAGGGAAAGCCATTACGATACAATTGGTGCTTTTGTTTTGAAAACAGGAAGTGAACCTACCCTCATTGTAGCTAGCTTGAAACTGCCGTTTTGACAGGAAATGACGATCGGCGACGTCACGTTACGTTGCATCTTGGGTAGTTTGAGTATGAGTAGTAACCTCATGATGCATGCTCAACGTTTCGGAGAATCCAGTATGCATCAGGGAACTTAAAAAAAAGTTAAAGTTAGTAGGAGTAGTGGGAGTAGTAGGAGAAGTAGGCGGTTTCGAACACAGCCAATGTATGACAGCTTGAATAATGACATAAATGAACTCTGTCTCTTGTATCCCATCAGGCCGTACCACCCGATCCGTGGTGCTGCTCCACCCACTACGCCCTGCAGCACTGACGTCTGTGACAGCGACTACACCCCCCACCACCCCCCTGCTGGGCTGCAGTCCTCAGCAAGCCGCTGGAAAGCGTCGGGCTACAACAGCCACGGCAAACACAACAAATATTACATGGACCTTAACTCAGACTCTGACCCGTACCCTCCACCCCCCACCCCCCGCTCTCAGTACATGTCAGCTGAGGAAAGCTGCCCCCCGTCCCCTTCCACTGAACGATCTTACTTCCACCTGTGCCCCCCTCCTCCCTCTCCCTGTACTGACTCCTCGTGACCCTCCAGCAACTTGGGAGCCCAATGAGGAAGAAAGGGATGAAGTCCGAGCTGCTCCCACCCACAGCACCAGGGAAAGAACACAGACCCACCTGGGACCCACCTGGGACCCACCTGGGACCCACCCACAGCACCAGGGAAAGAACACGGACCCACCTGGGACCCACCTGGGACCCACCCACAGCACCAGGGAAAGAACACGGACCCACCTGGGACCCACCCACAGCACCATGGAAAGAACACGGACCCACCTGGGACCCACCCACAGCACCATGGAAAGAACACGGACCCACCTGGGACCCACCCACAGCACCATGGAAAGAACACGGACCCACCTGGGACCCACCCACAGCACCATGGAAAGAACACGGAGCTCGGCTGTCAGCTTTCAGTGCCTTGTGTCCCACTTTGCTCAATTCCTCCTTCCTGTCACTCTGAGCACTATCTGGGGAGTTGTGTCCTGCTGGAACATTTTCTAACTCCTGGCCACCTCAAAGTTCAGAGAGGGGATGATGAATACCTGGAGCAGCTCCTTCCTTAACTTCCATTCCGTCAGATGAGGAAACTTCTTTTGCTGGGACACCTTTTACTTCATTACAAAATTTCAAGATTCCCATCTAGCTGAACGAGCTCCTAAATCCTCGTGATGCTCCGTAAGTGTTCAGCGTGAGGACTGAAGTCACCGTGTAAAGTTTCCAGTAGGTGGAGAGAGAAAACCTCAAAGCCAAGCCCACCCCCATTGACCCCTGTTTCACACCACTTGTCTCCTCCCATCTCACAGTGTTTCGGAGACACGGCAGCAGGACTGTATATAGTATTAGAATATTTGGAATTTTTTTCAGCTTTTATTTGTACTGGCTGCAAACAAAGAACAGCTGGATGAGTGTGAATGAGTGTGGATGAGTGTGGATGAGTGTGGATGAGCGTGAATGAGTGTGAATGAGTGTGAATGAGTGTGAATGAGTGTGAATGAGTGTGGATGAGTGTGAATGAGTGTGAATGAGTGTGAATGAGTGTGAATGAGTGTGAATGAGTGTGGATGAGGAACTGAGGGTGGATGAATGATGGACAGCTGTGAAAGACTGCAGGATGTACAAACAGGACAGAGTTGATGACTGAGTGATTGTATGACTGACTGAGTGGATAGATGGGAAAGGTCCATGAACAAATTGTGAGAGGTGATGGACATTGTTTTGAAGTTGTGTCTCTCCACATCTGAAATCCTTTGGGGCCTTTTGAAGAGAGAGCTTCCCTCACCCAGCAGAGAGACCCGACCACATACCAAACCCACATCTATATATAAAGCTATTGTACATAATGATCATGACTGAGTTGTAAGAAGTAAATGACATTGTGAATCTGAACCTCTTCCATCACCCTTTCTTTACTCTCATAGTCCTGTTTACCAAAAGTATGTTTGCTGCTATCCTGTACATAACCTCTCAGATACTATGACCTGAATTACACAGAAAGGCCAAAATGACCACTTTCATTCTGACAGTTATGAAGCTATTTTACACTTCCTAACGATGTATCCTTATAGCATCTTGTGTTCTTTGTATGTTTCTGTGTGTGTAGATCATTGTGTATGTTTCTGTCGGCCATGTTTGATTTGAAGAAGTTCCAGCTGAGACGTTTGATCCTGAACTTCTCCAGAATCAGGTCCCATGAATCGGACTCCCACTCACACTTTGGCTCTTTTGTATGTCGCAGTGATTTCTTTCACTGTCATCCTGAGTACAGTGGGCATGAGAAGGGGTGTTAGTTTTCCTAACAAGCACTTGAGTTGTTTGCCACTGCTACAGTGAACCCTGCTGAGGACTTTGAATCCTGCAGACCCTGTAAAGCCAAAGCCAGAAGTCTGCCTCACATTATTAGTAACTTTTATCTTGACTTTGTCACATTTAGTAAGACATCATGACAACGTTGCAGTAACCCCCCCGACTTTTGCTCTTTTGTTACGGGACTTCCTATGATAAGCATCGATGACCGGGAGGATCACTCAGGCTTCTCGCTATTTTAAAGACCAACACCGTACACACCCACTGTTCAGCCTGAGGACACATTGATTTATTTCACTTTTTTGAAAGAAAATGAAGCTGGGACCAGAAGCAGCAGTGCTGGGAATGTATGAAACACCACGGTGATAAAGCTGCTCTCCTTCAGAAGAGACTGGCTCCTTATTGGAGGAGGTTGGATGAGTCACAACATAGTGTTGTTTCCTCACAGATGCGTTTTCCAGCACTTTTTAAAGGAGAGGAACTTCTGAACTTACAGTAAGCGTGTTGCTGTCAGCTGATCCCTTCATGTCCCATGGTGAGACGGAGCTGATGCCTGGAAACTGGCCTCAGATCAACTTCCAGGTTAGCTAGCTAAAGTAGCCTGTGCACAGTGCGTCAGTGGGTACTCTGAGCAACATTTATATCAAGGGCTCTAAGCCCTGTGTCAAACCACTAAACCTTGTATTTGCTATCTCAGCTAAGAATGCTTTGTGTAATTTACACTTTTTGTATCAAAAGCATTTTTATATAATAAAGGTTTTATTTTAAGGAATATTGGCCTACATTTTTTTCATCACTGAGTTATTGCTGAAACCAGGGAATGCTGAGGTCCGTTATTGTACAAATCAGTAGAATCAGTCAATGAGTTGATCTCACAGAGATATTCAGGAACAGAGATGTATAGTAACGAAGTAGAACTACTTCACTACTCTACTTAAGTACTAAAATGCTGTATCTGTACTCGACTGGAGTATTATTTTTTTCTCCTACTTCCACTTTTACTTCAGTACATATTTTCAATGAGTTTATTACTTTTACTCCGCTACATTTTTTATGTGCTGCATCGTTACTCGTTATTATAAACATGTTAGGAATCATTCCAAACCCCACAGTCACTCAAGTGTGAAGTGATGGGAGATGCTTTAAAGGGGGAAGGGACATACTTGCCAATACATATTCTTTTGTTCAAAAGAGTTAAGCTCAATGTTTTAAGGTGCTCTTGTACATTCCGCTGTACTGCTGTTACAGCCAAACATTTTGAATAATATAAACAATTTGATTTTCAAACTTTTGACTGATTTCTTTAATAACTACATCACACAATACTTTTACTTTTACTTTCAGTACTTGAGTAGTAATTTTAAAAATAAACTACTTGCAATACTTAAAGTTATGGTAGGTAATCCTAGAGAGCTAGCAAGAGAGCTAGCAAGATTCGAAAGTGGCCCCTCCTCTAAGCTCCACCCCCCCCTCCCCATTCCGTCAGTGCTTCATCCAAAGCCGGTAGAACCGCGTGCGCACACGGAGCAGGGAGCCGACAGAGGGGGGCGTAGGCAGAAAGCAGAGACATCTGATTGGTTTTTTGTAGGCGCTCCATTGGTCAGCTTTTTCTCAGTCCTACAGCTGCCACAGGTCTGATTATTTTCGTCCCTTTTTCTAAATACATCTTGTATAGATTTCTCTCAGGATAGACGGACCATTTCACCCAGTATTACAAAATGTGTTTCTGAACAGGATTACCAACCATGTCTTTAAGTACAAAACATGTTTAATACTTTAGTACTTCCACTTAAGTACGGTGCTTAAAGAGCACTTCTACTTCTACTCAAGTCACTTTTTTGATAGAGTACTTGTACTTCTACTCAAGTCTGAATCGCTAGTACTTTATACATGTATGTTCAGGAATCACCGCTGTAGTCATTAACAGCTCTGACCTGTGGGGCAGGGCCCTCCACTGTGGGTGGGCCTTTCATTGGCTCAAACACTAATATTAAAACCAATCACTTTGTGACAACACCTCAGGTCTCAGAGATGGAATCAAATGATTGAATAGAATTTATTTCAAAAGGACAGCTTGCTGTGCTGCTTGGAAATGTCCATCTGAAAGGAGATTTTAGACTCTTTGTTTCCTTGTTGGGCCACCAGGACATGTTCCAAGTCACACAAGTCTCTGTTTGCTGGTCTTTACTGTGAGAGGGTGGCATCTATTGGTGGAATACAGTAGCTGTGACCACTGATGGATGGCAATTCTATGATTCAAGAACATGACTTATGTATACAACCACAATAACAATAATGATGATAATAGTAGTAATACTAGAGTAGCATTAGATTTAGGGTTTTTCAAGAAATATGTCTGCTTTAAATGTCATTGTGGCTCTGCTCTGTGTTCCAGCTGCTCTGCTCATGTTCAGATATACAGAGCAGAAAACTAACAGCAGGGGTCTGTACCAGGAAGCAAAAGTTAAACACATCCAAGGGCACTTCTGTCTGGATTAACTAACCCCAACAATGGAAATCTCAGCAGTACTGTGACGCTGGTCATCAGCTGGGCGAGTCCAGACATTTCTCCAGCTCTGGAAATGTGCGCGTTGATGTAAAACAGGCAGAGCTGCAACACAGCTGCTGCAGAAAAAGTAAGAGGACAAGCAGACAAGAGAGAAAAAGATCAGTATCAGAGTCGCCTCATGACAGCAGGAGCAGATCTGATGACATACCGCTGCGTTTAAGAGCTGTTTTAAATGCTCTTTGGAGCAAATAAGGACCAAACAGAAAAAGCATTCACACCAGTCAACGGGCAGATTGGAGATGTCTGAGCTCAGGCACGCTCAGGACGGGAGATTGGACTGAAGACAAGTTTCAGTGCAATCTGTTGGTTTCCTTAGCTAGGAAATTGTTTTTGAATTGGCTCTATATGAATGAATTGGATTATTTTATAAATAATTATTATTACAATGAATTGAATTCCAATTGGCTTGAATTGGACTTTATTATTTAAGTGCCTTGAGATTACATTTGTTGTAATTGGCGCTATATAAATGAAAATTAATCTCCTGTCATCCAACCTCTAAAATATTCCATGAAAGGGTTTTAGTTGTTCCCGGATTTTGTAAGATGACGAACATGAACATACAGACATCATGTGATGCAGTTTGGTGGGTTTGACACGCCGACACAAACACTGTCTGAGAAAAGAAGAAATGGCTTTGAGTTCAGAGATTTGAATCAACATGCTTGTTGGCTTGTGCTGCCACATGTTTGAAAAGGATGAAGGGGAGAGTTCTTCTCAGGAGGCCTACACGGCCTTCCAACCTAAGATAGCTAGATCTCCTCAAAGCTCTTCTGTCTGTTTTTTAACTTTCTATGTGGACTGATTGGTCTGGAGGTGGTGCTTTTTCATTTGCTGATCAGAGGGATTCAGGATGAAGCAAGCTCAACACCGCCGGACTCTCTTTGTGTGAGCTGAGGCTCCTCTCAGCGAGAACGAGCACTATGATGGTGGATCTGATCTCAGTCATAAAGAAAGCCGCTTACTGAAAGTACTGAAAATGTTGCTCCAGTTCAGTTGGGAGGCCTGCTTCAGGAAAACTGTTTGTTGTACAAATGAACAAGTTATTACCTACCTGCTGTTTATTACCTACAGCTGCCTGCACCAAAGCTCTAAAGTGATGAATTTGATCAGTTCCTTCAGCTCTGCCATTGTCCCAGAACAATGCAGAATCACATAAGTCTGACCACATATGATATAATATAATGGAGAATCTACATTGTGAATTATTCATTCAAAACTGGGTTCAGGTCAAAAGGACAGATTTTTGTGAGGATTTAAAGCTCATGGTGGATCAAATCAAAGCATGTCTGCACCCAGATGTTTCTGTGGTGGAGTTCCAGTATGTTGGGGCAGCAGCATCAGAACCAGAGACTCAAAGAAACCGAACCAACTGATCAAAAGGCTGGTTCTGTGCTGGGGACTGGTCTGGAGCTGACTGTTAAATAAGCTCGCTTCACAAGTTAATAACATAAAGAACACTGTAGAAATAACAAACTGATCAAAGAAGAGTCTTCAGGTGCAGATCTACAATTTATCTGTAGTGATATGCAGTCTACTCTGTCTATTTATCTAAACATGCACATCAGTTATAAGCACATGGACTGTTTGGACAGAATACTCCGAGGACAAAGTTGCAAACTAAGACATTTTCAAAGAAGGTGAGAGGAAGCAAATGTGTAAAGTGAAGTGGTAGTCTCTCCAGTTTAGCCTTTCCAGCTGGCACGCAGGTGCTGAGGGCTGAACAGAGAGGGGGGGTACAACTTTATTCTGTGCTCAGCACTCTGTAATTACGCCAGCTGCTTGTGGGTTGTCTCCACCTTTCCAGCTCCACTTTCACCGGTTTTAACTCCCTCTCCTCTGAGATTCTTATTAAGTTCTCTCACAAAAAAAGCGATCCACCTGCCAAATGAGCACATCTATTGGCCTGCAAGGACTCCATGTTGATTTGAATGTGATATCTTCACTGTGGGATCAGTTAGGCTAACCACCTGCAGTTCTGCGTTCGCACACAATACTTTGAAATTAGTTTTTCAAAACAAAACAAAACAAAAAATAGATATATATCGTTAACAATATTGCAGCAATCATACTCAATTGTTTCTTGCTGAGAAACAAGCATATTACAAACAATTGCAATAGAAAAAGTCATATTAGCACATAATCATAAGGCATTCCATGAGCCTGACTGTGAATGAATGTAGAATTATTCATATGGAACATGTTTAGCTCAGGAGGAGTTGAGCAGAGGGTAAACTTACATCATGTTAAGGGTTAACAAAGAGCCATTGTTTACTCAGTTCTTTTGATACCCAGTTAGCTGTATCCACTTTACCCTTCAAAGGGCCGAGGGCCTCTGGAGCCTATTCAGCTGATACTGGGCAACAGGTGGGCTCAATCACAGGTTCCTGAGTATTCAGCCACATATCAACATTATTCTAACAGCAGTCAGTGGGGCTGCAAGTATTCACACAGTCACACTTATGTGTGTTTGAATACAAAGTATTTTACAAGTAAAGGTTGTGCATTCAGAAGGTCAGATTATGTATGTACAGATGGAACACTTTTCAATCTGGAAAAATAGGGTAGAGTATTAAAACTCATGGGAAATTTTATCTTGAATGGTTAGGTTCTCAACTTAAGGCAATTACCATTTTGACTAAAACAGCAGAGCTGTTCTCTGAACTCTATTCTCTGAGCGACAGGAAGCCAGTGCAGAGACCTGAGCACTGGACTAATATGGTCGTATTTCCTGGTTCTAGTCAGGACTCGAGCAGCAGCGTTCTGGATGTACTGCAGCTGTCTTACAGCCCGTTTAGAGAGCCCAGTGAGCAGGCCGTTACAGTAGTCTAACCTGCTGGAGACAAACGCATGGATCAGTCTTTCTAAGTCTGGTTTAGACACTATTCCTTTGATTCTGGCAATGTTTTTTAGATGGTAAAACGCTGCTGATGTTACTGATTTAATGTGGCTGTTAAAGTTCAGGTCTGAGTCCAATATTAACCTAACCTAACTTGATTATTAGGTTCTTGAGAGAGAGTCTCAAGGTGACTGATAACACTTTCTCTTTGTTTCTGTGGGCCACAGACAATGATTTCAGTTTTGTCTGAGTTTAGCTGGAGAAAATTGTTTTGCATCCACACACTGATCTGTTCGATGCAGTGACACAATGTATCTACAGGCCGTCAGTGACACGTAGATCTGAGCAAACACCGTAACAGGCGCTGCTGTCGGCAGGCGGCAGCACGCAGTGATACGAAGGGAAGTGAGAATAATGCATAACTTGCACATTAAGTCAGGGCCCATAAGATTTATGGGACACAATTCTGACAGCAAAAATGAATGTCTGAAGGAGGACCCATTGCGTGTGACGCACGCAATGGGTGTGACAAAAAAATTTATCATGTGAGTCACAGTCAGCAAGTACATTTTCACTGCAAGACCCAAAAGGATGTGTATCAGTAAGCATTTCTTCATAGCTGTGTGTGCGTGTACGTGGTGCCGTCACCCGGTTTCAGCGGTGCCGGTGAGGTCACATCACTGTCTAACTCTGTTCTTTTAGCAGTGCAGTTGGACTCATCAGCTCGTGCTTATGAGTGCAAACTTGCCCTTTCTCGCAGCAGCTTGGCTAAATTGTTGGTTTCACCATCTTCTGATTTCATGCAGCCTGCTGATCTGCACTGCACATCACACGTCTCACTGGGGCCTGATAAAGATTATGAGCGGAGGTGGTTTCGCACTCCTTTTGAAAAACTTTCTACTTTGTTTTGGAACTCTCAAACTACTGCGCTGGCGGTGACAGCAAGAATTTTTTGACGTTCACTGCTCCTATCCCCATGTCTCCTTGGCAAAACCCAAACACTAGCTTTGGCAGGGAGTGAATGAAAGAAGAAGAAAGCTGCAAGAAAGAAGCTGATTGGGATTCGCGGGAAATTTAAATTTAAAGTTTTCCAAATGATTTTCTGCATACAAAAAACCATTATTGAGTACATTGTCAAAGAACTCTGAAACTAGTTCCGACCACAAGGTTACATTTTAAAGCATGCTTTTTATCTGAAACAGATATGTCTTCCTTACGTATGTTACCTACTGATCTTTGGGCCAAGAACAAATACGATGTGGGGTTGATAAAAGGCTGTGAACCGGTAATTGACACCCCTAAGTCTGACTATCTTCCATGTCAAAAACAGTACCCTTTGAAGCCTAAAGCAGTTAAGGGGATTAAGCCTATTTTTCAGTCCCTACTGAAAGAAGGCATAACCCATAACCCCAAACCATTATTTCTTGTTAAAAAGATGAACCAGATGTCAACCAGATGAATGGATTTTTGTACAGGACCTCCAAGCTGTGAACACTGCAGTTCCACGTGCTCCCACTATGCCAAATCCCCAAACCATTGAGTCCCAGATTCCCTCCAGATGCACAGTTTTTCTCAGTTGTCGTTTTGTCTAACGTGTTTTTCTCTGTCCCTGTGCACCCTGACAGCCAGTTTGGGTTTGCATTTCAATTTGAAGGGAGGTCTTGGACTTTCACCCGCTTGTGTCAGGGTTATTGTGAGAGTCCCACTATTCACAATTAAAAACAACTCTGCTTGGCACCATCAACAAAAATCGTCGGGAGCTACCAGCAACTGCAAAGGAAACCTCGGCGCGCCAGTTGTACCCCACACAGGTGTTCACATCTGTAAGTGCCTTTGCTGACGGTGTTTGCAACAAAAAAAAAGAAATCTGTTTATCTTCTGAGCACCATCACTGCACGAAAAGAGGGATTTGTGTCACTGTGGACAGCAGTGAACATCCGCGAATTTGCCTAATTTTCGGACGCACCTGGGCGCTAACAGGCAGACAAACTTTAAGTTTGTTGAGCGAGAAAATCGTCGGAAACGAACCCGACTCGCGGCGGGCTCTCACAGCGGGGTGCTAATGGCCCAGCGATTAGCACCCCGCTGTGAGAGTGCCTGGACCTCTCACTGGCCTCGCTGGTATTGGACGAAAAAGGCACGTGATTACATGAAAAAGCTCCTGTAAAGCTGACCGCCCATTGGCCAATAAGGTTAATATATGCATACTTTATATGGGCATATCATTCAGCAATTATGATTAATAATTGTGATTATGATTATTAATATTCCTGGGATGTTTGTGTACTTCATATATTCACGTCATTCTTATAAGCTGCACTATGACTAGGCTATGAATGCAGGCATGAATGACGTGAATCTATTGAGGAAATGAAAAAGGAAACTTTTTTTTTTAAAGCGCTTTTATTGCCACACCACACAATGTACATAGCTTACATTGTAATAAGAATCATGTTGATGATAAAGAATTGAAAACTATATACACACACTGCTGTAGCCTACAATATACACAATAAGCCTAAACGCCGCCGTTTGGAATCCGCATTCTTACTCCGGTCCCTGCAGGGTCTGCGGGAGTTGTCAGACGTCCTCATCCTGGATCAGAAGCTGGCTTCTGGGAGCTGTTGGAATAACCAATAAATAATCAAAACATAGTCTAGCCATGCACAGCATATTGACAACTTGTCTATAAAGTAACAAAAGTCATATTGACAGCGTATATGTTCTTACTCTCTTTCACTCTTCTGTGGTGAGACTGAGAGTATTTCGGGTTGGCTTCAAGACGCGCCTGTAGCACAGCACACAGGTCCGTCACGCAGCTAAAAAAAACAACAAACAAGAGGAATGAATAAAATGACCAGTGCTTAAAAGTGTCAGTGCCAGCCGTGGTAAAAGTCAGCGCCGCTCACCCTCGATAGTGTCCCCGTCTGCCTCTCTGAAGTTCGGACTGTTTGACACCGCCTCCTTCAAGCGACTCGTTACATCCATATTGTGAGGTGACAGTAGCCTGTAAAAACAATAGGCCTATGGTTAATTAAAAAAAAAACTGCATTAACATAACGTAACATCGGGTCCAACTCAACTAGATATTGGGAGAACATTCACTTATTCTTACCCTTGACCTGGATTATAATGCCACGGTGAGTTATGCAGGCGGCGAACTGCTTCCTATAAATTGAAAACACGAAATACATTTTTTTAAATAAAGCAACTCACACTGGTTTTCACGTGATGGACACAATTAAGTTGAGTTTAGCCTAAAGCCACAGTCAATAACCTACTCCGCGATTTTCGGATTCTGTATCCGCCTTCTCTTGGGCTCTTCAACTTCTCTGGAATGTAACTCCAGTCCGTTCTCGACGGCCATCTTGCCTCCAACCTAGCGAATCTCTGGTCGATTCCCTCCAGCACCCTCTCCACGACCGTGTCCACAGTGCTGGCCACCATACGAGACATTCCGGTCATAGCATTCAACAGGACTTTCATTTTATCTGCCTGTAAGCAAGTGTGTAAGTAAGTTTAATATACAGCACATTTAAAATCAGCGAGAACTGTCCCAAGTGCTGTACAGTGTCAACAAGACTAAAATTAAACAATCAAATGGTCATGTGCAAGTAGAAAAAAACACACAAACCTGTAGACCCGCAGAGAGTTGCTGGGGAGTTGAAAGCAAGTCGTCTTCCAGCCATTGTATTCCGCAAACCAGGGCAGTTTTCACAGCACGGGACCTCAGCGATTTCTGTCTCCCTTTCTGCCGCCAGATCTGGGGCCCGTTGCACAAAAGTAGGATTTAGACATCCAGGATGAGTTACTTAGCCAGGTTCAAGGAATCCAAAACATGGGCGCCCAGGCTTAGTTGGTTGCACAAAGGCCAAGCCAGGATGAGCAGACACGGATTCATTGAGCCAGGTGAAAGCGATCCTGGATAAGTGCACACGGCTTGCTTAAATAGACCCCACGATCGATCATAGATTCACTGATTCACCATGGCAACAAGGGCGGCGTATTTCTCCCCAGCGGAGCAATAATTATTAATGGAAGCATATGAAGAGGTGAAGGAGAAAATAAAACAAAAAGGAAATACTGCCACAGTTAAAAAACAAAGGGAGCAAGCGTGGCAAACCTTTGCTGACCGCCTGAATGCGTAAGTAGTGCACAAATACACACTCACCACTCCACTGAAATTATCACAATTAGGCAGTGTTCGAACTACGGGGGACTCGGGGGATCCGAGACCCCCCCGAAAACAGGATTTGGGAAATGTTGGGGGGTCTCTAAAATATTGGCAAAATGTGATTTCCCCTGATGAGTTATGATTGCAGACGCGATGTGTGTGGAGGTGTGGAGCCTGTGTGCATAATTGGCATAAAGCTGTGCTGTCCGCCGCGTATGATTCTGTATAGCTTCTCATGTGTTTTCGAGATCCGCGCTCTGAGTCAAGCGCAAGCAAGCAACCAAAATGGACATGGCAGCAACTTTTTATTAAGAATGTGCCTGCCCACACATTGCCTGTACTGTTTTAGCAGTGAAAAAAAAACGCAATTAAAGGACTTGCAAGCATCTTCATCTCCTTCCCTGGGCATAGAAGACTCTGTGACATCAAGGAGGAGTTCTATAGGATTGCAGGTAAGAATTTTTTTTAAATTTTTTTTTAAATTACAGTTACAATTACAATGTTAACATTCAGAGTAAGATACTCATTGCATCGTATTACAGGTTTCCCCAATGTCATTGGTGCAGTGGACTGCACACACATCAAAATAAAATCCCCCTCAGGTGGCCATGAGGGGGATTTTGTGAACAGGAAAAACTTCCACAGCATCAATGTACAGGTGAACATGACTTTTGATAAAGTTAATTAATGAACACTGTACATTGCCTGTACTGTGCATTAATGGGTTTAACATCTTATCATTTCAGATGGTCTGCAATGCTAACTATTTGATCAGTAATGTTGTGGCAAAGTGGCCCGGCTCGGTCCACGACTCCCGAGTGTTTCGGAACTCGGAGATCTATCGGCGCCTATCACAAGGTGAGCCACAGAACCTCTATTGATAACCACTTTTAACATCATGGCTGTGTTAAGAATGTCACTACTTATGAGGTTGTGATGGTAACATTTTGTGTTCACAGGTGATTTCCTGGGTGTATTGCTGGGTGACAGAGGGTATGCCTGCCAGCCTTTTCTGCTCACTCCATTTGCAGACCCTCTGGAGGCACAACTGGCATACAACCATGCCCATGCCAGAACAAGGGCCAGATAGAAATTACATTTGGCCTACTGAAGGCACGCTTTCAGTGTCTGAACCACCTGAGAGTCAGCCCAGACAGGGCATGTGATATCATTGTGGCCTGTGCTGTCCTCTACAATGTGGCCTGCCTGAGAAAGGAGAGGGCCCCCAGAGTGCCAGCTCTCATAGACTGGGACATTCCTGCCATCTTCCCAGATGACGACTGTGGTCGGCTGGTCAGAGACCAATATGTGTTAAATAATTTTAATTAATATGCATGTTGATTTAAGTTGGGCCTGCAATGGCAGAGGAATTTTTGTTGGTTTTTGTGCTGTATAGGCAAGGCAATTTTATTTGTATAGCCCATTTTTACAAACCATTTGTCTCAAACTGCATGCTTTGATTCTGTGCTTTTTGTCTTGTAGAGCACTGTGTGACTTCAGTTTTGAAAGGAGCTGATGGTTTACTTGCTTTGATTCATCCTTGTTCAATAAAGGAACATCATGGTACACTCTAATGTGCATTTATATTTATATGGTGATGTACTTTATGTGTAGTCTGTGGGAAACTAAATTATCTAGTGGTTCATCTAAAATCATCAGTTATCTAAAATGATTGTAATTATCCATCCATCCATCCATTATCTTCCGCTGGTCCGGGGATCGGGTCGCGGGGGCAGCAGCTTAAGCAAAGAGACCCAGACGTCCCTGTCCCCGGCCACTTCCTCCAGCTCTTCTTGGGGGACCCCGAGACGTTCCCAGGCCAGCCGAGAAACATAGTCCACCTCATCTGACTCCTCTCGATGCGGAGGAGCAGCGGTTCTACTCCGAGCCCCTCCCGGATGACCGATCTTCTCACCCTATTTCTAAGGGAGAGCCCAGACACCCTGCGGAGGAAACTCATTTCGGCCGCTTGTATTCGCGATCTCGTTCTTTCGGTCACTACCCACAGCTCGTGACCATAGGTGAGGGTAGGAACATAGATTGACCGGTAAATCAAGAGCTTCGCCTTCTGGCTCAGCTCCTTCTTCACCACGACGGGCCGGTGCAGAGCCCGCATCACTGCAGACGCCGCACCAATCCGCCTGTCAATCTCCTGTTCCATTCGTCCCTCACTCGTGAACAAGACCCTGAGATACTTGAACTCCTCCACTTGGGGAAGGATCTCATTCCCGACCCGGAGAGAGCATTCCACCCTTTTCCGGCCTAAGACCATGGTCTCAGACTTGGAGGTGCTGATGGTCATCCCAACAGCTTCACACTTGGCTGCAAACCGCTCCAGCTCTCACTGGAGCGGCCTGACGACGCCAACAGAACCAAATCGTCCGCAAAAAGCAGAGACCCGATTCTGAGGTCGCCAAGCCAGACCCCCTCAACGCCCTGGCTGCGCCTAGAAATTCTGTCCATAAAAATTATGAACAGAATCGGTGACAAAGGGCAGCCCTGACGGAGTCCAACCCTCACAGGAAACATGTCCAACTTACTGCCGGCAATGCGGACCACACTCTGACACCGGTCATACAGAGACCGGACAGCCCATATCAAGGAGTCCGGCACTCCATACTCCCGGAGCACCCCCCACAAGAGTCCCCGAGGGACACGGTCGAACGCCTTCTCCAAGTCCACAAAACACATGTAGACCGGTTGGGCGAACTCCCATGCACCCTCCAGGATCCTGCCGAGGGTATAGAGCTGGTCCACTGTTCCACGGCCAGGACGAAAACCACACTGCACCTCCTGAATCCGAGATTCGACTATCCGGCGGATCCTCCTCTCCAGTACCCCCGAAAAGACCTTACCAGGGAGGCTGAGGAGTGTGATCCCCCTATAGTTGGAACACACCCTCCGGTCCCCCTTTTTAAAGAGGGGGACCACCACCCCGATCTGCCAGTCCAGAGGCACTGCCCCCGATGTCCACGCGATGCTGCAGAGGCGTGTCAACCAAGACAGCCCTACAATATCCAGAGCCTTGAGGAACTCAGAACGGACCTCATCCACCCCCGGGGCCTTGCCACCGAGGAGTTTTTTGACCACCTCGGCAACCTCAGCCCCAGAAATGGGAGGCCCCACGTCCGAGCTCCCCAACTCTGCTTCCTCATCGGAAGGCGTGTCGGTAGGATTGAGGAGGCCCTCGAAGTATTCCCCCCACCGACTCACGACGTCCCTAGTTGAAGTCAGCAGAGCCCCGCCCTCACCATACACGGTGTTGACGGTGCATCGCTTCCCCCCTCTGAGCCGCCGGATGGTGGACCAGAATCTCCTCGAGGCCGTCCGGAAGTCGTTCTCCATGGCCTCCCCGAACTCCTCCCAAGCCCGAGTTTTTGCCTCAGCAACCACCGAGGCTGCGTTCCGCTTGGTCTGTCGGTACCCATCAGCTGCTTCCAGAGTCCCACTGGCCAAAAAGGCCCGATAGGACTCTTTCTTCAGCTTGACGGCCTCCCTCACCACTGGGGTCCACCAGCGGGTTCGGGGATTGCCGCCACGACAGGCACCGACCACCTTACGGCCACAGCTCCGGTTGGCCGCCTCAACAATGGAGGCACGGAACATGGCCCATTCGGGCTCAATCTCCCCCACCTTCCCCGGGACATGGTTGAAGCTCTGCCAGAGGTGGGAGTTGAAACTCCTCCTTACAGGGGATTCCGCCAGCCGTTCCCAACAGACCCTCACAATACGTTTGGGCCTGCCAGGTCTGACCGGCTTCCTCCCCCACCAGCGGAGCCAACTCACCACCAGGTGGTGATCAGTTGACAGCTCCGCCCCTCTCTTCACCCGAGTGTCCAGGACATACGGCCGCAAGTCCGACGATACGACTACAAAGTCGATCATCGAGCTGCGGCATAGGGTGTCCTGGTGCCAAGTGCACATATGGACACCCTTATGCCTGAAGATGGTGTTCGTTATGGACAGTCCGTGACGAGCACAGAAGTCCAACAACAAAACACCACTCTGATTCAGATCGGGGGGGCCGTTCCTCCCAATCACGCCCCTCCAGGTCTCACTGTCATTGCCCACGTGAGCATTGAAGTCCCCCAGCAGGACGAGGGAGTCTCCCGGAGGAGCACTCTCCAGTGCCTCCTCCAGGGACTCCAAAAAGGGTGGGTACTCTGAACTGCCGTTCGGTGCATAAGCACAAACAACAGTCAGGACCCGTCCCCCCCCCTAAGGCGGAGGGAGGCTACCCTCTCGTCTACCGGGGTAAACCCCAATGTACAGGCGCACAGCCGGGGGGCAATAAGTATGCCCACACCTGCTCTACGCCTCTCACCGCGGGCAACTCCAGAGTGGAAGAGAGTCCAACCCCTCTCGAGGAGGCTGGTTCCGGAGCCCAAGCCATGCGTCGAGGTGAGTCCGACTATATCTAGCCGGAACCGCTCAGCCTCGCGCATCAGCTCAGGCTCCTTCCCCAGCAGAGAGGTGACGTTCCACGTCCCAAGAGCCAGCTTCAGTAGCCGAGGATCAGACCGCCAAGGTCCCTGCCTTCGGCTGCCGCCCAGCTCACACTGCACCCGACCCCCATGGCCCCTCCCACAGGTGGTGAGCCTGTCGGAAGGGGGACCCGTGTCGTTCCTTCGGGCTGTGCCCGAGCGAGCCCCACGGGCACAGACTCGGCCACCAGGCGCTCGCCGGCGGGCCCCACCCCTGGGCCTGGCTCCAGGGGGAGGCCCCGGTGACCCACGTCCGGACAAGGGAACACGGTGTCCAATTTCTTTGATCATCATAGGGGTCTTGTGAGCTGTTCTTTGTCTGGTCCCTCATCTAGGATCTGTTTGCCGTGGGTGACCCTACCAGGGGCTTAAAGCCCCAGACAACATAGCTCCCAGACTCATTGGGGCACGCAAACCCCCCCACCACGGTAAGGTGACAGCTCAAGGGGGATTGTAATTAATGATCACAAATGTTTCAATAATGATAGTGGGTATAGTTAAATGTTTTAACAATATGTTCTAGGCAGTGGAATAAATATTGGTTTCCATTTGTGGCGACCGCTGACTGAGATAAGGAATGAGATTAAGGCTGCGGCTACACGGAAACGTTTTTCACTGTAAACGATACTTTTTCTTATCGTTTCGCTGTCGCGGCCACACGGAGCCGGCGTTCCCACTACCCCAAAACGATAGTTTTTGAAAACGGGTTCCAGAGTGGGAAAGTTTGAAAACGGCCTCGTTTCGTTTCCATTGTTACAGCTAAAACGTTTTTGCGTCAGTCACACGTTGACGCTGTGAGCCAATTTTAACACTTCTCTATTGTCTCACAGCGTGGCGTGACACTTTTGTGCAACTGGATCACGGATAAGTTGATCCAGGATAGCCAACATATCCCCGCTTAATCCCTTATCCTACTTTTGTGCAACGGGCCCCAGCTCCTTAAACTTTTTGTTTACACTGCACGACACAATGTTTCTCATACGTGATTGAACGAGAGCTTATGCGAGCCGTTAAGCTCCACCAATCATATGCGTATACGTCATCACACGGAATACTCGCGAGACAACCTCCCGTCCTTTTGCTATTTAATGTTGTCTGACCACAGCTGGCAATTTGCACTGTTTTGACACAAAAATGGACTCTGCAAGGACAAAGAAAAGACCTCGGCGATATTGTGACCATTGTGACGCCGAATTAAGCCATACACAATAAAACACTGAGCGCACTACTGCACATTATGTATACAGGCCAGATTTCTATATTTTTATTTCTATATTTCTATTTTATTTAAGAAACCTTTTAGAATATTGTTGTTGCATGCTTATTTTATCTTTATCTTATCTTTATTATTATACATTTGGACATCCAGTGCGGGCAACAAAGAAAAGAATTTCATTGTTCAGGGAAACACGTTTCTAACTGCTCATATGACAATAAACCTTTGAATCCTTGAATCCTTGAATTTTGCCCACAAAAAGCGGTATTACAAAAGAGGTGTTTGGGAGAAAAAAAAACAGATATGCATCACCACCAGACAGCGTGCACCTCTTCTTTTTCAAGACAACACAGCAACAAACTTGGCTGGAGTTGGAGGTGATGGTGAACGTGTAGAAACAGGCCTGCCCACCCCCCACCTCACCTCACCCCACTTGAAAATGACTGTGGCAGCTCCCGACCTGATCACTGGCATTTACATATTAAAGGCTCTCCTAAGTAGGGGAGGGGAGGGGGGCATGGGGGAGCAGTTGCCAGGTCAATTTGCGACAACTTGGGCCAAGTTTTCACTTTTACCACCGCAAATGCAGGGGCTCAACGTATGCGGACATGTAAGGGGCCACATACATCCAGAAATCCCTCTTTTCATGCAGTGCATGCATCAGAAAGTGGAAATTGTGGACACCCAAAAACAAAAACCAAACACTGTTGTTGATTACAACCATTTCAAATGCGGCGTTGATATCATGGACCAGAAATTACGCATCTACTCGGTGCGTGCAGGAACACGGAGATGGCCCATGGCTGTGTTTTACAACCTGCTTGACAGGGCTGTCACAAACGCACATGTCTTGGACACAGCATGTACAGGATCCAAAGATCCAATTGTTCATGCTGGAGTTTGCAGAGGAACTTTAAAACAGGCTTTTGCAGGAAAAGGCACAAGGGGACGAACACAAACAGCAGCGTCGTGAGATGAGAGTTTCTCAGAAGAAAAAGACACAGTGCCAGGTCCGCATACTCTGCAATAATAACAGAAGCACCGAACTTTGTGTACACTGCCGCAAATACACTTGTAGCAAATGTAGGAAAGACTCCCCAGATAGCAAACGGACTCCAGACCGGATCCGTTCCGGATTAAGGGTAGGCTCAGGAACGGATCCGCAAAACAGACTCGGATCGGAGTCCACTTGCACACCGGAACGGATCCGGAACAGATCCACAGACCCTATCCGGATCTACACATTAAGTGCAACATCTGGCCCGGATCCGTTTTGGATCTGTTCATAGAACACATCACCCGGCCTGGAGCCGTTTTGGCAAATCAACATGATGATCACAGATCAACTCATTCACTAACAGAGACTTGGAAAGGAGATATCTGATATTCAGCAAACCACATTTAATGGTTTGATGTTTTTGTTATTATTATTGATTTGTTTAATTTGGGTGATGTGGGAGCAAGCAGTCATTATGGAGTTATGGGGGGTAGCGTCTAATCGCGTCTTTGCATTGACTTTGTATGTAATCGCGTCGCCCGACCGCGTCTGGTGTGAAAGCACCGTTATTCTAACTGTAGTTGCGTAAACGTATCAAGCTAATTTCTGTATTAGCTCGGTGGCTGAAGCGACGGCTCTGCTCCAGCTCCCAGCTCGTAGAGCCCCTCCCTTACCCGAGACACTCGCCAACTCGCTGCTCTGCACGATTCAGGACACGATTCAGGACTCATGATTCATTCCTCACTCGCAGTTCACAGGCAGCTCACTCGCTCCCTCTCCCTCCCGGCTTCATTTTGAAGGAAGCGTGAGTTCATTCATTCTGTACATAATTTTATTCTAATGGTACACTGATGAATGTTAAAATATTATTATTTTTGCACTATTGTTTAGGTTATTTAAATGTTCTATTGGTGGAGTGGTCGGTGGCGTAGTGGGTTAAGCAGCCGCCCCATGTACAGAGGCTACAGTCCTCGCTGCAGCGGGCCCCGGTTCGAGTCCCACACGGTCTTTCCCCTCTCTCTGCCCCCTGCTTCCTGTCTCTCTCAAACTGTCCTATCATTAAAGGCATAAAAAGCCCCAAAAAATACTTAAAAAAAGTTCTATTGGTGCAGTTTCATACATTTTATTATAATTTTGCACTGTTTGGGTTATTAGCTTTTATTTAGAGAAAAAGAAAGAAAAATAAATGTTTTGCCTTGGAGACTTCTTGATTTTTAGCCTTTTTCACAATGATTTGGGGACTGGAGTGGTTTGGAACTTGTTTGTACATTCCATGGAGCACACTCTGGGTGACTGACTCATGTGACTCGAAAACCCGATTCACTTTAGTGAGTGACTCATACAAACTCAAGTCAGTAAAAGGAATCGAGTATCCCATCACTACAATTCTGCATCCTGGTCTTTTCAGTTTAAACCTTTGGCCCCATTCTGGTAGGAGGGGTGGGGCTTTGGATGACATTAGTGTGGAATTAGTGTAGCAGTGGGTATTTTAAAGCATGTATAATTTGTGTGGCATGAACATTTTGTGTGGATATCATATTTCATGATGTGTTTTGGATGTTTTGCATGCATTTGGAATTCTAATGCTGGACTTTCACTGAATAATTAAGACAGCATTGATTTAACCACACCCTCACCTCTTTCCACTGGCTTGTGGAGACGGGTAAAGCAGGGGCCTGACGCCGGCTGCGCGATTCCGAGCCGGGGCTTTATTCCAGGACGGAAGCAAAACCTGTTGGAAGTGGGCAAAGGGAAGTGCTTCCTTTTTGTCTGTCGTTTGAGTGTTCACCATATTTTTTAAAGGCCTACAGAAAGCTGACACTACACCCAATACATAATGATAATACATACACAGAGGAACAATAATGATCATTGGACTCTACACCAAAACATTTCATAAACGCATGAAATTTGCAATTTTGAATTTGCCGCTTGGAAATCCTTCCTGGAATTCCAAACTGGGGGCGGGGCTTCCGTGTGACGTCACAGGTGCCATGGGTTTTCCTGGCTGCCGCTGTTAGTATGATTGTTGAGTGGTGAAGGCAATAAAACGTTGGGTTCAGTGCAGTTTTTATTGCGAGTAGATGTACGAAGTGCTGTGGGTGCGTGTGTTGCCCTCAGCAGCTCACACCACCGGGGACAGAGGAAGCAGAGAGACCCGCGGTCTTGTGTCTGTGTCTCCCTGTTTGCCTGCCTCCTCTCTGGTGAAATCAGCCGGTGCCATCCCGCCGTGTTCAGCTGCCTGCGGTGCGGACACTCAGGGGGAATCCACCTGGCGGAGAGCGGACACACCACGGGATGGTTGCCCTGAAATCAGCCGGCAGAGCGATCGCTCTGCCGAGATTTCCACTCTCCACCTGGCGGAGAGTGTGTCCGCTCTCCGCCAGGTGGATTCCTGTCCGCACCGCAGGGAGCTGAACACGGCGGGATGGCTCCGGCTGATTTCACCAGAGAGGAGGCAGGCGAACAGGGAGACACAGACACAAGACCGCGGGTCTCTCTGCTTCTACTGTCCCCGGTGGTGTGAGCTGCTGCTGCTGAGGGCAACACACGCACTTCGCACATCTACTCGCAATAAAAATTGCACTGAACCCAACGTTTTATATTTCCAAGCGACGTCCCGCGGCACACATCGAAATGTGCCGTGAAGAAGCTGTCCAGGTCTGGCAAACTGCTGGCTTCGCTACTAGAACTACTGGGGGTTGTTCCAGCAGCTGGCACTCGCAACGTCACGCACCTGTCGTTCCAGTTTGCCAAATTCGAGTCAAATGTGGTGATAGTTTATTGGGCCTAATCAGGACTATCCAGGGGCCTAAAATTATTTTAAAATCATAAAAAAATTCCATGGTATATAAGGAATCGATCTGCTATTTCAGTTTTGTGCAAAAAATCACCTTTCTGTAGGCCTTTAAATATTTTAATTGTTCCCTAGAACTGAGAGAACAAGAAGCAGACTTTGTGTTGGGCGCACTAGGTGGGGAGGCCAAACGAGAACTCCTGCTGGTCCAACCACAAGATAAGAACACTTAAAAAAAAAAGTCCTTGACCTCCTCCAAAGACTGTGTGCCAAACCCGCTACCAAGTCACATCCAGTTTTTTAACTGTAAACAGCAGGCCGACGAATCTGTAAGTGCTTTAATTTTAAGACTGAGAGAACTGTTTTTCAGATGGCAAGAACGTGATGAGGAGGGAACAAGGGAAGCAAATCTCTTACTGGACCATCTGATGGTAGGCCTTTGCGCAGGGCCCATCAAACAAGAATTGACTCGACAGAATGAAGACACAACTTTTGAGTCGGCATGCAAAGAAGCTCGCTCATTGGAGCAGGAGCTGTATGAGCACGACAACATTGTTCTGTTGCGAAGGATAAGTGTCCCCCCCATCGAAGCCCAGCGCCAGCGATCTAGACAAGCTGAAGAACCAACTGCGTACTGAACTGCAACAGGAGCTGATGGGAGAAATGAAAGCGGTCCTGGAACAAATGAAGGCCCTCCCCGCAAGCTTGGTGGCAGAGGTGAAATCTCACTTGTCTGTACATGATGCAGTTAATACTCCTAATGCGCTCACAGGTGGGTGGAACACTGCTGTGCGAACCCCTCAGAAGAGACAACAGCCTACCAGACCACCTTTCAAATGGGATGCCGAGGGTCGGCCTATTTGTCGAAACTGCCGCAGGGCATGTCCAAAGGCGATGCCCTCAAAGACCATTTCGGCAACAGGATTTTTGACACCCCCTGCAGTGGGGGTAGCCTGCGGGAACAACGAGCCCACCTCACAACAGAAGTCTGAGTGCCCTGATGTAATGGTTGTGATGAATGGATGTTCTCTTCCTTTTATGATTAATACAGGGTCTCAAGTGACACTGATCAGTCAAAGCCTGTTTAGAAGATACCTGGAGGGGGTGGAGGTAGCAAGTATGAATAGTACACCCTGGCTTACCCTGCACGCTGCCAATGGCCTCAAGATCCCATATATTGGTTATGCCCTTGTTGACTGTAAAGTAGGGAGTGTCTGTGTCAGGAAAAGGGGTCATCATTGTAGAAGACGAGTGTTTGGGTTCTGACGAGGGCATACTTGGCATGATTATTGTTCAGCCACTATGGACTGCTCTCACCCAAGGGAGCCACCCAGGGCTCTCGGCATTCCAAACAACCATGCCATTACATGAAGGAAAGACCTGGGATCAGGCTTTAGCAGAGTGTCAGCGAGTAGCCACAAGAGCCCCCCCCACGTTGCTGAGCCACACCCTGCTTTATCTTTACAGGGAGAGTACTGACTTTCGCACAACAGGAGAAGATGACTGCTCTACTACAGAGGTGGTTGAAGGTGTTTGCCAGTCATGAGGAAGATTTTGGCTGCACAGGTGTGGTCAAACACCAGATACCGACACGAGCAGCGCCTCCAAGCCGAAAAAGGTATTGGCCTGTTTCCCCCCAAACTCTACACAGAGTTGCGCTGTCTCTTGAAGAACATGCTTGAGTCTGGGGTGGAACAATTAAGGGCAAGTCCGTGGGCAGCTCCAATCGTGCTGGTGAAGAAAAAGGATGGCAGTTGGAGATTCTGCATGGATTGTCACTCGCTGAATGCTCTCACCCATAAGGATGCATACCCTTTACCCCGTATTGAGGAGTCCTTAACTGGACTAAAAGCGGCCAAGTGGTATTTCACCCTGGACATGGCTAATGGCTACTGGCAGGTAGAAATGGACTATGCAGACCACGAGAAGACCGAATTTACGACACCCTTTGGCCTGTATGAGTTTGATTGGTTGATGCAACGCTTTCAGGCTGTATGTTGATGCTAGCTTGCATGGGCTGGGTGCTGTACTGACACAGGTACAAGCAGGCAAAGAGTCATTGCCTATGCAAGCCGTAGTCTAGTGAAATGACCAGAACTACAGCTTCTTCAAGTTGGAATTGTTGGGTCTCAAGTGGGCAGTGATTGAAAAATTCAAAGACTACTTGTATAACTCAGAGTTTACTGTCTTTACTGACAACAATCCCTTGGTGCACCTAGAAGGTGGGTCGCTCAGCTTGCAAACTTTAAGTACATCATCAAGTACCAACCTGGGGTGCAGAATAAAAATGCTGATGCCCTGTCCAGGTTGCCTTGGCAAGAACAACCAGCCCTTGCTCAGGCAGAGTAGTTGCGGGACGCATGCCCTGGGAGAAGCGCCAGGACAGCAGTTGGCCCGACCAGCTCTGGGTGAGTTTGATTCTCAGTATTTGAAGCACCTGGCTAGAGAGTGGGACCAACTGGTGTTACGGGATGGGGTGTTGGGGAGGCGGGGTCAAGAGGTATTCCAGGTCATAATCCCAAGTCAAGAAGCTAGAAACATATGGACATCATATTTTTGGGTTCTTTTGGTTGTATTTCTTTTTATTATTAGTCATAGCACCCATGCACTGCAATACAGTCAGACTGAACTATTAAAACTCTATCACGGTGCACAGTACCTGCTTATCGGACATTACTCCATCCCTCCGGAGATCATCAGACCACCAACCGGGACACCCGCAGCAGTGAGCCGGAGGAGGAAGCGCTGTGAGTGGGGGCAAAAGAGAGGCAAGCGGGTGGGCGTCTGGGCAAGGCTAAGAGCTAAAGCCGTTCAGACCACCGCTTCCTACCATCTTCCTCTCCAATGTGCGGTCAATCCGGAATAAGATGGACGAGATTCGACTGCAATTGTCCACGCTGAAAGCTTTGAACAACTGCTGCTGCATGATCTTTTTGGAAACCTGGTTAGACAGCTCCACTCCAGATGCCGCTATCGAGCTAGCGGGCCGTACCGTCTACCGAGCCGACAGGACAGCGGACCCCGGTAAGAAAACTGGCGGGGGCCTGAGCACCTACATTACCAACTCCTGGTGCACCAACATTACGGTAGTGGATAAACTGTGTTGTCCAGACGCAGAACTTTTGCTGCTAAAATGCACCGTACTATCTCCCTCGTGAGTTTACTGCTGTGTGAATCTGTGCTGTTTACATTCCACCGGACGCTAACGCTAAGTACACAGTAGCATCAGCAACTGCCTCATAGCACACCCAGACAGTGTTTTTATTGCAGCTGGGGACTTCAATCATGCAGACATAAAATCTGTCCTGAAAAAATTCCATCGAAATGTCAAGTGTGCTACCAGAGGGAGTAGAACCTTGGACCAGGTGTATACTAATGTAGCAGATGCTTACAGAACCCAGGCTTACCCCCACCTGGGTCTGTCAGACCACCTCTCCCTTCTACTGCATCCTCAGTATACACCCAAGATCAAGAGTGCTGAGACTACTGTCCGAATGGTGAGAATTTGGCCAGTTGTTCCTTTGCTCCAGGACTGTTTCCACCACACAGATTGGGATGTATTCAGAGAGCAGGGCACAGCAACTCGGGAGTTACTGGACAATTACACCAGCTCTGTTTTAGACTACATCTGCTTCTGTGTGGACAATGTCATAACAAGGAGACAAACCCGTGTGTTTCCTAACACTCCACCATGGATGACACACGGGGTACAGCAGCTCATCAGAGCTAGGAACAGTGTTTTTAGGTTTGGTGACCAGGAGGCATACAGCAGGGCCCGGACTGCGCTGAGGAGGGGCATCAACTCTGCCAAGCAACAACACAGGAGGCGTATCGAAGCCAGATTCGCTGACACAGCAAATCCTTGGCAGGTGTGGGAGGGCATCAGGGCCATAACTGACTACAAAAAGAAAATACCATCTACCCCAGCCAATTGTTCCACCCTGGCGGAGGATTTAAATGTCTTTTATGCCCGCTTCGACAGGGAGAACACCGCCCCCTCCCTCTCCTCCACAGCTCCAGCCCCAGTCCTGACCACACATGAGGTGAGGTGCGCTCTCCGCAGCATCAACACAAGGAAAGCACCCGGGCTGGACGGAGTGCCGGGCCGAGTGCTCAAGGACTGCGCTGCAGAGCTCACACACATCTTCACCTCCATCTACAACATCTCACTGTCCACCTCATGGGTCCCAGCCTGCTTCAAAGCCGCCACAATGGTCCCCCTCCCCAAACAGTCCCATGTCACAGGTCTGAACGACTACAGGCCTGTGGCACTGACTCCCATCCCCACCAAGTGCATGGAGAGACTGGTCCTAAAACACATCAAAGCTGCAACCCCACCATCACATGACGCACATCAGTTTGCCTACAGGGAAAACCGCTCCACTGAGGATGCCATCGCCATCGTGCTCCACACATTACTGGAGCATCTGGAGCGCAAAGACACCTACGCTCGTCTCCTCTTTGTGGACTACAGTTCGGCATTCAACACCATCCGGCCCTACAGACTCCGCCACAAACTCCACCAACTGGGACTTAACACCACCCTGTGCAACTGGACTGTGGACTTACTTACCAATCGTACACAGAGGGTCAGAGTGGGAAACAACATCTCCTCCACTCTTTCCATTAACACCGGTGCGCCCCAGGGGTGTGCGTTAAGTCCCCTGCTCTACACCCTGTTCACTCATGACTGCTCTGCCTCTTCCCCCTCCAACCTCATCGTTAAGTTCGCAGACGACACCATCGTCCTCGGCCTCATTACTAACAACGATGAGAGGGACTTGAGGACAGAGGTGCAACATCTGGCCTCATGGTGTGACAGCAACAACCTTGCCCTTAACAACAAAAAGACCAAAGAAATGATAGTGGACTTTCGAAAAAAACAACCTGAAAACCACAGACCCCTCACCATTGGTTCAGAGGCAGTGGAGAGGGTCAGCAGTTTTAAATTCCTAGGGGTGACCATAGCGGAGGACCTGTCCTGGAGCACTCACATTGCCTCAGCAACCGGAAAGGCCCAACAACGCCTTTTCTACCTGAGGAAGCTGAGGAGCTACGACATCCCCAGACCACTGCTGGTGAACTTCTACAACTGTGCCATCAGCAATGTTCTGACTTATGGGTTCCTGGTGTGGTTCTCTAGCTCCTCCAAAGCAGACCAGCATGCACTCCAGCACGTGGTGAAAACAGCGGGGAAAATCACTGGAACGCCTCTCCCAGAGCTCAGTACCATCTACACCACGCGCTGTCTACGTAGAGTGCAGAACATCCTGCGTGACTGCCACCATCCTGCTCATCACCTTTTCCAACTGCTGCCCTCAGGTAGAAGGTACAGGTCCCTACAGACTCGGACTAAAAGACTGGCCAACAGTCTATACCTTCAGGCCATAAGACTTTGGAACCAATCACTCCTGCCTAAACGTTTAACTCTTTATTTATACTGAGGCTGGAAGGTTGTTGTTTATTTATATAGATGTATGGGTGTGTGTGTGTGAGGGGGGCGGGTAGCAAGCACCTAAAACTCAGTTGCACTTTGTTGTAAGCGGGATGGGGGAAGGAGGGAATCAAGCACTGGTGTCACTTTTGTCTTTGATGCACTTTGTCACTTTGGATCTACTACTACTGTGTTTGTACTCCAAACTAAATTTCGTTGGCTTTTTTTGACAATGAAAATAAACTCTTGAATCTTGAATATCACTGTGACATGGGGCACTCAAGCAGTGAAAGAACTTTGGCAATCCTGACAGCAGATGTCAAAGATTGGACCAGTACTTGCCCACAGAACGTCTGCAACAAAGCTGGACCCGAGGTGAGTGTTTTCCTGTGGTTCCAATTAGAGGCCTGCGCGGGACAGAATTTACAGTCCCGCTCCCGCATTGTGCACTCCCGCTCCCGCCCGCTCCCGCAAAAAGATAGGATTTTTTTGTCCCGCTCCCGCCCGCAATTCCCGTATGATTCAGACATTCGCGTTACTTCTCACGGAAGTTCTTGCCATTGGCTTGAGGAAAGAAACATGATCTTAGCTGCGCACACCACTGTCCGATCCTTCACGTGGGGCACATAGTGCAGGAGCGCATTAGATGGCACGAGCAGCTGAGGCTTTACAGCAATAAGCCTACCCAACATACCTACCAAAATCTACTGTGAATATTAAGAATAATACATTGTACATATGTTATATGCCACTCCTCACATTTCCATTCTTGGAAGTAAAAGTATATATTTTTAGTTAATATGATTTTAAACACAGCGTGATGGAGCCCCGCCCCCTACTTTGAGTGGATTTGAGCATACATATCTAAGCCTACAGCTCACGTTACATTGATTTAAATGCAAACAAGTGGAATGAAAACAATATGTGTTATTAATTACCCTACCTTTTCTAAACCCAGAATGTTGAAAATGTAACATGTAATCCAATTATTTAAGTAGGTTGCCCTGCCCCTCGTCGTTGTGCAATGCGCATCTCCTGAATAAAAGGAGAGATGGATCGCGCTTTTGAACTTCTTTTAGTTAGGCTATTTTTCTTCTCAGTTTCTCAGTTTCCTCTCACGTTTTTAGTTAGCGGGACTGCAGCTTATCACCGCTCCCGCCCGCTCCCGCCCGCTCCCGCCCGCTCCCGCACGCTCCCGCACGCTCCCGCACGCTCCCGCACGCTCCCGCACGCTCCCGCACTAGGCACTCCCCCTCCCGCCCGCGCCCTCAATGAGCTTTCAAAATGTGTCCCGCGCCGCAGTGCTTTGCGTTGGGTCCCGCGGGAGTGCAGGGCTCTAGTTCCAATAGAGACTCCCTATCCTTTTGAAAAAGTTGGCATGGATTATTTGTCCCTGGGTCGACCTGCTGATCGCTATCCCTACATATTGGTAATTACTGACCTGTTCTCAAAATATGCTATTGCACTTCCGACCAGAGACCAGACCAACTACCACAGATTGGGCACTGTGTGAGGGTTTCATCCAGATCTTTGGCTGCCCTGAAAGGATTCTGATGGACCGGGTGGGGGTTTTTGAGTCAGTAATGTTTAAAGAATTGTACCAACTGTATTGCTGCCAGAAAAGCCGAACAACAATGGTACATGGAACAAGGTAATGGTGCATGTGAGTGCTTCAATCTGACACTTTCGGGGTTATTAAATTCCGTAGCTGAATCTGACCAAGCCCAGATAGCAGTGGACTCCGGGGCGGATCCGCCCTCAAGCCGGGGAGGTCCGCCGTCCTGATCAACCGCTCGCCACACAGTGTTATATCTCATCAGTGGACCCGTTGCGGACAAAGGTGGATCCGCACATTGTACACGCTGTTTTTAAACCTCGGCTTCAGCTGCATTCGGAGTTGGGCAGCGACACCCCCCGCCACCAAACAATGTACTGTGAAATAGCGGAAGCGCTGCACACTTAGGCGGATCCGCACCATTCTTTGTTACAGCGTCATTCGAAGTTGGAAGTTGGAAAGCAACAGTGAAACAGCGAAACGTGTCCTTCGGCAGATCCTACACTGTAAGTAAACTGTTAATATGTGCTTGTTTATGCAGATGGAAAGCGGGTGAATCCGTCTCTATGATTTAACTTTTAACTTTGTAATATACCATAGCGATATAGCATATCATAGCGTTATACCATATATAGCATAGCGAGCGTGGTTAGCTAGCTCACATAGCATATTGCCGGTAGGTAATGTAGATTTGAGTTAACCCTGGTAGTTTTGGTCACTATATCATTCACTCATTACTCATTCATCTAAGTTGACTACACAGGTTATTTTTGTTAGTCTTAAACTGCATTCCTATTTTTAGAAATTCTATGTCTGAAGTATGTGACAGATTGTCTATTTTGGAGTGCATTACTATGTGTATCCTGTCACATTACAAATTGTGATTATGCTGGCGGATGATGATAACTTAATTGAAAATCTCCTTTTGTGATTACAGATTCTGTCAGAAAAAATCCTGTCGCTCATGCTTCCACTGAACATGATCTCTGCAAGCATGCCATCCGGTGGTTCAACTTGCCAGCAGACGGGAACCTCAAGGAGACGCAGTAAACACGAGGTTCACCCTGCTGACAGTGTCTAAGCACAGCACATCACATGTTATGCCAGTTCTTGTTTATTTTTTTTTATTGTTCATTTAAAAGAGTGTGTGAGTATTAATAAATACATTTAAGAATTTCCATCACATTTTTTCATGTTTTTTTTGTGTCCATTATCTTACTAGCCACTTGTAGTGATGTGTTGGTCAATCTGGTGTTTGTGCCAGCTCTTTTAAGTGAACTCAATTCCACTTAATTGGTTGTATCCAACCAATCATATGATCACAAGGATCATACTCTAATGTCCCATATATCTCCAGGGAGGTTGGTGGAGGTCACTGTCCTGGTATGGAGGATGAGGGAGGCAGGGAGAGCAGTACAGCACAATGGATAGCAGATGAGATGAAGTACCCAGAGAGAACCCATGCATGTACAGGGAGAACATGCAAACCACATACAGAAAGACCCCTGGCTGGATTCCAACACCTGCAACAGTGCTACCAACTGCACCACTGTGCAACCTCAAAACTGTAAATTTACTCGTAATAATAACCCAATTTTAGGTCTTTTGCAGCTTCACAATAAATCATTTTCAGGTGTATAAGGCTAAGCTGGTGCGGTTTTTATGGAGTCATTTCTAGTTGGTAAGCAAGTTTTTATCTGTATCTACTTTTGTTAATAAATTCATAATAAATAAAGGTTCTGGACCAAATGGGTCCACCTCCATTATAAGTATCATACACAGATCCGAAACGGCTCCGGGCCGGATGATGTGTTCTGTGAACGGATCCGGGCCGGATGATGTGTTCTGTGAACGGATCCGAAACGGCTCCGGGGCCGGATGTGGCACTTAATGTGTGGATCCGTGATCTGGATCCGGTCCAGAATCCGTTTGCTATCTGGGAGGCCAGTGGCGCTGCAGGCACTAGTTCAAGCATACAATAACACCATCCATAGCACGACTAGAATGACCCCTCATTATGTTGTGTTCGGCCGGCATGCCAGGTTGCCTGTAGACCTAGAGACTGATTTGAAGCCTGTTGTGGGGTCCCAAATACTGCAAGGCTGGGTGGGAGGGCATCACAAGGCACTGAGTCGAGCTTACCAAGCTGTGAAAAAACAGGCCCAACGTAAGCAGATGATCATATTTGCAGCCACTCTACAGATAGTCATTAAATATTTTAATGTGAAGATCCATGTTTATCAGATATTGGATATGTAAAGCAAACAATTGTGTTAAAAATCTGGCACAAGAAATGTTAACTTACTTCTGTTTCATAGTGTATTGCAGCCACAGAGAGGCTGAAGTCTCTGGCTCGAGGTAAATACGACACGTCTTCACTTAAGAGTTAGAGCAAGGTAGATACACAATATATAAGGAAAATATCTGGCTTTTAAGCTGCTCCGCTCTGTTCACCGGCTGCCCTTGAACTATGTCAGTGAGTAGTTTGTGCTGGACAGGTACAGTGATATTACCAGTTGTGCACTGAGAACAACTGTGTGCTGTTGATGAGATAAGAGCAGACACTGAATCAGCATCACTGTTGTCAACCGTAAACCTCTCAAGAGGCTGGAAATGTCATGTTATGGGGTTGTAGAGTTGGACCCAAATGCAGACAACGTCAGAGGTGGTGAGTAGATTTTGAAGATTTAATGAAAGTAATGATGATTAAAAAAAAACAAGGAACACAGGGAGTCAGAGCACAGGAACAAAACCAAGAGCAGACTAGGGAATGTAAGGAACTAGACGGTGGTGGTAACGGGAAGTAAGACAAGGATCCCGGCAAGGAGTGGTGGAACTAAAATGATATATATACTGGAGAGGTTGATTACTGAACAAGGTGTGAGTGAAGAGGGCAGAGGGCAGAAGACAGACTGAGGAGAGAGAGATGACACAGGGGGCGAGGAAGAGCACACGAACTAGGAAAATGAATCTAAGGCAAAGGGAAAACATACTAGAATCATAACGGAGAAATAATCTAACTAACACAAAGAACACACAAGGAGTAATTAAACATAACTGAATACTAGGAGAAACAGAGCTAAGGTGAAACAAAAACTGATCTAATAAAGAAAGAACTAAGAGCACCGAATAAAAATAATAGAACCAATAACTAAGAAGTCCAAAAACACCACTAAACACACCCAGATCCTAACAGGAAAGCTTTGTAGGTCTAGGTACACAGTGTCATTTGGCTATTCACACAATTTTTTTCTATGTGCTGTGTATAAAAAAAACACTTTTCAAATATATTGCTTTTAAACTACTGTGTCTATTGAGTTTGAATCTGCAACAGCCAAACTTTTGGACTGACACAATGACGCTCTTTCTTCATCAGATGTACATTGTCTTCAGCACTTCTTTAAAGTCTGGTTGCATGTCCACATTCAAAATACCAACCCTGAAAACAAGTTAAGCTTTTCTTCAGTTAATGATAATGTGGAAACTTCCTCATTCTGGAGCTGTGCTTAACCACACACTTTCCACATGTTCTGGACTTTGACTTCATGAGAGACTTACTAATTATCAAACTGCACTCTTTGTTGACCAATGGTGTGTTGTGCACCCTGACTCACCACAGATCAGTAATAATCCTAATTGTGCAGTGTCAATGTAAAAAGAAAAAAAATATTTTTACACAAGAAATGAAGGTGCGGCAAAAGCAGTCTGAAACTTTGACCTGAAATCTTAATTTACCAGGTGAGAAAATATGCCGACACAGAGTGTGAAAAGGCTTGCTCGGGCTTCCTTTACAACATACACCTATATCAAGAGCATGACGCACACTGGACTTTGTGTGCTCTCACATGTGTTCACTCACTGTCAGACAGCAGCCTGAGCTTGAACTGTGAACATGTCAGTGAAACTGGAAGGCAACATTTTAGTGACTGGGACCAACAGAGGTATTGGTTTGGAGCTGGTCAAACAGCTTGCTGAGAAGACAGCGAAAGAGGTTCACATCTACGCCTGCTGCAGAGAGCCTGGAGGAGCCAGAGCTGAGGTAAGGCAGCTCCATAGATTCTTGTCATAGTTTTCAAATCCACAGCTAACACATACCAATACTGCTTCTAAAGGGGAAGCCTGGGGGCTGTTTATGGTTTCTCACTGTGGAATAGAATCTTTACCCTGGTTATTTACACACACTCACTGACATAAGTTATCCACGTGGGGCTGAGGGGAATCATGCTACAATCGTGATTCAAGCTCTGAGAGATCTTTTCATATGCTCCTGTTCAAAGATTCTTCAAATTTATGAGAGAGTCCTAAATCCTATCTCTACACACAATAAATCCTGCGTTTTAAGAAAAGCTGTATTATTAAATTATGGAATGTGATCTACTCTAATGCTCTGAACTACTCTACAACCCTGAATAAAATGTTAATCTTGGTTTAGTATATTTGTGAAACAATGTCTCATGGCTTCAACTTTCATCATCATGATATCTTTGTATACATTTTTTCATTTTTTACATTTCTTGTTTGGCATTAACTAACCTGCCAAAGTGTAATGAAGACCGTAGTTATAGTTAAATTCTTGCTAAAATGATACTGTTGTTATTCATGAAACACAGCATGGTATCAGACCAGAATGACTCTTTTGGAGCTTTGCACATAATCAACAACTTTTTAATAGGATGTATTTTCTATTGGATGTAAGTTGTACCCTACACAGGGGTTAAATTTATATGGAGGGTCAGAATTACCACCACACGTTTGCACGTGTGTACTGAGAACCTTTTGCTCATGACGTGTGCAGTATAACTATCAGTTGAGGGAGTGGGGGTGGTCAACTACCACTGAAGGGGTGGCCATGGTTCAGCTGTTAGACTTGGTCTACTTCTAACCAGAAGGTTAGTGGTTTGATCCCAAATATGCCCACATGCCAAAACATCCTTGGGTAAGACACTGAACCCCACATTGTCCCTGATATGTTCATATGTGATTGTAGAAGAAAAAAGTGCAAATACTGTATATAAATGGTGTATATAACAATACATTATATTATAAAATATATTGACAGTACTAAAATACATTGACAGTACTAAGTAAGTTAGGTCCCATTACAAATGATATGTATTTTCATACCATAACAGGGGTTAATGTGGGTGTGCATGTATATATGTCTGCATTTGTGTGATTGTGTGTATGACCCATGAAAATATTTTTTTCACTCTCACAAAAATGTCTTTTTCAATTGTCACAGTTGAGAAAACTAAAAACTAACAGTAACACAATATAACTATAATTTTATTTATAGTTCTGATGTATAGAAGAACATAATACTACCATGTATATTCTAGATAACCTAACTGATTTGCACTCAAACACATAATTAAGAACTGTCATAGAGAAGAGTGGCCACTTGTCAGACCACATTTCGAACCCCGGGATACTCACTCATTGTGGCTCATTGCCAGTTATCGTAATTGTTCTTGGTCACAAAAATGCTGAAAACCACATCACACATTCATAACAATTTAAGTCCATAGAAAAACCAACTGCAGTGACAATTACTGCTCTACTAATGACTTTGATGAAAAATGTTTGTTTCTATGAGCCTTTGCACTTGCCAGCATGAAACAGTCCATGCTCAAAGCCACCTCCTCTGCTGTTGCTGAAACACATTTCAGGCCAAAAGGAAGGCAGATCAGTCATGTTACATGATGTGCTGACACTTTTGTTCAGAATACCTGTGAGACGCAAATCTTTTTGATTCTATTTAGATCATGGTGGAAGGGTTTCCTGGGGTTGTACACTTAAGTCTGCCAGATATCATTCAATGGCAGTGGTTCAGTTAGACGCCCTTTTATGGCAGAAAAGAGTATTACAAACATAAACTCTAAAAATTTTGACTTCACTTTGTTTTTGTTTATCTTTCATGGCTCCTTGAATCAAAAGAAAAGATTTCAGCAGACTTTCCTGTCCTCTCAACCCCCAGCTGGTCGAGGAGGATGAGCCTGGTTCTGCCAGAGGTTTCTTCCTGTTCAAAGGGAGTCGTTTCTCTCCACAGTCGCCTCAGGCACTCTCAGGACGGGAGATTGGACGGAAGACAAGTTTCGGTGCAATCTGTTGGTTTCCTTACCTGGGAAACTGTTTTTGAATTGGCTCTATATGAATAAATTGGATTATTTTTTAATCTAATTAATTGTATATGATTACAATGAATTGAACTCTAATTGACTCAAATTGGACTGTATCTTTGAAGTGCCTTGAGATGACATTTGTTGTGTTTGGCGCTTTATAAATAAACTGAATTGAACTTAGAAAACAGATCACCAGAAGTTTTTTTTTTTTACTGCCTGCCTCTCATGGCTCTTAAAGTGAGAAAATTAAGCTAACTGAATTGGGTCAGACTTAGAAAATGAATGCAAAGAAATCTTTTTTTTTTTTCGCTTGCCTCCTGGGGCTTCCGTTCAAACCCCTGAATGCTGCAACATTTAGAAGTGCGTTACCTTCTCTGGCTCTTTCTGAACATCCATCTATCTGTCTTTTCATTTATCCTTCGTCTGTGTTCCCCGCAGGCACTGAAGGAGCTCACCTCTCAATATCCTGGAAAGATCATCGTAATCAAACTAGGTAAACACAGAACACCCTCGTACAATATACGGTAACCTCGTGGATACTCGAATACACACTTACACCATTTAAATGAATTAACCAAAAATTCAATATGTTAAATTTTAGGCACATTTTATCACTTTGATTCACCAGAGAAATCCTTTCCAGGCACTTTAATAGGAAAGTATCAAGTTCAGTACAGTCCAATTCAATCAAATTAATTTTAATCAAACAATTTGACTCATGTAGTATTTTAGAATAGCTTCTCAGCTGCATATGGTGTGTTAAGTACATGGCCAAAGTCCCCTTACAGCCAAACACCATCACTGGAGTTCTAAAGCAAATGCAAGAGAATACATGACAACTTGACTCAGGGCAAGGATTAGTGTTCTAGGCTGTGATCAACTGGTTTAACATATCAATACATAGATGCCAGATACGTTTTGTCCACATGGGGATGTCCCAGTCCATTTCTTGGGCAATTTTTAGAGAGTCTGACACGTCAAAACACGTCTTATTGGGTTGAAACATGGATGCTTTGTGCTCCCAAACCTGTCTAGGCTACTATCATTAATGCTACCATTTCATCAATTTACTGAAAGTGTTATGTTTTATTGGCATAATAGTAATATAATTCTATAATAATCTAGATCTTAACTCTAATAATCCCAGGGAAGTTCTGCTGTTAAATGAGGTTGCCACAGCTAGGCAGAGGCACTGAATAGATGGATACACTCAGAGAAAGCTGAGCACCCAAGGGTCCTTAAAAGCAAATTCAATTTGACCCAGTAACACTGCACATGTACAGAACAGTAATGTCAAATTTCGAGCAGTTAACTGCTGTGGTTTCAGTTATGGGCATAAGTGTGATGTAAGATCAAAACCAAGACATGCTCTCTCAGTGGCACAACACTTTTCTCCCTTCCCTTGGGTTTAGGCAATAACATTACTTCGGTACAATTACAAAACAGTCTTTTTACAAAACTGCTGTGGTTGCCATTTTACAGGTTTGACGTCTGGATGTAAACACAACATGTTATGATGAAACTATGTAATTTCCTGATTAACTTTGGGCGTTAACATCACTTGGCTAGGATTAGAAATGGAACATGGTTATGACCAAAAAGCCATAATTTTTTACAGAGTGAAATAGATTAGATGCCATTTTTACTCTTCACATGCAATTACTTTATCAACCACTAGATGTCGCCTGCCTGCCTGGACATAAGCTACATGGGCACGTTTTAAGTTTTGTGGACGAGGACACTCTCTACAAAACAAAAACGGAATAAAACATCAAACCGTATATGGATTGTATTTCTAGTGTGCTCTTCTAGTCAAGCTGAACACTACAAGCCACATCCACACATTCATACACACATAAATTGATGGAAGGCCACTTTCTTCAAAATATTTTATTAAAAAAAGACAAAAGGTAAGGCAGAGATTGGTCTAGACATAATTAACTGGATATGTAGAGTCGTGATTTGTGTCCTTGTGGCAAAGCAGATGTCTTTTTGGAATCTATGAACTTTATTTATGATCAATTGTTTCTTCTTTTACTCTCTACTTTTCTATCTAGACTTGGTCTGTAGCCCTACAGTGTTATATTTAGTGTCAGTTCACATGAGAGTGGGCTCATGGTGTAAAATGAATGAGCCCACATCCTTGTCAGGTCTCACAGCAAAGTTTGAAAACATTCTCAGCAGGCAGTCTGTTCTTTGTATGTACATCTTTATTCCATTTGTATTCTTGCTACATTTTAGATCTCAACCACCACTGACACAGTTGGATTTATATCCCTCTGTTACCCCTGTAGTTTAACGCAGTCTCAGATGTTGAAATCTTTGCTGCAGCTTTCCACAAAATGCGTGTCAGCAATTTGTTGCATGTGATTGTTAATGTGAGCTATGTTAATCAGACTTATTGAATATGCAAAGTGGTGTTTAAGCAATCCTAGAATTCTTTAGACATAATATCAAAGTTGGATAAGGACAAAAGATGCCATATGCCTGAAAATATCAACATGAATATCCAAGAACTCTTATCATCACAATTTATTTAACTTAACTTATTGTTGTACTTTACTGTGTGGTAATGCTAAATATCTGCATGTCCACCTGCAGACGTGGCAGATGAGGACAGTATCTCAGCTGCAGTGCAGGCTGTGAGGCAGCACATCGGGACTGGTGGTTTGAACCTTCTAATCAACAACGCTGCCATCAACAAACCAGCTCCGCCAGCACCATTAATGGCCACTGCAAAAAAGGACATGATGGAGGTGTACGAAACTAATGTCGTTGGACCATTTATTCTTACAAAGGTGTGTTTGTCTTTTTTTCTGTCCAGTTCATTTTTTTATTTACATAGAGGCAATTCACTGCAAAAAGGCATCTCAGGGGACTCTACATAAAGAAACCCAACATATTCTTACCATTGTCCATTTCTTTCTATTTTTCTCAAAGGCATATTGTAATTGTAAAAAAAAATCATAACCTTTCTACTGCTGAAAGGACAGAACCTACAGCTGTTGTATATAACGATCAGGGGTTTATATGACAAATGAGGTACTTTTAATCAAATAATATAACAGAAATGAATGATAGTAAAATATAAAATTTCTAAAGGAATGGAAGACTAAACCAATTAGATGTACAAAATTAGCTTACTCATTGAAGAGTTTCTTCAACATTCTTATACACATAAATAACAGATTTAGGTTTATATCATGAAAAAACATGCAAAAAATCTAAGTGTATCTAGAATTTTTGAAGGAGTTTCCTTTTACAGTAGATTTGTTGTTGGTTGCTTTTCTTTCACTCTGCAGTCCAACTCTCCCAAGCTGTCACAGCTTGCTTTGCTTTTGTTCCATTGTGCCTCTTGGTAAATAGTAGTCTAAGATGTTCTGAAATAATAAACATGATATTGCTTAGATGTGATCTAGGCAAGGCAAGGCAAGGCAATTTTATTTATAGAGCACAATTCATACACAGGGCAATTCAAAGTGCTTCACAGCTACATAAAATCACAAGAAGGCAATAAAATCATTAAAAAGAAATAAAAAATAAAATAAAAATAATATAAATATAATAAAAACCCATTAAAATAATCATTAATTAATTAAAAAGTGAAGAGTGCAGATAAAATACTTTCAGGTGTCATATGCACAGCTAAATAGAACTGTTTTCAGCCTGGATTTAAACATTGTCAGAGTTGAGGCCTGTCTCACATCTTCTGGAAGACTGTTCCAGATTTTAGGAGCACAAAACTGAAACACAGCCTCAGCTTGTTTAGTCCTGACTCTGGGCACCAGCAGGAGACCCCTCCCTGAGGTTCTCAGAGCCCGAGTTGGTTCATATGGCTTTAACATGTCAGAGATGTACTTTGGCGCTTGACCATGAAGAGACTTGTACACAAGCAGAGCTGTTTTAAAGTCTATTCTCTGAGCGACAGGAAGCCAGTGCAGAGACCTGAGCACTGGACTAATATGGTCGTATTTCCTGGTTCTAGTCAGGACTCGACAGGGCCGGGGTGGGCCATTTTCTCAGTCCGGGAATTTAATTAAAATACAGGCCACTCTGATATTTATTTAATTGTGGTTGTGTTAAATGATTTGCATGATTTAGTCTACCACCCTACCACCTCGTGGTATGGAAAACTGGAATGTAAAGCAAGTGTTCGGTTCGTTTACACACAGCAAGCACGGGACATGAACGTGTCTGCATCTGCATTCGTGTTCAGTTCGAAATGGATAGAAATCAACAAGAAAACAGATTCTCCCTTTCACATCAAAGTGTCGTGCCCGCGCGGTGTCCGGATAAGTGCTCATTGCAACTTGAAAATAGAACAGTCTATTCCCTGCACAGGCGTGAGCGGGCTCAGCTCACATTATAATAAATGGGAGGGGAAGGCTTGAACATGAAACATGATGCTGATTCCCGCGGATAGAACGTGCGTGCAGACTCTCCAGTAATTAAAAAAGGCAACTAAACACCCCAACGTGCTCGCGCTGCCCCTGACCTGCCATACTGCCCCTGTCCCTGCGCACGCGAACCATGTACAATATTTGCATACAGCCCTTCTAAATAATTATATTTATTTTAATTGCATGTTTGAGATGCATTTAATAACAAATATCAAACAACAAATGTGATCGCCCCTATTTAATATTGCGTAACCACATGTGCGCGCCTGTGGGAATGCAGGCTACAGTTGATGAGGAGATAAAGCGTTGAGCAATTGTTCATTAGAACTGGAATGTAAAGAAAGTGTTCGGTTCTTCTTCGAATATAGGAATACACTTCTAAATCATATAAATTGTGAGATTTTACATATTTAACAACAAAAGCTGTCAGATGACAGTTGAGTTGACATTGCAAACGTTCGCCACGTTATAGCCTATTTGATCAAATTCACAACCAGGCCTATTATCCATATCTATCAGTAACCTACCAGCTTGTCTTGAGAAGATATCTGTCAATTTGGCACATTTGGCTGCCACCTCCTGTCTTTTTTTTAGCTTAGCCCTCTCTGTTCCACCTGGCCTCTTTCTCGCTCTGTGTCGCGCCATTGTTATTTAAAAGACAAGCCATGGGCCAAACCATCTGAAACATTTGGGAGGAGAGAATTCCCTTACATGGTAGAACCTATTTAATCTGCTGTGATGCAGCAGGCGGCTGCGCTGCAATGGTGAATTTATGCAGACTACAGTTGAATTGATATTAATGCAAGAATAAGATAAGTGACAAAAATTAGTTACAACTATTTTCCCCATGGGCCAAGCAGCCCAGGTTTGGGCCGGGATAGGTCCCGGATAATACCATTGCCAAACCGGCATTGGGACTCGAGCAGCAGCGTTCTGGATGTACTGCAGCTGTCTTACAGCCCGTTTAGAGAGCCCAGTGAGCAGGCCGTTACAGTAGTCTAACCTGCTGGAGACAAACGCATGGATCAGTCTTTCTAAGTCTGGTTTAGACACTATTCCTTTGATTCTAGCAATGTTTTTTAGCTGGTAAAAAGCTGCTGATGTTACAGATTTAATGTGGCTGTTAAAGTTCAGGTCTGAGTCCAATATTAACCCGAGATTTCTAACTTGATAGTTAGGTTTTAGAGAGAGAGTCTCAAGGTGACTGATAACACTTTCTCTTTGTTTCTGTGGGCCACAGACAATGATTTCAGTTTTGTCTGAGTTTAGCTGGAGGAAATTGTTTTGCATCCACACACTGATCTGTTCGATGCAGCGACACAGTGTATCTACAGGCCCGTGTTCTCCTGCCGTCAGTGACACGTAGATCTGAGTGTCATCTGCATAGTTGTGGTAGGACACATTATAGCTGCGTATTAGCTGGCCTAGTGGAAGCATGTACAGATTGAACAATACGGGTCCTAGGATTGACCCCTGGGGAACCCCACAGGTCATTGCCATTTGGTCTGAGACACCAATTTCAACAAAATATTTCCTGTCCTCCAGATAGGACTTGAACCAGTTTAAAGCAGGACCAGAGATTCCCACCCAGTCTTCTAACCTCTGTAATAAGGTCGCATGGTCAACTGTGTCAAAGTCAGCACTCAGGTCCAGCAGAACTAAGACTGAGACTTTGCCTGCGTCTGTGTTCAGGCGGGTATCGTTTGTCACCTTGATCAGAGCTGTCTCAGTGCTGTGGTGGGGCCTAAAGCCTGATTGGAAAGTATCAAAAGCATTGTTAGACAGGAGAAAGTCACTAAGCTGTTGTTATACAACTTTTTCTAGGACTTTCCCTAAGAATGGCAGGTTTGATATGGGCCGGTAGTTGTTCAATACTGTGGCATCAAGATTGCTCTTCTTTAGAAGAGGCTTAATGACAGCAGTTTTTAAGGCCTTTGGAAATGTTCCAGTCTGGAGTGAGATGTTGACTAGATGAGGGAGTTGTGGTAACAAACTGCTCAGCACAGACTTTAGGAATCTAGTGGGCAACTCATCAAGGCAGCACGTTGATGAACTCAGACTGCAGATGGTCTCTTCGACTGTTTTGTCAGTAACAGGTGTGAAATGTGTCAGCTCTAGGTGTCTAGCTGGCTGCAGAGTAGTTATTTGTGTTGTGGAAATTATTGCATTTTTAATGCCTTGAACTTTGTCATTAAAGAATATTGCAAACTCATTACACTTAGATGTAGAAATGAGTTCTAAAGGCAGTGAAACTGGAGGGTTTGTTAATCTGTTTACTGTAGCAAACAGGACACGAGAGTTGTTACTGCAGTTTTTGATGATTTCAGAAAAATAACTCTCCCTTGTTCTACGCAAAGTCTGGTTGAACAGACCTAGCTTTTCTTTGTAAGCCTTATAATGAACCTGGAGCTTTGACTCGGCTCTCCGGCACTCCCTTTTCTGTGCCCTGACCGACTCTTCTTTCCTCCATGGCGCCCTTTGCCTACTTTTAACCATTCTAACCTTGACAGGAGCAATGGTATCCAGAACATTTAAGAGACTTGATGTGTAAGAGTTCAACAGATCATCAACATCAGAACACAGGGTGTTCTCAAACCTAATCATTTCCATAAACTGTGTCCCTGTTCTGTCATTTATGAGTCTTCCCCGAACAACTGCAGACCCAACTGCTGATTTGGGTAAAGTAGATAGGTCGAAGAAAACACAAAAATGATCAGATAAAGCAACATCGACGACATTCACGTTTGAAATAACAACACCCTTGAAATGAGCACATCTAGAGTGTGCCCTCTGTTGTGGGTGGGCTCAGTCACATGCTGAGTTAGACCAAACATTTCAAGGACAGCAGTGAGCTCTTTAGCTTCCTTGTTATGCGCTACGTCCACATGCACATTCAAGTCCCCTGTTATGACTAAACAGTCAAAAGCAGTGCACACAATTGAAAGTAGTTCAGTAAAATCATCAATAAAACAATTCTGTGGTGGTTTATAAATGGTGATATAAAGTATGGAAGATTATTTTATCTCCATTTTGAATGACACATACTCAAATGATGAAAAAAACCCAAATGACAACTTGTGGGTGGGTATATTGTCCCTGAACATGGCACAAACACCCCCACCCCTCTGGTTTTCTCGTGTTTCAGACACAAAATTGAAGTGAGGTGGACTAGACTCAATCAGGACTACATTTGCTGTGTTTTTGTCGAGCCACGTCTCAGTTAAAAACATAAAATCAAGATTGTGAGAGGAAATAAAACTATTAATTAAGAATGATTTGTTACTTAAAGATCTGACATTGAGTACTGTGTGTTTGAGATTAGTTATAGTTGAACTGGACGCTGTGTTCTTGCAAGGGATATGGATAAGATTTCTCTGATTGGACAGTCTGATTGTCCCTCTCTTCACTCCATCCTTGGACCTCTGGTTGAGATGGTGTTTACCAACACAGAGGCCCTTAGCGTCCTAGACAACAGCATTGACGCTGTTGGAAATGACAGCTGTGGGCACCGGTGGTGGGGGCCAAGCTGGGGGGGCTTTGGTCGATGGAGTAGGCTGGGGAGGGAGAGGGGCTCGATGCTTCTTTGAGGAAAGAATTCTTGATCTTGCCATGTTTGGCGTGAGAGGAACCATTTTAATCCCCGATTTCACCAAGCTTTCAAGGTGATCAGGAAATCTCCTGGGTGACGGTGGAGAAGAGAACGATGGTGAAACATCTCTGGAGGGTGTAGATGCAGCAGGTGGGTCCCAGGCCTGTGGTGAGGCCCGTGGTGAAGGCGATGGTGGAGCTGCTGAATCCTGTGTTCGGGATGCTGGAGGTGCTGCTGTGGCTGCTGTGGCTGCTGTGGCTGAATCCTTTGCTGGGTCCTTGGGTGGTGAGGCAGGAGCTCTTCTCTGGCTCGTCTTCTCTCTCGGCGGCAGCACAGGACCCGGTCCTGGTCCTGGTCCTGGCCCTGGCCCCTTCTGATGCCTCAGAGCGTGGAGAAGATTATCCGTCAGTCGTCTCACTCCACCTCTGTTCAGGTGTGGGCCTTTTCTTTGAAACAGATCATCTCTTTGCCAGAAAAGATTAAAGTTCTCGATGAAATGAGGTCCTCTGGACTCACAGACTTTGGACAGCCATGTGTTCAACTGAAGCAGCCGGCTGAATTTGTTGATCCTCCTGTCGATGTTTGGGAGAGGTCCACTTATGAATGTTGGTATTGTCACTTTATCAAGACTCTCAAACAGTTTCTCAAAGTCTTTTTTTAAGATTTCAGACTGATTCTCTCTGATGTCCACTGCACCAACGTGCACAATCAGCTGTTTCACCCCTTGGTGTTTTGCCAGTACCTCTGGTAGTAATCTTGTGATGTCAGAGACAGCGGCACTTGGATAGCTGCATGTAACCATTCTGTTTATGTTTATATTAGATATGGCTCTGTCTCCAAGCACAAGAGTATCTTTGACCTTGACACTCGGCACAGTTTCTCTGTCCATCTGCTGCTTTGTACCGTCTCTCTGTCTGTTACACTCAGTCACATTTGGCTCTGACAGTGGTAAAAATCTGTTTGTTAACTTTATTCCGGGTGATGTTACATATCCTCTGTTGATACCAACAGTTTGACGATTCTTCGGCTTAGCACCAAGTCCGTCATACGTGTCTTGGAAAAGACACAGTATCATTTAATCTAAACAGTTGCTTTTAAACTTTGTTCCCAAAGTACACCACAGGCCAAGTTAAAATGCCATGGCATATATATTGAAATTTGTGTAAAATAAGTACTGATCGAGCTCCTCAAATCAAGACATAGTGCAGCTGTAGCTCAGGAGGAAAAGAGTTGATGGTTTAATCCCTGGCTTCCCTGGACCACATGTTTAAATATCTAGACTAGATTAGAAAAGTGCCACATAAATATATTTATTGTACAATTTATTTACATACATACAGGGCAGTCATGTCCACATTCTGTACAGATTGGACAGCTTCCCACCATTTTAAAATAAAGAGGCATTTCGAGTGAGAGATGAAGCATCTATGTCATTATTTAGAGAACAAAAAGTAAGACTAAATGAAAAACAGTGTGTGAAAAAACAAGTGAACCTTTACTGCTTCCACCATAGTGTGAGTGTGAGCACCTCTATAAAAGCAGAAGTTCTGTCAGCATTCAGGTGTGTGTTAACACGATGCCAAGGAGGAAAGACATCAGCAATGATCAAAGAGAAGCAATTGTTGCTGCCCATCAATCTTGGAAGCGTTATAAGGCCAACTATTTGGAATCCATCATTCTACAGAGAGAAAGATTATTCACAAGTGGAAAACATTCAGGACAGCTGTCAATCTTCCCAGGAGTGGACGTCCCAGCAAGGTCACCCCAAGGTGCCATGTTTGAAAAAAGAGAATTGAGTACAGCACAAGTGTATGCGTCATTATTATGAAATCTTCCTACGTTTACTGTATCAGAGCAGTGATCTCGGCTCTGAGATTTTGACTCCAAAAATTTAGCCTGATGCCGTTCATGTAGAGGAGGTGGCTGATGGTTGCTCCACTTCAGGTTATATGAGCTTGGTTTCCATTCTTGGATGATATGAATGATGATGTATGTCCCCAGACCTGTAGACATGGCTCCCTCTTGTCATAGTATTTTTTAAGCAGCTCATCAATTTAAAATTGTGGTTAATGCATCCTGTGCATATGCTGCATCTGGCTTTAGCTCATGTCTTTCACACATGTAAGAACTGTGGTAGCTGCTGGCTTGTCTGAATTGGTATTTGAACCACTGATCTTCTGTTCCAAATTTGGCAACATCATCGTGCTCTTTCAGTTTCTCATTTGCCCACTGACACTCCCTGCCCTAATGGAGACAAAGCATGTTTCTCAGACATTAATGTGAAGTCCTCGACATCCTGTGCACTAACAGGGTATCCATCACTTATGTTTACAGATATGTGGACTGTAGCAATATCTTTAAGAAAGTCTCAATAAATCCATAAAACTTATTGGTACTTATTGCCGTTGAACTGAAGAAGCCTCTGACTGAAGACAACCTACTGTTTAATCGACAATGATGATGTTGTCCATTATGTTGATTAGCCCAAACAGATGCTGCAAAGCAGATTGCACTCTCCACTACAGACTTTTCAGAATCAGAAACAGTTTTATTGCCAAATAGGTTTACACATAGGGAATTTGTTGTGGTGTGCTGGTGCTTTGTTTTCCAGATAATTAAATAAAAACAACAAATAAGAACAGTAAGTAAAATTGAAAGTGAAAGAATTGAACAAGTATGTACTGGTATAGGTACAGGTATTGTGTAGAGGGGAAGAAACTGTTCTTGTGGAGTGAGGTTTTGGTCCTTATGGACCACAGCCTCCTGCCGGAGGGGAGTGGGTCAAACAGTTAGTGTCCGGGATGGGAGGGGTCAGCTGCCATCTTTCCTGCACGTCTCAGGGTCCTGGAGGAATACAGGTCCTGGAGACTTGGGAGGCTGCAGCCAATCACCTTCTCAGCAAAGTGAATGATACGCTGCAGTCTGGCCTTGTCCCTGGCCGTGGTAGCAGCGTACCAGACGGTGATGGAGAAGGTGAGGATGGATTCGATGATGGCAGAGTAGAAGTGCATCATGGCCTTTGGCAGGTTGAATTTCTAAAGCTGCCTCAGGAAGTACATCCTCTACATTCTCTGCTGGGTTTTTTTGATGAGGGAGCTGTTGTTCAGCTCCCAATTCAGGTCCTGGCTGATGATGGAGCCCAGAAAGTGGAAAGACTGCACAATGTTCACTGGGGATTCACAGAGGGTGATGGGGGCAGGTGGGGTTGCGCTCTTCCTAAAATCCACAACCATCTCCACTGTCTTTAGAGCATTGAGCTCCCGATTGTTCTCCCTGCACCAGGTCTCCAGATCAGTCTCCCACCTGTAAGCGGACTCGTCCCCGCTAGAGACGAGTCCGATGAGGGGTGGGTCATGCGTGAACTTCAGGAGCTTGACAGACTGGTGAGTGGAGGGACAGCTGTTGGTGTACAGGGAGCAGAGTAGAGGAGAAGGAACACAGCCCTGAGGGGAACCAGTGCTGATGAGCTGTGAGTCAGAGACGTGTTTTCCCAGCCTCACGTGCTGCCTCCTGTCAGACAGGAAGTCTGTGATCCACCTGCAGGGGGAGTCAGGCACACTCAGCTGGGAGAGCTGCTCCTGAAGCAGAGCCGGGATGTTTGTGGTAAATGCAGAGCTGAAATCCACAAACAGGATCCAGACGTAGGTACCTGCGGAGTCCAGGTGCTGGAGGACGTAGTGGAGGGCCATGTTGATGGCGTCTACTACAGATCTGTTGGCTCTGTAGGCAAACTGCGGGGGGTCCAGGAGTGGATCTTCTGCAGCGCACAACCTCGCCACAGGGGTCCCCCAAGGTTCAGTACTGGGGCCTCTTCTCTTTGCCATATACACCACCTCACTGGGCCAGATCATCCGATCACACGGCTCATACCAATGTTATGCTGACGATCAGGGTGCGATTTGCCGGGGGGGATGGGGGGGATTATCCCCCCCTCTGGTTTTTATCTCTGCTGGAAAAAAGATCCTGCTAACAACAAAATAAACCAACAAAAATGTTGACATGACAGGCAGTTGTGACAGTTTTCTATAGTCTACATAGGCTACTCACTTTCAAAATGGCCCGACGTGGCTGCAGCTTTGGGTTAGCTTTGATGTTCACGAAGGTCCGCAGCAAATTGTATACAATAACAAAGATCATGTACGCAGTGCGCATACAGTACGCTGTGGCCCGTACCTTCTCCTCATTCTTCTTCCTCCACAGACTCGCGCTTACATTATTGGCCGTTTCAAATGCAGTATCACGTCTCTTTTGGAGAATTTCGAGGCATTTGATGTGTGAATGGCATTTTCCATGCTTGTTAACTTTATCATTCAGCTTTTTAGCTGAGCTGATTTTAATGCCGTTCACAAATGCTGGATCAATGTGAAGACGCTCTTCTGTGTTGGGGCCTAAAGATTTCACTTCAGCGCAAGCTGCACATTTTACTCACCCATCAGTTGAAACGGAGTTCAAGGAGAAAATCTCCTCAACTTGCTTTCTGTCATCTCCACGCTTCCCGTCTCAACAGCAGAGTGTGAACGTGGATTTAGCGCAATATGAATAACATCCTTACTGATGCGCGCAATAGAATGAACGTATCCACACTGAACAGCCTCCTTTTCCTCGCTGTCAATGGCCCAGATGTGCGTTCTTTTCCTGCTGAGAAATTCGCAGAAATGTGGATTAAAGAAGGGCGAAACGCGGCGGATAGCGCACCGACGGGAAAACAGAGAAGGCCACATGAACTGCGCCATCAGAGCAAACTGTTTATTTAGGATTCAGGCATTTTAGTGATTTCCATCCAAAGGGAGAGAAATATCACAAGCAATTGATGCAAACTTTTTGTGTAAGTGTTCATATTTAGTTAGAGAGATAGATGAATTAGGCTACTTTCTCTGTGTTCATTCTCTTGTTAAGCGTTCATTTTCATCATTTGATATCGTCGGATATTATTTAGCTGTTTCATAATTTTAAAAAACAAAACAAAAACACCAAGTGTTATTCATTTGATATCATCCAATATTGAGCTGTTAGCTGTGTTACCTTCATTTTGTGACATGATTAAAAAAAACAAAAACAAAAAAAAACATCCCCCCCTCTGGTTTTTTGACAAATCGCACCCTGCTGACGATCCCCAGCTCTATCTGTCATTCCCACCTGACGACCACACTGTCTCAGCACGAATCTCAGACTGTCTCTCTGACATATCGAAATGAATGAAAGCCCATCACCTCCAACTGAACCTCTCTAAAACCGAATTGCTTGTCTTTCCAGCCAAACCAACCATACACCCCAGCTTCTGCATCCAAACTGAATCCCTGTCTCTTGCTCCATCAAAGGTAGCTAGAAACTTGGGTGTCATGATTGATGACCAACTAACCTTTAAAGATCATGTTGCCTCCATCGCTTGATCGCACCGCTTTGCATTGCTAAACATAAGAAAGATCAGGCCATACCTAACCCAACATGGCACCCAGCTCCTGGTGCAGACTATAGTCATCTCCTGCCTTGACTACTGCAACGCTCTCCTAACTGGTCTCCCAGCCTGTGCTGTTAAACGCGGTGGCGTGTCTGGTCTTTGATCAGCCGAAAAGAGCACACGTCACCCCTCTGTTCATTGAGCTCCACTGGCTACCCTTAGCCGCCCGCATCAAATTCAGGTCACTGATGTTAGCCTACATAGTGCTTAATGTAACTGCTCCCATCTACTTGAATGCTCTCACAAAGGCTTATGTCCCAACTCGGTCACTCCGGTCGTCACAGTATTGTCGCCTAGCAGTGCCTACACCACACTTAAGACAATCCAGACTCTTTTCATGTGTCGGTCCACGATGGCGGAATACCTACCGAGTGCTACAAGAAGTTTTTACTCTTTCTATCTTCAAGAAACTCTTGAAGACCCAGCTCTTCAGAGAGCATCTCCTATCCTAGCACTTACCCTATACTTCACTACCCCTTCTACTGCACTTCTCTTTCTGTACTTCCCTCTATCTCTGCACTGTCACCTCTGTCACCTCTGACAGAGTCTGACTAGTGGTTTTCCTTCTATGTAGCTTATTGTTAGCTTTGACGTAAGCTGTAATATTATTGTCACACCCAGAGAATGGAGGACGCAGATGCAGGAGGTTTAATTCCAAGATTTTTATTGGAGGACAGCAGATCAACCAGTTCCTCGTGAGAGAAGCTAAATGGGCTATGAAATATTAATCTAAGAATATACTTTCCAAAAGTGGAAACGTACATCTGTAAAAATTATCAAACTCAAAATCACTCCACTAGCGGAGGAGAAAACAAAAGACCATGAAACTTTACTTTTAACTAAATGTCACTCCTACTGAGGAGGAAAACCAAAGAGCCTCTCCTAAAAATTGGAGGAAATATACTGTGAAAGATTTACAAACAAAAAGCCACTCCACCTAGGAGGGAAAACAAAAAGGCTATAAACAAAATTAACACTGTATCTCTTACAGGTTCAATAATATCAAACTTACTCTGGGAAAACAAAAATCACTCTTACGAGGATAAATATCACTGGGAACTCGGAAACGGGCTTGGCAAAAACGCTAGGATGATGCACTATACGGAGACAGAAACAACACACTGGCACAAGACAGGGGGAGACACAGACTCTTAAGCACACAGGGGTAATGGGGAACAGGTGGAATCATTCATACCACAATCAGACTGGAGCACAAGAGGAAGAGCAAGTGACCTGGAACGAGAGGGAAGTTAATTTTTCAAAATAAAACAGGAAACGACGAAACAATACATGAAACGACACAAAAACCCAACTTAACCTCACCACGGTGTGACAATTATATCCTCATTTGTAAGTCGCTTTGGATAAAAGCGTCTGCTAAATGCATAAACATAACAACATAAACAGAACAAATAGAATTTGGTTTATTCCTGGTCCTTCTAAAATCCCTAATCATCCCAATGGATTTTGTATGTAAGGCAAGTTTATTTGTATAGCACAATTCAACTACAAGGTGATTCAAAGTGCTTTACAGATACATTAAAACAGTGGAAATAAAAATTTTAAACAAAAAAGAAAGAAATAAGAACAATAGATAAAATAAGTAGTTAAAATGTGATTAAGTTTTGAAACTCAAGCTTCAAATTTGGAGCTTTATTCAAATTTGGAGCTTTATTCAAATGCAGCTAAAAATAGGTGTGTCTTGTTGTGTTTCAACAACGAGGCTTTCTTGGAGTTTGTTCCAGACATGTGGAGCTTAGAAGCTGAATGCAGCTTCTCAATGTCTGGTTCTGACTCTGGGAACTGATACAAGACCGGATCCAGATGACCTGAGGGGTCTGGAAGGTTCATACTGGGGTCAGGAGGTCACTGATGTATTTTGGTCCTAGACCATTCAGAGCTTTATAGACCAGCATCAGAACTTTAAAGTCTATCCTCTGATGGACAGGCAGCCAGTGTAAAGACCTCAGAGCTGGACTGATGTGCTCCACTTTTTTGGTCTTAGTGAGGACTCGAGCAGCAGAGTTCTGAATAAGCTGCAGTTGTCTAACTGACTTTTTAGGTAGACCTGTAAAGATGCTGTTACAATAATCAAGCCTACTGAAGATGAATGCATGGACTAGTTTTTCCAGGTCCTGCTGACACATCAGATCTTTTAACCTTGATAAATTCTTAAGGTGATAGTAGGCTGACTTTGTTATTGCATTAATGTGTTTTTCCAAATTTAGGTCTGAGTCCATCACTACACCCAGATTTCTGGCCTGGTTGGTAGGTGTATAGATTGGAGGTCTGTGGTGACCTGTAATAGTTTCTCCTTGGCTCCAAAGACAATTACCTCCGTTTTGTTTTTGTTGTACTCTCAAAGAAAACACAGGAATGATCAGACAGGCCCCTATCAGACACAGTAACCATTGAAATGCTCAGACCCTCAGAGATCAGTAACTTTAGAGTGTGCCCCTTATTGTGCGTGGCCTCTGTTACACTCTGAGGCTCTGTTTACATTAATTCATTTCACCATTTCTTCGTGTCGGCGTCTTGCAAACTATTTACATTTACACACAAACGGGGATCGGCTGATTCGCTAGTCACATGACTAATCAGCCATCACATCACATGATCGCCCTTGCTTTATTATTTATTCTTCGGCGACAACAACTTGGTCCACGAAATTGTCCCACCATGCGCTGCTTCTTCCCGGTCTAACCCAAAAGCGGCGCTCCATGTACGGCTTGCGTTGCTGCATTGGCTGGGTTCTCATCATAAAAGCTTGTTGAATCTGGCGCCTCCTTGCCACGTATTGTTGTGCACAGCGTACTACCAGCAGCAGGACATGGAGCAGGCTCCCATGCTGATCGTGGTTGTCCATGATTTCCATATTCTTCTCGATGACACGAATAGAAAGGAAGTGTGTAACTGAAGTGAAGCACGCCTGTTTGTTTTTAGTTTCCCAGCACTCAAGTCACATGACCAACGATACCAGCCGAGCGAATCAGGGAGGAGTACGTCCGCAGTAGCTAGAGCTCAGCACTGCGGATCCTCGTTTCTCACCGTTTACATCTGCTAAAATCAGCATCGTATGCGAATGCTTACATGGGCTCCGGCGTCTTTGAATCCTTCCACCTATGAAGTCGTATTCCAGTATTTTAATGTAAATGGACAGTGCATCCGCGATAGAAACGATATAGAAACAGATTAGTATAAATGGCACCTGAGTCAGCCCAAAGTTGTCCAGAGTGTTACTCGGGTCTTTAGTCCCTTTGTCCTGAGGGTTGTCCACATTGATGTTAAAATCACCAACAACAATTACACAGTCAAAATCAACACAGATCATAGACAGCAGTTCACTGAGGTAAGACACTGACTCCTCATTATCACTTCAGACAACCCCACTTTAAAACAAGCAAAATGTCCTTTGAAAAGGTCAGTTGTATCCATCTGAATAGCTTCCAACTTGCAATTAAGGAGGTAAGAAATTCTAGCAGGTAACTGCTGACAAAGCTTACCTATGCTCACGTTTCTTTGATCTTATGACACTCGTTAACATCTAGCCTATACTGTGAATAGCTTACAAATGGGGCTCATTGTATGATCTTAAAATAAGCAACATCATTTTTCAGTCTACAACTATTTGTACACCAGATTATTCAGTTTGTATAATTTCATAGTTTTAATGTCTTCAGTCTAATTTAACATTGTAACATATGATAATAACAAATACATCCATTACTCTACAGATATAGGGTACATTAACATCCTGGATATTTGATGTGTTATTTTGGTGCAATTGGTAAATCCATACATTCACTTCATAAACAGTATCAACTATGTAATAACACACTCGCAGAGTTATGTAAAGTATTACTAATAAACTGTCCAACTTTTCAGATGATTCTTCCACTCCTGCAGAGAGCAGCAGAAAGGTATTCTACTGACAAGGAAAATGGTAAATATCTTTTATATTTGAGTATACCAGAATTTGTATATTAGATAGTCATAAAGGAGGAAATGGAAGGAATAGAGTCAGAGCGTCATACCTAATTATGATCTACTATTCTACATAGGACATTTGGTCAAAATAACATGACTTAATTTTTTATGGTATTTTTGTTGTGCAATAGTTAGCACCATCTGCTCAAATAAGGATGGTTCCTGGTTCAAAACTCAGCTTTCAGAGTTTGTATGTGTGCTTTTAGAAACAAGTGTGCATGGATGTCTCTCTCTGTCTCTCTCTCTCTGTCTCTGGACCAGTGATCTGTCCAGGCTTTACCTCCCCACTTATTTCACTGCAGTGGGCATGGAGGAGAAATCGATGGACTTATATTTAAAATGATAGTTTTTGTATCAACAACATGTAGCACTAACATCTGGGACATGCCCGAAGTGTTGACATTCGGCCGAATGTCAACTCTGTGGATGAAGCCCCTCAGGAACAGTGGGAAGCATCTGAATCTTACAAAATAACACACACAGACAACAGTGTGCTCCCTGGCTTCAGGGTGCACAGGACAGCATGTCAGGAGAAAAATCTTAATTTAGTGAAAGCTCCAAAAGATGGAAACAGAGTGTGCTCTCAGGGACATAATGGCTCACTTAAAGATTATATAACAATATTTGAGAAGTTCACTCAATTTGAATGTGATTCTGCTGAGCTAGAGCTCCAGCATCTAGTGGTTACGTAATTAGTATCGGGTTGTGTCAGGGTAGGGTGGTGATGTAGGACACGGATGCGGACTTATAAAGGAAAACTTGGCTTATTAACAAAAAACAATAACAAAGTTCAAACTAAAAGCGCGGCTGAGCCGGATTCAAAAAACATAACTGAGAAAAACAAACAAAAGACTTTCATGGCATGGAATAAATAAATACTTAACTTTGGTCAGAACAGGTTGTGGCGTGGCATGGCATGAAGGGCAGGTGACAAACATGGCAGGCAGGGAAGACAAGCAAAGAACCAACAAACTGAGAGGGGAGGCGGGAAACTAAATAGGGAGTGAGTGATTGGGGACAAGGTGCAGCTGGTGGGGAATAACACAGGTGAAGTGAGTGAACTAATTAACAGAGTGCAGGGAAACTAAGGCATGACTAAACTTAAAACTAAACATGGACTGAAACTCAAAACCGTGACCTAAAACATGAAACTAAAAACATAAGTCCGTGGGCGTGATCTTTCTGCTTAATCTTTGGATGAAGCAGCCAAAAGCTCCAGAAAATAGAAGTGGATGCCTCCACAACCACCAGGATTATTGACTACCTGACAAACAGAACACAGTTTGTGAGACTACAAACTTAAGAGTTGCGAGTCTGAGAAGGTGGTCAGCTGCACAGGAGCACCACAGGGGACTGTACTCTTCCTGTCTCTCTTCCCTCTGTACACTTCCAGAACAACTCAGAGTCGTGTCATCTCCAGAAATACTCAGACGACTCTGCAGTTGTTGGGTGATGGACAAGAGGCTGAGTACAGGGAACTGGTTGACCACTTTGTGCTATGGTGTGAGATTATCACCTCATCTTGAACACAAACAGTTCATATGATATGATAACTATCTGTTCCGATAAGTGCTGCAACAATCTAATTTCCATTATACGAAAACGTCAACTCACTGTATGCCATTCACTCCAACATAAGAGACGAGATTCTGTGAGTTAATGTGGAAGTCCTCTGTATTTATGCTAACTCATCATTTAGGCTCAGAGCTAATTTGTTTTTAATGATTACAAACATAACTCACAGAAAGAAGGTTCCTGGTTCTAATCTTGACTGGGCTCTATCTGTGTGAAGTTTTCATGTTCTCTTTGTGCATGTGCGGGTTCTTTAGGGCTTCTCCAGCTCCCTCTCACCATCCAAAAACATGCTTGTCAGGTTAATTGATTGATTCTGAATTTTCCCTAGGAGTGAATCTGAGTATGCATGGTTGTGTGTCTGGTTTGTCTCTTTGTGGCCCTGTGATGGACTGGCGTCCTGTCCAGGGTGCACCCTGCCTCTCACCCAATGACCGCTGGGATAGGCTCCAGGCCCCTGCAACCCTGAACTGGTTTCAGTGGGTATAAAAAATAAATATTCTATTCTGACTATTCATCGCTCTTTCATCAGTTTGTCTGGTGAAGAATGGCAATCCTGTTAAAATTTTCTGTGGAAGTAGCAAAAACTAGCTCACAAAAAATGAGTCCAGACTTTAAAGATATGTCATAGACTGCTTTGTGATTTCCCACATACTACTGCAAAAACTAGAAATCAAGAACTTAGAACAAGTGACTGAGAAAAAAACAGGGACTTTTCTTCTTCTGCTGTTTTGTGCTTTACGGAGACGTGGCTGTGTGGATTAAAGGCAGTGGCGGCTCCTGACATTTTTTTTAGGTAGTGTAATTTCCCCCCGTTATGTCCATAAGTACCATAAAAGTCCATAGGACTGAGGTATCTTTGTCTAGGTAGCAAGACCATTTCCCTAACTTGTTTGTGCCTATAAATTCAGATATCAGATGTCAATTTTAGGCAATATCTCTTTTGTCCACCGGATGGCAACACTGAACTAGTTAAAAGTGTCAAACTAGGGAAATTGTGAAACCTTCAAAGCAAAACATTTGCCAGTTAATAATTTGCAAATCAGTTAATATTACACCTTAACCATTATTTATTTATTTTCCTCATATTGTTCCAGGATTCTATGAAATAAGTAAACACATAAGCTCTTAATGATAAGATTCATTCAATTTTCATTCTAAAGAATGTAATTAAAATGACAGCATATAAATCCAAGTCAAGTGTTTATAGAAGTTTTGGAAAATATGACTTAGAAAAGCATAACCAGTTGTCAAACATGGTTAAGTGCAGCTTACTTATGTGAGATTTCTCTCTTTTTTAATATAATACTGCACCATTAACAATGTGTCATTATACATTCTGCTAATATTGTCAACATTATGTAAAAGATTTAAATGACTGAGCACAAAAGGTTAAGTTATTTAGCTACATCAAATACTACCTCGAAAAATACCAGGGTTGGTGGAGCCCTGGGTTTCATCTTTGCCTCGCAAGGCTAGCTCGAAAATCCCGCAAAATTATTCCAAACTTCCTTCTCCGCATTAGTACGACGACTAAAGGGTACTTCTGTCAGAGACAGTACCGTATTGTTACACTCGCCACTCGCCATCTTCTTAGTGGAATGTTCATGGTCCCGCGCAACAGACATATGACGAAAGCCCGTCGTTTATGCGAGCACATAAACCCTCATAGAAAATGTATTGGGAGCATGATTTTTGAAAACTGACATACCATTAATGTCAATGGGAGATTGCTGGTGCAAATTCGACCCTGACAGAAATCGCCCCAAATGGGCGTGGCAACACCAGGCGCGACCTTAATCTGATTGGACAATGACATATACAACCAGTTTGCCTACAGTAGATCAGTCCCGCCTTGGCAACTAGATTAAAAAAAAAAAATGTAATTTTTTTTTTGTTTGTTTAAAACTCCGTGTTTGGTAGTGCGTCGCACAAATCGCCCCTATGAAGGAACCGCCGCTGATTAAAGGAATAGTTCGCCTCTTTTGACATGAAGCTGTATGACATCCCATATTAGCAACATCATTTATGAACATTGACTTACCTCCCGCTGTGTCCTGTGAGCCGAGTTCCAGCCTCGTTTTGGTGTTGACGAAGGTAGTCCGGCTAGTTGGCTGGGGCTAAAAAAATAAAGCGTCTTGCTTCTCAAAACAATATGCGTTCAAAAGAGTAATACATTTGCATCACAAAATCGTTGTTCAGGAAAAAGTCAGACCTCACATCGCTTGCCGCTATTTTTGCCTCCCTTGATATCAATGCGTCCAATGTAAACTGTGCAGACCGAAGAGCAGACCGAGCACTCCCCTGCTTCCGAGCAGTAAACACCGTAACAGGTGCGGCTATCGCTAGGTGGCTGAACGCATTGTCTACATTTGGTGAAAGTTTAATCTCCACTGGCAGTTTGTTGTTCCACTTGTTTGCAGCATAACAGCTAAATGCTGCTTCTCCATGTTTAGTCTGGACTCTGGACTGGACCAGCTGACCTGAGTCCTTGGATCTAAGAGCTCTGCTGGGTTTATATTCTCTGAACAGTCAGTGGGGTCACATGGCACTGAAAGGATCAGATTATTGGCTAAATTACAATAAGAATGAGTTGAGCAAGGGTAATTCTCCTTGGATATATGGTGGTGAATGAATGGGATCAGAGGCACAAAGCATGTCATACCCCGGTATGATAGGTGGCGCTGTACCCATTCCAGCTGTTGCTAATAGAGCCACTTCCTGTTGACCTCTTCACCAACAACAACAACAACAAACTCAGGCATTGGAGAAAGATGGAGAACGCAGAGCAAGATGAAGCTACGTCCCTCTACATTTGGTCTGTGATGAGCTGCTTGTTGCACAAACTCGATGCCCAACGGAGCATTCTCCATCGCGTTGTTTGTTTCTTTCTGACGGCGACAACAACAGGAATATCGTCTCCTTTGACTTCCGGTTCCCGACCCCGGGAAAAAAATCTTGAGCATGAGCAGAACCTCAAAGTCTAATTCACCACGTGCTTCAGCGTCTACAAGCAGGTTTAGTGTGACTTTCAATCCAGTTATCTTGGGGTCTTAATCCGATCACGAGTAACTCGATTCGACCCAATTTCTTGTCAGATTAAGGTGTCTACATGAACTTAATAACTCAGTCTTATTGTAATTTAGCCAATAATCCGATCCTTTCAGTGCCATGTGACCCCACTGAGTGACGACTCTTTCCATCCATGAGAGACATGTAAAAAAACTCTTCAGGAGACAGAACCCCCGGAAAGCTGCTGGACCAGATTCTGTCTCTCCATCCAACTTGAAGCACTGCGCTGATCAGCTGTCTCCAGTGTTCAGACATCTTCAACACCTCACTGGAGACATGTCATGTGCCAGCCCGCTTCAAGACCTCCACTATCATTCCTGTTCCCAAGAAGCCAAGGTCCACAGGACTCAATGACTTACGACCTGTCGCCCTGACCTCTGTGGTGATGAAGTCCTCTGAGTGCCTTGTGCTCTCACACCTGAAAGAGATCACGGACCCCCTCCTGGACCCCCTGCAGTTTGCCTACAGAGCCAACAGGTCTGTAGACGATGCAGTCAACGTGGCCCTCCACTACGTCCTCCAGCACCTGGACTCCGCAGGTACCTACGCCAGGATCCTGTTTGTGGATTTCAGCTCTGCTTTTACCACAATCATCCCGGCTCTGCTTCAGGAGCAGCTCTCCCAGCTGAGTGTGCCTGACTCCCCCTGCAGGTGGATCACAGACTTCCTGTCTGACAGGAAGCAGCACGTGAGGCTGGGAAAACACATCTCCGACTCACAGCTCATCAGCACTGGTTCCCCTCAGGGCTGTGTTCCTTCTCCTCTGCCCTGCTCCCTGTACACCAAAAGCTGTCCCTCCACTCACCAGGAACACCACTCTCATCGGACTCGTCTCTGATGGCGACGAGTCCGCCTTCAAGTGGGAGGCTGACCATCTGGCCACCTGGTGCAGGGAGAACAACCTGGAGCTCAACGCTCTAAAGACAGTGGAGATGGTTGTAGACTTCAGGAGGAACTCAGCCTCACCTACCCCCATCACCCTCTGTGACTCCACAATTGACACTGTGGAGTCTTTCTGCTTCCTGGGAACCATCATCTCCCAGGACCTCAAGGTGGAGCTGAACATCAGCTTGTCTGCAACCTTCCGTCTCTCCAGGACCTGTACGCCTCCAGGACTCTGTGGCAGGGAAGATTGTGGCTGATCCCTCGCACCCCAGTCACAAACTCTTTGAGACACTCCCCTCTGGCAGGAGGCTGCGGTCCATCAGGACCAAAACCTCACGCCACAAGAACACTTTCTTCCCATCCGCTACTAGCCTTATCAACAAGGCCCGGAGCCCCCCCCCCGACTTTCTCCCTCTCCCCTTCCAGACCTACAAGCTACATTAACGTAGCATCTTCAGACCTTCTGCGTTACAGTAACACACAGTCTCTATTTGTATATATATCTAGATTCTGTATTTATATCTATATTGTCTGCACCAACTACACCAAGTCAAAGTCCCTGTAAGTGCAAACCTACTTAGCAATAAACCTGATTCTGATTTGACATGATTCCTACTTTAAAGTCACCGTGGCTTGTTCCTCTTCAACACTTGCTACACAGAGAGCACATGTGTAATCATGTGCTGTAAAGACCGCTCATTTCACATAATGCTTGTCCACCGTCACAGCTCTGACGTGCAACACAATGTAGTTAGTTGTTAAAGTGCCCTGGACAAAAATTCCAATGATATATAGACTTGATAGATAGTAAACTTCATGCTCATATGAGCTTGAGGTCTGTTCTGCTTTAAGAAAACTCCTGAGAGCAAAGGCCTGGTAGATAGTGTGTAACTCATGACTTCACCTGGAAAGATAAATCTGAATCCAGTCATTCACAAGTTGTAATTGTTTAACTTTACACAGCTTTATACAGTGCTAAATGTTGCAAATTCCAACATGTGGTGTTATAGTGCTATAGTCATACGATAGTTTTTTGTAATATCTACCTCTTGATGCAAGTCTCTCTTTGTGTGTTGTGTATCAGGTGATGAAATGTCCTGCAGGAGGTCAGCCATCATCAACATGTCCACTCTCATTTCATCCATAGAGAAGTGTCCAGAAACCTTTTCAGGGGCACAGATGTACCCTTATCGGACCAGTAAGGTACTGCTGACTTAACCAAGATCTGCCTGAGTATTTTGTTTAGGGAGGACTTGCACTTCACTTCAAGTTGTCTGCTTATGGCATGGTTCACAGGTTAATCTTTTAAAGTCTGAAAGATGATCGTTAAATAACAGGTTCTCCAAATAAAAATATAGTTCACGATGAAAGTCTCTGTCGTTACTGAATTAACATGATATTACAGTAAATTCTCCAGCTCTAAACGTTTTCACTTCTTTGGTCTGTTGGTATGTGTCAGTTTAGTTTATTCAAACTGAACTCCAAACATCCTGACTGTCGTCAGCTTTTAGGGTTAGTGAGTTTGGAGTTTGGTATGCAGGTACCATCTTCAGATACTGCTTTTGCAAATGATCTCAGAGTATAGAATCTTACAGAGTATAAAATCCTTCTACATCACAATGAATTAAGCGACATTCCTGTCGTCACCAGGCAGCACTGAACATGCTGACTCGTTGCCAATCTGAGGACTTCAAGATCAACAACATACTGGTGACAGCCATCCACCCAGGCTGGGTCCGCACTGAGATGGGAGGAGAGCAGGTGAGGAAAGGGGGAGTTTAGAGAGCTTTAAATCAGTTCATTCACTGAGAGTTTGACATTCCCTTATATGCTTTTCCAGTTGAACAAATGCAATTTTCCATGCAGTAGCAGCTCAGAACTACCGAGCACAAGTACTAAAATGCAGAAATTAGAGGTATGCACATTTAGATATACATGTTTTGTTTGAGTTATAACTAGTTTATAAAGTGTGATGTATTTGTGTTCAATGCTCCACTTACCTTTTTATGAAGTAGGCGAGGTAGGCTCCAGTGACATTTGAATGTTCCAGCACAGAAATGACAGTCCAACAATATAACATGTTTTACTCACAAGAGACTAATTGGTTTCTCTTTCATTTGTTACATCAACTGTGTTTTTCTACTTTACTTTTGCCACGGTCTCTGGCTTTCTGTGTTCTCTTTGTGTCTCAAGTTCACTTTAGGTTCCTGTTTCAACTGTTGGAACTTTGATTATCACGCTCATCAGGCTCGTTTAAACAAATCAATCATAAAACACATCAAATCTTCAGGGGAACTCTGTGGAACATCACAAACGTAGTTGCTACATATCTATACTCCGTCAGTGTATTGTTATGAGATCTTATGGTATTAAATGTATTTTTATCAATGGTTTCAGTGATTTGATTGAAATGTGTTAGTTAAATGTGTTAGCTCGATTCTTTCAATGGAAGCTCAAGAACAAGCCGGAGGAATCTCAAGTTAAATAAAGTGTTTATTGGTAGTCACACGTCAAGCATATCAGCGCTGGGCTCAGTGGAACAGAGCTCCCGCAGGAAATCCGTCAGACTGAGCCTCGATTTCCGGGTCTCATTTGCATTTATAGCCTCATAGGTTGGACTCACACTCGACCGAGTATGATTGGACATGAGTAGGTTCAACATGCTTGGTCATATTCTCTGGATCAGCCAAACAATGTGTGTGTGTGAATCTTGCACCTGCTTTCCCAGGCTAATTGTTTTGTCTCACTATGCCTGGAACACTTAAGGTCATCGTGGAAAAGTACAGAGACTATTTCATTCATAATGTCTAAGAACAAAGCCAATTTTAACAAATGTGAATATTTAAAATATTGTAGTTTCTTCAGTGAGCACGTGATGTGAGCAGATTGATAGATGTTAGCGTCATGCATGGTTTCACATACTGGGCTTGTTTTCCCATTATGTTCACATCCACTCATGTGTTGTTTTACTTAACTTTATATCAGGTTAGCACAGCTGTGGCACCAGCAGTGCAGCAGGTTGTTTAATAAGCCCTCTTAAAAAGATTTGAAATGAGTCCATTTTGAAATCAAAGAGAAACTGGAGCCACTGTGACAATTACAATCAAAATCAAGTATCTGCTCATCACAACATGCACATAGGATATGGAGAGGCTAAGTTACTTAACACAACATCCATGTCTCAATTTAAACCAGTGGCTCCATCCATACCCTTTAGAATCCATGAAGCTACTTCTATCAACAATCAAATAATGAATATACTGACTGAATAATGTTCAGCCATGACCTTGAGATTAACTCATTGTTTTGTTCTTCCCAATGAAAAATACTTTTGTTGTTTAGTTGTCTAGTTGTAGTTATATATCCCTGTTCTAGTCTGGTTGACCACTCACGCGCTTACACGCGTGCGTACGCACGCACACACACACACACACACGCAAACACACACATGTGCACGCACACACGCACGCACACACACACACACGTGCACGCACACACACACACACACATGCACGCACACACACACACACGCAAACACACACATGTGCACGCACACACACGCACACACACACACACACACATGCACACACACACACGCACACACACACACACACGCACGCACACACACACACACACACACACACACACACACACACACACATGCACGCACACACACACACACACACACACGCACACACACATGATTGTTTGATTGTTCCAAGTTTTGTTTTGTGAGTTTAAATTTTTTGTATTCCGGCTTTGCCATGCTTTTTGTTGTTCCTTTGGAATAAATCAAGTTTTTATTGATATATCTGCACCCGGGTCCTATCTCCTCACCACCACGCCACACCTTGTTGACACTCTACAGTCTGTTAGGCCAAAAATCTCAACTCCTGAATGGGCTATAAAGTTGCTATAAAACTTTGTTCAGGCACCTGTGGTTCCTGGAGGATTAAGCTGAATAACTTTGGTGTTCTTCTGTTTTTCTGAGGCCCCCGTAAAGTTAATATTATATTTTTTTCTTTTCCCAAGTTAAACCCTTCAAATTTAATTGTTCTTTCCCATGGCATATATCCCTGTCTGGGAGTCGTGTTTGTGACTGTCCTGTCATCTCAACCCCAAACCTCCAAGCCAGATTCAGCTGGAGTTCTCCTTCTGTCAGAAGAAAGTCTTCCTCCTCACAGGCTTAGGAATGGGAATTGAATCAAAGTGCAGATTCCATATGATCTGCTGGTTTCCTTAGCTCGGCTACTTTTTCTGACCTGGTATTCTAGAAAAACTGTTGTACTGAATTAGTGTATAGAACTGGACTGAATTAAATAGAATGTATAAGGGCGGTACTGATTTGGACTGGAACTGAACTGTTTACAGTGGCCTGAGATTACCTGTGTTGTAGATTGGCACAATGTAAATAAACTGAATTGGCTCACACATACAGAGGCGTATTTTCCATCTCATTTGAAGTTTCTTGGCCTTCATCATGTTGGTGACCACGATAGTTTGTTCAGCTGGTTTCCAGAATTCTTAACGAAGTAAATAAATAAAAACAATTTTCCTTCCTTTTCATCTCTTCTGAGCATCTTTGTTCTTTGGTGCATTTTCTTCACAGGCTCCTCTGAGCACCCAGGACAGTGTGGGGGCCGTACTCAATGTGATCTCGTCACTGAGCAACAAAGACAGCGGGATGCTTCTGGACTTGCAGGGCAACAGGATCCCCTGGTAGCAGTCACCATGAAAACCACACCAGGCCAAACGGACAAATGATATCAACATAAAAACACAAAGGAGACTTTTTGGAGTCGGCTTCATCTTTCTTGATCATCTGAAATAAAGTGAATGATATCATAACCAGTGGTGCAGCATCATACTGTTAGAAATCTAGCTAAATCAAAAGCTGTTATCATGATTCATTTTCAGAAGTTCCAAGCTTAGCTCTGGAATTCAGGTAGTGAAACAGTGTATTCTTTCACTTCTGTGGTTGTTAGTAGCCCCTGGAGGCAGCTCCTTAGTGTGAAACTAATTGTTGGCCCAACAAAGATGCAACCAGAGCCCCTCAGCTCATTGCTTTGATTACGTCACTGCCTTCAACCTCATTTTCCATCAGCAGCAACAGAGTAAACATGTTGCAGTCAGCGCTGCATCAGGCAAACAAATGCCAGCCAAAAATATCTCTCACAGTCAATAAACATGCATGTTATCTTAACTGGTCACTCTAAGTTGACCCTAGTGGAAGCGAGTGTGTGTGTACACGGTTGTTTGTCTCATTAGTCCCTGTGTTGGCCCGCTTTTCAACTGATGGCATCTGGGATAGGCTCAAGCTCCACCTGCGACCCTGAACTGGATTTTGCATGTATAGAATACGGATGGATAGATTTATTGACAAAGAAAGTGCCTTGTCATTGCAAATGTGGGTGGTGGGTAGCACCAAGTCCCTGACCTACAAGTGACAGATTCCTGGATCAAATCTCATTCTCCACAACGTTTTGCTTCATTCTTTCACTTTTCTACCTCAACTACCGAGCAGGAATGAGAAATAACTGCTAATAGTAGATTAATAGTCTGAACCTCCTTCAGCGTCAGAACATAGAGAGAATAAAAATCCAATAAAAACACTGTTCATTTAAGGTTGATCCTGTGAAGTGAAAACATTCCCACGCCAGTAAGCACAGTGCAAGTTCACTGCTGAAGGAAGAAAATGCCAGAGATTTTTAGTCTTCTGCTTTCATTGTTTTTCTATTTCTATTTATTTGCTGAGGCTGGGCTGTGTGTTGTGCGTGCTTTCCTGTCACCGCAGCACCATGAGCTCCCGTTCTCTAGCATTCAAGACATCCTCGCACACTGTGTCAGATGATGACAGCTGTGGGAATATATTTCTTACGCTTTTCCTTTCTTTTCTCCACAACAGAAAAGTGACTAACCTGTTGGTTGTAAGCACCCTGTCAGATCTTTGAGCACCACTCATCTCTACATTGCACTCCTCTATAAGCAAACAAGCCATTTATATGCACATAAAACAGGAAAATGCCCTGCTCAGCAAATCAAACTGGAAACACAGCAGCAGACTCCTGTGGAGACACAACTTTATCTATAAAGGACAGCACAATGTCATCATGTCAGGGACAAACAGAAACACGGCTTTAATTGCATTTGTTTCTTTAACCTTTTACACTTTTCTGTAATACATGCCTCTTTCAAAACAACATAGATACAGTTTTCCAAAAATGCATCTGAGATGGCACTGTTATCACGTCCGACTGCACCTGCAGGGCTGCAGGTGGACAGATGTGGGGACATTTTTGGCAGTAGTGTTGCCTGCTTGGATGAAGTCACTGTGAGCAACTTGAGGAATATACTGACAGAACACAGTCGTTGTAAAAACGCCAGGTGATCTTTGAAGGTGTTTGTGTGCTCCAGTGTGTTTTTTGGAAAGTGTGCCTTTATCGAGGATGGAGCTCAGACTTACTACAATATAGATTCATACATATCTTACATATCATCTGGAGTTTAGACATCCATAATAATGATACAAGGATCAAGAGTCAGAGCCATAATTATACTCAATAGCAATATTAATAACACTTACTGATATAGTCTAAAAGCTACACTTAATGTTTTTACTTTTCTCTCTTAAAAAAACCATTCTGTTTTATTCATATAGTGTAATTTCTTTAGTCTGTTTTTCTGTTTATTTTATTAAACAGGTAACTTAAATATTTACAGTGATTACTTTACAGCCATCGGCCCAGCCCATCAAAGATATAATGCTCCTTTTAGTTGCTCTGGAGTAACAGAGGAGGGAGGGATGCAACAGGAATGACCCCAGTGAAAGGAGGTGGGAGTAGGATGTAGGTGTGGGGTTGATGCCCCTGGTCCCAGAGAGGGTCTCAGGCTGCCAGCTTTCAGGAGGGTTTCATGCAATATGTCAGGAGTAAAGGGATGGAAACCCTCCCTCTGTTGATGTCTGCAGGTTCTCCGACCTGGAGCCGGGGAAATGTGCATGGATTCCCCTGCCCTGTGCTGCTGGGGCGCACACGCCTGCTGTCCGTCGCATGTTACCGGAGGATATACTGCCCCCCGTTTCTGGGACATTGCATTTGTGTCTGTGTTTGGTTTGCTTCCCTCCTTCCCCCCCTGACCCCTACATAACCATCAGCTGTCCCAGCACCATCCTGAACTGCTGTGTGCACCCAGCCAGCTCCTTCACCCTCTCAGTCATCTCTCTGGCTGCTCCAGGGGAAGGATACTGAAGTGCTGCTGTCTTCGTACTGATTACAATGTCTTTGAGTTTTTCACACAGGTTGTTGCTGTTCTGGGCCACCCGGGCCCTCACATCAGAACACTTGGCCTGGCGTGACAGCGTGTCGCCTATGAACACCAGCTTATGTGCGCTAAGGATGACAAATTTGCTGTGTGCCACAAATATCTTTGGTGGCTGGTTGGAGTTTACAGCAGTGAAGAAGGCATCGATGGCGTTGGTAACCGTGGTGATGTTCTGCTCGCATTGCTCATGGTAGAAAAGAAGGAGTTGTCGGTCACCCTGGCACAGCTTGGAGGAAGCAGGGTCTCCAGCACTGTTCTTGGCCAGCTGGTTGGCCAGAGGGTGGTTTGGAGAAGGGACCCAGCCCGTAATGTCATTGTTGATTGGGCGGCTGACTTCCTGCTCCAGCCGTTCAAACTGTTTAATCTTGACAAGGAAGAGAATTCAGAGGACAATCAATATCAACCAATACATGCAAATCATTAGCCAGTTAGTCCATCATTTTAAAACTAGGTACAAATTTAGACAATCTGTTTTTATTTCCCAAACAAAATGTTCTTCAGTTCCATCTTTTTAGATGCTAACATTTGTAACTTTCTACAACCCTAAACTGAAAGATTTAGTGGCAGACTAAACAGGGGAGTGAGCAGTGGGCTGGGATACTCGCATCTTTCACCGTTATTAACCATTTACGGAGTAAATAATGAAGTAATTCTATAAAAAAGAAGAATTAATTCAAGTAATTGATAATAAACTGCAGCCCCTCGTACTTGTGCTTGAGTTGGTATTTATATAGTTCACAAATCCAACTGAAATTCTGAGACGCATTAATAAATGTCAAACTTTCCCACTCCTGATTGTTTTGGTCAGGCAAGTTCCGACAATATCATTCGTAATGTCTAACAGCTCTTGATAATAGTTACTGAATAAAGGCAAGAGTGTCATTTCTAGAAGAGATGGAAGCATCTGTCCACCCCGCCGTTTGAAAATCTTGGTTTAAGCCTCTGCTATCACTGATGTGTCCTCTGGAAGTTCAGCTTCCAAATTCCAGACTATTAATCAAAGACGAGGCAACAGAGAAAGAAGACTTTCTATTTTTCTTTTTATCTATTAACAGTAATGTCACAGAGGTCTTTTTCAGGTGAACACATGTAACGTACTTATCACAAAGCCGTTTGACAACAGGAGAACCAGAGGAATAAGCTACTGTACTGGCCCGAAGAGAAAAGTATGCATGCAAACACACGGAAGTGAACCTGCATAGCTGTCAAGATTCTCTGGACAGCTACTGGGGTGTAGAATGGGCTCCAATCGGTTTTATCAATGTATTTGAGAAAAACAGTTGAACCTGCAGCAGAACCAGCAGTGAGGATAATTACATAACAACACTGTTGACTTTACAAAGAAGACCAGCAATAACTGGTGTTTATCATCTCTGCTTAATATCTTCTTGTGTATGTATTATTCTTCCTCTAGGCTTAAGAGACCATGTCCTTTTTCTGTCAGTCAAACAAAGAGAAGAACAAATAACAAGCAGAACAAAACAGGAACACACACACACACACACACACACACACACACAGATACCTGTTGCTGTTCCAGTTGTGTCTTGTTGTGTCTGATAATGTTGCCTTTCTCCAGCAGCTGTCTTTGGTTCTTCTCAAACTCTTCCTTTCCCTGACAGATCAACACACAGTAGTTACACTTCTTGCACACACCTTCATAGGAACTCTTCCTCCCACACCTTCCTTGGCTGTGCTGACAGACGGACAGACATACATGCATACAGACTTGAGAGATTTGAAAGCACATGTGCTCAGTTTTCATGAGCAGGACAGGTGTGTGTAAGAAAGAGTGACTGTGTAAGGGCCATCCTCATCCGCAGCTCATATTGTTTTTGAAATACAAACACAGAGACACACACAGACAATATCAACAACGTTTCCTTCATGAACACTCTCTGGAAAAGCTTACCGATTAATAAAATGACTCAATATAATCCCGTCTTTTAACCAACACCAACAGACGTGTGCACATCACTCCTGTTCTTAACTCCCTCCATTGGCTTCCTGTCCTTTATAGAACTGATTTTAAACTTTTAATGTTTGTTTTTAAAGCTCTTAACGGCCTCACCCCATCGCCCTTGCTTCAGCTCCGCTGTCGAAGGGAAAGATACAGGAAATCTTTCCTGTCACTCTGTATAATAATAGTTAATCATTGTTCTGCACTAATTATGGTCATTATTGTCATCTCAATTTCGCACAACTGCATTTGTTGCACATTTTGCTGTACATATATATATATATATATTTTTTTTTTACTTGTCTGTATGCTGCAACTGCAAAGTAATTTCCCAGCAGGGATGAATAAAGTACTTATATTCTATTCCATTCTATCTGAGCTTTTAACAGTCCTGGTAGAGCTCTGAGGTCAACAGATCAGTTTCTGCTGGAAGTGCCCAGGTCAGAATACAAATCCTGGGGTGACCGAGCCTTCTCCCAAAGCTGCCCCCAGGCTCTGGAATAAGCCCCCCGTCCAGCTGCGTCTTATTTCTGACCTGGGCCTCTTCAAATCTAGGCTGAAAACCTACTTATTTAGGCTGGCTTTTAATACCCAGTAGTATGATGACACTTTTATCCTATTTTATCTTATTTGATTTTGTTGTATTTTATTGCTTTCACTGTTCTTTTATTGTTTTTATTTGTTTTTACTTCTTCTTCTCTTTATTTATTACCTGCTGTAAAGCACTTTGGTACACCATAAGGATTGTCTGTAAAGGGCTGCATAAATAAAGTACATTTACATTTACAATATGAGCTCCTATATCAATAATTACTACTTAAGAGTAAATCAAAATCAGTCCAGGTACATATCTCGTTGACACTGATAAGCCCAAACATTAAAAACACAGATCAAAGGAATAACACTGGTCACATGTCAATGACTTTGGCATATGACAGAGAAAGTGAACAGTTCTTCTTCACTGTTCCCCGGCTCCATGTAACACACAGGCATTCGTGTTGCAGTGAGGGGTTTACATGTTGTGGGATTGTGTGTGTACCTGTAAATGTACGTAGTCATAGTCTTCCATCCAGCCTTCCTCTGTGGTCTCATACGGCCTGTCCACACCTTCCTCTTCCTCTGCAGCTGTGAACTTTGGGGGAGAGGGGAGGGGCCGGGACTGAATATGCACTTTTTCCCCTCCCTGGTAGCTTCCACTTCCTGATCCTGTTCCTTGACTGCTGATGTCCCCTGGGATTGCAGGAAGGGGCAGCTGCTGTAGCTGCCGGTTGGTCCTTTTGAAAAGCAGCGAGGCGTTGCCATGGAGAAAAGAGGCAAGTTGCTTGGCATCATCAGGGATGCCTCTCGCAGTCATAATTAGTCGATCCAAGTCATCCCCTCCTGGTGGTGGAGCTGAGAGTGCTGTGTGTGACCACGAAATGCTGTCTAATCCCTGACTGTGTCGAATCAAACTCTGAAAGACTTCCTCCATCTTTCCCACCTGACGGCCCAGTTTGGTCTGCAGCGAGCGGTCTGTGGCCTGCGCAGCATTCGCAACAGCACCCCGAGCAAATTCTAGAAAGTCTCGAACAGTGGCACGCAATCGGTCAGCAGCCTGATGGATGGCAGGCAGATTCCCCTCCAGCTGAGCAGGGCCTCTCCAGTTGCCTGTGATGAATGACATCATAAGGGAAACGCTGGACTCCACAGCTTGCTGGAGGCGAGACAGGCGCTCCATGGCCTGATCGAGGTCCAAGATGAGGGGTTTCCCTGGAATGGAGCCAGGACCAGGAAGTGAGCAGGTGTCACGGACGGGGACCAGGTCCAGCGATGAAGAAGAGTGGTTACTCCGTGTGCTTCCTGTGCTCGAAGCAGACAGCCGCTTGAAAGACATGGTGAGCTCCTCACTTGTGGACTGGGCATCCCGTACAACCTGCAAAACACATTACCACTGAAATAATGCCGAGACTCAGGCAGAGCAAACAGCAAACAGGCAGAAGATGACATCAGGATCATGATGGAGAAACCGTCGGTCAGTAAACTGAGTCAAACTGTAAAGGACAGAAGGTGGAACATTAACATTCCTGCAAAGCCTTCTTCTTTCCCAGCAAACTGCAGATTAATGCTGGAGGAACAAACTTTAGACTCATATATAGTCCCACCGAGAGCAAACCCACCCAGTCATTCAAGACGACGCATATACCTTCATGTTGAGAGCTATATGACATGACAAGGAGTTACGGATTCAAACGGCAGACTTGGTAATGACAGCTGGATCAGCTGAGATGGATCGACCGACTTGTTACTGAAAATGTAAAAGCAGCCCCCAAGCTGTCTTACCTGTGGTGGGACATCGTAGACGTACTGTTCTCCCCTCTCTCCCCCTCTCTCCTCTCTTTCTCGTGGGAAGTCGTAGACATCCTGGGTGGGGTGACCCCCAGGACGCAGGTTGGCTGGGATGTCATAGATCTCCTGCAGGGCCTGGCTGACCGCACCTCCATCTCCTTGATGATGCTTGTCAGTCAGGATAGGGGGCGGGACATCATATACATCCTCTGGAATTGGTGGCTCATCGTCATCATCGCTGACATTGTTGTGCAGGTACTTGCCAGAAGTGACAGGGACTTGGGGTTTCATTTTGGCAAAGTGGGGTGGTACATCATAGGTCTCCTCCCTGACTGGGTAAGCATCAGGAACATCTTTGCTGACAGATGGGGGGAAGTCATAAACCTTAAGAGAGAGAGAGAGAGACATTTGTTCACAAATGGTGAATGTGGGACGGCGGCTTATTTTCAGTTGGCTTTTCAATTACGTTTTAGCTGGGCTCAAGATGGACTCATGGAAAGATTTATTTACTGCGGTACATACATTATACAGATACACTATATTTTGCCAAAAGTATTGACTCACCCATCCAAATAACTAAATTCAGCAGTTCCAATCACTTCCATGGCCACAGGTTTATTAATTAGAGCACCTGGGCATGCAGACTGCTTCTACAAACATCTGTGAAAGAACGGCTCGCTCTCAGGAGCTCAGTGAATTCCAGCATGGTACCATGATAGGATGCCACCTGTGCAACAAGTCCATTCGGGAAAGTTCCTCTCTACTAAATATTCCACAGTCAACTGTCAGTGGTATTATAACAAAGTGGAACTGATTGGGAACGACAGCAGCTCAGCCACGAAGTGGTCGGCCACGTAAAATGACAGAGCGGGGTCAGAGGATGCTGAGGTGCATAGTGCTCAGAGGTCGCCAACTTTCTGCAGTCAGTCGCTACAGACCTCCAAACTTCATGTGGCCTTCAGATTAGCTCAAGAACAGTGCGTAGAGAGCTTCATGGAATGTGTTTCCATGGCCGAGCAGCTGCATCCAAGCCATACATCACCAAGTGCAATGCAAAGCGTCGGATGCAGCGGTGTAAAGCACGCCGCCACTGGACTCAGAGCAGTGGAGACGCCTTCTCTGGAGGGACCAATCACGCTTCTCCATCTGGCATCTGATGGAGGAGTCTGGGTTTGGCGGTTGCCAGGGGAACGGTACTTTTCTGACTGCATTGTGCCAAGTCTAAAGTTTGGTGGAGGGGGGATTATGGTGTGGGGTTGTTCTTCAGGAGCTGGGCTTGGCCCCTTAGTTCCAGTGAAAGGAACTCTGAATGCTTCAGCATACCAAGAGATTTTGGACCATTTCATGCTCCCAACTTTGTGGAAACAGTTTGGGGATGGCCCCTTCCTGTTCCAACATGACTGCGCACCAGTGCACAAAGCAAGGTCCATAAAGACATGGATGAGTGTGGTGTGGAAGTCCTGACCTCAACCCGATAGAACACCTTTGGATGAATTAGAGCGGAGACTGTGAGCCAGGCCTTCTGTGCAACATCAGTGTCTGACCTCACAAATGCACTTCTGGAAGAATGGTCAAAAATTCCCATAAACACTCCTAAACCTTGTGTTATAGCTGCAAAGGGTGGGCCGACGTCATATTAAACCCTCTGGATTAAGAATAGGAGGTCACTTAAGTTCATCTGCGTGTAAAGGCAGATGAGCCAAAACTTTTGGCAGTATAGTGTGTATATATATATGCACAGCAGACAGCCTGTACTTTATGCAGTATCTAAAACCTTTTTTTTTTAGTACTCTGTGCATCAGTAGAAATAAAAATGTGTGACCTTTCTGACTTCTATAGAGAACAGAGTGTTGGGGTATGAATGGACTGGGCCTTCGTAACAAACACTGACAAGAGAACTCGTCTGTCTGCAAGAAGAAAAAAACAGTTCTGGGAAGAATATCTCTGAATGGAGACCACAGAGCGTCCAAATACAAAGAGCCACAGCTACTAAAGTGACTGCACAGTCGAACCAACATCGAGCAACCCAGTTCCCCCCAAAATAGTTTATCAAGAGCTAATAAAAATGCCATACCTCTTCTTTTTAATGTTACTGAACAGTGTAACACACACAAAATGGTGCACAGACCATGAGAGGTGGACAATGGACCAGAGGAAGAATGCAATCTTCTCTGACAAATCATGTTAACGCTTCAAGTAAGGGGGATGCCAAAAGAAGCCTTTAATCTCAGTTGCCTGAATCCAACTATGAAGCACTGGAGGTGCTTCTCTGGTGGGTTCTGAAGCTCTATCACAGAATTCTCTCAGTGCTTTACACTGCATGATGAGGTCACTTTTAAGTATTTGTCAATTTTGGGAGACCAACTGTTTCCCCAGGGTGGTGCCATATTCTACGATGATAATGCTCAGATTCACAGAAGTGGCATGAGGAGCAGAGCAGTCAAACACTTGGACTGGCCCCTCAGTCAGCAGATCTTAAAATAATCTCCAGTGTGTTCTGGAGCAGCAGAAAAAGGAATAGCTTCCGCTCTTCATCTTTTCTGAAGGAGTTGAATCAGATTCCACTTGAAGAATGGATTTAAATTCTACTAACCACCGTCCACAACTTCTTTGACGCTATCCCTTGAAATACCGAAATATGTACTGCTGCCAACCTGTTCAATTCTAACATTGTAAATTAACACAACGTTTCAGTTATTCTGTCCAACCTTTGAATATACATTTTGCACATGTCATTCGAAGTTGTAGAAAAAACTAACAAACGATACTTTGATCAAGAGTGAATATCTGAATAACTACTGGATAAACTGAATTGAATTTTTTTTTAATTAATTAATTTATTTTAAATATTTTTTGGGGCTTTTTATGCCTTTATTATAGGACAGTGAAGAGAGACAGGAAGCAGGGAGCAGAGAGAGGGGGAATAACACGCAGCAAAGGGCCGTCTGATGCGGGATTCGAACTGGGGCCAGCTGCACGAGGACTATAGCCTCTGTACATGGGGCGCCTGCTGTACCCACTACGCCACAAACCGCCCCTGGATTGAATTTTTACATGTGGCAGACATGCTTACCAAATGATGAGTTCTTCCCTCGTGCCACCAGCAAGCAGACGTTTGTCGTGCAGTGAAAGATATCTCACTGAGGAAAGCTTTTCACATTTTGTGAGATTCACAGACATAAACCCTGTGCTGTAGTGGGTGGTTTGCTTATATCAAGAGATCTTTTCTATGGACGGCTGGTTGTGAGTGGAACAACCTGCAGTAAGCACCAGAACAGGAGATCATTCTTGCCCAAAGTTACTGAATAAATTGCAATATTATATCCATTTTGGGGATAAATAAAGTATTCTTTCTATGTCTATCTACAGTATCATTGCTCAATATATGAAAAGTAGCTATGTCACATAAAGGCAACAACATTGCTTAGAATATTTTCTTGGGAGTCTCAAGAAGCAGGGGAAAGCGGGGTAAAATGAGCCAGTGGATAAGTTGACCTGTTCCCTCTGAATTGACAACCATGCACTTTTTCTGTTTACTTTGGAAGCACCCATCATTTCTATCAGACTGTATACACGGGAGGAGTGATAAGCACCAATTTTCATTCAAAACAGACAAAGAAAAAATTTGACGGATCAGATGTAATGACTGCAACATTTCACTGCAGAGCTGTCACTTGCACTGCTCTTAAAACTGTGGCTGTTGTTATGGTTAAGGTGAATAAAAGACATCAATATAAACTATATCATGACAATGTTTGATTTAGTCTTAGACTCATTACCTGACAAACATGTGTATTAGTTTCAGTTATATTGTCTTTTCATTCTACCTAGTATTTATCCAGTTTTCTTCAACAATCTTTCAGTTTTCCGACTATCATCTCTCTACTTTTGTTCAACTATCTGTAAAACTGATGTAATAATTGTTTTTGTTTTACAAAGGGGCAAGTTATCTCAAACATATTTCTCATGGGTTTGATTAAGACTCAGTGAGATGGTCAGTCCCCCGCCGCCATTCAGTGCAACTTATCCACTGGTCAACTTGTTAAAGGAGAACTCCGGTATTTTCAACATTAAGCCTCTTTTATGAGTCGTCTGCAATGTTTTAGAACCCCCCTCACTGCTTTTTTTAATTTTACTGCTGTTGCGAAAAGTTGCTTCTGTTGTGTTTTATTTGGCAGCTCGTTCATGCTCGAACTATTTTCTTAGCGGTGGCGGAGTAATATCAACGAACATCCAGTACAAAATGTCAAATAAAACACGACAGAAGCAACTTTTCCCAACGAAATTTGATATGGATTACCAGTGCACACCAGTAACCACTCCGGTGAGTTGATTATTTTGAAAACGGACGTTTATGGTGCTTTTACGGACCTTTTAAGACATGCACCATGCTTGCCATTCTGAAGCAGGTTGAGATTAATCAAAATTAGGCAAATACCGGAGACAGCAGTAAACATCAAAAAAGCGGTAAGGGGGGTTCTAAAACGTTGCAGACGACTCAGAAAAGAGGCTTAATGTTGAAAATACCGCAGTTATCCTTTAACTACCCTAACCCTTGGACAAATCTTTAGAACTTTAGATCAATTCTGATTATTCAAATTGTTGGCCTTTGTTTTACTTCTACCTAATTTTCTCTTATCTTGAGGACCACATTAAAAAAAAAAATGCTTGTCTTACCCTACTCTACTTATGGATAACCTAGGACATACAATATGTAATGCATTTATTAAATATATACATGAAATATAACTTTCAACTATGAAGCAGTGGCAAAAAAAATGTCTGATAACAAATCCAAAGCCTTACAGTCTGCTGTGGGTTCTTGTCAGAGCTTGCGGGGGTGTCATATATATCTTGACCACCAGAGGGACCCTTCACCACCATGGGAGGAGTGTCGTACACCTGAACGTAGAGGAAGACAGACATGAAAATGTGTTTTTACTCACAACAGACTGAACCTACCCAAAACTGGGGAGAGGACAAAATGAGCTATAAGATGGGCAAAGGAAGGTAACCACAGACAGAAGATAAGAGAAAGCAGAAGAGAGTAAATGAAAGATGGGAGGATGAGGAGGGGCAGGAGGAACTGCAAATACATCTGTTGGTTCTGGGTTTATGATGTCTGTGTTTGAAAGGTGCATCCCGAATGCACCATTACACCTGGACTTTGATCAAAGCTGCAGAGAGAAACACACCGCAGGGTAGAGCGACCGGACCGGAAAAAGTTCTGACAGAGCCCAGAGCATCCCATTCAGTCGCGTCTACACAGGCTCAGTCATCTGAGAGCTGGAAACAACACTACTGGAGCTCTACAAAATGTGCACAAATGGTACTCTACTGTACTCTACAAAAGTGAAAATCAATCACACATATGTAACTGAAAACTGAACTTTTCACATTGTATGATTTCTTTGATTTAAAGGTAGGGTAGGAGATCCTGGATTTTGAGTCCAGCGAAGCTGCATTTTGAAAATACACAGGTAAAAAGTCCCAACCCTTTTCTTCACTTTCCCCCCGAAGGCACGCCTCTAGAGTACATGAACGCGCACGAGCACGACGGTGCACGAGCGCTGCATCGATCGTTGCCGTATTTAGTATTTAGTATTTAGTTTATGCTAACTATACGTTTAATAATGCTAGGTGCTAGCCAAGCTGGCTCTAGTTTAGCTTCCTGCCAAGCTTCGTTCACGGAGCAGGGTACGTGCACAGGGGGAAGGAGGGGGAGGGGGAGGGAGGAGGGGGAGGGGGAGGGGGAGGGAGGAGCAGATTGCAGTTTGATAGACGGCATCAGTATCCAATCATTGTGAACGGTCCGTTCACAATGATTGGATACTGTTTTTCCTAGATTGTACGTTCTAGAGGCCACTAAAAAATGTCATATTTGTGTCAAAACTTTTAATTAATTGGTTGGTGTGAGGGTGTGAAGAGTATTTCAAGCAATATGTAAAAAAATGTTCCAGAAAAAGATCCCCTACCCCGCCTTTAAATGAGCACTGCACATTTAAAACTGAGGCGACATATCATGCATCAGCTTGTCACTGCATCAAAAGATTACATGTGTTGATCAATGAATCTGAATCATCCTGAGAAATGTTAATGAGATAGATAAGGAAATGGCAGGAACCCATCAGTCCAGATGAATCCCACTCCCACGCAGCTGCCTGACCTGTGTGCTGTACTGCTGGCGGGTGGGTGGCACATCGTAGATGTCCTGCTGAGTAGGAGGTTGATGTCTGGGCGGGACGTCATACTCGTCCTGGTCTGCTTTCACCGTGTCGTAGACATAAATCTGTCCAACACGAGTCGGAACGATCACCTTGACAAAGAAGCCCAGAAACAGGAAAGGCAGGTTGGAAACAAGAAAAAGTATCAACAGGATCTATGATTACACTACAAACATCAGTCTGAGGGGCAGAGGATGGACATTAACACAACCAGATACATTTTATATTGATATTAACCTTGTAGCACCCACAGTTGCAGATATGCAACAAGCTTTTTATTTATTTACATTATTTATTTACATTATATTTTTTTTTACATTACATCATTTGATTTTTTGAATTTACATACATTATTTACATTCATGTGTAATATTTTTTGACGTTACATTTTATGTGCCGACAGTTGTCACAGCATCATTTTCTTGGCTCAGTGAATTACACTCTGCTTTGCGGTGGTCTGTTCTAGTTCGTTCTGGTCTCTTTGGTGCTGTCTGCTTTGTCCACCTTTCACAACGGTAATGGGAGGTCAGCTCTCCAAATTGTATTATTATGATTATTTTTTTGCATTTTTTTTATTAGCTTCATGTGCACATTTTTTATTTACATTACATTTTTATTTACATTACATATGTGCTTCACTTTTTCACAACAAAGATCTGTGAAATCTGTTTGATTTGTTGTTGAATGGAAAGTTTATGATGGTTGCGTTCCGCACTTTGTATTAAGAATGTTCAATAAAGGTCTATTATATACATTTTATTGTGGTAGCAGCAGTTACTGGTGAACTTTCACTATACCTTTTTTTGCCAAACGATCTGCAGAGGATGACTTGGTTTTGTGAACAAAATTCAGGAAAGCCCACAGTTGCAAATATGCAACATTGCCTAAAATGATCAAAAATAGCCCAATTCCAAAAAATATTGGTTTATTCCCACCCAAAAAGATGCAAGAAGCGACAAAATGATTTTTTTCAATGATTATTCATATGCTTGGGTGCTACAAGGTTAACAGCTGGAGAAAAGCTTTACATATATATATATGTACAGTAAACCGATCAAAGACCAAACTCCTTATTTCTCATGACACCCAAAGGCTTTTCAGGAATGACAGGTGTGACAGTGGCAGCCTACAGGCTTACGGTGAGAAACGAAGTCACTGCGGTCTCTTTCATCAGACGCAGGGGGAAAGAAAGCTTTTCTCATTTTTGAATGAAAATGTATTGTGTTGACAGTGACTGAACAGAGACTAAAGGTTGCTCATTTTCATTCCGACATGGCGCTGACACAGACACACACAGGGCCAATAAAAACAGAGCAGGGCCCCAGTCGCAGATGTCGTGAGAACTGGGCTGCCCTATTGTGTGCCTGTTTAAACTCTGTGTTATATGGTTTGAGTGCAAAGTCAACTGGTTAGTCTGGGAAACCACAACCCAACAAACCTAACCCACTTAGTGTCCTTACATCGTCCTGTCCTCACCAGACAATACGAAAACAAACATGCAGCCAGATGCTAACCACCACAACTGCAGCCTGAGTTTCTCTCATTTACCATTTTGGCCACTAATTTGCTTCATTACTGACAAAGGTAGGAGTTCTAACTAAAAATATTGAGCCTGCTATGAACACCACATATTAGCTCTTTTAGGGAGAACATTTTTAGGGAATAAATACAAAAGTATTTGTCATGAACTAGTGATTGTAGACTAAATGCATTCAAAAAATAAAATAAAAAAATTACATTTTTTTAAACTGATCTTGTTGCTAAGATATCTTATTAGCATAAAATGACCAGTTGATGATGGTGCTGTTTCATTAACCTTCTTACAGAGGGTTTTCCCAGGAAGCTGTGGCCTCATCTCTCACTGAACTCAGAGAAAGCTGATTTCCTTCTTCTCACCTGAGCAGACATAGTTTCCTCTTACACTGATGCATGTTTAGATAGAGACATCCATTAAGTTAGATCAGCTGCAGTCCTGATTAACGGATACTCCCTGATCTCCCCGGCTGTCAGAGGTGTGTTGTGACACAGGCATACACAGATAATAAAATCATCTATTTGACATCACTGTGTGCACACTCGCCTTCTGCCTGTAACTCAGAATGCTGTCTCTCATTTAATTTTCAAACAAAAACTGATTTTACTTCCTCCAGGAATTATTTCCCCAGGAGTTCTACTGAGAACTAATTCCTAAACAGTGGTAGGTCGTTGCTTTGCATGTGTATTCATTCAATCATGCAATTCTCTGTGTCTCCCCACCACACACGCATGCATACTAGGGCTAACGATATGGACAAAATTTCACATCTCGATATTAATGCCAGATATCTCGATATATAGATACAATATGACTGTGGGTTGAGTGAAAACTAAGCATTTTTCTGAAAAATAAAAACATAAAACAAAAGAAGGACGTCTGCATCCATCGGGTCTTGAGTTATAATAATAATAATACATTTAATTTTAAAAAAAGCGCCTTTCTCAACACTCAAGGACACTTTACAACATATTAAAAACACAATAAATAAAATAACAAGCGTTAAAATGATGTTTGCGACTGCCTGAGCTGCACATGCAGGGAAAATCTATATCGTTGAATTTGCGATATTAATATCTTGAATGTTCATATCTAGATATTGATACGATAACGGTATATCGGTCAGCCCTAATGCATACGCACACACACGCATGCACACACCCACCACACACGCATGCACAGGTAAACAGCCTGTTCCTCATTGTCAAAAGGTTTTCATTAGGATTGACAACACTTGGTTTATAGCCAGATGTCGTCTCTCTCTCTCTCTCTCTCTCTCTCTCTCTCTCTCTCTCTCTCTCCTCTCTCTCTCTCTCTCTCCTCTCTCTCTCTCTCCTCTCTCTCTCTCCTCTCTCTCTCTCTCTCTCTCTCTCTCTCTCTCTCTCTCTCTCTCTCTCTCTCTCTCTCTCTCTCTCTCTCTCTCTCTCTCTCACACACACACACACACGTCTGATAAACAACCGATGTTATTGATCACTTGTCTGTTTGAACCCTAAAGAAGAAAACCCATCTACACACTAATGCTAAGTGGATGTGTGCGTGTGTGTGTGTGTGTGTGTGTGTGTGTGTATGTATGTGTATGTGCGTGTATATGTGTGTGTGTGTGTGTGTGTGTGCGTGTATGTTTGTATGTGTGTGTGTGTGTGTCTGTGTGTGTCTGTGTGTGTGTGTGTGTGTGTATAAGGTCCAGCAGCAGTAATTGCCAGCTGAGCCTTTTAATCCCATTCAGAGATCAAGGCCATAGATCAATTGTCATCCTGACAGAAACATCCTACTCCCTGTGTGTAAAAGCGTGTGTGTGTGTCAATATTATAACATACATTTGTGCTATCTTATTTAGACTAGAAGTGTTGAATCAACTTGAGTCCTCCTCTGGTTTTCCCTGCAGTTCCCAGCTGCTGCACTGAGTGGGTTTTCACCAGGAGCCAAAGGAACCAGAGAAAAGTGCTGAAGCTGCAGCTTCTGCTCTCTGACCACGTACGGGTACTCGTCACTGCTTCCACTCCAGTTATGTTTAACACAGTGCTCTGTGTTGGTTAGGTGAGACCTGGTGTCCTCAGGTGAGAAATCATCACCTTTTCTCAAGTTGATAACAACTGCACAGTTACTGTGGTACAATTAAACCCTTACACTGAGTATTCAATAATGTTCAACATATAGAAGAGTGAGCTCCTCAGCTGACAGATATGTGACCGACTGCCACCATTTTAACAAATTCACAAAGCCATTAGTATCACGTGCTAATGGCTTCATTAAACACTATGTGTGGAAGTGCTTGGATCCAGCAGAAATGACACAGGCTTTTTGTCACTGCAGCCTGGTGGCTTATGTAACTTGGTAAAGATTTAGAGAACTGCAGATGTTTTACCCTACTTTTTGATAGCTGCTTCAAAACATGGTGGTTGTCTTGTTTGTGAAAGGAGCTGTTTGTCCTAACCACAGAGCTATACAAAACTGACACCTCTCTGTGATACTTTCATATAATGAGGTCACAAGTATCTGGTCAATAGCTACAAACTGGTGACCCACATACAGGTAATACAAAGGAGCAGGTTTTTTTGATGAAGTATGATGAAACATTTGAGAATTGAGAAATTTGGGTCAAGGCTGGGTCACAGGATACAGTCAGTGGGGTTACATGGCACTGAAAGGATCGGATTATTGGCTAAATTACAATAAGACTGAGTTATTAAGTTCATGTAGGCACCTTAATCTGACAAGAAATTGGATCGGATCGGATTCAGACCCCGAGATAACTGGGCTGAAAGTCACTCTAAACCTGCTTGTAGACGCTGAAGCTCGTGGTGAATCAGACTTTGCGTTCTGCGCATGCTCCAGATTTTTCCCCGGGGTCGTGACCCGGAAGTGAAAGGAGACGATATTCCTGTTGTTGCCGTCAGAAACAAACAAACAACGCGATGGAGAATGCTCCGTTGGGCATCGCGTTTGTGCAACAAGCAGCTCATCACAGACCAAATGTAGAGGGACGTAGCTTCATCTTCCTCTTCGTTCTCCATCTTTCTCCAACGCCTGAGTTTGTTGTTGTTGTTGTTGTTGGTGAAGAGGTCAACAGGAAGTGGCTCTATTAGCAATAGTTGGAATGGGTACAGCGCCACCTATCATATCGGAGTATGACACGCTTTGTGCCTCTGATCCCGTTCATTCACCGCCATATATCCAGCTGCAGCTAATAATAATAATAATAATACATTTTATTTGTAGTGCCCTTTATATCAGAGATCTCAAAGGGCAGCTGCCATCTTCTGTGTTCCTTTGGCATTTAAGGGCACACTAGAACACTTGTAGGTGTATATGGTGCCCACATTATGTCCGGAGGAATTGCATTCCCGATACCAACGGTACCTAGAAAAACGGGTACAGTGGAAACCGCTTATAGTGATCACGTTGGTCCAGAGCCAATTTGAACACTATAAGCTAAGTATTATTTTTATTTTTTTGCTATTTTATTTTTTACTCCCTTGATTCCTTTCTGGACGTCTGCTTCTGCCCTATGCTTCTGCCTCGCTAGCTAATGTAACGAGTTGACACCGGGCAGCAAGCCGAGATGGTGCGGCAAAGCTTGGCATTCCTCAGCTACCTTGTGTAGTCTAATTAAGCAACGAGAGACAGTCATGAATGCAAACGACGGAGAAAGAAAACGACGGCGCCCGGGAAAAGCACCTGAGGAATGCCAAGCTTCGCCACAGCATCTCGTTGGCTCGTTTTTGGTAATTTGTCATACGCCTCGAGGAGACTACATTTTTCATTCAGAGAAAATGACTTCCTTTTTCCAGCCATGATTCGCGCGTAGGGGTGGGCGATATGGAAAAAATGTTGTATCACGATTTTTTTGCATAAAATCACGATTTCGATTTTTTATCACGATCTTCCATCCAAAAAAAAAAAAAAAGACCAATTACAGTAGAGTTAAGTCGACATGTTGAACCACAGAAGAGCTAAGGAGTAAAAGAAAGAATTTGGCAGTCAACACATTGTAATTCAACTGTAACCCAATTCAAGATGAAAAATAATGATCTAATTAATGACATCTGACACAGTGAGAGTGAAGCAACCGGAAATAGAAAAACGAACCACTGATGACGACTTGACTCCACCTCATGATGCCATTTAGCAACAGATGAGCAACGCTGCATGTTCATTTACTGCAGCCACAGTCACGCACTGCCATCACCAGAGCGCCCTAAAGGAATACTTTTCAACTGTGTAATGTTTGTCACGGTCGCGGTGCATCCCTTTTCTCTTGCACCATAGTTAGCTTAGGAGCTAGCGGTTTCCTCATCCGACCCGAGAGTGCTGCTGCTGGCCGTGAGTTTCTCCCGTGCGCCGCTATGGATGTGCTGTGGATGGTGCCGCTGCTGCTGTTCCCATTCCTGATGTGGACCAGCAGCAGTGGGTTAGGGTAGAAGAAAACCCGAACCAATTCCAAATTACAGAGGTGGATTTCCTCTTCTTCACCAGCTCGTCGGCTGCCGCATCGGCGGGAACCAGCATTAAAAAAATCATTGCGCTGATTGGCAAAGGCGATCTATACGGTTTCTTTAATTTGGTAGATCGCCTGCGATTCTCCACTCTTCCTCGCCAGTCACAATTTTATATCGTCAGATCGCGCACCCCTATTCGCGCGCTTGCTGCCCGGTGTCAACTCGTTACGTTAGCTAGCGAGGCAGAAGCATAGGGCAGAAAGGAATCAAGGGAGTAAAAAATAAAATAGCTACAAGTTTTAAAATTATTTTTGCACATGTTTACATTCATAAAATGGCCAAAAATTAACATTATAAGCGGATTTCTTGATTACTATAAACAAATTATTTAAACAGCATTTGTATAGAAATGATTCTGTCCCAAGCCTTTTGATCTATATAAGCGGTTGATTACTATATCCGTGACCACTATAAGCGGTTTCCACTGTACTATCATGTTTTCAGAATTGTGGCATCGACTTGGTACCGAAGTATTGGTTCTCGTGACATCCCAAGTGATACACAGCCCTTCTTGCAGACTCAGTGTGAGCACTTTGCTTTCTTTCATGTAGCTTCATCATAGTAATTAACTACCTGGAATAAAAAACCTCAAGGGCCAAAGAGAAACTACATTTTCCTACAGACTAAGAGCCTTTGGAGGCACCCAGAGTATCAAGGTATAGATCGGAGATACTCATTGTGCGGCTCGCGAGCCACATGCGGCTCCTCAAGCTTTAATTGGTGGCTCGCACTCGCATAGTAGCTTATAACAATATGGTAACAATAACAATACATTTTTTCAAATAACATACAGTAAATACTGCACATAATTAAGTATTTTTATTGAGTTTGCGTTTTTGTAGTATTAAGTATGTTTATTAAGTATTAATTAAGGTTTAATGGTGTTTCCTAAAGGGGGCTCTGTTAAACCTGGCAACACAGCCCGCTTAAACCACCATCACACTTGACCGCAGTGCATGCTAGCTTCTTTAGCCAGCGCGAGATGCAGGCACAATGGATCGGTTTTTATTGAAAAAAGGGCATAAACCAAACGAAAATCAGCATGAAGACGCCAGAGAGGGGACGAGCAGGCAAACGTCGGGTGTACCGCAAGATGCAGGCGCAATGGATCGGTTTTTAATTAAAAAAGGGCAAAAACCAGCACAAAAACCATGCTCATCTTGAATGTCTCACTATGATTACAACAACAAACTACAAATACAACATGAAGAAAGTCAAGGACATGCCTGCCAGCTTCCACTCATCCCAGTATTAAGGCAAATATGGTCTTAATTGAAAATGTATTGGCTGTGTTGTTTCTTTTTTTGTGGGATGTAGAAATGCATATTTGCAAAAGGGGATGTTGTCATAAAAGTGGCTCTTCCCCTTGATTTTGCTCTGCCAATGTGGCTCTTGTGAAAAAAATAGTGAGTATCACTGGTATAGATGATCTCCCCCCAGACTGTCCCTGCTCAGTCAGTAGTACTTTCTGAAAGTCTTTAAGCACAACATTCAGACTAAGCCTGCTTCAGTGAGGGGGCTGCAACAAAGAGAGAGTGACATATAGAGTAAATGTGAAGAGGGAGCCTTTAACTTCCTGCAAAAAAAGTCATGTTCCAGTTCATTTTAGCCAAACTAGACCTGTGTTAAATAAGTCTGGCCTTCAAATAAATACCTTGATTTTGATTTTCTAACTTTGATAAGCTCAATACTAGGGATGGGAATCGAGAACCAGTTCCAACATGGCGTCGAGGCAGAAGCGCTCCAAAGTTTGGTTATATTTCACCAAAAAGGACAATACTAGGGCCAGTTGCAGAACTCGTGCAGAGCTTTGATCATATCAAAGGGGGGAAATACCTCCAACATGCCGAAACATTTGACCACACAGCATGCAATTACTTTGCACGGATGTAAAGTCTTTGACACGCTGCTAAGCCATGGCGGCGACTCTCGCGGGGGAGCCTGTGGCACAGCGTCTTCCGTCTCAAAGGTCACAGGTAACGCAGGGATCTCAAGTTTCACACATTTAACGTCACGCACTCCCGCCACATATTGTATTTCTCACGCTGAAAAAAAATATATAATATAAATTTCTCTGGCGCGCCGCTATCGCTATGGAAACGGCAGGAAACAAGCACGTCTCCCATGAGTCTGAGCAGAGCAGTTATTAACAACAACACTAATAATAATATTATTAATGAAAGACCCCCATTCCTGCAGCCGATCCAACCAGCCCGCCCAACGGTGTGTATGTGTGTGGGGGGTCACTCTTGCCTGCATTCAAAACTAAACTAACATTTAGTTGAGGAGGACTGCAGTCATCCTGACTGAACGCGAGCGAGCAATGGATAAAAAGTGATTAGAAAGCGTACTTTTCAATCAGCCTGTCCTGACATGCCGCGAGCGATGTCGCTCTGTCCAGCAATGACGCCGTCCCTTTATAAAATCGCCCGCGCTGTCTCTATTTAGACGACATTTCGCGGCGGCGGCCCGCCCCTAAACACTTTTTATTGGTTGAAATGAACACGCTGCTTCCTGTTGACAAGCTAGTTAGCAACAGGTCAGCATCACTCAGGGAATAATGGATGAGGAGAAGCTGATCTGCACCGTGGAACAGCACTCAATGGTTTATGACCCCAAACACCCGTACCACAAAGATCTGAATCGAAGGGAGGCCGCATGGGCGGTAATCGCCAGAGAACTCGGTGTTTCAAGTGAGTACGTTCTGAACCAATAGAATCACTCCCGACAAAGGCTAAAGAGGCAGGCTAAAGAGGCAGCCTCTCCGCAGGCTCAGAAGCAGCCTCTCGGCAGGCCCAGAGGCAGGCTAAAGAGGCAGGCTAGTTAGGTAGCCTCTCCGCAGGCTCAGAGGCAGGCTACAGAGGCAGCCTCTCCGCAGGCTCAGAAGCAGGCTCAGAGGCAGGCTTCAGAGGCAGGCTAAAGAGGCAGGCTTCAGAGGCAAGATCAGAGGCAGGCTAAAGGGGTAGGATCAGAGGCAGGCTACAGAGGCAGGCTCAGAGGCAGCCTCTCGGCAGTCTCAGAGGCAGGCTCAGAGGCAGGCTTCAGAGGCAAGATCAGAGGCAGGCTAAAGGGGTAGGATCAGAGGCAGGTTCAGAGGCAGGCTAAAGGCTGATTCATACTCGGCGCAAACGCGCAACTGTTCTGGCTCGAGAACCATTAATGACGTCATCGAAAGCGCCAGCCCCTTCACAGTTCCTTCAGCTCATAAGCGCAGTTTGCACCGAGTATGCGTCACATTTGCAGTTCTCTCCAGACCAGCGAGCGTCAGAAAGAAAGCATACACAATGCCACCTGTGGTGTCACGTCAGCAGAGGCTGGCACATCTGATGCGGAATGAATTTACTCTGGGTGTAGAACTGTTTTCCCATCCCTACTCAACGCACAAGACAACTCTCGGAACATTTCACAGTTCATGTGCAGCTTTGCTTCTTACGTCTGACACAGAAACTTGGCCTGAGGAAGGCCATATACTTTCACATGATGTGACCTAAATATCCAAAGATAAACTCTGTGTCATGCCCTCATAAAGCAGCAGCTACTCTGACCTGCCAACATTAAAGTGCATTCTCACAGTTGAAGGAGAAATGAATGCAGATATGCACACACACTGTGGGACACTATATGTGGCACGATCTAGGATGTTTGCTTTTGTTTCCTGTTTTTCTAAACCAGAAGACATTGTCAAAAGATGACCTTTGCTCTGAGCAATGTCCCTCCCTCCTTCCCAGCAGCACCCTCCACCCTCTTCTTCTCTTAAATATCATTTTTTTCTTTCTCTGCCTGATACTAATGACAAAATGATGAACAACAAAACAGAGTGTGGGCTATAGTCAGAAACATGAATCTGGATGAAATCTCCTCCACAGTATCTGGTGCATCTCTTAAATGAGGCCCACTCTCAAATATTCAAAAGAACCACTTGAAGCACACGCAGAGAAAAACACACTTACATATGCAACTGCAGTTGAGAATATTCAACTGATGGAGACAAAAAATGGATCCTTACAGCACAGATGTGAAGTTCAAAGAGAAAGGAGGTAAAAATAGAGGGAACATAATTACAGTTGGAGGGTAGGGTGTTTTTTTGATCGGGTGGACATACTGAACTCCTTCAGATCCTGATATAAAGATCTTTCACTCTGCTCTCTACTTTGTTTGTGCCTGCTGTGGAGATAACAATTCAGAGTGGATTAAGCAGGGTGGAGAGACTAACAGTGACTTCCATAGTCACGAAGTCTGCTCATATAGACACCATTTCCACTGCCAACTGACTCCTTCCATTTAAAAATGATGCAGTACTACACACACATTTCCAATACTTTAAATGTATTTGATTGTATAAGAGTCACAGGAAGTGAACTTATTTCTATTTCAATAACAGCATTTTTATTTTATTTATGGAAATGCAGGAAAAAAAGCATTGGTGAAGTCGCACATACACAGCAGTGCAAACAGCTGACTGATGGTTTAAAACAGCAGAGCCCAGACACACTCACCCTACAATGAAAGAAGCAAGAAGATGCAGGCTTCTGAATCCCACATCATGCAGTGCTAAGACACTCTTCATGTACAAACTCAAGTAGAGAGTTGGAACAATGTCAAACTGGCAGCCACAACAAGTTCTCTGGTCATGGCCTACTTAAACTACTGCCCTCTGGCACATGTTAGACAACAACACAATAAGAAACCCTACAGGAAGTTTCAACTTCACTGCTCAATGTTTTTGTAATAGTTGTACCTTCTTGGGTATTGATAGCCGTACAAACGCTCTTCCCTGCAGGTCTTCCTGTTTTTCAATGTGCCACACGCCTAACACATGACAAAAGCATCAAAGGGCACGGTGCCAGCTCTTGTGACATCAGTTTTAGTGTGTTGTGTTGTATGGGACAGTGGGATCGGCAAACATAAACCAAACATGACATGGAAGTCGAACTCTGTTGACCTTTGAGCAATTTTTGCCGCTAAGGCCATTCATATTCTCAATCAAGTAAAATAACTTTAATCTCAAAATAACAACAAAAAAGTCATAATAACCAGGCTGCACAGTGTGTGTGGTGGTTTATGTTGTTCTTTCTCAAAAAAGAGAACTTGAAGGATTAAAAACAGACAAGAGCAGCTATCACAAGAAAGAATGAATGAGAATGTCGGAGCTGTCTAAACCATGCCAGCTATGTAGGGCATGTGGTCATTCACACACAGACACACAGAAACCGAGCAGCGGTGCAGGGTTACAACGGATTAGTGTGGGTGGAGGGTGGGGGCAGTGATAATTCACTCCTGCCATAACACGCCATATTGTTTGCTGTTTTTCGAGACTGTGTGTTCATATGACGTGCAGACAAAGAGACACAAAACTCTGTTTATGTGCACATTATTCAAATATCTTAACTGCAAGGTGCTATGTGACAAAAGACTGCTGAGTGTCTCGTCCCACGCACTCCAACTTCAGCATCAATAGCCGCATTCGCACCGTAGGAACCTTTGGCAGTTCCTATAACCTTTTAAGGAATGGGGCCGTTTTCTCCCGCATTCGCACATACAGGAACTCCGGACCATCTCCCTCAGTTCCTGTAACCATTTCAGCTCCTTCTCCGAGGCTGGGTCTGTTCTGGGTTCTATAGGAATACATCTGACGGAGGTGTTTGGTGGTTGGTAGCTCCGCCCCTTGTCATGTTGTCAGGCTGAAATGTTTCCTCATACGACATGGACACAACCTTGGCGTGTTTAATAAGTTAAACCTCCACGTGGTCTCCTTTGTCTGCGGTGCTCTGCTCTCCTTCCTTCATGAAACCAAGAAGTATGGCCTGCGCTCCATCCTTCGTCTCCTGACTCTCTCTGTGAGCTCTTCCAGCCTCCATGTTAGATGCCCGATGTGATCGTCCATGATTAATATCACCATCATGCAGACCATGGACACGGTGGCCTCCCCGCTCTCCATGTTAGCTTCTTGGTGGTGTTTTCTTCTTCTCTCCTTACTTTTCGCGGGTTTTGTTTTGTTTTGTTTTGTTGTTGAATGTGGCGCTAAAGTAACACGTCGCTGTCGCAGACGGCTGCGCCGCATCAGTCCCGACCTGGTCCCAACTCATGTGCGAATGCAGACTGAAACAGTTCCGGTGGGGAAGGACAGTTATCAGAACGAAATTCGAGGAGGACCGTTCTTAGAACGGCTCTGTCCGAAAGCGGCTTTTGACTCCAGCTTATGGGAGTTGTCTTTCTTTTCTTTGCAGTCCTGGTGAGGGTTAGGGTCATCTGCTGATGATTCTGGTTGGTGACAGTAAAGCCTGATTTATACTCGGAAACCAGGTCGTCTGCGTGTGTGTCGCAGTTAACGCAGACACTACGCAGACACTCTGGTGCACCTCCTCAAAATTGTAACTCACCGCAGACAGTGCCGCAGACGTCGCCGCAGGGAGGAGAGAAAGGAGGCCTCTGATTGGTCAACTCTACATCCGCTCTACACTATGCGTATTTCCGGTTTGCTAACCGGCTGACGCTAACCGTGCTAACCGTGACGATTCTTTCGCCTCTCTGCCAGCTCCAGTAGTAGCAATATTTCTTCTATTTCTAGATCGATCAGCTGCATCTCAATCAAAGTGCGCATTCGTCCAGTAGCCATTGTTGTTGAATGACCTCCGTAACCGTAACACCCACAATCCTAGCTTGTTCGTGATTGTCCCTCTTGCGTTGTGGCGTGGGATTAACATAGCGCAGACAGCGCTTCAAGGCATAAATCAAAAATAACTGCGTCATGTCTGCGACAAGCTCACTGCGACACACTGCTGCGAAGTCCCAATACAGGGTGGTGGAAGAACAGTCCATCCATCAGACCTCCCACATCGCAGAAGTAGTTGAATGACTTCAGGGAAATTCACAGAAAACCGCTTTGGAATTTGATTGATTCAAAACCTTTTGTTGGTACAGTGATCACAGCAGACACAATCAACACCAACAACAGTAAAAATAATAATAACATCCTCCTGTTAATCCACTGATTGATACACTATTTTGCCAAAAGTATTCACTCACCCATCCAAATAACTAAATTAATCTGTTCCAGTCACTTCCATGACCACAAGTGTATAAATTCAAGCACCTGGGCATGCAGACTGCTTCTACAAACATCTGTGAAAGAACGGCTCGCTCTCAGGAGCTCAGTGAATTCCAGCATGGTACCATGATAGGATGCCACCTGTGCAACAAGTCCAGTGGTGAAATTTCCTCTCTACTAAATATTCCACAGTCAGCTGTCAGTGGTGTTATAACAAAGTGGAACTGATTGGGAACGACAGCAGCTCAGCCACGAAGTGGTCGGCCACGTAAAATGACAGAGCGGGGTCAGAGGATGCTGAGGGGCATAGTGCTCAGAGGTCGCCAACTTTCTGCAGTCAGTCGCTACAGACCTCCAAACTTCATGTGGCCTTCGGATTAGCTCAAGAACAGTGCGTAGGGGCGGTTTGTGGCGTAGTGGGTACAGCAGGCGCCCCATGTACAGAGGCTATAGTCCTCGTGCAGCTTGCCCCAGTTCGAATCCCGCATCGGACGGCCCTTTGCTGCGTGTTATTTCCCTCTCTCTGCCCCTTGCTTCCTGTCTCTCTTCACTGTCCTATAATAAAGGCATAAAAAGCCCACCAAAAAAACAAAAAAAAAAACAGTGCGTAGAGAGCTTCATGGAATGGGTTTCCATGGCCGAGCAGCTGCATCCAAGCCATACATCACCAAGTGCAATGCAAAGCGTTGGATGCAGCGGTGTAAAGCACGCCGCCACTGGACTCTAGAGCAGTGGAGACGCCTTCTCTGGAGGGACCAATCACGCTTCTCCATCTGCCAATCTGATGGAGGAGTCTGGGTTTGGTGGTTGCCAGGGGAACGGTACTTGTCTGACTGTAAAGTTAGGTGGAGGGGGGATTATGGTGTGGGGTTGTTCTTCAGGAGCTGGGCTTGGCCCCTTAGTTCCAGTGAAAGGAACTCTGAATGCTTCAGCATACGAAGAGATTTTGGACCATTTCATGCTCCCAACTTTGTGGAAACAGTTTGGGGATGGCCCCTTCCTGTTCCAACATGACTGCGCACCAGTGAACAAAGCAAGGTCCATAAAGACATGGATGAGCCAGTTTGGTGTGGAAGAACTTGATTGGCCTGCACAGAGTCCTGACCTCAACCCGATAGAACACCTTTGGGATGAATTAGAGCGGAGACTGTGAGCCAGGATTAAGAATGGGATGTTACTTACGTTCATATGCGTGTAAAGGCAGATGAGCCAATACTTTTGGCAGTATAGTGTATTTTTCGGACACAAAGGGTCAAATGGACTCAGATTCATTAGCCGCTTTCGGACTGTAGGAACCTTTGGCAGTTCTAATAACCTTTTAATCCGCGGGGCCGTTTTCTCCCGTGTTCGGACATACAAGAACTCGGGGCTTTCTCCCTTAGTTCCTATAACTATTTAGCTCCTTCTCCGAGGCTGGGTCTTTTCATGGTTCTATAGAACGATCTGAGGAGGTGTGTGGTGGTCGGTAGCTACGCCCCATGTCATGCTATCACGGCTGAAATGTTTCCTCATACACAGACACAACCGGTGGGTGTTTAATAAGTTAAACTTACACTGGTCTCATTTGTCTGCAGCGCTGCTCTCCTTTCTTCCTTCATGAAATGAAAAAGTATTGTCTCCTGACTCTCTCTGATGTGATTGTCCATGATTAATATCACCATCATGCAGACCGTAAACACAGTGGCCTCCCCGCTCTCCATATTAGCTTCTTGGTGGTGTTTTTTCTACTCTCATTACTTTTACCGTTTTGTTTTGTGTTTGAATGTAGCGCTAAACGGCTAACAGCTAACACGTCACTGAAGCAGACGTCTGCGCGCGGCGCATCAGTCCCTATCAGGTCCCGACTCATGTGCGAATGCAGACTGAAACAGTTCCGCTGGGGAAGGATAGTTATCAGAACGAAATTCGAGGAGGGTAGTTCTGATAACTACTTTCTTACAACGGTCTGTCCGAAAGCGGCTATTGTCCCTGAATACAATGCAGGTTAGAAATGTGAACATGTGGATGGTGACAATCCGACATAATTTATGGTGAATCAATTAAAACAAAACTAAAGAAATAAAAAAAGAAAAGAACAAATCATGAAAAGCTGCAAAATTTTGGTGCAGTGGGTGTCGCATTACCAATTTAAATACTGTCCTTCCAGAATTTTGCTGCTGAATAGGGAAATTTTCATGAATACATAAGCAACAGTGCCTCATACAAAGGTCACTGTGTCCACACCTTTCAGGTGTAACAATTTGTGTTGTGCCTTTTGGTAAATACTGATCATAAAGATATGATGCCTAAACATATGAGGAGAAAAGAAAGGAGATAGAACGATAAAAAAGAACATCCAGCTGCTGCGTGTGTGTAGGAGAATAAAACACACAACAGCTACGAGCAGGACCATCAGGAGCACCTGCAAAAGGATTAAAGAAGAAAAGCACGAACAAAAAGAAAGAAAGAAACATGGAAACTTAACTATGCTCACTGAATATTATTAAAGCTGCCGTCGGCAGGTTTTCAAAATTCCGAGTCTAAAGTCGGAAAATTCGAACTGATACAACTTTCAGGTCCATCCCCCAAACTCCTCCCCCTCTGTGGACGAGGTTGTGCACGTGAGTTCACACCAGTGTGAGCGCACACAAGCTGGGGGCAGACTCACGCTCAGCATGGAAGACGTAGTTGGTGACTGTTCTGCTCAGATAATAGATAAATAATAAACCTAACGTGATTGGTTAAAAACAGCCGGGAGCGCTCGATTTTTGCAAGCATGATTACAGGCTTCAGAGGGAGCTACAGAATTCGGGATTTTTCCTAAACAGCCTGTTTAATATTCTACTTCCAGAATCCCATGACAGTTCAAGCTAATATGACTAAAAAAAGTTGCCGACGGCAGCTTTAAAGCCACAAACTGATGTGAGCATGTAAGTGAATGAGTGGGTGTGCACGCCTTTATGTGTGTGTATGTGCGTGCAAAATATATGTGTTTTTATAAAGGTTTTACATGAATTGTAGTAAATGATGGGGAAGGGGGCCGCAGCCACCCCCACTCCAGAGATCAGGAGCAGACAGGTAGGGCCCCCAGACCTTGACAACCAGCAGCCCCCATGGAGCAAGGAAGAGAAAAAACAGGCAGCCCATCGCAGGAAAGCCATGCTCTAACCCAGAGGAGCAGAGGAAGGCCCCAGGGCCATGGAGCAAAGGAGCCAGGGAACCAGGAGAGACAGCATGAGTCAAGTGCGGGACCAAGAGCCCCGTGTGCCCGAGGACCACACCTCCGCTCCAGATGAGAGCCCACCCGACCGGGTGTACGCAACACAAAGACACATACTCACACAGATACAAAGACACAGACATCCAGTTGCACACTCCCTCACTCAGAGGCCTCCAGGGGCCACGTGGCCCGATGGACAGTTCCTTCTCCCGGTCCCCCTGTCCCCCTGTTCCAGGCTAAGACCAGGAAACAGGGCTGTCGGAAGACCTCCCTCTCCCCCTCCTGCCATAACCACTGCTTGTAGATAGTCTATACTCAGTGGGGTCACATGGCACTGAAAGGATCAGATAATTGGCTAAATTACAATAAGACTGAGTTATTAAGTGCATGTAGACACCTTAATCTGACAAGAAATTGGATCGGATCAAGGTCCTCGCGATGGGAGATAACTCGGTTGAAAGTCACTCTAAACCTGCTTGTAGACGCTGAAGCACGTGGTGAATCAGACTTTGCGTTCTGCGCATGCTCCAGATTTTTTCCCGGGGTCGGGAACCGGAAGTCAAAGGAGACGATATTCCTGTTGTTGTCGCCGTCAGAAAGAAACAAACAACGCGATGGAGAATGCTCCGTTGGGCATCGAGTTTGTGCAACAAGCAGCTCATCACAGACCAAATTTAGAGGGACGTAGCTTCATCTGGCTCTGCGTTCTCCATCTTTCTCCAACGCCTGAGTTTGTTGTTGTTGTTGGTGGTGAAGAGGTCAACAGGAAGTGGCTCTATTAGCAACAGCTGGAATGGGTACAGCGCCACCTATCATACCGGGGTATGACACGCTTTGTGCCTCTGATCCGATTCATTCACCACCATATATCCAAGGAGAATTACCCTTGCTCGAAGCCTGTATTTTCGAGAAGGGGAACCGAGCCACTGAGTTTCAGATGTGAGGCCAAAGGGGAAGTGTAAAAAACACACTGGTTTGCTCGGGGTTGAGTCCAAAAGTCCAAGAGTCCATTCAGTCCATTCAGAGAGTGACATCTTTTCCACTGAAATACTAAGTCAATAAAGGTTCCACAGGTCATTATGGTGTCACAGCTTGATTCCCTCCTGGTCAGGGTGCCAGTGGTCAGTTTAAAAAAAGAATTCCATTATTAAATAGATAAAATAAATATTTCCAAAATATTTCGGTAAAATTTCAAGTATCACCATCCAGCTCCACCTTCCTCTCCAAATATGGTCACTCCTGGCCCCAAAGAGACCAAGACAGTGATGGCTGAATACTGAAGCTTTAAAACAGCAGTTCACAGACAGGTGAGTGAGGCGTGTTCCTCCAGCTTGACTGCAGCCCGGTTTAGGAAGGGTTAGACCAACACCAAATGATACTGAGCTGTTACATATGAGCTCGTGGCGGTGCTAATGGTTGCTAGTCTGCAAAGAATTCTCTCCACCTGAAAGTACTTTGGACATATGAAGGATATATCCGTACATAAGAGAGGTTAAAATGGTCCATCTTTGGATTTTTAAGGATGGCAGCACATCACCAAATTCTTGAAGATAGATGAAAGGATCACTGCAGTCACTGAAGATCATTTAACTTTTTTGGACATTTTCAGATAAATCCCCTTCAATCCAAGTTTCTGACCCAAACGCTCATGGTCATTACTTGACAAAAAAAAAAGATCTTAAACAAACTCAACATGACATTTGAAGCTGTGCTTCTGTGTGCTGCACTTTTGCAGTTGTATGGATTTGCTATTTGCTTATCTTTACTCTGAAAGATCACCTTTAATGTTTGATGTAAGCAATGAAACCGAATTTATGAAAGACAAAATACAGCACTGCTGCTACATGTCAGCTCCTTCACATCAATGAATTATGAAACAGTTGGAGACAGTCAGATGAACACAGATGAGCTCATATCTTAAGAGGTGGACCAGCACCCCCCCCCCCCCCCCCCCCCTCACACACACACACACACACACACACACACACACACACACACACACACACACACACACACACACACACACACACACACACAAAATCCAACACCTGCTGTCACTGCAGAATGAACAGTCATCCAACCACAAAATGACACTGAATTATTAACAAATGAACAATTTCACCAGACCTACAGACGCAGTCGTGTGGAGGAGGGGGTTGCATTTACTTTGATATTTCTGTGGGCAGTAAAAAGCGCCACTATTCACTGAGGCAATATGTTACAGATGTCCATGTGTCCCGATTTGATGCTATGCCTGTTGGACATTTAGTCATGTGCTCTATAACAACTCGCAGAGTTATGTTGATTCCCAGCAGAGTTTTACTTGGATTTATCCAAAAACTAAAACGATTTACACAGGCATGGCACAAAAAAATGGTAATGAGAAAATAAACGAGGAAATATATCCATTAATGAGCAAATACATATATGTGACAAAAGACAACTGTTAAAATCCATCCATCCATCCATCCATTTTCTATACCCGCTGAATCCATCGGTTTTGTCGCGGGGGGCTGGAGCCTATCCCAGCGGCCATTGGGCGAGAGGCGGGGTACACCCTGAACAGGCTGCCAGTCCATCACAGGGAAGCAGAGACAAACCAGACAAACAACCACACACTCACTCCTAAGGACAATTTTAGAGACACAACTGTCAAAATATGAATGAAAAGTTCAAAGCATTTCAATACATTTTCAGATAACTTTGCTTATTCATTTATTTAAATTACTGTTTTAAATAAATATCTTTATTGACTATATATCTTTATTGCTAAATAAATCTATATTTTTCTCAATTTCTTTCAAATTCTTTGTCAGTTATTCAACTTCATCTCTTTGTTTCTCCTTTTTCTCCTTATTTCTCCTTGAATTGTACAATGTGTTGCACCATAGCAGCAGTAAGTTGCAGCTGCTCCGATCATATTGGGTATACTTTGTATCTTGATGAGAGTTTTCACTGAGGTTTTTTTTGGCATAAATCCATATTTGAAAGATTTGTCAATGCTAGTTTAGAAGCTATGCTACTTGAGCCAAATCTCTTCATACTTATGATACTTTTTAACATCCATGATAACGAGTGAGCAACAAATAAATCGTTTGCAAACAGTGGCAACAGACTGAGCTTTCTAAAGTCCTATTTATCACAGCCCAGATCCGTGCGGTCAGATGTGATGAAGTTGTCTTCTAATTTGCCAGGCGTAGTTCATTAAGTGGAACTCGTGCTGAAACCTGAGAGATATTTGTCTTTGTATTTCATATTGATGAATTCTTGATCTATTTTTCTTTACATTTATTACTTAGTATATTTCCTCATTTATGTTTTTCATTCTTTTAAAGATGTTTTTTTTGCACTTCTACCGTCTCATACTTTTTGGGTATCACATTTAAAATGTATGCAGTTTTTACTTGACTTTTTTACAATGTAATTTTTGCAATGGCAGCTTTAGTCTATCTCCACATTTCTTCTTGGGTTTCAGGTATCATCACTTAATCAAACTATTAAATACCTTTTTTCCAGAGCTACAAAGAGCCAAAAATACAGTCACTTGAAGGTAGGTGAGCATTGTAAACATGTGGGTAAAACCATTGTTTCCATTAAAGAAACAGTATCAGACTGCATCAGGCCCAGAAAAAAAACCAAATTAAGACTGGGACAATCCTGGTGAATGAGCTCACTTTCAGGAAAACTCTCTGATGACTTACACCCAACAATCCATTTTTTGTTCCGACTTTATCGTGCTCAGGGTTATGGGGGAGGCTGGAGCCTACCCCCGCTGTCATGGGGTGAGGCACATCCTGATCAGGTCACCAGTCTGTTACAGGGCAAACACTCATGCACACACTCACACCTAAGATCAATTTAAATCACCCATTAACATCCATGTTTTTGGAAGGTGGGAGGCAGCCGGAGTACCCGGGGAGAAGCCACACATGCACAAGAACATACAAACATCACACAGAAAGTATCCCAGCTGAAATTAAAACCAGGAACCTTAACCAGAGTTAGCCACCACACCATAGCCATTACCAATATACAATAGTCAATCATCAGAAACTTTATCCCACAGCACAAAGACTAAGCTTGAGTTTTGGTTCAACTAAAAGTAAATAAACATTTACCAGCAGGAAGTGTGTGTGTACTTGATATAAGAATATCCAGAATGTTCTGTTGCTTCTCATCTTTCAGTGGAAACAAACTTATTTTCATTTCTGTAAAGTAAACCCACACACAGTAATATCTGTCTATTCTACATCTCCCTCCCCCCTCTTTCCTTACCTTGTTAAGGTGCTTGGTGCTGCTGTCCCAGTTCCTCTTGTCCAATGAGGGGGGTACCTGGTAGACATCCTGACCAGTTGCTGTCCCGCCAGCTTGAGCTGGTCCCTGACCTGGCCCTGGGCCTAAAGAGGGGGGCACCTGGTATATATCCTGCCCAGGCAGTGTGAACTGTCTATGGCTAAGAATTGGTGCCTTGCTGGGTGCTCCTGGCTGGGCTTGTATAGAAGGTCCACTTGGACCAGAGGGAACCTGATACAGACTTTGGGAGCTTGCCTTGGGACCATGGGAGGGGGGCATCATGTAAACAGAGTCAGGATTGGGCTGTGCAGGGTTGGGGGTGGAGTAGGCTGAGTGCATGGAAGTGTACTGAACTGAGGGAAGGGGCTTATTGGCAAACCCCGTTGAGGGCGTAGAGATGGCAGGTGTTGGTTTGGCATAGGCACTCTGAGGGGGGAGGGATCGCTGCAACTGAGAGGTGGGACAGGAAACAGCTGGATCTGAAGAAGATGGTGTGGTCTGTTGCTGTTGTTTACTGTCATACATGCCAACAAGGATCTTGAGACGATTGCCTGGGACGATGCCTTGGCGGCCATGGAGTGAGCAGAGCCACCATCCATCCAATCCCTGTGTGTCACGCTCCAACACTGTCATGATGTCTCCTTTGCGGAAGGACAGCTCGTCTGGAGACTCAGCCACATTGTCATACAATGCCTTGGCCAGGATGTTCTGTAGATGTATAACAAACAGATAGATGTGAATTTACCATACAGTTTCAAAATTAGGGTTACTCTTAAATGGCCAGTCATCAGAATTTTTAGAGAAATACCTCCTATGTAAGTCAGATCCCACTTAATAAACTGAGCTTCCTGATAATGTCAACAGTAAAGCTAGCCACACTGACCATGGATTCAGGATTATTATTCATCAAAGGTAAATGGATCCTGTCATTTTTATCATGAGTGTGTTTAGTGAGCGCACCAAACAGGAATCTGCAGAGAATGCCACAAGGTCTACAAAACACTTTCATTTCAAAGACTAAGAACTTATAAACTATTAGATAATAAAAATACAGTCCAGTTTTAATCCTTACAAAACAACAAATTTTCCTAAAACTTGGTGTGTTGTGCACATTTAGCTTTCATTTGAATTCTGGCATCATACAACTGACTTTATATTTCAATTCAATTCAATTAATTTTTATTTATATAGCGCCAAATACAACAAATGTCATCTCAAGGCACTTAGATAATAAAGTCCAATTCAATCCAATTGGAATTCAATTCATTGTAATCATAATTATTCATAAAATAATCCAATTCGTTCATATAGAGCCAATTCAAAAACAATTTCCTAGCTAAGGAAACCAACAGATTGCACTGAAAACTTTTTCTTTTTCGGTCCAATCTCCCGGCCTGAGCGTGCCTGAGGCGACTGTGGAGAGAAACGACTCCCTTTGACAGCATATATGTTAAGCTTTTAGCTGTTCCAAACATAGGCTGGTGCGTTTAAGAGAGCAATGTGATGCACATGCTGTCAAACAATAAAACCACAGCTGAATATCCTTGATTCCTTCAAATCTCTACATTTAACACTAAACAAATTATGATTAAAATTGTTAGGAAGAGTTAAATTGGTGAATGATGTTGCATAATAAATCAAAGGCTTCAAACAGACAGGTTTATGGGTAATCATCATCAGTATTGGCTGATCGGTTTTCCCAGTTTTGTGGAGCCCTTCCATACTTCTTAGAGGAGGCAGCCCCTCCTCTCTCTCGTGTGCACACTGCAGGAACTGCAGACGATCATAGATCATAGAGAAATTTTAATTTCTCTCTAAACTAATCATTCAGAGAAGCTCTTTCCCAACATGAGTGGAGCCATCTGTACAGTAACAGAATCTGGCTTTACTAAAACATCAGTGAAATACAGCTTTTAACATTAGACTGAGAATATAAACCAAAACACAGACACATGGACTGACTGTACAGTCTGGGTTTTATTTAGCCTAGAAATAACGTCCTCTGCTGGATTCATGGAATCATGAAATTATTTAAACCATCGACCACCAGCTGGCTGTCCTGTGTGGTAGATCAGTCACTTCAACTTCCTTATCTTTAGAAAGTCCTTGAAGGTATCTTGCTGTTGAAGGCAGCGCCCCAGTCCGCCTCACTCCACAGAGACAGTGAGAACTCTTTGGACTGAATGTGCTAAGTCTATATTTCATAACACATTTTTCTTTATGGTAGATGGCATGAATGGCACAATGTGAAAGCATAATTATCATCTAGTATCATTATAAAGTGAAAGAAACTATAAAAATAAACTCGTATACATGACAAATTCTACATGTTTAAAGCACTATCTATGTATAAAAGTCCAGATGACTGGTTTCTAAAATTGGACTCTTTAGTGCTTGATGGCAGACTAATTCATTGGCTGTTCATTACTAACGCAGAGAGAGGCTTAGCTTTAAAGCTGAAAAACAGAAGCACACTAGTCTTACAGATGGCATATGGTAACAGAGTTCACTCTGATGTAAAAATGGGAGTTTATCCTCAGATGTGTATTCATGAACACAATTATTATCTGGTATCATTTTACAGTAGTAAAAGCTCAAAAAATGCTGTATGTGACACATAAAGCTTTAAAGAACGAAGATCAATGTACTGTGCCATTCTGCACATGCACAATGTATAATGGCCAAACTTTGATTTGAAATGGACAAAGAGCCAGAAAGCAACACTGACTAATTACATAACATGGGAAATAAACTGTTATTACTTGTGTCCTTGAGATAAAACTGGTTTTCTGAAGGCTGAAAATCTATTTCCAATGATTTTCCTGGAGGTGCCTCAAAATAATTGAACCATTCTCTTTCATTTCTTAAAGACACAAGAGGCTCCTCTGCTTATTTTGTACAGTCCATTATGGGTCAAGCACATTCAACATATATGACAACGTTTTTGAAACACACTGTTACTTTTGCTCTCTGACCAAAGCAGCTATGGTAGGTGTCAGTGCTGAGCTGTGCTGAGTGTGTCTGTTCTGACAGGAGAGCAAATACAGACAAACAGCTTTAACCATACTATAAATCCAGTTGAAATTGCATGCCATTCTATGAGATGTGCCATGCTGCCAACATGAGGGCAGAGTACAAGGACACTGCTGCAAGCTGACACAAAGTAACTTTGTGGATTGCAGGTTAATAATGGTTCCTGGTTAATCATTCTGCTAGTGTATTTCATATTCAAAGGTGATATAATCTAGCCTGACTACGTCATACTCACGATTCTAGTCAGAATGTGAGTCTGATACTGCTCAATAGAGATTTGAGAATGGGGCGTGTTTCAACCGAACCAGGAGAAAAAATGCCTCTTCGCTCAATTGGATAGACCTACAACCAATCAGAGCAACGTAGTATGTGACGTAGATTAAGCAACACACACTTGTTGTAGGAAGGACGACAAAAACATCTTTTCTATCGATAAAAGCCTTTATCGCGTTCCTCTGTTCGTCTTTGAAAATGAATGCAATGTGGAGATCCTGTAGAACAGACTCGATGGCAGAATCTACACACCCTAGCTCTCCAGCGGCAGCCATGTTCAGCTCTTTAGTGACGTAGTCGATAATGTCCTTGTCCATCTGTCCATCATCGTATAAAGCCCGCCCTGGCTATCTGATTGGGTCGACCGATTCTTGGTCGGGCATAATGATTTCCCAACTGAGCAGAGCCAGACCGAACTTCCCGACCAAAACTTTTAGGGGCGGGGCTAAGTTCGGCTGGCACCCAGGCTAGATATAATCTGTCATTTCTCCAACTGTGAGTTTGAGAAGGGTTTGCACACTTCATCACTGCTCGCCTAGCATAACAAAAGCAAACACAACGATGACACACTAATGTGAGCATGTTATTTGATATTCACCAAAAATAGCAGAAGAAAACATTGCAGTTTCATTAGTGTAATGGTTCAATCCATCAACATACACAGACACCCTCACACGAGACTGTACGAACACACACACACACACACACACACATGCACACACACATATTCTTTGTGCAAACAGAATCACCTTCAGTCTGTGTGGAACTCTTTGAAAGGAAACCAATATTCGTCATCCACGTCTGACCCGAGCCATCTCCCCTCCCACTCTATGTCGGAGTCCCACCCCACTTATCACAGGCTGGTACAGCCTGTACTGGCTGCACGCCAACTCCACACACACACACACACACACACACACACACACACACACACACACACACACACACACACAACCCATCCATCCATTTTCTATACCCGCTGAATCCGTCGGTCAGGTCACGGGGGGGCTGGAGCCTATCCCAGAGGTCATTGGGCGAGAGGCGGGGTACACCCTGGACAGGCCGCCAGTCCATCACAGGGAAGCAGAGACAAACAACCACACACACACACACTCACTCCTAAGGACAAGTTTAAAGTCACCAATGAACCTAACATGCATGTTTTTGGTCAGAGGGAGGAAGTACCCGGAGAGAACCCACGCATACACGGGGAGAACGTGCAGACTCCACACAGAAAGGCCCCAGCCGGGAGTTAAACCTGGAACCTTCTTGCTGTGAGGCCACGGTGCTAACCACCACACCACCGTGCAGCCCCCCCACACAACCCCTGATGCTTAAATTCTGCTGAAGTAAAAAAAAGTCAACAACTTTTTCAAAATTGTAGTTGGACTTTTTAATGCTTAATGGCTGTTAAGAAAAGAAGAAACTGGACTACAGCCTTTACCACCTCATCAGAAGAATGAATTGGTTGTTCAGTACAAACGCATAGAGAGGACTGGCATTAAGGCTCAAATGATTTAAACACACGTCAGCTGGTCTTACAAATGATATAAAATTGGGTGTTTTTTCATACACTAAAGACAGAAATTCTCCTCTTTAGTCCGTTCCAGTGAAACAGGAAGTAAAATGAGAATGAATCACACACCAAGCTGACAGCGTCTGTGACATGACCTTTGTTCCCAGAACGACCTTGAATGGGTTCTCCTGCCCTTTCTTTCGGTCTTCCATGGGTTTGTTGAATCATACATACTGAGCCTGAAACATTTTTTCCCCTTTTTCTTCATCAAAAGTTTGAAATCTTTCTTTCCTAATGACAGTAGCTGCACTTTCATTTCTATTTTTTTTGTGCAAATGGTGTCTCAGAGGCTGAATGGTTCGGTGCCATCCTACTGAGCTGTATTCTGTTAAAGCACTTGATTTAAAAAAATATATATATATCATTTCTACACTGGTTTTGAGGCTTTTCTTTTCAGATTTCCAGTGACATACAGAGAAGGTTCTGTAACCTGCTGCAGTTTTTGGAGAATGTGTAAAAGTTATGCATTATCAGTGTCTTATAATGACCACACTTGAATTGTCAGTTTAAATCAAAGTTGCAAAAATGATATGCAGGCAGAAGAGTGATGGAAATGTTTTAATTCCAAGATGTAAACTATTCTGCATCAACGTAGTGACGGAACATAATCAAGACCTTTGAGCTGACACAGAATCCTACTATCTGATTGATAAATGATTTTCCAGCCTCAGTGGAACAATAAAGTTACACGCATTGTCAAATTATGTTCAACTGGCAGAGGAAGAAGCAGCAGCAGAAGTTATGCCGACATTACTGCAATATTTTGGATGAGGAAAACAGCACAGCTGGGAGTTCAAAAATGTTTCAAAGCTCACATCTGTGTCTAAGATCTGCCACATAAAAATGTGTCATCGAGGTATTGTGGAATGACAAGATGGCCCCCACAGCAGCTCAAGTGTTTGCCTTGTCCTTGCAGTTCTTTTGTCAGTGTTACTCTATATCTTGAATGTTCAGTTTGTACAGTTCGTACATGTGACACCAAGATACAGCAGGGCAGGGAAGAACTTCTGGCCATTGGTAAAGTCCATCACAAGTTTAAACACTACCTTGCTTCAGAATCAGAATATCTTCATTGTAACTGCATCAAAAGACATTCAAATTAGAGTGCTGTTCAAGTAAAATGTTTCATAATAAAACTATCTATTCACGCAGACGCCGAAAAAACAGTAAAAACATATTCACACAGTCTAACTGAATAATAATAAAGTGCTGTTACTATACATTCAACAGAGTTTAGCCTAATTCAAAATGGTGATGGCTTTTGGGAAGAAGCCGTTTCTGAGCCTTTTGGTCCTTGTTTTCAGAAACCTGTAGCATCTCCCTGATGGCAGCAGTTCAAAGAGTGAATGTGGTCAGAAAACACCTGTACATTTTGATTGCTTTTGACAGGAAATTTCAGTTTCTCAATCCTCTTCCTGTAGACCCATTTTGGCCTCCCTGATGCCCCACTTCTGGTTGGCTTTAGCTATACGGTATTGGACACTGTCCCCAGATCTCAATGCATCATCTTGACTTTTGAGTAGTGACTCCGCTGTCTTGTATATTCAGGGTTTCGTGATATGGAAAAACCCTGACATGCATGTCCACAGTGACAGTGTCCACACAGGCAGTGATGGAAGCCAGTACAGTTTGGGAATATTCCTCTAAGTCCTGTTGTGCAACTACACCCCATTCAGTTCATGCGAAGCAGTCCCGCGGCTGTGCTTGAGCCTCCTCTGGCCAAGTTTTGACAGTCATGACATGAGTTCTTGCTCTCTTCCTGAGGGGGATATAGGCTGGAATTAGGAGCAGAGAGAGATGGTCTGATTGCCCCAGATATGGAAGTGGAACTGTTCTGTATACATGCTTGATATTTGAATAGACACGATCCAATAACTTCTGTCCCCTTGTAGCACATTTCAAATGCCGGGGGAATTCAGGGAATACAGTCTTGAAGCATGCCTTTTTAAAATATCCAGCTATGATGTGGACCCCAATAAGATGAGCCTCCAGTTGTTTATGAATGAGTACAGGTGGGTTAGCGGTGCGCTGTGCTAATGTTAGCCTCTGGAGGGGTACTATCATAGACGCCTCATAGACTGACGCTGCCTATTGGAGCTGACGTATCAGCACGGCTGCCATCTTGGATGGGTCTCCAATGCCCCCACATTGCATTTATTTCGACTGAGGACGGTGTATATCCCCAACTACAATAATCATAACTCCCCAAATTTTTACTGGATTTTGCTTTGTTACAAATGGCAGAGATTTAGTTATGATACGGGACGCTGTCGCACATTAAAAATACGTGCTTTCATTCTGAATCACTTTGTATTATGCTCTTTAACAAAGACCTATGGTAGGCTATGGCATATTGATAAATGTATAAATGAATTTAAATAGAAATGTTATAGTTTAATAAATGTGATTAATTAGATTAAACATTTTAATCGTTGCCCAGCCCTAACTGAAATACGTCAAATAATAAAACATCCACTCCTACTGCTAAAGAGCCCAGAAGACAGACAGAAGAAACAGAGAGATGTTCACTGAGGAGAAAGTAATGTGAACAGCTGGTGAAGAGAGTTCACTATCGACAGGTTTTTTTATTTGTGTGTATGCATGTGTGTGTTTGTGTGCTCTTATTTTTCAGTGTGTATGGAGTTCAGGAACTTGGAGCCCACTGTAAGTTTGTGGGGTCCAATAGGTTCTACGGGGGCCCATAGAATGGTGATTTTGGGGTGTGGTTATAAAATCCAGATTTTATTAGAGCAGAGTGACAGTCTGGAAATGCTTTAAGTGACTGGGAGTTGACACATAGTCATAATGGGATGATTTTCAGACCCGGTTTCTGACATATTTAGCTGTCTGACAAAAGAAACAGATAAATATGTGAATCAGTGCAGCTCAAGAAGAACAACACTTTTATAGGAATATTTTTATGATTTCTATGATCGCGTGTGTTTGCCACCGATAGGGATTGTTAGCAATTTTTAAGTATTCGCACAATGACAAAAAAGCATTGTATTCTCTATTTTTTATTGGCATTCAGTTGTACTAAAATACAAAAAGATGCAAAAAGTTGGAACTTTGGAGTATGTGCAGAGCACCAAGGACCATTTTATTCAGGGATGGGCAACTTCCATAATAAAGAGGGCCAACATTTTTTCAGCACTATCATTGGAGGGCCACATGACCACGCACTTCGAATAATTGGATATGAAAGACGGTACAAATGATTCTCAATAAGAACACATTTTATATGAATTTATATCTGTATGTTTATTGCACCAATATACAACTATTTTCTGCATATAAATGCATTTTAACACGTCCTTAATAAGCAACAAAGACAAAAAAAAAAAAAAGGAATTTGAACTCTTTCATGACAAAGAACTAAACTGAAGAGGTACTCTTCTTCCCATTTTGGCTGAAAAATGTGATTTTCTCGGTCAATTCTTTTCTTTTTGCCACTGCTAGCGGCCATGGCTCTTGACTTTCCTATTCGCTGTTGCGGAAAGCGGCCCAGGCCCCGCTACTGTTTGCGTATGGCGCGCCCTCTATCGGTCAAAAGTATAATTACAAGCTTTTTTTTTTTTTTTTTTAATTATTAAATTATTATTGATCTATTTGCGGGCCGTACTGAGTGAGGACGAAGGCCGTGTGCGGCCCCCAGGTCGCTAGTTGCCCATCCCTGATTTAGTTCTAGTTGAGTGTTGACATGCAGGAGTGATTCAGTCCCCAACTACATTATCTTCAGAATCAGAATCAGGAAACTTTATTGTCATGGCACCTTCACAAACAATGAAAAAGCCATAATATAAAGTGACTTGTGACTAATATAAAGTGGCTATGGTATTCAGTCTATAATAACACTGACTTGTTATGATGTCACAGGGGGGATGGGCAGGGGGAGAGTGCAGAGTCCAGAGTGCAGCAGAGTTAACAAGTGGTGAAGAGGATGTGTAGTATCTTTCACAATGTTAGAAGCCCTGCTGCGGCATCTGGACAGGTAAATTTTCTCCATAGGGGGTAGGGGAGGCCAATGATGCCCTGGGAAGTTTTTAATCACCCTTTGGAGAGCTGCTCTGTCGGCTGCTGAACAGTTCCCAAACCAGACAGTTATGCAGTATGTCAAAACACTTTCTACCGAACAGCGGTAGAAAGACTCCAGCATTTTTCCAGAATTATTGGCCTTCTTCGGTGTTCTCAGGAAGTAAAGTCTCTTGTTCGGGGAGGGGTTGTTACGGGCACACTACTTAGTCTGTGCACCTCATCTCTAAAGGCGACCTCGTTCCCATTTGAGATGAGCCCCAAACTCATCCACAAACCTACTGATCGGATTTGTGGGGTGGAGAGGCAAGCAATCGCGAGTATACAGGGCTTAGAGGAGTCCACAGCCCTGTGGTGCACCTGTACTGAGGGTCAAGGTTGTCGAGGTGTGGGGTCCAAGTTTCACAATCTGTGAGCGTTCACTGAGAAACTCCAGTATCCTCCGACACAGATGACTTTTGAGGCCAAGGTCCAGCATCTTTGTGACTTGCTGGGTGTGATGGTGTGAAAAGCTGAACTCTAATCCACAAAAAAACCCATCCTGATATATGACCCCTTCTCTTCTAGGTGTTTTAGTGCAGCATTAAAGCTGTGATTATGGCATCCTCTGTAGCTCTATTAGCCTTATATGCATACTGATGAGGGTCAAGTGAGGGGATGAGAAACGATTTAAGGTGACCTAGGACCAGTATTTCAAAGCACTTTGAGACTATAGATGTAAGAGCAACAGGCCTGTAGTCATTGAGGGAGATGATGTTTGTTCACTTGGGCACTGGGATGATGGTGGTGGTTTTCAGGCAGGCTGACACAATGGAGTGTGCAGGGGAGAGGTAAAAGATGTCTGCAAATAACCCAGCGAGTTGGTGAGTACATTCTCAGAGCACCCTACCTGGGATCTCATCTGGGCCAGCGGCCTTACTAACACCAACAGTTCTTAGGGTCCACTTAACATGACTGGTCAGCAGGATCCAGTTGGAGAGAGGTTCTTTCATCTGGACCTCTCTTGAATTGGCCAAAAAAGTAGTTAACCTCCTCTGCCAGCGCTGTATTAGCAGCTGTCGGTGGGTCCCTGCTGCCTCTGAAGTTTGTTAAATGCTGTATTCCCTTACACATGAGTGCTGTGTCTCTGGACGTAAAATGTTCCACAATCTTCTCCTTGTCAGTCAGTTTGACTACATAATTATTTATGTATTTTAAAAGTCCAGTTTTGTTTATACTAACACAGAAACTTTTTTTTTTAAGGTCTCCCTGCTCTATGTCCAAGTTCTTCATGGAGTCAAACAGGTCTTTCAAGCAATCAGCTCTTCTCGCTTTAATTGAATCTGGGTGCATCATGGATGTTTGGATTTAACCATCTTTCTACTTTAGAAACAAGCCTCGTAGACAACAAACACATATTGTGGGATAGAACCACACACAGCACACAACCAGACTGGTGCTTAAGTTCATTACCAGTACCAGATTAATGGTTGGGTAATGCTTGATCACAACTTATCACATTGGAAATCAAAAGGTGAATAGCTGTTCTGAGTGATCACAATAATGCTGGGATGAAACAGCAACCATCACTAGGTTGCTCACATCTTAACCCAAGATGCAGAGCCTATGTTTAAAAGATAGCTTCTCTCACACCTTTTACCTCCAACCTCACAGAATTGGCATGTCACAGAGCATACCATGAGATAATATGAGATTTTTAAATGAAGAAAATTACAAAATTATCCAACACCCTCAACTCAATACCCTTTGGTATTAGCTGTAATGTTATATATTTTTTCAATTGTAAGTCGCTTTGGATAAAAGCGTCTAAACTAAATGCATAAACATAAACATAAACATAAATAACATTCGATTATTTGGAAACAGTTTGACTGTGTAAATGCATGTTTTGACCAAATGAAATGAATATAAATGTCTGAATGTTTGCAAGAAGGAATCAGATCTGCATGCTGACACACCTGCAGTGATTGTCAATGACAATCCTCAGATAATTATGGAATTGTATGGGCTGATCAGAGTGGGCCTGCAACATGTTTAACAGGAAATATCTTAACTGTGAGATTGAGATCTTGTAAAGTTGAAATTATAAATGTCTCCAATGTGAAGAACATCCTTGGTCAGAATTCTTTGCAAACACTGTCACCGTGTTAGCAAGCTACCTTAGCAAACACTAACAGGAGCTGCTTTGAATGTTGCTCTGAAAAGGAATCCAGTTTTACAGTCCCGCCTGTTAACACATTTAACAAATCATATAAGCTAAGAAAGATGACAAACAAACGATTGACATCAGAAGCATGTTATCCTGTTTGCCCATCTTTCCATGAGCTAACAATCTCAGAGAGCAGACATGTCTGATGTGTACCTCTTTTTCTCCTTTAGTCCATCCTCCCCTCCCCCCCACCAGTCTTTCCTGTCTTGGCACGTCAGTTCTTGAGAAACATTTGTGAGTGCACAGCAGATTTGTACACTTTCAGGAGGAATTCTGCTGAAGCATCTAGCTGGAGGTGGGCTTATTGTAATTCAGAACGCTGGCTTTCACAACTTCTTTACAAGCCAAAAGCACAAGGAGAGGGATCTATATATTAGTCAGCCGTTATTTCCAAGGTAATGAAGTCCAAAAAGTAATACGTGACACAATGTATTAAGTTTTGTTTTTAGTCTGACACAAACACACTACTGTGGCAAACCGTTTACAGGTTCCATCTGAGCGGGAACATTCATTTCCTTCAGTTCATCATTTACTGGGAGAATTCCCTCTTAGTGGTCCCTGAAGGCCATCGAAAGCTTCATTTTAAATTCTTATTTCTTACATATTCATAAGAAATATGTCAAGTTTGACGCAGTAGTTCACTCTTTCTTTCACAAAATACAAACAAAAAGTGGATTCTTCAAACAGCTCCAGCTGCTACATTCTGCTCAATCTTTTGTTTTGGCGAGTGATTATTCAAGCTGAAAAATTCCTGCCTGAGGCTATGACTAACAGCAGAAACAACAGCGGGGATTGTGGAGCCTGGAGCACAGGATAGACTCATGTAGGAGTGGCCTGACATTGCTCAACCTGTTGACAGACAACTCTGGTTGGAACTCATGGATGACTGCCAGAGTCTTCCGAACATATTTGGAGCGGATGGTTGATTGAAAGCAACTCCTCCTTTTACACAACAGGGATGTGCAAAGATTTGACTGATACATTCATATCAGCCATGTTTTTGGCTGTGTGTTATTCTGATTCACGTGTGTAAAAGTTAAACAGTTGCCATGTGATTCTACTCATCTGAGCTGTGTGCCATTGATTTGAAACCAGGTTAGGACGAACAAGCACTGTAAGAAACTCAGTGTAAATGGAACTTTAGTCTGTTTTGTATTCACTCTGACATCTATCAGGTGTTTTTTTTTTTAAACTGCTAATCATTTTGAGAGCCAATAATCTTATAAGTTTCTATTCATAGGATGAAGGTTTAGAAGTGCTGGGTTTCAACACCTTTAGAACTGAGGATGTGCAGTACATGAGAGAGGATCCACAGAGTAGCCTGTGTTTAAGAGCTCTCCTAACCTGCACTTATACAGGCAGATGAAGCCTGAGCTCAAAGCTGTTCACACACCCTCTGATCACTGTGCATGACAGAAACCAGCTATTTCTCTGCTCAAAGCAGTCTCACAGAACATAGAAAAGACTGTCATCCTTACACCCGAGCAAATCCATCAAAAACACAGAAGCTCAAAACAGCTGTGGTTTCAAGCTTTGTGAAAAGCGCCAATGTAAAAATATTTTCTAATGCTACTCTTCCACAGAAATGCTATAAGAAGAACAAACTGAAGGAGTGTGGTTTCAAATGCTTTCACAACCACACAAGCATAAATCTGCACACTGGTGAACAGTGACACTTTGATCACTCCCATGAATCCTTTAAGAAAGCTGCAGCTGAGAGAGTGGTTCAGCACTGAGCAGCAGGGAAAAACATCCAGCGATTCACTTTGTTTGTCAGCCAACTCCACTGCTGTACTGTGACACCACAGGCAAAAACATACAGGTACACACTGCCCATGTGAAGGACAGGCAGAAAGCTCCAGGGTGGAGTAACTCCCACCTGAAAAAGAACATGCTGGATTACAGCAAAACAAATACACCCTCCCTGAGAGCTCCTTTAGGAAATACCACCCAAAAAAAGTGTTTAGTATGTTGAGATTCCAAGATGGCACTTTTAAAACTCATCTTAAGACACATTTTTATTATTTGGCTTTTAACACGTTGAGACTTTTGCTCTTACTTTCTGTTATCGTGTTTTATTGTTTCTGTTGTCTTTTCCATATTTTGCATGATTTTCGTCTGTACAACACGCAGCATCGCAGCTACTGTTGTTTTAAAGTGCTTTATAAATAAAGAAGTAGTAGTAGGAATAGTAGTTGTGTCTTTAGAAGACAGGCTTTTAATCTGGGAGGCTTTTCTTGCTGTGAACTCACCGAGCCAACTAGAGCCACTAAATCCAACAAAAAGTGAACAGCATGATCCATGCAGATTTTGCATGACACAATCCAACATTCTGCAAAAGAAACGTAACCCTTCAAAAATTCTGATCCAGTCCATTCACAATGTGGGAGAGGCTTCTCATGAGGACATTCTGAGAGCAGCATGAGTCATCAGAAGACGGGACAAGGCCTTGTGTTTCAGCCTGGCTCCAAATCTTTGTGCCTCACAGTGCCTGTTCATCTTGCAGATTTCTCACTCAAAGTTTGTTTAAAACCTCTGTTGTGTTTTCCATTCCTCTTTCTCTCATCTGATGTCCCATCACCTCTTAACAATATGTGCAGCAAGAGTGGCTGCTCCAGTTCAGAACAGTAACAAACTGTGTCTGTGCAAGTATACATTCTGAACTGCTTTGTGTTTCATCTTTAAGCTTATTGAACGGTGGCTGTTAGAATACAAAACTACGATTAGCGTCTTATTCCTGAGGGTTAACTGTTTGACAGTAACAGTGTACGGATCACTGCTGTTTGCTAAATGGGAAAACACAGGAAGTCATTCGAGACTTGCAATTTTCTCATAGCAACATGTTTTGACATAAAAATTTATATCAAACTAACAAACACAAAGCACCTGGTGATGGAGGGGAGGAGGTGGATATATTGATCTATACTCAGACAGAGAGCAGAAGCTGCAGCTCAAACACTTTCAACCTGTTTTCTCTTGTTCATTTGGCTCAGATGCTGAGAAGAAGCTGTTCAATGCTGCACCTGATTATACAAGGGAAAGGTATGGAGGAGCAACTTTTGGACAGGCTGTTGATCTGTCATATTCGTAATTCTCTGAACACGACATCACGTGTCAAATGAACTCGCAGCTGCTGTGTGTGTTTGTTTATGTGACTGCAGCAGTGCTCACACAGATGTTACAGAAAAGAGGGCTGCTTTAGATGTGACACCATTATATTCAGTTGCCACTGGTCTAATGGAAACAGGGGGCTCCTTTAGATGTGACACCATCATATTCAGTTGCCACTGGTCTAATGGAAACAGGGGGCTCCTTTAGATGTGACACCATCATATTCAGTTGCCACTGGTCTAATGGAAACAGGGTTGAGAGTCTGGCCATGCTGCTCGTGTCAGGTTGTCTACAGCAATAAGCCTCGCTAAGTTTTGTGGAGAGTTCATCAAAACCTTCATGTTGTTAACGATTATTAAATAAACAAACTACATCATTTAAATTATGCTTGATAACAAATACCATAAGAACAAACCCAGGCATTCTCAGTCGGAACACAGGTGTTCATGTAATGTGACAAAGTCTCATTACAGAGTCTCAGCACAGAGCACTGACACAACTGTCTGTGCCCAACATGTCCAAGACTCAGCGTCGGGGTCAAAGGTGGCCCTGACTACTGAATGAAGCCCAGTGGCATGTATGAGTCACACATGCAGTCTCTGGATTGGGACGTGCTCTCAGCTCTTAATGAGTCAGAACCTTACTGAGGCGGATTCCCTGGCTCACTGACTGTAGGGGTGACACCTGTGTGGGCTTTGATTCAGTGAAAATATCCATGTTCAATGGATCTGTAGGCATGCATCAGGAAATGGGAGTGAGCAGCTAATCATTGGAGTGAGGACACCACGGTGGGCTTGGGAAAAGGAGCATGTGTGTGTGTGTGTGTGTTATGCAAGACAGAGGGGGGAATTCCGGCTGTAAGCCAGCCCTCCATTAGTCAGTCGGTGAGTCAGGACAAAATACATAGACAAGAATGTATGCGCTGACACACTGAGGATCCCTAAGAATGCTTCCTCCAGTGATGATCATTCCGCTGTGTAACAATGGCTTCATGTCAAACAACGTTTAACACGAGCTGTTTTCACACACGGAGGAACCAGTGAACAGTTTGGTCTGCACTTTCTCAGAACTGTCAGCTCACAGTGCTTTGTGTTTACAATAATGGGACATGTGTTTGAACAAATCTACAGTTGTGAAAAGTGAGTGGAAAGCAGCATACAGATCAGCAGAAAAGAGGCTGAAGCAGCAACTCACACTCCCAGTAAAGGTTCACATTCACACACCGCCTCCCTGAAGGATCCTCTGGAGACTTTGCTCGAGCCGGATAGATTCAGACTGGATGTATGATTATATTTAACAACTCAATACTTGTATTTGTTGCTTCTACTAACATTTAAAGACAATCGACTACAACAATGTACTTCCTCAGTGTTCTTGCTTTTAGAAAGTGCAGTTTAGGCATGATGGCAGAGCACTCAGCCAACTGCTGGAGAAGGTGCCATGTCAGTCAGGTTCGTCTCTACTGTACATCTGTCCACATATTTCACTCATTTGAGAAGGCAGGTGAGGTGGGAGAAAGCCATACTGTGCTCAATAATATGTTAAACCCAAATGGACTGTTTCCTTTACCCTTTTACAGTCCAGCTGACCACTCAAAGGGCTTCTCACTCACACATTCATGCAGACATTAGGCTATAGAGAATATAAAGCTGGCATCACAGTTCAGTTTCTTTGGACACCATTCTGTTTTCTCCTTTGCTCTGAGGCTCTCTTTTGTATGCACACACCCTGAATTCTAGCTTCAGGATCATGTTCTCTGCTCAAACTGTAGGATCAGCCTCTCAACTCGTATATCACTCCATTTCCTCAAAACTCATTGTGTAGCACATTTGTTCAATGCAAGTAAAAAATCTGCTGTATTAATAAACACATCTTTATTACTGATACACTGAGACTACACATGATTTCAAAGTAAATGCAGATTTGATGTTTCTTATTGCTAACACTTACTTTTCCAGCCTTTTGTTGGCCCGGCCCAAACCTTTTTGAGACGCGTTGCTGCCATGAAATTCAAGATGAGCCATTTTTCACGAAGTAGTTCAATGTCTCACTTTCAACATTTGATGTGCTTTCTATGTTCAATGGTGAATGGAATATAGGTTTCTGAGATTTCCACATCATCACAATCAGTTTTCCTTCACATTCTACACAGTCTCCACTCTTTCTGTATCCATACCACACGATCCCACCTGCTACAACTGTGTCCTTTCATCCCATCTATTAACATGATTGTTTCATTCATGTAATATTCTCACATGCACTTTTCCAGATATGTTAAAGACGGGCTGCATGTGATGACGTAAATGCTGGGAAACTGGCTCCAGACTTGTTGCAGATAAGCAGCCAGCTACCTGGTGAGAGCTTTAGATCAGTGAATGCACTAGCACACCAGTACGGAGAAGAATCTTTTGGAGAGTTTACAGCAAGTGAGTGTGCATGCTGCCATTTCTATAGTTTTCCACTTACTTAACTATGTGGTGAACATGTGTAAATTTCTGTGTCATCAGGCTGACACAACACAGCGATTTCCCCATTGTTCCATTATGTCCTGCATCCACTGTGGTCCAGCACAAACTGCTCCACTGTACTCCAGCTGTGTGAGTGCACAGATTCTGCTGCTGTGAAGTCTGAGCAACAACTGTGAAGAACACACTGATCTGATTCTCCACCTTTTCTGGAAATTCATATTTCATATGTTCATATTTGAGAAAGGCTATGATGTGTATGTGACCCTGATGTGAACACCTCCAGCTACCTTTAGGTCATGTAATCTACCGGACAGGTCCAAATGCAACATTAGAATAAGTCTTATATAATCAGAATCAGGTGAAATGTAAAGGAAAGCTGATTATCAGGAGGAATGAGAAAACCTGATGTTTCTCTCACACACACTCCTCGGTGGTATGGAGGGAATCCTCTTCATCTGTTTCAAGCCAGCTGTGTTTCCTGGCCCCGTTAACTGGCCTCACTTCTAAAGAAGTGCATGTAGGTGACTGCTCATCTACTCAGAGCAGCCATGACATCTGATGGGCACCGCAGAGTTGCTTTAGGATTCAAACCCTGAACAAATGAAGCTTCAGCTAATTCTGTTGTAAGAACATTTCATTAGTCTGGGAATTAGAGGGCTCTTTGTTTATTGAAGAGCTTACTTTACACTAAGTGTGAAAAATTGACATGATAATAGAAACTAACACCAAGCAGAGACAGTGTGGCAGCTCAAACAGAGTGCCACATCACTGTTCTGCCTTAATTACACACTGATTACTGGGGTGTAATTACTTTTTACACTCAAAGCAATCTGCTCAGTATTTCACTGTCTGCCACATTCCTGACTGTGTCGTTTCCCCAAACACACACACACACACACACACACACACACACACACACACACACACACACACACACACACAAACAGATCCACACAAGCAGGCATGCTGGCAGGATATGAACCATATGAACTCATGCAGCCTCTCAAACAAAAGCAAGAAAGGTCTGTTACTCCCAGTCAAACGCTTCCCTATCTGCTTCTTTAAGTGATGCATTTTTCTCTGTCCTCTGGCCATAAAACCATTATTTCTATCTGCTTTCCTGAGTCAGCACAAGGACATATTTAATGTCCCCTCTCTTTTTCCTTTCTTTCTTTCTTCTCCTTCAAGGCCATAAACCTCCCTAATGCTCCCTCTAAAGTCCACTGAGGCCTATGTTTGAACAGCGGATAACAGCGAGCAGAAAAGAGGACAGACCAAACAACTAAAGTGGGGAAGACGACAGCTGTCTGTTCCTATTCCGAGTGGTAAAAAGAGAATTCAAGCAGTAAAGTGGAACAGAAAACACCAGCATGCTGTTGAATAGTCATAATCAGATGTGTTGATTCAGAGATTTTCCAGCTTTGGAAGTTTCATGCATTTTTGCAGCACATTTTCCATTTTCACTGCATTCAGTGGCCTCGCTGAAGAGTTAGGGTATAGCTTTTGGATCTTTGACTTCACTTTTTCAGAAACTTTGAACTTTTTGTCCCAGTACATTCCCCTACAGCACACAAAGTTTCCTCAACCTGTGTACACACACACACACCCTGCTGAGAGCCAACAAAAGGTAGGAATCCAAGGAAAAAATGTGAACTCCAGTTTCTCTCTCCTCCCCCTTCACATTTTCTTTTTTTCCTCAGCCATCCCCTCCACCCTCAGCCCTGTCTCACTTCACACCAGCAGAGATATAGCCAGTCCTGCTGAAACACTCGAATACTGAACCACTGGAGATGAAGGAGAACTAACATCAGAACAGGCTAAGAAAAAAAAAAGAAGCAGTGGTTTCACGCACAAACTCACTCACTCACCAGATAGTTCATTTTGTCTCTGCAGCAGTGAGTCGGATGTGGGAACTCTGGGACAGGACTTGCACTCAGTCCTGTGAGACACTCCCGTTAAATCCAACAAGCAGACCCCAAAAGATCCCCAAACTCCTAGAGTCTCCTCCTTTGTAGGTCTGTCCCCACTTTGTTTTCTTCTCTGTCTCTCCTTCTGTCTTGTTCAGTCTTGTTTTCAGCACTGAAGCAGATCCTGACACATTCTGCCACTTCCTGATCTCATACAACAGGAATGAGGCTGCTGCTTGGCCCATTTACGTCTACCCTGCTCGCCCCTTCTTTCTCCCTGGATCGCTCTCACCCTCTTGCCTGAGGAAAAGGGGGAGGAGTATGTAACCCAGCACGTCACTTCCTGTTGGATCCTGATATTCCCTCCTGTGGCCAGACTGGGCCATTGGAGCTGTTCTCATGTAAATGAGCTTTGCCCTCCCACTGCTTCTGCTCTCCTCTCTTGCCCCCCCTGGCTGTAGGAGCCTGTCAGTGCTCTGGAGTAAACCATCACAGTGTGCTGCTCTATAAGACCACATCGTCCATTCACAAGGAAAAAACGTCACTCTTACAACACAAGTTGTTTTGAGTGATCAACTTTATCAGATGATGATATATTTGTGTCCGGCCATCACACCCCAGCAGCATGGTGGCTCACTGATCGGGGAAGGATTTGGGCTATTTCACATATGCAGATGGACTTGACAAAAACTGGAACTCTGGGTTGCAAAGGTAAACTTCTGTGTGTAGAGTGGGCCAGATTCATTGGTAGTTTGGGTCAGTGGAGAGGACTTGATGACTAAAATACTACTTTTGCAATACTAAAAATAAATTGGTAGTAATTCTGTAATTCTTAAAATTAGTTGGCACTTTATTCCGTGCACTTTAAAAATAGCACTTTAGGATAAATGCACTTTAATATAGTACCAGATGCACTTTAATAAATGTATACTTGTATAGGAGGGTAAAACATTATTTGCCAATCAGATGCATTTTAATGTCTGAAACTACTGTGTGACAAAATTGTGTTGATATGGTTTTTCGGTATGGTATTCGTACCATAACAGGTCATTTGTTGTATATCTTGTGATGTGGTTAAGAGATATGGAATGTTGTACGCTTTGTTTTCTTGTTTCCTGTTTTTGTCTTTGTCTTGTCTTGATTTTAGTGTGAACAGCAGGACTGCAGATGGAGATTAGCCTTGGAGCTAAATCTGGCATATTTACATTGTATGTTTATTAATATGCAGAGTCCTGTCACAAATAAACAAATAACTAACTATGACTAAATACCCAAACTGGATCGGAGTCTGTCAAACTTATCATAGTTGTAACACTTTGACAATAACCTTCCCAACAAAGGTGGGAGACCAGATAGATGGATTGATAAATACTTTATTAATCCCGAGGGAAATTCAAAGTATTCAGCAGCTACATAGATGCCTGAAGGCAGGTTAGTATCTACAGCAAAGAAAAACTCAGTTAGTAACAACATACACTAGGATACAAGTTAAAAAATAAAAGAAATAAATGTGCTCATGTGCCAACAGATATGCATTTGAATATGGGTTTAATGACGATCCTCCCAGTGAAGAGTCATACAGTCTTATGGCCACTGCATTAGTGGAGACAGACACCAGTGTGACATGCAGAAGCTCACTGCTTGCTCTTTTTGTCATTTTGAAACGAATTATTCAGTAAGATGAATGAAAGGTGAATGAATACAGTCCAACAGTTGGAACTAAAAGTTAGAAAACAAAGCCTGGTTTATGTGTCTGTAGCTTTGCTGTGTTGAATGTTCATGCATGGCCGTATACTCTCCAGCCATCACTGCATCTCTTCCAACATTTAACAATAGTGACACTGTGTCTGATCCATACAGCACTAAAGCCAACCATCCAGTGGAGCATACCAGACACCTACACACTTACACACACTCTCTACCCTCCATGACCTGGGCACTGCCCTCTCTGACAATAACTGCATCTGTCAGACTGACCTACAAATGGCAAATGCCTGCCTGTCACGCACGCACGCACGCACGCACGCACGCACGCACGCACGCACGCACGCACGCACGCACAAAAAAACAAGTCATTGTAGAATCGAATCCGTTAAAAATCTCCGTGTGTTTAGTGGTTTAGTGTGTCCAACATGTTAACTTGAATCAGCTTTTGAAACTCTCATGTTCAGTGGGCCTTGGAAGTCTTAAAATGCTACATCTCCACTACTGAACCACTTTTAAAAAAGCAATGGAGAGGCATGTTGAAATACACTGAGCACTAAAGGGTTTAAAAAAAACGAGATTTTCATCATCATCAGTGCTCAGATCTGAGCCAGGCCTTCCAATAGATCCCAGAGTTTTAAGATGGATTCCTCCTTTGTTTGGTTTGTCTTTTATCCAACAATGAGAAAGTCCATTTATTGCTCATGTAGAAGTGTAATAATGTCAGCATGTAAAACAAATGGCCTGTGTCATGTGGTTTGTCAGAGTGGTGTTTGTGGCGTTACTGTTAATGCACTGACTCAGGACACAGTGATCTTTGGACCTGGCCCTGTTGCTGTATTTATTGGGGTTTCTCTTTCAGAAGCAAAAGTTCAGGGAGGGCATTATTTAAAAGGATCAACGCCACAGCTCACTGCTGTTTGTGCCCTCATTTACCAAATAAAAAAGCAGAAAAAAAGGGGTTGCACAGCAGCAGCAGGAGGAGAAGGTGTGTGAAAGAACAAAACCCTTTGTAAGAATTTACGAGCACTGTCGCCTCAGAGCAGGGAGCCTTTCAGTGTGGACTTTGCATGTTCTCCCTGTATGCGTGGGTTCTCTCCAGAGACTCCAGCTTCCTCCCACCACCCAAAAACATGCATGTCAGGGATTAATTGCTGACTCTAAATTGACCCCAGGAGTGAGTGTTTATGGTTGTTTGTCTCTGTGTGGTCCTGTGATGGACTGGCAACCTGTCCAAGCCGTACCCTGCTTCTCACCCAATGACAACTGGGATAGGCTTCAGCCCCCACATGACCCTGAATTAAGCAGGTATAGAAAATTGATGGGTGGTTGTTTTGTTTTAATAGACACATCATAAATTTTGTAGGAATATCACCATCCATATTTTCACCTGCATTGTAAAATCTACTTATCTATTAGACCAGATGAAACCAAAGAGTTGGTTAGTTACCAATGATCTCCTCTTAGCCTCTGATAGCGGACTTGTGTCTGTGCTTGTCCTGTTGGATCTCAGTGCTGCTTTTGATACGGTCGATCACAGTATCTTATTACAGAGACTTGAACATGTTATTGGGATTAAAGGAACTGCATTAGGCTGGTTTAAGTCATATTTATCTGATAGATTCCAGTTTGTTCTTGTAAATGACGAATCTTCCTCACACACCAGAGTAAGTCATGGAGTTCCTCAGGGTTCTGTGCTTGGACCGATTCTTTTCACTTTATACATGCTTTCATTAGGAAACATTATCAGACAGCATGGCATAAAGTTCCATTGCTATGCTGATGATACTCAGTTGTACTTATCTATAAAACCAGATGAACCCAATAGGTTGGTCAGACTACAAGCATGTCTTAAAGACATAAAGACCTGGAGGACTCAGAACTTTCTGCTTCTAAATTCAGACAAAACGGAAGTTGTTATCTTTGGACCTGAGCGCTTCAGGGAGAAATTGTCTAGGTATATTGGAGTTATTTTTGACCAGATTTATCATTTAACACACATATAAAACAGATTTCTCGGAGTGCCTTCTTTCACCTTCTTAATATTGTTAAAATCAGGAACATCTCGTCTCAGAGTGATGCAGAAAAACTGCTCCATGCATTTGTACTTCAGGATTGGACTACTGTAATTCTTTATTATTGGAGTGTCCCACAGATTCTCTGAAAAGTCTCCAGCTGAACTAGCTGCTAGTAAATGTCTGGGAAGCACCCTCTCTACCTTTAAGATCAGGCTTAAAACTTTCCTTTCTGATAAAGCTTATAGTTAGGGATGGCTCAGGTGATCCTGAAACATCCCATAGTTAAGCTGCTATAGGCCTAGACTGCTGGGGGGCCTCCCATGATGCACCTCTCCTCCCTCTGCTCTCTTTACTCTCCATGTACATGTGATATTATTGTGTCATTAACTTGTGTTTCCCTGTTCCAACAGATATCATTTTAATGGTGTTACAGTGTTTTTTTTCCCCTCTCTCCTTTCCTCTCAAACCCCAGCTGGTGGAGGCGGATGGCCACCCTTCCTGGTTCTGGTTCTGATGGAGGTTTCTTCCTGTTAAAAGGGAGTCATTCCTTTTCCACAGTCACCTCAGGCACGCTCGGGACGGGGACTAAATCAACATTTTATGAATTGGTATTACATACAATTGAGTAGGGCTGGGCAATATGGGAATAAGTCATATCACAATATTTTTTTTTATATTAGTCGATATCAATATATATCGGGTCCGTAACTTTCAGCATCCACTTGAACCCCTTATTTTCCACTGTGCGTATTGGTAGCGTCTTTTGCAATACAATAAGCTTTTGTATTTGTACATCTTTGCTATTTGTATTTTGTAATAATCATTTAATATCAGGGTGTCTCCTAGATCTTTTGTCATACGGCGCTGGATAAAGCAGACTCTGTGGTCTTCTGTTGCTGCAGCACATAAGATGACGTTTCCAACATTAGAAGAGTAAAAAAATTTGACTGATTATTTTTGCGTTGGAAGCGTGACTTCATTAATGCACCAACAAACATCTTTTGGTTTTCTTTTTGTTAGAGATATGAGAACTGTAGGACTTATTCATTCGTTCATTTTCAGAACCCTCTGCAGTCAATCCCAGGACTAACTCTGAGAGACACATAATCACACTGGCTCACACACAGCCAGTCTTTGGATTTCATTTTAGACATAAACCAACAGGTCTCAGTCCTTGCTCCCCTTCTTTTCTTTATTTACATGCTACCTCTTGGCCAGGTTATTCAAGATCATAATGTCCATTACTACTTTCTTGATAAAATACCCACCTACACATGCAGGTAAAAACCCAGAGGCCCCAGCAGCCTTGCAGTTTGTCTTTCTGATTAAACCCTGTGTGGCCCAAAGTGTCCTTACATTAAATGATGAGAAACGGAGGGTCATTCTGTTGTTTCGAATCTTAGCAGTCTTTGCAATAATATCCCCCAGGCTGCAGAAATCAAGGGGTAATATTTGATATTTGTCTTGTTTTCCAGCTTAAAGCAGTCTAAAACCTGGCCTTTTCTTTCACCTGCTGACTAACAAAAGACACGCACACTTTTGTCCCTTCTCTCCTTCACTACTGTAATACACTACACTCAGGTATTAGTCAGGGCTCCTCTGTCGTCTCCAGGTGATTCAAAACAATGCAACTCGACTCATCACAGGGACAAAAAGGCATGAACACATCACTTCCAGCTTGCCTCCCTGTTAGATTTTATCGATTTTAAAATCTTACTGCTCACCTTCAAAGCCTTGAATGGCCTCCTCTTATATCTCAGACTAACTGACCTGGAATGTTCCCTGCCGAGCACTGAGATCTGCAGATACTGTCCTGCTAACTGTTCCCAGGTTACAGTTTGAGAGAAAGGAAGATTCCTTTAGATAACTCTTTGGCCAATGAAGTGAGACATACCTCATCTGTAGCTACTGTCAAATCGCTCCTTAAAACTTTCCTATTTGAGAATATCTTTGGCAATGCCCGATACATTCATCATGCATTTTACAACTGTGTTCCTGTGAACATCCATCTAACCAAACTCACTTCATGCTTTCTTGTAAAGCACTTTACACAATTATACTATTACAATACTTAAGTTAGTGTCGACAGTAAAATGAACAGATAGCATAGTCACTGACATAAAGGCAGTCAAAAGCCTTGTTTCCACTGTCAGTACGGTTCAGGTCACTTCATATCGGTACAGTACGGGTCGGGTTGCTTTGGGGTCAGCTTTGCGTTCCCACTGTACAAAGGGGACCCTCAGGGGTGGGCGGAGTGTGTGCCGAAGCGTCACTACATCGAGCACTCTTAATGCCACACCGGCTCGCAGTCCGGTTGAAACCACTCTCGGCCATTTTTGCGGCAATCAGCTGGAAAACTTTTTCATTTGGGACAGCGCCATCGAGCTCCCGCTGCACAGCCTCCTCACCAACAACGGAGAGCAGAGCCTGGAACCGGTCCTGTGTGCTAGGTACCCCAACCAGAAGGGTTACGAAAATGGTAATGGGTACCATGGAACCGGTACGCTTTCGTGGTAATGGAAACACTGAAATAAGCGAACCGTTCTGAACTGACCTGTACCGGACTGCATAGTGGAAACGGGGCTAAAGTAGCCTTTTTTGTAACCACAACACCGGCCCAAGTGTTAGGTGGCTCACTGGGGGCGCTGCTGAAGCTCCAGATTGTGGCTAAGTGGTTAGAGTGGGTCGTCCAATAACCCAAAGGTTGGCGATTCGATTCCCACTCTCACTGCTCAAAGATTGGTGGAACTGACAGCTGGAGGGGTGGCAGTCCGCCTCCTTGCCTTGGACGAGGTGCCCTCGAGCAAGGCACCGTATCTCCATGCTCCCCGGGCGCTGTGAATGGCTGCCCACCGCTCCAGTGTATGGCATCTGTCTCCATGAGTGTGTGACCCTGTGCATTTGTGTGTTCAACAGGTGCCAACCTGGATGGGTTAAAAGCGGAGGAGTAATAAAAAAAAAAAAGAAGATTGGCCATGGTAGTTATAACTGGAACCGTTAACTCGATGATGGAGAATACTTAATAACTAACAACTGGGTCCAACACTGGCGTCTGCAGATAACCACTTGACAACAGCTGGTTTTACAGACGTTCACCAGAGACAGCTAAGATTAATGGATAAAGCAGTGCCGCTGAACATGGCTGACTGCATCTCTCCCAGCCTTCATACCCCTGACATGTGGTGTTGCATCTTCGGCAGTAATCAATCACAATCAGTTTAAGTTGTCTCGTGTGTTTAGTTTATTATTCAATTCAAGTCACAAAACACAAATCCACAGCAAAAAGCCATCACAGGGGACTCTACATAAAGAAAACCAAAATTTCCATCTGAGCAAGCACTTGGCAGCAAATGGGAGTGAAAAAAAATGGAGAAAAAAAAACTCAGGCAGAACCAGACTCAGGGCGAGGTACTGCCACAATTTGTAGGAGGACATATTATTGGAAAGCAGCACATGGGCAATTTGAATATGATACCACAAATTAGCTTTTGAAATAAAATGATTTCTTTAAAAAAGGAATTTTGAATGGGTTTTTGTTCAAAATTTAAACTACGTCTTGTCAAATGTTCAGATCAAATTTCTGCTGAAAGTTGGGGCTGGAATAGTCCAGAGGAAGAATAATGGGCTTCTACACAAACAGTCCCTCTGAGGTGCCGATATCAGGGTTTGGCAGGGTTCAAAGGTCAGGCACAAGCAAATGATCTGAACACTTGATCAAATAAATCCATGTTCACTGTGATCTCACACAAAGCAGCAGAACTTCTTCACCAACAGGTTAAAAACTAAAATATAATATTAGAAAACATCTTTATTCTGGGTGGCACACGCCAGTGAAAGATGCTCTTTCTGTAAAATGCTTCTGGTGTCATGCCTCAAGCCTCTGTGCAGGAGGTCAACAGTCTTTATCAGCTGTAATCTCTTTCAGTATGGGACGTAAATGCATTCCATTCACGACACAGTTACAGGCATTCAGAGCTATGGGTCCATTATCCCGAAACACAGGAATGAATGGCACCCTGTCAGTGCAACATAAAGACATAACATACTGGACATCTGCTGCAGGGAGATGCATGCTAAACTCATTGGGCCTCATGCAAGAATATTTTTGTATTTATAGTCTAAATTTCTCTCACTTTTTTCGTACGAAGGTTTCGTACGAACACGCCACGTCAGATTCAACAAACGTTCTTAACTTCGGAAAAAGTGTGTAAACGACCTGCGTAAATGATGAATGCCACCCGTGCGTATTTAAGTGCACGTGCACGAGGATAGTAGATTTGCATACTCCACTCCCAAAATAATACCATATAAGGCTGTGCTTCCTCTCTGTTGTGCCAGGAAGTGTTGAGTGTTGAGTCATGAGAATGGCATCAAGGCGCAAAAAGAACAACTTTAGGGGCTCTGAGACTGAAGTTCTGCTTTCAGAGATCCAGAAAGGAAAATCTGTCATTTTTAGCAGTGTCAGCAGTGGAACGGGACCTGCTAAAGCCAAGAAATGGGAAGTTATTACGAGTGCTGTTAATTCCGTGTCACCTGTAGTTCGTAATGTCACCGAAATAAAAAAGAAATGGTTTGATATGAAAATGTGTTTTTTTTAAAAAACGTTTCGCCATGGCCAGGCGCTCGATGACTGCAACTAAAGCCGTGCAATTAGTTGTTGCCTGACATTAGCCGCTTTCGGACTGTAGGAACCTTTGGCAGTTCTAATAACCTTTTAATCCGCGGGGCCGTTTTCTCCCGTGTTCGGACATACAGGAACTCGGGGCTTTCTCCCTTAGTTCCTATAACTATTTAGCTCCTTCTCCGAGGTCGGGTCTTTTCATGGTTCTATAGAACGATCTGAGGAGGTGTGTGGTGGTCGGTAGCTACGCCCCATGTCATGCTATCACGGCTGAAATGTTTACTCATACACGGACACAACCGGCGGGTGTTTAATAAGTTAAACTTACACTGGTCTCATTTGTCTCCAGCGCTCTGCTCTCCTTTCTTCCTTCATGAAATGGAAAAAGTATCTCCTGACTCTCTCTGTGAGCTCTTCCAGCCTCGATATTAGACGCCTGATGTGATTGTCCATGATTAATATCACCATCATGCAGACCGTAAACACAGTGGCCTCCCCACTCTCCATATTAGCTTCTTGGTGGTGTTTTTTCTACTCTCATTACTTTTACCGTTTTGTTTTGTGTTTGAATGTAGCGCTAAACGGCTAACGGCTAACACGTCACTGAAGCAGACGGCTGCGCGCGGAGCATCAGTCCCTATCAGGTCCCGACTCATGTGCGAATGCAGACTGAAACAGTTCCGCTGGGGAAGGATAGTTATCAGAACGAAATTCGAGGAGGGTAGTTCTGATAACTACTTTCTTACAACGGTCTGTCCGAAAGCGGCTATTGATGGCACTTTGATGGGGCGGTCCAATGAGGGGGGTCTCCTGGCACCACACCTTCTGGTCTGCCTGGGCTGGTTCAGGTATTAGGAGACCCTCGTTCATGGCAATATTGTGCAAATCTGGCATGCCTTCTCTGGGCTATAGAGCAGTTTGCCCCCCCGCTGTATGGAGACACCTGGCCTTTAGCTCAGTGTGCCCCACAACAGCACGGGTGCTTTGATGCGTATATGTGTGCAGTCTATTGCTCCCATTATGTTTGGCAGTCCAGCCGAGGCATGAAAGTCCCTCTTAATTTGTACTTGTTGGACAGCGGTGTATGGGAATCTGATGTACCATGAGTGATAAACTGACGAGAGTTTTGATAACCAAGGGGAGCGCACGACTCACAGAGGACTGGGACACCCCCGATCTGTCTCCAATCTCCCTCTGAAAGGTTCCAGTGGCCAAAAATCCAAGGGTGGTGGGGACCTGTACCTGTGGTGGAATTGGGTTTGATCGGCAAGGATATCTACACGGTCTGAGCCTGATGCACTAAGGCACCTAAAATTTGAAAGTCAGCGGCTGGCTACGCTTCCCATTGACCTTGTAATATACAGATTCAAATTAACCTTTAATTAGTGCATAATTTAAGTCAAACAGAATAATGTCAGCATCATTATGGGGTATAATGTATACATTTATTTATGTTTGCTTCAAAGTAATAAATATACAATCCATTAGTCAAGCAAACTTGATTGGAATAACAGCGGACTATTTTAGGAAACTCCTACGACAGGTCTGGATCACTCACAAAGAAAACGTTAAATACGAAAAGATTGGTGAATGCGCAAATTATCTTAAATCCCTCGTACGCACGACTTAAGAACAAATCTGTGCGTACGAACGGTTGGTGCATGAGGCCCAATGTCTTTACATTAATGAGGCAGTTATTAGTCCTTCTTTTAGGGAGTAGGGGGGATACAGGCAAGTAACTGCTGCTTAAAGGATAAGACCGGTTTTTTGACATTGGGCCCTTGATTTCACATTATAACATGATGTTCTACTCACCCCTGCTTGTTGTTGAACATTTGGAGCTGTTCCAAAGATATTCGCGAGGCGTCTGGCTGCTCTCTTGAGATATTCGGCCATGAAACGGTTTCCTATGGGCAAGCTTATACAGGCACAAACTATGCTGTTTATAATTTATTAATTACTCTACACTAGCACTGATAACGTGGAGGTGCGTCGCTTACTTAAAAAAATCCGGGTTACTAATTTTGAATTTTAGCCGAATGAATAAATAGGCAGCAGGTCTGTGGGCTGTCTGTGGCAGTAGCACGACGAGGACGTCAGTAACACCCACTTTACGACAAAAAAAATCAAAATTACAATAACCCGGATTTTTTTAAGTAAGCGACGCACCTCCACGTTATCAGTGCTAGTGTAAAGTAATTAATAAATTATAAACAGCATAGTTTGTGCCTGTATAAGCTTGCCCATAGGAAACCGTTTCATGGCCGAATATCTCAAGAGAGCAGCCAGACTCCTCGCGAATATCTTCGGAACAGCTCCAAATGTTCAACAACAAGCAGGGGTGAGTAGAACATCATGCTATAATGTGAAATCAAGGGCCCAATGTCAAAAAAACGATCTTATCCTTTAACATTTGAACGTAGTATTAAGGATTGAGTAGCAAGCATTTTTTATTGTAGTCTGTATTAATGAGCATCAAAAATGGAATTTACAGTGTTAGAAGTGGCACACACCTGCAGCACTGAGCTTTCCCCAGCAGCTTCACTAGGATCAGAAAGAGCCACAGTAAAGTCAGGTAGTGTTACTGCTGGTATGAATATGTGCAGTATAATTACCAGCAGCTGGAAGCACTGCTGGAAGCATCACTGCTGCTGCAGCCGGATCCTTCCTGCCTCTGCAGCTCAGCCAATGTGTGCTCATGTGATTGCATTCGTAATAATTCATTTATATAATTCACATCATTATTGTTTCTGGTGTTCTGTGACACTCACTGACCATTTTTACATGTTTCCCAATAATGGAGTAGTTAACTGAAAGTTTTTAAGCTTAAAGTAGATTTACATCTATATATATATTTATCTGTGAACAAAGAAGACACCATAATTAAGTTGATAAAGTCCCAGAGACTAATCAAAGGAGGCACATATATTACTACACTTTTAAACAGCAACAATGCGCACATTAAGCTCATGCATTACACATCAGATCAATCAATCAACCAAAATATGCACCAAATGAGGCGATAAGTTATTTAATTACAGCAAAATATTGTTTTACCACAGCTCTGAAGTGGATTAAGTGGGATGGATGGATATTTTTTTTACCATTGTATGTAGTATTAGTCTGTGTACACTTTGTGAAAGAGGATGTTTGATAGTTTTTACATCTATCCAACCTAAAAAAAAAACAGATGCGACTGAAAATGTAAAAATGTGCAAAATCTCTCTAACAGCTCTTATTTCCCCATGAACCTACACTACAGATTTGAAGGGATCCTTCAACACTTAATCCACTTTGCTTCCTCTTGACATTTCTAATCACTTATTAGAAAAGCCTCTCACTGCAGACACAGGAGTCATGTTTACACTCCATGCTTGAGACCTACCTCAGCCTGTGGGGCCCCCTGCAGGCAGTCAAACATTTTACAGAGCACCTGGAGGACAAGGGGGGGACCACAGAAACCACAACACACACATGAGCTTAGGAAACAAGGAAACAGCTTTCACTTCAAATGGAAATGTTTTTATGCCAGAAAATATATGTATTCAGAAATGACCCAAATGAACAAATTCATTCCAGGTAAGATATCTGTCCCTCAAACACACATACAAACCAGCCTGAACTCCTAAGCTGTATATCATAACGTCTTTACTGTGTCCCTTATTGTACAGTTGTTGGCTGCAAGTTTTTATTTGCTTTAAATAGTCAGTCTTCACTGCGTTTTCTTTGCAGCAGGTGGACAGTATTATAGTCCTTTGCAGAGTCAATTACGAGAGGAACCAATGCAGGAACAAACAGTCTTCCATACATTCCCCAAAACACCCTGATCCTAACCATCAAAATAAATGTTCCTCCCACTGTTCATCCATTCATTTTCACATTTTCACACAGAACCAAACATGACAAACAGAACAGCCTCACTGCTCAGTGTTTCCCGCAGGAAATAAATTGCTTAGTCAAGGTGGTGAGTCGTTGGCCGGGGGGGGGGGTTTACTTGGAACGGGGGGGCTGTTAGCGCAATAACGAAGCTGTTTAAGACCTGTAACACTTTTTTATTTACATTATTAACTATTTACATTAACAACCAGTAGGTGTCGCAATTCAATGTTATCAATGCTGTCTGAGCCTGGCAAAGCATTATTACTTCGGTTTAAAAAAAAAATAAAAAAAAATTTTTTTGTTTGTTTTTGCGAACGTTGGCAAGGCGGCAGTGCGAGTGTGCTATGGCGGCCGCCTTGACTATAAAGGCGGTAGCATGGTTGCCGCATCTGTCACGGCGGTGTCGCACCGTGACGTCAAAATGACGTTTCAGGCCTGGCGCTTCCCTTGAAAAGACGGCGCAGCGCGTTGTCCTGCACCAGTCGATTTTTGTAACTTGGCGGCGCCGAGCACAACGAACCGGATGGACCGATGTGAGACCAGGCTCAGTGAGGAGGTGCGTTTGTACAGGCAGCTGTACGAAACTGCAGTGAAACAGCACAGGGAGCAGTGAGCACGTAAACTCCCCAAACTGGTGCACAGAGATGGGCAGAACTTTGGGGAAAGAGGGAGAGTTCTGTAAGAATGTGTGGAAGAAGCTACGGGACAGATACGTGAAGGCAAAGAAGAGGGCAGAGACTCTGTTGATGCCGGGGGCTTCAAACCTTCACCTCTTTTAACTGAATTAAAAAATTAAAATGATCCGAAAACTGCAGCAGTATCATTAATTACAGTATTCCTGCTCTTGACAGCGGCATTGTTTTCTTCTCCACTTTCGTGGTTGTAGAGTAGCGGTAACCTTCACGTAGCAGCGCCACCTCTGTGACGGAGAAAATTGCAACTACTGGCGCGCAACGACTTGCGCCACTATACAGGGTCCTATGGCGGGCACGAACTCTTGACGTCATCAACACCGCTCGCGCGAGCAGACGCGGCAACCATGCTAGAGCCTTAAAGGCTGATTCATACCCGGCGCAACCTCGCTCATACTAGCTGGTCGCAAATGGCGCAAACGGTCACGTGTCCCAAAATTCCGCCACGCCCCCCTTCGCAAGCTAGAAAATCCTCGCGCGGCGCAAAGTCGCGCACACAACATTTTTTCTGACTGCGCGCGCGCTCAAACGGAAACAGCTGACCAAGAAAAAGAAAAAATGAACACTGCAGAGACCGCAGTGACCGAGAGGGTGCGCCTCTACAAACATCTGTACGACACGTCTATGAAGTTACACTGGGACAACGTTTGACAAAGTTCGTCTTGTTGCAAAGGACGAACATTCCACCTTCTCTTCTGTTTTTGCCGCAGCCGCTTAGCTCTGAGATACATATACAGTTCTACACCCAGAGTAAATTCATTCCGCATCAGATGTGCCAGCCTCTGCTGACGTGACACCACAGGTGGCATTGTGTATGCTTTCTTCGTGTGCTTTTCAGCTTGTTTCCTCAACAGTGACGCTCGCTGGTCTGGAGAGAACTGCAAATGTGACGCATTCTCGGCGCAAACTGCGCTTATGAGCTGAAGGAACTGTGAAGGGGCTGGCGCTTTCGATGACGTCATTAATGGTTCTCGAGCCAGAACAGTTGCGCGTTTGCGCCGAGTATGAATCAGCCTTTAATGCGCTGCGGGAAACACTGCTGCTGTGGCTAAGCTGCAAAGCAACATGGCGGCTTTACAAACTTCCAAACTTCCAGTAAACAGCAAGCTGATCTCTGAGAATGAGTTTAGAAGTTTGAAGGAAAAATTCTGACTTCTTCCCCTTTGTGGCTCTGAATGTCAGCTGTGACGTGTGCTCCATTACTCATCTTAGTGTGTGGGACCAAAAAAGACTGTATTAAAGGAGGGACAGGCAGCCAAGCAGTCGATCACAGAGAGGTGAGCAGTTCAGACTGAAGTGGGACAAGGTCTTCCATCTCATGGGCTTCAAAATCTCATAGGAAAAAATATACAATCCCTGGCAAAAAAAAAGTTAATACTGCTCTGAGAGGATGTTCATTTAGCATTATTGTGTCAAATCAATCAGTTACATAAAATAAACAAAACTATTTCATTGAAATGCCGAACATTATCCAACTGCACTGATGAATGAACTAAATTTAAAACTGCAACAACACAAAGTTCTCTTTGTACATGAAATGTACAAGGGGTGGGGGAAATGGGACATTTCTTCTCTAAATGTCTTTAAAAAACAATGACTCATTTGGAAATAACATTAAAACTTAACTGAAAATGATGTATTCCACAAAAGTAGGTTCACTCCGACAGTAGCTTCAACAGGACACTGTCTACGCCTGCCACTCGTTTCAAAGACGCCGCGTTTCTCATTCGCATCGCGCATCTTTCAACGAGACATGCCTGTCAATCAGCTGGAGTGGCACCTGAGGTGTCCAATCAGGTTCCAGAGGTGGCCAGCGCATCTCCCGCCCCACTCTGCCTCTGATTATCCCATCAGTCTTCATGCCTAAAGTTAACCGGTGTAATCAGTGAAGGCACTGGCAGCGAGTATTGGCCGCATCAAGGGAGATTTAGTAGTGGGTATACGCAATGCTGACTGAAAAATAAGTAGGTATACGCCGTATACCCGCGTATACACCACTGGAAAAGTCTCAGATGCATCGCTACTCGGACGTGGACGTTTCTGAATCGATTCACAAACGTCCAAATTATGATTATTTTAATAAAATAATACAGACGGTTCTAAAATGCAGAATTAAGAAGCGCCATCTCCGGGACACTTTGGCAAAGCAAGGCAAGTTTATTTGTAAAGTGCTTCACAGATACATTCAAACTAGAAGACTAGTAGAAATAAAAAGAATGATTTAAATTTTAAACAAAAAAGAAAGAAATAAGAACAATAGATCAAATCAGTAGTTAAAATATGATTAAGTTTTGAAACTCAAGCTTCAGATTTGGAGCTTTATTCAAACGCAGCTGAAAATAGGTTTGTCTTCAACCTGGACTTAAACACACTGAGTGTTTCAGCTGATCTGAGGCTTTCTGGGAGTTTGTTCCAGACATGTGGAGCATACAAGCTGAATGCAGCTTCTCCATGTCTGGTTCTGACTCTGGGAACTGATAGAAGACCGGATCCAGCTGACCTGAGGGGTCTGGGAGGTTCATCCTGGGTCAGGAGGTCACTGATGTATTTTGGTCTATGGGGGGCGCATCAGGAGCGGACGCCGCACGGAGGAAAACAAACATGGCTGACCGCAGCTACCCACCTCGCCGTGAGATCCGAACAGCTCCTTCTCACTGAAAAGCAGACGTGTGGAAACATTTCGGCTTCTACAACGTCGGCGGCCGAAGCGAACTGGACAAGAGCCACATTATGATGACGTTTTCAAGGTGCAGTGCAGGGAAATATGATCCTCCGTGAGCACGTCTTTTATTTTCTATATGTGCTGCGGAGGCTCCGGGGCGCCGCAGCTGTGACGGAGCCGGTGGAAGCACAGTCATTGGTTAGGATTGAAACGGCGGGTGGGGGGTGGTCGGTGGCGTAGTGGGTACAGCAGGCACCCCATGTACAGAGTCCTCGCTGCAGCTGGCCCCGGTTCGAGTCCCGCATCGGACAGCCCTTTGCTGCATGTCATTCCCCCTCTCTCTGCTTCCTGTCTCTCTTCAACTGTCCTGTCCATTAAAGGCATAAAAGCCCCCGAAAAAATATAAGATAAAAAACAAAAAGAATTGAAACGTATCAGCGCTGTGGCATCTGCTGGGATTTAGGGGTTAACTCGATGCCACCCGACGTAACTTTCCAGTTTGTACGCATTTCCATTTGTTTGATAAAATATAAAGGAAATTAATTAAACAACATTACAAGTTATGAATGCTTATTCAGTGAGACAAAAATAAATGTTGTGAAAAAGTGCATCAATCTACATAAATTGCAGACCCATCAATAATCGTTTAATCATCAAATCGGAATGAATCGTGAGGTGCCCAAAGATTCCCACCCCTAAAATGTACAGACTGGGCAGGGCTTTACGAGCATTTTACAGCTTCTGTAAAGGAAGAGCAGCAAAAAATCATCATGATCACCTCCACAGCACAGCACGGAGAGTTCCAGGGCGTTCCAGTCTGAAGACATGTTTTCATTCAGCCTAAACACACTGACCTGCTGTCAGATCAAAGTTTTTACATCTTTTTCTCTTTAGGAAGAGAACGCTTCACATACCAGGAGACATGCCCGAAGTCCCTGCTTAAGGTGCTCCTCAAAGTCACATATACTTCCTTGGTAGGACAGGACCTTCCAAGTCATGTCTTAAGCCAGGAAAGAGTCCCTCCTTGCAATTGGAAGGCAGGGATCCCATTTCCCCTTACAGTTAACACACACTGACATGGCTGATAAATAGCTAGGAGTTGCTTATTTGCAGACATTTATACTGTCAGTTCCTACTTTGATGTCTTTTGATGGATCTCTTTACAATAAAAACAACTTTCCAATGACCAGAAAGACACTGAAAGACACTGAAAACATTTCAGTGAATATTGCACCAACTTGGATCCATCCCGCACCTGCACCAGCTCTGACATGTGCAAAGGATTGTGGGGGCTTTGACAGACATTTTATGAAACAGTGCCCTCAAAACGTTGTTGATAGGATCCTTTCTTGACTTTGAGAAGCATCTTGTAATCTTCTCACTGACCAGGACAAAAATGGAAAACAAACAAATTGGCAGCAGAGGCACTCCTTCCTTGATAGTTATGACTGTCGATTGATTGAATAATGACTATAATGTTTTATAAGACTGGCTTCCCATCTTCACCATGAGTTTAGTACATCCTTCATGGTGCGGCTATTGATTTGATTTGCATCATCTTCCCTGTAACTAATCAAATCTATGCCTTGTTTAGCTTTGGAATACATTACACAGCACATAATGAAAATGGAACGTTTTTCTGGTCCCTGACAACATTCCATGTTTCGATAGATTCTCGGCAGCATAGGATTTCTACTGGAACTTGGTGAAACAGAGAAGTTTGTTATCACTCCTTCAAACCTGTACGAACATTTCAAAGATGAAACAAATTAATTAGGGCTGGGCAAGTTAACTCGTTATTATCGCGTTAACACATTAATTATTTAACGTCGATAAATATTTTATCGCGCGTTAAGGTATGTTTTTTTGTTTGTTTTTGTTTTTAAATTATTTTTTTTTAATTTTAAATTTAAACATTTTGGGGGGCTTTTGTGCCTTTAATGGATAGGAAAGTTCAGAGAGACAGGAAGCAGGGGGCAGAGAGAGGGGGAACGACACGCAGCACAGGGCCGTCCGATGCGGGACTCGAACCGGGGACAGCTGCAGCGAGGACTATAGCCTCTTGTACATGGGGCGCCTGCTCAACCCACTATGCCACAAACCACCACTGTTTTATCATTTGTTTTATTTTGTAAAAGTCTGTTGCTGTCTGCTGGGAGAACATGGAGAAGGGTACGGAACTTTTACTCGGCCATTTTCATTTTAAAGTTCTTCCAGACGGCGGAGTCGACAGAACCAAAGTCATCTGTAAACACTGCCAAGCGTAGTAGTTCCAGTCTAAAATATCACTTAAAGGCAAAACACACAACTGATAGCAGCAAGTCATTCAAGGAAACAGACAGTGGAGCGAGGCTTCTACATAAAATCTACAGAAAGATGCTGATGTTAAAAGTGTTTTGCACAACAAATGTTATGGCACTTTCATTCATATGGCAGCACATTTAAAATAAAACTAAATGCTAAAAGCTGTACACTACTTTTGAATACATTTTTGGATTTTGCGTACAAATGCGATTAATCGTGATTAATCAGGGAAATCATGTGATTAATTAGATTAAACATTTTAATAGTTGCCCAGCCCTACAAATGAATGAAGATGCATCAAATGATGATGAGCTCTCACCTCTCCAGCCTCCTGGTTAAAACCGTCCCACAGCGGGCGCACGAGCTGAAAGGCTGGACTGTCACCAGCTGGCGTCTGTGCACACTGCCACATTCAGAGCAGAGGCTTGACAGGGTCCATCAGAGCTCGTTACACTTATACAGTCCATCAGACCAGATCCGACACAAACTTTTGCCTGTCATTGCTGCAGACGTGCACACGGATGGGTATCCATTGCAAATCTCAGGCTCTGGTGGTGGATATCTATCTCAAAATCAGCAGTTCAATCCTGAAACCACAATCCATCGACTGGACATTTTTTACATTCACTCATTCACTACAGTTTCCTGCAGTCTGTTGAATCCGTATAGCAGTTCTCTTCTTTAACAGTCTGTTTTGCACACTCTCAAACTTTCTTAGTCCCATTTTCTATTAACATAAAGCCAGGTTTATACATCATGGAGAACTGACTTCAGTAAATAGACAGATCCATTTACTTCTGCAAGGCAATAGAAAAAACAGTAGGACAGTTAATTCCCATGAAGTTCTCCAGAGGCCATACTGTCTTTTTATAGAATCTCAAAAGTAGAGTGGGCTAATTAGCCTTCAGTCCCAATATAGTGCAGCCTGACAGTCTGCCACATTCTGACCTCTCTGCAGCATACTGCAGGAATGCCACAAATCTATCAGACACAACAGAAGGCAAAACAACCAAATCTAACGTCTTGACATCAGCTTTAACATCTGTCGGATGTGACTGGTGAGTTTGAAAGCATGAAGCTGGAGAAGCCTGATCAGCAACAGGGAGCGACTGCTCTTTAAATCACACAGTATGCTGGTTGGAAGACAGAAACTCAGGCTCAGCAGCTCTGAACAGTTGGAGGGAAACACTTCAGTCATTTACTCTCATGTTGTCTGAATGTGCATGTAGCACATGTTCATATCGATAGTGTTGTTTTCATCAAGTGAAGGCCACTTCAGAACATTCTGGATCAATACAATCAGTATCCTCTATCGTCTGAAAGATCTACAGCAGTTGTGGCAGCAAACCAGCATTGGTCCAAAGTTAGCAGTTAGCATCTGACCTGAGCTGTGCAAGAGTAAATGTCAGGGTCAGGGAAATCATTAGAATTCCCGCTCTGGAAACAGGAATGTCTGCACTAAATGTCATGATATCTTGGTCCAAGTTAATGAGATTTTTGCTGTCCATCAGAATGACTGCCGTCAGGGATTTCTGCCTCGGTACGAGGTGAAGCACAGTGATCCAAGTGTGCACTAAGTGCACTGCAAGCAGGGACAAAGCACCCATACCGACGCTGCAACAGTTCAAGGAAAGTTGGCTTTGATCACAGAAGTCCTGATGGAGGATGAGCTCAATTCTAAACTGCACTCCTCCAGCAAGGTCAAGAATGTATCTGAGAGAAGTACAGAACCAACTGCGCACACACACACAGGCACACACACACACACAAACATACACACACACGCACAGAGTGCAGTTTGGCTTGGGTCCCACACATCCCCCCTCTGTCTGGCCAGAGGAATGCTCCGCTTCCTGTGTGTTGTGATCAGCGCACAGTGACTGCTTCCCACTGGGCCTCCGAGCAGATCCCGGCAGCTTGATAAGGAAGTTGTTTTCTCTGTTGGTCGATGTAACGGCTACTGAAACCACAACATTCACTTTCAAATCCACGATGCAATTTTAAGACCTTCTCACACAAGCTGTGAACACTTTCCCAATACCCATGAGGTGGAATGCAATGCAACTCTGTAGTGCTGCTTAAAGGTGAAACAAAAATAATGCTGCTTGAGCCACACAAATCAAAGCTTGGTTGACCTCTAACCTCCTCAAACTCAACAGCAGCAACACAGAGCTCATGGTGGTGGCCCCGGCACCCCTGCTGAAGAAGGTTGGTGATCTGGCCCTGGTCATAGATGGCTGTTCCACCTCTCCATCACCAGAGGAACGGAACCTGGGTGTCATCCTGGACTCCACCATTTCATTTCGCTCCCACATCAAGAGCATCACTAAATCTGCCTTTTTTCACCTCAGAAACATTTCAAGACTCCGGCCCTCACTATCTGACTCAGTAACAGAGACCCTCATCCACTCATTTATCTCCTCCCGCCTGGACTACTGCAGCGGTGTCCTGTCTGGGCTGCCCAGTAAGGCCCTTGACAGGTTGCAGTATGTTCAAAACTCAGCTGCCCGGGTGCTAACTCACACCAAGCCCTGGCAGCAAATCACCACCATCCTAAAGCAACTTCACAGGCTCCCAGTCAAAGCACGCGTCACCTATAAAATCCTTCTCTTGACCTACAAATCTCTCCACTCACTTGCACCTAAGCACATCTCTGATCTCCTTCACCCCTACTCCCAGTCACGGCTTCTGCACTCCTCAGACAACCTTGGGTACCCTGAAAGGCGCTATACAAGTCCAAGATATTATTACTTATGACCCCTACCAACTCATGGTTTCACATCAGTTTGAACAGAACCTGGGAGTTATGTAATGCTGAAATTATTCCGGGTTGTATTTCTTCTTGCGAGGCCAGTTTGTTTCTATAGCAACCAAAGATTCTGATGAAAATATCACGAGACAAATCTATTTTTCTTAGAGCGTCCAGGAATGTTTAGGGTATTTCTTCTTCTTGTAGGACTGTTAATGTGCCGGTGGAAATGAGGTAAAATAGTTTTGAGGTCCGTTTGGTTCTAAATGGCCAGCAAGGATAAAATGGCTGTGGTTTGTGATAGGAAGTCTATGTATAGGTGTGAAGATCACACACAATCTGTAGGAATGGAAAGAGCAGCCACACCTGTCAATTTGATGGCAAGGATAACATGGTCAACATGAGCAGACTTCCTCACAGCTTGATGGATGGACTGTGTGTCAGCATCTACGATGCTTGGTTCACTTCACTCAGCCCTTTGAACTTTAGTGTATTTTTCAGAGCGTTCAGTTCTGCAACATTTAATGAGGAAGACATCCTCCTTCCAACATGAAATAGTCACACATTCAGTTTATGCAACCCGACTGTAAAGGATGAGCTGCCATGTGAATATCTGACTCTCAGAAACATCACGTGTGCAGCTTGTTGGAAGAAACACTGATGTGTCAAAAATGTTAACATACATGTCAACACGTTAATATTCTTCCCAAAAAAAACTTCCTCTTAAAAAACACCACACTGTTTTTATTCTAAAGAAAAGTATTCACATCCAGGTTGAAAAAAAAAACTTTTTCTTTAGGATTTTCTTTTCTTGTAAACTTCACCTTTTACTCTCATCTTGTATACAGTCATGTATTTTCAATTAAAAGCAAAATCCAAGACAGTTATTCAATTAATCATCATTTGTTTGCAAAGACATACCACAATCCAAAGTAGTCTCCATGCACAATATCCCACACAGCTCAACAAATCCATGATGATGCATTTATCTTGGTCTACAACAGGAAGTTTAATATAATCAGAAAACAAAACAAACAAAAAAAATGCTGAGTGTGTGCACACATGGAGATAAAAACATTTATGCTGACAGAATGTATCATTCCATCATTATATCAGCAGACGTATACGCCCTCATTTCATTTTCTCTGCTCCTTCATCTACCCACTGCTGCACACATTAACAGCCAGTGTACACACACAGGACTGAATATGGCATGTGAAGCTGATGTGCAGTCAGCAGAAAATCTGTGCACAAACCTTGACTCAGCAGAAGCTCCAGTGGGGTCCTCTCCACTGAGCTCATGCTCTTTGCAGATGTTCAAAACAAAGCTTTTGGTCACAGAGATTTTTCAAATTTATGCAAGATGTGCACAGAAAACCAGAGGACAAAAATCTAAATAATCTGTTATACCTCTGATGTATGACTTTTACGGTTAAAAGAAAACCCAACCAAGACTTCCAAGCAACCCTAAAAAAGGGTGTGAACCTTAAAACTATGCTTTTGACTTATTTTTTTAGGGGACCAAGCTTCAATAAGTCTGTTTGATACCTTAACAGATGAATTTGCTCTCATTTTTTCATTAAAGATGAACAGATGTGCAGTCCTTCAAAAGAAAAAAAAAACCCTGCATACACTCTGGTGATAAAGCTATGTGTTGACTGAATACTGACCGTTTGAATGTTGCAGGATGGTCTGACAACAAGCCATTTCACAACAAAAAAGACAGTATCTAAAATTATAAGGAGAGAGGAAGCCCAGATGAAAAGCTCCAGCTGCACAAGACAAACTTCATTCATCACAGCAGCACCTCCAGCATCCCGAACACAGGATTCAGCAGCTCCACCATCGCCTTCACCACAGGCCTCACCACAGGCCTGGGACCCACCTGCTGCATCTACACCCTCCAGAGATGTTTCACCATCGTTCTCTTCTCCACCGTCACCCAGGAGATTTCCTGATCACCTTGAAAGCTTGGTGAAAACAGGGATTAAAATGGTTCCTCTCACGCCAAACATGGCAAGATGAAGAATTCTATCCTCAAAGAAGCATCGAGCCCCTCTCTCTCCTCAGCCTACTCCATCGACCAAAGCCCCCCCAGCTCGGCCCCCACCACCTTTACCCACGGCTGTTATTTCCAACAGCGTCAATGCTGTTGTCTAGGATGCTAAGGGGTCCAGGAATGGAGTGAAGACAGGGACAATCAGACTGTCCAATCAGAGGAACCTTATCCATATCCCTTGCAAGAACACAGCGTCCAGTTCAACTCTAACTCGAGACAATATACCCACCCACAAATGACATTCAAAATGGAGATAAAACAATCTTCCATACTTTATATCACCATTTACAAACCACCACAGAATTGTTTTATTGATGATTTTACTGAATTACTTTCAATTGTGTGCACTGCTTTTGACTGTTTAGTCATAACAGGGGACTTGAATGTGCACGTAGCCCATAACAAGCAGCTAGAGAACTCACTGCTGTCCTTGAAATGTTTGGTCTAACTCAACATGTGACTGAGCCCACCCACAGCAGAGGGCACACTCTAGATGTGCTCATTTCAAAGGGTGCCATTATCTCAAATGTGGATGTCGTCGATGTTGCTTTATCTGATCATTTTTGTGTTTTCTTCGACCTATCTGTCACACCCAAAGCAGCAGCTGGGTCTGCAGTTGTTCGGGGAAGACTCATAAATGACAGAACAGGGACACGGTTTATGCAAATGATTAAGTTCTTGATGCCACTGTACTGAACAACTACCGGCCCATATCAAACCTGCCATTCTGAGGCAAAGTCCTAGAAAAAGTCGTCCCAGCTGCCCGCATCCCAGCTGCCCGCGTCCCAGCTGCCTGCGCAGCAGCTGCCCGCGTCCCAGCTGCCCGCGTCCCAGCTGCCTGCACAGCAGCTGCTGAGTCCCAGCTGCCCGCGTCCCAGCTGCTGAGTCCCAGCTGCCCGCGTCCCAGCTGCTGAGTCCCAGCTGCCCGCGTCCCAGCTACTGAGTCCCAGCTGCTGAGTCCCAGCTGTCCGCGTCCCAGCGGCCCGCGTCCCAGCTGCCCGCGTCCCAGCTGCCCGCGTCCCAGCTGCTGAGTCCCAGCTGCTGAGTCCCAGCTGCCCGCATCCCAGCTGCCCGCGTCCCAGCTGCCCGCGTCCCAGCTGCTCGAGTCCCAGCTGCTGAGTCCCAGCTGCCCGCATCCCAGCTGCCCGCGTCCCAGCTGCCCGCGTCCCAGCTGCTCGCATCCCAGCTGCCCGCGTCCCAGCTGCTCGAGTCCCAGCTGCTGAGTCCCAGCGGCCCGCGTCCCAGCGGCCCGCGTCCCAGCGGCCCAGCTGCTGAGTCCCAGCGGCCCGCGTCCCAGCGGCCCGTGTCCCAGCGGCCCGTGTCCCAGCTGCCCGCGTCCCAGCTGCCCGCGTCCCAGCTGCCCGCGTCCCAGCTGCCCGAGTCCCAGCTGCCCGCGTCCCAGCTACTGAGTCCCAGCTGCTGAGTCCCAGCGGCCCGTGTCCAAGCTGCTGAGTCCCAGCTGCCCGCGTCCCAGCTACTGAGTCCCAGCTGCTGAGTCCCAGCGGCCCGTGTCCCAGCTGCTGAGTCCCAGCTGCCCACGGCCCAGCGGCCCGCGTCCCAGCTGCCCGCGTCCCAGCTGCTGAGTCCCAGCTGCCCGCGTCCCAGCTGCTGAGTCCCAGCTGCCCGCGTCCCAGCTACTGAGTCCCAGCTACTGAGTCCCAGCTGCTGAGTCCCAGCTGCCCGCGTCCCAGCTGCTGAGTCCCAGCTGCCCGTGTCCCAGCTGCTGAGTCCCAGCTGCTCGCGTCCCAGCTGCTGAGTCCCAGCTGCCCGCGTCCCAGCTGGCTGAGTCCCAGCTGCCCACGTCCCAGCTGCCTGCGTCCCAGCTGCCCGCTTCCCAGCTGCTGAGTCCCAGCTGCTGAGTCCCAGCTGCCTGCGCAGCAGCTGCCCGCGTCCGAGCTGCTGAGTCCCAGCTGCCCGCGTCCCAGCTGCCCGCGTCCCAGCTACTGAGTCCCAGCTGCTGAGTCCCAGCGGCCCGCGTCCCAGCGGCCCGCGTCCCAGCTCCTGAGTCCCAGCTGCTCGCGTCCCAGCTGCTGAGTCCCAGCTGCCCGCGTCCCAGCTGGCTGAGTCCCAGCTGCCCGCGTCCCAGCTGCCTACGTCCCAGCTGCCTGCGCAGCAGCTGCCCGCGTCCCAGCTGGGAAGCGTCCCAGCTGCTGAGTCCCAGCTGCCCGCGTCCCAGCTGCTGAGTCCCAGCTGCCCGCTTCCCAGCTGCCCGCTTCCCAGCTGCCCGCGTCCCAGCTGCTGAGTCCCAGCTGCCCGCTTCCCAGCTGCCTGCGCAGCAGCTGCCCGCGTCCCAGCTGCTGAGTCCCAGCTGCCTGCGCAGCAGCTGCCCGCGTCCCAGCTGCCCGTGTCCCAGCTGCTGAGTCCCAGCTGCTCGCGTCCCAGCTGCTGAGTCCCAGCTGCCCGCGTCCCAGCTGGCTGCGTCCCAGCTGCCCACGTCCCAGCTGCCTGCGTCCCAGCTGCTGAGTCCCAGCTGCTGAGTCCCAGCTGCCTGCGCAGCAGCTGCCCGCGTCCCAGCTGCTGAGTCCCAGCTGCTGAGTCCCAGCGGCCCGCGTCCCAGCGGCCCGCGTCCCAGCTGCTGAGTCCCAGCTGCTCGCGTCCCAGCTGCTGAGTCCCAGCTGCCCGCGTCCCAGCTGGCTGAGTCCCAGCTGCCCGCGTCCCAGCTGCCTGCGTCCCAGCTGCCCGCTTCCCAGCTGCCTGCGCAGCAGCTGCCCGCGTCCCAGCTGCCCGCGTCCCAGCTGGCTGAGTCCCAGCTGCCCGCGTCCCAGCTGCTGAGTCCCAGCTGGGAAGCGTCCCAGCTGCTGAGTCCCAGCTGCCCGCTTCCCAGCTGCCCGCGTCCCAGCTGCTGAGTCCCAGCTGCCCGCTTCCCAGCTGCCCGCGTCCCAGCTGCTGAGTCCCAGCTGCCCGCTTCCCAGCTGCCTGCGCAGCAGCTGCCCGCGTCCCAGCTGCTGAGTCCCAGCTGCCCGCGCAGCAGCTGCCCGCGTCCCAGCTGCCCGCGTCCCAGCTGCTGAGTCCCAGCGGCCCGCGTCCCAGCGGCCCGCGTCCCAGCGGCCCGCGTCCCAGCTGCCTGCGTCCCAGCGTCCCAGCTGCCTGCGCAGCAGCTGCCTGTGTCCCAGCTGCTTTCCCCCAGGTGCTGTTATAGTTCCCAGTAAGTGCATGCAGCTTGTTGGGAAACTTTGTGTTCCAGCTGAGTAGTGCATAAACTAGAGAAATTTGACCATATATATCCATGTACAAATCTATTATGCGGCCCTGCTTCAGATTCATGGTACTTCAGCTCCATAACACATGATTGTAGCTCCAATTTTCTACTAAACTGCAGAACAATCAGCAACCAATTCATTGAGAGAGAGAGCGAGAGGGGAAAATGAACCATTATTGTATACATGATCAGTTAAGCAAAAAAACAACACGTCACGCACCTGTCGTCGGTTTGCCAAATGTCAAATGTGGTGATAGTTTATTGGGCCTAATCAGGACTATCCAGGAGCCTAAAATTATTTTAAAATCATAAAAAAATTCCATGGTATATAAGGAATCGATCTGCTATTTCAGTTTTGTGCAAAAAAAAAAAAAAAAAAATCACCTTTCTGTAGGCCTTTAATAATGTAAAATCAAGACATCTGGGCATAGGAATTGATGTAACACACGCATGAGCGACCGTTTGTTTCAAACATGATATCACATTCACAGTTACTGAGACGAAAGAATCATGAAATAGAATCAGTCATCCAGGGCATGGTAATCCTAAGAGCTTGAATGAAGGCACCTGGACTTCTATTTCCTGGTTCTTGAAGGTGTTCTTTTAGACCTGAAGAACCTTTCAGAGGAGAGGTGAAACATCTTCAAGAGCCAAGAGACAGAAGCTCTTAGGATGAGCTGAAAAAGTTTGAACCGTCACTAACACTTAAAGCCCTTTCACACATACTCTGCTTTTCATCTGTATGAATTATATGAAATACCCATGGGAAAGTTGAACTCCAGGAGGACTTCCTTCTCTTAACAGCAGTGATGTGTGGAGATTCCTCACCTGTGCTGTTAAAGTGGCGCCCCTATGACAGTTGAAAGGTGACATGTTGAGCTGCCTCCATCCACAACCACTGCACACTAATATGAATCGCTGTGGGGACATGACACTTTGCTGAGAGGAGACTGGGACGCTTTCCCAAACTGCAGATGTTGCCTACACACTGTGGCTCTTTCACAGGCACGTCTGAAGGCTGAAGAACATCTAAAGAAACTTGACCAATGTGTGAATGACTGACTGCCAACGGACTGATGGAATCTCTGAAGCTTTTTTAAACAACAGCAGGTCCGGCTTTGGACCTCTCTTCAGTAGGGAAGGACATCCCTGAGGTAAATTTAGAATTGGATAGAAGCAATATTTGTGAAATTTAATGAGATTTTTGCTGTAAAAGAAACCACAAAATGTGGAAAACAGGTTTTAAATGTGTGAGTAATATCTGTTTAGAAATTATTTAGTTTTGCAATGACATTCTGAATTTTAAATCCCAATGTGGTTTAATGTGTTTCAGACCAGAAACCACTGCCAGCCTCGCCATTGAGAAGAGGTCGAGGGTTTGCAAACCAATCTGCTGCATGTGTGTGCATCTATGGAATGTCAGCTGCAGTTCAAGTATATCGTGCTTAAAAGCCTGCATAACAAATTTCATGCACAAATACTTTTTCGTATATCTGCAGTGTAGCATAGTGCTCTTTAGTGCAACCGTGACCTTGCTTTTCCACAAAGGCCAGGAGGAAAATCCCAGTGGGTTTCCTCTATAACAGATTCTTTTTCTCTGCTTTTTCATGAGCTGGCACAGAAGTTTGATCAAGTGACAATAGCTTATCAAAAATATACCCATGTCTGACTGTATGTTGGTAGATAACTAATAACAGCAGCAGTACAGTACAGTCATTTACCAAAGTCTAATTTACTGAAGGGACTCTGAAGAGATAAATGGACAATCAAGTAGACGAGAGAGACTCGTGGAGGTGAGATGAAGAGCTGCAGGGAGGAGGAGGGAGCACCACAGGTCACACACATCGTTTGTTTTGTTCATATCACCTCACTACATATCAGAGATGAAATCAGGATAGAATCTACAAAACAATTACAGATTGTATTTGTTTAATTTTCCACAATTACAGAGCGAGTGATGCATTCATTCCACTGATTACAATGAGCCTCAGTTCATCGCAATCACTGCGGAGGTTTGTCCGCAAGAAGGACCCAGTGGAGACACACACACATGGCGCATTGACGGAACAGTCAATATTAATAAACACAAAATGGCTGTTCTGTGCCTGCAGGGTTTTTCAGTCCTTTTTGGTCGATACCACTTCAATGCAAGTGATCGGACCGTTTAGAACCGTTTCAAACTCCGGTGTTGAGCTGAAGACATCTCTGCAGAGGCACACGTGAGGCTGATCATTCTCTAAACTCCGGTTTTTAATGTTGGAATGATAATGCTGCTGGAACGGCACCAACACAGCATCTCTCAGTCCTTTCAACTCAGATTTACACTGACTTCTCTTTGTGTCAGACTACAGATGCACCGACTGCAGCTTTCTGCAAAGATCCGACCCGCCGATTTTTGCCGATTCCAAATTTCCTTTTAAGAATTGTAACAAACAGCTTTAAAAGCAGGCTTTTTTTTCTTTTTTTACTAAACTTTTAGTCTTAATCACCTTCGCTTTCTTTCACTAAAACCTAAAAACTTAGGTTACTGAGCAGAGTAGTTATGCAAATAAAAATCTACTGAAAGTGATTCTCAGCATATCTCCCGAATACAACGGGCAGCAGTGTTCAAAATAATGAACCCAATTCCAAAAACAGTTTGGAAGCTGCATAAAAGGTTGAAAAGAAATCGCTTACCTTTGAATGTCAAACTATTATTCACAATAGAACATTTCAAACGTTGAAAGTGAGAGTGTTTCATGAAAAATATGATCCCATCTTGAATCTGAGTGTTTGCTTCAGGTCACTGCTTCTAACCAGAACTGCGCACATGGTAAATTAAAACTTGATAATCATATGGTTTTAAACTATGAAACTATAAAATAACAACTGAAGACAGCTGGACTGCTGTTACAATGGCAGCTGGTGCTGATGGAGAAAAGCCACTCTCTTCAGGAGGCTCTTTCGCTTCCTCTGACATTATTTCTGAACACCTTTTAAATATTAAAATTCATAGCTTGGGCTCCGTCACACTCAGTGAAGACAAGCCTGCTGCTCAGCCTCACTGTAAGGATGGAAATCTTTAGCAATAAATCAGACGATAGATGCTTTAATGACCTTCGACCTGAGATGTGTCTAAGCTGTGGTGTGAAAAACTTTCGAGTTGTGTCGGCTGTATTAGCATCCATGAATGCCAGCTTATAGTGCAAATGATTCCACCTAAGGGAATAAAATAAATGTAGGACAAGACATAAGTGGTTTTTCCCCTTGTGCAAACAGAATGGTCCAGAGTGATTACCGACATTTGTGTTCCACATGTCACCACTCAAAATGTGTCGAGAACATGTGTGAAAGTGACTATAGTGAATGAGACGTCGCTTTGGTAATTAGCACCTGTACTGATAAGATAATTAGCAATGTGCTTGATTTTCTACACAATTTGTTCAGCTGTGTGGTTGGTAAGCATGCCAGTCTGGCAAAAGCTGGGAAAAATATTCAACTCTAACCTCCTGGCATTACTAACAACAGATGCGTGTCAGGATGATGTGCAACAATCTCAATCATAGGTTTCATCAGCCCCATTCATGAACCAGCCCACTTTATTCAAGTGGACTATTAGTCAGATTGTTAAACAGCTAAAAAGTCAAACTGATCATCTCTGTTTTAACATAATAAAAGCAGAAATAACACCTATGTTGCACCAAAGCAGAATCATTCTGAGACATGAGCTTATCATATGGGGGGGGGGGCTCTGATGATCTCACTTCATCAAAGTGCATCTAATCCAAGTTTTATCATTTTAGTCATGTCCACCTGTTTGTGCAACACAACACTCACTAAAACACACATGGCTGACACACTATTCAGAGCCTCCCGTTGCCCCTAGCAACCCCCTGCAGAGAATGTAGTGATGTGAGAGAAACTGACATGTAGGGTGCAGTGTGTTTGTGTGTGTTCAGATGGGAGAAGGTGTGGCTTCTATCCAACAGCAGTGATGATTATTAAATGAAGATGGCGACACGTACATGTACACATACATGCACACATACATGTGCACATACGTACGCAGGTAGCACTGCAGCGGCCAATCAGCCAAGCAGTCCCTGTTCAAAGCATCAGGAAAGCCCAACACGTGTGTGTGAGGACAGAGTCAAATGGAATGGACATGGACAGCACAGCCACCATCAGCTGGCATGAGTGAACACAGCAGGTGGGACTCTTCACTGCCCTCCCAGATCGATCACATTAGGATTCACCTGTTATCGATGCGTGGTCATGACTGCAGAAGCAATCAGATCAATCTAAACCAACTGTCTTCGTTGTATAACCGATATGAGTCAGTCACCATGAAAAACCACATGCTAAACTACTTTTACTCACCACAATATTGTGTTTTTATGTGTCAAAAGACATATCGTGAGCAAAATCCATTATCACTGCGAAGACTTCTGATTTAAATCTGCACAGACAGACAGACAGAGGAGGTAAACCACCGCTAACCATGTTAGCTGGCTGAGGGGAGGTTGGTAAAGACTGAGTGGACATCAGCAGCACACGGTGAAAAGCTTGCTTGTTCCCAGTCGAGCAGAGGCCTTCAGTGGAAGCCATGACCTTCAGTGGAAGCCATCAGGAGCGTTTGGGCTTGACAAGTTTATGAAACGAGCAAACCCAGGGGCTGGAAGAGTGAACACAGCAGCGAGAAGTTGGAGCACGCTTTAAGGCAGCGAGAAGGTTGGCTGGGCCCAGACTTCACTTCAAAATCCAGAGAATTCCATACTTCTACGCACAAAATATAAATATGTGTCCATAAATGATGGAATTAGAGGCACAAACTGTGTATTCATAGTGCAGACACGACCACAGAGGAAGCTAAGACAAGACACACACAGAACCACAGCCTCAGAGGATTGCTGATTTAATCAAGAAAAGATTCTTTAAAGGAGTTCAATCTGACAGCAACTTCATGAGAGTCGGAATTTCAGCATGTATGATAACCAGTTAGAGATTCATAAGGCCAACCTGCTAACGTACAGGCTTACGTCAGAGCTTCAGATGCCTCCTACACAACATGTGAGGAAAGAACACACACACACTCTTTTTTCTCCTGTGCGATCTTGTTCAGGTGAACCTGTACCAAACACACACTCACTGTTTCACAGCTGATGTACATCATTCTGGGTGTGTGTGTGTGTGTGTGTGTGTGTGTGTGTGTGAGTGTGTGTGTGTGTGTGTGTGAGAGAGGGGGTGACACTGATTAGGTGAGAGATAACAGCAAATGCTGCTGTGGAAGTTAGGAGCTGATTGGCTGATACAACAAGTGTGATGTCACCAGCAATAAATCCAGAGCACTTGGACAGGACACAGCCTTCTTTCCCTGTGTTGCAGACACATCCAGAGAATGTTCACATGGTTCCACATACAGTCATGTGAATGTGGTGTGTGGAATGAAGGTGATTACTGTGATCTTCTCTTCTGTAATGTACACATTCCAACACTACGGATGATAGCGAGTCGAAATCGAAATATGCTTTACTAACGCCAGTATGTGTTTTTCTCAAAAGATTACCAGCCTGACATGATGAAACCATCGCTATGGAGGTATAAAGGCCTCAGTATGCTTCTCCGTCGCTATCCCTCAAGCCGTCTCCGTAGTCCGTCCTTTCGAAGTTCTCCGTCAGGCTGTCGGATACGCAAGGCAGTTCACCTCCCGATCAGTAGGCGTCGCTACGTTAGACGACCCAATCTCGCAACGTCTATGGTGAAAGTCGTTGACTGATTGTTCACCTTCCGGCTCCGTTCCACTCCTCACAGTGAACGATGGCGACCGAGAGAGAAAAGCCCTATTCGGACGGGACTAGTTTAATGGGGGGACCTGGGGTAAAGTAATAATAACCGGGAAATCTAGTCCCGTCCGAACGCGCCATGTCAGTAAAGATAGCGGAGTATGTCGGTAAACTTTGCCGAGAATTCTACCTCCTGTGAAACGGTCCGGAGTATCTACCATAGGTAATACTAATCCCGTGCGAATGCGACCTTCGGTAATAAGTACGGAATATGTCGTCACATCCTTTTAAAGAGAGAAACAATTAGGTGTGTCTGTTTGCAAACATGGAGGTTCTGGATGAAGCGCTGCTTGCAAGCACCTGCTTCGACCTAGTCGGCACCATGTCTGTTTACAGATGGGGTTTACGGAAGTGAAATGAAGACGTGCATGGCATCCAGGATGTGACGGTTGTGCGTAACCAACAACTCCTCCCATGTTAGATGAATAGTACAGGGATTTCTTGTCCCGTCCGAATTGGTCATTTCTTCTCCCTGGCGTCGTCTGGTTAACCAACATTACCATACGTCCCCCCATTGAACTAGTCCCGTCCGAATAGGGCTAAAGACTGTTGTTGGAGTTGGAGCTTATTGATATTGAAATGCAAATAATTTTGACCAAATGTTGACCGGCACACAGTAAACTCTTTCAAAAATGGCGGTGTTGTTGTTCTGAGAGGAAGGAGCTAAACCGGAAAAGTGATTCCGGAAAGGATGTTGTAAAATTAGCCGACCAATCACAACCCTTGCGGTCTACGTTGCCTCGACGGATAGATAGAAATTTTGGCCGACGCACGCAAGCGACGGAGAGCGTCTCCGGGAGGGTCTCCGTTGACGGAGAGGGCTCTGCGTAGGCGACCATAAATCAGCCTAAACTCTTCCTCGATTGCGATATGAAACATGGTCGATATACTTTGATAGATTACATTCGTCCATCTTTTGACAGACAATACGAATAGCCAATGACAACGAGAGTTGCGCCGCGCTGAACCAATCACGTGGCTGGAATAGAGCCATGCCAGCAGCCAGGGGCGATTTTAGGATCTGGTCTTTAGGGGTGCCCAGCCCCCAGTGCTCACAGAGGCACATTATTTCTCACTAATTGAGGCGAACTAGTACATTTATAAATTTTGGAGCCGTATTAGTTTTGCTTTGAGTAGTGTTTTCCCCTACAACAGGGGTTCTCAACCTTTTGCAAGCGGGGCCCCCCCTAAGATGGTTCATTGCAGTTGGGGCCCCCCCTCCTCCCGACACCACCCCTCCCCCTTCACGGCCCCACCCCCACGACACGTTGCGTTACGTTACGTTACGTTACGTTACGTTACGTGACGTCGCAGGCTCAAAATACTACCCCCTGGTAAATTTGAAATGAAACTAGTCAAACAATAGTCCAACTTCTTGCATTTTCGAGGAGGGAATTTTCGTGATTTTTTTCTTTTTTCGATTTTTTTTTCCCGATTTTTTTTTTTCCCGATTTTTTATTTTATTTTATTTTTTTTCCTCATCCTGTAGTCTACTCGCGCCCCCCCGGGAGAGTGTCCGCGCCCCCCCAGGGGGGCGGGCCCCACCAGTTGAGAACCACTGCCCTACAACATTCAATTTTGACCTCTTCATTTCAAAAGACTGTGGCTTGACAGGGATAACAGAGAGCCTGAGACAAATATTGAAGATAACTCAACATTTATTTTTAAAGAGTTTTAAAGAGTTATTCATTTAGAAAATAAATAAAATGGTCACTAAAATAATGCATCCTTGAGCAAAAAAAAAGTGTTTTTGCATAATATAATATTTTAAAAATGTGCTGAGCCAGGGGGTGCTGAGCTATCTCACGGTGGTGCCTTGGCACCACTAAAAATACCCTAGCCTCGCCCCTGCCAGCAGCTATCCGTGGCGTGTGTTTGTGCTGCTGCAGCCGTATAAGAACAGAAAACGAGTGCTCCCTCGGTAGAAACGGCGGAGGACGCAGCCCAAGGCGTAAGGGATGACATTGTTGATAAGAAGGGCCCGAAAAGTTCGGTGGTGTGGAGGTATTTTGGTTTTTTTAAGTCCGACATGAAACAGAGTAGCGTGTTCACTGTGGTGATGGGATACTCGATTCCTTTTACTGACTTGAGTTTGTATGAGTCACTCACTAAAGTGAATCGGGTTTTCGAGTCACTTGAATCAGTCACCCAGAGTGTGCTCCACAGAATGTACAAACAAGTTTCAAACCACTCCAGTCCCCAAATCATTGTTAAAAAGGATAAAATAAATCAAGAAGTCTCCAAGGCAAAACATTTGACTGAATCGTGAGTCCTGAATCATGAGTTCTGAATCGCAAGTCCTGAATTATGAGTCCTGAATCGCGAGTCCTGAATTGTGAGTCCTGAATCATGAGTCCTGAATTGTGAGTCCTGAAAGGTGAGTCCTGAATCGCAAGTCCTGAATTATGAGTCCTGAATAACGAGTCCTGAATTATGAGTCCTGAATTGTGAGTCCTGAATCGCAAGTCCTGAATCGTGCAGAGCAGCGAGTTGGCGAGTGTCTCGGGTAAGGGAGGGGCTCTACGAGCTGGGAGCTGGAGCAGAGCCGTCGCTTCAGCCACCGAGCTAATACAGAAATTAGCTTGATACGTTTAGCTGGCAGTAGCAGCAGTGAGTCAGTAAACAAGTTAATGGAGACAATGACTCATAACTCCAGAGTCAGTAAAAAGAATCTCAAGTTTTGAACGATTGAGTCATGAATCGCACATCAGTAATGCACTGCAATTATGTTGAGCACATGTTCCGACAAAGACAGGGAATACCACTAGCGAATTTTCCGGAGTATTTAAGTCGCACTTTTTTCAAAATACATTCAATTTAACATGTTTTAAATGTTAATTCATATTGACTGACACCAACCAAGGAGTAAACATTGCTATCTACAGCTTCGAGAGGACACTCTAGGCTTGTGACAACTATATGCTAACAAAGAAAGCTAATGCTAAGGCTGAAAAAAAGATGGCCAGAGCTGGAAGGACGAGTCCACAGGTGGGTGCTTGAACAACGTACTGCCGGGAGAGGCTGGTCCACGGTGCAGTTACGTCTCCATCCCTGGTACTTACAAGGAGATGAATAGAAATGACTTTGCAGGCGGGCCTTCTTGATGTTACAGCTTCATGCAACCCAACCGCCTCTCTATCAGAGCACGGACAGCGGTGTGTCAGAAGCTGCCGGCAGACTTCCTAGCCGAGGTCGACAGTCATACACACGAAATTTGTCCTCCGCTTTTAACCCATCCAGGTATATTATATCGTGACATATATCGATATCGACTGATATAAAAAAATATATCGTGACGTGACTTTTTCCCCATATCTCGCAGCCCTAACTGTAACTACTCTCTGAGCCACTTGTGAATCCCCATTCTTTGAAAGGTCTGAGCTGCCAACCCTCTGCTGGCTGACTGACACTTTGGTTTCTGACAACTACACTTGACGGCACAATCCTTTTGCACTGTTGTGTTTTACTGGAAAATTCAACCACGTGCTAAAATGAATCCCAACTATAAATAACTATAATAAGTTAGACGATTTCTAAAACTGCAGCATGATAGGTCACAGGCTGCAAATCTGACAATAAAGTTACCGGACAGATGGAGGGAGCCTTGAGAAAGTCTGAAACAATGAATGAGCTGAGGGACGAGGCTCTGGAGCACAGATTAGGGTTGGGTTGCAAAATATCTAAACGCAATGTCCTCAGAGCACCGATATATCCGTCATTAGAAAACAGAAAGACATGACACCACATCAAAAGCTGCCAACCAAATACAGAACACCAAAACTCAGGCATTTACTTCTATTTCCACTGAGCTTCACACTATTTGGGACAACTTTAAAGGTGAAGCAGGACCTCCCAAACAGTAATAATGGACCTGCATGTGTGGCATTAATATAATGAATAGTCAGAAGGACAGACGAGCAGAGGGGATATCTGATACTGGGAGTAACACAATAAATGGAGGATGTTTTCCATGAAAAGAGGAGCTGAGTTCAGAGACTGGCAGGGCAGACAAAACAGACATCACATTACTTACACACACACACACACACACACACACACACACACACACAAACAGCAAGCTGGCAGTCACACCCTGCAGGCACAAGATCCTCAGGAATGTGAGCAACAATAACACAACAAGCTCCATCAGTGTCACATTCCAACAGCCCGCACTAAACCTCTGACACCGAGGAGCAGATCTCAAGTCCAGCAGAGGGCCGTCACATGTGCCGACAGGCCGGCTCTGCGGGGGGGGGAGCCGGTGTGTGGCCTTCACCCACAGAGATGGTACAAGTGCTCCTTTAAATAACCCGCAGAGACGCGTTGTGGCCGGCCGGTGGCTGGCTAACCGTTGGACGGATGGACGGCCGCACTGTGACAAAGCACCCACCCCAGCCGTACCTTCCTTCCGTCATTCCTTCCTACAGGACGGATTCAGATTCAGCCGCTTCAGCAACGACAGGCTAACATCAGCTGGAAACTTGCCGTGTGAAGCAGAGCTGTGGCTGGGTGTGTGTGCTGCCTGCTCGGCTTTACTCCCCAGACTCAAACAACTGCCTTCATGAAGTGCTCATAATGACAAAAGAGGGGAAGCAGACAGTATTTCCTGAGCTGGGGGCTGACATACTTACAGGGACAGACATTTTGCTGGTGCTGACACTCTCCTCTCCTTTGGACCGCCGGCTGATTGTTGTTCTCTTTTTCCGTTCGACACAAGGAGGTTTTTCTCCTCAGCTATCCGACTGTCAGTCCTCCTTCATCCATGTCACGACCGAGTCCACAGTAAAGGCCAGCAGGCAGCGGGAGGAGATGAGGCTCGGGTTAGCTTGAGTTCGGGGGGAGTGCAGCAGAGGTTTGCGGCAGCGGCGGCAGCAGCAATGCGGCCGCCTGAATGACCAGCAGAGCCGCTGAGCTCCTCCGGGCCGCTCCCCTCCTGTGTCCCGGGTTTTCTTAGTGGGGTCGTAGAAAATGCTTCGACATAAAAACAGAAAACGACGAAGCGATACCAGTTGAGATGTGAGCTGTTTGCGCTGGGCTTGCCGCTGCCGTCAGTCTGCTCACTCACTGGGATGATCCAGTCCAGCCTTAAAGGGACCGTCCGGTGGTCCACAGTATGCGCTGCCTGCCTGCCTGCCTGCCTGCCTGCCTGCCTGCCTGCCTGCCTGCCTGCCTGCCTGCCTGCCTGCCTGCCTGCCTGCCTGCCTGCCTGCCAGGAGCGGTCCTAGAGGCGGGCCGACCGGGCAGGGGCCCGGGGCGGCATCGCGGGGGGGTAAAAATAAAAAAAAGAACGATCCAAAAAAAAAAAAATTGGTATTTTATTGATATTGGAGGTGTTTCTACGTGCCAGAGGACGACGAACGTGGTATCAATAATAGTACTAATGGGAAAGTGAAGAAGACAGAATGAGCCAGCACAGTATTGCAGGTGGTGATGGACCAAACGGGTGAAAACGGAGAAGGAAATAATGACAGGTCAGTCTGCTAACCTAACACTACACTACACTGATGCTCCCACCACAACGCACAGTGAAGTGGAACATCTCTCTGTGAGCAGTAGGGGGTTTGGGGGCGCCAGTACCGGGTTTCGCCCGGGGCGTAAATCAGTGTCGGACCGCCACTGCTGCCAGCCTGCCTGCCTGCCTGCCTGCCTGCCCCCCCCCCCCCAAAGCAAATGTTGGGAAAAAATATCAAAAACGCTTCGTCAGTTGTTCTTCCTGATATCCTACAGCTAATTCCCACCAGCCCCCGTGTTCTGGAGGTATTTGAAGGGCTGTGTAGTTTTGTTACTTTGTAATATTTGGCTCACTTATTATTTAGTTATCTTTTGGGGGTTTAGTTTTGGAAATACAACATTTTTTTTGGTTGTTTACGATATTTAGTATTGTTTGAGTTAATTTGGGTATTTAATTCTGCTTTTATTTTGAAAGCACTGGTTAGCTGGGGCGCACTGGTAGAGTTTACTTAGATGGCAGCAGGGGCGATTTTAGGATCTGGTCTTTAGGGGTGCCCAGCCCCCAGTGCTCACAGAGGCACAATATTTCTCACTAATTGAGGCGAGTAGTACATTTATAAATTTTGGAGCCGTTTTAGTTTTGCTTTGAGTAGTGTTTTCCCCTACAACATTCAATTTTGACCTCTTCATTTCAAAAGACTGTGGCTTGACAGGGATAACAGAGAGCCTGAGACAAATATTGAAGATAACTCAACATTTATTTTGGGAGTAAAGAGTTAAAACAAAAACAAATGCTAGAAAATAAATAAAATGGTCACTAAAATAATGCATCCTTGAGCAAAAAAAAAAGTGTTTTTGCATAATATAATATTTTAAAAATGTGCTGAGCCAGGGGGTGCCGAGCTATCTCACGGTGGTGCCTTGGCACCACTAAAAATACCCTAGCCTCGCCCCTGGATGGCAGGCAGTCACAGGTGAGCAGGCACCTGGGAGGGCTAATGTTTTTTTTTACCAGGGCAAGAGAGGCAGCAAAGGCGCATTTTTCTTTGTTTCTTTGCTTGGTTTGAGCAATAAACCTAAAGGAACCTAATTTTTTTGCCTGGACAATGGACTCATTTTTCCTGCATAAATTCACTCCCTAGATGTCTCAGTGGCCGTTTGGTTTGATTTAGTTTATTATGGTTTTGACATCTTTTAGTTTTGATTATTTACACTGAGGACGAATAGCCATTACAGGCTGAATGACTTCTACCCTCGTGGGCTCGTCTAAGGTGGTCTGTTCCAGAACAACGATCACATGTTCCACTCTGACAGACTGACCTGATCAGTGTGAAGTGGTGACTTGTTTTCTTTTTTAAAGAGACGAATAAAATCAAAAAAATTGTTGCTGTGATATGAGACCGAACGGTTTCTGAACAGTTTCGGTGTTTCCTGGTCTGTATGGGTCACAGAACCTGTTCTGTTGTGTTCTACTGTCTGTGGTGGCCAGTGCCATCCTCTATGCTGTTGTATGCTGGGGCAGCAGACTGTAGGTGAAGGACGCCAACAGTTTAAACAAACTCATCCGCAAGGCCAGCCACGTTGTCGGAGAGGAGGTGGACTCTCCGACAGCAGTGTCAGACAGAAGGATGCTGTCCAGGATAAGATCCATGCTGGACAGTTCTGCACATCCTCTTCATGATGTGTTGGTCACCTTCAGTCAGAGACTTATTGCACCGTGCTTCACCACAGGAAGTCATTCCTGCCTGTGGCCATCAAACTGTATAATGTCTGTGTCTGACAGTTATTCATCTCATTATTTATTATTTATTTCATTACTTCACCATGTGCAATAACCCGGTCATGTGCAATAATAACAATAATTAGGTACTGAGCAGCATTGTAAATACTGTTTATTGTATATAATGAGATTTTTCCTTATCTTATTCTTATTCATCCTGACTTAATCTTTTATTATTTTATTTTATTTTTTCTGTAAACGAGGGCACTGCAAAAAAGGAATTTCCCGCAAGGGATTAATAAAGTAATTCGGATTCGGATTCATCCCATCAGACACACAGGGCCTGGTTCTGGCTGTTTGCAGGTAGCCCCCACTTTCATCTCATTTCATCCCCTAAAATAAGATGCACAGAACAAACAGCTGCTTCCATGCAGTTAAGATCTGCATTTACTAACAAACTGTAGCCCAAAGCAGGGGATTGTGTTTCTTTCACTACAGAAACTAGGAAGTTCATACAGTTCTGCTCAATATTTACCAGGATGTTTTAGTCTCATTTAGTCCTGCTGCCTCCTGTGTTGGTGTTGGGACTCGGTGCCTGATCCTGGGCCCGTTCTGATCAGGCAGCTGGATGACCATGAACCTCTTTCATTTTAACAGTGATTTATAGACCCTGTGGTGCTTGTCGTGTCTCTCATTTGGATCTGGATGGCCTTAAACGTAAAGGGAAGCCAGATGTGGAAAAAAAGAAAGAAAAAAAAACAACCTGGGAGTGATATTTGACCAATTTTAAATTTGAGAAACTGATAAACTCAAAAATAGTTTCTTTAAAGTAAAGATGTGTTGGATCATTTAGGGACTTTAAAAGGCTCTTTTGCTGTGCGTTAGTTAGCTGCAGGGTCACAGGCTTTCATTCTTATATAAATAAAGTTGAGTTGTGTTATGTTTCCTTAAGTTTGGCACATCTGCTCTCCAGGATTTTTACCAATGTCTCAAGACAGAAGTGTCCCAGGGCCTTTAAGCTTCTTCTCAAACAGCAAAGGATCTGGGATGTGTCTGGGGTTATTACTGAAAGGCCAAGAGAACATGAGAACATATGAACGAGGTTGGAATTCATGGAGAGATGCCCTAACCCAACATTTCACAGTTACACTGAACATGTGTTTATGAGGGGCTTCCACCTACAATCTTAATTCTTGTGTCTAATTTAATTCACTGTGTGCAGATTTTTTGTAGACAGCATCCTTTGAATAACTGGAACATTTTTAAAATGAATGAATCAATGTGACAGTGCTGTAATGTCTGCAACAGTCATGTTTAGAACAGCATAACAAGGAATTTGAAAGATAACCAATGGAGCTCAACATGAACGTAACCAACAGGTTTTTGGAATAATTATCTGGAACATTTCTAAATTTCTGATGGACATGACACTTTAGTTGGTAAAAAATAATTTCACACTGTTCAGCTTTCTTTCAAAACAATAAAAACAAATGTAGACAGAACCAGGGAACACAGACTTACAGACAGATCATCACATTCTGTTACCTTACAACAGTCTCAGTGAACAAATGAAGTCTTTAAGGCAAACGTTGCTTAACTGAATAACTTTAGTCCACATAGTAAAGAGTGCGCCATGATCTTTTCTTTTTTGTCCAGAACAGGCTTTATAATAAGCAGTAACTATGACACAATTCATAAACATGCTGGCTTAAATTGATTTTGGCTTCTGATTGTGGAAATAGATCACCCGACTGCTTAGTCTTGGAATTGTCTTACAGCATCTAGGTTATTAACCTAGTGAGTAATGACATTAGAATTACAAATAGAAATGATTGTTTCAAAGAAAAAAAAAAACTACAAATGTATGACAAAATTGTGATAAACCAGAACTGTTCAACTCCTGGTCCAATATCAGTCCCTCACAGAAGAGGATGGCCAGGATCCGTGCCTAAAGCGGACGCTCACATGCAGAGAAATATTCTGAACGAGACGTTTCTGTGTGAACAGCATCCTGATCAGCCCAACTTGAATAATGATATTCAGAGTGAACAATGATCAAATGAAGCAATGCTGAGTGTTCCAATCTTTGTTGCGTTATGCAGACATCTAATTCAGCCTATTCTCACGTTACATGCCACCAGTTTATAACACGCAAAATTGCTTCATAATGGATGCTCTAAACCAGGGATGTCCACAGTCGGTCCTCGAGGGCCGCTGTCCTGCAGGTTTTAGATGTTTCCCTGCTTCAACACACCGGATTCAGATGAAATGGATCTCTTCAAAAGATTGTTAAGTTCTGCAGCAGCCTGCTAATGATGCACTGGTCTGAATCAGGTGTGTCGAAGCAGGGAAACATCTAAAACCTGCAGGACAGCAGCCCTCCAGGACCGGATGTGGACACCCCTGCTCTAAACAAACTAAACCTTGCATTGGAATAGACATATATTGTGGGCATGAGCCATTAATCAAACTATGCTCTGTAACATAAACAGGAACATAAATCGTACATGTAACTCATGTGAACAACATAACTGGACTCAGTTTTATTTAGAATAAGGTTGAGAATTAGAAAAATTGCTGTGCCTGTAGACACAGCCGGTGGGAAGGTCTAAATCTCTTATCTGTTCTTGCAAGGATGGTGGCACAAGAGCACTCACACCCCACCATTACACAACCTCAACCTATTTATGCACCCACCCTGAAATAAACCCAAGCCACAGCACCAGTCTGAGCTCCTTTTACTGGAGGAACATCAACTCTGTCATTAGAGAGAAAGCAGGATACAGAAAGTCACATTATCTGCTCTACAGTCCATGTGTGTGAGTCATTGTTTAATGTTGCTCTGTCGCACTGCTTTTTCTAACTCAAACTGCCGATGGTCGACACGCTCCAAGAAGTTCTTTCGCTCCACATACCTAAACACACACAGAAATGAGAGCATTAGACCTTCTTAGCTCATCATAAGTGCAATGCACCCCCACCCAGTTCATGACTAACCCACAAGTTACACAACTTCTCTTGCACAGAGTATAAAAGGACATGGGTCCATGTTCCCAGTGTGTTTTTAATTAGTCCCCATCTTAAGACAATGATATAGTTTTGTACAGTGGTATATTGCTATATATTTGAAAGAAATCTTTTGATATGTCTTGACACATAGACATTTTAGAAGAGGTAAACATTTGCTTGCACTCTGGTTTTTTTGCCACATTAGCTGCTCCTAAACAGAGATAAAAAGCCAGTAAACTTTACCAATCACCTAGAAGATGGGTGGAAATGGCTGAGATGAAGAAGATCTCAGCCTGTTGCCAACAGCAGAGGAACACTGTGGGTCCAGTCCAGTAAATTAACAAGTTGAAAAAGTCTCTACAGCCCAACCACACACACAACTCATAGAAAGCATGAATATAAGCAGAAGCATTCACCTGCAGGCAATGCTCAATGATTTTCTCAGTTCCTCACAAATATGACAGCAGCTCACCCTGGGACAGTGGCTGAAACTGATTCCAGTTTGCTTGGACCACACAGTTGGATCAATAAATCCGTCATCAAGGACTGCTTTGAAATTTAGCCTCTTTGAGAACTGCATTTATTTGATTGTATTGTCATTTTCAGTTAACAGGCACATTTAGCAAAGTTTCAAAAATTCTACATCTTGTTTAAAACAAACACATTTTGCTTAATGTTTAACCCAAACATGTCAGAATAACCTTTTGCTTAGAGCTGGAATACCATCAGAATGTCATACCAACCCAGCCTCGGCGGAGCGTAACATGTTCTGAAGTTAACCCTTTGAATCTATCCGGTCTGTTATCTTGGGAAGGAAGGAATTAGTTTTCCACCATGAACTCTGAATCTCTTACCCCTCTTTGCCTCTGTTGTGGATAGCCAGCTCCTCTGTGATGCCCTCCTCCGATTTAAAAGCATCCCAGTCCATCTTGGACTTTTCCAGTGTGCTCATTTTCTGTTTCTTTCCTCCGATACGACTCAAGATGCCCGACATGCCAGCTTGACGTTTAGCACTGCAACAACAGAAAAGTGAGAATATACGTAAGACCAACGAGATACACACAGTTAAAGAGACTTGCTACAACAGCAGAGATCATTTCTGGCATTTACAATAAATGACATTGCTAATTATTCGAAGTACAGGTTGTTCAATCAAAGCTTGGCTCTCTCAGTCATCCATTCAGCCCTCCCTCAGTCCCTGGTGGTTTGCAGCCATCCCTGGTGGTGGTTCGGTGTATATTCGGTGATGGACAGGAGTCAGAGTACGTGGAGCAGGTGGACAGCTTTTTAGCGTAGTCCTGCAGGAATCCATTTGTTCAAAATGTCACCACAGAGATGGTGGTTTGCAAAACCATTGTAGGTGAGGTGGCTGAAGTTGTAGAACAATACAAATACCAAGAAGTACAACTGAAGTCCAAACGGTCTTGGAGGACCAACACTGCTACCGTGTTGGGGGATAAGCAGACTCTACTTTCTGAGGAAGCTCAGATTCTTCACTGTGTACGGTAAATGCAGGAGATCTTCAACCAGTCTGTGGTGAGAGTGCTCTGTACTGTGGTCTGCTGGGGGAGAGTGCTCTGTACTGGGCTGTGGTCTGCTGGGGGAGAGTGCTCTGTATTGGGCTGTGGTCTGCTGGGGGAGAGTGCTCTGTACTGGGCTGTGGTCTGCTGGGGGAGAGTGCTCTGTACTGGGCTGTGGTCTGCTGGGGGAGAGTGCTCTGTACTGGGCTGTGGTCTGCTGGGGGAGAGTGCTCTGTACTGGGCTGTGGTCTGCTGGGGGAGAGTGCTCTGTACTGTGCTGTGGTCTGCTGGGGGAGAGTGCTCTGTACTGTGCTCTGGTCTGCTGGGGGAGCAGCAGTTCCAGTTCCAGAGATGACAGCAGGAGCAATAGTCAGAAAGAACTATTCAGAACATCATTCTTAGCATTCAGCATTTCGGTCTGCCACAGGTGAACACAGCTTTGCGCTTCACATCTGGAACACGATAAATACACCCTCATGCACAGGCATAGGAGTGCTCACAGGTTTACACTGTTGCCAACTACATTTAGCAATTTTCTAAGACCTGTTTCAAGGCTTTTTTTGGCAAGAAAGGTCAAATCTTCCAACAAACATTAACTGCTTCCTATGTAAGACCCTGTATTACCACAGAAACCTTGTATTGGTACATTACTGTTATTAGACATAGACATTAAGTTAATAATGCCTGAAATAACTTCTTAACTGACTTCATATGGCTGTTGAAGATCAGGTCTGGCTTCAGATAGAAATTTGCCAGACAGTGACTTCTGTTTTGTCCAACTCTATCCTGGGAGTAGATGGAGATGGTGGAGGACTACAGATCAGCAGCATCAGAGGCAGAGACTCAAAGAAAACTAAACTGATAAAGAAGGCTGGCTCCGAGCTTGGGACTGCTCCGAGCTGGGGACCGCTCCGAGCTGGGGACTGCAGATAAGGGTCCCAAGTGGGTTTGTCCGCAGTTTCCACGGTGGCCTCACCTGTGTTTGCCCATATGGGTTTCAAAGTACAACTTGAAGGGTTAGGGGTTAGGGTTACCCTAAGCCTTAAATTATTCCAAAGGCAATGCAGATAAACACATCACTCAAAGTAAAAGAGTGTTCACATTCAAATTGGCTGAATGTAAAGTTCAACCAAAGCCACACAGCAACTTGAAACCTATATGGGCAAACACAGGTGAGGGCACCATGGAAACTGCGGACAAACCCACATGGGACCCTTATCTGCAGCCCAAATTTAAACCTTATGGGCCCCACATGGACATGCTGGCTGGGTTGTTACTTCAGGATTGGACTGCTGTAATTCTTTATTATTGGGCTGTCCCACATATTCCCTGAAAAGCCTTCAGTTGATCCAAAATGCTGCAGCCAGAGTTCTGATGAGAACTAACAGCAGAGATCATATTTCTCCAGTTTTAGCTTCTCTTCTTTGGCTCCCTGTTAAATTCAGAATAGAATTTAAGATTCTTCTCCTTACATATAAAGCTCTTAATGACCGAGCTCCATCATATCTTAAAGATCTCAGACTGCAGGTGTACTTGAGGTTCCCAGAGTTTCTAAAAGTAGAATGGGAGGCAGAGCCTTCAGTTATCAGGCTCCTCTCTGTGGAACCAGCTGCCAGTTTGGGAGGCAGAGCCTTCAGTTATCAGGCCCCTCTCTGTGGAACCAGCTGCCAGTTTGGGAGGCAGAGCCTTCAGTTATCACGCTCCTCTCTGTGGAACCAGCTGCCAGTTTGGGAGGCAGAGCCTTCAGTTATCAGGCCCCTCTCTGTGGAACCAGCTGGCAGTTCGGGAGGCAGAGCCTTCAGTTATCAGGCCCCTCTCTGTGGAACCAGCTGCCAGTTTGGGAGGCAGAGCCTTCAGTTATCAGGCCCCTCTCTGTGGAACCAGCTGCCAGTTTGGCTTCAGGAAGCAGACACCCTCTCTACCTTTAAGAGCAGGCTTAAAACTTTCCTTTTTGATAAAGCTTATAGTTAGGCTCAGGTGATCCTGAAACATCCCATAGTTAAGCTGCTATAGGCCCAGACTGCTGGGGGAGCTCCCATAGCCTCGTTTCCACTATGCAGTCCGGTACGGGTCACTTCGTATCGGTACGGTACGGGTCGGGTCTCTTTGGGGTCAGCTTGCGTTCCCACTGTACAAAGGGGACCCTCAGGGGGGTGGGTGGAGTGCGTGCTGAAGCGTAAATAGCAAATAACAGCAAATAACAAATAACATCCATAATTTCGAACCACCTCCAAGCTTCTTCGGCTTAATGCCCCAAGCAGAAGGGTTACGAAAATGGTAACAGGTTCCATGGGATTGGTACGCTTTCGTGGTAATGGAAGCACTGAAATAAGCTAACCGTTCTGAACCGACCCGTACCGGACTGAAACGCGGCTCATGATGTACCTGTCCTCCCTCTGCTCTCTTTCCTCTCCATATACATGTGACATCATTGTTGTCATTAACTTGTGTTTCTCTCTCTCAGCAGGTATCCCTGGCCTGGTGTTATGGTGCTTGTTGTGCTTATTCAAGCTCTCATGATCTTACCTTTTAATAATTCTATTACTGGACTTAAATTAAAATCAATGATGTGGTTTTCTGAAGCCTTTAAAATGAACCAGTCAGTGTCCGACGATCATTTTACAGATGTGAATCTTAACAAAAAGGAATCCACAGCTCAATATTTCCTACCAAATAAAAAGAAAAACATGTTCAGCTCTGCCTCCCAAACGTTGGTTTCCACTGTAAAACATAGCAGACCCCCCCCTACTGTACAATACATTTCAGTACATAACAGCACTATCATCTGAGGCTGCACCCAACAAACAGTAAAATCTAAATCTTTGCCAAGAGTAATGAGGGAGTGGTGCTGAAGGCTCTTTCCTGTTGTGTGTTCCCTCTCTTTATACACACACACACACACTCAGAGATAAATAGGAAATGGGTTGTGGACACACTGTGGTTCCTGTCTGTTGTGAGATGATTTCCTGTCTCCTGTCTGGAGTTTCTTCTCTGGGAAGGAACATCCCCACATAATTTATTGCCATGGAAACAAGAGGCGGGAAAAAGAAAGACACACACACACACACACACAGTCCTATACGTTGAGTTGTTGGTGGATACATATTTTTGTCAGTGTTCCATTTTCCAGAAAGCCAGAGGAGGGAGCAGTCAGAGAGGGGTTGAGAACCACCAGAAATGCACTGATCCACAACTGGAAGGACACCAAAGGCTCTTGGAGACCAATCGAAACAACAAAAGCTGTTCATTTCAGTGGCGTGCAAGAACTTAGTGAACTCGCCTTGAGGGGTAGTCAACGTTCAACCCAGTCATTTTGACAGTGGCACCCAGTCATGATTAATCCTACAGACAATAGACAGCAGTCATCCATCCAGGAAGAGTAAGAACTGATACTGTGTGTAAAATCACACAACTTTGTGGTGACTCCGTCTGTCCCCACAGGACCACCATCTGAGCACAGACTGCCACATTTAGAGCTGACAGGGCCGGAGCAGTGTGTGCAGTGTGTGTGTGTGTGTGTGTGTGCGTGTGCAGTGTGCAGTGTGTGAGCAGTGTGTGTGTGTGTGTGTGTGTGTGTGTGTACTTTGCTGAACTCCTACACTGCAGCTACATATTTACACTCAGACCAGCAGCAAACACCAGTTTGATGTAATCTGAGGTTGATATGACTCGAAAAGTAAAAAGGCATAAAAGTTGTCCAGCTGTAATTTAAGACCATTAAAGCGATACTCCGGAGTAGATTCAACCTGGGGTCATTTGAACCGTGATATCCAGCCAAGTAGCCCACCCGCAGTTTTTTCGATATTGGCTGAACATCAGCTGAGTTACTGAGTTATCCCGAATAGCTTCGTACAAGGGTTAATGGATCCTGGCAGTATCTCCAAAATCACATGCCATGACACCAAACTTCTACAGTAGTACAAATATGGTCTGTACTCACAAAACGATGCATTTGGAAGTTTGAAAATAGTCCAGGAGTTTATTATTATCAACACAAGCCTGATAGCTTCTCTTCTGCTAAAGCTGCGTCGACTTCCTTGATCTGGGAGCTTCAAAGTAAGATGAGGGTTGATCTACTACTGTAGACAACAAAGCAAGGCTGCTCAATTTCTCCATTGATAAAATAATTTCACAACTCTACAACATAAAAATTCATAAAAAAACATGTAGAATATAGCATATACTTTGTTGTCTACAGTAGTAGATCAACCCTCATCTTACTTTGAAGCTCCCAGCTCCCAGAAGTGACGTCGACGCAGCTTTAGCTGCAGAGAAGCTATCAGGCTTGTGTTGATAATAATAAACTCCTGGACTATTTTCAAACTTCCAAATGCATCGTTTTGTGAGTACAGACCATATTTGTACTACTGTAGAAGTTTGGTGTCATGGCATGTGATTTTAGTGTGGTAATTTTGGAGATACTGCCAGGATCCATTAACCCTTGTACGAAGCTATTCGGGATAACTCAGTAACTCGGCTGATGTTCAGCCAATATCGAAAAAACTGCGGGTTGGATATCACGGTTCAAATGACCCCAGGTTGAATCTACTCCGAAGTATCGCTTTAACATCCAACTGCTGAAAATATCTGAAAATGATTCATTACCATCAATCATCATCATAACAGCTAAGCTGTTCAATGCTGTTTATGTCGGACTTGTTGCCCTATACATCGAAACTACAGTGAATGTTGTACTTGCTGATATGAGGTCAATATTATGACCAACAACCATTTTTACTGTGCTTTTGCCCGAGAACTGCTTCCCTGTCGCTTACCTCCCATCTGAAGAAAAGAGATGTGCAGACGCAGCCTGTGTGGAAGCTCTAATCTGTTGGCATGGGAGCCAAAATTAAAATCCTGCTCCACACATGCCACACACACAGTTGTATCCTACATACATCTCACACCACAGGCCACTGTTACTCTGTTTTGTCTCATATTCTCTGTTCAAATTTGCTGCAACTTGAGTTGAATGTGATGTAATCATGTATGAGATCAGGTCCACCATCCTTAATCTGGCATGGTTTGGGTTTCTGAGAGGCAGCCATAAAAAGTGCTTCTGTACATACTAAGGAAAGGAGCTTCACTGCTTCCTTTACCTACTTCAGCATAGAAAACATTGGCTCATCATTCTATGAAAGTAGCCACAACATTTGAAGCAACGCTTCATCATTCTAAACAGTCCTCATTGTAACTACTCTTCTTGACGTATTCTATCAAGGTTAGAAAAAGGTTCTTGCTTTGGACTACTCGGCAGTACGTCAGATAATCTGTGCGATTTTGTTCACCGTTTTGTCTGCATCCATCTCTCCCACCTGCCATCTGGAACCCCCCCCACAGGTGTCATCATCCACATGGTTTGAAAACATTTCGTTCAACCTCATTCTCAGATTCCCCTTCCCGACAAACACATATTCTCCCACACATTGACACCAGTGTATTTGTACCATAATCTTGTTATTGCCGTTTGTGTTAGTTATGTGTAGTTTAGCTCAGTTGATGATTTAGCAGATATTAGTCCTATTTTTCTAACTGACTGTTGATGGACATCTGCTGATAACACTGAATAACTAAATAAGCTCCTTGTGTGCACAACTGGTACTTTAGTTAAGTATTGGAATACTTTGCCCTCCACTGTTTAACTTTCATTCTTATTGATTGATACTGAAAGTAAATAAGATGCATACGGAGTATATATGGGCCAGTCGGTTTAAAAATACAGAAAGGTGCTCGTTGAGGGCAGAAACTGTGGCCAGGGTATGCTGCATGGAATTTCCAACAATTAAAAACCAAAGTAAAAGAAAACAGATGAACCAAAATGCAGACCTAAAAGACATTTCTACAGTCTTCTCAGCAGAAAAACCAGGATCAGGTTTCTTGTTTAGCTTCTCTCAGTGAGGGACATGTGAACCTGGCTGTGTTCTAAACCGCATACTACATACTACATACTTCCATACTGATCGATCAGACAGTATGCAGAGCGTTTACCCACAATGCATTTCGCTCCTGCCCGAGCCAAAATCAGCCGGCCTGAAGCTGATTTCGCTTAAGCTCTAAACTCTGTAAACTTTAGCAACATTTGAAACATTTTTAGGCGAGAAAGTAGTCGTTTAGATCCCCAACGTGTTGAAAATCTGACAAAATACCGACTATTTACAATTTTGTTCCCACGAATTCGGCGCTACTAAAGCTAGCCGCAGTGAGTAACGCACTTCCGGTTATCTTCAAATACCCATTGCCTTTTATCATAGGGAAAGCCATTACGATACAATTGGTGCTTTTGTTTTGAAAACAGGAAGTGAACCTACCCTCGTTGTAGCTAGCTTGAAACTGCCGTTTTGACAGGAAATGACGATCGGCGACGTCAAATTACGTTGCATCTTGGGTAGTTTGAGTATGAATAGTAACCTCATGATGCATACCCAACATTTTGGCGAATCTACTATGCATCCGGGAACTTCTCGCTTACTCAAACTCGCATACTAACTCAAAAAGTTAGTAGGAGTAGTAGGAGAAGTAAGCGGTTTCGAACACAGCCCCTGTCTTTTTTGGCCTTGATGTTTGGATGCTTGGGACTGATGCAGTGGTAATTCCAGTTAGCATTGCCCATGTTTACTGTCATTGGTTTTATTCTGTCGTAGTTGTTCAATAATCTTTCTTGTCAATCTTATTTTAGCGTGGATGTGAATGTGGTTACCTCGGACCAGGAAGAGGTTGTTCGCTGGGTGATGAGTTCTTCTCCTCGTCTCCATTCTCATCCTTTTCAGCAGTTAGGCTCTTCAGATACATTTTAGCTTCTTTGGAGTCTGCCGACACTTCTTTATCGACCCTAACAGAGAGACACATGCACAGTCTGCTGAACTCTGTAAGGGAAAATAAATCACTCAGCAGTGATGCACACTGCTTCAGTGTTCAGGGCCTATGGAGCAGGAATAAGCAGCTCTTATAATAGTAATACATCAGTTCGTATACAAGAAATCAGCAAAGACTGCAAGGTGTGGAAAGATAAATGGAACAAAAATGATCCACATACGAATGTCCTTAATTGTGAGATTCAGAATCAATTCATTTATTTAAAAATAAAAACATGTTTTGTTCCTTTCATAAAGTTGACTTCCTGAGAGCCTCCTCCATCTGCTGTACTTGATTACACAGTGAAGCTGCAAGTCAGTTGCTGCTAAAGTTAGCTTTCAAAGTTGGGAGTTCAATTCTTTTCAGTTGGGTGCACTTTGGATTGTACAGTAATCTAGGGAAGAACAACTAGGCTGTTGCAAAGTTAATATGCATGGTTAGCATCGTGAAAGTCAAGTTCTTCAGGAACACCACAAATGCCACAATCACATCATCCATCATGACTCAGAACTAAGAAGAAGTCAAAGATAAAGGAGCATCTGAACAGGAAGAAAAGGAAAATCTATCTCATTCCATCTCAAAAGATCTAAGAGCAGACAGCACAGCTATTTAGAAGGCTTCAGAAACATTTATCTTACAGAAAAGTGATATGTTAAAGATTTCATGAATCTACTGGTACCCAACAGATTATTATCCATTGTTTTTACGCTGAACCTGTGCACATCTTTCTCTGCTTTCAGGCTCTTTTACTGCCGCTTTGCACATCGTGGATTCAATTCTGAAATTAGCACTTTTGTACAGACTCATTTTGAACTGAGGATCTATTTTAAATTGAAAAAGCACTAAACGGTTTGCAACCTCCAGAGTGCGTTTCCTCAACTCAAAGCCTCAAACTAATGCTGCTCTAAAGGCAAATAGCCAAATCAGATGGACCTTTTCCAGATGGAAACAGCATGAGCATAGAGCGATACAAAGCAGCACACCACAACCTTCCTATGAGAGAAACAGAACCAGATAATCGAGAAAGAAATGTGCAGAATTCAGAATGAGATTTGCAGACTCTGAGACTTACACATTTTTCAGATCATGTTTTGAAGAACTTAAGTGAGTGAATAATGAGGATCAACAAATTCTTTCACAGACAAACATCTCAACTTCAATCGATCGCTTCATGAATTTGTGCTAAAGAAAATGTCTGGTGGACAGAAAAAAGGCTGATCTACGACCGAAGAGCTTTCCGACATCGTAGCATCATGTAGAATGCTTCAGAGTTTTACTTGACTGCAGAGATTAGTTGAAATTTTTACGATTTCAAATGCATGATTTTAGGCCAGGCTGTATGACCAAAAATCGTTCATTTTTTCCATCAATGTTTCTCACAGTCGTCAAGTTGCCATGTTCAGGCCTGTGAAAAACAAATGATGTGTGCCTTTTACAACCAAATATGGCAGGACGAAATGAAAGCTTAATTGTTTCGCTTGAGTTCACGTTTTAGAAAAAAGTCCCGTTTAACCGCTCATTGTCACATTCAAGCCAGGAAAACTGAAAAGGTTTTATTGTCTACTTGAAAAAGGTAACTATAATATACATTATTGGCACTATTTTGCTGGTCTAATAGCAGCTTTGTTTTACCTGCAAAGGGCAGTTTGTATTTGAGTGGGATCGGTATTGCTGAAAGGCCAAATGTGGCCACATTTGACACATCAGGTTCTGTCCATAATGACCGATATAAACAAACGCCTCAACAGGCCTCATGTTAAGCTGTTATGCAACTACTTTCTAATAACAATCAAAATGCAATTCAATCTATATAGATGCAATTGTGCTGTATCCAAAGGTGGCGTGCTCCTCCGGACAACATTTATGTGAGTGGGGCACCATCTAGTGATTGATGGGAAAATAGTTTGACAACTAATCTGAACTCCTCAACACTTGCACGGCTGGTAGGAGCTAAAAACAAGAAGCAGGACGATCAACTCCATCTCCAGCATTATGTTTCCATGCTCCAACTTCACCAGGACTTTTAAAAGAATTCAGAGGTATACCTAACTTCTTCCCCGGCAAAGTCAAACACTTTAGTGATGGTGACTTTAGCAGGTTCTGATGCTTTTGGTTCTGCACTCAAACGAAAATCCTTCAATGTTGAACAATCAGTCTGCAAATAAAAACAAAAACAAATGGTCAGATCAACACAGCTGACTTCATGACTAATGCTGTAATTGGTTTAGAATATACCGCCACACGCTTCCATCTAACAACATTACTGTATCCCCTTGTACTTACCCCCTGGATGGTACCTGACTGAGAGGCTGGTACAGAGTCTTTGGGTCTCGATCCAACATCGGATAGAAAACTTGCCCAAAGATCATCGGACTTTTTCTTTTGACTCGTTTCATCCTCATCAACTTCCTGATGCAGCTGTGCCTCTTCGGTCCCTCGGCCAACCTCGTCTTTCTCTAACGGCTGGCCTCTTTTTTTCCTGTTTCCATAGAATTAAATAGTTCAAATCATTATCGTCATCTCCTTTTTAAAAAAAAAACACACATTCGGTATCTCTGTTACTTTAGATCAAAAATAAGTGTCCTAAATCCGTGAAAACAGCCTTTCCTTTTTAAAAATGATGGATATTTCAGATGAAATATTACTCAATGCATATAAGAGGATGACACAGTCTTGTTCCAGGTCTTTTAATTTCTTATTTTGTGATTTACAATAAAATAGAAAAAGTGTGACTTAATATGCATTCAGCAATCTCAAGTCATACTGGGAAAACGCAGCAGCTGCAGCAGCACCCAAAGCACCCTCCTCTTCCTCAAGGCCTGCCTCTTATCACATCTGTAGTACTTAAAGTTCTGATGCTGCTCTATAAAGCTCTGAATGGTCCAGGACCAGAATACATCAGTGACCTCCTGACCCAGTATGAACCTTCCAGACCCCTCAGGTCAGCTGGATCCGGTCTTTTATCAGTTCCCAGAGTCAGAACCAGACGTGGAGAAGCTGCATTCAGCTTCTATGCTCCACATGTCTGGAACAAACTCCCAGAAAGCCTCAGATCAGCTGAAACACTCAGTGTGTTTAAGTCCAACACACCTATTTTCAGCTGCGTTTGAATAAAGCTCAAAACTTAATCACATTTTAACTACTGATTTTATCTAATGTTCTTATTTCTTTCTTTTTTAAAATTTAAATCATGCTTTTTATTTCTAATGTCTCTGTAAAGCACTTTGAATCGCCTTGTAGTTGAATTGTGCTATACAAATAAACCTGCCTTGCCTTGCCTTGATAACTCTTGGTGTGAAAAGCCAAGTAAATAACCTGAGAGCTCACACCACCCACCAAACTAACTTGAGGGGCAGTTCTATACTCAAATACTTTCATTTCCCTTGTCTGCAGTTGGACCATGAACAGCAGGCTCGGTCTCTTTGCAAGTCATCATATGTTGAACGGCCCAAGTTGTTCAAACAACCAGAGAACCTAGCTTCCGCTGGCCAGTTAATAACACCTCTGAGAACTAACGTCGGAACTCTTCAGCGACATACCAGCTCCGTAAACTCTGGACTTCACTAACATTTAGAACTGTTGCTTATATGACCAATATTTCACTGATTTTGTAATGACTGTTACTGTGCTGAGCTGATGTTGCATTTAATGGCAAAAGGGTGATTTCCAACAATTTCCAACTTTCAGCTGGTAAAAAAAATGAAACGACACCAATTAGAAGCGGGTCCTTTTCAGGGTAAAAAACATTAAACAAAGCGCTGGTAGAACATATTTAGCTTATTTATTTCTTCAGTTAAGTGAACTGTAAGACTAATGATGAGCTGTGATGTTAACAGGACATTCAAAATATTCATTTTCATCATAACATTTTGATTCTAAGAACAAAAACAACAGTCATCACTGTTACCCTACAGTCATGGCAGGCTCCTTTCACACCCTCTCACCTTGAGCTGACGTCCTTTCTCTTCTTCTTTTTCTTGGGGCCATCACCAGGACATGGCACAGCATCATGCTCATCAAGAGGGTCTTCCTTTTCACACTCATTGATGTCATCCTCACTGAGATTATCATCTAGGTTAAAGACACGGGCAGAAGTGTCAGAAAAAGGGATGGAAAGACAGAAAAAAAAAAACTGCTAATAACACCAGACTACATTTTTTATTCCACATCTAATTATGCTACTGTACAGCAACATCCTGTAGTCCAACCTTCTCTCCAGCCTGTAGCCGATTCAAACAGTAATGCAGCTAATTCAACTTTCTCATTTCATGAATGCGGTGGAACACAGCTCAGCAACAAGAGAAGAAATATTGTTTATTGCTAACATGATTTCAGCTACAGAAGAAAGGTTCAGTCTTCTATTACGTTAGCTTGTAAGCATAAACTCAAGATTAACAGACAAAATGAATTCAACAAACAGCCATGTGAGGTCAAGTCAGTGTACAGTGGGGCTGTCAGTTATAGTTCACTGCACCGAACAACTGACTGTTCAATCTGTTCATTTCAGTTCAAGTCCTGCTAAGACAAATGTCATGTCTACAAGAGCTTCAAAGTAACAACGGAGAAAGGAAACGTGCATCATGAAGGGTTGCATGTCGGGACAATGGCTCCAAGATGAGATAATCATCACCGATCTGAAGTGATAAGGTGCCTCTGCTTACATTTTTGCACATTTCAAACTGTGTTCTGAACTGATGCAAACTGAGTTTGTGTGAGTTTCAAAGTTACAAATCTAAAGACACTAATGAACAGTTTAATAGAGGCTGTGATTGTGATCTGCTAATGAGCAGCTCCCTGTGCTGAAACCTGAGAGCCTGCTACAGATGGCCCCTTTTTCTAACACTTTCAGATGCATTCATCTCTGGGTTCTTTTTATGGAGAACAGTCAGGGGGGCCTCATCAGTAGCCATCTTCCTCATAAACTTATGCTTTGCTCTCGGAACTCATTAAAAACTGTTTGTTGAAAAATGTTTTCTGTAGGGGACAGTTTTATTATCACTTTGTTGTACAGAGTAAAAACGGGACAGACTTTGACAGATCTTAGTCAGAAAAACATGATCCTGAAGGTCAGTGTGCAGACAAATGACAGTGTCAGCGCTGGCACATCCTTCCAACATGGTGTGAAAACATACCCGTTTCCCAAACTTCAACAGAACCTTGTGAGATGTACAGGACTGCATTTGCACCAAGCTTGGCTAAGGTAAGGTAAGGTGACTTTATTTATACCCGAAGCTAGATTTGTCCTCCGCTTTTAACCCATCCAGGTTGGCACCTGCTGACACACACATGCACATGCACATGCACATGCACAGGGTCACACACTTAGAGACAGATGTCAACCTGGAGCGGTGGGCAGCCATGAAGCGCCCGGGGAGCATGGGGGTACGGTGCCTTGCTCAAGGGCACCTCAGCTGTGACAAGGAGGTGGACTGACACCCCTCCAGCTATCAGTTCCACCAATCTTTTTTGAGTGGCGAGAGTGGGAATCAAACCGCCACCGCCTTCCGGTTATTGGACGACCGACTCTAACCACTGAGCCACGGCCGCCCCGGCTAGTAGTTAACCACTCAGCATTTTACACACCAAATCACACACGCACACACACACATTCAGAAAAATGAGAAACAAAAGAAGAAGAGGAGCAGAGGGACAACTGAGATGCTTGTTTTGAAGAGACTTTGCAAGAGAGTCGTCGTTAACAACACCTTCACAATCGAACAGACTGATTACATGCTCATACATGGGAAGCTTCAGCCCAACTGGCCCAAAAGGTAGCATGAATAGAACTGCATGGGAGTCCAAGTTTAACACAGATGGCTTCTTTCACTCCCCACTCAAATTATGCATCATCTTTGTCCAAAATGTTGACAATACTGTCCATATTTGAGAGACGCACTAGTAAAGCACATAGAATATTAATGCAGTCCTTCAAGTCAACACAGTTTAAGTGTGGCATTTGGAGACAAAATGTAAGCTGGTCCATGGAAAACACAGAACGCATGCATGGGATATAAGTGAGCTTTCCTCCCCACTGTCACCTATCCCACGCTCAGGATGGGCTTTGATCTGAAAAATGTTTGGATGAGATCAGCTGGTTTCCTTAGCTGGGCAATAAAAATACATTTTAAAAAAACAGTATGAATGAATCGAGTGGTCAATGACAGTTGGTGAAAGTCAGTTTGGAACAGTGCTGGCTACATGGCCGTCTCATAACCAACGAGAACGAGTACAAATCAATGCTGACAAGTCAAATTCAAGCCGAAATGACAAGTCGACGATATATTAGTTGTTGGTCGTCTTTCCTTAAAAATTATTGTATCAAAAATATTTGTTTGTATATTATTTTTATTGCATCTTAAATGATTTTAGTTTCTTTAGAGGTTTACTGGGTATGGAGCGTAGCGGGTGGGCTAACGGTGTTTTTTTTAGTTTTTTTTAAATACAACTTTATTTTGCTTTACAAGATACAAAAACAGTGCAAAAACATGACAAGTATCATTAATAATAAATGAAGAACAAATAAACATACCAAAATAAATACATACATAAGTAGTTTAAATAATAAATGAAGAGAGAGAGAGAGAGAGAGAAAGAGAAAGATAGAGAGACAGAATATACCAGGGGACATGAACAATGAGGATTACACTGAGTTAAAGATTTCAAAGTGGGAGACTAGATTTATAGTTTTGATAGCTTTCTTGTTATTAGAGGAGGAAATTGACTTGAAATACATCTGGAGTTCTATCATGAAAGCACAAAAATTGGGTTTCACTTTGGCAAATTTACATTTGTGGATGTAATACTTAGCAAGAATTAAAATGAGATCAATTAAAAAATATTCTTTTTCAGTGGGAGCATGCTAACGGTGTTCTTTTCTGGGCTAATAGACGCTAACACGACGCGGGGCCTCACCTGAGGGGACGTAGTCTACATCTTCATTCGATGAATATCCGTCAGAATCGTAATCAGAGTAGTTCATTGTGTGGCGGGTAGTTCTTCAGAGAAACAGAAATGGAAAGCAGCTGGTTGACTGATTTACAACACCGCAAAGGTAACCTGCTCTGGTCACACGTGCCTCCTTATTACTAGCATCATGTCGAAATAATTACACTCTCAATTATGTGAAAGATTCTTACAAATTCACTACCTGAAATTTAGTAGCGTTGTTGCACAGAAAAATACAGTAGGACTTCCTGTCCGTTACTTTGGAGTCCGATCAAATTGCGTTCCTTGCTAAGAAAGGTTCCTCCGTGTGTGAAAAGACCCGGAAGTAATTGCTGATTTTCCCGGGTCAGAGAGAAACGCCGTTGTAAATCTATGGTTGTAGCAAACACTATATGATCAAATTTAAAAGAGACATAAATACTAATTGCAGCTTCTGTGAGGATCTTCCAGAAACTTTAATACATCTCTTTTGGCTCTGCTCTTTCACACGTAGGTTCTGGTCAGAGTTTAGCAGGTTTATTAATGACCATATTTTAAAAAAAGTTTCCTTATGCTGGGAAAATGTTTTATTTTGTTTCTATAGATTTCATAAAAAGGATGCTAAATGTTTCTTTATAATAAACCTGCTAATCCTCTTTGCTAAATTTTATATTCATAAATGTAAATTTGCTAATAAAACACCATGTTTTTCTGTTTTCATTAAAGATATGGAAATATATATCAAATCAATAACAGACTCTACAAATGAAAAGGCTCTAAGGACAATTTCAATATGTACGTCTTTGCATGTTCTTATTTAATTATCACCCCTGGTTGTTTGTTTGCATGGTTGTTGTATTGTGTTGTATACTTCAATCTGTTGGTTTGTTGTATACTAATATTGTTTAAATAAAGTTCTTAAAAAAAAAAAAAAAAAAAGTCTATGGTTGTAACAGAGCCTGTCTACGGATCGTATCAGATCGGCTCGGCTAAAATATTGCTAAATCCTTGCTGATGCTCAGCCCACGCCACGTTTGTTCTTATTGTACTTTTTTCCCTTTCTTTTTCACTTCACGTTCGGTTTTGTAAACTGTAACACTGTCGAGAATACTTCCCTGACTTGTTTTGTATACTATTGAAGAGCTCTAATAAAGTTTGTTTAAAAAAAAAAAAGATCGGCTCGTGGTCTGCTGAACACGTCACACAATGTGGCTGTACCTCTGGCTGTACGCTTGAATGGGAGTACATTCACAGATTCTATAATAGTACAGATACGCCACTCACGGTGCATTTCCGGTTTCCAACGAGGCGATTTTGGTTGCAGTTCCACCCTTTTTCCACGTGGGGCGCTCAATTTTGGAGACCAGAATGAATGGAGTCCTATGGAGCTATACGCCCTTTCGTGCCCTTATCTCAAGATATAATTTTTTCTCTAGTAATTCGAATGTTGTTTTCGAAAGAGGATGTTTAGAAAATACCCATGGCTGAGTTTTAGATTTTTAGAGCCACTCATTAGCTTAAAAAAAGGATTTTAAGTGTATATGACGTCATACATAGCTTACGACCGGAGATGCCGCGTTACGGCAACAATCCTGCTTGTTGTTGGTCTCAAAGGCAGCAGCGTTTTCAAGGAAGAGCTGTAGTAAGAGAGAATGTGTGGTAACATCACAGGTTCTTAGGCTGTGGTAACATAAGCGGAAAAAGTCCATCTTAATTCTGTTGTCGCTTGGTATGGAGCCAGCCGTCAAGCGGTGCCTCTGGTCGTAATTCTGGTCGAGCGCTGTCATTAGCACAATGCTAGCGCGTGGTGGACAACAAGAAGCCAACCTGTTAGAAATCAAAGGGATATATGTACTCGTTCAGTAGATTTTTGACTTGAAACCCATGTTGAGCTCTCAGAAACTACATTCAAATCTGAGCGCTCTTGAGGAGACTTAGGTGAAACTGACCATTTGTAGCATCTAGCTCCATAGGGCCCCATTCATTCTGGTCTCCACCGACGCCCCCAGTGGAATTCTGGTGGAACTGCAGCCAAAAAGCCGGTACAATGGGGCTTAATAGAGAGTGGCAAGGCTGTTCGTTATAATGGCTGTGGTACATTGCGATTGGCTTTACGTCGGACAGTTGTGATTAGCTCGTTTTTTTCTATCATTTTATAACCTTATGTGTGCCTTGAACATGTACAACCTTTGTGTCTACATGCCACATGTTTCTGTACATTTTGTTAAAAATCTTTAATAAAAAAATTTAAAAAAAAGTTGAGATTGGCTCAGACAAACTTCGTTGCGTTCGATTTTCACGACAGACAGATAGATAGATAGATGCCATTTTTTTAAGCTAATTTTTCAGTGTGTGTATTTGTCTTATTTGCCTAGACTGTATGTATATATATCTATATATATAGATATATAGATATGTATATAGTGTAGTGTATGTATATACACACATATCCAACAGAACAATTTTTACAAGTTGTATGTACATTTATGTGGGACCTACACCGGGCAGAGGCAGAGGAGCCAGGAACAGGAAGAAAGATGTGGCCCGCCCGCACAGGGAGGAGCTCAGGGCCGGACACACACTTTCATTTTTAACGCTCACACTAAGGACATAGCTTCTTCTTACAGGTAAATTATCTTCATTTTTTTTCTTCATATGCTTTCTTAAAGTAAAGTAGGCTACCCTGCTAAGCTCTGTCTGAAGCTTGTCTTCCCGCCGCTCGCTGACACTGTTATAGGTTACAGATTCAGATTACAGACTTTTATATCAGGAGCTCAATGAGCAATTTCACGGCATTAGTACTTATTTATGATTTTTTTTAACCGTAAATTAGGTTTGTTGTTACAGAATGTGCCATCAAAACTTTGGTCTATTGCTGGTGAAAACTGATAGAGAGACAAAGACGTTGCGATAACTGCCCGTAGGGGGGTGGGGGGTGGGGGTGGGGGTGGGGGGTCTGCCTACTGTACCAGCGAGGCTGTAATAATCCAGTAGACTCCAACCTTGAAGTCAGAGGCGCTGCTTGCCTGCAGGCAGGGAGGGCAAAAGCTTGGGGCTCCGGGTTAGAAGGGGGGGTTCGGGGTCGGGGGCTCACCAAGTCTAAATCAATACAGAGCAATGTGGACACTTTGCAATGACAGTGCTCGGCCGGCGCAGAACTACCCAAAGCTGGCCCCACCTCTACCTCCGGTACGTTTGATGTGAACAAACAAGTGAGGGCATGTCTGTGGAAGTTTTTGTGTGTATATTTTATTCTCTTTTCCATATGTGTAGCACCCAAGCATATGGATAATCATTGAAAAAAAAAAATCATTTTGTCTCTTCTTGCATCTTTTTGGGTGGGAATAAACCAATATTTTTGGATTTTTTGGAATTGGGCTATTTTTGATCATTTTAGGCAATGTTGCATATTTGCAACTGTGGGCTTTCCTGATTAATTTTGTTCACAAAACCAAGTCATCCTCTGCAGATCGTTTGGCAAAAAAAGGTATAGTGAAAGTTCACCAGTAACTGCTGCTACCACAATAAAATGTATATGATAGACCTTTATTGAACATTCTTAATACAAAGTGCGGAACGCAACCATCATAAACTTTCCATTCAACAACAAATCAAACAGATTTCACAGATCTTTGTTGTGAAAAAGTGAAGCACATATGTAATGTAAATAAAAATGTGCACATGAAGCTAATAAAAAAATGCAAAAAAAATAATCATAATAATACAATTTGGAGACCTGACCTCCCATTACTGCTGTGAAAGGTGGACAAAGCAGACAGCACCAAAGAGACCAGAACGAACTAGAACAGACCACCGCAAAGCAGAGTGTAATTCACTGAGCCAAGAAAATGATGCTGTGACAACTGTCGGCACATAAAATGTAATGTCAAAAAATATTACACATGAATGTAAATAATGTATGTCAATTTAAAAAATCAAATAATGTAATGTAAATAAAAATATAATGTAAATAAATAATGTAAATAAATAAAAAGCTTGTTGCATATCTGCAACTGTGGGTGCTACAAGGTTAAGCTTCTGAAAACTGTATTTATGTATTTATGTGCTGCCTTATGCGGTAAATGTACTCCTATAGACTCATAATGCAGGTTGTCAGCACTGTCTAATCTTCTGTATTGGAGCCATGTCCAATCATATTTATAAGGACAATTGTATATAATGAAGAAGAGTAGTGAAAGCTAAGCCAAAGAATATTCGACAGTTGCATTTGAGGAATTCATTATTATGACAACAATGTTTACATTAAATTTATTATATAAGGGTGATGCACACTGGTCCGAGGGACCTGTGAATTTCTGCCCCGGGCACCAAGAGACTCTAGTATTGTCTCACTCCGCCAGTTATGACTAAGAAAGAAGAGAACAAGCCATTTAGTTCCTGATACGTATAATTGACACCAACCGACAAATGAAGAATAACCTCTCCGTGTGTTTTGCTGAGCCTCTGAGTTGCGGATCCATGATTGTAATCATCTGCACAGCCTTTCTGTTGGGATCACAGTGATCCCTGCGTGATCTTTTTTAACACAGGGATGCCTCTGATAATGATCACAAGGTTTTGTATAATTTTATTTGATTCGAAAAGCAAGGACATGAAAGTTCTAGCAGTAACATGGAAGTACAGAAATGCTAATTCTAATGAATGACTTTCAGTTCATAAGTAATCATCATCACAACAGGAAAGCTGTATTTTTCATTTCTCCGACTTGTTGCGTACATATTGAAACTATGGTGAAAGGTGTATACTTGCTGATATGAGGTCATTACAGAGGCAGAATTGACCATTTACAAAGGTTGGCAATTGACTCCGCAAAGCACAGCAACATTACCTTTTCATTTTGGGATTAGCAAATAATTTTTCTCATGATTTCATTCGATGTCATTGAATTGAATTTCATGTTTTCACCAAACAAACAGTCGAAAATGATAAATGGCTCTGAATCCTATTTTTTAATAACCAGATTATTTAAATCTTTCACTTGATAAATGTGTTCTTCAAAACATAAAAGCTAAAGATGCTTCATTGATAAACACAACATGATAATGCAGCTGCTTCATTCACACCCCATTAGAGCGAAAAAGAAAGCTGTTCAATAGTGCAAGATGATCTTTTTAAGTAGATAACAGAATTAAAAAAATAGTGTTTTACATAGTTTTACAAACGTATGCAAATAAAGAATAGGAAAAAAACAGATCCTGTGTATGGACTGAAAGAAAATACTGTGTTAAGTGCTTTTTCTCCTACCTAATTGGAAAAGAGTTCTGAGCTGTGGGCCTGGATTGAGTAACAGGAAAAGCCAGTACGCTTTAGGCAGCATAAAAAGTGTTCTGAACACATTTCTGAAGAACTACTTTCTCCTTTAGAAGTAAAACATTCAGGTCACTTCTGGGGAAACTGCCTCAAAACTCTAAATTAAAAACTGGATGCATCATGTCTCACAGGAATGATCAAAGAAAAGAACAAAACGCAAATTAATGCAAAATGTAAATGTGCAATCAAAGAAACATCAGATCAGTCAGACCACACCTGGAGGTGGTTTGATGAAATGAAGCCATAGATTGTCCAAGTTTCTGTCCAGAAGAACCTCACTAATTACTGAGGATACGGTCTGTTTTCTGCCTTACACGCATGGTTCAACTGGTCATCAGTCTCATCTGTGCTCATCTGCCCCACAGACAAAATACTTCAAAAATGTATTTTAGCGTTTTGGGGTATTTGAGGTCCAAGGCATAAGTTAGTCCAAGCAAGTAGCAGCAGGTGCTTGAGTACAATGGAACCCTCGATGACGATCCCTACATCCCTGACGTGTCCATGTTCATTAGGTACAGAGCCATCGTGTCTGCTGCCAGCTCTTCTTCCACATTGATGACTGAATCACCAACATTCTGTAGACATTGTCAAGGAAACTGGTTATAGCAGGCAGGATGTCACCAAAATAAAATAAATGACCAAACAAACATGAATCAGCTGTACAAACATCATGTCTATTGTTTTAACAAGCATATATGACACATTTGAATGATGTGAACAGACACATGAAAAATAACAACAATAATGATACTGACTTCAACACTAATGAAGGTATCCATGCATATTCTCATTCATCCAGGTCCGAGATATCTGAAAAACGTAGAATTAAGTCAACTGGACTTCGTGATATGTCTGTTGGTGGCTTAATGTAGTGGGGGGCCATAAACTAGGTGGGACATTATGATGGCAAACAGCATCCAGGTAAGACACGGGTGTGTGAGACCGTGGCAGTGTTTTCAAACGATAGAAACTATTAAACTGAAACATTATCTCTGCAGATTACATCTGGTGTTAAGTGGCACTATATAAATAAAATAGATTTGAACTGAATGTCACGCTAATATGGAATTAATTTTAAATTAAATAATATTTGGTGTATTAAGTTTGCAATGGACACTTTCCAATAGACACAAAAAGTCAAAGTGTTATAGCTGACTATGTATTCAGCAGATTGACAGAGAATACTGAAAGTCACTTGTTGCACTCACCTCAAACTCTTAGGCACCCACATCTTCACCCAATGAGACATCACGTCACAACTTCTCTATGCCACTCTGTTAAAAAGAAAATGTATTTAAACAGCTGACAAGATCCAGCAGTCACTCTCCTCAATGCACATTTAGGCCCAATCCCAATTCTATTTTCCTACCCCTACCCCTCACCCCTACCCCTCGCCCCTTCGAACGTAGGGGTAGGCGGAGGGCTTTAAAACATACCCCTTCGAATTGGGACAGCACTTCACACTCACGAACGTAATAAGTTCGCGCCGTCAGTTGTTACGTAACCAAAAGCGACAGCTTTAGCCAGAAGTAAACAAACATGCCTGCTGCAGTGGTGTTCGCGCTGTCCTGGGCTATTCGTATATTTTTAGAAATATCTGCGTCGAATCGACAGAGTGCCATCAGGCGAAGGCGTCTTCGACATGTGGGAGCATTGCTGGATCTTGTTACGGTATGTAGAATGATAAATTAATTTAAATAACGCGTGTGAGTGAGCAGCTGGTAGCTTCCAGAGCCGGCGTGTGAATATGATAATGTATGTGTGTGTGTATATGAAAGTGCTTCTAACCGTACATTTGTGATATCGTGTAATATAGAAACAATTTGCTTGTCTCGTTGGATTTGCTGATTTATTGACTGGAGTAGTATCCTACCTGGCTAACCTAGCTGAAAACATAAGCTAACGTTTAGCCTTTGTTACTCGCCTCGTTCCGTTTGGGATAAACATGCAGCTCATGCGTTTTTGAAGCGGTTTTCTTTGTACCAGGTTCAGATTTGACGACATAAATAAATGCACTGCCTTGTGTGTGCTATCAATGTGTTGGTTTGGGAGGATGAAAGTCTGATCTTTCCATGTTTTTCTTTCCAGCAGACGGGTCATCCTACAAATTATTGCTGATTGGACCACATAATGTACCCCAATTTTTTTGTTATCCCTTGTATAATAAATCTCTTCATACCAATATCCGTTCCAGTCGTTAATATGATGTTGATGTGATAATCATGCTCACAAACCTTTTGTCCTTAATTTCTTTTATTAGGCTCACATTACAGACTGGTAAGGCAGCTTATTTTCAGAAATAACAGCTTAAAGTGTCTGCTGTAAAGTGTGTGGTGCAAATATGGACAATAAACAATATGAATATAAACATTATGAACATAAACGGGCAACAGTGCAATCATCGAGAACGAGATGACCGGAGCAGGAACAGCGAAGGCGCATTACTTTAAATATTCTTACCGATTTTACTACACTGAAAAAATTTAACAAAATTTAGTGAAGCAGTTGGTAAAACAATGCAATTTCTATTATATAAGGCCTATAAAATCTGTTTTATTTTTTTCCTAAATTTTTAATTTTTGAGAATTCAGTTTTTAGCATTTTACGCAAATTTAGCGACAAATTTAGAGACAGTGAATTAAAGGGATAGTTCGCCTCTTTTGATGAACCTGTTCATTAACTATATTGCTAGTATGGGATGTCATACAGCTTCATGTCAAAAGAGGAGAACTATCCCTTTAAGTACTGAAATGTAGATGATATATATTCAGTTAAAACGGAAAACTTTAATGCTTCCACGGGTATAACTATATTTCAGGCAAAAACATATGCTGCATGATAAATACATGGCACTATTTTTTCTTGGTTGTCCCAATAGAACATTTTACATTTTGCAGATTTGTTGGTTTAAATTAAACAAAATACATGATTAAACAAAAAATGCCATTAGTTATTTGTAAGAACAAACTAAATAAGAATAGTCCTGTCAATATCTAGTTCCAAAAGTGCATGAAAAATGCAACAGCCCATGCAGTAAACAATAAAACATAGGTTTTGGAAATTCAACTTAACTTTGGTGGAAATATCAAAAACATTGTAAACTTTCCCTGACACATAATAATCATTGGGAAACTGCTCTGCCCTGTAATTTGGAGTTAGCCGGGAGTTTCTGCTGTGTTGCTGCTGTGATTATCTTTGACAGAACCCTGGAATTATATCACTTTGAATCAGAGTTAATTTATTTAAACTAGTAAATTGTTGATTTTATTTAATTGTTTTTATTCTGTCATAAACTGTATGCGTTTTTGTCTTCTCAGCCAATCATGGAGAGTATAGAAATCGTCCTGTCCATTGCCTCACAGATCTACACCCTTGTTAACAATGTCAAGGCCAATAAGAAGCGCTGCCGCCGTGTTTATGAGCGTGTCAAAGCCTTGGAGACGTTGGTGAAGTCCATCAAGCAGAGGGATGCGGTCAAAACCTCTCCTGAGGTAGAAGAGGGCCTTAAAGGACTTTCCAACACTCTGGAATCAGCTCAGAAGCTCATTGAGATATACACTTCGGAAAACTGGGTAAAGCGCTTCCTGAAGTCCAACAGCCATGGGGACGAGTTCGACAGTGTGAACCATCGGCTCGATGACACATTCCAGATCTTGTCTGGAGCTCTGCAGTTGGAGCAGGGAAATGCACTGTCCAAGGTGTTTCAACAAGCTTCCAGAGAAGCTGAAGACAAAGAGGCCAGGAAGGAGGATGAAGCAGACCTGAAGAGATGTGAGGAAATCTAATTTTGGCATTGCCTTTGTGGAGTAATTTGACCAGAAACAATTTTAGTCATCTAATTCAATGGATCCAATCATTTTTTATTTTATTTGATCCTTGCCCCTTGGAAGGATTTATCCAACCATCATGTTCATAACATTATAAAATGCAAGAGATGTGTGACAAATTGTATACGGATAGGTTCAGGGCGAGCAGAGGAGGCCAAAAAGGTCACCTCCTGAACCAGGAGAGAACCTCAGCTTTCTAACCGTCATGGTTTTAGTTAGGTTTTTTGCCCACATGCAGAACACACTCAGGAGACTGAACAAGGTTTGACAATTTATTAAAGATAATGAATTCTGGAGATGAAGGTCCGGGACTGGAAACTCGGATGCGGATCTCTGACTGTATGAACGGTTAGTTGAGGAGCGAGTTTGAGAAATATTGAATGATCGGAAGGTGCTTACAGAGAGTCGATGGATTACCGCCAGGGAGAGATAAGCAAGGTCTGAGAGGCTGGTGGCTGAAGTGAATGTCTGATCCAGGTAAGGTAATGATGCGAGTAGGGAGCCTCCTGGGTGGCGAGAGGGTGAGCAGGGTTCGATCGGAGGTGGAACCAAGAGGAGTCCGAAGGAGACTGCTAGCATGGAACTCTGAAGATGAGACAACTTGAAGGTAGTGTATGATGAGGACGGCTGTAAAACCTGGGAAGGAAGCACAAGGTCGTGAAATCTTTCTTGGCCGGACCAGGAGTAAGAGCCTAGAGGACATACCACGTAGGTTAACACTCTGGTGGCAAAGTGCTGGCAGCAGGCTCCTCTTAAGCTTCCCCTTGATGAGTCTTGATGAGAAACACCTGCCTGTAATCAGCCACCCAGGTAACAGGCACCACCTACTGGAGAGAATGAGAAGCAGCAGCCAAAAACACAGGAGGAGAAACTCCAGACCCAACACTAAGGCTGTGTTCGAAACCGCATACTTCTCCTACTACTCCTGCTACTCATACTAATTTTTTGAGTTAGTATGCGAGTTTGAGTAAGCGAGAAGTTCCCGGATGCATACTAGATTCGCCGAAATGTTGGGTATGCATCATGAGGTTACTACTCATACTCAAACTACCCAAGATGCAACGTAACGTGACGTCGCCGATCGTCATTTCCTGTCAAAACGGCAGTTTAGAGCTTAAGCGAAATCAGCTTCAGGCCGGCTGTTTCGGCTCGGGCAGGAGCAAAATGTATTGTGGGTAAACACTCTGCATACTGTCTGATCGATGAGTATGCAGTATGCAAGTATGGAAGTATGCAGTTTGCAAGTATGTAGTATGTAGTATGTAGTATGTAGTATGCGGTTTCGAACACAGCCTAAGTCCTTGTGCTTGGTCTATTTTTCATGTGCTCTACTGTTATTTACATGTAGAATAGATGTGCTGTGGGCTGTTAACCAAATCATTTAATCCCTGGTTTAGTCCCTTTGATGTAGTGAAACTCGTGTTTTTCTGTAGACACGATTCTATCTGGACCAATACAACAATGAAAAGTACAAGACACAGCAGCAAAGCAAATACAGGAGCGAGCCTCAGAATGCCATTTTAGAAGTATAATGTATGATCATTGACTGGAAAATGCCCACGTCCACTAGTCGAGTAGTTAAACACAAGTAACTCACTTTACATGGTCAGACTGAACCAACTCAAGGGAATCTCGAGTCTTCAGCTGCAACAAATACAAACATAACTTTGATTAACATTCTTTCTTGTCTAACTCGCTTTACTGTTGAGTTGGAGCAGGAAAAAAAAAATTTAAGTTGAAGAATATTTCCTTTTCCTAGGTCATTTTATTTTTGATTTAAACTCCAGTGATGGAAACCTGACAGCGTTTGTAACACTGACATCCCAGCGTTATAAATCAGTGTTCAGTGCTGCTTCCTGTGCTTCATCTGTGTTTGCTTGTTCCTCAGTACTCTTGGAATACATGGAGGCCATACAGAGGGAGACGGAGGATGTCAAAACCAATGTGCATAAAATCGTGGATATTTGTGAGTATAGCTTAATTTAATATCCTCTATGTTAGCATATAATGCAAGTCAAAGGTTTGGACACAACTAATAATTCAAAGAGTTTTCTATGGTTTTAATGACTATATATAGTGGACATGAAAACTAAATATATCACAACTATGAAATAACATTTTGGGTTAACCCCCAACTGTATATCCTGCTGATGAAGGCTAAAACAGCCATTGCTCTGAAATTGCTCTAGTTCTTTAAGGGTTAAGTATTGATAAAAAGTGTTAAACTAGCAAGATAGATACTTATTATCATGACTTTTAGGAAGTGTTGGACCCAAACCCAGGTCTGATAGGCTGGAGGCAGTCAAATAGAGAACAAAAGTTAACTTTATTTGAACAAAACGTTTAAGTGCTACTGAAGCAGGAAAACCAAAACATAAAAACAAAGAGGGAAATGAAAGACCGTACTGACATCTGAAAGCAAGTGACATCAACAGAGAGTCGGGGGACTGAACAAGTGAAAGAAATGGGAATTGTTATGGAGGGAACTAATGACAAACAAAAGGCAGGTCTAGTACTGAGGAAACTACGGTCTGGTGTGTGGTGGAAGCAGAACATGAGACAGACGACTCAAGTTTAAATTAACAAAGCTTAACAGAGACAACAAGGAATATCAATATAGAGATTTGAACAATAATTCCAAACTCATAGATCATGATAATTGTTTGTTTGTGATATGCGAACCAGCTTATTGTCACCTAGTGTAGTCCTGATGGAGGATCTTGCCCCATCTATCAGACCAACAGCTATGTAGTGTTGGTGTACACCACAAGCAGCCAGATTCAAATGCTGCACAATCCTAATCTTATAAGGCTAGATCTGCTCCAATAAGTAAAGACAAACAAAAGTCCATCAGTACTTCAAAAGTTTATTTAAGTGCAAATAACAACGACAACAAAAAATATATATATTCAGCAGTATAACACTGGCTTTCATAAAGACTGTCCCAAGAAATTAGGCTAAGGGTTTAATACCATCAATCAAGGTTTTAATGTCTTCAGTTCCAACAGTTACTGTTGTGTTTACTCTGCCAGCTAACAAGCCTGTGTAAAGCTTCCCAGCCTTGCATTGTGGAGAGATGGCATATTCACAGATAAGTTGTTAGCCTTATCCATCATTCTTGAGACAAAGCAAAAAAAATGCTGCAATTTTCACAATACAATATGTGTCAAGTCCTGCCTTTCGTGTGCTTTCTGAATATTCATACATAGAATAGTCATTTCAATTCCTTCACCAACAAGTTGACTTATTTTTGAACCACCAGTATGCTTGTCACCACTAAGTCATTTGTATAGTACAGTAGTATAGTATAGTTTATTTATATAGCACCTTTCACAGACAAAGATCCCAAAGTGCTTCACAGAAAGTGACCCCCATAAAATAAACGATACAGGAAAATCCCTAAGAGCAATACAAAATAGTCATAGAAGCCCAAGTCTGACTAAAAGCTTCTTGGAATAAAAATGTCTGTTTTTTTTTTTAAAGAATCCTCAGAGACCAGACTACGTAGGGATACAGGTAGAGCATTCCACAGTCTGGGTGCCACTGCTCGGAAAGATCGGTCCCCACGAGTCCTGAAGCGAGTGCGAGGGCCTGATAAAAGATTCTGATTGGACAACCTCAGGCTGCAACAGGAAGTGTGCGACTGAATCAAATCGGCAGTATAAGAAGGGGCCTGTCACGGAGCGCTCTGAATAAAACCAAACTTTTGAACTTAATTCTAAAAGAGACTGGTGGTGAAGCAACTTTTGAACAGGGGTGATATGAGCCCTTCGGTTTGTATTAAGGCCTTGCTGCAGAGTTCTGGACAGCTGCAGCCTCCCTCTTACTGAGACGAGTGAAAAGACTGTTACAGTAGTCTAATTGTGAGTAAATAAAAGCATGGATTATCATCTCAAATTCACTACAGGACACCATCGATCGAGTTTTGAGATGTTTCTAAGATGAAAAAAGCAGTTTCTTATTAATTGTTGGGAGGGATGTTCCAGGGACAGAGCTTCGTCAAGAAAGCCTAAATCTCCCAGTTGCTTTTTAATTTCAGGTATGGCAGTGTCCAGTGCAACAATTAATGTTTCTGTTTAGGCTGAATTTAGCTGCAGGCTATCCTCCCAGATATGTAAGAAGAAAACCACTTCAGGACCGATCCAGATATTCCAGTCCAGATCCCGCAGTCGGTTTATTAAAATTTTACGATTAACTGTATCAAATGCTGATGAGAGGTCTAACAGGACTAGGACTGTGTTTTTTCCAGAATCTGCTGCCATCATAATGTCCCTGGAGACTTTAAAGCTGCAGTCTGCAACTCTTTTTCAAGCATAATGCCTGGAACTGTCTGGGGATTCTGAAAGTAGTACATTAAATACCCCAATACAAAAAAAAAATGAGTTCTCTAGGTCCCCTATATGTCCCGCTAGGTCCCTCCAAAGCCAGCAGGTTTGTTTACAAAATTGCAGACCGGACCGGTAAAAGGTAACCAATCAGGTTACGAGCTGGGCTCTGTTGCCTGTCAATCACCGATTGTGCACGCGCGATACAAGGTAGGCTGTCCCCACGCTTATTTATCTGGACTATTGAACTTCATTACGGGCTAGTCTACTTACTGTGTCTTCCATGATCGCAAATGACAGGTGAGTTGATGAATGAGGAGTCGTGTAGGCGCATCTGGCGTGCACGTCTACGTGCACGAGTTCTCATGTGTTTTGAAGGGGCGGGACAGGAAGTTGAATAACTTTTTATTTTTCGGTTAAAAAATAAGCATTTCTTGCATTTTGCGACTACGGAGGTCACCGTTTTCAACTTCAAGCGTTCTGATAGATCATGTAGACTCTTAAAATGCCAAAAATTAGGACTTTACGTATGACAACAACAAATCCTGCAGACTGCAGCTTTAAGGAGAGTTTTTTCAGTGGAATGCATTTTACGGAAACCAGACTGGAAACGGTCATAAATATTCTTTTCTTCCAGATAGGATGTGAGTTGGAGAGCTACTGCTTGCTACTGTTTTTTTAAGCTTTGGTTCCAAATCTGCATGTTTAAAAGACCTTGGGACAGTCTTGTACAAAGTACTTGAAAGCGAAACTTGAGTTAAAGTACAAGTATCTTTCCACAAAAATGACTTTGGTAGAAGTTAAAGTCACCTTTTAAAATATTACTTGAGTAAAAGTCTTAAAGTACATGACATTTAGTGTACTTAAGTATCAAAAGTAATTGTCTGATATAAAATGTACTTAAGTATTAAAAGTAAAAGTTAAAAAAAAGTGAGTATTTGTATTTTTAAAAAAGTGAGTGGTTTATTGTGGCTTCCTTACAGTGAAAGCATAATATCCAGACACAGGAGAAAGAGGCTTAAACTTTTACAACGTTAAAAATGAAACTTCTGCCATCATCAATGGTGACGAGCTCTCTCTCTCAACCTCCCTGTGTGTGATATGAACAAACTGCACGTCTTTCAACGAGCATGAAGTTATTAACTGAAACGGAAAAGAACTTGGTTTTCAAAGTTGCTAGAATTCGGTCTCGCTCTTCTTGGACTGAAGACGAGTCCTGCGATGCTGAGGAGCCTTTGACAGGCCGCTGAGGCAGGTAGAGGAAAAGCTTGCACACCGCTGGGAAGGATTTCAGCAAGTCCATGTGATCCGCTGAACAGGCCAAGTATCCATCCAGTGTTCTGGCACCACCTTGTGCTTGGGCAGAAAAGAAGTCACCGTCACCAGACCAACTGGACTGGCTGGCATCTGCTTGCTGAAGGGAGACTTCTTCCATGAGTTCTGATGTAGTCAATTCCTGAAATAGTGACAATGAAAATATAAATTATAGATCTAATGCAACTCTCTAACATGTTATGACTCCAAATTTAAGTTTTAATTTAAGGTTTGTTATTTTAATCTTATTTACTATCCACGCTTCAAAATGATCAACACTTTTCTTTTCACTATCCCCATGATGTCTTACCTGTTTTGATTGTGGATTCATCCTTTGTCCACGTTGTTCGGAATTTTGGAAGTAGAATTGCAGCTGCAATCAACTCATGGTCCATCAGGTAGATCTGATAAAGAGTGTAAATGTCAATGTAAATGTACTTTATTTATACAGCCCTTTACAGACAATCCTTACCGGTGTACCAAAGTGCTTTACAGCAGGTAATAAATAAAGAGAAGAATAAGTTAAAAAAAACAAAACAATAAAAGAACAGTTGAAAGCAATAAAATACAACAAAATCAAATAAGATCAAATAAGATAAAAGTGTCATCATACTACTGGGTATTAAAAGCAATCCTAAATAAGTAGGTTTTCAGCCTAGATCTGAAGAGGCCCATGTCGAAATAAGACGCAGCTGGACGGGGAGCTTATTCCAGAGCCTGGGGGCAGCTTTGGGAGAAGGCTCGGTCACCCCAGGGTTTGTATTCTGACCTGGGCACTTCCAGCAGAAACTGATCTGTTGACCTCAGAGCTCCACCAGGATTGCGGACTGTTAAAAGCTCAGATAAATATGATGGGGCGAGGCCGTTAAGAGCTTTAAAAACAAACATTAAAAGTTTAAAATCAGTTCTATAAAGGACAGGAAGCCAATGGAGAGAGTTAAGAACAGGAGTGATGTGCACACGTCTGTTGGTGTTGGTTAAAAGTCGGGCAGCAGCATTCTGCACCAAGTTGTGGTGGGGAGGACATCATTCTGACTACAAGAGCAGTCATATTATCTACTGTCACAGGTAGTATCATTTGCAGGACAAAATGGCTCTGGTGAGGTATTAGTGTTTATATCACATATCGCGGCCTGTCCAGGGTGTACCCCGCCTCTCGCCAGATGACCGCTGGAATAGGCTCCAGCCCCCCCGCGACCCGACTGACGAATTCAGCGGGTATAGGATGGATGGATGGATTATTTTGTGTCTCTGGGATTTTTCTTGTTTTTAGATGAGTTGAAAGTTGAGAGGAATATTCAGATCTGACATTCTTTATCGTTTTGTTTAAGGAGGACATTTCATCTCTAAGATGGAGTCTGTGAACCTCAAGTTTAGTTGATTTCCATAACCGTTCAATTTTACAACACAACCTTCTTAAATTCCAAAGAGCCTCATTTATCATTTGGCCATGTGCTGGTTCATAAGCAAAGCATGGTCTCTCATTCACCAATTGAATTCACTCACAGTGCAGCAGTCATGTGAGAAAGCAGACATTTCATCAACTTATGTCTACTAAGTGCAAAACGTTTGGAAAATTATATATAAAGCTTTGCTGAACAGGGATTTCTATCTTTGTATTTTTTCAGTGTCTACGCAAAGGAGCACGTATGTGGACATCAGAAAGATTAAACCAGATGAGTTAAAGTATGTCCCAGAATTTCCCAAAAAGCCCTTCATGACAACACCAACCTCAGAGGTCTACAAAGGAGAATATCGAGGATTCCCAGTAGCCATCAAGAAATACACAGACCCCCTGAACACCAAACCGAGGTATGTGCCAGAGCTCAGCACAATGCTCAAATAAAACACAGGGAAAAAAACGTGTTGTATGTGTAAGTATGCTAGTGTTATTTTCAAGTATGATTTATGCCTGTATCATGTTTCAGCTGTAGATTAACGCTTACACTGCAGAGGTTACAGGACGCTCTCAAACACAAATTGATGGAGAGATCTATTATCTATAGAGGTTTCTCCCCTGGTTTGTGGGGGCTATATAAATAAAACTGATTTGACTTACATTGGATTACTTTTTCCAAAATAAACTTTCTATTGTAAGATGCATTAGGGCTTCAGTTTGTCCCTGCAGGTGTAAATGCATCTTAGAAAGTAGTTCAATGTCATTTTCATTGCATCAGGTAGTTTCTACAGGGCTGCATATTTATATAGTTACCATGAAAATGAAAAATTGTAGGATTAGGTCAATTAAATGACAGTAATGCTTAGTTGGACTTCAAAGAAGAAACTGCTAAATTAAAAACACAGTCTTACACCAGAGAGTGAAAAATCTTGGTCCACAGTGCAAAATGTGGCAGTCTCACAATAAAAGCTTACAATTAACTGAATTTTCTGGGCTACAAAATTGTTACATGCCTACCTCTGCCATTCAAAATCTGAACGTAGCAATGTTTTGGATTACTTGAAACTGTCACCCATGCTAAATTACTGTAAAATTGCTACATTTTAAGGCTTCAAAAAACACTTTATGCCTAATTTTTCCTTTGCAAAATTGTAACATGAAACTATTAAAAATGTGTATTCATATAGGACATATGTGGTCATAAACAGCAGCCTTCCACCATTAAGTGTAAGGCAACAAAGACTTTTACTTTTCTACTTGGCTGTCAGTTGCAGTTGGTTAGTGGCTAATCAGAACAAATACATGGCCAGGGTTTGATATGAATAAAGAATATGGTGTTAAAAAAATGATTTGGCTAAAGAAATCGATGCATGGGTTCAGGTTCACGTCACCTGAACACTTCCTTATGCAAAACAACAAGCGATGAGCAACGTCCCACAACTTCTGGGCCTTTATTGTGATGCTATGACATTTTGGACATCTAGATAAACATTCATATTACACGTTTTCTCGTGAGACAGGGATAGAATTAGATTTAAGTTAAAAAAATTTTTTTAATATCATAGTGTATTATTAAGTTTGGGACATACTTTAACTGTCACATGTTCGGTGTCCATGGAAACATTTTTTACACATGTAGGCAGGTGGAGTCTATTTTCAACAAGGAAGTTGATGCCATGAAACGGTTTGAATCACCCAACATACTGCGAATGTATGGCATCTGCATTGAAGATGAGAACAGTAAGTAGACTATTGGATGTGACTCACACAGTGCCTGATATTCCTGAACTATAGAAAAGTGATGTGTCCTTATTACTGCCTATAGCACCAAACCCTGAGTTCTTCATCATCCAAGAATATTGTGAAAAGGGAAGTCTTCGCATTGTTCTGAGCTCTAGCTGCAAACTGCCCTGGACCAGGAAAGCTCGCATGTGTCTGGATGCAGCACAGGGACTCTACCGGTAAGTCTGCAACAACTGATTCTGTTGTGCTTGCACATGTAAATTTTGTGAGGATTAAGATTCATCAGTGCATATCTGTCAAATAACAGAGGGTCATCATGACTATCATTCTATAATCAGTGAGCCATTCAGCGGCGGTTCCTTCATAGGGGCGATTTGTGCGACGCACTACCAAACACGGAGTTTATTTTTTATTATTATTATTTTTTTTATCTAGTTGCTAAGGCGGGACTGATCTACTGTAGGCAAACTGGTTGTATATGTCATTGTCCAATCAGATTAAGGTCGCGCCTGGTGTTGCCACGCCCATTTGGGGCGATTTCTGTCAGGGTCGAATTTGCACCACCAATCTCCCATTGAAATGAATGGTACGTCAGTTTTTTTCAAAAATCATGCTCCCAATACATTTTCTATGAGGGTTTATGTGCTCGCATAAACGACGGGCTTTCGTCATATGTCTGTTGCGCGGGATCATGAACATTCCACAAAGAAGATGGCGAGTGTCGAGTGCAACAATACGGTAGTGTCTCTGAAAGAAGTACCCTTTAGTTGTCGTACTAATGCGGAGAAGGAAGTTTGGAATAATTTTGTGGGATTTTCGAGCTAGCCTTGCGAGGCAAAGAGGAAACCCAGGGCTCCGCCAACCCTGGTATTTTTCGAGGTAGTATTTGATGTAGCTAAATAACTTAACGTAGGTATTATATTTAAAAAAGAGAGAAATCTCACATAAGTAAGCTGCACTTAACCATGTTTGACAACTGGTTATGCTTTTCTAAGTCATATTTTCCAAAACTTCAATAAACACTTGACTTGGATTTATATGCTGTCATTTTAATTACATTCTTTAGAATGAAAATTGAATGAATCTTATCATTAAGAGCTTATGTGTTCATAGAATCCTGGAACAATATGAGGAAAATAAATAAATAATGGTTAAGGTGTAATATTAACTGATTAGCAAATTATTAACTGGCAAACGTTTTGCTTTGAAGGTTTCACAATGTAACTTCCCTAGTTTGACACTTTTAACTAGTTCAGTGTTGCCATCCGGTGGACAAAAGAGATATTGCCTAAAATTGATATCTGATATCTGAATTTATAGGCACAAACAAGTTAGGGAAATGGTCTTGCTACCTAGACAAATATACCTCAGTCTTATGGACTTTTATGATACTTATGGACATAACGGGGGGAAATTGCACTACCTAAAAAAAATGTCCCACTTACTGGGACTGGGTTGCAGGGGGCAGTGGTCAGAGCAGAGATCCCCAGACCTTCATAACCCTAGTTGCCTTCTCCATCTCTTCTTGAAGGACATCAGGGTGTTCACAAGCAAACCGAAAGATACAATCCGTCCACAGACTCTGATGCAGAATCTTTGTCACTATAGATGCCGATTCAGAAAACAGAATTCAGAAAAAGCAAAGATGCTTTATTCACACGATTGAACTAGATAGCCTGTTAAAAAGGGCCCCCATATTCCCACAGGACACCACAATGAACATGATCATAAGCCACCTCTGGCACCCACTGTCCAGGGTGTACCCCGCCTCACGCCCAATGACCGCTGGGATAGGTTCCAGCCCCCCCGCGACCCGACCGACGGATTCAGCGGGTAAAGAAAATGGATGGATGGATGGGTATAGAAAATGGATAGAAGGATGGATGAACAACAGTTGAATTTTAAACAGTTTTTTTTGGCATTTAGACTTGGATGCATGATCCCCATGAAGCAGTGACATAGACAAAGAGAGGGAGTAGGATAGGAACCCCAGTAAGGCCTGAGGAGAGATGGAGTTGTCTGTTAAAGGCTAAATGACAGGAATGAGAAATGGGAAGGAGGAGACCACTGACAGTGGTGTTGTCTGCAAACTGCATCAGCTTCACAGAGGGTTGTGCAGTCATTCGTGTAGAGGGAAAAAAGCAGTGGAGAGAGGACACATCCTTGGGGGGCTCCGGTGTTGATGGTCCCGCTGTCTGAGGTGAACTGTCACAACCTTACCTGCTGGCCTCTGTCAGTAAGGTTGGGACAGTGAAGATGGATTTGGATAAGGAGGAGGCCGAAGAAGGACATTCAGAATGTAAATTTAGAGGAAAAGCCTTCAAGGTCAACAAAGGGCAGATGTAAAAAGGAAGAGATTGAGAAAAGCTCAAAACTATCAGCAGTTATACGCTGACTCACTGCTTCTACTTAAAGGAATGGTTCGGCGTAAAATGATAATTTGAGCATCACATGGTCATGCCACATAATTTATATGGGTGATGAGCCTTTCTCCGAAAAACCGCGGCATTCCGAAGTTGGCTATTTTGAAGTGTTTTGTTAGAAACGCAGCCAAAGCAACTGTACGGGGCCAATTTGGAAAATATAAGAAATCGGTTGTTTTTCCGCAATAAATGAGCTCAAAAGCGCTACATACTTCAGCTGTGTCATAACAAAGGCCTCGTCAAGCAAACCGAGGCACAGAGAAGTTCATCGGACCACACAGTCTTTCACTGGCTTGTGTTTTCACCGGTTGTCGTAGTCTGCTTTTGCCTAGAATAAAAAAACATGGCACACGGCTATGCAATGTAAAACAAAACAAAAAAACTCACCTTTGTCTATTAGCGACACAAAATGTCTTTTAGATGACAAACAGGTGTTTTCATTCGGCATATCTGTGCCTAACAGTTCCCACTCCTGGCAACAGAAGCTCTCCTCCTCCGACGACATCACCTCGCAGCACGCAGCTACACCACCATGTACCTCCAGTACGCGACCGAGCAGAAGCGCCCACTGACGCTTGCTCCGCACATCTCTGTTGTTCCTCCCGTTTCCGCAACTCCTCGTCTGTATATTCGGGCTCAAACAAGTATGGTTGGCCTTCAAACGCAAATGGCTCGTCTTCGAAAAAATTATGGTCGTCTTCTGCCATATTTGCGTCTCAGCCTCCCTTTGATAACTTGAAGCAGTAGGCCTACATCCGGGTCAGACTAGGAGTTGGAACTACCGGTGATGCCTCAAAAAACACTAGCCAGTGAAAGGCTGTGTGGTCCGATGAACTTCTCTGTGCATTGGTTTGCTTGACGAGGCCTTTGTTATGACACAGCTGAAGTATGTAGCGCTTTTGAGCTTGTTTATCGCGGAAAAACAACCGATTTCTTATATTTTCCAAATTGGCCCCGTACAGTTGCATTGGCTGCGTTTCTAACAAAACACTTCAAAATAGCCAACTTCGGAATGCCGCGGTCTTTCGGAGAAAGGCTCATCACCCATATAAATTATGTGGCATGACCATGTGATGCTCAAATTATCATTTTACGCCGAACCATTCCTTTAAGGTCTGAAAGATTTAGGCGTAGAGGATAATGACAGCATCAGGTTGGATGTTAATAGACTGTGCTCCAGCAGATCAGCGCCCTGGGGCGGCTGTGGCTCAGTGGTTAGAGTCGGTCGTCCAATAACTGGAAGGTTGGCGGTTCGATTCCCACTCTCGCTTGGTGGAACTGATAGCTGGAGGGGTGTCAGTCCACCTCCTTGTCACGGCTGAGGTGCCCTTGAGCAAGGCACCGTACCCCCATGCTCCCCGGGCGCTTTCATGGCTGCCCACCGCTCCAGGTTGGCATCTGTCTCTGAGTGTGTGACCCTGTGTGTGTGTGTCAACAGGTGCCAACCTGGAAGGGTTAAAAGTGGAGGACCAAATCTACCTTCAGGTATAAATAAAGTCACTTAACTTAACTAGTTTATAAAATGAGGATGAAATCCCATGTAGGGCTGCTTTCGTCCTGACCTAAATGAATGGCCTGACTTCTGTACCTGATTGTGACAGCATTGCTGTCTTGGTATTCAAGCGTATTATCATGGACACTGACCCACTCTGCAGCTTTTCTTGTGATAACTTGTTCGCTGGTCCAGGAGTGTCCAGATCATGGCACCATGCATGAAATGAAAACTTGGCTGCCAGCTATGACAATAGGGGAGAAGGCCTATCTTCTGGGTTCAAGTCTGGAAGTCCAACAGTAAACCTTAAGCTCCAGGATAAGCCACCCACTTTCTTCTCCAGGCAATGGGCCAGCCCTCGCCGCTTCAAACGGTCTGAGAAGACTCTCAGGCGTTCAGTTCATTTATGGACAAAGACAAAATTGAAAAAAACAATAATCCTCATGGGGGTTACGCAGGGGGAGAAAATCGGTGCATACACCTAATATATTATTAGGTACACCCCTTGTCAAAATTTGATTGATTGCTTGACCATGCAGTCTCGTATGAGTTGGAGCTAGGGTTTAAGAAAAAATCCTTGTTTCGGCAGCTTCGCAGATCCTCTCCCTATAAAGTAAAAAAGATGAGAAAACAATTAGATGTGAGAGGTAATGTATGACTCTTGACTTTGAGAACCAATGAGAGGAATGGTGAGAGAGGGGATTAGACAATCGATAATGGCTATAAAAGTCTTGTGGAGAGGGTTAGGGGGTTGATTTTGGGGGGGGTGTTTACATCTAAGCTAGTTGGTTATTTTTAAAATAGACACGAGGGTAGCCGCCCCTCTAATAAGGATGTTTTCTGTGAGTAGCCACTGTCCTATTTATATGGTGAGGGAGGGGGTTAGACAATCGATAATGGCTATAAAAGTCTCCAAAATCTCGTGGAGAGGGTTGGGGGGGGGGGGGGTTGGGGGGGTTAGGGGGGGTTACATCCAAGTTAGTTGATTAGGAGGGGGTTGCAGCTATGGCAGTTGGGGAAATATATATAACTGATGAGTGTATAGATGAAAGAATGGTTCATTTCAGAATAGAAAAAGGTTTGTTAAGGAAAGAAGTTGCTAACAATTGACAGATTCATAGATTTTCTATCTGTAATGTGACACTGTGTTACTCATCTGGTAAAAAGTCTTAGGAATCCTCTTCTGATGAGATCGAAGGTAGACAAAGCAGTCGATTCATATCATGAGGTTGAGAATAGGGTTTCAAGTCTAGAGAATGCTCCAGTGTTTTACTTCATGAGCACCAAGTGTGAATGGTCTGTAACTAATTTTAGGAGGGCTGGGAGTAAGGCTGGAGAGACAGAAACAATCAATCAGTTGAAAAATTTAATTACTTCCTAAAGCATGTTTCCTTTACACTTCAGCTTTCTTTTCTCTTCATCGTGTGTGTTTATCAGCTTCGACATCCCAGAGCAGCCTCTGCACTGGTGGTTGGTGGTTTGCTCCGCACCAGAAAGCGCTCCATATCCCCTCTCTCTGTTTTAATGTTGTCCTTCAGCCTTTGATGTGTCACGGTCTCATAACTCCCATCTGCGCAACTGTGTTAACAGCGAAATATGGGTTTTCTGAGACTTATTATTTTTTTTAAATAATTGTTTTTAGATATAGAGCTTGAATTTGTATTATGAAATGAGTGCATAAGAAGTACTGATATAGTAAATAAAAAAATGATTATTTTTGTGTAGCTGTATATTGCAATAATAACATATGGTTGTCACAAAATCCCACGGCACACCGTTTGGGAACCACTGGTCTGAGAGACAAGACAACCACAAGTGGGAAAGATTCTCATGCAAACATATCAGACAATATATAAACATTCAGCTGAATAAGACACTGAGAGTGCGCCTACTCTTCTTTTTCTTTTTCTTTTTTTTTAACGTCCAGCTAATTATGAGATATTAGTTCATATGAGATAAGGAACATAATGAAAAAAAAAAAACTCACTGATCTGACAGAACAATGTGATAATTTCACCCTGTTTCTTACAGAAACAAAGTAATTATGTAAAAATGAAGAATCAAGAAAGATTATTCAAGAAAACCCCTGAAACAGGTTCATAAGCACAAGGAGCTGTTAATGTAATCTCACACCAACAACTACATCTGCACCGGACAAGAATAACTCAATAAACCGGCTTTTGTTACCCCTCATACTTTGTTACTTTGCTGCTAAAACATTTATTTACCTTCAGTTGACCAGTGTAAAGAACATTTCAGGAACCTTGTAACTCATCCTTATAACTTACTCAACATTTAATGAGCCATATTCAATGTGATCTGCTGCATTCCTTGCAATTTATTATTAATAAAGGTAATCACACACAGCCAAAGACAAACCACTAAGTTTTCAGGAGTGCTGACAGTTTACTATGTGTTAAATCTCAGGGAAACTTCATCTGAGAGCAAATACTAAACCAGACAGATTTGTCAGGCTACTTCTAAATAGGAGTCTGCACACATATTAACTAGCCCAGAGTGAATAAAAGTTTAAAAAACAACCTTATTCATCCATTGTGCTGCAACAGCAGCGGTAGGAATGTTCCCGAGTGACTATGACCATCTCCTACTGAGCTTTTCCACAGGTATATACATAGGTTTTGTGTATTTATAATGAAATTAACTAATGAATGAACATTCGTGTCTCCTAGACTTCACCAGACAGAAGTAAAAGGTAAAGTTCATGGAAACGTCAACAGCAGCAAGTTCTTAGTGACTGAAGACTACAGAGTGAAGGTAATGGATCCAAAGCATGCTGAGACTGCTTCCAACCCGATGAACTACGGCTCTCATGTTGTTATTGTTACTTTTAGCTGGGAGGGTTTGAGCTGACGAAAACGGAGACATCCCTGAGAAAGACAACGATTAAGGACAAAGAAATCAGCTCCCTGTGCTACTCCTCGCCCCAGCTGCTCGACAGCATCAACTATGCCTACGACAAAAAGTGTGAGATGTACAGGTCAGTGGCCATCAGGGATCCCCCTACAGCTACTCAAAACCAACATTTTAGGTTAAAAGTGGCTAAAAGTTTTTGATTCATTGATTCAATGAGGTCCCTAATTAGTCAGCAGTGGTTCCCAAACTTGACGCACAAAGTGGCACCTTCTCTCTAAGTGTTGCGAGAATAACTGGAAAATCTCATTAAACCATAAAACTATAACTTGTTATCTTTCAGCTTTGGAATCGTCCTGTGGGAAATTGCAACACGTAAGAAACCTTTTGAAGGTGAGTCTGCAATCTGTCACTTTAATAAACTCTGTTAAAACCTGATGTGTCAATTATTTACAAGGAATCTTGGTATTTTGTTGAACAGTTACATTCGGTCAGGATTTGTTATGATTTGGATCTTTCTTGTACATGGTGTCACTTCCTGTCTTATCTTGATCACTTTCCCTGTCTTTCTTTCCTTATCTTCTTGTCTCCATTCCATTCACGTGTGTCTTAAGCCATTTTCACATTCACGCTGGTGTCCTGAATTGTTCTAGAGATGTTCCAGAACGGTGACATGCGAAATCGCAAATGTCCACTGCATTATCTCAGGACTTCTTACGGAGATTTTCCACCCAGCCCCCTAGTGATAATCTCTGGATTATAAGCGGATGAGATGACATGCGAATACAGCAGCAAATAATCCAGAACATTTTCTAATACCTTGTGAGTTGAGCATGCAGGTAAAAGTTGTTGCTTCATATTCCTTTCTCCTGACCTGCTCGCTACTTTCCACTCACTCACTGTACATTAAGATACACGTGGCAACAGAGCAGCCATCAAGGGGCCTCACCTGTTATTTTTGATAAGCTAGAAAGCAAACAGTCTTTTTCTCAGGATAGATTTTGCATCACACTTTACGCTCTGCACAGAAACAGTGGTCAACAGCCTCTTCATTTCATTTCCAACTGTAAGAGCAATTCTTTAGCAGAAAGTTGCCTACCACTCAAGTGCTTTTGTAAACAGCAATTGCAGAAAAAGACTGAACCAACTCACATGTGAAAAGGACTTTATCAGCCAATCAGCTCTCAGTGTTTTAATAGTCTTAATTGTCCTGTTATGTTTGTCTTAGCTTGGTTCACGCTACGAGATAAATCAGTGGTTTGATAAAGTCGTGAATTGTTCTGTGTCAACATTTCAAAGACACGCTCCCCTCCCAACTGTTCGAGAATGTCATGGATGCAAGATATTTAGTGGGAGACTACGATGTGCCTGAGAGCCTCACAGTCCGGGAGGGCCCGAATGGGGGGGGGGTCAAAGACTAGCACTTTGGACAAGAAGTCCTTTTTTTTTTTTTTTTTTTTTTTAAACCTGGACCTTATTTCTGGCATAAAATCCCTTCATCTACTCACCGATAACAGTTTGGTGAAAGTCGGCGTTCTTCGGAAGATATTTGGATCACTGGGAATCTGATCCATATAATGGGAGAGAACAGGGCATAGACAATACAGCCTCTAAATAAGGCATTATCTGTCTTTATTTCACCGATACTTTAAGATGAATGACTGAATGAACGCGTACTATTGCACTGTTAGTTCAGAGCTGCCGTGTTGTTGTTATCGGGGGGCTTATGGGGGCTTTCTACACACGCGTCTAGTGGGATGACTTCATCGCCACGCGCCGCTGCAGCACAGCTCATTCACTCCGTGCTCTGCGACAGTCGGCTTACTTACTAGCAGTTTGCTACTGCTAGTTTTGTGCATCATTTATCAGATGTTTATCGACGTGGACGACGACTTTGAGTACGATGGACGTCCTCACGGGAGTGAATAAGCTGTGCTGCAGCGGCGCGTGGCGATGAAGTCATCCCACTAAACACGTGTGTAGAAAGCCCCCTAATTTAGGGGAAATTAGATTCTTGTTTTGGACAATAATAAATATCCTCTCCACAGCATCCTGCAGTGAGAGGCTGCAGGACTGAGAGGTTCAGGAGGTCCTTTGTTCCCACAGCCAAAAGGCTTTTTAACAGTGACTGCTGACATGTTCTTCTCAAATATATTTTTTTATTTTTTTATTTATTTAGTCATTTATCATTATTATTATTAGTAGAAGTATTTTACTAGTATTATTATTATTGTTAATATACAATCATTGTAAATATTTCAAATTTTTTTGAGCTACTTGACTAATTTGAATTTCCCCCATTGGGGGATGAATAAAGTATTTTTCTATTTCTATTTTCTATTAACATATTTTATGCCAGAAATAAGTTCCAGGTTTAAAAAAAAAAAACGAACTTCCCCTTTAAACATTTTAAAAATGTGAATCAGAAGACTCTCACCACCATCTCCCCTCATTTCCCCCTTGCTGTCCGTGGCACACCTCGGAGTACTCGACTCTCCTCCCTCCTCTAGTGGAAGCATGGAAGATTGTGTTCCATTCAAAGTTTAAAAAAAAAAAAAAAAAAAAAGTCTTAAAATTGAAAAAAAAACTTAATTAACACAGTTCAATATAGACATTAGTTTGGTCATTTGACATGGAAAATAACGCCCCCTTTGAGGACAAAGTGCTGTAATTTTGCACATTGCTATTGAGGAACCCAAAATTACAGCTGGTTACTCACTACAACAGGCTCACACCCAACTAGCAACATGCACAAGTGATCTCCCAAACACTGAAGTTCACATTTCACCAAAGCCAAATATACTTATATTATTGCATAACTTACCAATAAATACTAATGTAAATGTACATAGTGTACAGCTGTGACACTTAAACTCACCTGATTTACATAACCTGCATGCACTAAACAAAACCATCAGTAGCAAACTTCCTTTAAAAGGCTTCTAGCTTGATATACAAGATCTGCTAACCAAAAGCATATACATGTACGTGTAAGCCACTGAAATGTGAAACCAGGTAACAGCATGGGTGACAGAAATACCTTGTTCTTAACATTGCCTACCCTAGGACTATATGAGTCTCACTGGTTTAGCCTATTGTCAACGTTCACTAAACCGTAAAGGGGAAAAATAAAACCTCAAGTTCGGTTGCCACTAAATATATTCATGTAGCACTCAGTGTTTTTGAGAAATGGTGGTCTGACACAAGAAATACTTTCAGCTCATTTGGCATAATGGGAACTTACCTACTTCTTGGAGAAAGGAACACCCTTCTGCACAGTCAAGGAGTACTTGACAGTGATTATTTTCTGCCATCTTGATTGTAAAGCTTTAAGCCTGAGACAGCATGTCTATGTTTATGGGCAGCTTTAGGTGAGGGGCGAAAGTTTCCTGTCACCAAACCATTGGTGCTTTCCTGGGGCTTCACATTGAGATTTGTTACCAATGGACCATATTGAAAGCTCTGACTTTTAAGCTGCTGGTGTTCACCTCAGACAAACAAGCGGGTGAGGTTCAAGAAGTCACAGAAAACTCCAAGTTACTTTGTGGCCATTTTCACACATGAGATACATGAAGTTAATAGCTTCAGCAATCTATTAGGGTGATGATGTTCATCCTTTCAGAATTTGGTCACTTTTCAATCAATTATCCGACAACATCATAGAGACATGCCCGTGAAAGTGACCCAAATATAGCCTAGCAAGCCAGACCCCTACAGCAAGAAGCTGTACAGGGGTCTAGTGAAGCTGGATAGCAGTGTGGGCAGGATAAACAGTTGTCTGTTAAGTTGCCTCTGCACTCAACGCCACGCAATAGGATGGCGCAACAACCAATCAGAGCGATGAAGAAGGATTACGTAGTCAGTGCGACCCATGTGGAGACCCATGCGTCGTCCCACCAACGGAGCAAGCTGGTAAATTAAACTTTTACCGTACCCGGTGGGCAAAACTCCGAAAACGTCCTTTTTTTTTCAAGAAAAACTTAAGTGCAGTTCTCTCTGGAATTACACACTGAAACGTCGCACCTCTGTCATCACTAGGTAGCCCGGCCTCCGACCCCACTCCTCACGATTTGATTGGCCTGATTAAGTTTCCATTTTCAGCCTCGCAAAACAACCACAACTGACTAGACTAGCCCGGGAGCAAATTCAATTTGCGGTCGCTAGGGGCGTCTAGATTTCTAGGCTAACCCAAATAGCCACGGTGCACATGTGATATTTGCCATTTGTGCAAGATTGTTCAGAACATAAAGGGAAGTATAATACAAAACTTTTTATATCAGAGATTGTGTAAAATATAACGTTTTTACATGTTTAAGCTTTATACTGTCATACTTCTGAGGGTTTAATTGGCTTACAGTAACAATATTGTTGTCATCAGTATGATATTTTAGTTCACCTGAGGACAACATTTCTGCCATGGATGCTGTTTGTTTGGATGAGGAGCAGCAGCACAACACAAAACCCAGTCCTAATAGAGTTACAGTTTTCTCATTGAAGTACGATAAATAAACATTCATCTGAAGCAAGCAAACAAACGCACATGAAATGATAGGGTCTGGGTGCAGTCAAAGATAAAACGAGAAATCCCAAATGTTGGAGCGATGGGTAAGTATCAGTTCATGTAAGGTCCCTTTTTAAAAATGACAGATTAGATTTATAATTCCTCACCTAAAATATAGCTGCAAGCAGCGACAAACGGCCTTCATTCCTTGATGCAGCTCCAGTTCTTGCAGTGTTCACCACACTGTCAGTGAGTGTAGGCCTGGTCTTGTCCAGCATGTCTCTTGAAAGAGGTACAGAACACCCAGCAACAGCACGTCATGCTACCCTGATCCAATATTCAACAAAATATGTGAATGTTGTGGAAACGTGCAGGTATTTGTGACATGTTTGTGCTGGACAATCCATGTCTAGCACAGAAGTCCAAAAACAAGGCACCACTCAGGTTCAGATCAGGGAGGACGTTCCTCCCAATCACGCCTCTCCTGGTCACTCCATCATTGTCAACATGGGCATTGAAGTCCCCCAGAAGAACAATGGAATACCCAGGTGACACCCCCTCCAAAGCTGTTCTCACACTGAGATCCGCTACCATGGCGAGTCCAAATTGCCACTTCATCCCGCGTCGAGCAATGTGAAAGCTTGGCGTCTTAGGTGATCCGTGCCGCCTGAAGCCGAGTTCCGGGGGCGTTGCCTAGTGGCAGAGCGTCACACGAAACACATAAAATGCTGGGCGTGTACAATGACGTAGGCACAACCCATGCGTCGGAGGTAGGCCTAAATACACCTGTCAGCATCAAATTTTTCAAACCAACGATGGCGGGACACCTTGAGGACTTGTTTTTGTTGCTGGCTGTTTGTTCGGTCACGCAAGTGTATATGCAGTTCATGGAGATGTTATTTTACGGGGTGTGGATGGTCACAACGTGGGATGCCGCCTAAGAACATATGCGGAGAATACAAGAGCACTATAATGTCCAAGTTGAGGAAATCCATCGACAATTTGAAGCAGAAGAACGCGAACCCAGCCACGCCCACGTCCAACCCGTGTCAATTGCTCTCACATCAAATTCGGCTCGGCAAAAAGACTAGGGTCCGACGTGGGTCGAATGGCGAATCGAGTTGACAGCTTAGCCCGGATCGTCAGTGTGAAAGGAACAGCGGACACACTAAATTCGCGAATTAAACGTGGGTTCTTCCTCAGTATGAAAGGGGCTCATGACGCCACCCAGAGACTCCAAGAAGGCTGGGTAATCTGAACTGCTGTTTGGTGCATATGCACAAACAGTCAGAACCTTCCCTCCTGTGACTTGTAGGCGCAGTGAGGTGACCCTCTCGCTCACCATGGAGAACTCCAACGAGGAGGCGTTCAGCCGGGGGTCTGTGAGTATCCTCACATCTGCCTGACGCCTCTCTCCATGGGCAACTCCAGAGTATGAGAGTCCAGCCCTTCTTGAGGAGTTTGGTTCCAGAGCCAATGCTGTTTATGGAGGTGAACCCAACTATATCTAGTTGGTGCTACTCCACCTCTCACACCAGCTCAGGCTCTTTCCCCGCCAGCCAGATGATATTCCACGTCCCTAGAGCCAGTTTGCATCTCCAGGGATTGGCACACTCAGGGGCCTGCCTTTGTCTGCTGCCCAGCTCACATTACACCCGACCTCGAATTTCCTCCACGTGAGTGGTTGGCCCAGTGGAGGGTGTTTTCTGATTCTTCTTTGGACTAGCCCGACCGAGCTCCAGGAGCCAAGGCTCGGAACATCACATGCTCACTGGCGAGCTCCCTCCCCAGGCATGGCTCCAGGGAGGTGCCCCATTTCCCATTGTCATGGTTCGGAGTAGATGCGAGGAAGGAGGACCCAGGTGCAGACATGGAGCAGGAGCGTAACTTAAACTCAGCTTATTTTAGAATAGAAACGAAAATCTATCGTTTCTATTCGGGGGGGAGTGATTAGTGAATGAGTGCAGCAGAGGATAAGTGAACACAGGTGAAGGGAGTGGAGTTGATGACCAGGCAGGAGGGAACTGAGGAAAAAGGTCAGGGAAATGGCAAAAACTGAAACCAGACAGAAAAACACAAAAAATGCCTAGATTGTGACACCCTTCTCCACACAAGGTTACTAAATTCCTCTGGTGCCACTCCATTGAAGTCTTTGAATAGTCTGACCCCTCCCCTGAGACCACCGAAAACGCAGCTCTCGGGATCATGGGGACACTCAAGCCCCTCCCCCAAAAAGGTGGTGTTTCTATCTACAGAGAGATGATCCATGTGTTTTATGTTTTATTTTTTTGCTATGTTCTGGGTTTTCCTCTTTTGGATTTCTTGTTGGTCTTGATTTTTATTTTGTAGAGTGTTTACTCTGTCGACTTTTAATACCTTTCCTGTGTCACTCTTGGTCTTTGTTGCTGTTTAGCACTCTCCTGTTTTCACTTAACTCTGTTTTTTAGTTGTTCCTTTGTTGGTTCATTGTCATGCTCACATTGATGTCGGTCAAATTTTTCTCGCACTTTGGTCAGGTTGCACAGATAACGAGATACATCAGAAAGTGTGTGAGGAGAAATTTTTAGAGCCTCTTCCGTCTGACTGCCCTGCACCTCTGGCACAGCTGATCAATGCCTGCCGAGCCTACAACAGCTCCCAGAGGCCACCTTCTGGAGGTAAATGCTATAGTAATAATATTTTTTGAGTAGATTGAATAAAATAATACGAAAACTTAATAATAAAAGTCTGTTTTGATAAAAAAGTCATTTTCTCGTGTAATATATCATTGTGTTGATTTTTGTCTTCTACAGTGTTAGTGGATGAACTGCTCAAATTGGTGGTACAGTTAGAGGAGCTGTGAAACTCTTCCAGTGCCAGCATGCTGGTTGTCATCATCTTTAGGGGAAGAATAATAATAGTGAATAATTCTTGTTTGTAACCTGCCAAAAAGATATATTACTCCAAGCAAAACTCTGGGCTTGCAATGGTTTTCTATGTTTTTTACTAGTGCATGGGCAGCGCAATACAGAAAACTTATTAAAAAGAATATGTAACAAAATATTGAATTGCACAACCTTTAAAGCAACAGTCAGTTATTTTTATACAGACTGCATGACTCAGGGATTCAAATATATAAATGTGATGACAGGAGGGCGAGTGTGAGAAATTATTTTTGATAACCAATTAGGGCTGCCCCCTAATAGTTGAACACGCTTTAGCCAACGCAGGAAGCTTTTATTTGGCTAAATTTTCCCTGATGAGTGAATTGGGTGTGGATTATTACTTTTCTCTCACTCATATTAGGATCTTTACCAGCTGCCATTCTACTCCTTGTTCATTCTACCATGCACTAATCTCACTGACATGACACTAAAAAAAACTAATTGTTGTGTTAGTCTAACCAAACCAAGCTTTTGAAATGCATGTCAACATGTTAGCCTATTTGAAACTGTATAAAACTTCAAAAGGCTGGACCAATAAACCCAGGTATAATGTTCAACTAGACTCAAATTGGTCTGCACATGCTCCAAAGTTCCTGAGATATATATATATATAAATGTTTTTTATATATATGTTGTTTAAACAGGAAAGCATAAATTCAAGACTCAAGAAGCTTTTGAGGGAAATTGCTGTGCAACAGTTATGGTAGAAGAGGAAAAGTAATAGAATAAAATGAAAAAAAATAACATAAGTAACTGAATACAATATGTGCAGCGTGCTACACAAATCTATTTATTATATCTGATTTCCAAATAATGCTTCTCTCATTTACTTCTTTGTTTCTTTCGTATCTTTTGTCAGAACATAATACGTAGAATTGAAAATCTTCCGATTCAGACGACGTGGGAGGTTGTGATTGTTTAAAGCATTTAGTCACCCTGCTCTTAAAATGTTCCTGAGTTTATAGCTGCAGCTTCATCTGACAAAATCACCATTCCAGTAGCTTCAAGATAAAGTCTCAGCAGTGATTTCAGCTATACTTGCAGGCATGATGATTTCCCATCCATCTTTTTTTCTAAACAAGACGGGGTGACTTGTCGGAACAACATCATAACTCCAATTTTTTAAACATGAAGAATGGGTTATCTCTATTTTTCAGGAATAGTAAGGACTTTTTCACCCATAGAATGACTTGTTTTCTATTCAATTCAGTTTTATTTAAATAGCGCCAAATCACAACAAAGGGCATCTCAAGGTAATTAAATGATACAGTCCAATTCAAGTCAATTAAACTCCAATTCATTGTAATCATAATCCAATCAAATCCAATTAATTACATTGGAAATTTGTCCAATTTATACATACAGAGTCGATTAAAAAACAATTTCCTAGCTAAGGAAACCAACAGTGTGCACTGAAACTTGTCTTCAGTCCAATCTCCCGTCCTGAGCGTGCCTGAGGCGACTGTGGAGAGAAACAACTCCCTTTTAAAGCTGCCATCTGCAACTTTTTTTTAGTCATATTAGCTTGAACTGTCATGGGATTCTGGAAGTAGAATATTAAATAGGCTGTTTAGGAAAAATCCCGAAATCTGTAGCTCCCTCTGAAGCCTGTAATCATGCTTGCAAAAACCGAGCGCTCCCGGCTGTTTTTAACCAATCAAGTTAGGGTGGAGGAATCCTACCTGTCAATCACAGCTTGTGCACACGCTGCTGAGCATGAGTCTGCCCCAGCTTGTGTGCGCTCACACTGGTGTGAACTCACGTGCACAACCTCGTCCACAGAGGGGGAGGGATCTGGGGGGCGATTCGGAGCTTGTTAGAGGTTGGGGGAGGGACCTGAAAGTTGTATCAGTTCGAATTTTCCGACTTTAGACTCGCAATTTTGAAAACCTGCCGACTGCAGCTTTAACAGGAAGAAACCTCTGGCAGAACCAGAACCAGGAAGGGTGGCCATCTGCCTCGACCTGCTGGGGTTTGATAGGACAGAAAAGAGGGGACAACAAACACCGTAACACCATTCAAAGGATACCTGTTGGAACAGGGAAACAGGAGTTTCTCTTTTTCTAACCGAGACGGGGTGCATGAGACCTTTAAGATATTATGGCGCTTGGTCATTAAGAGCTTTATATGTGATGTTGATGAGTTTTTATGTTTTAAGTAAAATTTGACTTTCCTTAACATTATTATTTTATATTAACTTTATAGATTTTCATTCAGAACTTAACTCTGGCTTCTAAGACTGTTGTATCTAATCAAACTAAAACGAAGGCTTCTACCTTGTGGTTTCTGGTTGCTACAGCGTTCGTATATTTCTAAACAAATGAAAAATGTCCGAATCTCATATCTTGAATAAACTCAGCATTTTTCTATTGCTTTTATTCTTTATGTTTACCGCTGATGATTTCTATGAATAAATGTGGTTATTGTGTGACTCTTTTTTTGTTTGGGTTTTTCTTTGGACAGAGTTTGGACAGACACAAGTGTTTTTGCCCATGTTTTTCAAGCATTTGCTCAGATTTTTTAAATGTTTGGTTTCTTTGTGCTTTGACATTTTTTTGTTGTTGTTGTGAAATGGTATTAATCAATTAAAGTTGATTGGTTTAATCTGTGTGTAATTAAACAATACTTTATCTCACAAAATTGATCAATTTTGCAGCACAAAGAATTGTTCATGATTATTAGTCATTACACTTCAAAAAAAAAAAAAAAAAAAAGGTAATTCTGTGGAGTTATTGCCGTGGGCAGGAATCACCTGCAACACTCTCTGTTCAGTCAGACGCTTCTCTTACTGTGGACGCCTCATTGTTATATGTTATGAGGAGGGGGGGCAGCATTCTCCTTTATAAAATCAGGTCCAGGGACCCCAGATTCAGATTGAGTTTTATTTGTGTCCCCGTAGGGCAATTCGTGTTGCAGCAAGTAAAAAGGACATATAATTAAAAGTCTAAGAGGGAGGGACAATACTAGGGGTGGGACGATATGCTTTGGTCACGATTCGATTTGTATCACGATTCTAAGGTGCCGATTCGATTTGTATCACGATTCTAAGGTGCTGATTCAATTTGTATCACGATTCTTGATAATTGCGATTTTACAAGTATTGTGATTCGATATAATCAGTAATTGCAATTTTCTTCCTCCTTAAAAAAAAACAAACAAGTTGAATCATACACTTCTAGAATGAATGTCGTTCCCATAAGCAATACACATCAGTCTGTGTCAGTCATTCCAGCAGCTGACTTTTATTTCAATTGAGACAAAAAGAGGTACCGCAGTACCTGTAAATGTACAGCATTTTTTTACAGTTACAAAATTAATTGAAATGTCCACACAGCACAAATGTGGGCTAGTTTTAACATAACTTAATGTAATGAATTAATTAAGTTTTTCTGGACACGGATATAGGCTGCACGGTGGTGTGGTGGTTAGCACCGTTGCCTCACAGCAAGAAGGTTCCAGGTTCAACACCCAGCTGGGGCCTTTCTGTGTGGAGTTTGCATGTTCTCCCCGTGTATGCGTGGGTTCTCTCTGGGTACTCCGGCTTCCTCCCACTGTCCAAAAAATCATGCATGTTAGGTTGATTGGCATCTCTAAATTGTCCTTAGGAGTGAGTGTGAGCGTGCATGGTTGTTTGTCTCGTATGTCTCTATGTGGCCCTGCGATGGACTGGCGGCCTGTCCAGGGTGTACCCCGCCTCTCGCCCATTGACTGCTGGGATAGGCTCCAGCCCACCCGCGACCCGATCGACGGATTCAGCGGTATAGATAATGGATGGATGGATGGACACGGATATGACGTAATATAATCGATTATGGGTGGAAAAATCGATTTTTAAAATCATCCCATAAAAAATCGTGATATGTCCATGAATCGATTTTTTTTCCACCCCTAGACAATACAGTGTGCTGAAGCAACATCAGGAGCAGCCCCTACAAAGTAGCAAACAGTGCGTAGCATCAATTTCTCCCAACATCAATAACACCTCATGGAGACGAGAAACAAAACCAATATCAACCAATCAGGTACGACTCCTCCTACCCTGTCCTGAGTTCAAAAGGGAAACAGCCGTAGGGACGAAGGAGTGCTTGTACCTGTTGCTCTTCATACGAGGAAGTCTGAGCCCGGGGCAGGAAGGCAGGAACTGGAACTCAGAATGTAAAGGATGGGAGCTGTCAGACAGAATGGCATCAGCCTTCCTTATTTTCTTAACTCCCAGAATCTCAGTGCATTTTTGGACCTTGTGTTAAGGTTGCCACACCAGCAGAAGAGAGAAAAAGGTCCCCACAGATTCGATATATGAGGTGTAAAATAAGATCATCAGGGACAGAGCAGTCCCCAGCGCAGAGCCATCCTTCGATATCAGTTTCTGCAATTTCTGAGTCTTTGGCTCTGATCAGAGCTATAGAGTAATACAGAGTTGCGACACGCTTTGAAGTCGCCGCTAGGGCTGTCACGTGGTTCATGTGAGCCTCTGGAGTTCCAAACATCACAGCGCTGTCAGTCAGTTTGAACGGGTTTTAGCGGGACGGAGCACAAAAACGATAACTTTAACATTTACGACGCAATTTTCGGTAAATATTGACCCATAATGTGCATTGATCACTACACCGACGATGTATTTTATCAACGTTTTTCTTTTTTGGAGCACAGAGACACATTTATCACCATTTTAAATCGTAGAGGGTACCCCTGCATGCTAGCAGGGGGCAGCTACCTTGTCCTCCTTTATACTGAATCATGCCAGTGGTCCAGCTTACCTTCAGATCTACATCCTTCAACAGAGCCTGATGTTACTGTATGTTCCCAGGATCTACTCCTGTTGTCCCAAACACTCCATCTGTAGAAGATGTCATTCAGTCTGTCTGTTCTCTCTGGTGTCAGATGGACAATGAGCCCCCCACCCCCGCGACCCGACCGACGGATTCAGCGGGTATAATGGATGGATGGATTAAAATATGAATTTAACTTTTTTTTCTGGTTAAAACCATATTAATGACAAAACAAATGTGTCAGTTGTGAAACAAAATAAACAAAACAGATTTAAACCAAACATTTTATTATAAAATGTCATCATGGAAAATGTAAAACAAGCCTTAATAAAGAAGTTATTTTACTGATATTTATACTGTTGGGTAGATTAATCTGCAACAATGAACTGTATTTGATCAAATTCAAGGGTTTGGACATTGTAGAAAAGTTCTGAAGTCCTAATGAGGGTTGATCCATGACAGCAGCGAGCACCACATCTGCTGACCTCCCTGACAACAACAAGAGAAATTAATAAATTCATCATCACAGCTGGAAAGTCATGCTGAAAAAAACTTACTTAATTAAAGACCAGTCAGCTAATTACCTCACGTTAGCCTCCGTTACCAAGCTTTAAGCTAGGTCCCTAAATCCATTCCATTTTTAACATCAACATCGACATTTCATGCTAACCAAATGTAAAAATAACGATGTCTAAGAGTATACTTCTGACAGATAATGCTTTAAAATGTAAAAAACATTTAAAATGCTGTTATCTTATTAACTTACCAGTAATTGTTCTTGACGAGCAATTGAGGTTAACAGAGCTGCGTCCCTTGTTTGGAACTGTGGCGTCTCTGTGACCCACGTGACTTCCGCATTGCTTTCTTTCTATAGAAGTCTATGGGAGTGTCACCACTCTCTTTTTACACCACTCTGGCTCTGATGCTCCAATAGATGGCGGCAAGGCAGATGCTGCATTTCCAGTTCAGTCTGTTGTCCAGGTGAACTCCAAAGTATCTGTAGTCCTCCACCTCTTAGTTTCTGGCTTATTTTTCCTGCACCTCCTAAAATCCACAACCATCTTTTGTTGTGTTCATGTTCAGTATGAGATGATTGTTCCCACTGATGCCACAGAGTGTTTGACCAGTTCCCTGTACTTCCAGTTGTCCATCACTGATACACCGAACAACTGCAGAGTCATCGAAGTATTTCTCAAGGTGACATGACTCTTGAGTCGCACTGGAAGTCTACGGAAGAGTATTAGGGCCAGGCATAAGAAAAAATAATAATATTTTGCCTGTCGAGATTAGAGTCAACATGTCGAGAATAAAGTCGAAATGTCGAGAATAAGTCGAAATGTCGAGAATAAAGTCCACATGTCGAGAATAAAGTCGAAATGTCGAGAATAAAGTCGACATGTCGAGAATAAAGTCGAAATGTCGAGAATAAAGTCGAAATGTCGAGAATAAAGTCGAAATGTCGAGAATAAAGTCGACATGTCGAGAATAAAGTCGAAATGTCGAGAATAAAGTCGACATGTCGAGAATAAAGTCGACATGTCGAGAATAAAGTCGAAATGTCGAGAATAAAGTCGACATGTCGAGAATAAAGTCGAAATGTCGAGAATAAAGTCGACATGTCGAGAATAAAGTCCACATGTCGAGAATAAAGTCGACATGTCGAGAATAAAGTCGAAATGTCGAGAATAAAGTCGAAATGTCGAGAATAAAGTCGACATGTCGAGAATAAAGTCGAAATGTCGAGAATAAAGTCGACATGTCGAGAATAAAGTCGAAATGTCGAGAATAAAGTCGAAATGTCGAGAATAAAGTCGACATGTCGAGAATAAAGTCGACATGTCGAGAATAAAGTCGACATGTCGAGAATAAAGTCGAAATGTCGAGAATAAAGTCGACATGTCGAGAATAAAGTCGAAATGTCGAGAATAAAGTCAACATGTCGAGAATAAAGTCGACATGTCGAGAATAAAGTCGAAATGTCGAGAATAAAGTCCACATTTCGAGAATAAAGTCGACATGTCGAGAATTAAGTCGACATGTCGAGAATAAAGTCGACATGTCGAGAATAAAGTCAACATGTCGAGAATAAAGTCGAAATGTCGAGAATAAAGTCGAAATGTCGAGAATAAAGTCCACATGTCGAGAATAAAGTCGAAATGTCGAGAATAAAGTCCACATGTCGAGAATAAAGTCCACATGTCAAGAATAAAGTCCACATGTCGAGAATAAAGTCGACATGTCGAGAATAAAGTCCACATGTCGAGAATAAAGTCGACATGTCGAGAATAAAGTCGAAATGTCGAGAATAAAGTCGAAATGTCGAGAATAAAGTCGACATGTCGAGAATAAAGTCGAAATGTCGAGAATAAAGTCGACATGTCGAGAATAAAGTCGAAATGTCGAGAATAAAGTCGAAATGTCGAGAATAAAGTCGACATGTCGAGAATAAAGTCGACATGTCGAGAATAAAGTCGACATGTCGAGAATAAAGTCGAAATGTCGAGAATAAAGTCGACATGTCGAGAATAAAGTCGACATGTCGAGAATAAAGTCAACATGTCGAGAATAAAGTCGACATGTCGAGAATAAAGTCGAAATGTCGAGAATAAAGTCCACATTTCGAGAATAAAGTCGACATGTCGAGAATTAAGTCGACATGTCGAGAATAAAGTCGACATGTCGAGAATAAAGTCAACATGTCGAGAATAAAGTCGAAATGTCGAGAATAAAGTCGAAATGTCGAGAATAAAGTCCACATGTCGAGAATAAAGTCGAAATGTCGAGAATAAAGTCCACATGTCGAGAATAAAGTCCACATGTCGAGAATAAAGTCCACATGTCGAGAATAAAGTCGAAATGTCGAGAATAAAGTCGAAATGTCGAAAATAAAGTCGACATGTCGAGAATAAAGTCGAAATGTCGAGAATTAAGTCGACATGTCGAGAATAAAGTCGACATATCGAGAATAAAGTCGACATGTCGAGAATAAAGTCGACATGTCGAGAATAAAGTCGAAATGTCGAGAATAAAGTCGAAATGTCGAAAATAAAGTCGACATGTCGAGAATAAAGTCGAAATGTCGAGAATTAAGTCGACATGTCGAGAATAAAGTCGACATATCGAGAATAAAGTCGACATGTCGAGAATAAAGTCGACATGTCGAGAATAAAGTCGAAATGTCGAGAATAAAGTCGAAATGTCGAAAATAAAGTCGACATGTCGAGAATAAAGTCGAAATGTCGAGAATAAAGTCGACATGTCGAGAATAAAGTCGAAATGTCGAGAATAAAGTCGAAATGTCGAAAATAAAGTCGACATGTCGAGAATAAAGTCGACATGTCGAGAATTAAGTCGACATGTCGAGAATAAAGTCGACATGTCGAGAGTAAAGTCGACATGTCGAGAGTAAAGTCGACATGTCGAGAGTAAAGTCGACATGTCGAGAATAAAGTCGACATGTCGAGAATAAAGTCGAAATGTCGAGAATAAAGTCGACATGTCGAGAATAAAGTCGAAATGTCGAGAATAAAGTCGACATGTCGAGAATAAAGTCGAAATGTCGAGAATAAAGTCGACATGTCGAGAATAAAGTCGACATGTCGAGAATAAAGTCGAAATGTCGAGAATAAAGTCGACATGTCGAGAATAAAGTCGACATGTCGAGAATAAAGTCGAAATGTCGAGAATAAAGTCGACATGTCGAGAATAAAGTCGAAATGTCGAGAATAAAGTCTACATGTCGAGAATAAAGTCCACATGTCGAGAATAAAGTCGACATGTCGAGAATAAAGTCGACATGTCGAGAATAAAGTCGAAATGTCGAGAATATAGTCGACATGTCGAGAATAAAGTCGAAATGTCGAGAATAAAGTCGAAATGTCGAGAATAAAGTCGAAATGTCGAGAATTAAGTCGACATGTCGAGAATAAAGTCGAAATGTCGAGAATAAAGTCGAAATGTCGAGAATAAAGTCGACATTGTCGAGAATAAAGTCGACATGCCGAGAATAAAGTCGACATGCCGAGAATAAAGTCGACATGTCGAGAATAAAGTCGACATGTCGAGAATAAAGTCGAAATGTCGAGAATAAAGTCGAAATTTCGAGAATAAAGTCGACATGTCGAGAATAAAGTCGACATTGTCGAGAATAAAGTCGACATGTCGAGAATAAAGTCGACATGTCGAGAATAAAGTCGACATGTCGAGAATAAAGTCAACATGTCGAGAATAAAGTCGAAATGTCGAGAATAAAGTCGAAATGTCGAGAATAAAGTCGACATTGTCGAGAATAAAGTCGACATGCCGAGAATAAAGTCGACATGCCGAGAATAAAGTCGACATGCCGAGAATAAAGTCGACATGTCGAGAATAAAGTCGACATGTCGAGAATAAAGTCGAAATGTCGAGAATAAAGTCGAAATTTCGAGAATAAAGTCGACATGTCGAGAATAAAGTCGACATTGTCGAGAATAAAGTCGACATGTCGAGAATAAAGTCGACATGTCGAGAATAAAGTCGACATGTCGAGAATAAAGTCAACATGCCGAGAATAAAGTCGAAATGTCGAGAATAAAGTCGACATGTCGAGAATAAAGTCGACATGTCGAGAATAAAGTCCACATGTCGAGAATAAAGTCGACATGTCGAGAATAAAGTCGACATGCCGAGAATAAAGTCGAAATGTCGAGAATAAAGTCGAAATGTCGAGAATAAAGTCGACATGTCGACAATAAAGTCGAAATGTCGAGAATAAAGTCGACATGTCGAGAATAAAGTCGACATGTCGAGAATAAAGTCGAAATGTCGAGAATAAAGTCGAAATGTCGAAAATAAAGTCGACATGTCGAGAATAAAGTCGAAATGTCGAGAATTAAGTCGACATGTCGAGAATAAAGTCGACATATCGAGAATAAAGTCGACATGTCGAGAATAAAGTCGACATGTCGAGAATAAAGTCGAAATGTCGAGAATAAAGTCGACATGTCGAAAATAAAGTCGAAATGTCGAGAATAAAGTCGACATGTCGAGAATAAAGTCAACATGTCGAGAATAAAGTCCACATGTCGAGAATAAAGTCGAAATGTCGAGAATAAAGTCGACATGTCGAAAATAAAGTCGAAATGTCGAGAATAAAGTCGACATGTCGAGAATAAAGTCGACATGTCGAGAATAAAGTCAACATGTCGAGAATAAAGTCGAAATGTCGAGAATAAAGTCGAAATGTCGAGAATAAAGTCGACATGTCGAGAATAAAGTCGAAATGTCGAGAATAAAGTCGAAATGTCGAGAATTAAGTCGACATGTCGAGAATTAAGTCGACATGTCGAGAATAAAGTCGACATGTCGAGAATAAAGTCGAAATGTCGAGAATAAAGTCGACATGCCGAGAATAAAGTCGACATGTCGAGAATAAAGTCGAAATGTCGAGAATAAAGTCGACATGTCGAGAATAAAGTCCACATGTCGAGAATAAAGTCGACATGTCGAGAATAAAGTCGACATGTCGAGAATAAAGTCGACATGTCGAGAATAAAGTCGACATGTCGAGAATAAAGACGAAATGTCGAGAATAAAGTCGAAATGTCGAGAATAAAGTCGACATGTCGAGAATAAAGTCGAAATGTCGAGAATAAAGTCAACATGTTGTAGCGTTACCGGGGCAATTATATATATCAAATATAAGGATTTATAAGACGTTCTCACTGTCTTAATATCCTTAAACCTCGAAATTAGGGCACCACCTCGCTGATGTTTAAACTTGCTTTAAGTTACAGTCCAGGGAGGACGACTGTTAAAATCTTACGATCCTGGTATGTTAAATTAATAATCAATTAATAATCAGTCTCATATCTCGCTACTTTTGTGAAGTTCTCGTTTGGTTGGACAGACATTACGTAAAGAAAGCATACGACACAATCTGTGATTATAACATATATATAGATATATGAACTATTTATTAAAATGATATGACCAAAACATGAACCTTTAAAACAAACAGGAGATGCATTGAATATGGGTGAATATATAAAACACTTAGTGAATGGAAAATAAAATATGGGGAATGGGGAGATACTGGATGTATTCAAATAGTTCAGGTTGGCTGACTATTTGACGCTAAATACTGACATTTCGGATTAATTTATCATTCTGTGAAAGCCTCGAGACATCCATCAAACCCACTTTAAGGTGAAAACAGGTCGGTCTTACTGTGCTGAAGTTCTGCTTAGTCAGCTCGGAACACGGCAGCGGCCACGCGGGGTCTGAGGGGACTTCTCTTCCGTTCTCTGGGCCATGGTTGTGGTGGCTGACTTTTAGCGGACTTCTCAGTTGCTCCTTTCCACCGGGAAACGGGAACGATGGTGTCGAGGGCTTTGCTGTTAGATGATCGAATCTTCTGAGTGTCAGTGGGTCCGTTGCTTCTCTGATGAAGTGAACTTAAGTTCACAGAAGATTAATAAAAGGTTGCTTGGAGTTGGCTTCTTGGTAGAAAAAGGTGATGATGGCGTGAAACAGCGGAGGTTAGGACGTGCGACGTAGAAGGACGTGGATGGCGAGGGACGAACAAAAACACGTAAAACGTGCATCTTCAGAGTATTTCAATCTGTTTCTTTGTTCGGGTCTTCCTCGTCTTTCTTTGGGTCCTGCTCCGTCCTTCTCCTTCCTCCCTTCCGTCGTCTTCTCCACGGCTCATACTCTCATCTTTCCGTGCTCTTCAAATCTCTCTGAGCAACTCATCTGATCAATTCTCCATTGTTCTTCTCTAACCTGTTCTCCCTCGGAAAACAAGAGCGTGCTTCTGGAAAACAACAAGAGCGCAAGAAGCAAGAGACAAGACGCCTGAAGCGAGCCAGCAAACGAGAGAAGTAGAGTGAGCGTGTTTTTCGCGGGCTCAGGGTTTTGACTCTCGGAGGCGGGGCTTACACTACTTTTTCAGCCAATGATATGCTTGAACTGTGTGCATGTCTGCCTGGGTGTCTGTGTAAGGTGATCTGTGCTATGTGGGGATTTCTGGATAGAACAAAGAAAACTCTTATTTCTCCATTACTCCGTCTCATAGAACATTTGTCTCGGTGATTCTGAAAACACCACATCTTGTTAAGATATGCAGATTAAAGATATAACATAGACTTGCAATATAAAGACATCAAAATAACACACATGATAAAGACAATTATGACTTCAAAATTCAGATGGATATCTATAAAATTGTGACATATGAATAGTGGACCACACAATGTTAATTTTCTGTGTTAACAATGGGGATACCAAACAAATACCAAATAGATACCGAAGGGACATCGTTAGAAGTTAATAGTTGCATATATCTTGTCCATTTTACTGAGTCCTCTGGGGTTTAAATGTTCAACTAATCAACACTGCAGACCACTAGGGGGCAATGTGGTTCCATCAGGCAGGTTGGGCATTTCCAACCAAGATCAGTTCTTTGTCAATATTTAAGCCAGAATCATACAAATTGTCTCTATATGCGTGTTGTGATCAAGCTGGAAACCTGAAAGAAATTGTATACGGTTATCAAACACATTTAATATAGTTTTAAGATTCGACTAAAAGTGAGCCTTAGTGAAGTCTTCTCAGTTCGTATGTAGCCATCTGGTCTCTTTCTCTGGGGGAGAGGGTGTTAACATGTCCATTCGATTCATGGTGAAGATAAGATAGTGAGGCCTCCAACATCTCTAACAGAAAGGTTCTTTGTTCGTTAGAGTCTATCCCAATTTTTATTGCAAGCGTCTGTTGCGAGTTCGACTCCCCAAAAACTTCCAAAGGCCGAAGGTTATTGTAAATTAGGCAGTTTTCTGTCTCTCTTTCCTTTGTGGAAAGAAAATGAAGGTCTGTTTTTTATCCACATACGTAAACATCCCCCACAGGAATGTTGGGGTATCTTCAGAGACTGAAGGCCTCTTAATCCACACACTGTGACTGCTACAATGTCGAGAATAAAGTCCACATGTCGAGAATAAAGTCGAAATGTCGAGAATAAAGTCAACATGTCGAGAATAAAGTCAACATGTCGAGAATAAAGTCGAAATGTCGAGAATAAAATCCACATGTCGAGAATAAAGTCCACATGTCGAGAATAAAGTCGAAATGTCGAGAATAAAGTCAACATGTCGAGAATAAAGTCAACATGTCGAGAATAAAGTCGAAATGTCGAGAATAAAATCCACATGTCGAGAATAAAGTCGAAATGTCGAGAATAAAGTCGACATGTCGAGAATAAAGTCGACATGTCGAGAATAAAGTCGACATGTCGAGAATAAAGTCGACATGTCGAGAATTAAGTCGACATGTCGAGAATAAAGTCGAAATGTCGAGAATAAAGTCAACATGTCGAGAATAAAGTCGAAATGTCGAGAATAAAGTCGACATGTCGAGAATAAAGTCGACATGTCGAGAATAAAGTCGAAATGTCGAGAATAAAGTCGACATGTCGAGAATTAAGTCGACATGTCGAGAATAAAGTCGAAATGTCGAGAATAAAGTCGAAATGTCGAGAATAAAGTCGACATGTCGAGAATAAAGTCGACATGTCGAGAATTAAGTCGACATGTCGAGAATAAAGTCGACATGTCGAGAATAAAGTCGACATGTCGAGAATAAAGTCGAAATGTCGAGAATAAAGTCAACATGTCGAGAATAAAGTCGACATGTCGAGAATAAAGTCGAAATGTCGAGAATAAAGTCCACATTTCGAGAATAAAGTCGAAATGTCGAGAATAAAGTCCACATGTCGAGAATAAAGTCGAAATGTCGAGAATAAAGTCGAAATGTCGAGAATAAACTCAACATGTCGAGAATAAAGTCGAAATGTCGAGAATAAAGTCGAAATGTCGAGAATAAAGTCCACATGTCGAGAATAAAGTCGAAATGTCGAGAATAAAGTTGAAATGTCGAGAATAAAGTCAACACGTCGAGAATAAAGTCGAAATGTCGAGAATAAAGTCGAAATGTCGAGAATAAAGTCGAAATGTCGCGAATAAAGTCCACATGTCGAGAATAAAGTCGAAATGTCGAGAATAAAGTCAACATGTCGAGAATAAAGTCGAAATGTCGAGAATAAAGTCCACATGTCGAGAATAAAGTCAACATGTCGAGAATAAAGTCGAAATGTGGAGAATAAAGTTGAAATGTCGAGAATAAAGTCAACACGTCGAGAATAAAGTCGAAATGTCGACAATAAAGTCGAAATGTCGAGAATAAAGTTGAAATGTCGAGAATAAAGTCAACACGTCGAGAATAAAGTCGAAATGTCGAGAATAAAGTCGAAATGTCGAGAATAAAGTTGAAATGTCGAGAATAAAGTCGAAATGTCGAGAATAAAGTCGACATGTTGAGAATAAAGTCGAAATGTCGCGAATAAGGTCGACATGTCGAGATTAAGTCGAAATGTCGAGAATAAAGTCGACATGTTGAGAATAAAGTCGACATGTCGAGAATAAAGTCGAAATGTCGAGAATAAAGTTGAAATGTCGAGAATAAAGTCAACACGTCGAGAATAAAGTCGAAATGTCGAGAATAAAGTCGAAATGTCGAGAATAAAGTCGAAATGTCGCGAATAAAGTCCACATGTCGAGAATAAAGTCGAAATGTCGAGAATAAAGTCAACATGTCGAGAATAAAGTCGAAATGTCGAGAATAAAGTCCACATGTCGAGAATAAAGTCAACATGTCGAGAATAAAGTCGAAATGTGGAGAATAAAGTTGAAATGTCGAGAATAAAGTCAACACGTCGAGAATAAAGTCGAAATGTCGACAATAAAGTCGAAATGTCGAGAATAAAGTTGAAATGTCGAGAATAAAGTCAACACGTCGAGAATAAAGTCGAAATGTCGAGAATAAAGTCGAAATGTCGCGAATAAGGTCGACATGTCGAGAATAAAGTCGAAATGTCGAGAATAAAGTCGACATGTTGAGAATAAAGTCGAAATGTCGAGAATAAAGTCAACATGTCGAGAATAAAGTCGAAATGTCGAGAATAAGGTCAACATGTCGAGAATAAAGTCGAAATGTCGAGAATAAAGTCAACATGTCGAGAATAAAGTCGAAATGTCGAGAATAAAGTCGAAATGTCGAGAATAAAGTCAACATGTCGAGAATAAGGTCAACATGTCGAGAATAAAGTCGAAATGTCGAGAATAAAGTCGAAATGTCGAGAATAAAGTCAACATGTCGAGAATAAAGTCGAAATGTCGAGAATAAAGTCGACATGTCGAGAATAAGGTCAACATGTCGAGAATAAAGTCGAAATGTCGAGAATAAAGTCGAAATGTTGAGAATAAAGTCGAAATGTCGAGAATAAAGTCAAAATGTCGAGAATAAAGTCCACATGTCGAGAATAAAGTCTCCTTCTCCTTCTGAACAGACGTAGTTTTCGGCACAATCTCTTCAAAGTCCGTATACTTATTACTTATTCTATGCTTATGCGCTAAAAGACAAATGATTTCCTTATTATTAAACCCAATTTTGAAGTACAATGTCACCAATTCATCAAGACAAGGCATTTTGTATAGGCAGCATGTGCACTAACGCTTTCTTCTCAAGAGTTTGACTTCAATCTTGAAATGTCATGTTTATTCTCGACTTTACCACTTTATTCTCGACATGTCGACTTTATTCTCGACATGTCGACTTTATTCTCGACATGTCGACTTTATTCTCGACATTTCGACTTTATTCTCGACATGTCGACTTTATTCTCGACATTTCGACTTTATTCTCGACATGTCGACTTTATTCTCGACATGTTGACTTTATTCTCGACATGTTGACTTTATTCTCGACATGTCGACTTTATTCTCGACATTTCGACTTTATTCTCAACATGTCGACTTTATTCTCGACATGTCGACTTTATTCTCGACATTTCGACTTTATTCTCGACATGTCGACTTTATTCTCGACATTTCGACTTTATTCTCGACATGTCGACTTTATTCTCGACATTTCAACTTTATTCTCGACATGTTGACTTTATTCTCGACATATCGACTTTATTCTCGACATTTCGACTTTATTCTCGACATTTCGACTTTATTCTCGACATGTTGACTTTATTCTCGACATTTCGACTTTATTCTCGACATGTCGACTTTATTCTCGACATTTCGACTTTTTCTCGACATTTTGACTTTATTCTCGACATGTTGACTTTATTCTCGACATGTCGACTTTATTCTCGACATTTCGACTTCATTCTCGACATGTTGACTTTATTCTCGACATGTTGACTTTATTCTAGACATTTCGACTTAATTCTCGACATGTTGACTTTATTCTCGACATGTCGACTTTATTCTCGACATGTCGACTTTATTCTCGACATTTCGACTTTATTCTCGACATTTCGACTTTATTCTCGACATGTGGACTTTATTCTTGACATGTTGACTTTATTCTCGACATGTGGACTTTATTCTCGACATGTTGACTTTATTCTCGACATGTTGAATTTATTCTCGACATGTCGACTTTATTCTCGACATGTTGACTTTATTCTCGACATGTCGACTTTATTCTCGACATTTCGACTTTATTCTCGACATGTTGACTTTATTCTCGACATTTTGACTTTATTCTCGACATGTCGACTTTATTCTCGACATTTCAACTTTATTCTCGACATGTTGACTTTATTCTCGACATATCGACTTTATTCTCGACATGTTGACTTTATTCTAGACATTTCGACTTAATTCTCGACATTTCGACTTTATTCTCGACATGTCGACTTTATTCTCGACATGTTGACTTTATTCTCGACATGTTGACTTTATTCTCGACATGTCGACTTTATTCTCGACATTTCGACTTTATTCTCAACATGTCGACTTTATTCTCGACATGTCGACTTTATTCTCGACATTTCGACTTTATTCTCGACATGTCGACTTTATTCTCGACATTTCGACTTTATTCTCGACATGTCGACTTTATTCTCGACATTTCAACTTTATTCTCGACATGTTGACTTTATTCTCGACATATCGACTTTATTCTCGACATTTCGACTTTATTCTCGACATTTCGACTTTATTCTCGACATGTTGACTTTATTCTCGACATTTCGACTTTATTCTCGACATGTCGACTTTATTCTCGACATTTCGACTTTTTCTCGACATTTTGACTTTATTCTCGACATGTTGACTTTATTCTCGACATGTCGACTTTATTCTCGACATTTCGACTTCATTCTCGACATGTTGACTTTATTCTCGACATGTTGACTTTATTCTAGACATTTCGACTTAATTCTCGACATGTTGACTTTATTCTCGACATGTCGACTTTATTCTCGACATGTCGACTTTATTCTCGACATTTCGACTTTATTCTCGACATTTCGACTTTATTCTCGACATGTGGACTTTATTCTTGACATGTTGACTTTATTCTCGACATGTGGACTTTATTCTCGACATGTTGACTTTATTCTCGACATGTTGAATTTATTCTCGACATGTCGACTTTATTCTCGACATGTTGACTTTATTCTCGACATGTCGACTTTATTCTCGACATTTCGACTTTATTCTCGACATGTTGACTTTATTCTCGACATTTTGACTTTATTCTCGACATGTCGACTTTATTCTCGACATTTCAACTTTATTCTCGACATGTTGACTTTATTCTCGACATATCGACTTTATTCTCGACATGTTGACTTTATTCTAGACATTTCGACTTAATTCTCGACATGTTGACTTTATTCTCGACATGTCGACTTTATTCTCGACATGTCGACTTTATTCTCGACATGTTGACTTTATTCTCGACATGTGGACTTTATTCTCGACATGTTGACTTTATTCTCGACATGTTGAATTTATTCTCGACATGTCGACTTTATTCTCGACATGTTGACTTTATTCTCGACATGTCGACTTTATTCTCGACATTTCGACTTTATTCTCGACATGTTGACTTTATTCTCGACATTTTGACTTTATTCTCGACATTTCGACTTTATTCTCGACATGTCGACTTTATTCTCGACATTTCGACTTTATTCTCGACATGTTGACTTTATTCTCGACATTTCGACTTTATTCTCGACATTTCGACTTTATTCTCGACATGTCGACTTTATTCTCGACATGTGGACTTTATTCTCGACATGTTGACTTTATTCTCGACATGTGGACTTTATTCTCGACATTTCGACTTTATTCTCGACATGTTGACTTTATTCTCGACATGACGACTTTATTCTCGACATTTCGACTTTATTCTCGACATGTTGACTTTATTCTCGACATGTGGACTTTATTCTCGACATTTCGACTTTATTCTCGACATGTCGACTTTATTCTCGACATGTTGACTTTATTCTCGACATGTTGACTTTATTCTCGACATTTCGACTTTATTCTCAACATGTTGACTTTATTCTCGACATGTGGACTTTATTCTCGACATGTGGACTTTATTCTCGACATTTCGACTTTATTCTCGACATGTGGACTTTATTCTCGACATGTTGACTTTAGTCTCGACATGTTGACTTTAGTCTCGACACGTTGACTTTATTCTCGACATGTTGACTTTATTCTCGACATTTCCACTTTATTCTCGACATGTTGACTTTATTCTCGACATTTCGACTTTATTCTCGACATGTTGACTTTATTCTCGACATTTCGACTTTATTCTCGACATGTTGACTTTATTCTCGACATGTTGACTTTATTCTCGACATTTCGACTTTATTCTCGACATGTCGACTTTATTCTCGACATGTCGACTTTATTCTCGACATGTCGACTTTATTCTCGACATTTCAACTTTATTCTCGACATGTTGACTTTATTCTCGATATGTCGACTTTATTCTCGACATTTCAACTTTATTCTCGACATGTTGACTTTATTCTCGACATGTCGACTTTATTCTCGACATTTCAACTTTATTCTCGACATGTTGACTTTATTCTCGACATGTCGACTTTATTCTCGACATTTCGACTTTATGCTCGACATGTCGACTTTATTCTCAACATGTTGACTTTATTCTCGACATGTTGACTTTATTCTCGACATGTTGACTTTATTCTCGACATTTCGACTTTATTCTCGACATGTTGACTTTATTCTCGACATTTCGACTTTATTCTCAACATGTTGACTTTATTCTCGACATTTCGACTTTATTCTCGACATGTTGACTTTATTCTCGACATGTGGACTTTATTCTCGACATTTCGACTTTATTCTCGACATGTTGACTTTATTCTCAACATGTCGACTTTTTCTCGACATTTTGACTTTATTCTCGACATGTTGACTTTATTCTCGACATGTGGACTTTATTCTCGACATTTCGACTTTATTCTCGACATGTTGACTTTATTCTCGACATGACGACTTTATTCTCGACATTTCGACTTTATTCTCGACATGTTGACTTTATTCTCGACATGTGGACTTTATTCTCGACATGTCGACTTTATTCTCGACATGTTGACTTTATTCTCGACATGTTGACTTTATTCTCGACATGTTGACTTTATTCTCGACATTTCGACTTTATTCTCGACATGTTGACTTTATTCTCGACATTTCGACTTTATTCTCGACATGTTGACTTTATTCTCGACATTTCGACTTTATTCTCGACATTTCAACTTTATTCTCGACATGTGGACTTTATTCTTGACATGTTGACTTTATTCTCGACATGTGGACTTTATTCTCGACATGTGGACTTTATTCTCGACATGTTGACTTTATTCTCGACATGTTGAATTTATTCTCGACATGTCGACTTTATTCTCGACATGTTGACTTTATTCTCGACTTTACCACTTTATTCTCGACATGTTGACTTTATTCTCGACATGTCGACTTTATTCTCGACATTTCGACTTTATTCTCGACATGTTGACTTTATTCTCGACATTTAGACTTTATTCTCGACATGTGGACTTTATTCTCGACATGTCGACTTTATTCTCGACATTTCGACTTTATTCTCGACATGTTGACTTTATTCTCGACATTTCGACTTTATTCTCGACATTTCGACTTTATTCTCGACATGTTGACCTTATTCTCGACATGTCGACTTTATTCTCGACATGTGGACTTTATTCTCGACATGTTGACTTTATTCTCGACATGTGGACTTTATTCTCGACATTTCGACTTTATTCTCGACATGTTGACTTTATTCTCGACATGACGACTTTATTCTCGACATTTCGACTTTATTCTCGACATGTTGACTTTATTCTCGACATGTGGACTTTATTCTCGACATTTCGACTTTATTCTCGACATGTCGACTTTATTCTCGACATGTTGACTTTATTCTCGACATGTTGACTTTATTCTCGACATTTCGACTTTATTCTCAACATGTTGACTTTATTCTCGACATGTGGACTTTATTCTCGACATGTGGACTTTATTCTCGACATTTCGACTTTATTCTCGACATGTGGACTTTATTCTCGACATGTTGACTTTAGTCTCGACATGTTGACTTTAGTCTCGACACGTTGACTTTATTCTCGACATGTTGACTTTATTCTCGACATTTCCACTTTATTCTCGACATGTTGACTTTATTCTCGACATTTCGACTTTATTCTCGACATGTTGACTTTATTCTCGACATTTCGACTTTATTCTCGACATGTTGACTTTATTCTCGACATTTCGACTTTATTCTCGACATGTTGACTTTATTCTCGACATGTTGACTTTATTCTCGACATTTCGACTTTATTCTCGACATGTCGACTTTATTCTCGACATGTCGACTTTATTCTCGACATGTCGACTTTATTCTCGACATTTCAACTTTATTCTCGACATGTTGACTTTATTCTCGATATGTCGACTTTATTCTCGACATTTCAACTTTATTCTCGACATGTTGACTTTATTCTCGACATGTCGACTTTATTCTCGACATTTCAACTTTATTCTCGACATGTTGACTTTATTCTCGACATGTCGACTTTATTCTCGACATTTCGACTTTATGCTCGACATGTCGACTTTATTCTCAACATGTTGACTTTATTCTCGACATGTTGACTTTATTCTCGACATGTTGACTTTATTCTCGACATTTCGACTTTATTCTCGACATGTTGACTTTATTCTCGACATTTCGACTTTATTCTCGACATGTTGACTTTATTCTCGACATTTCGACTTTATTCTCAACATGTTGACTTTATTCTCGACATTTCGACTTTATTCTCGACATGTTGACTTTATTCTCGACATGTGGACTTTATTCTCGACATTTCGACTTTATTCTCGACATGTTGACTTTATTCTCAACATGTCGACTTTTTCTCGACATTTTGACTTTATTCTCGACATGTTGACTTTATTCTCGACATGTGGACTTTATTCTCGACATTTCGACTTTATTCTCGACATGTTGACTTTATTCTCGACATGACGACTTTATTCTCGACATTTCGACTTTATTCTCGACATGTTGACTTTATTCTCGACATGTGGACTTTATTCTCGACATGTCGACTTTATTCTCGACATGTTGACTTTATTCTCGACATGTTGACTTTATTCTCGACATGTTGACTTTATTCTCGACATTTCGACTTTATTCTCGACATGTTGACTTTATTCTCGACATTTCGACTTTATTCTCGACATGTTGACTTTATTCTCGACATTTCGACTTTATTCTCGACATGTTGACTTTATTCTCGACATTTCGACTTCATTCTCGACATGTTGACTTTATTCTCGACATGTTGACTTTATTCTCGACATTTCGACTTTATTCTCGACATGTCGACTTTATTCTCGACATGTCGACTTTATTCTCGACATGTCGACTTTATTCTCGACATGTTGACTTTATTCTCGACATGTCGACTTTATTCTCGACATGTCGACTTTATTCTCGACATTTCAACTTTATTCTCGACATGCTGACTTTATTCTCGACATGTTGACTTTATTCTCGACATTTCGACTTTATTCTCGACATGTTGACTTTATTCTCGACATGTTGACTTTATTCTCGACATGTCTACTTTACTCTCGACATGTCGACTTTTTCTCGACATTTTGACTTTATTCTCGACATGTTGACTTTATTCTCAACATTTCGACTTTATTCTCGACATTTCGACTTTATTCTCGACATGTGGACTTTATTCTTGACATGTTGACTTTATTCTCGACATTTCGACTTTATTCTCGACATGTGGACTTTATTCTCGACATGTGGACTTTATTCTCGACATGTTGACTTTATTCTCGACATGTTGAATTTATTCTCGACATGTTGAATTTATTCTCGACATGTCGACTTTATTCTCGACATGTCGACTTTATTCTCGACATTTCAACTTTATTCTCGACATGTTGACTTTATTCTCGACATGTCGACTTTATTCTCGACATTTCGACTTTATTCTCGACATTTCGACTTTATTCTCGACATGTTGACTTTATTCTCGACATTTCGACTTTATTCTCGACATTTCGACTTTATTCTCGACATTTCGACTTTATTCTCGACATGTTGACTTTATTCTCGACATGTGGACTTTATTCTCGACATGTTGACTTTATTCTCGACATGTTGACTTTATTCTCGACATTTCGACTTTATTCTCAACATGTTGACTTTATTCTCGACATGTGGACTTTATTCTCGACATGTGGACTTTATTCTCGACATTTCGACTTTATTCTCGACATGTGGACTTTATTCTCGACATGTTGACTTTAGTCTCGACATGTTGACTTTAGTCTCGACACGTTGACTTTATTCTCGACATGTTGACTTTATTCTCGACATTTCCACTTTATTCTCGACATGTTGACTTTATTCTCGACATTTCGACTTTATTCTCGACATGTTGACTTTATTCTCGACATTTCGACTTTATTCTCGACATGTTGACTTTATTCTCGACATTTCGACTTTATTCTCGACATGTTGACTTTATTCTCGACATGTTGACTTTATTCTCGACATTTCGACTTTATTCTCGACATGTCGACTTTATTCTCGACATGTCGACTTTATTCTCGACATGTCGACTTTATTCTCGACATTTCAACTTTATTCTCGACATGTTGACTTTATTCTCGACATTTCGACTTTATTCTCGACATGTTGACTTTATTCTCGACATTTCGACTTTATTCTCGACATGTTGACTTTATTCTCGACATTTCGACTTTATTCTCGACATGTTGACTTTATTCTCGACATGTGGACTTTATTCTCGACATGTTGACTTTATTCTCGACATGTTGACTTTATTCTCGACATTTCGACTTTATTCTCAACATGTTGACTTTATTCTCGACATGTGGACTTTATTCTCGACATGTGGACTTTATTCTCGACATTTCGACTTTATTCTCGACATGTGGACTTTATTCTCGACATGTTGACTTTAGTCTCGACATGTTGACTTTAGTCTCGACACGTTGACTTTATTCTCGACATGTTGACTTTATTCTCGACATTTCCACTTTATTCTCGACATGTTGACTTTATTCTCGACATTTCGACTTTATTCTCGACATGTTGACTTTATTCTCGACATTTCGACTTTATTCTCGACATGTTGACTTTATTCTCGACATTTCGACTTTATTCTCGACATGTTGACTTTATTCTCGACATGTTGACTTTATTCTCGACATTTCGACTTTATTCTCGACATGTCGACTTTATTCTCGACATGTCGACTTTATTCTCGACATGTCGACTTTATTCTCGACATTTCAACTTTATTCTCGACATGTCGACTTTATTCTCGACATGTCGACTTTATTCTCGACATTTCAACTTTATTCTCGACATGTTGACTTTATTCTCGACATGTCGACTTTATTCTCGACATTTCAACTTTATTCTCGACATGTTGACTTTATTCTCGACATGTCGACTTTATTCTCGACATTTCGACTTTATGCTCGACATGTCGACTTTATTCTCAACATGTTGACTTTATTCTCGACATGTTGACTTTATTCTCGACATGTTGACTTTATTCTCGACATTTCGACTTTATTCTCGACATGTTGACTTTATTCTCGACATTTCGACTTTATTCTCAACATGTTGACTTTATTCTCGACATTTCGACTTTATTCTCGACATGTTGACTTTATTCTCGACATGTGGACTTTATTCTCGACATTTCGACTTTATTCTCGACATGTTGACTTTATTCTCAACATGTCGACTTTTTCTCGACATTTTGACTTTATTCTCGACATGTTGACTTTATTCTCGACATGTGGACTTTATTCTCGACATTTCGACTTTATTCTCGACATGTTGACTTTATTCTCGACATGACGACTTTATTCTCGACATTTCGACTTTATTCTCGACATGTTGACTTTATTCTCGACATGTGGACTTTATTCTCGACATGTCGACTTTATTCTCGACATGTTGACTTTATTCTCGACATGTTGACTTTATTCTCGACATGTTGACTTTATTCTCGACATTTCGACTTTATTCTCGACATGTTGACTTTATTCTCGACATTTCGACTTTATTCTCGACATGTTGACTTTATTCTCGACATTTCGACTTTATTCTCGACATGTTGACTTTATTCTCGACATTTCGACTTTATTCTCGACATTTCGACTTTATTCTCGACATGTGGACTTTATTCTTGACATGTTGACTTTATTCTCGACATGTGGACTTTATTCTCGACATGTGGACTTTATTCTCGACATGTTGACTTTATTCTCGACATGTTGAATTTATTCTCGACATGTCGACTTTATTCTCGACATGTTGACTTTATTCTCGACTTTACCACTTTATTCTCGACATGTTGACTTTATTCTCGACATGTCGACTTTATTCTCGACATTTCGACTTTATTCTCGACATGTTGACTTTATTCTCGACATTTTGACTTTATTCTCGACATGTGGACTTTATTCTCGACATGTCGACTTTATTCTCGACATTTCGACTTTATTCTCGACATGTTGACTTTATTCTCGACATTTCGACTTTATTCTCGACATTTCGACTTTATTCTCGACATGTTGACCTTATTCTCGACATGTCGACTTTATTCTCGACATGTGGACTTTATTCTCGACATGTTGACTTTATTCTCGACATGTGGACTTTATTCTCGACATTTCGACTTTATTCTCGACATGTTGACTTTATTCTCGACATGACGACTTTATTCTCGACATTTCGACTTTATTCTCGACATGTTGACTTTATTCTCGACATGTGGACTTTATTCTCGACATTTCGACTTTATTCTCGACATGTCGACTTTATTCTCGACATGTTGACTTTATTCTCGACATGTTGACTTTATTCTCGACATTTCGACTTTATTCTCAACATGTTGACTTTATTCTCGACATGTGGACTTTATTCTCGACATGTGGACTTTATTCTCGACATTTCGACTTTATTCTCGACATGTGGACTTTATTCTCGACATGTTGACTTTAGTCTCGACATGTTGACTTTAGTCTCGACACGTTGACTTTATTCTCGACATGTTGACTTTATTCTCGACATTTCGACTTTATTCTCGACATGTTGACTTTATTCTCGACATTTCGACTTTATTCTCGACATGTTGACTTTATTCTCGACATTTCGACTTTATTCTCGACATGTTGACTTTATTCTCGACATGTTGACTTTATTCTCGACATTTCGACTTTATTCTCGACATGTCGACTTTATTCTCGACATGTCGACTTTATTCTCGACATTTCAACTTTATTCTCGACATGTTGACTTTATTCTCGATATGTCGACTTTATTCTCGACATTTCAACTTTATTCTCGACATGTTGACTTTATTCTCGACATGTCGACTTTATTCTCGACATTTCAACTTTATTCTCGACATGTTGACTTTATTCTCGACATGTCGACTTTATTCTCGACATTTCGACTTTATGCTCGACATGTCGACTTTATTCTCAACATGTTGACTTTATTCTCGACATGTTGACTTTATTCTCGACATGTTGACTTTATTCTCGACATTTCGACTTTATTCTCGACATGTTGACTTTATTCTCGACATTTCGACTTTATTCTCGACATGTTGACTTTATTCTCGACATTTCGACTTTATTCTCAACATGTTGACTTTATTCTCGACATTTCGACTTTATTCTCGACATGTCGACTTTATTCTCGACATGTGGACTTTATTCTCGACATTTCGACTTTATTCTCGACATGTTGACTTTATTCTCAACATGTCGACTTTTTCTCGACATTTTGACTTTATTCTCGACATGTTGACTTTATTCTCGACATGTGGACTTTATTCTCGACATTTCGACTTTATTCTCGACATGTTGACTTTATTCTCGACATGACGACTTTATTCTCGACATTTCGACTTTATTCTCGACATGTTGACTTTATTCTCGACATGTGGACTTTATTCTCGACATGTCGACTTTATTCTCGACATGTTGACTTTATTCTCGACATGTTGACTTTATTCTCGACATGTTGACTTTATTCTCGACATTTCGACTTTATTCTCGACATGTTGACTTTATTCTCGACATTTCGACTTTATTCTCGACATGTTGACTTTATTCTCGACATTTCGACTTTATTCTCGACATGTTGACTTTATTCTCGACATTTCGACTTCATTCTCGACATGTTGACTTTATTCTCGACATGTTGACTTTATTCTCGACATGTTGACTTTATTCTCGACATTTCGACTTTATTCTCGACATGTTGACTTTATTCTCGACATGTTGACTTTATTCTCGACATTTCGACTTTATTCTCGACATGTTGACTTTATTCTCGACATGTTGACTTTATTCTCGACATTTCGACTTTATTCTCGACATGTTGACTTTATTCTCGACATTTCGACTTCATTCTCGACATGTTGACTTTATTCTCGACATGTTGACTTTATTCTCGACATTTCGACTTTATTCTCGACATGTTGACTTTATTCTCGACATGTCGACTTTATTCTCGACATGTCGACTTTTTCTCGACATGTTGACTTTATTCTCGACATTTCGACTTTATTCTCGACATGTTGACTTTATTCTCGACATTTCGACTTTATTCTCGACATTTCGACTTTATTCTCGACATGTTGACTTTATTCTCGACATTTCGACTTTATTCTCGACATGTTGACTTTATTCTCGACATGACGACTTTATTCTCGACATTTCGACTTTATTCTCGACATGTTGACTTTATTCTCGACATGTGGACCTTATTCTCGACATTTCGACTTCATTCTCGACATGTTGACTTTATTCTCGACATGTTGACTTTATTCTCGACATTTCGACTTTATTCTCGACATGTTGACTTTATTCTCGACATGTCGACTTTATTCTCGACATGTCGACTTTTTCTCGACATTTTGACTTTATTCTCGACATGTTGACTTTATTCTCAACATTTCGACTTTATTCTCGACATTTCGACTTTATTCTCGACATGTTGACTTTATTCTCGACATGACGACTTTATTCTCGACATTTCGACTTTATTCTCGACATGTTGACTTTATTCTCGACATGTGGACTTTATTCTCGACATTTCGACTTTATTCTCGACATGTCGACTTTATTCTCGACATGTTGACTTTATTCTCGACATGTTGACTTTATTCTCGACATTTCGACTTTATTCTCAACATGTTGACTTTATTCTCGACATGTGGACTTTATTCTCGACATGTGGACTTTATTCTCGACATTTCGACTTTATTCTCGACATGTGGACTTTATTCTCGACATGTTGACTTTAGTCTCGACATGTTGACTTTAGTCTCGACACGTTGACTTTATTCTCGACATGTTGACTTTATTCTCGACATTTCGACTTTATTCTCGACATGTTGACTTTATTCTCGACATTTCGACTTTATTCTCGACATGTTGACTTTATTCTCGACATTTCGACTTTATTCTCGACATGTTGACTTTATTCTCGACATGTTGACTTTATTCTCGACATTTCGACTTTATTCTCGACATGTCGACTTTATTCTCGACATGTCGACTTTATTCTCGACATTTCAACTTTATTCTCGACATGTTGACTTTATTCTCGATATGTCGACTTTATTCTCGACATTTCAACTTTATTCTCGACATGTTGACTTTATTCTCGACATGTCGACTTTATTCTCGACATTTCAACTTTATTCTCGACATGTTGACTTTATTCTCGACATGTCGACTTTATTCTCGACATTTCGACTTTATGCTCGACATGTCGACTTTATTCTCAACATGTTGACTTTATTCTCGACATGTTGACTTTATTCTCGACATGTTGACTTTATTCTCGACATTTCGACTTTATTCTCGACATGTTGACTTTATTCTCGACATTTCGACTTTATTCTCGACATGTTGACTTTATTCTCGACATTTCGACTTTATTCTCAACATGTTGACTTTATTCTCGACATTTCGACTTTATTCTCGACATGTTGACTTTATTCTCGACATGTGGACTTTATTCTCGACATTTCGACTTTATTCTCGACATGTTGACTTTATTCTCAACATGTCGACTTTTTCTCGACATTTTGACTTTATTCTCGACATGTTGACTTTATTCTCGACATGTGGACTTTATTCTCGACATTTCGACTTTATTCTCGACATGTTGACTTTATTCTCGACATGACGACTTTATTCTCGACATTTCGACTTTATTCTCGACATGTTGACTTTATTCTCGACATGTGGACTTTATTCTCGACATGTCGACTTTATTCTCGACATGTTGACTTTATTCTCGACATGTTGACTTTATTCTCGACATGTTGACTTTATTCTCGACATTTCGACTTTATTCTCGACATGTTGACTTTATTCTCGACATTTCGACTTTATTCTCGACATGTTGACTTTATTCTCGACATTTCGACTTTATTCTCGACATGTTGACTTTATTCTCGACATTTCGACTTCATTCTCGACATGTTGACTTTATTCTCGACATGTTGACTTTATTCTCGACATGTTGACTTTATTCTCGACATTTCGACTTTATTCTCGACATGTTGACTTTATTCTCGACATGTTGACTTTATTCTCGACATTTCGACTTTATTCTCGACATGTTGACTTTATTCTCGACATGTTGACTTTATTCTCGACATTTCGACTTTATTCTCGACATGTTGACTTTATTCTCGACATTTCGACTTCATTCTCGACATGTTGACTTTATTCTCGACATGTTGACTTTATTCTCGACATTTCGACTTTATTCTCGACATGTTGACTTTATTCTCGACATGTCGACTTTATTCTCGACATGTCGACTTTTTCTCGACATGTTGACTTTATTCTCGACATTTCGACTTTATTCTCGACATGTTGACTTTATTCTCGACATTTCGACTTTATTCTCGACATTTCGACTTTATTCTCGACATGTTGACTTTATTCTCGACATTTCGACTTTATTCTCGACATGTTGACTTTATTCTCGACATTTCGACTTCATTCTCGACATGTTGACTTTATTCTCGACATGTTGACTTTATTCTCGACATTTCGACTTTATTCTCGACATGTTGACTTTATTCTCGACATGTCGACTTTATTCTCGACATGTCGACTTTTTCTCGACATTTTGACTTTATTCTCGACATGTTGACTTTATTCTCAACATTTCGACTTTATTCTCGACATTTCGACTTTATTCTCGACATTTCGACTTTATTCTCGACATGTTGACTTTATTCTCGACATTTCGACTTTATTCTCGACATGTGGACTTTATTCTCGACATGTGGACTTTATTCTCGACATTTCGACTTTATTCTCGACATGTGGACTTTATTCTCGACATGTGGACTTTATTCTCGACATGTTGACTTTATTCTCGACATGTTGAATTTATTCTCGACATGTTGACTTTATTCTCGACATTTCGACTTTATTCTCGACATGTTGACTTTATTCTCGACATGTCGACTTTTTCTCGACATTTTGACTTTATTCTCGACATGTTGACTTTATTCTCAACATTTCGACTTTATTCTCGACATTTCGACTTTATTCTCGACATGTGGACTTTATTCTTGACATGTTGAATTTATTCTCGACATGTGGACTTTATTCTCGACATGTTGAATTTATTCTCGACATGTGGACTTTATTCTCGACATTTCGACTTTATTCTCGACATGTGGACTTTATTCTCGACATGTGGACTTTATTCTCGACATGTTGACTTTATTCTCGACATGTTGAATTTATTCTCGACATGTCGACTTTATTCTCGACATTTCGACTTTATTCTCGACATGTTGACTTTATTCTCGACATGTTGACTTTATACTCGACTTTACCACTTTATTCTCGACATGTTGACTTTATACTCGACTTTACCACTTTATTCTCGACATGTTGACTTTATTCTCGACATTTCGACTTTATTCTCGACATGTCGACTTTATTCTCAACAGGCAAAATATAAATATTTTTTCTTATGCCTGGCCCTAATACACTTCCGTAGAAGTCTGAGGTGTACAGAGTGGAGAGAAACCACTCGAGTACAGTCCCCTGTGGTGCTCCGGTGCTGCTGACCACCTTCTCAGACACGCAACCCTTCAGTCTCACAAACTGTGGTCTGTTTATGAGGCTGTCACTCATGTACAAAGCATCTTAGCATGCACCACTATGCTCCACATTTCCAATCCATCTGTTCCCTAATTTTCCATATCCACTTTTTCAGTATTGTTGGGCACTGCAGCATATCCCTGCTACACCATGGAATTACTTAAGATATTATGTAATTAATTGGCAAAAAAGAAAGATCACATGATTTTAAGATTTTTGTTGTAGAGAGGTTAATTGAAATGTTTGAGCCAACTCGAATTTCTTTATGTTTTTTTATGCTTTCATGTAGCAAAACTTTCTTGTAATCCTTTAAAGCGGTCTTGAGTGGTTCACCAAACTTTCCGAGGGCCCAGCATCATTCCAGCAGCACTGCATCCAAAGTCGCAAAGAAAAATGTTTCAAGGATTAGTGTTTTCAAAGAAAAAGCTATATAGAAAATCTAAAAAATATGCAAATTAAATACACAGTGGCCCTCATTTATCAAACTTGCGTAAGACGAAAAACAAGCGTAGGTCGTGTGCACGTTCTTTTCTGCGCAAAGGTTGGCATTTATCAAATCCATCGTGAGCGCAGGACAGATGAAATCGCCACGACAGGTCTGAAGCTGTGTACACACTTTTCCATCTTGACTTGCGGTGACTGCAATAGCATACATAAACAGCAGCGTCACTAGTGCGTGCCTCAGGAGTCGCAACAAATCTCTAGGTTAAAATTACAGACTTATCACTTCAAAGAAGGCCCATGTTTTATTTGAATTCAACATAAATATAAACATAAACGCAAATTAAATAAATTAAACAAGTACAACTCCGTAATTGGAAGAGTGATGGCTCATTATTCAACCGCGCACCCTCACACTGAACGCATACGCGCACGCGTGCCACTGTGGAGAGGTTAGGGCACCTAAAGGGCAGGTGGATCTGTCTCTCGGCTGCGGGGGGAACCCTTCTATATACGCACGAAAAGGTATGCAATATTATTATTGCATGTGGGGTTCTCCATACAGTGCCCAAAAAAATGGAGTGCCATTTCCAGATGTACATCCAGAGGACCCCGTACCCAGAGATCCCTACCACCAGCCTGCACAGCCAAGAGCGCTCAGGAGGAGAGAGGAACTTATTCAGCGATTCTGACTTTTGGTAAGCATTCTGTTATTCAAGGAAAAAAGACGTAGCTCCGATCAGGCCAGTCACCCTCTCCTCCAAGGCACTCAAATCCAAACCTGGATCGGAGCTCCCCCCCCCTGTTTGTGACATGCTGCGTCGGAGAGCTGCGACCTTCTTTGGTGGCAAATTTCATATCGGAACACTTCTTCCTGATCTTATTGGAGAAAAAGTAAAACATCGTTAAATTTTAGATTTCATTTAATCTGGAGTTTATCACATTTTATTGACCATCACAGTAGGGGAAAATACATAACTCGTCTGGTCTGCGACGTTGACAGCTCGTTCATGCTCAAACTATTTTCTTAGCGGTGGCGGAGTAATATCAACGAACATCCAGTACAAAATGTCAAATAAAACACGACAAAAGCAACTTTTCGCAATGAAATTTGATCTGGATTACCAGTGCACACCAGTAACCACTCTGATGGGTTGATGATTTTGAAAACGGACGTTTATGGTGCTTTTACGGACCTTTTTGGACATGCACCATGCTTGCCATTCTGAAGCAGGTTGAGATGAATCAAAATTAGGCAAATACCGGAGACAGCAGTAAAATTCAAAAAAGCGGTGAGGGGGGTTCTAAAACATTGCAGACGACTCAGAAAAGAGGCTTAATGTTGAAAATACCGCAGTTCTCCTTTAACGACTCACAAAAAAACACCCTCTCTGTTAACCTGGACATAGAATTTGCGTGTTGTGTCTTCTTGATACCGACAGGAACAGTAGCAGACTACAGAAACTGAGAGAAAAATAGTGAAAACTGCTTCAACAAGGGCCCCGCACACCCGCTGCCGTACAATCATTTTCTGGCAGAACACCTAGATTCACACCAGGAACCCATAGACATCATAAAGAACACATGTTCTATAGTATGTCTATGCTCTTACCCACCACACCACCCTGAAATAGCCGCCAAAAAATTGAGGAATCTGTTCCCGTTCCTGTTAAGCGACAGTCCTCAAAAAGAGGGTGAATCATCTTGATGACAAACGATCTTTGTTGATGACGTTGCAGCAGGATGGGGCGGGCTATGCGCTCTGTAGCCGGGAGATTCGACTCCTGACCACAGTTCTTTCTGCTGTGTGAAGTGAATATTATCAGTAAACTTACCTTAACTAAACTCGTCAGACTTGTATATGTAGCGTGCAGCAACAATGCTACATGGAGAGCTTTTTCAGATTGGGATCGGCAACTGCTAAACCTTCATAGGTGGGTGTTTGCTTCTCAACGCACTATTATTGCTAACAATAGCACTGCTAATCCAGTTCGGTAACGTTACCTCGTTAGTTAGCCGCGCTAACGAGCCGACCAAGTGGGGTCTTTTGCGAAAACTTTTAAACATTTTAACACCATAGTAAACACAATCAGTGGTTGTATTGTATATGTGACTTGTAAGCATAACGTTCAATATATCATTTAAATGTTGGTAGTATGTCATCATCTCAAAAGTTAGCTATTTTGAGCTCAAGGTTCCGTGTTTTTGTTACGTATGAGTTTGAAATGACAATAACTAAAGCTGTTCTGTGGTTGTTCTACAACACAAGTGTAATGACGATACGCTCCATTAGAAGCCAGTACTGAAATGTATAATGCAGGTTACAGTTAGCTTCTTTTCCCCGAAGGCCTCCATGACCTCGGGCTGTAGTTTGATGCGTAGCCGCAGCGTAATGTTTAAACTCGAAGTGATTCCAGTGTGATTAGACGACATTGTTGGTCAGCTCTGAGACTTCCACATGTTTTGACTGTGCTAGCCAACGTTAGCTAACGGACCGGTTTGCCGAACTTGGCAGTCGTCTAACTTTTATCGCTTGTTTGTGATGGACTGTGTAATTTTTTTTCTCTAAATATAACCCTTTCTAATGTCTACGCGTTTAAATCTGGGTTTCCTGGCTTTTGAAACTGCTATCTTAGTTTTACTGGATCCATTTTAGGCTTTCCGCTTTAAATGCGTGAGGGATGAATCTCCAGTAATTGAAATATTGCTGGAGATATGGGGAGAGAATCGGTGGAGGTTATATCAGGCTTTGTGGTCGGAGGCATTCCCGTGCTATACGTTTTAAACAGTCCTGTAATCCATTTAAATCCAGTTTATATTAGCAGTTACTGTCTTCTACTGTACGGAGCTCCTAAAGGGATATGGATTTTTTTTTTTTTTTTTTTTTTGCGAGATCTCGCAAAACTTTTTTTCCCCCACGGATCAGTGAACCGGAAGTAAAACAGACAGCGATTTCAGATGTCTCTCACTTATGTCAAACCCATGTCTACGCGAAAGAACGGATTTGATGTCTTTATATGTTAGGCCAATACTAAAATAGAAATCAATAAACTTCTCCCACGAATGATGGGTAGGCTCCTCCATCGCTGTGTCTGTTTTACTTCCGGTTCACTGACGTGATTAAAAAAAAAGAACAAACAAAAAAAATCCCTCTATGTCCCTTTAGGGGCTCCGTAGCTACTGTCACCATTAGACACATCTGTAAGGAATGGTGTAATCCTCTTAAGACCTTTGTCGAACAAGCTGTCACCAAGGCAGCTTTTTACCACCTCAGAAATATCAACAGAATTAAAGGTTTCCTCTCCCAAAAAGACCAGGAGAAACTCATCCATGCATTCATCTCCAGTAGACTCCATTACTGTAACGCTCTTTTAACTGGACTTCCCAAAAAGAGCATTAAACATCTGCAGCTCATCCAGAACGCTGCTGCTGGAGTTTTAACCCGGACTAAGAGATCTGAACACATCACAGCAGCTTTAAAATCTTTACTCTGGCTTCCAGTCAGTCACAGAATAGATTTTAAAAGCCTGCTGATGGTTTACAAATCCCAGAACGGTTTAGGCCCAAAATACATCTGTGATATGTTCAGAGAATATAAAGCCAGCAGAGCTCTTAGATCCAAGGACTCAGGCCAGCTGGTCCAGTCCAGAGTCCAGACTAAACATGGAGAAGCAGCATTTAGCTGTTATGCTGCAAACAAGTGGAACAAACTGCCAGTGGAGATTAAACTTTCACCAAATGGAGACATTTTTAAATCCAGGTTAAAAACATTTATTTTCTCATGTGTCTATGCATGAAATATCTTTTAACTTATCTAGACTGTTGCCTGATTTTAAATTAATTTAAATGATTTTACTTGTTTCTCTTTATATTCTTTTATGTATTTTTAATGCTTCTTGCACTCCCTACTGCAATGCTTTTATTTTATGTAAAGCACTTTGAACTGTTTGTACATGAAATGTGCTATACAAATAAATTTGATTTGATTTGATGATTCCTGTTGCTTTGTTTAGTGCATAACGTCTTAATGGATTGGCTAATGCAATCAGGCCATGCACATGTATGTCCAAGTCGATAATAGAAAGACATTACAACATAAGAAGTCCAGACATGGACAGGGCTGTTTACGCACAGTGTAGTATGCATGTTCTGTAACATGGGCTAACGTTGATGTGGGGGTAACTTTGTTCCCCTGCGCTGTCCAGATGGAGGCCATGGAGGTAGACTCTCCTGCGGAGCTGCAGCGGGGAGGCAGTGGGCAGCCAGATGTTGTTGCTGCTGCAGCAGCGGTGGATCGGGCTGAGGATGCCAACCCACTGCATGTCATCTCCGACTCTGGCAGCAGTACTGAAGTGGATGAGGATGAGAATGACGAAGGAGAGGCAGCAGCTCGGGCACCTCTCAGGCTTCCTGCCACCTGGGCGTTCAGTCAGAGGGCAGTGGGTAGAGCTACAGCTCCACCTTCGGCAGCTCATGGGACACAGATACGGAGGAGACTCAGGTATCCATATTTGCACAGATTACCTGCATTTACTTTATGCTTGCACTTTTTAAAGGAGCAGCATGTAACTTGGCCCTCTGAAACTGACCTCAGTTTGACTGTGACATTTCCACAAATATTCCTTCCAGCATGTGTACTTTGTTTGATTTTTCTGAAGTGTTAAACCTGAGTTTGTGCTGCAGACAGGGCCTACGGGTGCATTACCCCAGCCAGACTGCAGCACCCTCCAGGGGCTTCCCAGACTTCCTACTCCGAGCACCAGCTGCCAGCGTAACTGAGCCAGAGTCCGGCAGCACCACTGAACTTAGTGAGTCTGAGGATGAGGAGGAAAGAGAAGGTACCGCTTCTGGTGCGCAGCCCACTGACCCGGTCCCATCTGCTAGTCCTGTCCAGAACCAACATGCAGAACCGCAGGAAGCGAGTACAACCAGTGAGTCTGACCAAAAAACGTTTGGCCATATTGTCCAGCCCCACTTTCTTTTCTTTCTTTCTTTCTTTCTTTCTTTCTTTCTTTCTTTCTTTCTTATGTGTTTATTTGTTCATTGATTGATTTACTTTCCTCCACCTCTGCACAGACTCTGGTTCAGCTGCAGGCAGTGAGAGGACAGAAGTTCAAATTCAAGACAATCGGGTAACTTTGAGAACCTTTTGAGTGTCTCTGCTTTCCCGTTTTATTTATTCTGTCTTCTTAACATTTTTGTTGCTGTGGCTGTGCGTTCATGATACAATCTTTTTTTTAAATGAATCTTCAAAGATTTAGATTCAAATCCACATCACAGATAGATAGATAAGTATTCATCCCAATTTGGGAAATTGTTGTGTTGCAGCAGCATACAGTAAAAGATATGTAAACAATTAAAGTGAAAACAAGCAAATAGAATAAAATAAAATAAAAAATAGTGAATAAACATTAGGTATATACAAATCTACAGTATGAAGAGTTTTTTTTTTTTTTTTTTTTAGGAGAGACTTCAAGCCTATTGAGGTTGAAGTTCTCTTCCAGCCAGAGGGGAGGTGTTGTAGATTGTGATGGCTGCTGGTAGGAAGGATTTCCTGACTCGTTCCTTGACAGGAACGATTGGATGAGCCTGTTGGAAAAGGAGCTCTCCTGTCCAACCAGCAGCTGGTGGAGAGGATGGGTGGGGTTATCCATGATGGATAACAGTTTGTTCAGTGTCCTCCTCTCCACCACAGATTCAAATGAGTCCAGTTTGCAGCCGATGACAGAACCAGCCTTCTCAATAAGTTTATTAAGCCTGCTGGTGTCACCGGCTCTGATGCTGTTCCCCCAGCAGACCACAGCGAAGAAGAAGAGTGCACTGGCAACAACAGACTGATAGAACATCTCCAACATCTCGCTGCACACGTTGAAGGATCTCAGCTTCCTCAGAAAATAGAGTCGGCTCATCCCCTCCTTGTAGACAGCATCGGTGTTGGTCCTCCAGTTCAGTCCGTTGTCCAGGTGCACTCCCAGGTACTTGTAGTCCTCCACCACTGCAACGTCTTCTCCCAGAACGCACAGAGGCTTTGGAGCCGTCCTCCTCCTTCTGAAGTCAATGACCATCTCTCTGGTCTTTGCCACATTCAGAAGCAGGTGATTTCTGCCAGACCAATCCACAAAATCCTCTACCAGCGCTCTGTACTCCCCCTCCTGTCCATCCCTTATACACCCAACAACTGCAGAGTCATCTGAATACTTCTGCAAGTGGCATGACTCTGAGATGTATTTAAAGTCTGTGGTGTACAAGGTAAACAGGAAAGGAGACAGCACAGTCCCCTGAGGAGCTCCTGTACTGCCAACCACCACATCAGACAGAACACCGCCCAGCCGGACATACTGTGGTCTGTCTGTCAGGTAGCTGGCAATCCAGGAGACGATGGACGTGTCGACCCCCATGACCTGCAGTTTGTCACTCAGTAGACCCGGCCGGATCGTGTTGAATGCACTCGAAAAATCAAAGAATGTGATTCTCAAAGTGCAACCCGATCCATCCAGGTACGAGTGAGCACGCTGCAGCAGGTAAACAACAGCATGATCCACCCCCAGGTGAGGCTGGGAGGCAAACTGTAGAGGCTCAAGGGAAGCAGCCACCTGCGGTCTGAGATGCGTCAAGACCAGTCTCTCCAGCACCTTCATCACATGAGATGTGAGAGCTACTGGTCGGTAATCATTGAGTCCAGAAGGAGTCGTCTTCTTCGGGACAGGAACCACGCAGGACGTCTTCCACAGTGCTGGGATCCTCTCTAGGTGCAGGCTCAGGTTAAACAGGTGCTGGAATACCACAGACAGCTGGCTGGCACAGGTCCTCAGAACTCTGGGGCTGATGCCATCAGGTCCTGCAGCCTTGCCTAGGTGGAGTCTTTCCAGCTGTCTCTTCACCTGGCCAGTACTCAGGCTATGTACACACGTAGCCGGGTATTTTTAAAACCGAATATTTCCCCCCCTCCGTTTATAAAATAATTTGTTTCCACATTACCTCGTTTTCGGAAAAAACACCTTCCACACATAACTGAACATCTGCGTTTTCACCTGTCTTGACAACCCAAATGCATTTGCTGTTTTGCGTAATCTGCCCTCGTCAGCTAAATAATAAAGTGTGCACGCAACTTTTTTGAGCACACTGACAGGTGATCGCATGTCAGATAGATTGTTGATAGGTTGTTGAGGTGACTCAACAACCTGATAAGGAAGGCTGGTTCTGTTCTGGGGACGACTGTGGAACCTCTGGAGACAATAATGCAAAGAAGGATTTTGCATAAAATCAAGAGAATTATGGACAACCCTGAACATCCTCTCCATGAGACTGTTATCAGAAAACAGAGTCTCTTCAGTCAAAGGCTTCTTCAGTTTGGATGCAAAACGGACCGCTACAGGAAATCCTTCCTGCCCACAGCCATCAGCATCTATAATAACTCCTTGATTTAAATGAGTTACATCAACATTTAATTTCCCTCTGGGATAAATAAAGTATTTTTGAATTTGAATTGAATTGAATGACAGTGGACTGCCGCTCGATATGAGGACGTAATAATTCCGACAGCGACAGGAGTGAGGACCGGGACATGCAAAATTGTCACGCCATTCTTCTGGGAGTACGACTTGGGCGTGTAAAATCAAGGCAGTAAACAGCGCCTGCACAATAATAACCACCACAGTTCTCAAGGCATCCATGCTTCTTCAGTAAACAAAGGTCGCACTTTAGACTTTAAAGTAGATTTGTTGTTGTTTTGGCGCATATTGTGACGTTCGAAAACGCAAAACTCCGGTTATCTCTGTCTACACGCAGCTGCTTAAACGGAGTTTTCAAAAATCTTCACTTTGCCCGGAGTTTTTAAAAACATTCGTTTACGATGCGTTTTTATGCGTTTTCATGTGGATGACAGGTCCAAACGTAGAAAAATATATTCGTTTTAGCAGATACCCGGCTACGTGTGGACGGGGCCTCACAGTCAGGCGGGGGAGGGGGGTTGATGCCTCAGTGGGGTAAAAGCAGTCCGGACGTGAGGTGTTAAGGCTCGTGTATACTTCGCAGCAGTGTGTCGCAGTGAGCTTGTCGCAGACACGACGCAGTTATTTTTGATTTATGCCTTGAAGCGCTGTCTGCGCTATGTTAATCCCACGCCACAACGCAAGAGGGACAATCACGAACAAGCTAGGATTGTGGGTGTTACGGTTATGGAGGTCATTCAACAACAATGGCTACTGGACGAATGCGCACTTTGATTGAGATGCAGCTGATCGATCTAGAAATAGAAGAAATATTGCTACTACTGGAGCTGGCAGAGAGGGAAAGAATCGTCACGGTTAGCACGGTTAGCGTCAACCGGTTAGCAGCAAACCGGAAATACGCATAGTGTAGAGCGGATGTAGAGTTGACCAATCAGAGGCCTCCTTTCTCTCCTCCCTGCGGCGATGTCTGCGGCGAGTTACAATTTTGAGGAGGTGCACCAGAGTGTCTGCGTAATGGGGGGGGGGGGCATGTCTGCGTTAACTGCGACACACACAGACGACCTGGTTTCCGAGTATAAATCAGGCTTTAAAGTCCAATGCACTCAGCAGGGGGGGTTGAGGAGTGGAGGACAAAGGCGATGAGAGCAGTCGGGGGTTGATGTCCACAGGATGTGTGGTGGGCGGGGCGAGGTGTGAAGTGGAGGAGACAGCTGAGGGTGGGGAGCTGAACCTATTGAAGAAGGTGTTCAGCTCGTTGGCCCTCTCCAGGGTGCCCACAGTCTGTCTGCCTTTCAACTTTGGCCGGTTATGTCTTTCATCCCCGACCACACATCTCTGGTGGTGTTCTGCTGGAGCTTGGCCTCCAGCTTCCTCCTGTAGGAGTCCTTGCACTGCCGCAGTTTGTCCCTCAGGTCGTGCTGGATGCTCCTCATCTGGGCCTTGTCTCCTGCCCTGAAGGCCTCCTTCTTCCTGTTCAGGAGGGCTTTCAGGTCACTGGTGATCCAGGGTTTGTTGTTCGGGAAACAACGTACAGTCTGTTCCGGCAGTGTGTTGTGTTCACAGAACTTAATGTAGTCCGTGATGCAGTCTGTCATGCCATCAATGTCCTCTCCATGTGGCACACACAGCACGTCCCAGTCAGTCGTTTCGAAGCGGGGGGGGAGAGTGACCCGGGTGACCCTTTATGCATCCTTAGTATTTGCATACAGGAGGTCCAGGGTTTTATTGTCTCTTGTAGGGCAATCAACATATTGAAAGAATGTTGGCAGAGTTGATTCCAGATTTGCATGATTAAAGTCACCATTTATACTCACAAACGCATTTGGATGTTGCGTTTAGAGTTGGGAAACAGTGGAGAGGATGACATCACTAGCAGCCTCGGCATCAGCTGATGGAGGGATGTAAACAGTGACGATAATGGCATAGGAGAACTCACGGGGCAAATAGAACGTAATCCCACAGCTAACAGTTCAATGTCCGGGGTGCAGAGACGTTCCTTCACGGTAACACGACCGGGATTACACCACCTCTCATTCACGTACAGTGCAATCCCTCCTCCCTTCTTCTTACCGCTCAGTACAACATCCCTGTCCGCCCGTACGGTCGTGAAGCCGGGGAGAGCTGCGGTGTGGTCCGGGACGTGCGCGTGCAGCCATGTCTCCGTAAAGCACATAATACTGCACTCCCTGTATTCCTGCTGGGTCTTTATCAGCGCGCCGAGCTCGTCCATTTTATTCCCCAGTGACCTCACGTTGCCTATTATTGTTGCTGGGACTGCAGGCTTAAATCTCCTCTTCCTGGTTCTCCGCCAGACTCCTGCTCTGCAGCCCCGGCGTCTCCTCTGCAGCTCCTTCGGGATGTCCGGCCTCGCTCCGGGCAGTGGCGCAGGTTTACACAGGGCTATCAGCTGGTCGCGGGTGTAAACAATGACAAAAAGTGATGAAAAGAGGAGAAAACAAGCCAAAAATCTCCCGAAACAAAAAGTGGCCTTTGGGGATGTTTATAAATAAATTCTAAATCTTATCTGTGTCTTCTGTCATCTCCACCTTTAGCCAGCCCCAGCAGCCCAGTCATCCCACAATGAGGACAGCGAAGGCGACACCTGTGCCATCTGCTTTGAGGCGTGGACGACAGCCGGCGAGCACAGACTGTCTGCTCTGCGCTGTGGACACTTGTTCGGCTACACGTGTATACAGCGCTGGCTGAAAGCTCAGGGCTCAGCCGCCAAATGCCCACAGGTCAATGAGGCCACTATACAGCCGTCAAATGTGGGCGCAGACCATTTAACTGCATTTGCGTTTCCACTGTTGGTTTTTATTTCCTTTGTTTTCAGTGCAACAAGAAAGCAAAGAGGACAGACATTGTGCTGCTGTATGCGCCAAAGCTGAGAGCCCTGGACAACTCTGAGCAAGAGAGCCTAAAGAAGTGAGTGATGATCCCTCTGCTCCACACAGCAAGTGTGTTAGTGTGACCTCAGCTAACGCAGAAGCTCAAATAATTCACCCGGTTATTTGGGTAGTTTTTGTTATTTAGAGTCCTCTGGGTGTGCTGGTATGCTGTTACATGTTGCAGAGATGTTTGTAGGAGCAACCGTTACTTTCTTTGAAGTTATTACTCACTGGATACATTTATTTGTCCCAGCAACCTGGTATTAATATGGTTCATTTATTTCTAACATTAGCTATCAAATTTGCAATTCATCTCAAGCTTTAAATATTTGTGTGTAGATCTCTGGAGCAGGAGCAATCTCTGAGAAGGAAAGCTGAGCTGGAGTCGGCTCAGTACAAGCTCAAACTGCAGGTTGTCACCAACAAATATGGGCAGGCACAGCAGGAGCTTCAGGTATCTGTGACCATCGTTGCTTGTTTGAAAATGTTTTGCATGGAGCTAAGTGTCAACAAGGCCAAGTGTAGGTCATGTTAAGGATTCACACACTGGTGGGACTGATGAGCACATCTTGTTTGTAAGGTAAGGATGTGGAATGGGTCATTGAGGTTGATGCTGAGCTGGGTGTTGGGCAGGGTTTTAAGCTGGGCTGGGTGTTGGGCTGGGTTTTAAGCTGGGCTGGGTGTTGGGCTGGGTGTTGGGCTGGGTGTTGGGCTGGGTGTTGGGCTGGGTTTTAAGCTGGGCTGGGTGTTGGGCTGGGTGTTGGGCTGGGTTTTAAGCTGGGCTGGGTGTTGGGCTGGGTTTTAAGCTGGGCTGGGTGTTGGGCTGGGTGTTGGGCTGGGTGTTGGGCTGGGTGTTGGGCTGGGTGTTGGGCTGGGTGTTGGGCTGGGTGTTGGGCTGGGTGTTGTGTATCGTTTCCAGGCCTACCGGCAGGTGACCTACTTTCTCCATGGGAGACTTGGGAAGCGCTTCCGAAGAGTGATTCCCTCCTGTGCGGTGTGGGCGATCAGGGATAAATATGAGTCGCAGGACGGGACCTACAAGGGTTTCCTTCACGCCGACGAGGCAGTTGTAGACTATCACTACAGATATATGTGAACATACATGTTGAAATAAAAATAATTTCTAATTCTACTATATACAGGTAGTATTCAATCATTGTGTATTTCCAAGTTACACTCTACATTTTGTTAGAGCACACTCCCGCCACACAAGTAGAATTTTATTTCCGCTGCACAAGTAGAATTGCATTTCTGACGTAAAATATGCCCGGATGTGGCTGAACATGGCTGCGCCCATGGCCAGAAGTGAAAAAATCTGGGAGCGCAAGGTTATGGGTTGAATAATGTAAAACAGTGTTAGAAATCGATTTTGGGGGACAGGTGTCAGAGAAAATAGGAAAATTGAAATTTTCCGACGTTTTCCTTTAAGCTGGGCTGGGTGTTGGGCTGGGTGTTGGGCTGGGTGTTGGGCTGGGTGTTGGGCTGGGTTTTAAGCTGGGCTGGGTGTTGGGCTGGGTGTTGGGCTGGGTTTTAAGCTGGGCTGGGTGTTGGGCTGGGTGTTGGGCTGGGTGTTGGGCTGGGTGTTGGGCTGGGTGTTGGGCTGGGTTTTAAGCTGGGTTTTAAGCTGGGCTGGGTGTTGGGCTGGGTGTTGGGCTGGGTGTTGGGCTGGGTGTTGGGCTGGGTGTTGGGCTGGGTTTTAAGCTGGGCTGGGTGTTGGGCTGGGTTTTAAGCTGGGCTGGGTGTTGGGCTGGGTTTTAAGCTGGGCTGGGTGTTGGGCTGGGTTTTAAGCTGGGCTGGGTGTTGGGCTGGGTGTTGGGCTGGGTGTTGGGCTGGGTGTTGGGCTGGGTGTTGGGCTGGGTGTTGGGCTGGGTTTTAAGCTGGGCTGGGTGTTGGGCTGGGTGTTGGGCTGGGTGTTGGGCTGGGTGTTAAGCTGGGCTGGGTGTTGGGCTGGGTGTTGGGCTGGGTGTTAAGCTGGGCTGGGTGTTGGGCTGGGTGTTGGGCTGGGTGTTGGGCTGGGTGTTGGGCTGGGTGTTAAGCTGGGCTGGGTGTTGGGCTGGGTGTTGGGCTGGGTGTTGGGCTGGGCGTGAAGGTAGTGACGGAGCTGAAGATGTTAGGAGCAGCCATTATGGGGGAACACTGCGCCCTGACCAAAGAGCAACACGGGCATCTTATGGGGACCGCTGTGTGAAAAGAGCTACTGTTTGGCTTTATGGCAGCTTCATCCAAGCGCTTGACTAATATGGGTTTCTCATGGCTGTTATATAATGCTGAGTTTGTTTGTTCGCTCCTGTTTAGTCAATTTTCTTTTTTCTCTCCATGTATTTTTATTACCACGCCTACTTTGTTGCATGAGCCTTCAGAGCCTTTACCCTAAACCCATGAGCCTTTTTTATTCTGCTGTGTGAATATAAAAACACATCAAAACAGGATCTCTCAGATGGGAGCCGGCTGCCATCATTCAAATCAACAAGAACAATGTGTAACTAGAAATCCCCCCATTTCTCTTCTGTATGTATGGGCTCAGTGAGCAGCTTATTCCTTACTGTTTCTCCTCTCTAGTTTCTTAAAAGCTTTGAACTATTGGGCTTTTTTTTTTTTCCCCTCCAAAACAAATATTTTTTAGACCTTCCTTTTACACTTGTGCCGACTTTATGATGAGGATGAGACCTGATCCAGGAGGGGATCTCCGTTTGAAGAAGAGAGAGGGCCTCTCCTCCATACATGAAACACTTTTTCAGTAAAGATGGAGCAAAGAGAGGAACAGCACTCATTTCATTCACTGTTGGAGCTGCACTTTGTTTACCAGCATTATTTTAAAGGGTGGAATCAACAGCTAATTGACAGAATTAAATACATCCAGCCACACGTCCAAGGAAGAGCTGCCATTTGATACCCACAGTATCGGGTCACATTTGATTGTTTGAAGAAGAAAAGTTCAAGTGAATTTGACCCTCAGAAATAATGTGTAAAGCTGGAAATGACACTGATATGTTAATACATTATTTAGTCTATGCAACTCAATACAATTCTTCAGTCTCAACGTTTCTGATTAATTCTTTGCTATTGACCTGACAATTTAACCACACATCTGCTCTGTATCAAGGTTTCTAGGAAGCGAATGACTTGGGGTCATCCCGGCTGAAATGTCCCCTCCTCTCGTTGTGTTTGTTTAGGAGCTGAAGGCCTTGATGGCCCAGACTGGCAGGAGCTCCGTCCCCTCCTCTTCCTTGTCGACTTCCCTTCTCCTTAGTCAGTCTCAGCGGGTAGATGGTTCCAAGATGGCTCAGTACAGCTTCTCTAAGGCGGTGCTGGTGTCTCAGGCCGGAGGCTGCAGGGTTTTATCCTACTGTGAACCTCTGAGCTGCCTGCTGGCCTCTCAACCATCCCCTCACTCCACACTAGTGCCCGGTGAGATGTCCTCCATTCTCCCTTCTTCATTATTTTTGACCCGTCATGGTTATCTGTTCACCTCTTTGTTGCACACCATAGAGCTAAACTATTTTCCAGACTCCTCTGCTAATGAAACTTGGTGAACATATTTGTGTTCCTGAATGAGTCTCCTGTAGTGCAGGCCAAAATGTTCAAACATATGTGCCTGGTTTGCAGAACGATGAACACATTTAGAGTAGATATTCCAGTCTTGTTTTTACAGGTCGGTTTGTTCTTATGACTGACAGCAGATAATTTTCTCTTTTGCGATGTAGCTCACAAGTTCATCACATGTTTAGTTAAAACAGTGTCACACAAATGAAGTATAAGAGAGCTTATGTGTACTAAATGCTCCCTTTAGCCATTTATTGTCTTTTATTGTAAATGTATTATTGACATTATTTTTAAGTGTATGATATCTTTTTTTAAATTTTTTTTATTTATTTACTTATTTTATTTATTTAATTATTTTTAAATATACAATATGTTACAGTTACACTTTATACACCACCCCTTTTACCGTGAAGACAATAAATGCTATTGTTTCAATCTTGCATGACGTGAACATCCACATTGCTTTATCTCAAGCCCTGCAAAAAAAACAAAAAACATTTTTTTTTTTTTTTTTTTTTAAAACTCCCCAAGCTTTAATGTATATTTACTTCTTGGTCTGACCACTCACGAAATGAGCCCAATTTAAAAAAAAAAAAAAAAAAAAAAAAGACATCTGCCTCAAAATACATTCAGAAGTAGCATTTACCTAAATCAGAGAAGTATGACGATTTAGTGTATACCAACTACAAAAATGTCTTGTATACAGTTGGTATTCTGCACAGAGTTGGGTCCCAGCACATACTTTTATTTTTCCTCTGCAGCTCTCAAAGAGTGCAAACATTTGAGGCCAAATTTAGTAGAATAAGTCTGGCGACATTCTAGAAAACTAAAACGATCCAGAAGTGTATGATATCTAAATGACTGGCTGTAAGTGGAGATGAGATGACGCCGCAGTAACGCATCAGATGTGTTGCCCTGACTTGGTTTAACAGTTAGATTTGGCCATCTCTTTTCAGGTTATGGAGTGAAGAAGGTGAGCATGGTGAACATGAAAGCCAGTCAGTATGTTCCCGTCCACAGTAAGCAGATCAGAGGTCTGTCCTTTAACAGGCAGAACGACAGTCTGCTGCTGTCTGCTGCACTGGACAACACCATTAAACTGACCAGGTACGGACACGTTGGACTGTCACGGGGAGCTTTCTTTGTGCTGCACACCTTTTTTTCCACTTCCAGTTAAAGCTAAAACTTGTGCACAGCTGTGCTGTAGTGTTTGGCCCTACAGCTAAATAAGGGTGGTTGATGTCAGGTATTTCTGAAGCGTAACGAATGAAGGAGCAGCAACACAATGGAGCCGTTTATGGTGCTGCAGTCAAACTGTAAGCGGTGGGAAAAGGTCTGTTTTTGTATGCTAGATGAAAGTATCCGACAGATTCATGCACAGTGATTGTGCAATCAGGTGACTTTTGTGAAAATTGTGAAACCTCCAACCTAACGGGCTTTTCTTGTCTTTGATCAAAATGGGCTTTGTGTGTTTTTGCAGTCTGCTGACGAACACAGTGGTTCAGACCTATAACGCAGGTAAACCCGTGTGGAGCTGTTGCTGGTGTCTGGACAACAATAACTATGTCTACGCTGGTCTGAGTAATGGCTCCGTGCTCATCTACGACACCAGAGACACCAGCACACACATCCAGGAGCTGGAGCCGCTACGCTCCAGGTATCCATGCACACACAAGCACTCCTGATTCATCCGTGAATCGGCTTCTCAGATAAATCATGCGTGAGGCTTTCTGTGGATGCAGCCTCTAAGGAGCCAGTGAGATAACCACAGGTCCATTAGAGCACCATTTACTGTCTTTCTGGGTAGCTTGTAATACTCTGAACTCTGATTGTTTCTAGATGTCCGGTAGCATCTCTATGCTATGTGCCACGAGCAGCGTCCAGCTCGTTCCCATGTGGTGGGCTTATCGCTGGCTCTCTGGAGGGTGGCTGTTTCTGGGAGCAGGTGAATGAAACGACCTACAGACCGCATGTTCTGCCACTGGAGAATGGCTGCACAGACATCCAGGTGGAGACGGAGAGCAGACACTGTCTGGTCACATACAGGCCTGGTAAGACACTCACACCCTTAAAATAATACATCGCTCTAAATCCATCTGAAGAGGGGAAATGACTACTTTGAATGGACAGGAAGTAAAAGAAGAACTTACTTGAATTATAGCCAACGTGAGAAAGACTTCTGGGATATTTACAACTACACTAACTATAGAATACACAGCCTTTAAAGGGACACTATGTAATTTCTTCCCCCATCTAGTGGTGCAATTTTATTTTGCAAAGTCGAATGAATTTGCTCTCTAGCGCCTCGCGTTTTCAAATGTGCGTTGCAACTTCTTGAACTACAGGCGGTATGTGTCAAGATTCAAGAAGCTATAGCTTCAGACTCAAGGTCCATACAAACAAAAAGAAATCAAGACACACAGTACAAAGGATTACATAACACACATACAGTAACAGAAGTTGACATAGCCTTTGGTGTGCAAACAATGCAATTAGTCATATTCCGGGAGTTACCGGAAGTGACGTCGACGCAGCGTTAGCGTTAGCAGCAGTGTGTAGTTGCTATCTGGAAAGTGTTCTTTTAAATAAACTCCCGGTAAACTTACAAACTTTCTAATGCCTCGTTTTGTGAGTTAAGAGCCTATGTGTACTACGGCAGAAGTTTGGTAACAATCAATGCATAATTAGTGGGATAATTTACGAGATAAAATCTATTTACCATTAGCGCCAGTAATAAGCCATTCGGCGGACGTGACGTCAAAATGACTTCATTTCCGCTTGCAGGCCTGACGTTGGGGAAATCGCGATTCGAAGTGCTTTATGTCCCTCTCGGCACTTCATCGTTTTTCATAGACCGGAAGGACATGGCAGCCTCCATAGAGCTTGCCCGCTCTATGTAGATACAGACAAGTTATTCTTCACTCAGGAGGATAAGTGAGATTTTTGACAGATCATTTTACACCAATGAGGACTAATTTATGAATGAATATGTTGATTTGAGCTAATAAATGACTTAATATATTACATAGTCTCCCTTTAAATATTTCAATGGATTGTAGTCCAAAGAAATCAATATAGTTGGGTGGTGTGTATTATGCTGCCATTAAAGGAGGATTCCTGTTTGCCAATCTGGTGTACTTCACAGTAGTATGGCTTCCTTTTCCCAAAAAAATCTAAAATGTAAATGCTTCTTTGTATTCTCAGATGAAAGTATTTGCTACTTTCCTTACCTCTCACCTTACAATCATGATTGTTTTGGGGTTTAGGATTGCTGAAAATGTCCCCTTTTGCTGTAAAATAGTTGCAGTGCTGGTTCGGGCTGGTTCGAGCCGTTTAGGGTCTGCAGCTTTAAATGCAAATTAGGAGGAGAAAGGTGGTGCAAAGCGGTAGGTGGGGGTGTGGGCTTACTTACGCCCGTGGTACCTTGCGCAAATGTTTTGTGAATCGCTATGGCACGTTGATGGCACGGCAGCCCTATGCCGTAAAACTAGCGAAACCTGTTGAAATGAGCTTACTTTGACAATATGACGAACTAATTAGTGAACAACTCTCCTAACACAGTCAAACATCAAGCAAGTGCTACACAAGACACAGCAAGACGACAAAAAAGGCGTGCGTGAAGGGGAAAGCAGGAGTGAGGATTTTGACATTCTCAGCTGATTGCTCTGGTTTGCAAAGATGCACGTAGCGCTAGTGCTGGAACCATGAATGAATCATTATCCTGATGAAATGCACTGAATTTGCAGATTCATTCTTCTTCAGGAAGCTTGAAGTGGGGGGGGTTTGGTCTAAAATGAGCGAGCTAACCATCTCATGGGTATGCAAACACCTCCAACAGCCCAGTTGGCAGAGATAAGAGCTTGCTAACATGACACACGCATACCTGATGCTATTAGCTGCATAGCTAACGATAAAGAAACTTTCTTGTGGTAACAAGCTATGCAACTATACTGTACATACATGAAAGCAACACAATTATAGAGCGTTAAATTACTTACTTGTCCGAGGTCTGTAGTTGGGCCAAAGAGAGTTGGTACTGATCCAGCGTTAATTTTCAGACGTTCGGCAAGGCCAACTCGGTATTTGCACAACTTCTGGAAACATTCGTCTGTGAAATGTTTGGCACACACATACACAAATCTCTTCGGTTCTGTCGTCACTTTCCCAGAAAAAACAAAATCTGTCCACTGGCTCTTTAGAGGTTCTGATGCAGGAGCTTTTAACAGATTTTTTACATCCATGTACACAGCAATGAGCTGGCCAAAGAGCTGTGGGCGGGGAAACGCAGTTTTGGCATAGCTATATATTGGCTCTGGGGGGAAACAACCTTGACGTCATATGAGGCGCCCACGTCATAAGAGGCAGCTTTCCCGATCAGGCCATCTGCATGATCACATTACCAAAGGCGGAGAATAATTTCCAGTGCATGGTTTAGGTCTATCGTCATGTTTAGCCACTGGGGGACTGCAGGCAGGCTAGAGGAACTCATATTAATGTTAAACAACCTTAAAAAGTGAAAGTTTTAAGCTTTTTCAGCAACTTTTAGCTGCCTGTTCCTGCTGCAGATGGAAGCTCCAAATAAATACTTACTGCTCTATTTTTCTGCATAAATAATGATCTGTATTTATCATTTTTTTAGTCATATATTTCTGTTTATACATGGTTGCATATCCTTACACATGGACATACTCATAGATCTACAGCTGCATCCACAACACACAGCAATACAGTGAGTTGTAAATGTATGTGAATCATGTAGGGTTGGGGTTAGAATGGAACCCTAACCCCACATTACATACATGCATAATACACATAGCATGCACAGATATTGGCTAATTGTCCCCTTTATCGTCTATATTATCATATTCATACCAAGATATCAATAAATATCTCCATGACACTTGATTTTGTATAAATCTGTTTATCATTTGTGGGTTAGGGGTCCCAAAGTTCCCCTTCATCATGTACATTTTGAAGATCTTTACTTTTTAAAGACTTTTCCCCACAAATGTCTCTGCTGCAGGACGCTCCAACCCGGCTCTGCGCTGTGTCCTGACGGCTCTGAACCGAACTCCTCAGCAGGACTCCTCTCAGCTTCCCAGCTGCTCCTGCTCACCAGTGCAGACATTCAGCGCCGGCTCGTCCTGCAAGTTGCTCACAAAGAACGCCGTCTTCAGAAATCCGGACGGAACTGGCATGCTGGTCTGTGCTGGGGACGAGGCTTCCAACTCTACCATGGTAAGTCCTTTGTGTTTGTGTGTAGAAATGAAGTTGAAAGATTTAGTGAAATGTGGGATTAAGTTGATTATTTTTCCCAGATTTGAGTTTTTTTTTTTTTTTTTTTTTTTTTTTTTTTAAGAGCCATGACTTACTTGGATGAGCCCACTTTTGTTTTACTGGAGTTAATTCTTTTTTAACTCTTACCCCAGTTTTTTTTTTTTTCCCCCAAAGCTATTTATTTTTAATTTTAAAGAGTAAAAACATGCAGAAATAGTCTTCCCAATTTACAATAAAGTCTAAAGGGATTACTTTAGACTTTATTGTAAGTTTTAGAAGTTTCTGTCTCCGTTTCATCTTTCCCTCTCCGTGTTTTTGGCTAACCACACCTGGTTCTCCTCAGGTGTGGGATGCAGGCAGCGGCGCTCTGCTCCAGAAGCTTCCAGCCGACCTTCCTGTGTTGGACATCAACCCTTTCTCAGTGAATGGCGGGCACTTTCTGGCCTCTCTAACAGAGAAGATGCTGAAGCTCTACAGATGGGAGTGAATGGGGATGACTTGCTGTGTGTGAGCTGCTGGTCTCCCATAGAGGCCAGAAAACCACACCACAGTCCCAGAGCACAAGGACACATTGCATTCTGGGTGAAAATGTGGACATTTACATGCTGCTGAACATTTTTACACAGAGGAAAAAAAAAAACGATTACTGGGAGTGGTCCATATGAGGAAACTTTTCTTATACCTTTTTTATAAACGAATATGATATACTTTAAAACCATCTTCCATGTGACGCCTGCAGAGATCGGTCATCTCTTCTTCTGGTGAAGTGGTTGAAGATGCTTTTTCTTTCTGGTTCTAGAACTGATGAACGTGTTACTTTTGAGGAAAACAGTCAGTCCTGCACACTGTTTGTGTTGGCACGTTCCACAGATCACGCTTATTTAGCCCATTTGCCCTTTTAAGGGCTCTAAGAAGTGTTGGAATATATTGACAGTGAGTGACAGCCTTTAATTCAGTGTGACACCCAAAGGTATTCAGGGTAAACCCAAACAAATCATTGTTGTTTGGGCTGTCTGCAGCTGTAATGGAATAGTTAAGTCACCTGACTTTGTCAATTCAACTGTGAAATATTAAAGCTGTTAACACTAGTTTGTCTGCAACCAGTAGATTTAAACATGGGCAGTTTTCCATCTCCTATTACATTTCCTATTGACATTTCTCCCTCTACAGCAGGACTAGATTGATAATAAAGTTGTTTGACAAGTGTCGCCATCACCTGTTCTTTAGTGAAACTTTCAATCCAAGCTTTGTGATTTTTCTTTGGCCAAAACTGGATTTTTATAGTGCAGTGCCTTCCTGCCACTATGTAATCATGCTTTAATCCACCTTAAAGACTGCTACAAAACAGTTTGGTTCCTACAGCAACAACACAAACATGATGTTCCTTTGATAGGTGAAGTGATGAGATGCATTGGCTGCAGTAAAGATCTTTGACTTGCAGGCACTGAACTCGAGTTTAGAACCACAGATATTTTTTCTTTTTTTTTCCCCCTTTGTTTTCTGCATTTTGTTCAAAGAGGTTAGACTTTAGGCTTCCCTTCTTCTCCCTATTGACATTTTCACTCCTAAAGGGACGTTAAGTGCCAAAGTAATCTGTTGTGAATGTTACTTTGTTTTTTTTCCTTTGTATTTTAAAGTTGTATATATGTATATTTGCTACCAATTGTGTACAACTTCCAAATTAATAAAATTGTGAGTTATTTTTAATTGAAGTTATCAGATTGGTCCCTTTTGATTATCATTTCACAATGTGTTCACTTGTGTACCGATTTGAACAATTTGTTGTTGCTAGTGTTGAGCAGTAAACCACAGTGTTGGAATTTCAGTGTTGTATAGACAATAAATTCAAATAGTGGAACGTCAAATAGTATTTAGACCCCTGAATACTATTTTTAATAATAGTATTTAGTTCATCCTGTTAGGTTATATTTGAATATTCAAAATGTGTTTAGTCTAAACATGGTAACCCTTTGCATTGGTTTTCTATTAATATTATGTGTAGAAATGTGAGGAAAAGATAGAAAGTGAAGCTCAGAGTCGACAACACTGAAGTTACAGTCGCATAATCACTCCTGTGCTATCTGCAGGCCATCTGGTTGGATGACACCCCCCCATCTACATTCCAGAGGTCCAAATGTGATGCTGATTGCAGTTCAGATCAGTTAAACAAATTGGAGTCCACTGTCTCATTTAAAATCTTGCGTTTGAAACCAAACTGAGACCTCTTTGCTGTGTGAAGGCCTGCTGCACACGGGTTTCTTCCCAAGAGCCGATGCTGAAACGTGTCTCCCTGAAAGCAACAACACCCGCTTAAATCTGAGGTGCTGTGAATGCTTGACTTCAGGTAATGAATTTTGGAGCTTTGTGTGGTCCTCCTGAGGGGAAACTTTTTGATAGTGATCTATAACTTGTTTATTAATTTATGTGACAACATGTCAATGGTTCAGACCCCCCCCCCCCCCCCAGCCTGAATTGGATTAATATGGTGTACAAGATGGATAGATTTATACTGCTTTTTATCACACATTGCTCCCCAAAATACAAACTTTTCATGAATAAAATCCTCATTAATAAAACTTGGCCGCCGAAGTCACAAGTTCACATATATTGGTACTGAAATTCTTCATGTTTGTAGCACCTTTAACCTTATCTAGATCAGGGCGAGGCTAGGGTATTTTTAGTGGTGCCAAGGCACCACCGTGAGATAGCTCGGCACCCCCTGGCTCAGCACATTTTTAAAATATTATATTATGCAAAAACACTTTTTTTTTTTTGCTCAAGGATGCATTATTTTAGTGACCATTTTATTTATTTTCTAGCATTTGTTTTTGTTTTAACTCTTTACTCCCAAAATAAATGTTGAGTTATCTTCAATATTTGTCTCAGGCTCTCTGTTATCCCTGTCAAGCCACAGTCTTTGGAAATGAACAGGTCAAAACTGAATGTTGTTGGGGAAAACACTACTCAAAGCAAAACTAATACGGCTCCAAAATGTATAAATATACTAGTTCTCTAGCCTGGCTGACGTGTCCACGTCTCGATGAGATGGTGGTCTGGGAACTAGGTGTGCATTTTCTCGTATTTGAGGGGTGGTTTACAAATGCCTAGAGCTATTTATTGGGCGCTACGAATGTCTATCAAATGGCGTCTGGTTCTTCCCATGCTGCTTTGCGCGCGATTCATAGCCAATTGTATCACTTATACCAGATGACGTATGTAGAGTGACAGAAATTCGACGAGGAAGGAGACGCTTTACTGTGTGTGAGAAGACGATGGAGTTTAACGATTATTTTTAAAAGTAAACTTGCGTTCTAAGCTACTTAAAACACTTTCTAAGGCTGCATCGAACGGTAACGTTGTGTCCGCTGCCATGTTGGATTAACACTCTACAAGCTTCGGTGTCGCGCATAGACGTCGTCATCGTCTTGCTGCCCCCCCGTTCTGTGATTGGTTCCCTAACTCAGGCAAAAATAAGGGCGGTGGTTTCCAGGCTGCCTTTGCAGTGTGAATGAAATTGCGCGCAAAGCAGCATGGGAATTCCCAGGCTACTAGTTCGCCTCAATTAGTGAGAAATAATGTGCCTCTGTGAGCACTGGGGGTTGGGCCCCCCTAAAGACCAGATCCTAAAATCGCCCCTGATCTAGATCTTCTGATATTTAGAGCTATACAATGTATTTCTCATGCGCACAGTGCTGACTGGGAAAGTTGCAGTTCCAGAACCGGTTTACATCGTTTGATTATATTCCTTTTCCATTAAATGAGGGAGTATTGGAGAAATACTTTTCTAGGTGGCTACGTGATTGGATGAGTCGGAGTATGAACATAAGACGTAGCAAAATTTCCCAGAAGCTCCTGAACCCAGCAGCAGGCTTAGTGACTCTGTGAAGATGGCGGATTGTATACGTGTTCCTCCGCTCCTGATTTTGACGTGCGTCTTATCGTTTTTGCGTCCCATTCGCGGAGAAAACAACCTTGTTGCCCAACTTGCTGCCAATGCTGAGAACCTACAGAATCCAGCTGGAGGTCTGGGACCCGCTGTAGTAAACCCGGTAGCCCCTGAGAGGAACCAGGGGGCTGGGGCCTCGCTTGCTCGGAGGCGCACTACCGGCTGGAAGTTGGCTGAGGAGGCGGTGTGCAGGGAGGACCTGACCCGGCTTTGCCCCAAACATTCCTGGAACAACAACCTGGCGGTGCTGGAATGTCTTCAGGACAAGAAAGAAGTAAGTGAACGGGTGCAGGTCCCGTTGTTGTGGGCTTAGAAGCAGGGTGTGTCTGTTGTGCAAACCAGTTAGCATTAGCCTCTACATTTAGCAAGATGCTAGCTCACATATTTTGAGATTGTCATGTCAAATAGCGATTTAAAATGCTGCAAGTTCTGACTTCCCTCCATTGTCAGTGTAAGACCTACCGCAACACGAGGGTTAAAAGGTGTTCAGAAACTTCAGTATTCCAGGGTTGAGTTCGGGATGAAGAAAGACCACCACTGACTCTTATTTTCTTTACAGCATGACCATTTTTTTTTCTCTCTCTCGAGTCTCCTTATATTTCTAACGTTGCAAAGGTATGAGGCAAAACAGCCAGCAAAAACCCTGTGTTCTGTGGAACATTTAAAAGCCATGCACTTAGTTGATTTTATTTTTGTGTTTCAGCTGTGGGATTAAATCTGATCATGTCAGGGTTGTTCTGAGTAGTTGCAGCCCTGAAGCATAAAGTTTCCATTTTAACAGTCCTGGTAGAGAAACTACTAACTTTGTGAAATTTCAAACCGAATTAGCAAATACTTCATTAAGGAAGAGGTTAAACTCCAGTACTTGTTCAGTTCTAGTTAACACACTCATAAAGTTATTTGGGACTAAATTCAAATGATTTTCCATTTTTTCTTGATGTAGAATCTAGCCTCCCAGTATGCATCTTTAGCCAACACCTTTAGTGATTATTTTTAATTTTTCATGATGCAAAGTTGCTTTTGGCTCTTCTTCAGAGATCACCACAGGATTGAAGCTGTTTGCTGTATGGCAGCTGATTGCTCACTCAATTGTTTAAGCTCATTAGCTGCTAGTCAACAGCAGAACTGCAGCAGAGTAAGAGTAAAGGCTGATTTATACTTCTTTTAACTGCCCTTGCGTCTTGCGCTTGTGTTAATGGCTCGAGACGTTTATGCTTCATTTAGCTTTGTCGGCGGTTGCGTGTGCTGCGTGGCGATTCACCGCCAGGACAGTAGGTGGAGTAGCGGGTTTTTTCAATGGCAAGCCTACTACGATGAAAGGAAATTCACCGCCAGGACCTCTTCGGCAAGTCTCTCTTCGACTGGATTCATCATAAAGATAATATATTATATATATTATGTCTATGGGATTCATGCTTCTTCTTCTTCGCTTTCTACTTTGGCGTTTCAAAACAGCGGTCTTTTATTAGGGGATGAAACTGGAAGATGAACACGCCGCCGGATGTGATGTAGATAGTGGCTTGTGCTGGTGTCCAGAGTGGCTACTCTATAGCTCTGCTCGCGTCTTGCGTGAAGTTTAGAAAATTGAGGTGACACACGCAAGCACGCAAGGGGGGGGGGGCTTGCAACCGCGCAAGGGCTTGCGTTGCGTCTTGCGTTACTGACTATAAACCAGGCTTAAGAGTAAGACCTCCATATCCCACAGCAGAGGTTTACAGCAGGGCCTTGATTCGGGCCCATTATCTGCTTGCACACAATCATAAGATTGTCTTCCAAGGGTAGCTAAAGTCATGTCAAAGTGCTCTGTGTTTAGATGGGTTGTAGAAAATGTTGGACAATGAGCCTCTGAGAAAAGTTAAAAGACCGTGTTTAAAGAATCAGACCAGGTGGGGGGAAAAAAAAGAAGTTTGGTTTAGTTTGAGCATAAACAATGACAGCAAAATGTAGTTTCGGAAACATGACAAGTGTTAATTGTGAAATCCTAAATGTAGAACCCAATGTTTTACTTTTATTCCCAGGGTATTGTTCGAGGAACAAGCATGCCCATTGTGGTGGAGGGCTACAAAGTGTTAGTTGATAATGGTTTATAATACCTTTATTATGTTCAGCCTTTAAGAGACAGAGAAAAGCACTCGGTTTCATTCTTTATTAAAGAATGGTTGGCCCACTTTAATCCAAATGAACACTTTTGTTTTTAACACTTGCTTTCACCCTTATGCTCTTTTTTAAATGTAGGTATTAAAACACAAGTTCCTGCATTAAAGAAGCAGGAAGAAATGATTTTTATCTAAAGTAATTGCAGGGTTGTTCCAAGTTGATAGTCCTCTCCTTCCTCTAATGTGGTGGCGTGCAAGTTTGTGTACTTGTGTGGGGATGTATAACTCGTTCATTCATAATTGTAAGATTTCAAATAATTCTGCAAAGGTTTGTGTGCAAATCTCAGGGTTACCTGAACCTGATTCTGTCTGCTTACACATTTAGATGACCTTTGAAAAGCACTACATTTAGAATTTAACGACAGAACTGCAACTTTTTCCCGACATAGATTTTATGGTTGAGAAAACAGTGAGCTTAAACAATTGAGTGAGCAATCAGCTGCCATACAGCAAACGGCTTCAATCCTGTGGTGATCTCTGAAGAAGAGCCAAAAGCAACTTTGCATCATAAAAAAATAATCACTAAAGGTGTTGGCTAAAGATGCATACTGGGAGGCTAGATTCTATGTCAAGAAAAAATGGAAAATCATTTGAGTTTAGTCCCAAATAACTTTATGAGTGTGTTAACTAGAACTGAACAAGTACTGGAGTTTAACCTCTTCCTTAATGAAGTATTTGCTAATTCGGTTTGAAATTTCACAAAGTTAGTGGTTTCTCTACCAGGACTGTTAAACTGATGTTCTGTTGTGGTTTTCTGGATAAACTGATGTTCTTTTGTGGAGTACTGGATAACCTGGAGGCAGTTTAAGATCTTGTGAACCTGGTTTCGAGTCTGATGTCTTGTAGTAACCGTGGAGCCCAGCTCTTTTCAGAACGCCCTGTGAACAACTCAACTGGCACTCTGCTGCTGCATTCTGGTTCAAGGGTGACATTAAGAGCTGCTTTTAGACTTGTTGCATTTTTGTTTTTCTCTGTTTCTCCCTGCCTGCTGTCACTTCTGCTGGTGGCTGTGGTTTTGTGTACGTGGTGCAGATCCTCTGAGTCCAGAGGGAGGAGGCTCTGGAGATTGAGGACCTGGCTCTGTTCTTTTGACTGTATGAAGCCTGTTAGTACTTTGTCCTCCTTGTTATACTAAGTTTTTTTTGTTTGTTTGTTTGTTTTGTACAGTTCCTTTACTGTACCTGTAGAACAACGCAGGGAATTAGCAGTGTTGGTGCTTTCTTGAAAGACAGTTTGTTGAAGTTTTTGATGATACATGAGCATTTTACTTCTTGCATTCTGTCTGAGAAGGTGCCAATCTAAACTGCTCTGAAATCCAGTGATTAAACTGTTTTTTTTTTTCTTTTCTTCTTTACCTAATGTTTTAGCACTAAGATTTTACCACGTACTCCAACAAATGTATATGATTTGGACCCCACTTTACTAACAAGTGGCAGAGCAGATTGCCAGCAGGATAGTGAAATGTAACACACTGACTACATGAGGATTGTCTATAATTAGACAGCTTAATCTCTGCTACTGTGATATATGGATTAACAGTGGTTTTAGCAGTTCTTAAAAGTCTCAGGCTCCTCATTGTCTACGCCCAGATTAATCAGTCCCTGTATTATAAAGACTTAACACAGACTGATATTCACTTTTGCTTAATCTTTCCAGTTTGAAAGTGTAGATTAATAGCTAACGGTTAACTAAAAATAAGACTAAATAACTTTTAAAAACAGAATAAAAGAACAATATTTGAAAGGCCTCTTATTTCACTGCATTAGAAGATTTTGTTATTAGAGCATTTACTGAACTGGGATGATAATATTGTATTAGCAATCATTTGATTTAATATTAGAAAGACATTGCTGCCGCTGTTGTTGTAGTTTGTACTGTTCTCCCAGCCGACTCAGTCACTTGTTGGCCTGTTGCTATTTTTCTGTTAGATGTGTATGAAGATGACATTCTTGTTCCCTGTGAGGTCCCGACTGAATGTTAGGTTGGGCATTCTGACCAAAATTCCCATGGTTTTACCCTTATGCTGTCATTTTATTAATAATCAATAATCTTGATAACAAAAACAAGCAGAATTCGCTCTGTGTTGGCAGAAAGCTTCTCAGCTGATACTGAAGTGTGGGGAAGGACAAACAACCCAAACTGACCTGACTGGTAATGCCTCCTGCCAAATCATGATATGCTAAATATTGATTAATTACTATTAGCTAGGTTGCTAAAATGTAAGTTAGTCCTGTGTGTAGGGCTGTCGCGATAACCGCAAAATGCAATCGCCACGGTGCTGAGAGGACCTCCGCGGTGCGTGTCCAGGCCACCGCCACCACCGCACGCCCTCTTGCACGCGCAGAACAACTCGAGAAACTAAAAGAGTTTTTCCGCAAGGCAGGAGAAACACATTAACACAGCGAGGTGCCCCGTTTCTGTCGTCATCTTTGCATATAGGCACCGCACACGCACACGCACACACGTCTGCATGCTACTCGTTGTGGTCTCATTCTCCCTCAGCAGCTGATATTACAAAAATATGCCTACTCAGTGTCGTAGCAGTAGAAGTTAAAATAAAATGCAGTGGCCTACCTTTATCTCAGCTTTACTCCTCTGCCTAGTCCGGACACTTTATGGCTTTGAATCTTCCCTCATTATCCATGTTTAACGTTGTAAATGCGACCGTCTAATATCAACAATAAACTAGCTTCCACAGAACCACAGCTTGGTGTGCACATTTGCTGTTGGGAAATACCTGATCATTTCAACAAAACTGTGTAGGTGAAACGTATTCTCAGAGTAGTTTGTGAATTGTCTGTTCGCGGAAACAGTTAAAGTTCAGCTTGGGTTGGTTGGTCGGCGGCAGGCTGTTTAAAAAAACTGTATCCCGGACACGTGAGCTCAACTGCTGCCCTGATCTGCTTCGTTTTTCTCCGTCATTACTAAACGAAACGTGCGCAGGTCTGCAACAATGTTGATATTTACCATGTGGCACTGGCAACAGAACTGGGGTATGCGCTGCTTGATCTCCGCTATGTTGGTCTGTGAGCGAGTAAATGACAGGCAAAGCAAAGTGAAATGTCAGAATCGCTGGGAAAAAAAGCCGGATTATGCGCTCGATTTTCATCTAACATTGCATGTCGTGAAAAGTAGCCTAATGAACAAAAATACGATATCACTGCATACCGCGCTGTTTAGCGGCTATGAGTCACCGCGGTGGGAATTCCCTCACCGCGACAGCCCTACCTGTGTGTGTATTTTTCCATCATCAGTACTCTTCAGTTGGGTCAAACTAACCTGTCCCACAGCCGTTTAAACCAGCCACTGTTACCCATTAGTGGGTGAACAATCCAGTGCTTGGTTTACTTGGTTAACAGTGAAAGTAAACGTGAGCTGGTAGATGTTAAAATGTTGAACATAAGTAGGAAAAATGTGTATGAGAAGTCAAGTAAATGAGATCAATCCATTTCAACCTTCTTAAAGGCTGTCAGTGTATGTGTGAGGATCTTTACTGTATTTTCCGTTTGATTTCACACTGATTAAACGTCATAGTCATCACACATCTGTCACACACCTAAATACAGTCATGAGCAGCGGTTTGGATGGATTGGAAAGTGCACGCAGAAAGAAAAAGACTGCAGGCAATTACTGAGCTGAAGTTAACAGTGGTTCTGGCTAAACAGTTTATTTTAATGTACTGCCTACCGTCATCCATGAGTAACCTTTAATTGGCTGTTTGACATGCAGCACATGTTGTTCACTGTAAGCCCCCACAGTTCACAGCACTCAGCTGGGTCAAGTTAGGGCTTTTTCAAGGCTGCTGGAGAGGAGCTGCTGACACTCTGACTGGTGTGCTGATGTAGCCTGTTAGTCTGCTGCCTGTCTTCTGCCTTCTTCTATTAAGCACAAAATGCTCCTGTGTATGTGTGAATATTCAGAATTGAAATGCTGAAAAAACCCATTGTTGTAACAGTCGACTGACCAACCACGTGCCCCCTGGACACGCATTGCAAAGGCAATCTGACATTCTATAGACTAGGACCACATGTAAGAAAGTGGAAACCAGCTGATCTAAACCATTTTTTTTTGTCAGTCATGTCAGAATGAGCACTCCGGTGTGTTTCTGTCAGTTTAACATGCACATCTTAATGGGTACAGGATGGCTTCATAACATTTCCCTATCACTTTCAACATGGCAATAGTCTGAACTGCTGCAGCGACATTAATGGACGGGGATGCACACTCACCCTAACCCATTACACACAGTGTAATTCTAAACAGCTGTAAAGTTGGTTAATTGTTATCTTTATCTTGCTTATCACATAAAATCTGCATAATATATGATTTGGCTTTAAATCAGTTGAATTTACTTGCAAAATAAATTGCTCAGACATATCACAGTCTGTATATCGTGAGTCTGACTAACAACAAGAATATCACTGCACATGTGCAGACGGCTCAATCAAAGCTTTCACTGCAAGCAGCTCTATGCCACTGAGTTGTGCAACATCCCTGGGGATAAATTCCCAGTTTGTTTTTAAAAATGAAAACACAACATTCTCTGTTTAGTGACAGGGATGTCAGCCGAAGAAGTTGAGACTGTCCATAGAAATGTTCACACATTTCTGGTAGAAGAAAAATAATAGCTGAATCCAGAAATTGAAGAGCAGTCGGTTGCCAAACAAACCACAAAGGTTACGCTTTAGTTGTTAACTTTCCAGTAGCAGGTATGTCCTTTGAACAAACAACTGTCCTTTGAGGGCTGTTGCAAACAACAGCCCTCAGATTGTGAATTCTTTTTATAATGCTTCAGGAAATTTCTAAATGCCTCGCAGCATTTACTGGTGATATTAATTCACAAAATATGGTTTTAAATGGCTTTTCAAAAACGATGTAATTGTTCTGACTATTCAGTTAGCTTTAAGGGCCCATGGCATGTTTTCCCCATGTCTTCTGGTTTATCTGCAGTGTTAAAATGATGTGTCCTCACCTCAAATGACACCCAAAGCTAAGAAAAAAGGTGTTTGTATATGTTTTTGCTGAAAGAATAAAGGACTTTTTGTTTTTGTTGGAAGCAACCTAGCCATCATCACGTCATAGTTCTGGGTTTCCTTGTATGGTCAGATTCTCCGGGTAGTGTGGGCCAGCTCGATCATGCACGTTATCCACCGCAACCATTTTAAAAGCAGAAGTTTTTACTCTGGAATAAAAACCTGGTTTTCTCAGAAAGCAACACATTGGGGCGGTCGGTGGCGTAGTGGGTTAAGCAGCCGCCACATGTACAGAGGCTTCAGTCCTCACTGGTTCGAGTCCCGCACCGAGTGGCCCTTTGCTGCATGTCTTCCCCCTCTCTCTCTCTGCCCCCTGCTTCCTGTCTCTCTCCAACTGTCCTATTATTAAAGGCATAAAAAGCCCCCCCAAAAAAAGCAACAAATGGTTTGGTTATGAGGGCAGGTTTTCAGCTTTCTAATGACCCAGTGCTCTCGGCTCAGTGGATGCATTTGTTTTTCTTAGCTAGCAACTCCATCACGAAAATATTTGGATTTGTTTGCTATGTTTCACGGATAATTGTTTAATCATCAAGGCTCCGTACAACGCTGTCGTCTTTAGGGACATTTTAGTTAAAGGTGATAGAGAAGGTTGAATGGGGCATTAATCCTTATTCTGTGATGTGATAGGTAGCCCAAAAAATATTGGTTGGGTCTGTAATCGCTCAGAACCTCCCTAAAAGGCTCTCTGAAACAGCTATGTTACTATGCTGGGTTTAGAATGCGTCGTTTGCCCTTATTGGCGTCGTTTCAGAGCTTATCTGGCAACCTCATTATGAAATGCAGGTAGGTGTTGGCGCTATTCGGTTGCCGTTGCTTGATTGGCTGCCCTTGCTCTCACTGAAAACAGAGCTATAGAGTAATACACTGACTGAAAAGAAAGCTCATTCCCTTTAGATGAACGAGCTAACGTGCAATTCTTACAACAGGAATATGGCACAACACACATTTAAAACAAAATAAAAATGTGATACTTACAGGCTGTACTGATTGCTGGGGTTGATTTTGTTCAGAATTCGTTTTATTGCCATTGTTAGTGAACAGTGTTCACTAACTAGGAATTTGCTGCGGCGTAAGGTGCAAACATGTAACATAGGATATAATAATAAAAAATAAAGAATAAAAATATATGAATATAAAATGTACAAGGTGTGTACAACAATACACAGTATCCAATATACAGAGCAACAACAGTGCAGCTTCATTAGTGCAATTTTAATGATGGTAAAGTGACTGGGGCAGGTTATGAGGTGATTATGAAGTGTTCATAAGTCCAACTGCAAGGGGGAAAAAACGTTTTTTGTGACGGGAGGTTCTGGTCCGACTGGACCGAAGCCTGCTGCCCGAGGGGAGTGGAGCAAATAGAGAAGGGTCAGCTGTGATCCGACCTGCTCGCCCCATAGTCCTGGAGACGTGCAGGTGGTCATGGATAGATGGGAGGCTGCAGCCGATCACCTTCTCAGCGGAGCGCACTCGCTGCAGTCTGTCTGTCCCTGTCGGAACTGACCCTCTACTGAGCAAAATTCCGACTGAAGCCTGCTCGGAATCGTGCAAGGTTTGTGAAATTGTACTCTGTGAGATGCGCAGCGCAAAGGAAAAGTCGGTGGTTGTATGTACTGGGGATGCTGTTAAAAATAAATAAAAGCCATTGATCGCGAACATTGCTTTCCGGGGGAAGAATATACAACGATCTTAGTCCGCTTTCACAGCCTTGGAAGGCTCACCTGTTCCTGTTTCTTGCCGAAGGTCTGAAACGGGGTGGCTGTGGATTGGGTGTGGGTGTGGGTGTGGGTGGGGGGGTTAGGGTTAGGGGGTTAGGGTTAGGTTAGGGTTAGGGTTTAGGGTTGGGGGGGGGGGGGGGGGGCGTGATTGCTGAAAAAGTGACATCACTTTTTCACAAAAACGGTTTGGCACTTTTTCTGGGGGATATTCAAAAAAGGGGAGTACTTGAAACAGAGGTTCTGACACCTGCTGGCACTTCGTGTGTACTCCCCACAGCGGGGAGACTCAGAGCTAACACCAAAAACGTGAAAAAGATGATTTTGATTCTCTATCCCCTTAGGTTTTTGATTTTTCCAATATTAAATGAGCGTGAGTCTGAAAAGGATGCAGTGAGTGAAACATTTCCAAATGTTCGTATTGTTTTCATTAGGCGTACAAACACATTTCAGTACAAACACCATAGCTACAGTAAATGGGCAGCTAACAGGGTACTTGTTGTTAGTTTTCTTATTCATGGTGCAGCCCAAATAATCAATTTGTTGCTTCTTAAACTGCACCGAAACACTGAGTAACTCACAGAACACTCGCTCTCCTGCCGGTAGCAGCCGGAGTCGTTCTCCTGCTCCGGGTCCAAGTACACAAAAGAGCCTGAAAAATGCTGCAGTTCTGTCATTAAAAGAAACCATGTACACCCTGATTCCTGTAAGAGTTTGTGTCCCTTTTACAGACTGGTTAAACCATAAAAGCACTTATTGAAATGCTTAAAAAGGCTAAATGTTAGGTGTTAATAGAAGATGTAACAAGACTTTTTTTCCCTTTTGGGACATTTTAAATTAAAAAAAAATTTTTTTCATGTAGAAAATCAAGGTAAAATAAGTGACCATATATAGTTCCTTGCCCGTCCGTAGTAAAAAAAATAAAATAAATAAATAAAAAATGTATATAAGAATATACAAGAGAAACACAAAAAAGTTAAAAGGCACCTTATTTTAGAACATTTCATTTAAACAGGCATTGCCTGTACATTTTATATATTAGAATTATTTGACCTCTGGGTCGTGAGGTTTATGGTAAAGTACACAAAAGGGTACTTTCAACATAGTCAGGGGTGGCATGCTGGTACTCTGGCAGGGCTGCGTTGTCCAGCTAAATTTAGCTAGATAAGCATAATTGGCCTGGGTGCAGACTTTCTGGATTTGATGGGTCTCGGCTTCTGGTGCTGCATACTCATCGTCTACATCAGGGCTACCCAAATCCGGTCCTCGAGGGCCGACGTCCTGCAGGTTTTGGATGTTTCCCTGCTCCATCACACCTGATGAAGCATCGATCTGATGCTTCATCAGCTGGTTTAACAACCTTTTGAAGAGCTCCATTTCATCTGAATCAGCTGTGTTGAAGCAAGGAAACATCTGAAACCTGCAGGACGTCGGCCCTCGAGGACCGGATTTGGGTAGCCCTGGTCTACATCATAACTGACACACACACACACACACACAATCTTTGAATAAAACATCTTAGTACAAATCTGCAAAAGAAGGGATATTATTCTAACTATCATTATTGTTATTATTATTGACAATGATTTGTTATATACTTTAATAGCATTACACATATGCTATGTAGGTATATTAAAACAGTCACATTCACACATCTATAGCTTAATGATTTCTTTAGATGGGTTGAATTTCCCATTCTAATGTTTACAAGCATTTGGCAAGATTGTAATACAATATCTTAAGTTATAATAACAGTTTTTGTAAATAATAATAAAAAAAGACTACCGTATTTTCCGGACTATACGTCGCTGCGGAGTAGGATGTTTTTTTTTTTTTTTTTTTTTTTTGCATGTTTGCCACACTTAAATGTTTCAGATCATCAAAAACAAATTAAATATTAGTCAAAGACAACACAAAAGGCAGTTTTTAAATGAAGGTTTTCATTATTATGGGAGGAAAAAAAAATCCAAACCTACATGGCCCTGTGTGAAAAAGTGATTGCCCCCCCCCCCCCCCCCTGTTAAAACATAACTTAACTGTGGTTTATCATACCTGATCATTTTGATGATCCAAAACAAACCAGCAAGTCCACCTCTGAATGGCTGAAGAAAAACAAAATGAAGACTTTGGAGTGGCCTTGTCAAAGTCCTGCCCTGAATCCTATTGAGATGCTGTGGCATGACCTTAAAAAGGCAGTTCATGCTCGAAAACCCTTCAATGTGGCTGAATTACAACAATTCTGCAAAGATGAGTGGGCCAACATTCCTCCACAGCGCTGCAGAAGACTCATTGCAAGTTATCGCAAACGCCTGATTGCAGTTGTTGCTGCTAAGGGTGGCCCAACCAGTTATTAGGTTTAGGGGGCAATCGCTTTTTCACACAGGGCCATGTAGGTTTTTATTTTTATTTATTTTTTCCTCCCTTGATAATAAAAACCTGCATTTTGTGTTTACCTGTGTTGTCTTTGACTAATATTTAAATTTGTTTGATCCGAAACATGTAAGTGTGACAAACAAGCAAAAATAAGAAATCAGGAAGGGGGGAAATACTTTTTCACACCAATGTAAATCGCATCAGTCAAAAAATGCGTCATGAAGAGGAAAAAAACATAAATAAGTCGCATTTATTTTGAAATTTATTACACAAAATCCAAGACCAAGAACAGCTCTGGTTCTTTGTTGATAATATGACACGTTGTGTTCAGTTACCTTCATTTTAATGAACTCACCTTGTTTAGTCCTGACTCTGGGCACCAGCAGGAGACCCCTCCCTGAGGTTCTCAGAGCCCGAGTTGGTTCATATGGCTCTAACATGTCAGAGATGCACTTTGGCGCTTGATCGCGAAGAGACTTGTACACGAGCAGAGCTGTTTTAAAGTCTATTCTCTGAGCAACAGGAAGCCAGTGCAGAGACCTGAGCACTGGACTAATGTGGTCGTATTTCCTGTGGACTCGTTCCTTCAGCTCCGGCCATCTTGCTTTCAGCTTTCTTTGTTTTCTTCATTGCAGTAAGATTAACCTCTGCTTTACGCCAGTCCCTCACAAGTTTCTCACTCACTCCAAACTTTCTCTCTGCTGCTTGATTACCAGCATATTTTACTACCTGCAGTTTGTAATCTGCAGAACAGGATTTTCTTTTTGTTGGTGTTTAGGCTTGTGACAACTATATGCTGAGAAAGACTGGAGTGTCCTCTCGCAGCTTTAGACAGCAATAGCCCCTTTCACACTGCCGAATAACCCGCGTTTAATTCGCGAATTTAGCGTGTCCGCTGTTGCGTTCACACTGCCGACCCGGGCTGCCGCGTCAACTCGACTCGCCATTCGACCCGCGTCGGACCCTAGTCTTTTTGCCGAGCCGAGTTTGGTGTGAACGCAATCGATACGGGTCGGACGTGGGCGTGGCGTGACGTGAGGAGTTTAAAAGACAGAATGGACAGCTGATTCAGAACAACAGCGACAGGTGAGGACAAGTTTTACTCTGTTTTAGCCTACATCAAGTTGGAGACATTTTTTAATATGGCCAACTGGGGAGACAAGGAGGTCCGCGAGCTCCTCAGCCCCCGAGCAGAGGACGTTATTTTCCGCCACATGTCGGGGACGGTGAAAGATGGACCTCTGCTGGAAGGGCTGGCGAGAAAGATGGGAGAGCGCGGTTTTCCACGCAGCAAGACGCACCGTAAAGTAACATCTCCATGAACTGCATTGCAAAAATGAGTTCTCAAGGTGTCCCGCCATCGTTTGCTTGAAAAATTTGATGCAGACAGGTGTATTTAACCCTACCTCCAACGCATGGCTTGTGCCTACGTCATTGTACACGCCCAGCATTTTCTGTGTTTCGTGTGACGCTCTGCCACTAGGCAACGCCCCCTGAACTCGGCTTCAGGCGACACGGGTCACCCTGACACGCCAAGCGTTCACATTGCTCGACGCGGGTCGAAGGTGCAATTTGGACCCGCTAAGATAGCGGGTCGCAGTGTGAAAGGGGCTATAGTTTACTCCTTGGTTCATGTCAGTCAGTATGAATTAACATTTGAAAACATGTTCAATTATATATATTTTGATATATAAGTCGCACCTGACTAAGTCATAGGATCAGCCAAACTATGACAATACGGTAAATATAGACATAATTAATTATTGTTTACTTTTACCTAATAAAAGATACGATCAAATATGGTGCCACTGTTTTTTCATGTCATAAATTCACTGATTTCGTGAAGTCTGACACAAAAAACATATGTGTCAATATTTAGCAGAATTACACAACTTTATAATGGGTGAGTTTCATCATTAGTTTTCGAGTTGGGGCCGTAAGCGTGGGAGGAGACGGCGCTTCTTGGATTTCGGAGGCACACTGATGCTTTGAGTGTCACGGGCCTCCGCTGATTGGTCGTGCATCATGATGGCGCTTTCTGTGACGAAGCTTGATCGCTGCTGATTGATTGGGTGACACCCATATGATTTTAAGAGCTCGTGAAGAACCTCAGTGGCGCCAGTTTGGATGTCCGCCAAAGTTACCAAATACGATCACTTAACTTACATCACTACACTTACACAACTAAAGGGTTTTTAAGTGACAATGGAAGGGATATAGCCTTCTATGTTTTCTGCTTTGAAGATTTGATTCTAGGGCTTCCCTGTTCTCTGACTTCATGCTAATTTGCCTTTCCAACTCTTCCTTTCACCCACTTCCAATCATAGCTCAACATCTCTGTCTGTCTGTCTGAGCAAGCTTGTTGCAAACTTCAATTTAACCTCTCTTTTCACTTCTTTTTTCAGGAAACTGAAATTGCTACTGAGTGCAACCATGTAAGTATTTACCTCACTTCCCAGCATGCACCATGTTATCCTATATTTCTGTTTTGTGTGTGTTGTGTATAGAACATTTGAGCTGAAGATCAGATAAGATCGACCAGTGAACTGAACAGAGCAGGTAGATGGTCTGTTTACTAATAAAACGAAGAAAACAAACAAAAAATCCAATTTTCTTTCCGACACCAAAATGAAAACTCAGAAATGAACCATTCTCCATTTTACGCTTTTGTGTTCTGATCAAAAGTGGAAACCCTGATAATGACCCTCAGATTGTATTGTGTTACATGACCAGGATATTATCTCTGCTACGTTTACACTGTGTCGGCTATACATCCAAACCTGTATTGAACTTGTTTGATTATCACGGGAAATACATACATTATGTAATATTTAGTTATTTTCTTTATTGTGTTCACTAATAAAATAAAATGTTGTGTTTTGCATTTTCCAATACAAACTGTCATATACTCACAAAGGCAGATAATTTGTCATGTGCGGTGTGGATGTAGCTACAGAGAGTCAGACGATGAGCCAACAACAATCCAACTGAAGTCTGAGGTTTGATGCACTAACCAGAGGGCTGCACGCCATGAAGCGAGATGAATGGCATATTGATGTTGAGCCTCTAAAGTCAGAATATTCAGTGTCTCAAAGGTGTCTTTCTTTTAATCTGGTTTACCCAATTAAATTGTTAACGGGCTACAATATAAAATATCTTGAAAAGTGCATTTGCTATTTTATTAGTACAAACTAAAGGCTAATTTGTCACATTGCCATGCAAACCTAAAGCATGAGATGATGTTTTTATATTCAGGCATATTTGCTGATGTCTGTTCTACACTAATGATGTTGGATCTGATATAACACAGATTAGGAGATGACTGACTCTGTGGTATTTATCACAGAATTAATTATTGAAATGGATATAACGTTGATTTGGTCAAAAAGTGAAGTGTTCTCTCTCTTCATTATGGGACAGTATCAGAGCTAAATGCTCTTTCTTTCGTTTTAATTGTAATGTATTGACTTTAAAGGTTAAAATGATTATGTACAGCTGTGTTGGACATGAACAGCAACACTGACAGGTGTGCACATAAACTAGACTACATACATTTGCACGATGAACACTTATCTACCAACTCCCAGCAATATTGTACTTTTTTCTTTGTGGCCACAAAATGGAAAGTCAAACCTAATGTTCAAATATTGAAATATAATATTTGAAAACAGAATTTGAGGATGACTGCCTGCCTTTCATCCAGCATTATAGTTGCCGTGGTTACGGACAGACAGGCTTGGTCCAGAGGGGTGTACTGCGAAGCAAGTTCACCACAGCCAGGCTTTCTGTTTCCTGAACCATCATTCAGAGACTACAATGGCGGTTCTGATCTTTCTTTTCTCTTCAGGCTCTACACACCCGCATAAAGAGAGTGTTTGTCGTGTCATGTCACAAAATCCACTGATCAATACAATTCAGTTTTTCTAAAGCGCCAAATCGCAACAAATGTCATCTCAAAGCACTTCAAAGATGCACTCCAATTCAAGACAATTAAATCCAATTATTGTAATCCAATCATAATCCATTTAATCCCAAATTAGTCCAATCCATACAGACACCCCCCCCCCCCCCCCCCACCCCCACCCCCCCAAAAACGTTTCCTAGTTAAGGAAACCAACAGATTGCATCGAAACTTCTTTGATCCAGTCCCCCGTCTTTAGCATGTTCTTGGCGACTGTAGAAAGAAAAAAAACTCCCTTTTAACAGGAAGAAACCTCCATCAGAACAGCCCACGGTGAGAATCCTCTAAGTTTCAGACTAAATCAAAGTGAAACTAATTTCATTGATCAAAAAAGTCTATTTTAGATTATTTAATTTTCAAATCTGTGTCCAACATCATCTGCATAGAACACACGTCAGAAAATTGGGACCCACTTTAAGCACCTTGTCAGCTTGCTTAGCCACTGATCTGATGTGGATGTGAGATAAATCGTATTGTAACATACCAGAGGCAAGCTGTTCACTCAACTCGTGTTACAGGGCAGCGAGCAGATGCATGTATGCCCACAGATGGTGTCACACAAAAAGTTATTTCTCATTGCTTATAGCGAACATGATAAACAGTAAGGAAGTATTGCATTTTATATATAACATATTATGTTGATAAAACGAGTTTTAGTGTTGAACTCGAATCCAGGTCAAGTTACTCAAGTTGACTCCAACGATTAAAAACAAAATGGAATCTATGGGTTGTTACCCTTTTTTTTTTCCTTTTCTTTTTTTCTTCCATTTTTGATCTCGGCACTTAAATCGGAAAATGTAGAACGATTTGTCCGGTCTTTCATTTTGGTTTAGGAAACGAAAATTGGAAAAGTTTGTTTTTAAATGGAATGCACTTCTTGTACATGCCTCTTGTTGATGGTCTCCCTGTATGTAGAGGATACTGTGAAAGCCAAAAACAGGACTTCATCACAGTGTTCTTTTTCCCACACTGAGTCGCACGAAATGTTGTCAGGGTTTTTGAGAAGGATTAGCTGAAAAACATGGTAAATGGTAACATACAAATATAAAGAGACAAAATTATGACTTATGATTTTTTTTCCTTTAAGCTTTGAACCTGGTTTAAAGGTAATTTTTTGTGTCACTTTGCTTTTATATGCAACTGTTAAATTTCATCTTAATTGGTGTTATGTTTCAGGTAGTTGTGAGCTGTGTAATCCACATTTGTTTTCCTTCTCTGTCCCAGTTACTGTGGAACTACAAATTCAACCTGACCACCGATCCAAAGTTCGAGTCCGTTGCAGTCGAGGTCTGCAAGACGACGATTTCTGAGGTCAGATTTAAAGACCAAACTTCTGCATTTTAATTGCAAGTTTACCACGTCCATGAAGAATTTCTGACGAGCTGGTACCGTGGATTGGTAAACAATTGCTTGATGTGTTTTTAGAGGGCTGAGTTTGGAGTTGAGGGTAAATCTTTTGAATAATTTCCTTGCAGAGAAATAGAAAAGAAACATGTTCTATTCTTCATAAGAGCTTGAATAAGAGCAACTGGAATTATTTTTGGATCTTGAAGATGTCTCACCTCTCATCCGAACGGCTTCTTCAGTTCTAAAATTGATGGTGGGGAGTATGACCTCACATGTCACTGCAATATGACCCTGACCAATATGCATGTCGTTAGTCATTATCACCTCTGAATCTCTACCTCTGTAGAATATTATGCATATTCAATTATCCTCCCAGCAGCACATAGTTGGTACATTTCTCATTTGATGACAAACTGGCTTCTTTCATTTAACCCTTTACATTCCCACTCAAAATTTAATGGCCCAATTCAAGGAGTTTATTTCCTCAGCAACAGTTGGTTTAGTTAAAATCAAGAATTTGAAAGAACTTGATGAAAGATGACGTAGGATGTGACGGTAACAATCACAGGTTTGAACTAAGAAACTGCAAAAATGTAGTGGATGATCGCCCCCTTTCTTTCCACAAAATGAATTCATCTTGCAAAGACAGTATTATTCTTTTACAATTGATTGTTGATATATTTACAGCATGTGACATAGTTTTACTAAAAAAAAATAGCTACTATTAGGATTTGTCTTGTGTTCATGAAAACCAGGGAAAAGTCATTTGAATCATTCATAACTATCCATAAAAGAAAAGAAAGAAAGCTTTTTGTGTTTTTAGTGTCAAATCACCCAAAAATGATAAGGATGCTTTAGGTTTTCTAGGAACAAAATGATTGAATTGGTCATGCAAACCTCTTATTTTGCAAGATCTCCTTAGACATTTAAGTGACGGATAATGATCTTGTGGCATTAAGTGTCTTCCAAGACCAGGCATGTTTATTTCTGAAGCACTTCTCAACAAGAGAAAGATTTGAAATGCCTTTGGTTCTTATACAAAATAACAAATCTTTCCCTAATTCAGATTAAAGAATGTGCAGCGGAGGAGCTCGGAAAGGGCTACCTAGTGTCCTGTCTGGTCGATCACCGTGGCAACATCACTGACTACCAGTGCAACCAGTACATCACCAAGATGACCAGCATCATCTTTAGCGACTATCGACTCATCTGTGGCTTCGTGGACAGGTGTCGCGATGACATCAATGCTCTGAGCTGCGGCAGCATTAGCACTGGAGACAAGGTGAGCTGACCTACTGCCACAGCTGGATTTAGTTTCACACTGAGTCGGCTTTACCAGTTGAGCGAAGCAGATACCGATTTGAAAATACTGCAAACAACTGATTAGTCAGAATCATCACCTGTGGGTGTAAACACAAATGACGCCGTTACTCTCCCTGGCCCTTGCTGCAAAATTGTCCCAAAGCTTAATCGATTTCCACGCTTCAAAGTTTTGGGTGTTCTTTTAATTACATTTTGCAACCTAGACGAAAGAGACTTTTTTTTTTTTTTTTTTGTAGCAGAGATGCTGATGATGAGTGGTGGGAAAATGATTTGTGATATGAGCTTTCTGAAAATGAATCGGACACACGAAGAGCAAAAAAAAAAAGAAGCACGTAAAGCTGCTGAGACTCGGAGGCAGTGGCTTTTGCCATTTTCTTACATCTGTTGCGTCTTATCAACGAAAATAAAAAAAGAAAACACTCTCGTTGACTCATTACTGCTGATTCTTCATAATGCACACCTGCCTGACAGTGGTGGCTCAGCCCGGCATCGGTGTGTGTTAAAGTGCAGTATTGCAGAATCCTCTGAGTACACACATGCACTGTTTCAGCTGTTAGTACCCCCCTCTCTGGCTCAGAGGTGCATCAGAAGCGGATCAACCTCGACACCCATGTTGCTTCTTTACTTTGACACATTTGCAATAAAGGTGTTTCAGTCCCTTGAAAGGCAAGTGTGATAAGGCCATTTGTTTTAATATGAGTAATCACTTGAATGAATTCCAATGAAATGACAGCTTCCAATGCAATGGGAGGCACCAGCACGGAGTGAAAGTGACTGATGACCTTGTGTCATTGTGACTTGTGCTTTCTGTGCAGGACATCCACTCTCAGGGGGGAGCTATTGCCTGTCTGGAAAAAGGTTTGGTGCGAGAGACTGAGGAACAGCCAGGTGCACACCATATCAAAGATGACTGTAAAAAGGCCATCATGAGAGTTGCAGAACTCTCTTCCGATGACTTCCACCTTGACCGCTACCTGTATTTCGCCTGCAGAGAGGATCGAGAGCGCTTCTGTGAAAATGTGAGGATATGGACATGACGTCTTACTTTGTGTAAAGGGATCTAATGTTATGGGTTTGTGAAGGATTTTCTTCACTTGCTGAGCTCTTTTATTTTTTTTTTTATTTTTTTTATTTTTTTTTAATTTTTATTATTTTTTTTTTTTAGCAAACTCAGCAGTTGTAATCCTCACACTCTTCTTTTTAAAAGTTATGTAAGTCATCTTGAAAAGCTCATGATTATTTTCAGATTTTTGTGTAAATTGGGTGCCCGCCCGAAAGTGAAGTGAAGAAGATTATGATTTTGCAGACTCCTGTTGACTCATTCGAGGAGTCAACTTATCTAATACAGCACATGAAAAACTGGTGTCAGATGTCATGTGGCAGCTTGAGGCATATTCTTGCTGCAGTTTATTTGACTGTTGTTCTTTTTTCTTTCCAGACGCTGGCTGGGGAGGGCCGAGTTTACAAATGTCTCTTTAATCACAAGTTTGAGGAGGCCATGTCTGAAAGGGTGAGCGCTGTTCACTTAACTCTTACACTTGGTCTTCTCTCTGTTTAAATCTTTTTCAGAAAAAGTAGTTTCATTTTCACTTAGCAGCTTAAATGAAGTTTGGACAATTGATGTTTTTTGTTTTTATTTATATATATATATATATATATATATATATAAATAAGCATATTTTAAATTCTGTGATGAAATATTTCCTTGACATTAGACTAAATTCTGTCAATGGTCAAAGTAAGAATCTCTGTGATGCTGACTTTGGCTGTATCTTCAGTGCCGTGAGGCGCTGACTACAAGGCAGAAGCTAATTGCTCAGGACTACAAGGTGAGCTACTCACTGGCCAAAGCCTGCAAGTCGGACCTCAGGAAGTACCGGTGCAGCGTTGACTCAAACATGCCAAGAGCCCGAGAAGCTCGTCTGTCCTACCTGCTGCTGTGTCTGGAGTCTGCTGTGCATCGAGGTAAACGGCTTCTCCCCAGGGTGAACTTCCAGACAATCTCTCTGAGTGCCCGTCTGTAATTAATGTTCTTTATTGTTTGACTGACCTGTCACACCGTTATGGTTCAACAACCTGTTTTCACTTTTCAATTATAGTCTTTAAGAAAAGACTATTGTGTAGCTTGTGAGCTATTATTTTTATTTTTATTTATTTTTTACAATTTATGAAGTAAAAATGAATTCTTTCAATCAAAAACAACGAATTTTGCATTAAGAGTTTTAAATTAAACAAGATAAAGTTTCACACTTGGTTCTCTAGATCTGAGGTTTTTGTTGGGAAACGAAAAGATTTGAATACCTACAAAAATCTTTTGACATAAAAAACACTTGACTCCATGAAGTGTGTGTGTGTGTGTGTACATCTCAGTATTTCATAGATGAACCAGCTGTCACTGCTGACTGTGGGATTGTGTGTATTTCAGGCCGTATAGTCAGTGGTGAATGTCAGGGTGAGATGATGGATTACAGGCGGATGCTGATGGAGGATTTCTCCCTAAGTCCCGAGATTGTGCTGAATTGTCGCAGTGAGATTGAGGACCAATGCTCTGGTTTACACCGCAAAGGACGAACGCTGCACTGCCTGATGAAAGTTGGGCGATCGGACATAGGAGCCATTGAGCCCAACTGTCAGAAGGCGGTAAGTTGGGAATAACAATATTGCCACCTGCCTATTTTTATAAATTTTCTTGCAGGCCTTTGGGATAAAGTATATTTCATTTTTTTATATGTGTATATATATATATATATATATATATATATATATATATAAATTAGTGGTGGGCCGTTATTGGCGTTAACGTGCTGCGATAATTTGAGAATCTTATCGGGCGATATAAAAAATATCGATGTTAATCTATTCTCAAAGTTGAGTTGGGAACTGGGTCAAAATAGGTAAGCAAACTGTGATGACTTTTACCTTGATATTTTAGCTCGGGTGTAGGCCGATGTACTTTGTCTGCCGTTAGGTGTGATGAAAACAGAAGAACGCCACTTTGCAGAAGCCTGTGCTAGGCAGTTTATGGAGGTCGCTAATCTGTGGGGGATAGTTGACCAAATCTGCTCTGTTGGAACAGACAGCGCTCCTAATATGGTGGCCGCATGGAGGATACTGCCCTTCGAGCATCTGCCGTGTGTTGCACATGTACAGATAGCGATTGTAATGTCACTGCGAGAAGGGGGTTGATGCTGCACTTGCCAAGTGTCGTGAAATGGTGGGACATTTCAAACACAGTCCGGCCAACGCAGACGAGCTGAAAGGCCAGCAAACCTCCCTTGGGCAAGTTCAGGAGCCGCTCGTACAAGATGTTCCAACACGGTGGAATTCCACCCTCGAGATGATCAAGCGCGTGAGGCGCAACAGAGACGCACTGCACACAACAACGCTATCTCAACAGCAGCACAATTTCTCATCAATCATGGAGCAAACCGGAGTTGTACACACCGTAAACTATAGCTCTGTATGTGTGCCAATAATTACAGCCAAAAACATTCTGTATATATTGACATCATTAAGTAATTGTACTTGGAGACCTGGATCTTTATTAGAAACATGCCGATAATGCAATGTTAACACACCAATAGCGGTACACGACGTTCAAAGTAAGAAGGAAGAGTGAGGAGAGGACCAGTGTTGTGCCAAAAACGCACCGTCTCCTCACAGCTGCAGGTTGTCTGAATTACAGAAGCTTCAGTTAACAAAGTAAGGCGGTAACAACAAGCAGCTACACAGTAGCTGTTTTCACACTGAGATCCGCTACCATCGCGGGTCGAAATTGCCACTTCATCTTAGGTGATCCGTGCCGCCTGAAGCCGAGTTCCGGGGGCGTTGCCTAGTGGCAGAGCGTCACACGAAACGCATAAAATGCTGGGCGTGTACAATGACGTAGGCACAACCCATGCGTACGAGGTAGGGCTAAATACACCTGTCTGCATCAAATTTTTCAAACCAACGATGGCGGGACACCTTGAGGACTGTATATGCAGTTCATGGAGATGTTATTTTACGGGGTGTGGATGGTCACAACATGGGATGCCGCCAAAGAACATGTGCGGAGAATACATGAGCACTATAATGTCCTAGTTGAGGAAATCCATCGACAATTTGAAGCAGGAGAACGCGAACAGCGTCGACACAATCTACGAAGACGTTTAGCTGTCATGGCTCTGAACACACGTATGTGACCTGTCCATCCTGTCTTTTAAACTCCTCACATCCCGCGTCAATTGCTTTCACATCAAATTCGGCTCGGCAAAAAGACTAGGGTCCGACGTGGGCGAATCGAGTTGACACCCCAGCCCGGATCGTCAGTGTGAAAGGAACAGCGGACACGCCAAATTCGCAAATTAAACGCGGGTTCTTCCTCAGTGTGAAAGGGACTAGTGCTTCCAACTACATTCGCACACATTCACACACCGATGGATGCGTCGGTAGGCAATGAAGGTAGGCACGCTGAAGCTGGATTGGAACCACCGACCTTCCGATTGGTGGGCGACTGCTCTTCCTCCTGAGCTACAGCCGCCCTTTAAGTGCAGGCACTGGGAATGAACAGATCCCTCTTTGTGGCACAGTTTCTTCATAACTCCAGTGCTGAACTGGACCGAGTTGTGGGCTGGGGATATATGTAAGATGCATGCTCCTCAGTGCAGCTGACTATAGAACATTTCCAAGCAAAGCTGGCTTCATGGGTCTAGCAGGTTGGATGCGAGTGGGCGAGGCTCAGAGTCTGAGGCTTGGCAGAGGAGGTGAATACGATAAGGGATTTTAGTTTACACTTCAAATCTGGATTGGCTTTAGCCTAGGAATCTAGACGCCCCTAGCGACCGCAAATTGAATTTGCTCCCGGGCTAGTCTAGTCAGTTGTGGTTGTTTTGCGAGGCTGAAAATCAAAACTTAATCAGGCCAATCAAATCGTGAGGAGCGGGGTCGGAGGCCGGGCTACCTAGTGATGACAGAGGTGCGACGTTTCAGTGTGTAATTCCAGAGAGAGGTAAACAATGGCTGCGCCCAGCGAACAGTCTTTCGAGTTGGCTTTGGCAGCGACTCTAGAAGATTTAAATATACATATTTCTTTGCGAGACGAACAGATAACTGCACTTGGGGGGAAAAAAAAGGAAGTTTTTGGAGTTTTTCCCACCGGGTACGGTAAAAGTTTAATTTACCAGCTTGCTCCGTTGGTGGGACGACGCATGGGTGTCCACATGGGTCGTGCTGACTACGTAATCCTTCTTCATCGCTCTGATTGGTTGTTGCGCCATCCTATTGCGTGGCGTTGAGTGCAGAGGCAACTTAACAGACAACTGTTTATCCTGCCCACACTGCTATCCAGCGTCACTAGACCCCTGTACAGCTTTTTGCTGTACGGATCTGGCTTGCTAGGCTAGCTTGGCTTGTCACTTTCATGAAAAGGGATAACTTGGGTGGAGTTAAGACTTTCTACTCCAACCCAAAGGGATTTTGAGACACTATAGGTTCGAACCATTCAGCAGCGTGTACCACAAAACAAATCTTTTTAAGCATAGTCCAAATTATTTCCACTTAGTAGGGTTAAAGAACCATTTTTCTATGGTGACAGCCAATCTCAGTTGATGCATTCTTAAAGATCCCAGAATTACATCAGCCGTATAGACCTTCCAGTTTTTGTTGTCTGTTTATGTGGGGCCTTTTGTTTATGTTTTTTTTTTCCCCCTTCCTTCAGCTTCAGGCATTGATTCAGGAAGCTGACCCTGGAGCAGACTATCGCATAGACCGTGCACTTAATGAGGCCTGCGAATCCGTCATCCAGACGGCCTGCAAACACATCCGCAGTGGAGATCCCATGTGAGTTCATTAGATGAACTATCATGTATATCTATGTTCTCATTAAAGTTCTTTTGTTTCTTTATGTGGGTCCCTGGTCCGACAGAAACTTTAATTACATGTTTTGAAACATTTTATTCAGAGGGTTGATTTTCAAGAAATCTTTAAAAAAAAAAAGATGTAATCTAGTTCAAGGCAACTCAAAATGATAACTTTTGCTTAAGTAAAATTAATTTTGTATCTTAGCTGCACTGTGTAGTTGATAGAATTTACAGTGTTTGTGTTGCTGATCCTGCAGGATCCTGTCATGCCTGATGGAACATCTGTACACTGAGAAGATGGTGCAGGACTGTGAACACAGACTGCTGGAGCTGCAGTACTTTATCGCCAGAGACTGGAAGTAAGCGTAGCTACCATTTCATGCACAGGCTGATTAACCATCGACGAAACAAATTTAAAAGTGTAGCGGAACAGGGATTTAATAAGAAACTGACATCAGTGGCACCAAAGTTGTGTAATTTTTTTATACTCAAGTTGGTTTGTTGAGAATGACTTAATTTGAACTGCATTTCATAATAAGTCCACTGTTTGACATATTTCTGTTTCTCTGCCATTAGTCACACAAAAGCAAAGATTGAACGGTTAATATTTGTTAAATAAGTTTTTTGTATTTGACATGTGCTTCTATTTAATTGGACCATTCATAGATCTTTTGATTCAAATGTGTATCCTGTATTTACGTCATGAAGTTGGAATAGACACTTGTTATAGTTTCAGCTGGAATATTATCAAATTCATTCACATTGATTCTAATTACTTATCACTAGATTTTTGCCTTTTTTTTTTTTTTTTTTTTTTTTTTTTTTTTCTCAGGTTGGACCCAATCCTGTATAAGAAATGTCAGGGTGATGCTGCTCGACTCTGTCACACTCACGGCTGGAATGAAACCAGCGAGATGATGCCACCTGGTGCCATTTTCTCCTGTCTGTATCGCCATGCTTATCGCTCCGTGGAGCAGGGACGCAGGGTGAGTCACTTCTGTCATCGCTGACTTTTCATCGATCTGACTTTTACAGGAATTGTTCATTCAGGTTACACATGACATAAACATGACATGTCTTCACTGTCATTTCACAACCTATTCAGAGTTAATTTCTACAAAATGCATCATCTGCTTACATTGCCAACACTTTCTTCTTATTTCTTCATCTCTTCCCACTGATAAACACCTCGCTGCACCCCTGAGAAAGCAGTACTTGCCTAGATCTGCTTACATTGTGCATTGGGGAGCATTTATTTTTTACTTGAAAATGTGAGCACTAACAGTAGATTTGAGCTTTACATTTAAAAATGTTCAAGCACACAATATGAATATCCATTTAGGTGTAAAGCGGTAAGGAAAAGCAGTTTTGTATATGAGCCAGAAAAGGTGGACTCTTATTGACCAGAGAATATTCTCATAGCTTCCCAGCTGGCGTATGAAGCACACAACCAGGGTCTGACTGTGAGTATGTCTTATTGCCAAACTGATAATGATCATTTCTGGAAACTCAACTTGCCTGCAGTGGTGACTGGTTGTGCGTAGAAGTGATTATGTTTGGTAATTCTAGTCTCAATGCATGTGCCAAGGTGGTTTAATTGTTGAAATGAGCTCCTGAACCGTGAAAAATCAACACAAGGCTTCAATGAAGCAAAATGTGCTTGCTCTGATTAATCAACTACAGCAAATTAAGTTTGTGATCAAAATCAGCAATGGAAGATCCTACAGGTTCAAGTGATGATCTCGCCAAAGTTTATTGAATCAAGATCAACAAAAAAAAGTGTTGTTATTTGAATCTTTTTTTATTCATAAAAACAATTCTAAAACCTCTCCTGCTGCATCGTCCCTCTTTGTTGTTTATTTTATACCAAGTGAGCAGCCACTGTTGGGAATTGTTTAATGAATATTAATGTTTAATAAGTAGAAATGAAAATGCCTGTATTTTACAAGAAGTCACTGAAATAATTTCCACATCTGTATAAAGTGTTCAGTTCCTAAGATTTTTCCACTAGCTCGCTTCGGCTCGCGTATTGCGTGTTTCCACTAGCACGCCGTACCTGCAACCGGGACGATTTTTCGTAACACCTCAGCCCTGGTTCCAAGCGGGCTGAAGCGTTACTAAAACGTGACGTCAGCCGACTGCCTTCCACTGATTGGGCGATGAGTGTCGTCACTGGAAGCGTCATAACGCAGATAACAAAAGCTAGCGTTAGCAACCGTTAGCTTACCTCCAAACGTCGTCTTTTTGAAGCTCGTAACAAAACTCTCCGGTACTTTTCAATACTGTTTTGTCTGGCGGCCAGGAGTCTTCTCTGGCTCTCTTCTCTTGCCTTCTGTGCGACAAAAAGCCACAGGGTGAGCAGCAACACGCGCAGCCGTGTTACGACGACCCCGCCCACGTCGAGGAGGCACGAAGTGTAATGGAAACGCAACCAAACCGAGCCGTGCCGAGCTAGTGGAAAAGCGCCATTAGTGCTTTATTCTGAAGTGACTGTTGTATGACAAGAAAAAAAAAGGGAATGATGCAAGTTTGACAAGATGTCGGCCAAGAACTGCGCTTCTGCTGTTCGTGTTAGCAACTTCATTTCAATGAAAAGTTTAAAAGACATCCGTAGTGCCTGATCAATGAAGCTTCAGCTACATAATAGCCACCATCTTTGAAACGAGGGCTGAAATTTTGCAACTGATTTTAGTGAAATCAAGCCAGTCAGTTGGCTCGCTGGTGAAGTGCAAAACATTTTTTGACCACCTGAGCAACAGTAACACTTGTACCATCCATTTTTTTTTATCAAACTTTTGCTGTTATTGAAGAAATCAACATGTTTTGTGCACAGTTAACACAAGTCTGTGGAACACATCCCATCTGATGTTATTATCCTATGAAGTCATTATCCTGTTTGCAGCTAAGAAATCTTGCTTGCTATATTAAGCATCTCTTTATTTGACAAAAAGAGGTACAAGCCACAGAATGAAATGTAAGGTGAAGCGAGGTGACCGGCCCAGCTTCTCTATATCCTCATAAAGTATTCACCCCCTTTCTGGAGCAACAGATTTCACCGGGTTTCAATTCAGGTTTTGATGCAAGTTCTCTTTTCAAGCCTGAGAATAGACTTGAAAAATGACTATTCGTTATTTTTAATGTTCTTATTTCTATATTTCACCCATTAAGATTATACTGAATATCTTTTAGACATCTAAATAAGCGGTCTTACAAACCTAGAAGAATTCTACAGTCAAGAATGATTGTCTGGTGTCTTTGAGCACTAAAATCTGGCAATGTGAATTCTCTTCTTTGATGGTCTTTGAGTTCTTTTGTAATACTGAAATGGTGCTAACCCCCCCAGCTCTCCCGGGACTGTAAAGTGGAGGTACAGAGGATTCTCCATCAGAGGGCGCTGGATGTTAAGCTCGACCCTGAGCTGCAGAGACGCTGCATGACCGACCTAGGAAAATGGTGTAGCGAGAAAACGGAGACTGGGCAAGAGCTGGAGTGTCTGCAGGATCATCTGGAGGATCTGGTGACTGACTGCAGCTATGTGGTGGGAAACCTCACAGTGCTGGAGTCAGAGGTTAGGTTCAATTACTTATTCATGGGAACAGTTTGAGCACTGCTTTTAGTGACATAGTAAAATTACACCAAAGTTCTAAATGTCCCTGAGGGTTTCTTCTCTTTAGCACCTTTTAAAGTCACTATCTTATCATTAAAAAACTGAATCATCTTCTCATTCACTGGTTTCTAACTTTTTTTTTACTAGTGATGTGAAACGAATTGGTCTGATTCATAGTTATTAAAGACTGTAGATGAAGTGCTGGAATGAGTTTTTAATCAAATTAAATGTGCTTCATTTAAAGGAATTTCAAAGATGTAAACAAAAAAGGCAAAAAGTCCCTTCTAAAATGGACTGTAAAAGAACCATTACGTCTTTTATTTCTTTTTGTTTTTCCTTCATTTATCCAGACACCAAGTTTGGAACCGACTGAACATAGTGACTGTGACAACATGAGTGCTTTGATGGGATAAAAGCAGAGTGACGGATCCGATTTTGTTGGAATCTTTTGTGTAAACGACATCGTTCTCTGTTTCTTCCTCAGGATATTCAAATCGAGGCGCTGCTGATGCGAGCTTGTGAACCTGTAATTCAGGCCTATTGCCATGTGAGTATGCACAGAATTTCTTTCTCTCTGAGACATTCAGATGACATCATGAAAAACTGGGTGCTCCTTCAGTACTAAGAAAAATTCTTAAATTACCGCCAGATTGATGCGAACGTCAGGCAGGGGATGTATTATTTTTTTTTCAATCCAGCTTGATAGAGTTGAGCCTTCAGTAAATCGGTTCAAATGTAATCATTTGTTGCCAAAATTGTAAAAGGCCAAGTGTTTAAAAAATGGTTAAAAAGCAAAAAAATGGTCTTCAGATGAACTGTTTATCTGCTCCATATTTGCATCTCACTTTGGGTGAGAAGACGGTATAAACGTGATGGCAAAATATGCAACAGTTGACACGAGTATGAAGTCACTGTATTCACTATCAGTGATTATTGTTCTTGTTGTTGTATTTCTTGCAAATCAGTGAATAGAACCTCCTTTTGACAATATTTTTTACGATCTACGATTTACGTTTCTTATCTGACAAAAGAAACGGAGACAAATGTGAATGAGAGCAGCTTTATTGGGAATTGGGCTGTATTTGTATCTACTTTCGCTGTACTTTTTATCGCAAAAAGATGCAACTATGAACCAAGTACTGAACGCCTTTGCCCATTCGTCTAGTTGAGTGTATACATGCAGTGATTTGATCAGCAACTGCATTATATGCGTGTGCTAGCCTGGTTTTGAGAAATGCCTGATTTTGGTCAGATTACCATGTTTTCGTGCAATAAATCCAGTTTTGGTTGAACTAACCCAATACACAATCATTTTTTTCTGGTGCCATGTAAAGTGTCATCCATTTTACAGACTGAAATGTCTGTAAAACATTTCAATCTGTAAAATGTTTCAGTCTGTAAAATGGATAAGTGAAGGAATACAGACCACCATTGACTGGATAAAAAACTATGCAAGTGCTGGCAGGTACCTGCAAAGTTAATAATAGGAGTTTGATTTAAAGAAAAATGCATTTACAAAAGGACTGCATACACTTTACAAAGAGTTTGGCATAGTTTTAAATTTGCTAGGCAGGTTTCTGTGGTACATACTCACCACTTTTGCACCACTGTCTTCTGGTTTAGACAGTTTTATTATTGCAAAAGTTTCATTTTATTTAAAAGTACACACTTATATAGGGCTGCATCTGATGGCCAAAGGGCTGCATCTGATGGCCAAAGAGCTACATCTGATGGCCAAAGGGCTGCATCTGATGGCCAAAGAGCTACATCTGATGGCCAAAGAGCTACATCTGATGGCCAAAGGGCTGCATCTGATGGCCAAAGGGCTGCATCTGATGGCCAAAGGGCTGCATCTGATGGCCGAAGGGCTGCATCTGATGGCCGAAGGGCTGCATCTGATGGCCAAAGGGCTGCATCTGATGGCCGAAGGACTGGGGGAATCAGATTTTCAAAGAAAATACGATTAAACTGTGAAGAAAATGCAAATTCCTTGAACACCTTGAGTACAATGAGTACAATGAAATAAGAGGATCATCAAGAGTTATCTGGATCGACACCTATTACCTCATATTTTAATGACTTTTCTGTCTGAAATTATGTCTCTTTTTTTCTGCTAGGAGGTAGCTGACAATCAGATTGACACTGGTGATCTGATGGAGTGTTTGGTTCAGAACAAACACCAGAAGGAGATGAATGAGAAGTGTGCTGTGGGAGTCACACACTTCCAGCTGGTGAGCAGATTGGTGCAAATGTGTTGTCATGTTTAAGCACAGCAACAACACAATTAGAAGCTTTTGGATGTTCTCTGCACCAAATTTCTTCGTCCATCTCATTCATTTCTTAGACAACACTACTAATTATTGTCTGAGTAGCATCTTAAACTTGAAAAACATGTGCAGTATATGGTGATGTTTCATGTTGTTGCAGTACAGCTCAAGCCTGTTTTAATGAGTCTGCAGCCACACTCACAGCTGAATTCATCGATAACCAACTGCCACTGCATCTTTATTGTCATCACAGATTCAGATAAAAGATTTCCGCTTCTCCTACAAGTTCAAGACAGCCTGCAAGGAGGATGTTCTCAAACTGTGTCCCAACATCAAGAAGAAGTAAGTCACAAAGTCGATGGTGCTTCCACCACGTCATTTTTGTAATCCATCTTAGAGATGTCCAGTATTTTCTGTTTATTTATTTTCAGTTTTCTTCATGCACTGTTCTCAAAGGTGAAGAAATTATGTGTTTTTGGAAATGGTTGCAGGTTGTATCCAGTAGTTCATGCTGAGGTTTTAGTTTCAGTGTTTCAGGGCTAGACTGAGACAATGCGAGCCTCCAACACTTATACTTACTAACCTTAAACATTTTATACTTTAAACTGTAGGAAAATACAAATTCTTGGAGACAAAAAAATGGTGCCTAAATTATACATTACCAGGGTTAGTTTATCTTTCCACATTGCCAGAACCTGCGATGTTTACGTCCCTCTGAGGGTACGATGTCATGTCAATTTTTTATCCCCAAAAAATTCTTTGGATTTACTATTCATATTGTAAGATAAATGGCTACTCACCACAGAATAATGTGGTACTGACAGTTGTTTTACAGATTTGTATAGTTTTACAGACTCTATATTCATTAAACTCACTGTGGTTGTCCTGTAGATGTTTTTTTCCCCTTCAGAATAATGTAGAGGTGCAGGTGGCAGGGAGATGTCATTTTATCAAAATATGAAATGATGCCCCACCAACAACAAAAGTTTTAACAGCAACCATTGTGAAAAAAAAGGGGCTCCAGACTAACGGTTTCCAGTTTCACCACTAAAATCAA